>NC_044307.1:53086636-55486636 GCF_007474595.2 Lynx canadensis
TACTCTTGTGTTCCTGACAGAACACATGGGACGTGCTTTCAGTATAAAATATTTCCAATCTCTTTTGAACGCCTTGAGTCTCACCTTTAGGGCCATACTGTGTATGTACAGGCTCATTAAAAAAAAAAAATGAGTATCCAAAACATGGGAATCGGGAACCACATAAAACTTTTTAGATAAAATGTCTCATTTTATTTTTATTGTAGCTTGTTTTATTCCTTAATTTTTATTTACTTTAAATAGTGGTAATGAGACTCTTCTATAGTCACCTAGGATTAAAATTTCTGTCAAGATACACATTTCTAGAAACAATGACTGTGAACAATATTAACACTAAATTCCAAGAGAAATTAATTCTCTTAATTGTTAATATGTGATAGCAACTGAAAAAAAGTCTGTATCATTACAGTTTCATGAGGATGATTTGCTGATTTAAAAAAAATTGAGACTATATAGGAAAAAATATTAGACTCCTAGCTGCAGAAATCAAATTTTAAAAAGACAAAGTAAGAGATGTAAAAGTCTTACTCTGCAGCCATAACAGTGATAATGTGATGTAGTGATTTAATGTTTTAAGAAAGCCCTCTACTGTCAGGCCTCTATATACCCACCTGGATATACATCTATAGGGTATTTTTAATAGATAAAAGCTAAAACAAAGTTCTCCAAATATAAATAATATGGCAGTAGCTGAGCCTGACATTTGGTTCTGTGACTCAAATTCATTCAGATTAATAACCTAGTGAGGATTAAAGATAGTTTCCTCTGTGTGGATTACCATAGGTAAAACCAACAGCCTCTCCTACTTTGTAGCCTTTTAGAATTAATTAACTGCTGATCATTGTCTCAAGCATTCTGATCCTATCTAAGCCCCAAATAAAATCAGTCCTGAAGGCTTCTGTGTCATAAAGAAGTCTTTCCTGACTGGAATTTGATAAGGCAATTTCTCCTATCTTGTTCTAAAACTTTTCTTGTTTACTCTGCCTTTTGTTTTGTTTTTCTTATTACATTAGCTTTATTGAAAGATAATTGACATGTAACATTATGTAAGTTTAAGGTATACAATGTGCCAATTTCATACATTTATGTATTGCAAAATTATTACCACCATAGCATCACCTAATACGTCTATCCAGTCAATTACCATTTCTTTTTTGGAGTGACAATATTTAAGATCTACTCAATTAACAACTTTCAAGTACATAATATAGTATTATCGGCTATTGTCTCCATACTGTACATTAGATCCCCAGAACTTGTTAATCTTACGACTAGAAGTTTGTACCATTTGACCTCCCCATTTCCTCCACCTGCCAGTGTCTGGTAACCATTGCTCTACTCAGTTTCTCTGAGTACAGCTTTTTTAGCATTCACATATAAGTGCTATCATACAGAATTTGTCTTTCTCTGACTAACCTAACTAACGTACTATGATGCCCTCAAGGTGCATCTAAGTTGTCAAAATTGTCTTTCCCATCACTGAGTGTGTGTATCTACACCACATCTTCATCCATCAAAGGACACTGAGGTTGTTCCGTATCCTGGCTATTGTAAATAATGCTGTAATGAGCATGAGGTATAGGTAGGTCTTTTTTTTTTTTTTTAATCTTTTATCAGAAAAAAAATACTGCATAGGCCCTAATACCTGAACATCAAGTATATTCATGAACAGTGAGTATCTTCTCGCAAACAGTTTTAGGTATGAGACCCAGATGGTACCCCTTAGGGTAAGAGTTTTAGCCCCTACCCCAATAAGCCCCATCCCCTCACAGCTCAACTCTGCAGTACACATTGGGGTGCAAACCAAAGGTAGCTCCCAGGAATATTTTTTCTTCAGGTGTCAAAGATCCCCAAGTGATCTCAACATTCACCCCTTCCTGTTTTTACATTCGCTTGTCTGCAAGATAGCTGCTTAGCACAGGTCAGTAGTGAAGCTCTGATCAAAAATACATAATATACAAAAACAAAGAAGAAACATATTTGGCCCCTTAAGACAAACCACCTGATGACCTCCCCATCTCTCCAGGGCCACTCCTAGGAGCATAGATGTCTTGGAGAGGCCGATGCCACCCAGCTGCTCTCCTGGCTCTGTCACTCCGCTGTCGTCTTAATTGTCTGTAACAATAAAAATAAGCACGTACAACATACACATCCACCCAGAAGTCTGGTTGGCCCCTAAGCCTTTGTTTCGTGTTACAGTACTGGGGAGCATGTGCCCCCAAATGGTAGCCACCTGAACATCGCAGTAAGCTTCCTAGGAAACACAGTGTAGCCCCCACTCATTGTCCTTCCCTCAGGTGGCTGTTGTCCGTTTTCTAACACACAGGCATCAATTCTTCAGGTCCTGTCTGTCCATGTCCACCCCAAAAGTTCAGTTATGTGTGCCATGGGAGTAAGGTCGGTCCCCAGAACCATGTTCAGCTCTCCTCAATGAGCAGCGGTTGGGAGCTGTACAGATTTTTCTTGATGATTCAGAAACCCATGCCCAGGGTCTGGAACTGGCTGAAGCCAGAGACGAAGGGAGAGTTGGCAGAGCTGAACAGCCCCTGGATCTTAGGCCAGAGGCATTAGTCCACATGCAGCATGAGGGTCAGCTGGAAGGTGGGTACCAGGATGGGGTTGAGGGCCATCTGACCAATGCTGTGGCAGCTCTTCCCCTATTTCACGCAGACATCCAGCAGTGCTCCTCACCAATCACCGGGCTTGTTTTAGGCCATGCGCAGTAGTTCCTTGCCCACCTGGCTCACCAGCTGGCTGGACATTGATGACAGCCATTTTAACAGGTATGAGGTAATATCTCATGGTTTTGATTTGCATTTCCCTGAAGATTAGTGACGTTGAGCTGCTCTCTCTTTGTATCTGCTGGCCATCTGTGTGTCTTCTTTGGAGAAATACGTGTTCAGTTCTTTTGCCCACGTTTATTTGGGTTGTTTGCTGTTGAGTTGCATGAGTTCTTCATGTATTTTTCTTATCAATCCTTTATCAGATATGTGACTTGAAGATATTTTCTCCTATTCCATAGGTTGCCTTTTTATTTTCCTGATTGTTTCTTTTGGTGTGCAGAAGCTTTTAAGTTTGATGAAGTCCCAAACAGCCTTGTAGTTGATTTTCTGTTTTTGTAGCTTGTGCTTTTGATGTCATATCCAGAAAAATGCTTCCATGACCAATGTAAAGGAGTTTTTCCCTGTTTTCCTCTAGCAGTTTTAGGGTTTCAGGTCTTCTAAAGTTTCATCCATTTCAAGTTAATTTTTGTCAGTGGTGTATGATAGGAGTCCAATTTCATTCTTCTGTGTGTGGTTATCCAGTTCCCAACACCATTTGTTGAAGAGACCATCCTTTCCCCATTGATTATTCTTGGCTCCCTTGCAAATATTAGTTGAACACATATGTGAGAATTTATTTCTGTGCTATGAATTCTGTTCCATTGGTCTATGTGTCTATTTTTATGCCAGAAACATACTGTTTAGCTTTGTAGTATAGCTGTATAGTAGAATTGGAAATCAGGCAGCATGATGCCTCCAGCTTTGTTCTTGCTTCTCGAAACTGCTTTGGCTATTTGGGACCTTTTCGGGTTTTTTTTTTTTCCTGTGAAAAATGCCACTGGAACTTTGATAGGGGTTACATCAAATCTGTAGACAGATTCAGTATGCACAATGTGGACATCATAACCATATTAATTCTTTTTTTTAATTTAAAGATTTTTTACTGTTTATTTACTTTTATATTAAATATAATTTGTTGTCAAATTGGCTTCCATACAACACCCAGTGCTTAACCCAACAGGTGCCCTCCTCAATGCCCATCACCCACTTTCCCTATTAATTCTTAAAATCCACGAATACAGGATATCTTTCCATTTGTTGAGTTTGTTCAATTTTGTTTATCAAAGTCTTAGAGTAGAGGTCTATTACCTCCATTATTGAATTTATTCTCAAGAATTTTATTGTTTTTGTTCATATGAATGGGTTTATTTTCTTTATTTTTTGGATGTTTTGTTGTTAGTGTATAGAAACACAATTGTTCTCTTTTGATTTTGTATACTGCAACTTTATTGAATTTAATAGTCATGTTTTGATGGAGTCTAGGATTTTCTGTATATAAGACAATAGCATCTGTAAACAAAGACAGTTTTCCTCCTTTATTTATTTCTTATTTGATTGCTCTGGCTAGGACATCTAGAATTATGTTGAATAGGAGTGGTAAGGGGGCACTCCTGTCTTGTTCCTAATCTTAGAGGAAAAACTTTCAACTTTTCACCTTTGAGCATGATGTTGTTCGGGTATGTCATAAATGACATTTATAGATTTTGTTTTTAAGTGTCATGAACAAAGCTGTTAGAATCATTTCAAAGAATATAAACTTAATAAATCAATATTGGGATACTTGTCATCTTTAAGATAGTGAATTCTCTCCCCCATGAACATTATATATCTAGCTGCTTGTTCTGATTTCTTTGTATTTCTTGAATATCACTTTTAATTTGTGCAGGTTTTCATCAAAAGTTCAGTATATATTTGTTTTGAACACATATTTGGTTTCTTCTAGTATTCTATAGATATTTTTAATTTCTAACATGAATATTTTATTTACTCTGTTATATCTTGATTGATAATTACTCTGTGTAGGAACACTACTATTTTGAATATTTTTTAGCCTGAAACTTTGCTGAATACTCTTAATACTATATATATTCCCATTCCCACAGCCACACAATGGTTAGTACATATGCTAGGACTGTCTACATGAAAATCCAAGAGAATATATATTCCATCACTATAAGTAACCATTTGAAAATACATTTGATTTTTAAAGTCCTAATTACTTTTTATTTCTTATTGTATTGGCTAAAATCTATACAGTGCTAAAACAGCAATAGACATCTTATATTAGAAACAGGATCAATCAAAAAGTAATCATTTAGTATAACATTCATTGTAAGGTTTTGGTAGATAATATTCATGAACTCCATCTAGGAAGGTATCCATCTACTCTTAGTTTAAAGAGGGTTTATCACGAGCAAGTATTTATCAATTTTTGTCTGCATTTCTTAAGAAATTGTTTTCTAATCTATATATGTTATATATGTTATGTTCACTTTCCTGTTATTGAAATAATCTTTCATTCATTTCTGGTATAAATGTTGGTGTCTTAGTTTGGGCTGTTAAAATACTATCAACCATGTGGCTCATAAAACAACCATTTGTTTCTCACAATTTTGGAGGCTGGGATATCCAAAATAAAGGTGCCAACAGATCTGATGTCTGGTGAGGTATCTCTTGCTGATTTTCAAATGGCTGTCTTCATTTTGTATTTTTCATGACCAAGACAGAAACCACCTCATTTCTTCTCATAAGAGCCTAGTCTTTTTCATGAGAATTCTACTCTTGTGACCTAAGTACTTACCAAAAGTTCCTATCTTCTAAAAATATAACATGGGCTTTATGATTTCAACATATGACTTGGCTGGGAGTGGGACACAAACATTGAGTTCATAAAAATTGGTCATGTTCTATTTATTTTTACTGCTTAATTTTGTAACAGTTTAAAATCTGTGGTGTTAAAAGTCTTCATGAGATTTTTTTCTTATTTTGTATTGGCATCTATACCCATGTACGTTTTCAGGCTGGTCTGGCTCCAAAACACTGCACTTAATCTCTATGGTGCACTATCATGAGTAATGGAAGTTATTAAATAGCAAAAATTCAACAGAGTAAACTTTAAAGATCCAATTTGCTTTATTAACTGATTAATGAATCAGGCAGTATCCCATGTAGCAAGTAGATGGGAGCTCCAAAGAGTTACAGGGGGAAAGAAAGTTTTTAAAGGTAGAGAGGGAGCAGAAAAAATGAAATATTATTAGCAAAGAATCCACTGTTTTGGGCAAGGTCAGCCTCCTAAGGAGAATAGAAGGGGTCTATCAGTAAATTTGCCATGTTGACTGGTTGAAGGTTTTATTCCTCGGGGGTTGAAACTGCAGTTAAGTTAGGAATTAAATCTTGATTTACTGACTTGGGGCTTTAAACTAAGTGATGCCATTTTGGGCCTGTGGTTTCCTTTTTAACAGACTATAAGATTCTTAAGGGCAGAATCTATTTGTAGACCCTCCGAGGCTCAGTAGTGAGCCCCAGAACCCTACTCCGTAAACCTCTGTGGTTAGCGGGCCAGACATTTGAGCAATATTATGCCAGATGAGCCAAATTATTTTCACTAATCAAGAGGCAGTATCACCAGCCAAGCAGGAAGAAAACATAGTAGGAAGCTGATAAGGGATGAACCTTTAGAATAGTGGTAGCTGAAAGGAATGAAGTGCCAAGTCAAGAACAAGAGTTTTGTCAGTAAGTGCCTCAATAAATAAGGGGTGAGATTTCACTTTGTGAGCTAATATGATAACCTGAAATGATTCCTGTGCTTTAACTTGTCTCTTTCCACTGCCTCTTCCACAGTTCAGGCACAATAGTTCTCTGCTCTGAAGGAGAGCAATAGCAGTTTAAATGTATCTACATGACAATACATACGGTTTGATCATTGACCATCCCATCACTCCTGCAAAAAACATGGGGATCAATCAGCCTCCTCTCCCTTTTTCTCTCTTTCTTGCCTTCCTAATTCAGCCAATCATGAGGTCCTATTAATATTAGCTCCTAAATAAATTTCCAATAACCCCCTTCTCCTACTCTGCATTGTATATGCCCTAGACACAAACCCATCAATATCTCTTGCTTGATTCAGTAAAAGAGACTATCACCTGATCTGCTCGGTCCTATGTTCCTGGAATCAACCCTTTACAGATCTGCCAGAAAATTTTTTCTAAAGTACAAACTTAAAGTTCAAATATCATTTCCTTGTTTAAAATCCTTTGTGGCTCTCCATCACCTACTGGATGAAATCCAAGATTGTTACCATTGCTAGGGAGGCCCTTCATGTTTTGGCATCAGGATATGTTGTACTGCCCCATCTTTTATCATTGTCTTACATTATGTTTACATGACCATTTTCTTTGTTACCATTATCTTGAAGTTCATATTTCAACAACTTAAAACTTCTGGTAGATTCCCTCACAATATCTGTAACTTTCTTGTTCTTACCACAGTATCTTTTCTGCCTGGAAATTTGCCTATATATGAACTAACTCTTCCTCATCTGAAATATTACTTATTCTAAGAAACTATGTTTTTGGAATAAAATTATGACTTCAACTAATAAAGATATCATTTTAAGGAGTTCTTAGACACATGTGAAAACATTTATTTCATGGATTTCCATGCCTGTAGTTTAAACTGTACAGCCTATATTCAATATAGAATATATTTCCTCTTTGTATTTTTTTCATATTTTCTTTGCAAATGTTTCAACAAGAGTCATATCAAATTTCTTTTGTATAGGCATCTATAATTAAGTTGTCATGTTACCTGAATGGATATTACCTAATTCCTGTTCCACCTTAGATCTAACACCAATTAAAATTGAATTAAATAATTCAACCAGAGCTCACTTAAGGAAAATTAGCAGACCTAAACAAACAAACAAACAAAAAACAGCTTCTGAATTGTTCACCGATTCACAGACTCCCCAAGTATCCTCACTGAATACAGGTGTTTTGTTCTTTTTGTACCCTTAGGTACTATAGTATCAGGTAGTCCTGTTTTCCACAAAGAAATCAAGAAAAAAAATTCCTTTTTATATAAGAGATAGAGAGTTTCTATTGAAACTGTATATGTTTAGCAATATTTAGTCACTTTGAAGATAGGTATCAAACACTAAGTAATATTATGTGTTAAACCCTGTGTTAGATGCTGTGACTATGACACACACAGTCTTTCTCCTAATAAGTGGAACGCTGACATGTAAATCAGCTGTGGATAATGCTGCAATAAACATGGGGATGCAGATATCTCTTCAATACCCTGTTTTCAGTTCCTTTGTATATATACCCAAAAGTAGGATTACTGGATCATATGGTAGTTCTATTTTCAATTTTTTGAAGTACCTCCATACTATTTTCCACAGAGGCTAAACCAATTTACATTTCCACCAGCAGTGCAGTAGATTTCCATTTGTTCCACATCCTCACCAGCATTTATTATCTCTTGTTTTTTTGATGGTAGCCATTCTAAAATTTTTTTTAATGTTTTTTATTTATTTTTGAGACAGAGAGAGACAGAGCATGAACGGGGGAGGGGCAGAGAGAGAGAGAGACACACAGAATCGGAATCAGGCTCCAGGCTCTGAGCCATCAGCCCAGAGCCTGACGCGGGGCTCGAACTCACAGACCGCGAGATCGTGACCTGAGCCGAAGTCGGACGCTTAACCGACTGAGCCAGATGGTAGCCATTCTAACAGGTGTGAGGTTATATCTCATTGTGGTTTTGACTTGCATTTTCCTGATAATAATGATATTGAACACTCATTATGCATAATAGTTAATATATAAACACCTGAATGTCCATGAACAGATTAATGCATAAACAAAATATGGAATAAATATGCAATGAAATATTCTTCAACTATGAGAAAGAAACCTCTCATTGCCAACAACATGGATGGACCTTGAGGTCATTATGCTAAGTGAAATAAGTCAAACAGAGAGCGGCACCTGGGTGGCTCAGTCAATTGAGCGTCTGACTTCAGCTCAGGTCATGATCTCACAGCTTAGGAGTTCGAGCCCCGCGTTGGGCTCTGTGCTGACAGCTCAGAGCCTGGAACCTGCTTCGGATTCTGTGTCCCTGTCTCTCTGACCCTCCCCTGTTCATGCTCTCTCTCTCTCTGTCTCAACAATAAATAAATGTCAAAAAATTAAAAAAAAAACATTAAAATTTTTTTTAAAAAAGTCAAACAGAGAAAGACAAATACTGCATGGTATCACTTGTATGTAGAATCTTAAAGAAGAAAAAAGAATATGGGGCTCCTGGGTGGCTCAGTTGGTGGAGCATCCGAATTCAACTCAGGTCATGATCTCACAGTTTGTGGGTTCGAGCCCAGCATCGGGCTCTGTGCTGACAGCTTGCTCAGAGCCTGGAGCCTGCTTCGGATTCTGTGTCTTCTCTCTCTGCCCCTCCCCCACTCGAGCACTATCTCAATATGTCTATCAAAAAAAAATGTAAAAGAATTTAAAAAAAAATAAAAAAGAATAGAAAGTGGTTAACAGAGATAGGGTGGGAGTGAGGGAAATAGGGAGAAGTTGAAAAAAGAGTACCAACTTCTAGCTATGAGTGAGTTCTGAGGATCTGATGTAAAACATGGTAACTATAGTTGATAATATTCTATTGTATAATTAAAATGTGTTACGGGCACCTGGGTGGCTCAGTCAGTTAAGCATCCAACTACTGATTTTTCCTCAGTTCATCATCTAACAGTTCATGCATTTGAGCTTCAAATTGGGCTCCACTCTGACAGCATGGAGCCTGCTTGGGATTCTCTTACTGCCCTTTCTGCACTCATGCTCTCTCTCTCACAATAAATAAATAAACTTTAAAAAAATGTGCTAAGACAGTAGAACTTACGTTCTCTCTCTCACACACACACACACACAGTTATATGAAGTGGTGGATGTGTGGGGAATCCTTTCACAATGTATGCATATATCAAAACACAATGATGTACACTTTAAACATATATATTTTTTTATTTATATCTCAAATTTAAATTAAAAAGAAATAAGCAGTGGAAATACTGTGTGGACAGCAGAACTGGGGATATGCCACATGTGTGGTACAGGAACATAGTCCAGAAACACCTGTTAATGAAGTCTGTGTAAATTGAGACTTAGGAGACAACTAGAGATTGTCCAGAGAAGGAGGCAAAAGTATACCATAAAGACCAGCCTGCCTATGCGAGGCCTCCAGCCCAGGGGATTTGAGTGAGGGGGAGCATGACAAGCAGTAAGGTTGTGGTGGCAGGCCTAGGGCAGCCTAACAAGGGGTTGGAGATCTATTTTGAGAACTTAAGGCTACAGTGGAGTCACTAAAGACTTGAAGAAGAATGTGAGATCTTAGGTCTAATAATATACTTCATAAGGTAGCAATAGATTCAAGTTGAGTGATTTTGAAATTATTGGAAAATTAATGATCTAATATCCTCTCACAAATACACAATTAAGTTCGATAGCAACCAATTTCACCACTTAGTAAAGTACAATATCTTTTTTCATTGCAGTATAATTAACGTACAATGTTATGTTAGTTTCAGGTGTATAACCTATTGATTCAACAACTCTGTACACTACTCAGTGCTCACCACAATAAGTACAGTCATCCTCTATCACCACACAACATTATTAAAACATTATTGACTATATTCCCTATATTGTACTTTTCATCTCCATGACTTACTAACTTTGTAACTAGAAGTCTGTACTTCTTAATCTCCTTTATCTCTTTTATCCATCCTCCCACTCCCCTCACCTCTGGTAACCACCAGTTCTCTGTATTTCAGAGACTGTTTTTTTCGGTTACTTTGTATTTTTAGGTTTCACATGTAAGTGAGATCATGATTATTTGTCTTTCTCTGACTTATTTCACTTGGCATAATACCCTACAGGTCTCATCCATGTTTTTGCAAATGGAAAGATTCCATTCTTTCTTATGGCTGAGTAATATTCCTGTGTGTGTGTGTGTGTGTGTGTGTGTGTGTGTGTGTGTGTGTGAATGTACAACATCTTCTTTGTTCATCTACTCATAGACACTTGGGTTGCTTCCATATCTTGACTATTATAAATAATGCTATAATGAACATGGGGACGCATATATCATTTCAAATTAGTGTTTTTGTTTTCTTTGGGTAAATACCCAGTAGTGGGATTACTGGACCATTTGATATTTCTATTTTTATTTTTCTGAGAAAACATGACTGCACCAATTTACATTCCCACCAACAGTGTATAAAGGTTCTTTTTACGCTACAACATCACCAACACTTGTTATTTTTTGACTTTTTTCTGTTAGCCATTCTGACAGGTGTAAGTTAATGTGTTACTGTTGTTTACAGGTGAGGAAACATGGGGCATATGGAAGTTAAGTAATTTCCCCTAGGCCACAGGGTCAAACTTGGAACCTAAACATTTAGATTCCAGAAGCCCTGCTTGGAACTTGTGTTCTATATTCTCCCACTCAGGAGCTAAGATGCTATAGATTAAATCAGGAAAAACAATGAGTTGGCTTATCAGAAGCAATAGCTATGCTATATTTTTACATTAGGTATTTGTGTATTTGCATATTTATTTTGATTAGGGACCACACAGGATGTTTGAGGGTAGAGAAAGCTAACCTCTTGTGTAGCTTGGATTTATAGACCTATATTTAGTCATGCATATTTCTTTTATTTTCTAATTCATGTTATGAGTTTCAATCGAGGGCTTTTAGGATAGTATTTTGAAATTGGGACAAATATATTAATGCTGAAAAGAGGAACTTAGTGGAAGTAAAACACACACACACACACACACACACACACACACACACACACACACACACAAAGATGTAAAATGACAAAAGCCCAAGCCATGAAATAGCAATTTGAAGCAAGGGTACATGACGTCAGGAGCAGTAAGCAGACTGAACCCACACTGAAGCTGAAGTGAGGAATAAGAAGTCCAAATCCTGGCTATGTTTTACTACTATTCTGTATGCCCTGTAGATACTGCAAGATATAGGTGCAGCTTCTATCGCCTATTGATCTTGAAGCCAGACATTCATGCAGTGACCCTAAAGGTGACCGATAACATGGAAATATATATTTGAAAGTAGTTGTGTTTTATTCCATTGATTATTTGAAATACTTAAAGTAAGAGCAGGAGGGGTGCTTGACAGCTAGTTAGCAGAGAAGGAGGGACAAGCAGAAAAGGGGAGAGGGGTGAAGGAAGGAGAGGAAGAGGAGCAAAAAACACTTGCTACTGTTTTTAATTTTCACTGGCCAAATGGCACCAGTGTAAAGGGGGCAAATTACTAAACCCAAGTATAAACAAAGAATCCAGGGGGCTTCTTATATCACGGGATTGACACAGGTGCATATTCATCTTTTGGCACATTTGGGAAATGAAAGTTCTACTCTTTATTCAAATACCATGAAGTTATTTACAACTAGATCTGGAGGCTTCATATTTATTATCATGAAGTATAAAGCCAAATGTCCCTTTTTCAGGAGCACCAAAGATTAACAGATTAGAATGTTTTCCACATGTCCATTTTTACTGTCAAGAGAATTTTAAAGAAGTTTTCCAGCTTCCGCAGCTGAACCAGATGTCAGTGGATCCCACAGTGAAATAAAATTGGCAGAGTAGCCTTCTCATGACCCCGGTGTTGTTTTATCAGGGATCAGTTTTATGTCTAAGATCCATTCCTTGCTGAAGACTGTAAAGTTTTTGGGTCCAGTCTGCCACAATTACTGAAATCCGCTGACTTGGTTGAACCACTGAAACTAAGCAATATTTCTTGTAACTTTTCTCACATGATGCTATAATTGTTGTTTGTGTTGGCACAAGAAAAGTAAAGGGTCTTATTTCCACTGTGAGTTTCTGGTCTCTGGTTTCAGAAACATCAGTAGAGAATATTTTACCAGCCACATTTTTTGTTACGTAAATAAGTCCTAGGGATTTACACTATAGGTTCCTCCATTGTGTTCGCAAATGACCATTGCCTGAAAGACAGTGGATAGACACTTTGTAAGATAACTGTAGGAGGTAACGCAATACAAAAGTGTTTTATTTTCATGGCTAGCTTTGGTTCAGGATTTCATGACCAGAAGTCCAAATGCAGTTATATGGATATATTTCATTCTTTTCTTTCTTTAATTTGTAATTTGTCACTGTTAATTTAAAAAGCATAAAGTAGACATGTAGTTTAAAACATAATAATATGAGGGGTGCCTGGGTGGCTCAGTCAGTTGGGCATCTGACCTTGCCCAGGTCATGATCTCGTGGTTTGTGTGTCTGAGCCCCGTCGGGCTCTGTGATGACAACCCAGCCTGCTTTGGAGTGCCTGCTTTCGAGTCTGTATCTCCCTCTCGCTCTCTGTCTCTGTCAAAAATACACAAACATAAAAAAAAATAATAAAATGAACATCCTGCTTACCTTACAGTTTAAGATAAAGCATCACTAATATATTTTTTTTTAATTTTTGTGAGAGAGACAGAGCGTGAGAGGGGGAGGGGCAGGGAAAGAGGGAGACAAAGATTCTGAAGCAGGCTCCAGGCTCCAAGCTGTCAGCACAGAGCCTTATGTGGGGCTTGAACCCACAAGCTGTGAGATCATCACTAATATTTTTGAATCCCCCTGCAAGCTCTACTTGATGACATGTCCCCTCCTACAGAAAACTCTGCAAATCATGCTTTTGTTTTTCTTTATAGTGTTAAAATGATTGTTAATTTTGTCTATTTTCAAACGTCACATTTTTACATAACAAACATTACTTTAGGTATTCTTCAGTAATTTGCTTTTTTCACCCATTATTAATTTTTGGAGATGAATCCTGTGATTACACATAGCTCTTAGATATTCCTTACCATAGCATATTTCATTATGTGAATATGCAATACTTTACCCAATTCATTTGAGATGGAAATTGGAGCTGATTCAGTTTTTATTATTAACATTTTTGCTATAAACTCACTGTATCTCCTGCTGTACATGTACAAGAGATTTTCTAAGTATATATCTCAATGAATTTCTGGATCATAGGGTAGGTACATGTTCAAAATTACTATAAAGAGCCAACCTTATTCAAGAGTGGTTGTATCACTACATAGTCTCATTAGCAGGATGTGAGATTTTCTGTAAATCAACATTATTACCAGCACTGGATATTCTGGATATCCAACCCTGGATATGTCTGACTTTTAGCTGCTTGGGAATATACAAGGAATAAAATGGAATTGCTTATTTTCATCTGCATTTTTCTGATTAATAACACGGCATTTGTGTTCCCTTTTGTGTGTAATACCCAATGGAGTCCTTTGGCCATTTTCCTACTGGTTTCTTTCTTTCAAGTATACATAGAGAAAGGAGCACAAATCATAACTGTATAGATCAACAAGTGTGCATAACCCCACCCACATCAGAAAACAGAATCTCACCAGTCTAAGATGCCCTTCTCACATCGCCCCCCCCCATTATGCTATTGCCATCTTAGCATCTATCACTAATGGATGAGTTTTATATGTTTTCAAATGTTACATAATATAATATACACTTCATCATGTCTGTCTTCTCTTGCTCAACAACTATTCTTGAAATTCAAACATATTATATGTAGTAGTGTTTTGTTAATGATCATAAATGATAAATGCAGATACCACCATCTATATACATTCAGTTGCTGACATGGATTTGAATTGCTTCCAATTTGGGGCTATTACAAAGAATACTAGTGTGAACATTCTTGAACATATTTTTTGGTGAACGTGTGTACATTTTGTTAGTATATATTTAGGAATGCAGTTGCTGAGTTTTAAGGTATGCATATGTTAAAAAGTGGTGGTATCAATTTAAACTTCCACCAGCACTGCTTAGGAATGTCATCTGTTCAAAATTCTTGCCAAAACTTACCAGACTGTATAATTTTAGCAATTCTTGCAGCTATACAGTGGTATCTCACTGTGGCTTTAATTTACATTACTCTGATGATTAATGGAGTGAGTACCTCTTCATAGCTTATCAACATTAGCATACCTTCTGTTGTAAAATGTCTCTTCAACTCACTTGTTCACTATTCTATTGGGCTTTTAATTTTTATTTTTTCATAGATTAATAGGAGTTCTACATGTAGTCGGTATACTATACCTTTGTCAAATATGTAAAGTGCAAATATCTTTCCCCATGTCGTGGCTTGTTTTCTTTGTTGCTGTTGTTGTTGTTTAGTTTCATAATATATCTCTTTTTGTTTTAATAAACTTAGTATTTTAGGGCAGCTTTAGATTTTCTGAAAAATGTGAAGATAGTACCGAGAATTACTATATTAACTGTACCCAATTACCATAACCAGTTAATCCTATTATTGATATATTTTATTAATATGTATCCTGCTCTCTTTGGGTGGAAAATTCTACAAATATCACTTAGAATAAATGGGTTGATACTGCTATTCATATCAATTCTAATTTTACTGATTTTCTGCTTGCTTGTAATATCAATTACTGAAAGAGGTAGGTCAAAGTCTTCAAATGTAATAGGAAATTGGTCTATTTCTTGTTTGACTACTGCCAGTTTTGCCTCATAAATTTTGATGCTGTGTTGTTAGACGCATACATATTTACAATTGTTATTTCTTCTTAGATAATTATCCTTTTGTCATTATGTAATATGGAAATTTATCCCTAGTACTTTTCCTTGTTTTGAAGTCTGCTTTGTTGGAAATTAATATTGCTACCCCAGCTGTCATTTGATTAGTATGGGAGCCTTCATGTTTAAAGCAGATTTCTGGTAGACAAAAAGTAGTTGGGTCTTATTTTTATTCACTCTGACAATCTCTGTCTTCAAGGCAGTGTAGTAATAATATTCACATTTGAAATGATTAGAGATTATAGGTAGATTATATCCACCATGTTTGTAAATGTGTGTTTTCATTACCTTTTCTCTTTTCCTACTCCCCTTTTTTCAGGCTTCTCTGGTTTTAACTGAGCATTTTATGATTCTATTGTATCTCTTAGTAAATCAATCGTAGTTCTTTTAAGAGTTTTTAGTCATTTATTTAGACTTTCCAATATACCTTTTTAACTAGTCTAAATTCACCTTCAAGTAATACGATACCATTTCATGTGTAGTGTTGATACCTTATAACAGAGTATTCCCAATTTCTCCTCCCATCCCTTCTAACATTGCTGTCATTCATTTAATTTATCATTAGGCTAATATTACTCTATCCTTTGTAACTATTTCTACTTTGAACCAACAGCTGTCTATTAGATGAATTAAGAATATTTTAAATAAAAGATTGTATTTTACATTCATTTATTGCATCTCTGCTCTTCCTTATGTAGATCTGATTTTTTTGTCATGTATAATTTTCCTTATCTATGAAGAATGTCTTGAACATTTCTACAGGGCAACTTACTGATGATGAACTCCCTCAGGGTTTGTCTGAAAAAGCATCTGTTTCGAATGGGGGCCAAGATGGTGTAGCAGCATGGAAGTTCTTGGCTTTTTTCATCCCTGAAATGCAGCTAGATAAGCACCAAACCATTTTGCACACCTAGGAAATTGATCTTTGGAATAACACAAAAATCTGCATAATGCAAGACACAGAACTCAGCAGGTATGTAGTGTGGAGAGGTGAGGTGGGGGAGAGAGAAGCCTCAGAGAATAGGGAGATGTTTTTGTGGAGAGAGGACAAAGAAGAGGGAGAGAATGTGGCACATCGGAGAGTACAGGAAAAGGACTCCTCCCAAAAGTAGCTGGAGAGAAAGAGTGGAAATGCTCACAAGGGAATGAACAAGAAATCTGTTCCCCAACACCACTGATGGGGAGAAAGGAGAGGGTTGCAATACCATTAGGACCCTATAAACTGGGGAGCGCAGAGTTGGAAATTCTGGAGCTCAATACCTGGGGGTGCTCTGGTAGGAAGGGCGAATCCTTGGGAACAGGCAGTGTGAGGTCTAAGGGATCCATGGGCCACACAGGGAGAAGTGGTTTCCCTTTTTGGAGGGTATTTGGTAGAGGCCACATAGCCTCCTCACAGGCAAAAGTCCCAGCAGACCCCAGAGAGCAGCCATGTTTGCTGGTATTGGAGCAAAGTCACCAGAGTGTGGTGAAACCTGGTGCCAGCTGTGTGTTGTGATTTGACATAATCTCTGAACCACTGCTGCTATGCAATTGCACACACTTTTTTCTGGGTAAGCTGGCACCAACCACAATCTCTGAACCTCTGCCACAGCATGATCACAAAAATGTTCTCTGGGGCAATGTGACCCCCAGCCATTGCTCTGTGAGATCCTCCCCCAGAGGGATGGAGTGGGTCCAAGCTGCAGTGTTGTCAGAAGTGAGGGGTTTGGAAGCATTGCCCAACTGAGATAAAATTCGGGAGGGAGGTGCCACTTGGCAGGCTGATGGCTTGGATATTGTGGGGAAGTGTGGATACAGTGTAGAAGTGAGGAATGGACAAAAGCCTGAGACAAAAGAGAGATGTTTGGTTGTGGGTAAGTGAGAAACTCACAACCAGTGAAGAAATTGAATCATTAATCAAAAATATCCCAACAAATAAAAGTCCAGGGTGGATGGCATTCCAAAGGAATTCTATCAAACATTTAAAGAAGAGTTAACACCTATTCTTTTGAAACTGTTCCAATAATAGAAATGGAAGGAAAGCTTCAAACTCATTCTATGAGGCCAGCATAACCTTGATTCCAAAATGAAAGATCCCGCTAAAAAGGAGAACTATAAAGAATTTCCCTGATGAACATGGATGCAAAAATTCTCAACAGGATACTAGCTAAGTGGATCTAATAATACATTAAAAATTATTTACCATGATCAAGTGAGATTTATAACTGGGATGCAGGGCTGGTTCATATCCACATATCAATCAATGTGATACACCACATTTATAAAAGAAAGAATAACAACCAAATGATGCTCTCAGGTGGTGCACAGAAAGTACTTGACAAAATACAGCATCCTTTCTTAATAAAAACCCTAAAGAAAGTAGGGATAGAAGGATCATACCTCAAGATCATAAAAGTCATATATGAAAGACCCACAGCTAATATCATCCTCAGTGGGGAAAAACTAAGAGTTTTTCCCCCAAAGGTCAGGAACACAATAGGGTTGTCCACTCTTACCACTGTTAATTCAAAATAGTATTGGAAGTTTTAGCCTCAGCAATCAGACAACACAAAAAAAATAAAAGGCATCCAAATAGACAAGGAGGAAGTCAATCTTAAAGTCTTTGCAGATGACATGATACTCTGTGGAAAACCCAAAAGATTCTGCAAAAACTGCTAGAACTGATCCATGAATTCAGCAAAGTCGCAGGATATAAAATCAATGCATGGAAATTGGTTGCATTTCTATACATCAATAATGAAGCAGAAGAAAGAAAAATCAAGGAATCCCATTTACAACTGCACCAAAACCAATAAAATACCTAGGAATAAGCCTAACCAAAGAGGTGAAAAATGTATACACTGAAAACTATAGAAAGTTTATGAAAGAAATTGAAGAAGACACAAAAAAAGGAAAAATATTCCAAGTTCGTGGATTAGAAAAACAAATATTGTTAAAATGCCTATAGTACCCAAAGCATTCTACATATTCAATGCAATCCCTATCACAATAATAGCATTCTTCACAGAGCTCGAAGAAACAATCCTAAAATTTGTAGTGAACCAATCCCAGACTTTAGCCTCTATTACAAAGCTGTAATCATCAAGACAGCATGGTATTGGCACAAAAACAGACACATAGACCAATGGAATAGAATAGAAACCCCAGAACTAGACCCACAAAAGTATGGCCAACTCATCTTTGACAAAGCAGGAAAGAATATCCAGTGGAAGAAAGACAGTCTCTTTAACAAATGGTGCTGGGAGAACTGGACAGCAACATGCAGAAGAATGAAACTAGACCACTTTCTTACACCATTCACAAAAATAAACTCAAAATGGACAAAGGACCTGAATGTGAGACAGGAGACCATCAAAACCCTAGAGGAGAAATCAGGTAAAGATCTCTCTGACCTCAGCTGCAGCAATTTCTTACTTGACACATCCCCAAAGGCAAGGGAATTAAAAGCAAAAATGAACTATTGGGACCTCATGAAGATAAAAAGCTTCTGCACAGCAAAGGAAACAATCCACAAAACTAAAAGGCAACCAACGGAATGGGAAAAGATATTTGCAAATGACATATCGGACAAAGGGCTAGTATCCAGAATCTATAAAGAGCTCACCAAACTCCACACCCAAAAAACAGATAATCCAATGAAGAAATGGGCAGAAAACATGAATAGACACTTCTCTAAAGAAGACATCCAGATGGCCAACAGGCACATGAAAAGATGCTCAGTGTCTCTCCTCATCAGGGAAATACAAATCAAAACCACACTCAGATATCACCTCACGCCAGTCAGAGTGGCCAAAATGAACAAATCAGGAGACTATAGATGCTGGCGAGGATGTGGAGAAACGGGAACCCTCTTGCACTGTTGGTGTGAATGCAAACTGGTGCAGCCACTCTGGAAAACAGTGTGGAGGTTCCTCAAAAAATTAAAAATAGACTTACCCTATGACCCAGCAGTAGCACTGCTAGGAATTTACCCCAGGGATACAGGAGTACTGATGCATAGGGGCACTTGTACCCCAATGTTTATAGCTGCACTCTCAACAATAGCCAAATTGTGGAAAAAGCCTAAATGTCCATCAACTGATGAATGGATAAAGAAATTGTGGTTTATATACACTATGGAATACTACTTGGCAATGAGAAAGAATGAAATATGGCCTTTTGTAGCAATGTGGATGGAACTGGAGAGTGTGATGCTAAGTGAAATAAGCCATACAGAGAAAGACAGACACCATATGTTTTTGCACTCTTATGTGGATCCTGAGAAACTTAACAGGAACCCATGGGGGAGGGGAAGGAAAGAAAAAAGAGGTTAGAGTGGGAGAGAGCCAAAGCATAAGAGTCTCTTAAAAACTGAGAACAAACTGAGGGTTGATGGGGGATGGGAGGGAGGGGAGAGTAGGTGATGGGTATTGAAGAGGGCATCTTCTGGGATGAGCACTGGGTGGTGTATGGAAACCAATTTGACAATAAATTTCATATATTAAAAAAAAACCATGAAAGAGTTTCAAAGACTCTCTCTTCTTTCCTGGCTTTGGGAAATGTTAGAGTGCAAGTACTGTGTTGTTTGGTTTTGTTTTTCAAATTCAAAGCTTGTTTATTATTTCAGGAAAAAATCCTATAAATAATAAATATAAATTAAAAAAAATTTGTAGTGAACCAAAAGAGACCTCGAATAACCAAAGAGATCCTGGAAAAACAAACAAACAAAAAACCAAGGTTAGAGGCATCACAATTCCAGGATTACAAAGCTGTAATCATCAACACGTATGGTACTGGCACAAAAACAGACACATAGATCCATGGAACAGAATAGAGAACCCATAAATGAACCCACAAACATATGGCCAACTAATCTTTGATGAAGCAGGAAGCAATATCCAGTGGAATAAAGACAGTCCCTTCAGCAAACAGTGCTGGAAGAACTGGACAGCATCATACAGAAGAATGAAACTGGGTCACTTTCTTACACCATACGCAATAATAAACTCAAAATGGATGAAAGACCTAACTGTTAAGACAGGAAGTCATCAAAATCCTTGAGGAGAAAGCAGGCAAAAACCTCTTTGACCTCGATCATAGCAACTTCTCACTCACTATGTCACCAGAGGCAAGGTAAACAAAAGCAAAAATGAACTATTGGGACCTCATCAAGATAAAAAGCTTCTGCACAAAGAAGGAAACAATCAGCAAATCTAAAAGGCAACCGGTGGAATAGGAGAATATATTTGCAAATAACATATCAGGTTAGTATCCAAAATCTATAAAGAACTTACAGACTCAACACCCAAAAAACAAATAATCCAGAGAAGAATTGGGTAGAAGACATGAATAGACACTTTGCCAAATAAGACATCCAGATGGCCAACAGACCCATGAAAAGATGCTTAACATCACTCATCATCAAGGAAATACAAATAAAAACCAAATTGAGATACCACCTCACACCGGTCAGAGTGGCTAAAATTAACAACTCAGGCAACAACAATGCTGGCAAGGATGTGGAGAAAGAGGAACACTTTTGTACTACTGGTGGGAATGTAAACTGGTGAAGCCAGTCTGGAAAACAGTATGGAGGTTCCTCAAAAACTTAAAAATAGAATTACCCTATGACCCAGGAATTGCACTACTAGGAATTTATCCAAAGTATCTAGGAGTGCTGATTCATAGGAGCACATGAACCCCCAATGTTTATAGCAGTGTTACCATAATTGCTGAAGTATGGAAAGAGTCTGAATGTCCATAAACTGATAAATGGATAAAGATGATGTGGTATATATGTTGTATGTATACATGGTGTGCACACACATACACAATGAATATTACTTGGCAATCAAAAAGAGTGAAATCTTGGCATTAGCAACAACATGTATAGAACTAAAGGGTATTATGCTAAGCAAAATTAGTCAGAGAAAGACAATTGTCGGGGCGCCTGGGTGGCTCAGTCGGTTAAGCGGCTGACTTCGGCTCAGGTCACGATCTCGCGGTCCGTGAGTTCGAGCCCCGCGTCGGGTTCTTTGCTGACAGCTCAGAGCCTGGAGCCTGTTTCGGATTCTGTGTCTCCCTCTCTCTGACCCTCCCTCGTTCATGCTCTGTCTGTCTCTGTCTCAAAAATAAATAAACGTTAAAAAATTTTTTTAAAAAAAGACAATTGTCATATGACTTCACTCATCTGTGGAACTTAAGATACAAAATAGATGAACATAAAGGAAGGGAAGCAAAAATAATATGAAAAAAGGGAGGGGGATAAAACATAATAGACCCTTAAACACAGAAACCAAACTGAGGGTTCCTGAGGGGGTTTTGGGTGAGGGGGATTGGCTAAATGGGCAAGTGGCATTAAGGAAGATACTTGCTGGGATGGGCACTGGGTGTTATATGTAGGGGATGAATCACTGATTCTACTCCTTAAATCATTATTGTACTATATACTAACTAACTTGGATGTAATTATTCAATTAAATAAATAATAAAATACAGCTAGATTCTCATATCTTCTTCTGTATCCAGTCTCTTTTGATGTGACATTTTATAGGAGCACATGAAGAAAATCTAGTCTTATTTAAATATGTAGTTGGAAAAGTAAGACTCTTAATAACCTAAAGTTTATTTCAATGTTGAGTCCAAAATCATGTCAATAAGTTTTTTTAGTCTGTTACCTTTAAATCTGTTGGAATATTTTTCACATTGAATGGATATTTTTACCCATGTAGAATTTTGGAACGTCATGCATTAGTCACTTGGTAAATGTTGGTTCACAGGTACGTATAGATCTTGGCAGTGTTCACACATTTAGTTATATAATATGAAAGATCAAAATGAAAATTAATATTTTTTTAAACAAACATTTGTTTCTCCAATTCCTTTGAGGAATAATTCTGTTGAATACATAATTCTAGGATTCTTGGGTTTTTTCCTTCAACATTTTAAATGTTATTTTTTGAGAGAGAGCGAGAGAAAGTCCCTGTGCATGAGGCCAGGCCGGGAGACAGGGAGAGACAATTCCAAGCAAGATCCACATGGTAAGTGCAGAGTCCAACATGGTGCTCAATCCCATGACTATGAGATGATGACCTGAGCCAAAATCAAGAGTTAAAAGCTTAACCAACTGAGCCATCCAAGTGCCCCTTTCCTTTATTTTTAATATTTCACCCCACGTTCCTATTGGTGGCACGATTTCTAATGAGAAATCCAATGTGATTCTTATCTATGTTCCTATATAGGTAAGAAGTTTATTTTCCTTTGGCTTCTTTTAAGGTTTTCTCTGTCTTTAGTTTTCTATAACTTGAATATGATGTACCTAGGTGTAGATATTTTTATATTTATCCTGATTGGTGTTCCCTGAGTTTCCTGGAGCTGTGATTTGGTGTCTGCCATTAATTTCAAAATGCCCTCTGATATTGCTTTAAATATTTCTTCTACTCTCCTTTTCTTCTTCTCTTACTCTAAGAACACATATGGTGTACCTTTCAAAATCATCCCACAGTCGTTGTATAGTTTGTTTTTTTTCTCTTTGCATTTCAGTTTTATGAAGTTTCTATTGACACATTTTTTAATGGTTAATTTTTGAGAGATCAAGAGATTGTGAGGGGGTGAGGGGGCAGAGAGTGAACGAGAGAATCTCAAGCAGGCTCCACATTGTCAGCACAGAGCCCAAAATGGGGCTTAAACTCACAAACTGTGAGATCATAACCTGAGCCAAAATTGAGTACAATGCTTAAGCAACTGAGCCACCCAGGCACCCCTCTATTGACATATTTTTAAGCTCACTGATTATCTCTTTGGCCATGTGCAGTCCACTGATGAGTCCATTCTTCATTTCTGTTTCTTTTTCCCTCCTGCAATTCCTTTTAATATCTTCTTAGATTTTCCATCTCTATGCTATATTCACATCTCTTTTTTGCATGTTTCTACTTTTGCTGTTAAAGCCCTTAATATCATATTCATAGTTACTTTAAATTCCCTCTGTGAATATTCTAACATCTGTATCATATCTGAGTCTAGTTCTGATGTTTTGTCTCTTTAGGCTTTTTTTTTTTCTGTTTTCTGCATGGCTCTTGGCTGGTTTTGTGATTTTTTGCTGTTGTTGAAAGCCAGACATTTTGTATCTGATGACAGAAACTGAGGTAAATAAGCTGAACACATGTGAGAATTTGAGAGTTTAGCTAGGAGTTTGGCTATTTTGAATGTTGTAGCTGTAACAGCCAGAGGCTTTAGTTTCCTTGATTTTGTCTTACCTCTTTATGTAGAATTCCCTAAGTATTCCTTCTCAGAGAGAGTTTATATCTTGCAGCCCTTTCAGCTTTAATTCACTGCTAGTAGGCTAAAGACTTGTTGGTGTGATGATAAGGTGTAGGGGAAGGGAAAGACTTTATAATCTTAAGACTCTTAGACTTTTAGTGGGGCTGTATCTGAGATGACCTTCACAAGTGTTTCTCCAGCATTATCAATTTTTTCTACTCTCTTAGTAAGACATGAAGTCTAACAGGGAGTGCAGTGGGATGGATGTCCTTCCCCAGCTGGGATAAGTCTCTGGTAATGTCTTTTTCCCTAGAGAATAGGCTTTTGTAGGGAGAATGTTTTGGTAATATTACACAGTGAATATTCCTCCTCTCTCCTTGCCTAAATCACAAGATCTTTCTCAGCTCCTCACTATTGGAACTTGGTGAAGTTCCTTGAAGTAAAACTCATGAAATTGTGATGACTCCTCGAGTTTGGAGCTAGAATTTCTCCCTCTCCTTCTTATCTATGCTTCCCCTCCAGCAGCTGGTCAAAATACCATTTACATGTTTCTACTGGATAAGGAGATCTCAGCTGTGCAACTCTGGATTTGTCTATCTATCTCCAGATTTCAGGATAGAGGTTTACCCTGCAATCTCAGTTCTCTGATGGTTCCAAGAAAAGTCATTTATTTTCAGTTAGATTTTTTTTCTTGTTTTAAGAATAAGGGTGATGATTTCCAAGCTCTTTAAACTGGACACTGATAACAGAGTTTTATATCTTTTTTACAGACAGAAAATTCTAATTTTAATGTAATCTACTTATTGATCTTTTTCTATCTTGTTAGCTCTTTATTAAATAATATACCACTGTCTATGCAAATCATTTTCTCTCATGTTGTTTGCTTCCATGCTTAGAGTTAGGAGGCATCAGGACTTGACACTATGTACAATGTAAGATAAGGATTAGGATTTTTTCCCCCCATGTGGATATCTAGTTGAATAAGCACCATTTATTGAAAAGATCACACTTCTCCCAGTTTCAGGCTTGCTTTTAAATTTAAGGCAAGAGAAAAAAAATTGAATAGTGAGAAAAACTGAGCACCAAATGTATGGTATAGATACATTATACACTGAAATAACCATGTCTTTTTCTTTTTAAACTGTAAAGTAGTGATTTCTAATATATTTTCTAATGTTGAACCTAACTTGAATTCGTAGAATAAAACAAAGTTCTCAGTTTATGTTACCTTCTTATACATTATTGTATTTTGTTTATTAATTATTTAGGATATGGCATCAATGTTCATGAGTGAGACTGGTCGTTATTGTCCTTTTATATACTGTCCTTGATTGATTTGGGAGCCAGAAGTATATTACTTGTAAAATGAAATGGGATTTCATTTCTGTATTTCAGTATTGTCTGAAAATGTTTGTGTAATACAGAAACGACTTCCTTTATGTTCAACATAACTCACCCATAAAACCATTTGTGTCTGATGTTTTCATTGTGGGAAAAAAAAAACAAACTATTGTTTCAATACAGATCTATTTCTTTTTTTCCATTTCTGATCATTTATATCATTCCATGAATTTTCTTTTCACATTATTTTTCAAATATGTTGATGTAACAATTTCTTACATTTTGATCTATGCTACATCTGTAATAGTGTACATTCCTTCCATCTTCTCATTTCTCCTTATATCAAAAGTGAGATAATTTAAGCCATTCAAAGTTTCACAGAAAGCTAACAAACTCTTAACAGAAGTTAGGAAGAAACATAAATTTCCATATGAATTTAAAATAGAGAAGTGAAAAAAGAGTACATATGAATGAACATAGGAATTTATCTGTCAGATAATGATAGAGAGGTCTTAAACATTTACAGACCAGCAACTTCTTTGGGTGAATGGATTATAAAAGAATAAATATGTGTTAAAAAGAGATTACCTAAATATTACATATAATCAAAATAGTTCTTAAAGATTAAAATATTATTTAAAGAAAATATGAAAACAGACATGAATCTAGGTTAGTAACCACACAGATGTTTAAACACTTCACATATATGTTTAGTTTTTTAATGACGTAGCAAAACTCTCAAGTCATTAGTGAGGCACCATTGCAGGTCAGTCTCCTGGTCTTATGCAGAGTCAAAATTTGCATTTGAAATGACATCTTGTTTAATTGTCATTAAATTAATGTTTTCCGGCTTTATTGAGAAATAGCTAACATACATCACTGCATAAGCTTAAGGTGGACAGCATAATGACTTACATTTATTAGGAAATGATTACAGTAAGTGTAATTAGCATCCATCATCTCATAGAGACACATTAAAAAGAAACAGCCAAAAAGGAATAAAACTTTTCTTGTGATGAGAACTCTAAGGTTTTACTCTTAATTCTGCTGTATGATACATATGAAAGTTGTTAACTATAGTCCTCATGCTACACATCACCAGTACTTATTTATCTTAGAACTTGAAGCTTGCGCTTTTTGAAGATATTTTCCTAAGTTCCCTTTTCCTCTTCCCGCACTTCTGATAACCATAAAACTGATGACTTCCGTCATGAGCTTGCTTCCTGCCCCCCCATGCCCCTGTGGGTGTCTTTTTTCTTTTTTTAGATTCCATATGTAAGTGAGTTTATACACTATTGTCTGTCTGCCTTATTTCACTTAATGTCCTCAAGGTCCATCCATGTTGTCACAAATGGTAGAATTTTTTTGTTTTTATGTCTGAGTAATATTCCATATTATATAATATTCCACATTATATATTATATAAATGTATATATACATAAATGTATATATACATATACATTATATAAAATGTATATATTCCATTTTATATATAATATTTACATTATATATTCCATATTATATATTCCATACCTTCTTTATCCACTTATCTGTCTGTTTTTTCCATGTCTTGACTATGGTGAATACTATTACTATACATGTGGGGGTGCACATGAGAAGGTTATGCCAACATTTTTAAAAAGTTAGATGAAAGTAAAATTCACATAATGATATAAATGATCAGAAATGGAAAAAAGAAATAGAACTCATTAAATGATAGTTTACATATTTAATTTCTTTGACTATATTCTCAGAAGTGGAACTGCTGGATTATAAAATAGTTCTATTTTTAATTTTTTGAGGATACTTCATTCTTTTTTCTATAGTGGCTGTATCACTTTACAATTCCAGCAACAAGGCAAAAGGATTCCCTTTTTCTCAACATCCTCACCAGCACTGGCTATCTCTTGTCTTTTTGGTGATGGCCATTCTAACAGGCATGAAGTAATCTCTCATTGTGGTTTAGATTTGTATTTCCCTAATGACTAGTATTCCCTAATGAATAGTGAGTATCTTTTCATGTACCTGTTGGCCATGTGTGTATTGCCTTTGGAAAAAAATCTGTTCAGCTATGTTGCCCATTTTTTAAATAGGATATTTTTGTTAGTTTTTTGCTATTGAGTTGTAGTTCTTTATATATTTTGGTATTAACTCCTTATCAGATATGTTTTGCAATTATTTTTTCCCATTCCATAGGTTGTCCTTTTACTTTGTTGAAAGTTTATTGGGCTGTGCAGAAGCTTTTTAGTTTAATGTAGCCCAACTTATTTTTTATTTTGTTGCTTGTACTTTAGGTGTCATATCCGAAGTGTCAGTGCCAAGATCCATGTTAAGGAGATTTCTTTCCAGTTTTCTTTCATAAATTTCATGGTTTCAGATCTTATATTTCAGTCTTTAATCTGTTTCAAGTAAATTTTTGTGAATGGTATAAGATAAGTGTCTAGTTCTGTTCTTTGACATGTGAGTATCCAATTGTCACTGCACCATTTACTTCAGAGACTGTCTTTTCTCCAGTAAGTATTCTTGGAATCCTGATCCTATTAGTTGAACATATTTCTTGGGTTTACTTCTGGGCTCTCAATTATATTCCATTGATCTATATATCTTTTTTTAAGTTTATTTATTTTGAGAGACAAAGAGACTAAGCAGGGGGTGGGGCAAAGAAAGAATGGGAGGATCCCAAGCAGTATCTGTCAGAGCAGAGTCCAATGCAGGACTCAAATGCACAAAACTGTGAGATCAAGACCTGAGCCAACATCACGAGTTGGATGCTTAACCAACTGAGCCACCCAGGCACTCCATCCATATGTCTTTTTAATGCCAGTACTATACTCCTCCTTTTGCTGTTGTATTTATTTTTTTACTTGAAGTACAGCTGACAAACAATGTTACATTAGTTTCAGGTGTAGAACGGAGTGATTTGACATTATACATCATGCTCACCACAAGTATACCCACCATCTGTCATCATACAAGACCATTACAATACCACTGAATATATCCAGTGCTGTGCCTTTTATCCCCATGACTTATTCATCTCATAACTAGAAGCCTGTATCTCTCACTCCCCTTCACCAATTTTGCCCATCCTTCCACCCCCTCTCTCCTTTCACCATCATCAGTTCTATTTAGGAGGCTGTTTCTGCTTTTTGTTTTGTTTTTTTAGATTCCACATATAAGTGAAGTCATATGGCATATTTCTTTGTCTGACTTATTTCACTTTACATAATTCCCTCTAGGTCCATACTTGTTGCAAATATACCTCATTCTTTTTAATTGCTAAATAATATTCCACATCTTATTTATCCATTCATCTATGGAAGAACCCTTGGATTGCTTCAATATCTTGGTTATTGTAAATAATGATGCTATAAACACAGGGTCCATATATCTTTTCAAACTAGTGTTTTCATTTTCTTTGGGTAAATGGTAGTGGAATTACTGGATGATGTGGCATTTCTACTTTGTACTTTTTGGGAAACCTCCATAATTTTTTCCACAATGGTTGCACCAATTTGCATTCCTGCCAACAGTGCACCAGGGTTCCTTTGCCTCCACATTCTTGCCAACACTTATTTCATGTCCTTTTGATTCTGGCCTTTCTGAGAGGTGTAAGGTAATCTCTCATTGTGATTTCAATTTGAAATTCTTGGATGATTAGTCATGTTGATCATCTTTTTGTGTGTCTGTTGGCCATCTGTAGGTCTTCTTTGGAAAAAGGCCTATTCAGGTCCTATGCCCATTTTTCATCTGGATAATTAGCATTTGGTTTTGAGTTTTATAAGCTCTTTATTTTAATATTACTTTTTATCAAATATTTATGAATATCTTCTCCTATTTAATAATTTTCTTATCAGTTTTTATGATTTCTTTCGCTGTAAAAAAGCTTTCTATGTTGGTGTGGTCCCAATAGTTTATTTTTGGTTTTATCTCCCTTGCCTGAGGAGACAATCTAGAAAAATATTGCTAAGACTGTTGTTAAAAAGATAACTGCCTTTTTTTTACTTCTAAGAGTTGTAAGGTTTCAGGTCTCACATTTAGCTCTTTAATCCATTTTGAGTTTATTTTTGTGTATAGTGTGAGAAAGTGGGCCAGTTTTGTTCCTTTGTGTGTATTTGTCCAGTTTTTCCAGCACCATTATACAGATTGTATTTTCCCTATTGTATATTCTTGATTTCTTTGTTGTATATTACTTGACCATATAAATGTGGTTTTCTTTCTGGACTATTTTGTTCCACATATTTATGTGTCCACTTTTTGTGCCAGTACCATACTGTTTTGATTACTACATCTTTGTAGTTTATTTTCAAATCTGGCATTGTGATACCTCCAGCCTTGTTCTTTCTCAAGTTTGCTTTGGCTATTTGGGAACTTTTGTGATTCATAGAATTTTTACTATTATTCTAGTTCTACAAAAAATGCTGTTGGCATTTTGAAAAGGATTACACTGAACCCATAGACTGCTGTGGGTAGTGTGGACATTGTTACAAAATTAATTTTTCAAGTCCATGAATACAGATTATCTTGACATTTGTTTGCGCTGCCTTCAATTTCTTTCATCAGTGTGTGAGTTGTCACAGCATAGGTCTTTTACCTTCTTGGTTAAGTCTAATTACTTAGTACCACATTGTTTTGATTTCTATGGCATTGTTGTATAGTTTGAAATCAGGACGTCTGAACTCTCCTATTCTGGTCTTCTTTTTAGGATTGTTTTGGAAATTCAACATCTTTTGTGGTTCCGAATAAATTTTAGGATAGTTTTTGCTGATTTTGTAGAAAAAAAATGCCATTAAGATCTCAATAGATTGTGATAGATCATGACAGGCATCACATTGAATCTATAGATCGCTTTTGGTAGTATTGACATTTTAAAAATATTCGTCTAGTCTATGAACAGATGATACATTTACATTCATATGCATATTTGCTTTCATTCATTAATGCATTTTGGTTTTAAGAGCAGAGATCTTTGAACTTCCTCAGTTAAATTTATTCCTAATTTTTTTTGTCCTTTTTGATGCTATTGTAAATGGGAAAATATTTTTTTTCAGATAATTCGCTGTTAGTGTATACAAATCCTAATAATTTTTGTATGTTCAATTTGTATCCTTTAACTTTACTGGATTTGTTTTTGTGTATTCTTTGGGATTTTCAACATATAAAATCATGTCATCTACAAAGAGAGACAATTTTACTTCTTCCTTTTCAATTCTCATTAATTTTATTTCTTTTTCTTGACTAATTGCTCTGGCAAGGATTTCCAATACTGTGTCGAATAAAAGTGGTAAGTGGGAACCCCTGTTTTGTTCATGATATTAGAGAAAAAGCTCTCAACTTTTCTGCATTGAGTATGTTATCTGGAAGTGTGTCATATAAGACCTTTTTACACTGAGGTTTGTTGTTTATATCCTAATTTAAGTGGTTTTAATCATGAATGGATGTTGAATTTTATCACTTTTTGAATTTCTCTTGTAATGGCCATATAGTTCTTCATTTATTTTGTTAATGTATCCCATTGATTGATTTGTGGTGGTTGAAACATCCTTGTATCCCAGGCATTATACCCATTTGATTATGGTGAGTGATCCTTTAATGCCCTGCTGAATTCAATTTGTTAGTATTTTATTGGGAATTTTTGCATCCATATTGATCAAGAAAATTGGTCTGTAGTTTTCCAATAGAGACTTGTTCTGGCTTTGAAATTAGGGATATTTTGGCCTTATAAAATGAGTTTAGAAATGTTCTCTGCTTATTATTTTTTTAAATGTTGAGGATTGGTGTGAATTCTTACATAGGTGTTTGATAAAATTCATCAGTGTAGCTTTCTGATCTTGGGTTTTCCTTTGTTGGGAGGTTTTTGATTACTGATCCAATATCCTTACTATTGACTCAGTCTCTTACTAGATTTAAAAAATTTTTTCTGATTCATTCTTGTAGGCTGTATGTTTCTAAGAATCTTTCACTTCTGCTAGTTCAGGTTGTTGCATATGTTGATGATAGTGGACTCTTATGATCATTTATTATATATTTAAAGTTTATTATTTTGAGAGTGTGTTCATCTGAGTGGGGGAAGGGAAGAGAGAGAGGGAGAGAGAGAATCCCAAGCAGGACCTGAGCTACCAGGGCCGGGCCCATTGAAGGGCTTGACCCCACAAACTATGGGATCAGACCTGAGCCAAAATTAAGAGTTGGATGCTTAATCAACTGAGCCACCCAGGTGCACTGATCCTTTATGTTTTTATGTTAGCTGTTGTAATGTCTCCTTTCTCATTTTTAGTTTTGTTCGTATGGGTTCTGTCTTTTCTCCTTGGTTAGTCTAAATTAAAGTTTGCCAAGATGGTTTACATTTTCAAAGAAATGATTCTTGGTTTGGTCAAACTTTTCTTTTCCTGTGTTCTTATTTTATTTTTATCTACTTTAATTTTGATTTTTTTTCTCTCTTCCTAATTCTGGGCTCATTTTGTTCCATTTTTTAAGGGGAAGACTTAGGTTGTTTACTTGGGATCTTTTTTTGTAATGTGGGTATTTATTGTTAGGAACTTTACTCTTGGAACTGCTTTGTTGCATCCTATGTTTTGATATGTGGTGTTTCCATTTTTGTTTGTCTCAAGATACTTTTTTATTTGTCCTTTCAGTTCTTTTTTTATCCGTTGGTTGTTGAGGAGAAAGTTGTTTAACATACATGCATTCTAGAATTTTCTTGTTTTGGTCTTTTTATTTATTTCCAGTTTCATACCACTGTGGTTAGAGAAGACACCTGGTATGATTTCAGTCTTCCTGAATTTGCTAAGACTTGTTTAGTGGCCTAACATGGACACACCCAGTTAATGTTCAATGTGTACTTGAGAAAATGTGTATAGGCATACCTCATTTTATTGTTTGCTTTATTGTACTTCATTCACATGTAATATATCTCTATCTCTATCTATCTATCTATCTATCTATCTATCTTTCTATCTTTTTATAGAAGGTTTGTGTAAACCAGAGTCAAACCAGTCTACTGGCATCAGTTTTTCAACAGCAACATCACTTGGTATTTCTATGTTATATTTTGGTAATTCTCTCAATATTTCAACTTTCACATTAATACTTTACTTGCTATGGAGTCCTATCACCAGTGTTTATGACTCCCTGAAAGTTCAGAAATTTTAGTGATATTTTTTAATTAAGGTATGCATTTTTAAGACAACATGCTATTGCACATTTATTAAAACTACACTATAGTGTAAACACCACTTTCATATACACTGAGAAACCAAAAATTCATTTGACACATTTTTCAATAATCACTTTATTATGGTGATCTGGAACTGAACCCCAAATATCTCCAAGATATGTCTGTATTCTCCTGTTATCAGATGTATGTTCTGTATATGTCTGTTAGGTCCATTTGGTCTCTAGTGTTGTTCATATCTGCTATTTACTAATTGATTTTCTGTCTGGTTGTAATATTCATCATTGACAGTGGAGTATTAAAGTCTTTATTATTGTACTATTATTTGATTTTCCTTTTATCTAAGTTTATGCCTTATGTATTTAGGTGCTCTGATGTTCAGCACATAAATATTTAGTCGTTATATCTTGATTGACACCATTAGCATTATTTAATGACTTTTATTGGATCTTTTACTATTTTTACAGTTTATTTGGTCTAATATAAGTATAGCTACATCTGCTTTTTCAGTGGTTAACATTGAAATGAGTTTTTCCATTACTTCGCTCTCTATGTTGGTCTTTAAAACTAAAATGAGTCTCTTGTTGGCCGCACCTTCTTGGATCTTGTTTTTTTGTTTTCCATTTAGTCATTCTATGTCATTTTAAAACAAGTTTATTCATTATTTTTGAGAGAGAGTGTGAGCTGGGGATGGGCAGAGAGAGACGGAGACACAGAATCTGAAGCAGGCTTCAGGCTCTGAGCTGTTAGCACAGTGCCCAATGTGGGGCTTGAACTCATAAAATGTGAGACCATAACCTGAGCTGCAGTTGGAAGCTCAACCAACTGAGCCACCCACGCATCCCTCTATGCCTTTTGATTAAAATTTTTAATACATTTAGGTTGAAAGCAATTACTGAAAGGATTTACTATGAACAGTTTGTTTATTGTTTTGTGGTTTTTTGTGAGTCCATTGTTTATTTTTTTTATCCCACTCTTTTTGTGTTTTGATATCTTGTGGTATCAGTATGCTTTGACTTCTTGATCATATTCTTTTGTCTGATTATTACAGGTTTCTATGGTTATAGTGAGGCTTACATAATATATCTTAAAATCATAACCTTCTATTTTAAACTAATAACTTAATTGCAATGGAATTTCTATACTTTTGACTTTTACTTCCCTCACTTTTTTAGGTTAGTGATGTTAGAATTTACATATTTTTATATTGTCTAATAATATAATATTGTCATAAAAATAAACATAACTACATTTAATGTTATTTAAATAGAGTTGTAACTGAATTATATACCCTCATTTCCATAATACAAAATTCAACTTTCACTACATATTTCCATTACCAGTAACTTTTATATTGCCTTCTAATGTTTTTTTATGACTCAATTAGCTTCCTTTTTATTTCCATTCAATTCTATATCTTTTTTTATAGGCAGGATTAGAAGTGATGAATTCCCTCAACTTTTTTTTTTTTTTGGTGAATACTTTCCTTCAGAAATTGAGACAGAAAGTTGTGACATGCATAGAATTCTTGGTTGTTATTTTTTTTCTTTCAGTATTTTGAATATTGTCATCTTCTCTGGACTGAAAAGTTTCTGTTGAGACATCTGTTGACAGTCTTATTGTGAGGGTTCCCTCATAGGTATCATAGGTAACCTCCCTCTTTTCTCTTGCTGTTTTGTCAGAAGTCAAAGAATTTTAAATTAATTATGTCTTGGTATAGCCTTATCCATGTCTCCATTGGGTTCTTTGGGCCTCATGAATCTGGATGTCTATTTCCCTCCTCAGCTTTGAGAAGGTTGTCAGCTAATACTGTTTAAAATATACTTTCTTTCCTTTTATCTTTTTCTTCACCTCCTGAAATTCCAATGATGCAAATATTGTTTCTTTTCATTGTGTTCATAAGTTCCTAAGCTTTCTTCACTTTTTTTTTTTTCAACGTTTATTTATTTTTGGGACAGAGAGAGACAGAGCATGAACAGGGGAGGGGCAGAGAGAGAGGGAGACACAGAATCGGAAACAGACTCCAGGCTCCGAGCCATCAGCCCAGAGCCTGACGCGGGGCTGGAACTCACGGACCGCGAGATCGTGACCTGGCTGAAGTCGGACGCTTAACCGACTGCGCCACCCAGGTGCCCCAAGCTTTCTTCACTTTTGTTTTGTTTTTCTTTTTACTGCTCTGATGATGGATAATTTCAAATGCTTTTTCAGGTCAGCACTTCTTTCTTCTGCATGATCAAATCAGCTTTTGAATCTAAGTAATAGATTAGTTCATTTACTGTATTTCCTAGCTCTAGATTTATATGTATGTATGTGTGTTGATAGCATCTCAAACTTCTAACTTTGTTCATGCATTATTTTCCTAATTTAGTTTGTGTTCTTATAGTTCACCGAAGTTTTAAAAGAAGATTATTCTGAATTGAGACTTCATACATATTTATTTTAGTATCAGTTATTACAGCTTTTTAAATTTCCTTTGGCAGTGTCATATTTATCTCATTTTTTCAAGATCCTTGATCCCTTATGTTGTTATTTGAGCATCTGAGTAAGTGGTCTCCCTCTTCCAGACTTGGCAGGTTCTCTTTGTCAGAGACAATTCTCTACGAGTTTGTTCAGTTTTGGTTCTAAATATGTCTGATTGTAATGTCCTTGGCCAGGTGGTACCCATGACTATTGTTTATTTTAGGGCAATTCAAATGGTCACTCTTGTTGTAGAGTGTGAGAGAGTGTGTCACTGGCTGAAAAGAGTTGGATAGGACTGCTAATTTGGTCCCTTGCCCAAATGAGGCTGTAGAATGGGTTCATCAGTTGCCTTAGTCATCTGGTCAAATTTATTAGATGGTCATGTCTGGGTAGTATAATCAGCATTATGTGAAGCTTCCCTGAATGGGCAGGGCAGCAGCAGAAGACCTGGGGCCTGTATGGCTTGTTGTTTGTTGTCTCATGGCTCTGATCAGGCAACAGTGTATACTGAATTCCCTGATCAAGTGAGACCACCAGTTTTGCTCTGCAGGTGGGGGGAACCACAAGCTATGTTCTCTGTTAAAGTGCCACTGTAAGCAGGGCTATTGGATGGGCCTTGCAGCTTTCCATTTGCTATGGTAAGGTTCCCTAGTTGGAAGGCCTTAAGCTCTACTCAGCAATAAGTTGGGCTAAAAATTAATTTTCCAACCTGGGTACAGTAGAAGCAGCAGCTTCAAGGCCACTAATCCTTTATGTAGGTGAATTTTTTAAGAAAATTATTTTGAAAGGATTACAGGTGCCATATTTTTAATATAAAGTATTCTATTTATTTAAACTTAAAAAGACAAAACCCAAATATTCCAGTAATCTCCAACAATCACCCATATATTCCTGTATCTATGAGGGTTTCTTGTTTGTTTTTTTACATTCCACAGTATTTCTCTCTACCTGACTTAACTTCACTTGGCAAATGCCCTTGAAATCCATCTATGCCGCAAATGGCACATTTTAACTTTTTATGGCTAAATAATATCCTATCATATGTATAACATCTTTATCAACTAATCCATCAGTGGGCACTCAGGTTGTTTCCATATCTTGGCTATTGTAAATAATGATACAGTGAACATGGTGGTGTATATATAATCATTTCATGTTAATAATTTTATTTATTTTCAGATAACTTCCTTTCACTTCTTCAAAGTGGAATTGTTGGATCACATGGTAGTTATATTTTTTAATTTTGTTGAGGTACCTCCATACTGTTTTCTATAATGTATACACCAAATTACTTTCCCACCGACAGGAATGAAGGTTACCTTTTCTACACATCCTCATCAACACTTATATGTTGTATTTTTAATAATAGCCATTCTTACAGGTCTGAGTAGATACCCCATTCTGGTTTGATTAGCATTTCCCTAATTAGTGATGGTGAGGACCTATGTGTAGTCTTTGGAAAAATGTCTATTCAGATATTTTGCCCTTTGTTTAATCAGATTGTTTTTGTTGTTGAGATATGTTACATATTTTGTCTTATTAGTCCCTTATCTGATACATAACTTGTAAATATTTTTGCCTACTTAGTAGGCTGCCATTTGATGGATTTCTTTGCTGTGCAGCAGCTTTTTTGTGTAATGAAATCTCACTTGTTCATTTTTGCCTTTGTTGGATTCAAAAAATCATCACCAAGGCTCATGTCAAGAAGATAATTGCCTATGTTTTCTTCTAGAAATGTTATGGTGTCATGTCTTACATTAAGTCTTTAATCAATTTTAAAATTTTGTTTTTTATATAAGATTGTAGTTTCATTCTGTGGTTTGTGGATATCTAATTTACTAATTTATCAGCTCCTGTGTCATAAATTATTTGACCCTACATTTGTGGGTTTATTTCTGGATTCTCTTCCGTTCCATTTATCAATACATCTGTTTTTTGCCAATACCACTCTTTTACTTGGTATAAGCTTATAAGACAGTTTGAAATAAAGGAGTATTATACTTCTGCCTTTATTCTTCTTTCTCAAGATTACTTGGACTACTTGGGGCTTTAAAAAACATTCTTATTTTTATGTTTTTAATATGAAATTTATTGTCAAATTGGTTTCCATACAACACCCAGTGCTGATCCCAACAGGTGCCCTCCTCAATACCCATCACCCACCCCCTGTCCCTCCCACCCCCCATAAACCCTCAGTTTGTTCTTAGTTTTTAGGAGTCTCTTATGTTTTGGCTCCCTCCCTCTCTAACCATTTTTTTTCCTTCCCCTCCCCCATGGTCTTCTGTTAAGTTTCTCAGGATCCACATAGGAGTGAAAACATGGAATCTGTCCTTCTCTGTATGACTTATTTCACTTAGCATAACACTCCAGTTCCATCCATGTTGCTACAAAAGGCCATATTTCATTCTTTCTAATTGCCATGTAGCATTCCATTGTGTATATAAACCACAATTTCTTTATCCACTCGTCAGTTGATGGACATTTAGGCTCTTTCCATAATTTAGCTATTGTTGAGAGTGCTGCTATAAACATCGGGGTACAAGTGCCCTATGCGTCAGTACTCCTCTATCCCTTGGGTAAATTCCTAGCAGTGCTACTGCTGGGTCATAGGGTAAGTCTATTTTTAATTTTTTGAGGAACCTCCACACTGTTTTCCAGAGCGGCTGCACCAATTTGCATTCCCACCAGCAGTGCAAGAGGGTTCCCATTTCTCCACATCCTCGCCAGCATCTATAGTCTCCTGATTTGTTCATTTTGGCCACTCTGACTGGCGTGAGGTGATATCTGAGTGTGGTTTTGATTTGTATTTCCCTGATGAGGAGAGACACTGAGCATCTTTTCATGTGCCTGTTGGCCATCTGGATGTCTTCTTTAGAGAAGTGTCTATTCATGTTTTCTGCCCATTTCTTCATTGGATTATCTGTTTTTTGGGTGTGGAGTTTGGTGAGCTCTTTATAGATTCTGGATACTAGCCCTTTGTCCAATATGTCATTTGCAAATATCTTTTCCCATTCCGTTGGTTGCCTTTTAGTTTTGTGGATTGTTTCCTTTGCTGTGCAGAAGCTTTTTATCTTCATGAGGTCCCAATAGTTCATTTTTGCTTTTAATTCCCTTGCCTTTGGGGATGTGTCAAGTAAGAAATTGCTGCAGCTGAGGTCAGAGAGGTTTTTCCCTGCTTTCTCCTCTAGAGTTTTGATGGTTTCTTGTCTCACATTCAGGTCCTTTATCCATCTTGAGTTTGTTTTTGTGAATGGTGAAAGAAAGTGGTCTAATATCATCCTTCTGCATGTTGTCCAGTTCTCCCAGCACCATTTGTTAAAGAGACTGTCTTTCTTCCATTGGATATTCTTTCCTGCTTTGTCAAAGATGAGTTGGCCATACTTTTGTGGGTCTAGTTCTGGGGTTTCTATTCTATTCCATTGGTCTATGTGTCTGTTTTTGTGCCAATACCATGCTGTCTTGATGATTACAGGTTTGCAGTAAGAGGCTAAAGTCTGGGATTGTGATGCCTCCTGCTTTGATCTTCTTCTTCAAAATTACTTTGGCTATTCAGGGCCTTTTGTGCTTCCATACGAATTTTAGGATTGCTTGTTCTAGCTTTGAGAAGAGTGCTGGTGCAATTTTGATTGGGATTGCATTGAATGTGTAGATAGCTTTGGGTAGTATTGACATTTTAACAATATTTATTCTTTCAATCCATGAGCACGGAATGTTTTTCCATTTCTTTATATCTTCTTCAATTTCCTTCATAAGCTTTCTATAGTTTTCAGCATACAGATATTTTACATGTTTGGTTAGGTTTATTTCTAGGTATTTTATGATTCTTGGTGCAATTGTCAATGGGATCAGTTTCTTTATTTGTCTTTCTGTTGCTTCATTATTAGTGTATAAGAATGCAACTGATTTCTGTACATTGATTTTGTATCCTGCAACTTTGCTGAATTCATGTATCAGTTCTAGCAGACTTTTGGTGGAGTCTACCGGGTTTTCCATGTAATAATATCATGTCATCTGCAAAAAGTGAAAGCTTGACTTCATCTTTGCCATATTTGATGCCTTTGATTTCCTTTTTTGTCTGATTGCTGATGCTAGCACTTCCAACACTATGTTAAACAACAGCGGTGAGAGTGGACATCCTTGTCGTGTTCCTGATCTCAGGGAGAAAGCTCTCAGTTTTTCCCCATTGAGGATGATATTAGATATGTGCTTTTCATAAATGGCTTTTATGATGTTTAAGTATGTTCCTTCTATCCCGACTTTCTCGACGGTTTTTATGAAGAAAGGATGCTGAATTTTGTCAAATGCTTTTTCTGCATCGATTGACAGGATCATGTGGTTCTTTTCTTTTATTAATGTGATGTATCACATTGATTGATTTACGATTGTTGAACCAGCCCTGCATCCCAGGAATGAATCCCACTTGATCATGGTGAATCATTCTTTTTATATGCTGTTGAATTCGATTTGCTAGTATCTTATTGAGAATTTTTGCATCCATATTCATCAGGGATATTGGCCTGTAGTTCTCTTTTTTTACTGGGTCTCTGTTTGGTTTAGGAATCAAAGTAATTCTGGCTTCATAGAATAAGTCTGGAAGTTTTCTTTTCCTTTCTATTTTTTGGAACAGCTTGAGAAGGATAGGTATTATCTCTGCTTTAAATGTCTGGTAGAATTCCCCTGGGAAGCCATCTGGTCCTGGACTCTTATTTTGGACGATTGTTGATAACTGATTCAATTTCTTCACTGGTTGTGGGTCTGTTCAAGCTTTCTATTTCCTCCTGTTTGAGTTTTGGAAGCGTGTGGGTGTTTAGGAATTTGTCTATTTCTTCCAGGTTGTCCAGTTTGTTGGCATATAATTTTTCATAGTATTCCCTGATAATTGCTTGTATTTCTGAGGGATTGGTTGTAATAATTCCATTTTCATTCATGATTTTATCTATTTGGGTCATCTCCCTTTTCTTTTTGAGAAGCCTGGCTAGAGGTTTATCAATTTTATTTGTTCAAAAAACCAACTCTTGGTTTCGTTGATCTGCTCTACAGTTTTTTTAGATTCTATATTGTTTATTTCTGCTCTGATCTTTATTATTTCTCTTCTGCTGGGTTTGGGGTATCTCTGCTGTTCTGCTTCTATTTCCTTTAGGTGTGCAGTTAGATACTGTATTTGGGATTTTTCTTTTTCTTGAGATGGGCCTGGATTGTAATGTATTTTCCCCTCAGGACTGCCTTTGCTGCATCCCAAAGCATTTGGATTGTTGTATTTTCATTTTCATTTGTTTTCATATATTTTTTAATTTCTTCTCTAATTGCCTGGTTGACCCATTAATTATTTAGTAGGGTGTTCTTTACCCTCCATGCTTTTGGAGGTTTTCCAGACTTTTTCCTAAAAAAAGTTTTTATTTTAATCCCAATATGTAAGTATTATATTGGTTTCAGGTGTACAGTATAGTGTTTCAACATTTGCATATATCACTCAGTGCTCATAAAGACAAGTGTGGCTCCTTAACCCCCATCACCTATTTAACCAAACCCTCCACCTACCTCCCCTTTGGTAACCATCAGTTCTCTATAATTAATAAGAATCTGTGTCTTGGTTTGTCTTTCTTTTTCCCCTTTGCTCATTTTTTTTTGTTTCTTAAATCCCACGTATGAGTGAAAGCATAGGTTATTTTTCTTTCTCTGACTTACTTCACTTAGCATTATGTTCTCTAGCTCCATCCATGTCATTGCAAATGGTAAGATTGAATTCTTTTATATGGCTGAATAGTATTTTATTATATGTGTGTATACCTACATACGTACATACATATTCCACATCTTTATCCACTCATTAATCGTTGGACACTTGAGAGGCTTCCCTATCTTGGCTATTGTAAATAATGCTACTATAACATAAGGGTGCCTATATCCCTTTGAATTAGTGTTCTTGTATTCTTTGAGTAAATAAACTGTAATGTGATTGCTGGATTTTGGGTAGTTCTCTTTTTAACCTTTTGAATTACCTCCATATTGTTTCCCACATTGGTTGCACGAGATGTGGGTCCACACAAATTTTAAAATTGTTCTATGAAAAATGCCATTAGAATTTTAATAGGGATTAAAATGAGTCTGTAGATCACTTTGGGTAATACATTTTAACAATATTAACTTTATAATCCATGAACATGGGATATCTTTCCAATTATATGTATCTTCTTTAATTTCTTTAATCACTATCTTATAGTTTTCAGTGTATAAGCCTTTAACTTCCTTGGTTAAATTTATTCCTAGCTAATTTTTATACTTTTTGATGTAATTGTAAATAAGATTTTCCTAATTTCTGTTATTCATGTGTAGATATGCAACAATTTTAGTACATTGATTTTGTATCCTGCAACTTTATTGGATTTATTATTTCTAAAAGTTTTTTTTTTTTTTTTTGGTTGAGTCCTTGGTTTAATCTTTTTGGTTCTAACAGTTTTCAATATGTGGTAGGTCATCTACAAATAGGGACACTTTTCCTTCTTCCTTTACACTTTGGATCCCTTTTATTTCGTTTTTCCTGCCTTACTACACTGGCTACGACATCCAGTACTATGTTAAATATAAATCAAGAGAGTGAGCATCTTTGTCTTATACCTAATCTTAGAGAAAAAGCTTTCAACTTTTCACCACTTAGTATAATGTTAGCTGTGGGGCTGTCATATGTGGTCTTTATGGAGTTCTCTTTATTCTACACCTACTTTGTTGATAATTATTATAAATGGATGTTAAGTTCTGTAAAATGCTTTATCTGCATCTATTGAGATAAGATGTGTTTTATCATTCTTTGTGTATATATGGTATATCATGTTGACGGACTTGTGAAAGTTGAACCATCTTTGCATCCCTGGAATAAATCCCACTTGAATAGGTATGTGATCCTTTTGATGTGTTGTTAAATGTAGTTTGCTAATATTTTGTTGAGGATTTTTGCATTTCAGTTTACCAGGGACAGGGCTTGTAATTTTCTTTGCTTGTGGCCTCTAATCTGGTTTTTATATAGGATACTGCTGGCCTCACATTATGAGTCTGGAATATTTCTTTCCTTTTATAGCTTTAGGAACACTTAGACAAGGGCTAGCATTCTTATTTCATTGTTTGATAAAATTCACCACTCAAGCAATCTGGTCCTGGACCTTTTTGTTTTAAATTTTTTTTTTTAACATTTCTTTTTGAGACAGAGAGAGACAGAGAGTGAACAGGGGAGGGGCAGAGAGAGAGGGACACACACAATCTGAAGCAGGCTTCAGGCTCTGAGCTGTCAGCACAGAGCCCAACGTGGGGCCTGAACTCACAGACTGCGAGATCATGACCTGAGCCAAAGTCAGACGCTTAACCGACGGAGCCACCCAGGTGCCCCTGGACTTTTATTTGTTGAGAGGTTTCTAATTACTGGTTCATTCTCCTTAATAGTAATTAGTCTGTTCAGATTTTCTATTTCATTGTAACTAAGTCTTGGTAGGTTATATATGTCTTTAGGAATTCATTTCTTCCAGGTTGTTCATTTTTTGATATTCATAGTCTCTAATCCTTTTTTCAAAATGTTTATTTTTGAGAGAGAGGAAAAGAGACAATGTGAGTGGGACAGAGGATCTGAAGCAGGCTCCACACTGACAGCAGAGAGCCCAATGAGGAGCTCAAGCCCGTGAAATGTGAGATCATGACCTGAGCTGAAGTCATATGCTCAACTGACTGAGCCACCCCGGTGCCCCTCTAATCCTTTGCATTTTTTGTAGTATTGGTGATTAGTATCTCCTCTTTCATTTCTGATTTTCAGTCTTTTTTTTCCTTTCAGTCTAGCTAAAGGTCCATCAATTCATTTATCTTTTCAAAGAATCAGCTCTTAATTACATATATTTTTTCTATTGTTTCTTCATTCCCTACTTAGGAGAGCTTAATTTGTTCTAGTTGCTTGAAGCTTAAAATTAGAATGTTTATCATTATGAACCTCCTTGTTAGAACTGCTTTTGCTCTGTCACACAAATTTTGGTATGTTGTCTTGACACAAGGAGACCTATACCATGTTCCATGGCTGAATAGAGCCACTGGCTGTGCTGGGTGTGCAATTAGCTCTGTCCACTTGCTTGCCTTATAGTTTGTAGGTGTTCTCATTTTTACTGTCATATGTTGTTTGTGCCACACTGGGTGGTCTGTGATGGCCCACTTCGGATTCTCAATTTCCTGAATATTCTTCCTAATTGTGGGGGCCAGAAATCATAATCAGTAGGTAGTGAGGTTATGACTCAGCTCTTCTGCCTCGGCATGGGCAGACCAGGCTCCAGAGCAAGCAAAACTCTTCATTTGGGGGCTCAGAATAGTCAGACCTGCACCCCCACTGACTTCCCTGGTTAAAGCACATCACCAGCTTGGATCTGCAGATGAAGAAAACTAATTGGGACCAGTACTTGGACTATATGAATAGAAACTCAGCCTACTAAGATCCATGTACTGTTTGTTGGAAGCTGTTTCTTTCTAGCACAATTAGATTCCCAGGGATTAATCCCTGAAGCATCCACTATGAGCTCTGTAAGGTGAAATCAGAGCAGAGGCTAGAGGCATTCACGATGCTGGGAGAAGGGTGACTGGAAGTGACACATAGGCTGTCTTCCCACTGGAGGAATGAGAGGCTGAGAGGAGACCTATTGCATGGTGGTGTGTTAGCCCTAGAAAGGGGAAATGTGCTCATCGTGTAGCTGTTCAGTTTACCCTTCTAATATAGTCTGTCTTTGGTCTCTCAAGTGGATGGTGGTGCCTCAGCCTAATTCCTGTGTTCTACAATTCTCTCAGTAGTTTCTTGTCCATGAATAGTTGTTAGGTGATTCCTGACTTTGCTTTCTCTCACAAGTAGAACTATGTCACCATTTTGACAATGACGACCCCTAAACCCACTCTTGTTCTGGTTATTCTCACATAGAACTATTTCTTTTTGTGATAAATTCAAAATCTTCCTTTAGAAAGTTATTCTTCACTAATATGTTTCCATACATTTTCAAAACATGAAGACAAATGTCCTTACGTGTTAATTTGTGATATTTCTTCCTTATCTTCTCTTTAAACAAATCACCCACGCCACTCTCCCATACTATAGTGCAAGACACTGAGTTTATGAATGTAGGGTTCATCTTTCACAGGCTTGTGCTTTGTATATATGCATCATTTTTATCAGTCTTTCCATATTTTCTGTGGGAGACTCTGCTGAAAACAATTACCAGGCCTGTTGTTCTTAATTAGCACTCTTTTTCTTGCATTATATTCGCATTTTGTGCTGTGTATGTGTTGAAATATGGACACTTAATTTCCTCAAAAATTTTCATTGAATGTGAAATTACAAATGCCCTCTCACCTGTTTCATTTATAGAACCCCCAAGTGATCCTCATATAATCTTACACTGTATATGCATACTCATTTTTCCCCCATGTTTTAATGATTTTTTTTTAATTGAAAAAAAAAAAAGATTTGTGTAAAAAGCCTGCAGGTTAAAACAGTATACAGAGAGGTAATTATAAATATACATGTGCAGATATACTGCTTTGATTCATTTTAACCCCCAATTCCAACTAATCTAATCTATAATTCCCATACCTACTAAAGACCACAGACTCCATTAGAATTCTGGATTAGTAAGGAGTTTACTATTTCTTATCCCATGCAACTACAATCTATTTAAAAGTTTTAGATCAGGATTCTAAAACTCAAATTCTTCCCGGGGTTAAATAAGTGGGATACAAGATGCACATCAGAGTTTAGGGCATGTCTTCTTTCCAGAACTCAGTTCCAGCCTATTTTTGTCATGCAAGAATATAAAGTTAGCACTTGAAGAAGTTAGCTTCAATAAATCCACAGCAAGATTTTTTTAAGAAGGTAAGTAAATCAACACATTTATCTGCTCATCTAACATTGTGCAACAAGATTGAAGGGAACAATAATGAACATATTTGTCAGATAGTTCCTTACACATGTCCTCTTTTCAACTTCCTTTTCAGGCCAAATGGTCAAGAGAAGCTACTCTCCATCTGCCTCTCCCCTAATGTTGTTTTTACTTTTCAACTTCTTCCTAATTTAGTAACATCTTCCTACCCCTACCAAAAATGAACACACTCACCTAGAATTTCAGATAGGAATACACTATTTGTTTCCATAGCTGCAGTAAATACCATGATTTCCAATAAGCAAACACCATAACCACATTGGCAAACATAGTCTCAGACACAGTGGAGATCCTTAAGTGCCTTCAGATTTAAGCAAATGAGTCAAAAATAAAGTAGGAAAAAATTAATAAAGTCATATTTCATTTTTTAGTAGATTCAGCTATGGAAAACTGTTGGCCTTCTCATAGCTGATATGAATACTAATACATTTCACTTGAAGGTCTGTTATCCATAAAGTCTTGTGTATTTTCAAGGGGAAGTGTTCCAAAATGTCTATGTAGAAAAATAAATAGGATTTTCTTTTCTTACAGAATAGAAACAGTACTTTTTTAATTTAGACCTTCAATGAAAACAGTGGGTTATGGTTATTGAAGTAAATGTTTCCTTTAAGAATGTTTACTGAACTGAAAACATTTACTAAGAAATGTGAGCTTTATTTAGTTATCTGTAGTTATTATGCGATCAAAGTAAAAGGAATCTAATTCTCAAAGCATCCTTTTCAAACCTCAACTTTTTACCTCAGGAAATTGATGTTGTAAACATTTTCCATATCCTGTAAGAAAAGTTTTTTCCCCAACTAAATACTTATTAATGAGGAAATGAGCCTTGGGGAAACTCAATTTGTGAATAAAGAGAGAAAAAGATTGATAAAATACAAGGAAGAATTCAAAATCAGGAAGAAAAAATAATCCTCATCAAGGGTAGAAATCTCCATTTGTAAGCCATAACGGAAAGAAAATAAACAACTTTCATTTTTATACAATTTGTTAATGGAAATATGATATTCCTAAGTCAATCCTTTCTAAATTTTTGAGGATGAGGTTTTGGATAAATTTAAATATTTAAAAATAAGAATGGTTTGATAAAAAGACTAATATAGGGGTCATGACATTTGTATTAGATTTTAAATCTAAGTCCCATTAACATATTACACTTGTATGAAATACACAGGCCTAAGTTGTTATCCTGGTTCTACAATCTTTCAAACAGGAAGCTTTGTACAACTGATCTAACCCTGGTAAGCCACAGTTGTCTTATGTGAGAAAAAAAAATGTAAAAATATAGCACTTGTCATAGCTGAACATTTGCTACTGGTGAGGAAAGAAATTATGCAATAAGTGGATAACAATGTGCTTATATGAAAATTATTACATCATAAGTAGAGTACAGCTGGATTATAGATTTGAATATAAAAAATGAAGCCAAAGAAAGGTAAGTATGCAAGTAATATAATTTTAGAGTAGTAAAGGTTCTTCTAAGCACAATTCCAAAGGTAGAAGCAATTAAGAGAAGACAATATGATCAATATGTGGTCTTCATCTTACTTTTCCCAGCATTTAACATAGTCAATTACCTCTTCCTTCTTGATTTACTTCTTCCTTGAGATTCGAGGACTCAAGAATATCTTTTCTCCTACCCCATGAGACAATTTTTCAGTTCATTCTGGTGCTCTTTTATCCTCTTTTCCTTTGGACTTTATTTTTAATTCCAAATTTGCTTCTCACCCAAAACCAATTCTTAAACATACAGGTATGTGTACGGGTGGTAATAGTGAGGTACGGTTTTTTTTAGCTTAATATACTATCAAAAGCATTCTTTAATTATGCATATATACATTATTATATATGTATGATTGAGGATGCCCTATTTTAATAATTAGTAATTTCCCCTGCAGGATGGGATTGCAGGTAAAAACAATTTTTTATTCCTTGTTAGCCAGAGTATTCAAATGTTTAAACGATTTTTTGGTTGTTAACACCCACCCAATAGGAGGAATGATATCACCCAGATGGTGACATCAGTTGTTCCTGACCTTGCTCTCCCTTACAAGAGTATTCCTGGACAAGACACCCCTAAGAGAATCCTAGAACAGAGGAATGGGCCTGAAGTACCCTCATGCATCAAAGAGATGAGGGGATACTCTATTAGAAAGGTAAGAGAAGCAGCTACATGGTGACTCTATCACCTGTCTGCTAGTTCAGTGCAGTACCATGCTGAGAGGTCTGCCCTGAGCCTCTGGTCCTGCTAGAGGAAAAAAATAATAGCCTAGTGGTGACATCAGGCTCGGTAACATCCGACTGGGGTCTTGCACTATATGGATTGAGGGGAATCTGCCTATGACTGAGGAAGGGGGAGTGGCTTGTAATAGCCACACTCCTTTCTTCGCAGAGTGAGTTCATTCAGGAAGTATCCCAACCAGCTAACTGCAAGTTAACGGTGCACTCTGACCAGGGAAATCAGTGCAATCATTTCTGCCTGATTCAAATCCTCAAGGAATTTTACTGGCCCTAGAGCTTGGTTTGCCCATGCAAAGGTGCTAGATGATGGTCAAACCTGCTGCAACCCAACCTTGCCCCAGCTGACCACAAGGGCTGAAAAAATACCTAGAAGCTACACAAACTAGTCATGCTCTTGTCCTGTTGCCCAGGCCACCGCAGGGAAAATAAGCTTAGTGTACCACCACATGTTGGCTATAGTACCCAGGCACAACCATCCAGTAACCATATGAAAGAACCCCCCAAACCAGTGAGACCATTCTTCAGCCTCACTGGGGCAGGTAACCAAGCCAAATATCTAATCCAACTGCATTTAATCTTGAGGTCAAGGGTGAGAGTAAACAACTGGCTTGCATAAAAACAGACAATAGTAAGAGGCCCCCATGGCCAAGGACACTACCAGGAGATACTTCAAGAACCCAAACTGATTGGCGCAGGACTATTTATGATAAAGCAAAGTTTGCTGGGGGGTTCTTGATCCCTTATGTAAGTATCTTAATAAGAAGGTTGCTCTTCTAATCAGGTAAAGATGACACCACCAAAAGAAATGAATAAAGCTCCAATAACTGCAATGAAATGGAGATCGATGAATTGTCATAGGATTCCAAATAATGCTTTCAGGAAGTTTAGTGAACTACAAGAACATGAAGACACGTAATCAAAATTAGGAAAATAATGCCTAACACAAAATGAGAAGTTCAACAAAGAAACAGAAACCATAAAGTCTCAGAACTGAAGAATCCATTAACTTCCAATAGGTTCAAAAGCAGACTTGACCATCTTTACTATGAGTAATTACTTCAAATAAAAATAGATGAAAAAGATATAAAATGAATGGATTAAAAGTAAGATACATCTACATGAAAACACAATTACCTTAAAGACACATCGACTGAGATTGAAAAAGGCATTTCAAGCAAAGCAAATGGTAATTAAAAACAAAACAAAAGAAAACAAAAAACCCCGGAACTTAGGTAAAGGTCATTACATAATGTAACAGAAGTCATCCCATCATGTAGATATATTAAGCAAAAAGTAACAAAAGGCGACAACAGTAATGAAATAATATTTAGGGACTTCAATATTCCACTTCAACAATGGGTAGATATTCTAGAGAATCTAGATGAAAACAGAGGATTTGAGCAACACTATAGACCATAGGGACCTAACACTACATACAGAACCTTCTATACAATGACAGAATAAGATATACCATAGGTTAGGCCACAAAACAAGTCTTAGCAAATTCAAGAAGACTGAAATCATACCAAGTGTCTTCTCCGACTACAACGTTATGAAACTAGAACTCAATACAGGAATATTTATGAATAAGTTAAACAACACACTCCCAAACAGTTATTGATCAAAGAAGAAGTATCTTAAAGATGGAAACACAAAATCCAAAAACTGGATGCAACAAAATAAGTTCTAAGATGAAGTTCATTGCAACAAATGCTTACATTAAGAAGAACAATCCCCAAGTAAATTCTACACTCTAAAGAACTAAAATAAAAGAACTAGGTCCTAAGTTAGCAAGAGGAAAGAAAAAAGATTGAAACAGAAAAAGAAAAAGACCAAACTCGGGATTCTTTGAAAAGATAAATTTGAGGAACTTTTATCTAGACAAGGGAAGAAAAAAATGAAAAAGAAAGCCTTACAACTGATAGCAACAAGAGGGGATAAGAGGCTACCATGATCAACTATATGCCAACAAACTGAGCAATGTAGAAGCAGTGAAAGAATTTTTAGAAACATACCACCTATCAGACTGAATTAGCAAGAAATAAAAATCTCCCAACAAAACAAAGCCCAGGAGCAAGAGTCTTCAATGATGAAATTTTTTAAATAAGAGTACTGCAAAGAGCAGTAGACAGTCCGATTTTTTACAAGGCCAGTATTGCCCTGATAACAGAGCCAGAAAAGGACACTACCAGAAAACTAGTATCAATCTTGATGAATACAGATGCCAAAATTCTCAATAAAATATTAGATACTAAAAACTAAAATAAATTGAATTGAGAAGTCCATTAACAGGATCATCCACCACGATCAAGTGGGTATGATATCTGGGAGGCAAAGATGGTTCAACATCATTACATCACACTGTACTGAAAGAAAAAAAATCCCATCATCTCCATAGATGAATGAAAAGTATCTGATGAAGCTTCATTTACAATTGTAAAAAATAGCAAGTTACATATAGAAGGAATGAATCTCTACATACTTAAATCCATATGTGATATCCTACAGCTACCATTGTACTCAGTGGAGAAAAATTGACAGCTTTTCCTTTAAAATCAGAACTAAGACAAGGGTTCCCACTTTCCCCACTGCTATTCAGCATAGTACTAGAAATCCTTGCAAGAGAAATCAGGCAAGAGAAAGAAACAAAGCCACCAGAATTAAAAAGAAAGAAGTACAATAGTCTATATTTGTAGATAATATGATTTTATATACTGAAAATCCTAAACCATTAGGATTATTCATCAGTGAATTATATGAAAAAGAAATCAACCCCATTTATAATACCTTCAAATAAAAAAATACTTTAACGAAGAAGATAAAAGAGCTCTACACCCTGGAAACACAGATAAATGCAAAGTATCCTGTGTTCATATATTGGAAGAATATTGTTAAAATATCAACAGTACCAAAAGCCATCTTATGGGTTTGATGCAATCCCTACCAAGAACCAATGGCATTTTTTACAGAGGTAGAAAAACTATATGGAACTAAAAAAGATTCAAAATTGCCAAGCAATTTTGAGAAAGATGAACAAAGTGGGAGGCATCAGACTTCTAATTTCAAACTATTTTACAAAGCTACAGTCATCACAATAGTATGGTATTGACCTTAAAAAGACAGATCAGGGGCACCTGCATGACTCAGTGGGTTCAGCATCGATTTTGGCTCAGGTCATGATCTCACATTTTTTTTTATTAATTTTTTTGAATAATAACATTTATTTATTTTTTGAGACAGGGGGAGTCACAGATTCCGAAGCAGGCTCCAAGCTGTCAGTACAGAGCCCCACCCGGGGCTTGAACCCATAAATCATGAGATCATGACCTGAGCCAAAGTCAGCCGTCTAACCGACTGGGCCACTCAGGTGCCCCATGAGTTCATATTTCCTGAGTTTGAGACTGCATCAGACTCTCTGCTGTCAATGCAGAGCCTGCTTCAGATCCTCTGTCTCCCTCTCTCTGCCCCTACCCTGCTCATGTGCATGAATTCTCTCTCAAAAATAAACATTAAAAAAAAATCAATGCAACAGAATTGAAAGCCCAGAAATAACCTCAGGAAATAAGTTTAACATTTGACAGGTTATTCAAGAATATTCAATGGAAAAAAGATAGTCTTTAATAAACAGTGTCAAGAAAACTGGATATTCACCTGTAAAAGAATGTAACTAGACCCCTATTTTACACTACTCACAAAAATTAATTTGAAATGAGTTTATGTCTTAAATGTAAGAGCATGAAACTTGCAGAAGTAAATAGTAAAAACTCCCGGACATGAGTCTGGCAATGATTATTTGCATATGATATCTAATGCATAAATAACAAAATAAGAAGTGTGGTTACATCAAACTAAAAAGCTCTGTAGCAAAAACAGTCAATAACATGAAAAAATAATCTACAGATTAAGAAAAAAAAAGTTGCAGAACATCTTTGATAGCAGACTATGTATAGAACTCATATAACTCAATAGCCAAAAAATAAAAATCCTATTAAAAAATTCTCCAAAGATCGGAGTAGGTGTTTTACCAAAGACAATATGCAAATGGTCAAGAAGCACATGAAAAGATCTTACCATCACTCATCAGTAGGGAAATGCAAATTAAAACCACAATGAGATATTACCTCCTGCCCTAGAATGGCTATCAGTGAAAGAACAAGAAAAAAAAAATACGTGAAAATGTAGTTAAAGGGGAAAACTTGTGCACTGCTGGTGGGATTGTAAATTGGTACAGCCCTTAAGGACAACAGAATGAGGGATCATAATTAAAAAAAAAACACACTAAAAATAGAACTATGTGATTCAGCAATACCACTTCTACAAATATATCCAAAGGAAACTGCACCTCATGTTCATTGAAGTATTATTTATGATAGTCAAGACCTAAGTTAAATGACCATTGATGGATGAATAGGTAAAGAAGGTTTGGTATGTATACACACAATGGAATACTAGTCAGCAGAAAAAAAAAAACAGGAAGATTGTGCCACTTGTAACAACATGGGTGGACCTTGAGGAAATTACACTAAGTGAAATAAGTTAGACAAAACTTACATGCACTGAATTACATCATTTACATTTAAAACACACAAAAAACCCCAGAGAGATCAGATTTTTGGTTACCAGAAGTGGTGGAGAGAGAGGGAACTGGAGCAAGGTGGTCAAAGACACCCACTGCTAGTTATAAACAAGTACTTGTGCTGTAATATACATTTTGATACTGTTGTATAATATGAAAATTGTTAAATCATAAATTCTGAGTTCTCATTACAAAAAAAGTTCCTTTTTTTCTAGTTCTTATTGTCTACATATGAGATTTGGATGGTAACTTATTACTGAAATAATTTCACAAAATATGTATGCTTTACACCTGAAACTCATAAAGTGATGTATTTCAATTGTATCTCAATAAAAATGGAAAAACCCCAATTAATATGCCCCTTTAAAACCTGCTTTAAACAATAAAAAAATGTAGAATTTAGTTTTGACTGCACTTTTAAATTATTTGGCAGAGAGGCCTTCCAAAAGTTTATTTGCCTTAGGGATTGAAGCAATTCTGAGGAATTATTTTGCTGTGGTCATGTTGAACCATGAGTTCATGAAATATGGATTACTATCATTAACAGGTGACTGCATTTGTTCTCATAAAACTGGCAATGTCTTGGAAAGATAAAATATCCTAATCACCTACTTGCTAAATTTGCAGTCTTGGAGTCATTACTCTGACTGCCTGAATCTACCCTTACTCTTTATTACCCTCACCTAGAAATACTCATGAGCAATTCCTAGTCCCACTGAGTCTGCATTGGAATAATATTTCCCATATGTATCCTTCATTCTGTTTTCTCTCCTATCATTTATCACCAGGAAGTGACTATTGCAGTAGTCTTCTCCCTAGTGTCTGTGTCTCTATAACTTTGCCTTTTCATCTCTGCATCACCCCAAATCCCACTAGTTCATCCGCCACATAGAATTTGGAGTGAGCTTCCTGAAACAAGGCATTAATCAAGCTGTCCTGATTTGCAAATATCAAATACTGTAAACTGCCAGTAAAGTGTAACAAAATAAAAAGCTCTCTCATTTTGGTGCATTCATGGTCTTCGTGGGTTCCTGTGACACTTACCTAAAATTCCCTCTGCTCATACTGCAAACTCTACAATGTCAATTAGTAACTGAGCTTACTCTTGCATGCATTCTTCCCACAACTAGAATACTCACTGTTCAAATTTTATACACACACACACTCATATAGACACAGACACACACATACACACATGTATATACATGTGTACACACATATATATAGTCAGCAACAGTCAATAACCGTCAGAGCAAAGCCAATACCGAGTATGGTGGGTTGGTTTTCTTGCTACCTCCAGGCATGGAGTTAATTCTTAGCATCATCCATCGCTGGGTGTAGCTCCTGACCTTGCCTACCAGTTCTCCCCAGGCAGGAAAGGTGCCATAGCCCTATTCACTATAGAGCATGCTTCTTAACCCCATTTTGACCAGAAAGTCTGATAAGAATACGTAAATATTGTGTAACTGACCAATGCTTGAGCTGACAGCAGACAGAGCTGATCACCCACAAACTAAAGCCCGTGGCACTACTGGGCCAAGGGAACATGGAATGTGCATCACCACAAAGAAGCTTAGTGGTCTTTGAGCCCTTTATCTCAGTAAGCCTATGCAAGAAAACTAATTCATAGTCCCTCTTACAATTGAATACAGCTTCAGCCCATCTGACAATTGTGAGAGTACTTGGGAAGCTGTGCGGCTCATCTAACAGCACTGCTTACAGTGGCACTTGAACAGACAGAACTCCTAGCTTTTCCATATGCAGAACAAAACTAGTGGCCTCACCTGACCAGTATATCCAGTGCACACTCTTGCCTGACTGGGGTACCCAAACAATGAACTATGTATGCCTTGGATCCCACTGAGTTGCCATCTCAGGGCAAATTCATACCCTCAGCTACCAGTGAATATAGTACCCAATCACAACCATTTAATAAGTCTAAGCAAAGAATCCTGGCAACCATAGAGCCCATTCTACAAAGTTATTTGGGCATGGAACCAAGCCTGAAGTAGTTTCCAACTATTCTCGACCAGTAGCATATCCCCAACCCTGACCTCTGAGCTCAAATAATTGCCTTTTCCAAAAATAAATCCTAATGGCAGGACCCACCTGCCCAAGGATGTTACCACAGACACATTCAGAAACTCAAACTGAACTGAGTGGTGAAGAACTGTCTTCTATATAGCCAACCTTCAAAGTCCAGAAGAGGAGACTGTTTACTCAAATGTGCAGATAACCACGTAAGAATTCACAGATCTTGAAAAGTCTGGTAAATGTAACACTGCCAAAGGAAATTAATAAAGCTTCAATAACTGTAAACAAATGGATATCTACAAACATAATCCAGAGTAATCCTCTTGAAGAAGTTTAGTGAATTATAAGAACACACAGACAACTAAACAAAATCAGGAAAATGAGAAGTTAAACAGAAACCACCAAACCAAACAACAAAAAAATTCTTAAGCTGAAAAATGAAATAAATGAATTCCAAAGAGTTATAAAAGGAGACTCAACCATGCAGATGAAAGGATCCACAACTTGTAGGATAGGACATTTGAAGTTATCAGAGGAACAAAATGAAAAGGAGTGAAGAAAGCCAACAGAATTATGAGATACAATGAAAAAGAACCATGTTCTTATCATGGGAATTCCAGACGGCATGAGAAAGACAAAAGAACAAAAAGTATATGTACCATAATATTGGCTGAAAACTTCCGAAATATGGGGAGAAAATAGACATCTGGATCTAAGAAGCCCATGAGACCTAAATATTTTGAGCCCAAAAAATGCTTCATAGAGATACACAATAAATTGTCAAAACTTAACGACAAGAATGCCAGTCCAAGATGGTGACACGAGAAGACCATGAACTCCCCTCCTCCATGGACACAGAAAATCTATACCTCTTTGTAAAGCAATTTATCCTGAAGAAGAATGGAATGCTGACTCAAGAGCTTCTGCACAAGACAGAGATTATATAGAGGATCAACAAGAGAAATACAAACATGGTACCAAGGGCACCTTGATCCCCTACACTGCCAACTATAGTAGGGAGAGATGATACTGAGAGAAGGCAGATTTGTCTGCTCTAGGGCACAGAGAAAAGCCAGGGTTTATAAAGGGCAACTGTAATATAAAGAACTTGCCAAATGACAGGGGAAGTGCTGAAACTCTCTGGGTCTGAGGTCCTGAAAAGGTCCATGGTTTAAGTTCCCTCAACACTTCAATAGCACAGAAGGAAGCAAGGTTCCAGGTGCAATAGCTAGTCAGCCACCTCAGTGAGTGCTAGGTCCCTAACCAACACTAGTCCTGGACACATGGGGGCACAGGAAAAAAAAAGTCATGGTTTAAAAGAGCAACTAGAATATAAAGGGACGAGCACTGGAACCCTTCCAAATGACATAGAGCCACTGGAACTCTCTCCAGATTGAAGGGGCTAGTGGGCACCATGGTTTAAGTTCCCCTCCACAATGACAGAGTGGATGGGAAAAGGATACAGGCACCCTAGCTGGCCTACTACCTCAGTGAACCCTAAGCCCCTAGCCCACACCAGACCAGGGCATCCCACCGGACTGGCCCCAGCATGGCAGACTGGGACACCCCTGGTTAGCACTCACTTGTATTCCCACCAAGGGAAGACTGGCATCAATCACATTGCATGCCCACACCACTTTGTCTCCAGGTGGCTTGCTAGGATACTTTTGGTGCACAGTGCTCCAAGACCTGCTGGCTTAGGGTCTGCTCAACCAACCAACCAACCAACCAACATGGCCTAGGCATGGAGAACCCTGGGAACTCCCAATTTGTGCCCATGTGGGTTTCAGACCCCTATCTCTTCCATAAAGAAACTCAGCAGAATGGGGAGCATAGTGGAAGAACTGAGAACTTTGACAAAGAGACAGAAAAGACAGAAAAGAAACAATCAGAATTAAAAAAAAATAAAGTGAAAAATACACTAAAGGAAATTAACGGATACAGAAAAACAGACCAGTTGAGCTGGAAGACACCACCTATGCTGACCAGAAAGAAAAAGGACAGCTTAAGGGTTGAGTTTGGTCAATGTCAAGCAAACCAACACTGCCATTACAAGGGGTCTCAGAGGGAGATGAGAGAGAGAAAGGGGCATAAAACATCACTGAAGACATAATAGCTGAAAATTTCCCTGACCTGGCAGAGGAAATATACATCCCTGTTTAGGAAGCACAGACACTTCCAAACAAGATGAACCGAAGGAGGTCTAAATCACAACACATAATGATTAAAATGTCAAAGGTTAAAGATCAAGAGAGAATTAAAAAGTAAAAGGGAAACTTCATAAGGCTATCAGCTGATTTTCCAACAGAAACTTTGAAATATATCATGCCAGTCCCTGTGACCTGCAAAGAGCTGAAAAGAAAAAAACAAAAAACAAAAAACATACAACCAAAAACATCTACCTGGTAAGGTTATCATTTAGAATTAAAGGTAGGTATAGTTTCCCTAACAAAAGTTAAAGGAATTTATCACTACTAAACCAGCCTTCCAGGAATGCTCAAGGGACTTCTCTAAGTGGAAAAGAAAAGGCCATAATTAAGAGAAAATTATGAAAAAACATGTAAAATAGGACAAGATATACATAAAACATGGACAAAGGAGTACAGAAAGTTCTTTTATTATTTATTCATTTTTATTATTTTTCTTTTTTTTTTAATGTGTATTTATTTTTAAGAGAAACAGAGCCTGAGTGAGAGAGGGGCAGAGACAGAAGGAGACACAGAATCCTAAGCAGGCTCCAGGCTCTGAGCTGTCAGCACAGAGCCCGACCTGGGGCTTGAACTTATAAGCTGTGAGCTCATGACCTGAGCCGAAGTCAGACGCTTAACCGACAGAGCCACCCAGGTGCCCCTCATTTTTATTTTTTTAATGTTCATTTTTGAGAGAGAGAGAGAGGGAGGGGGGGAGGAGAGGGAGGGGCAGGGAGAGAGACGGAGACACAGAATCCCAGGAAGGCTCCAGGCACTGAGCTGTCATCAGAGAGCCCAACATGGGGCTTGAGCCTAAGGACCACAGGATCATGACCTGAGCCAAAGTTGGATGTTTAACTGACTGAGCCACCCAGGTGTCCCAAGAAAATTCTTTAAACATATTCTTAAAGTTAAGTTACCACTGGGGCGCCTGGGTGGCTCAGTCGGTTGAGCGGCCAGCTTCGGCTCTCACGGTCCGTGAGTTAGAGCCCCACGTCGGGCTCTGTGCTCACAGCTTAGAGCCTGGAGCCTGTTTCAGATTCTGTGTCTCCCTCTCTCTGACCCTCCCCCGTTCATGCTCTGTCTCCTTCTGTCTCAAAAATAAATAAACATTAAAAAAAAAAAGTTAAGTTACCACTAACTTAATCTACATTGCTATGTACTTAGGGTGCAATAAATGACCTTCATGATAACCACAAACCTAAAACCTATAAAAGATACACAAAAAATAAGGAGAAAGAAATCCAAGAATAACACTACAGAAAGTCACAAAAGGAAAAAGCAAGAGAATAAAGGAAAAAAAGAAGTACTACAAAAACAACCAGACAATAATTAACAAAATGGAAGTATGTACCTATCAATAATTACTTGAGGAGCACCTGGGTGGCTCAGTCAGTTGGGCCTCTCTTGATTTCCAGTTAGGCCATGATCTCTCATGGTGCATGATACCAAGGTCTGCATTGGGATTCTCTCCCCCTTCCTCTGCCCATTTGCATGCTCTCTCTCTTAAAGTTATAAAACAATTACTTTATATGTAAATAGTGTAAATGTTCCAGTTAAAAAATACAGGGTGGCAGAATGGATTTTTTTTTTAATTTTTTTCAACGTTTTTATTTATTTTTGGGACAGAGAGAGACAGAGCATGAACGGGGGAGGGGCAGAGAGAGAGGGAGACACAGAATCGGAAACAGGCTCCAGGCGCTGAGCCATCAGCCCAGAGCCTGATGCGGGGCTCGAACTCACGGACCGCGAGATCGTGACCTGGCTGAATCGGACGCTTAACCGACTGCGCCACCCAGGCGCCCCATCAGAATGGATTTTTAAAAAAAGGTCATCTATATGTTTCCTACAAGAGAATCAATTCAGACCTAAAGACACATACAGACTGAAAGTGAAGGGATTAAAAAAATATATGCTAAAGGAAGGGGAAAAAAGCCAAGGTAGCAATACTTACAACACACAAAATAGACTTTAAAACAAAAACTGTAACAAGACTGGCAAAAGGGATCAATCCAAGATGGTTACAACAATGTAAATATCTATGAACCCAACAATGGAGCATGTAAATACATAAAGCAAATATTAACAGACATAAAGGGAGAAATTGACAGTAATACACTAATAGTAGGCAACTTTAACACCCCACTTGTATCAATGGATACATCGTCCTGAGAAAATTAATAAAGAAACAGTGTCTTTGAATGACACATTAGCAGGGATGGTCTTAACCAATAATACAGAACATTCCACACAAAAACAGCAGAATACACACAAGTGTATTCTTTCAAGTGCGCATCCAACATTCTTCAATTTAGATAGTATGTTAGACCACAAAACAAGTCTCAATAAGTTTGAGATTGAAATCATAAGTATCTTTTCCAACCACAATGGTATGAAACTAGAAATCAATCACAAGAAAAAACAAACAAAAAACACAAACACATGGAGGCTGAACAACATGCTAAACATCCAATTGGTAAACGAACAAATTAAGAGAAAACCAAAAGCTACATGGAGATAAATGAAAAGACAATGGTCCAAAAACTTTGGAATTTGGCAGAAGCAGTTTTAAGGAGGAAAGTTGTGATACAGGCCTACCTGAAGAAGTAAGAACAATTTCAAATAAACAAAATAACTTTATGCCTAAAGGAACTAGAAAAACAAAAAAGCCTAAAGTTAGTACAAGGAAGGAAACAATAAAGATTAGAGAAGAAACAAATGAAACAAAGGTTAAACAAAACAAACCAAACAAACAAAAAACAATGGAAAAGACTGATGAAACCAAGAACTGAAAAGAGAAACAAAATTGATAAATCTTTAGCCAGACCCATCAAGAAAAAAGATATAATCTAAATAAAATCAGAAATAAAGAAGTAACAACTGACACCACAAAAATACAAAGGATGATAAGGGAATACTATCAAAAATTATATGCCAATAAAATGGATAACCTAGAAGAAATGGTCAGATTTCTATAAATATGCATTCTTCCAAAACTGAATGAAAAAGAAACACAAAACCTCAACAAACCAATTAGTAGCAACAAAATTGAATTGGTAGTCAAAAACTCTAAACAAGCTAACGTCCAGGGCCAGAAGGCTTCTCAGGGGAATTGTACCAACATTTAAAGCAGAGTTCATATTTGTTCTCCTCAAATTATTCCAAAAAATAAAAAAGGAAGAAAAGCTTCCAAATACCTAATTACCCTGACACCAAAACCACATAAGGAGTACAAAAACAGAAAACCACAGGCCAATATTTCTGATGAATACTGATGCAAAATCGTCAACAAAATATTAGCACATCACATTCAACAATATAATATTCACCACAATTAAGTGGAATTTGCTTCAGGGATGCCAGGATGTTTCAATATTTGCAAATCAACCAATGTGATAAACATCAACAAGAGGAAGGATAACAATGAGATTATCATCTCAATATATACATAAAAAGCTTTTGAAAAAATTTAACATCGGTTCATGATAAACCTTTTAACATATTGGTTTTAGAGGAGACACACCTCAACATAACAAAAGCCATACATGAAAAACCCACAGCTGATATTACACTTAATGGTTAAAAAATGAGAACTTTTTCAGTAATAATACAAGGACATCCATGCTCCAGTTTTCTCAACATAATAATGTAAGTTCTAACCACACTATTCAGACAAGAAAAAAGAAGCAACTAAATTGGCAAGGACATAAACTATTGCTGACACTATATGTAGAAAACCCTAAACACTCCATCAAAAAACTATCACAAAATATGAATTCAGTAAAGTTGCAGGATACAAAGTCAATACACAAAAAGTGTTTATGTTTCTATATGCTAATAAAGTAGTAGAGAAATTAAGCCAACAATTCTATTTGCAATTCCACTAAAAAGAATTAAAAAAACAAGGAATAAACTTAATCAAGGAGGTGAAAGACAAGTACTCTTAAAACTATAAAATGTTGATGAAAGAAATTGAAGACTCCACAAAGAAATGTCAAGATATTCTATGCTCGTGGACTAGAAACACTAATACTGTTAAATGTCCCCAGTACCCAAAGCAATCAACAGATTCAATGCAATCCCTGCCAAAATACTAATAGCATTTTTCACAGAACTAGAACAAATAATACTAAAATTTGTACAGAACCACAGAAGTACCCAAATAGCTAAAGCAGTCTTGAGAAAGAAGAACAAAGTTGGAAGTATCATAATCCCAAATTTCAAGATACTCTACAAAGCCATAGTAATCAAAACAGTATGGTGCTGGCACAAAAACAGACACACAAATCAGGGAAACTGAAGAGAGAGACCTGAAATAAACCCTCCTTTATATGATTAATTTATAACAAAGGAGGCAGGAATGTTACAATGGGAAAGGATAGTCTCCTTAACAAATGGTGCTGAGAAAACTGGATATCCATATGCAAAAAATGAAACAGGACCACTTTGGTATCATACACAAAAATAAAAAATAAATACCTAAATTTGAGAGCTGAAACAATTAAAATCCTCAAGAAAACAGTGATTCGACATTGGCCTTGCCACATTTTCTAGATATGTCTCCTTAAGCAAAAGAAACAAAAGAAAAAAAAATAGATTATTGGGACTACACAAAATTTAAAAAGTGTTTACAATGCAAAGAAAACCATCAATAAGACAATAATGCAACCTACTGAATGGGAAAAAAATATTCACAATGATATATCTGATAAGTGGTTAATATACACAATAAGGAACGCATACAACTCAAAACCAAATAATAAAAATCCCATTAAAATGGGCATTTTTCCAAAGAAGACAAAGGTGGCCAATAGTCAAATCAAAGATGTTCAACATTACAAATCATTAGGGAAAAGCAAATCAAAATCACAATGAGATACTACTTCATACCAGTCAGAATGGCTGGAATCAAAAAGACAAAAACAAACAAACAACAACAAAAACTGTTGGTGAGGATATGGAGAAAAAGGAACCCCAGACCACTGTTGTTGAGGATGTAAACTTCTGTAGCCACTGTGGAAACAGTACGGCGTTTCCTCAAAAAGGTGAAAATAGAAATACTATATGATCCATCCACCTTGCTACAAATGGGCAGATTTCATTCTTTCTCATATGTGGATCCTGAGAAACTTAACAGAAGACCATGGGGGAGTGGAAGGGGGAAAAAAAGTTACAGAGAGGGAATGAAGCAAACCATAAGAGACTCTTAAAAAGTGAGAACTGAGGGTTGATGGGGGGTGAGAAGGAGGGGAAAGTGGGTGATGGGCATTGTGGAGGGCACCTGTTGGGATGAGCACTGGGTGTTGTATGGAAACCAATTTGACAATAAATTTTATATATGTATGTAAAATTTAAAAATAAATAAAAAGAAAAAAATACTATATGATCTAGTAATTTTACTAGTGGGTATTTACCTAAAGAAAATGAAAACACTAATTCAAAAAGATTTATGCACTCCTATATTAACTGCAGTATTATCTACAATAGCAAGATATGAAAACCACTGAAGTGACCATCAGTAGATAAAGAGATAAAAAAGTGGTATGTAGGGGCGCCTGGGTGGCGCAGTCGGTTAAGCGTCCGACTTCAGCCAGGTCACGATCTCGCCGTCCGTGAGTTCGAGCCCCGCGTCGGGCTCTGGGCTGATGGCTCAGAGCCTGGAGCCTGTTTCTGATTCTGTGTCTCCCTCTCTCTCTGCCCCTCCACCGTTCATGCTCTGTCTCTCTCTGTCCCAAAAATAAATAAACGTTGAAAAAAAAAAAAAAGTGGTATGTATACACAATGAAATATTATACAGCCATAAAAATTGATAAGATCTTGCCACTTGCAACATGATGTAACTAGAGGATATTATGCTAAGTGAAGTAAGTCAGAAAAGGTCAAATACAATATAATTTCATGTACATGTGGAATATAAAAAGAAATGAATAAAAAGCAAATGAAAAGTAGAAACAGACTCATACAGAACAAAGTTATGGTTGCCAGAGGGGAGAGAGGTAGGGAGATGGGCAAAATGAGTGAAAGGGAATGGGAGATACAGAGGTCCATTAGTGGAATGAATAAGTCACAGGGACAAAAAGTAAACCACAGGGAATATGGTGTTATGGTAGTGTCTTATGGGACCAGCTGAAAGTCATACTTATGAACATAGCATAATGTATATACTTTGTATATGTTGTACTCCTGAAATTATGTAACATTGTATATCAAATATATTAAAAAAACAAGTCAAAGACCAAAAAACAAGTTTAAAATTAGCAAAGAAAAATAGAGAAGTACATGCAAGGGAACCCACAAAAGATTATCAGTGGATTTCTCTATAGAAACTTTTCATCAGGCCAGAAGACAATAAAATTATATACTCAAAATAATGAAAAAAAAAAACTCAACCAATGTTTCTATACCAGCCAAGCTGTCCTTCAGAAACGAAGGAGGGATAAAACAGATAAAAGCAGAAGGAGTTCATCACCACTGGACTTGCTATACAATAATCTAAAAGGGAGTTCTTTGATTGGAAATAAAAGATTTATTAACATCATAACATTTTAAGAATGCATTGTAAAACTCATGGGTAATGGTAAACACATAGTTAATAATTCTGTAATTTGGTAATGGTAGTGCAAAATTCATTTACAATTCCACTTTAATATTTTTTAATATTTAGGTTTTTTTTGGGGGGATGGGAGGCAGAGAGAGACAGAGACATAGACAGAAGCAGGCTCCAAGCTGTCAGCACATAGCCCAACACAGGGATTAAACTCAAAAACCATGAGACCATGACCTGAGCTGAAGTCAGATGCTTAACTGACTGAGCCACCTAGGTGGACCTACAACTCTACTTTAAAAGTTAAAAAATGAATATAGTAAAATAACCATAACTTAAATTGTCTGTTATTACACAATATAAAAAATGTAAATTGTAACATCACTATCCTAAAATGTAAGGGGAAAGAGAAGTAAAAGTATAAACTGTAGAAATCCTATTGAAGTCATTAGTTGAATTAGTTTAATTCGTCTAACCAATGCATTCAGTAAAATTGTAGGATACAAAATTAACATTCAATAATCAGTAGGATTTCTATACACTAACAACAAATTATCTGATGAAGAAAAAACAATAAAATACTTAGAAATAAATGTAACCAAAAAGGGGGAAAACCTCTATAAACTATAAGATATTGACAAAATAAATTGAAGAAAACACAAAAAAAATGTAAGTATCCTGTGTTCATACATTGGAAGAATATTGTTAAAATGTCAACACTACAAAAAGCCATCTATAGATTCAATGAATTCCCTATCAAGGTTCCAACGACATTTTTATAGAAGTAGGAAAAAATTCAAAATTTATAGTCCCTTAATAGCCAAAGCAATCCTGAGAAAGAAGAACAAAGCAGAAGGCATCATACTTTCTGGTTTCAAAGTGTACTATAAATCTGCAGAAATCAAAACAGTATGGCCCTGGTATAAAAAGAGACACAGAGATTAGTGGAAAAGAATTGACAGCCCAAACATAAACCAAGCATGTATCTTCTTCAACTAATATTTGACGAGGGATTCAAGAATACTCAATGAACAAATGACAGTCTTTTCTGTAAATGATGCTGAGAAAACTGAGTATTTACATGTAAAAGAATAAAAGCTAGGGACACCTGGATGGCTCAGTCAGTTGAGCATCTGATTTCAGCTCAGGTCATGATCTCACAGCTTGTGAGTTCAAGCCCCAGGTCAGGCTCTGTGCTGACAGCTCAGAGCCTGGACCCTGCTTCAGATTCTGTGTCTCCCTCCCTCTCTGCCCCCCTTCCCACTCATGCTCTCTTTCTCTCAAAAATAAATAAAGTTTAATTTAAAAAAAAAAAGACTAAAAGCTAGATCTCTGTCTTACCTCACTCTCTCACAAAATTGACTCAAAATAGATTAAAGTTTGATATGTAAGATCTGAGACAAGGAAACTCCTGGAAGAAAATATAAGGGAAAAGCTCGTATAAAAGCAAACGTTTTTTGGGGGGAGGATGAAATGACACCTACAACACAAACAATAAAACCAAAAATAAATAAGTGGGACTATATCAAACTAAAAAGGTTTTTCAGACAAAAGAAACAATTGACAATGTGAAAAGACAACATATGGAACAGGGACAAAATAGCAAAACATTATCTAATAAAAATATAAAGAACCCATATAACTCAATAGTTAAAAATAAATGATTCAATTAAAAAAAGGACTAAAGACCTGAATAGACATTTTTCCAAAGATAATATACAAATAATCAACAGGTACAAGAAAAGATGCTCAACACCACTAGTCATTAGGGAATTGAAAATCAAACCCATAATGAGTTATCACCTCACACCTGTACAATGGCCATCGTCAAAAAAGACAAGAGATAACAAATGCCGGCAAGACTGGAGAAAAGGGAACTCTTATGTACTGCTGGTGGGATTGTAAACAGGTATAGCCACTATGGAAAACAATATGGATAATCCTCAAAAAAATTAAAAACGAAACTACTGTAAGGCCCAAAAATTTCACTTCTGGGAATATATCCAAAGGAAACCTAAAACACTATCTTGAACAGATATGTGCATTCCGTGTTCAGTGCAGCATTATTTACAATAGCCAAGACATGGAAATAATGTAAATGTTCAATGACAGATAAATGGAAAAAGAAGTTGTGGCATACATACACGTAATAGAGTAATATTCAGCCATAAAACATGAGGAAATCCTGACAACCCTGCCAACATAGATGGATCTTGAGAGCGCTATGCTAAGAGAAATAAGTCAGACAGAGAAAGACAAAATGCTGTATGATCTCACATATATGTGGACTCTAAAAACAAAACACCCCACCAAACTAAGAAAAAACAAGATCCTAATTTTGGTTACCAGAGGCCAGTGTAGAGGGAAGGGGAATGGATGCCAAGTGGTCAAAAGATACCAACTTCCAGCTGTAAGATAAACAAACACCAGGGAATGTAATTTACAACATGTAATATACAATATACCACTTCTGTATGATACATGGAAGATAATATAGTAATAAATCATAAAATTTAGAGTAAATCTCATAACAATGGAAATTTTTGTTTTCCTTTTTAGCTTGTTCTTATTATATCTGAATGAGATAGTTGTTAACTAAGCCTGTCATAGTAATAATTTCATAATAAATTTAAGTATAATCATTATGCTATTATCTGAAGCTTTGCAGTAATGTATGTCAATTATATCTCAACAAAATCATAAAAAAATAATCATAGAATATTTTTACTAAACTTGAGAAGTCTTTAGTAGAAATGTGTACCCATAACCTGATTCTTAGTTATTATAATTTATACAGATTTTTAAAAAATTAGGTCTGTAGAACTTAAATTTGTAACCTAAGTAAAAATAATATTACCTAAGCAATTTGACATGATTTCAATATTTTGAGAGATGAAAACATTGAGTAAGGTGATGGTATTTTATACTGCTTCCTATTATCTATCGTACTTAATAGATTGTCACATACAAGGTAGATAAGTTTTTTGCTAAATGAGCATTTTAAAATGAATTATAAAATAATTCTAAATGGTCACAGTGGTACCCATAATTTCCATTTTATATTCTGCTCTACATTAAAGAAATTGATAAATAATGGGGGAAAAAAAAAACCTTTTATCTTCTTGTTTGGGATTCCACGTTTGACATGCACTTTATTAAGTTTCTCTTCCTACCCTGACTATTCTTGAATCTAACCTTTACAGAGAGTACCATAAACAAGTTTGGTATTCTAAAGTGAGTAGTTTTATAAAAATGAGACAATGTGATCTAACAACTATATTAGGAACATATATTACTCCCATTATGTTCAAACCCAGAACTAGAAATCTCTGTAACATATGAGACAGTTGATTGAACAACAAAGTGGAAGGATTCTTGACTTTGGCTATTGGTGTTATCAGTGGTTCCAATTTTCTGTGTGTGTGTGTGTGTGTGTGTGTGTGTATGCTTGTGTGTGTACTTGGTTTTGGTTTTAGTGCTGGGCATATAACCATCAACTGATTACATTCCAATAGGCCAAAAACCAGTCAAGCAAGTAATACTTCATGTTAATACCAAACTAATCAATTTCAAACCAATATTTCTAAAGGAAAATAAGTATTCACATTACATTCAGTGGCAAGTATATATATGTACATAAAGTTTCCTTGTAAACATGAACTTCCATAAGACAACAAAAATTGAGAAAAAAAAAACTTGGAAGAATTAGAAAATGAAAATCTGAATGTGTTTTTATACAAACAGGGCAAAACAGCAAGATTTCCAAATTAAAACCATATGTGTTGAGAGAGAAGTGATGAGTACTTGGTTGAAAACAAGATATTGAAACAAAATTAAAACAATAAGATGAGACATTTACAGAATGAATAAGAGAGGTGCTTGAAAAGGTAGTGAGTTTTGAAATTTCCATCTGTTATGCCAAGAAAAGAATATCATATCATATCCTGGCCCAAACAGCCACCATAATAATATAAAAGCCAAAGTTAAGTACTAAAGAGAACAAAGACTAGACCGGGAAGAAGATAATTTTATGAACAGATGATGTTATTTTTTTCCCTGAAGGTGATAACAGCAACAAGGATTCATTTTAAACTAAAAATGTTATTTTTTAAAAGCCGCTAAAATTTACCAGGGTGAGTCTCTCCTCCTGATTCAAAACTTGATTCTGTGCAAAGAAAATGAAATCACAGCTACGGCCCAGGAATTCTGTCTTACTCCGTGCACTCAGACGCGAAGACAAAGAGACTTCCGTTAATCTCATTTTTGGAATAATATGATCATGCTAATAAAGTAAAAATATCCAAGAAGAGCAAACAAGATATTTTGATTAACTATATCTGCTACGAATTGATGAAAATTTTGTGAATGAGATACCTTCATAAAGAGAAACCCTCATAAAGAGATAGCTTCCAGGGTGACAGCTTTTTTTTTTTTTTTTTTTGTAAATGTATCAAGAATTGGGAATCTGGAAAAATAGGAGTCTTTCTCAATATCATATTTTATCGTTATGGGAAAAATGTGTGTCTCAGCATCATGTTGTTTTAAAGTCTTAAGTGAAAACAAGGAGTACCCACTGGGAGAACTCTAGGTAACTTTAAGAAAATGAAGCAAACAGCACAGCATTCAGGCTCATGGGCAGTGAAAAGACATCAAGCAGATCCACTCTCCACTTTCTACTCCAAGGTGCATGGTGTTTGAGTCTACCTTTCTGTTTACACCCGCTCTCCACCAGGGCTGCACCTCCAACCTACTCAGCCTCTGGGGCCCGGGAAAGATGGTCCAACTGACTAATAGGTATTAGGGATTTTCCTGGATCCTCAAAGTTGTGACTTGTGGGAATGGAGATCTCAAGGGTAAATGTGGCTCCCCATGAATACCCCTTTATCCCAGAGAGTCAATCAACTGTAAATAAATGTTCTGATATAGTTGGGGAAACGTTGATTTTTTCTTTGGCAAAGCTAAACCATAATTAAAAACAAAATATACTGCTGATGAATTCAGTGTTCTTTTTATTGTCTCACAGAACGTTTTCTAAGTAAAAAAAAAAAAAAAAAAAGAAAGGCACTGATAACCAATTTAATAAGCATGGACGTGTTACTGTAGAAGAGGCAGACTGTTTTTGGACAGATTTTCCTTCTTGGTAAGCTTCAAGTTTATGATCTAAGCATAATCCATTGCATAAAGATTGAATACTTGCATTTTTAGCATATTACAGAATTTCATGTTTTATTTTTATGTATTAATTGAATGCCAGTTTAAAATGTCATCTAACTCCAGAAATAGATAAAAATTATATTATCTCTGAAAATAAAAACTAATTGATCACCTATTGCTAAAACCACAGACAAGTTTATATTAATAAAAAAAAAATGTTGGTGGGGGGCGCCTGGGTGGCTCGGTCGGTTAAGCGTCCGACTTAGGCTCAGGTCATGATATCACGGTCCATGAGTTTGAGCTCAGAGCCTGGAGCCTGCTTCAGATTCTGTGCCTCCCTCTCTCTCTGGCACTCCCCGTTCATGCTCTGTCTCTGTCTCAAAAATAAATGAACATTAAAAAAGATTTTTTTTTTAAAGATGTTGGTGGTAAACAAAAGCAAGCTACATTTTTTTCAAATATTTAATCATTTTCATCACTGATCAAAGCAATCCAACCAGCGGAAAAAAATATAGGAAGCTACTTTGTTCATCTTTTGCACACTGACTTTTATGGCCCAGGAGCCCTTCTTCTACACATTGGAAATGTGGACATTAAACTTTTGCTGGAATTCTTGTCCTCTTTTATTTCTGTATTTTTTGATAATTTATATATTATCTCACCTTCCGATAAGAATATTTTCCAGCAGAATACTGTGATGGAACAAGTTTATTGTGTAGAAAAAAAGATTATCATAAAAAAATTTGAAAATACAAATTTAAACTAAGACTATTTTCTTTATAGCAGTACTGTTCAGAGACTTTACCAACTAAATCTAACATCTACAAGAGTGTCTGATAAAATGAGGGTCTATTAAAAATTAATGATATTTTTTAATTTTTTTTTTTACGTTTATTTATTTTTGAGACACAGAGAGACAGAGCATGAATGGGGGAGGGTCAGAGAGAGAGGGAGACACAGAATCTGAAACAGGCTCCAGGCTCTGAGCTGTCAGCACAGAGCCCGATGCGGGGCTCGAACTCACGGACTGTGAGATCATGACCTGAGCCGAAGTCGGTCCCCCAACCGACTGAGCCACCCAGGCGCCCCTAATGATACTTTTTTTTTTAACACCTCTGTAAGGGCATCAAATTTTCACTTTTTAAAATTTTCTTTCTAGCTCATTCTATTCTATTTAGTTCTTTATTTTTTTTTAATTTTGTAAATGTTTTTGTTGGTTTGTTTGTTTTTTGAGACACAGGGTAAGTTGGGGAGGGGCAGAGAGAGAGGGAGACACAGAATCCAAAGCAGACTTCAGGCACTGAGCCTTCAGCACAGAGCCCAATGGGGGCTCAAACCCACGAACCTTGAGATCATGACCTGAGCCAAAGTCAGACATTTCACCGATTGAGCTACCCAGGTGCCCCTAGTTAGATCTTTATAGATGTTAAAAAATGAGTAACATGTATTTACATGTATTTGTAATGCATGTATTTACACATTTGTAATGCAACTCTGTCTCCTGGCTCACAAATAAACTGAGTAAGAAGTTATTTTTACTGTTACTAGTTTTAATTGCAATGACTATAATAACTATTAAATGCAGTGTTACCAAGGCAATTGTTCTAGAAACTCTACATCGCATATCAAGTATGCATAATTTCAGGAGGCAGTCATCATTGTATGCATTGTATAGATACAGAACTGACAACAGAGAGACTCCTCTGGCTAGTGATTAGAATTTTCAGAAATTCTCCCTGAGAACCTCCAATACAAATTGCATAAAGAAATATTTGCTGTTTGGTAGCATTGAAATATGGTTTAGCAAAAGTTAATATAAAAAATGCTTTGATATAAACATTAGGAAAACAATTTGGTTTTTCTAAAAGAGAATAATAAACATATGGAAAACATTATGAAGAAAGGCACATTAACTAAAAGTCTATTAAGTTTAAGGAAAAAAGACACAAAGTATTTCTTTAGGAGAAAGCGAAATATTGCCTATTCTGTTTTGTCTCCATGCTACCAATTAACATTTACTGTTATTTGTGGTACTGGATCTCATTTGTTTGATTGTGTTTTTATCCAGTTATGAAGACAAATCATTTGAATGAAAAAAAAATAGGCTGTCCAATTGTCTGATATTAAGTAGATTAAATAATTTGTTCATTGGCATTTTCCTCGGGTACTTGGGAACATGAGAAAGGTGAAACTAAATTTTTTATAGAAAAAATTAAGACAAGTATATTGGTCCATGTACATTTCTTCCATTACTAAAATGTTGCATGTTTTCTCACCTCATTTTCTTGCTCTTTCAATTTTGAGTGGTTATAAATATGCCACACTTAAAGCTACAGTCTCAGAATTATTTCTCTATGTTAAATATCTGATAATTACGAGTTCTTGACTTGCATACAATTATGTACACTTGAATAAGTCATATGTTCAAGTAATAAAAGCACACAATAAAACCTGGGAACCCAAGAAAGATCTTTCTACTACATGATTAGTATGTGCTTTCCAGACTGAGGGGGGATGTTCCATTTATAACTCATTTGTTTCCTACAATTGTGGCCAAGTTTCCACTTATTATATGTCTCCTTGCCTTAATATTAACTTCCAGTTTAGAACACTGTAAACTGTTTCTCAAGCCCCAAATTAAAGCAAATGATATCCACTCCACATCCACCACCAATTTTACTAGAAGCCACTTCAAAGATTCCATTTTTAAAAATGAAGTAGGGCCACTGCTTCCCGAAGCCAAGGTTAGTCCTGTTAATAATGAAGTGGAACTTTCTCTGATTTCCTTTCTATTTAAACACGGGCAGTTTTTTTCCAAGACATTTTTTCTCCTCCACTAAAGGTAAAAGTGGTCATTTTGTTGTTGTGGCTCCTGCTATTGGGGAGGGGATGTGAGATGAGAAAAGGAAAAGATCCCTGGAGAACTCAGCCTCACTCAGTGTTGCTGGAGCCCAGTATATGTGTGTTTGCAAGGACAGTCCAGAACCACATTCAGGTCGATTTAGAGCATACAAGTTCCAAAACATTGAAACATTGTCTCAGCTACACTCAGTTTCAAAGAGAGCAATAGTGTAGATTGTCAGGGACATCAAACTGGATAAAAGTGGATGGCCAAAAAGACAAAACTTTACAACTTCAAATGTTAGATTCCCCAGCAGGTTTCTGCTTTTTGGCCATGTACTCACTTGTTCATTTCAACTAGCCTCTCCAGCTTTACATCATGTTGTTTCCTAGACAAGCCGCTGTTACCCTCTTCTCTACCAATTTACACGGTGACAACAACTTATGATCTGGGGCAATGGAAGACCAGGCTGGAAATACACTATTGCTTTCCCAGGGCCCTGCCTCCATTCTACCCTCCTACCTCCCATACTTACCTGGTGCTTATGCACATAGTACAAGAATAGAACACATAGTTATAGAAAGTGGTAGACATACTTCCTACTAAGTGCCACAGGGGCTGCTGAAGACAACATCCACCACCTTTGCCCTTTTCCTCCCCTGACACACACAACACACACACACACACACACACACACACACACACACACACACACACACACCCCAAAAATAGTTCAGCTTAAGTTGAAGACGTGTTCTTTCAGAAAAAATTTAAATCATTCCTGGCACCTCAAGGTGCCACTAACCCACAACCAGTTAAAATCAATTTATCGGCCTGGGTCTTTCACTGCACAGGTGATGTGAATTTGAACCCTAAGTCCACACAGGGATTGGCAAAAAGTTATGACGTATAAAGATGGACTTAGTATTTCTCCTGTATACGTAGCCAAAGCCACGAGAATGAATACCCTTGCCTTTTCCTCTCGTGAGGAGGAATTTTTGCTGGTTCACCTTTTGAGAGAGTGGCATTTGGGAGGGGTCTCCATCTTATACACGTTCTCATTCATGTTACCATCTTGCTTGGGACCAGGGTTATTTCCCAAACCTTTGTATGGCTGTTTCAGGATGAGAAAATGCCCCAAGATTTCAGTCCTCACCTCTTTGCAAGGAGATGCTCTTCAGTTAATTCAGCCTATGTCATAAAGCTTAGCTTCTCTTATAAATTATTTGTCTTCTCTCAGTTCCTAGGACAAAATCTTCCCCTCTCCCAATGCCTTTTGCCCAAGTGGTGTTTCATCTGCTTGAACTATTCTTTTCACACACTGGCATGTGCACATGCATGCACACACAGATACTTACACCCCTTATAGGGGCTAGTTCTCATGTTTTATATCTTATTTTAAACATTACTTTCTCAAATAGGCCTTGTTAACCATTAAAATCACATTAGGGTATCAGCAATATTTTGCATTTGGGCATTTTCAAGAGGTAGTTTCCAGAAGAAGTTTGGATTCTCAGATTTTGCACCATACTCCTAAATCCCAAAGAACTAAATTATCATTCATTATATAGTAACTGTGCTACACAAATAAACCACCACCCAAAGTGTCACCATGCATAGAAGATATACCCATATAGTGGGATGAGAAAAGGAGGGGGAAGGGAAGGAGAGAAGTGAGGGGAAAGAGGGGGAGAGGGAGAGAGAGAGGGAATATCCACACAGAGAAGTCAGAGAGGGGCGGGGGAGGCAGATGTCTTCAGGAGCTGGCTGGTCAGGAACACTTAATAAGTTACAGTTGTAGCTGAACACAGAATCCTGAAGTGATCCCTATTGGTCTATTGTTTTAGAAGCTAGAATACCTAGGAAGGGAAAATTGTAAAAATTCCCACGCCCAAAAGTCCATGGGATATCATTTTCTGTTGTAATTCAATACAGTGTTCCTTGCCTGCTTCCAGAGGATAAACATGGATTTGTGCACATATGCTACAAAGTCAAAATAAGCCCTTTGTTGGGCTTGATCTTCACATTGTTTTTTAACTTCTGCCAAACAACTGTACACTTTAGGACTATGACATACAGTTCTACAATACGGATTTTCAGCCACACTAGAAAGTTTTGATACAGTCTTGTTTTGTCAAAATCATGGGTTCTATAAACATCACACAAACCTATTTTTAACTAAGGTTAACAAGCTAACACTAATTGTAAGATATATCCATAAACACTATTTATATGTAGTGTTTTAAATAAGTGCATTAAAAATAACTAAGTTATTAGAATTTAGTAAGTAATTTTTCATCACCCAGCTTTCCAAATATCTTCATTTTGATGACCTAAAATAATGTACTTGATAAAAAAAGCCAAGAGTCTCTGAAGAGGATGCCTGCATCACCACAAAAACTTGTTAAACAAAATATAGGTACAAAAATCAGATAAAGGCACTATTAGAAAAGAAAATTACAGGCCCATGTCTCTGATGAACATAGACACAAAAATCCTCAACATTATCAAACCAAATAAATAATACACTAAGGATCATTCGCTATAATCAATTATTACAGGGATGCAAGGATGGTTTCATATCCACCAATCAACATACATGATACACCACTTAATACCATGAAGAACAAAAATCTTATGATCCTCTCAACAGATGTAGATAAAGCTTGTGACAAAATTCAACAGCACTTAATAATAACTCTCAAAAAAGTGAGTTTAAAGGGAATATTCCTATACATATTAAAGGCCACATACGAAAAACCCACAGCTAACATCATACTCTATGGTGAAAAGAAGAAAGCTTCTCCACCAACATCAGGAATGAGACAAGTGTATCCAATGTCGCCAGTTTTATCCAGCATAGTTCTACAAATCTCAGCTTCGGCAATCAGACAAAAAAAAATTATTATGGAGGAAGTAAAACTGTCACTCTTTGCAAATGACATGATCTATATAGAAGTCCCTGAAGTCCACACCAAAAGCACTGTTAGAACTACAAAATGAATTAAGTAATGTTGCAGGATAGAACATTACTAAAGCGAAATCTGTTGCATTTATATACAGTAATAACAAAGTGGAAGAAAGAAAAACTAAGAAAACAATTCTATTTACAATTGCATCAATAATAAAATACCTAGCAATACATTTAACCAAGCAGGTGAAAGACCTGCCATTTGAAATCTGTAAGTAATTAATGAAAGAAACTGAAAATGACAGAAAGAAATAGAAAGCTATATCATGCTCATCGATTGAAAGAATATCATTAAAATGTCCATACAACCCCATAGTAATCTAAAGATTCAATCCAATCCTAATCATAACACCAACGGCATTTTTCACATAACTAGAACAATAATCCTAATATTTGTAGGGAAGCAAAAAACACCCTGAATAGCCAAAGCAATCTTGAGAAGGAAGAACAAAACCAGAGGTCTCACAATTCCAGATTTCAAAATATACTGCAAAGCTAAAGTAATTAAAAGATAAAAAAAAAAAAAGACACATAGATCAAGAGAACAGGATACAGAGCCATAGTTTTATGGTTAATTCATCTGTGACAAAGGACTTTGGAAAATACAAAAGAAGTGAAGAATATACCTTAGTCCGTTTAATAATGATGTTGGGAAAAATGGACATCTACATGCAGAAGAATGAAACTGGATCACTCTGTTATGCTATACACAAAAATAAACTCAAAATAGATTCAAAAACATAAATATGAGACCTGAAACCATGAAACTCTTAAAACAAAACATAGGCAGTAATCTCTTAGACACTGGCCTCAGAAACATTTTTCTATACATGTCTCCTCAGGCACAGGGAACAAAAACAAAATTAAAGTATTGGAACTATTCCAACATGAAAGGCTTTTGCACAGTGAAGAAAATCATCAACAAAACAAAAAGGCAGCCTACTAAGTGGGAGAAGATATTTGCAAATGATGTATCTGATAAGGGGATAATATCCAAAATATACTAAGAATTCATACAATTTAACACCAAAAAAATCCAATAAATATAGGAAGAGGACCTGAATATTTTTTAAAGGAGATTCCAGGGGCACCTGGGTGGCGCAGTCGGTTAGGTGTCCGACTTCAGCCAGGTCACGATCTCGCGGTCCGTGAGTTCGAGCCCCGCATCGGGCTCTGGGCTGATGGCTCAGAGCCTGGAGCCTGTTTCCGATTCTGTGTCTCCCTCTCTCTCTGCCCCTCCCCCGTTCATGCTCTGTCTCTCTCTGTCCCAAAAATAAATAAACGTTGAAAAAAAAAAAAATTTAAAGGAGATTCCAGATGGCCAACAGACACATTAAAAGATCCTCAATATGACTAATCATCAGGGAAACGCAAATCAAAGCCATAATGAGATATTGGCTCACACCTGTCAGAATAGCTGGTCTCAGACAAGAAATAACAAGTGCTAGTGAGGATGTGGAGAAAAAGTAGCCCTCACGCACTGCCGGCAGAAATTCAAACTGGTGCAGCCACTGTGCGCAATGTTACAGAATTTCCTCAAAGAATTAAATATACAAAGACCATACAACCCATATTTCAACTTTTGGGCATTTACCTGAAGACAACAAAAACACTAATTCAAAAAGATATATGTGTCTATCCATTCTGTGGCAGCATTATTTACAATAACCAAGATAGTGAAGCAATCAATGTGTCCATCAATAGATGAAAGGGTGAAGAAGATGTGGTACATATATACACAATGCAGTATTACTCAGCCCTATGAAAGAATGAAATCTTGCCATTTGCTACAACATGGATGGACCTAAAGGGTATTCCACTAAGTGAAATAAGTCAGAGAGGAAAAAATAAATACTACATGATTTCTCTCATATGTGGAATCTAAAAACCAAAACAAGCAAAGAAAAAAGCAGAAATAGATTCATAAATACAGAGAACAAACTCTGGATTGTCAGAAGGGAGTAGGGTATGGAGAATGAGTGAAATAGATGAAGAGTATTAAGAGGTACAAACTTCCAGTTATAAAACAAAGTCATAAGCATGAAATGCTCATGGAATATAGTCAATATTGTAGTAAGTTTGTATGGTGCAGAGGGTGACTACACTGACTGTGGCAATCGTGCATATAATTACTGAATTACTATGTTGCACCTAAAACTAATATTGAACTACCCTTTAGTAAAAAAAAAAAAAAAAAAGAGAAATTTTATCAAATAAAATTAACAGGAATAGGAGACATCATTGCCCTAAAAATAAATGCGCAATTTGCAGATGTTTCCTGAGTACTTGTCATGGGGTGGGTAGTTTAAATATTATATTTGTAGCAATTTATAAATATTACCTCACTAAACCCTTTAACATGTTTATATTATCATTAAGGATACCCATTTTACACTTACACACAAATAACGCAAAATACCTGAAGGGCCGTAAGGATATTTGCTAAGGCTTGTCCATACGTGTCATGGCAGTGAACAGCAAGCGCACTGGGTGGGACTTCTTTCATGACACTCTCCAACATTCTTTTCATGCTTCCTGGAGTTCCCACTCCAATAGTGTCTCCTAGAGAGATCTCATAACAGCCCATGCCATACAATCTTTTAGATACCTGTTGGGAAAGGTGAGAAGCTAGTAAAAAAAAAAAAAATAAAAAAATAAAAAATAAATAATAATAATAATAATAATGGAAATGAACAAATTCAAACCCTGTTACTCCTTAGCAGACATCATCTACAAGTAAAAGTCATACCTAAGACCAGTTATGTATTCATGGGAAACACATATTTTAATTTTCTGGTCCTTTTCCTTGGTTATTAAATCCCAACTATTATATAAAAGTTTTAAAGACATTACTATAATTATCTTTTTCTAATATTCAAGTCGGCCTTAGAATCATAACTGTCCATCTCCATGTTCAGTTATGCAATTATAAGCTACAATTTCAATTATGGGAGGCTTACTTTCTCAGCCCTTTAAACAAACAGAAGCATTACAAATTTACTTTGGAAGTAGTATTTCTCAAGGCATGAGATTTGAGGTCATGAGATATCAAAAATACTTTCAGCTTTGTCACTAAGTAGTTGTGTGATTGGTAGAGTCACTTAGTATTTCTAACTTAATACTTCTGGTTCATGAATGGATGCACTTATGCCAAGTAACCTGCAAATTCCCTTTATGTTGGATAACTAAGGTTAAGTCTAGATGACTCACTTAAGGTTGCTGGTCATGCATTCTTAATGCTTCCAATCTGCCTGTTACGCAGTTCTCTTCAGCAACTCCTCAGACATTCTGGTGCAGTAATGGAGAGCCTGAGGGTATGTGTGGTCCATCCATAGACCTCATCCATGAGGCAAAAGGCAGCAAAGCAAGGGGCTTGGTGGACAGGTAGATTTGGAGCCTAGTTTTTGTAGAGCCTGAAGTTCTATCATTTTGGAAGTGTTTTTAAGGAAATAATATATAATTGTGAATGCAAATTTATAAGGAGTCTTAGAAGGGTACCATATAGGTGAAGGACTAAAATATTTAAGCTTCTTTATTTTACAGTGTATCTGCTTCTGTGTGCAAAGGTCTTCCTTAAATAGACTGGGATAGCACGCATTTGAAAAATCTGCAGCAAATTTCAAAAGTTCAAATGAAGGCACAAAAGAGGAATGGCTTTAGCCAAATCAAAGGTTTATCCTAAGTTCTGAATTTCTAACAATGTCATCTTTAAGGACTATTATCTATTCCTGCAAAACTGCTCTCTAATGAAAGGAACTGGAGTCTCAGGACGAAGTATAGGATCTCAAAGGAATGAACAGTGTACAGAAAAAGTAGTGTATACACTCTGATACAAGTGCCCAAGTATGCAGGACAAGAACACAGGGATGATAACTGAGCAATCAAAGCAAAGTTTAAGTGTGCATGTACAAACTTCCCTGACATTCTGATGGAATGTGGAAAGGTCATCCACTAAGTTCCACCCATGTAAAAATGTTTCATCTATGAACCCCAACATGAGCAGACTCAAATGTTATTTAACTTTGAATAGTTGTAGCCAATATATACATCTTCAGTGTCAAAATGAAACTACTGGTTAAGTGATCGATCTTGTCTTCCATGGTTCTCCTGAAACTTGGTTGTGCAGATGCAATCAACAGTAAAGAGAACAGCCTGCTTTTAAAAATATTATACATCATTTTACCAAGAACCAGAAAACCACAGGTATATCTTACTTCTGTCACTTTTTGTGGTGTGATGTTTCCTTCATACGGACAGCCCAGGGTGCAAGACACATACCTAAATTTAAAATATAGAGCCATATAAATATATAGATGATTTAAGTCATTTCCTAATTTCCATTTTATAAAAATGAATAGCTAAAAAGTCATCAAAAATATTTTTTACCCTAGTCCATTATTATTCTTAGAACAAAGAAAACCTATTTTGGAACATTTTTAACTTAACTCAATTTTTTTCTAATAATGACAATTTGATAAATGTTATTTGATGGCAGATGGAGTAACAGGTGTTTATCTTGTGGAATTATTTATGCTATAGCAGCATATGAACATTCAAAGCGGAAAATACCAGTGAACTACATAGTTTTATTTAAGTAAGTACACACATCCAACTGTTAAATATCTAGTTCTTTGGAATCATAGAGAAATAGCGAGTAGATGACTAACTGAATTTCTCTTCACTCCCATCTGGATCTTTTGGCCTCATTTAGATAGAGTCATTAATCACCCCAAAACTCCTAGAGTTGGCCACAACCTCAAAGTTCATCTTATTTATCTCTCGTGGGTATACCTAAATCATCCTATACAGAAGAGTGTCTAGCCTACGTTTTAAAGGCTCCATATAAAGATATTCTGTAAGCTTCTTCAACAATTTACTCTAATAGAAAAAGTCAAGCCTTTCCTGAAATGATAATGATACTTTTCCATCTTAAAGTATTAAGCTTTAGAAAAACCCTGTTTTAGCTATTTTCAGCTCAACACCAATCCCATTTTATTAAACTTTCCTCAGAGATTTTTACAACACTTGTATTAAAATAATGCATCATGTGTCTGATTGTCAGGGATGAAGCAATTCACATGAGTGAGAGAGGGGTGGTAGGAAATGAGGCTGGAGATCCAATTCTGTGAGCCAGAATACAACAGGCTTTAGATAATAAGGCCCTTGGAATGCCATGCCAAGGAGTCTGAACTTTGAGATCACTCAAAATTATTAGGTAACGTAGTGACAAGATCAGAGTAGTTTTCCAGAAATGTTAATTCTCCGGGAACTCTGGAAGTGGTTGCCAACAGAAAGGTGGAAGCAAAAACAAGACAAAAAATAATACCATATTTCCTTGATTCTAAGATGTTGTCCATTATAAGATACACTATAAATTTTATAACAGGTTTTGGAGTAAAAAAATATACATATTAAATATATACATATATATTCAATGATTCAATACATACTCATTGATTCTAAAACCATAATCTAATTTCAAAAGTATTAAAATGTGAATAAAAGTTGTGTTTTGGAATTAAATAAACAATTCAGTAAGTCAAGTAAGCAGTAAAGAAGACAGAGGAATAAATAGGATAATTCAAGCACAACTTGAAATTTATGCAGGAAATCATTTCTCTGCTCTTGCAATTACTATAATTATCTTATTTGAATAACCTGTATAAATTTAAACAAGACATGTAGAAAGGAAATGTTCTATAAACCTAACACTTGGAAAAGGTGGCTAAAGATGAAAAAGAACATTTTGGATTCAGATATAATGATTCCAGATAAATAAATGAATAATTACTTCATTCTGAACCCAAAATATCTAGATGTGGTTCAATACAAAATCCAAGCCATCCATTTACATGCCGTCCCTCTAAATATGAAAAACAATGTAAGAAAAAACCAACAAATTCAAAACGATATAAAGCAAACCAACCTTTCTTGCATTCTTTACTATCTGGCCATAACTACCCTTTGGTAACATCACCTGCATTTTCATTCACTCAAGTTTTCCCTCAGACTCCTTCCCAGGCCTAAGGTTTGCCTGGTCTCCATTCGTCACTGCATTTCATCTTCCTACATTCTTTTCCATCCTTGTGAGCCACTTCTCTCACCTATTTACACATGGGGCTACTTTCCCCCAGAAACAAATGTGATGGTTCTCAACTACGTTCATTAGCTTACTTTAACATCCTATAAGCACAGGTTGGCAAACGAAGACCCATAGGCCAAATCCTGCTCATTAGTCTTTTGCAAGTCAAATTTTATTGGAACAATGCCATGCCTATCTGTTTACCTATTATCCATGGCTATTTCTGCACCATAAGAGTTGAATAGGAGCACAGAGATTATCTGACCCACGAAACCTAAAATATTATTATCCAGTCTTTTACAGAAAAAGCTTGCTGCTGGTAAAAAGTGAAACATTTTCATGAGTATGAAATGGCCTCCCCCATGATAAAAATAGTCTATATTGTCCCCTTTGAATAGTAGCTAAAGCCAATTTCTATAGCAATCTATTAGAGTGGTTCTCAAACTTGCCTGCACAGAATCACCTGGGGAGTTTAAAAGCCAAAACTCTAATGGTTGACACACTCCAGGCCAATTAAATCACAAACCTGAGGAATTAAATTCAATCACCAATATCTCAAAATAATTTCTAAAGTTCCATTTAGAAACTTGCCAAAATTGAAAACCACTGAAACATCAGCAATACTACCTCCCCTTGAATGCCTGATTTATTCCCTTGTAAAAAAGGGTTAATACACAGATTTTAGTCTCAAGAATCTCACTACTATGCCCCAGCACTTTTTATCTATTTTCAATTGGCTGGTAGTTCAACTTCTCACAGATCTATCTTGAATCATTTCTATTCTGCTGAAGCCCCAAACTGCAACCTCTCCATTTCTTATTTTATCCCATTTCTTACTTCTGGCTTAATGTCCTTTTTACTGAACTACACCGTTTAGTTCTTTCAGTAATGGTAAAGTTTTGCAGACTATTTTGTCACCAAATAATTTTACTTCACCTTCATTAATGTTTAATAGTTTGGTTAGGTATAAAATTCTAAGTGAACAGTCATTCTGCCATTTTGAGCATATTTCACTAGCTCTGGTCTCAGTTTTGCTGACGAGAATTTTGCTATTTAATGGTAATTCTGTTATAGCAATTTTAAAGTAATTTGTTCTCTACTTTTTGGATTCTCTCTTTATATCTAATATTCTGCATTTTACTATGAGAATGTCAGGACTTATACTTCTTTAATATTAACACTGATGTTGTTCCTCAAATCTAGAAAATCCTCAAGGTACTAGTTCATCAATCTATCTCTAACATTTACTTTCCCTGCTTTCTCCTTCTGAAAATTCTGTGAGGCACTCTCTCTTAACCTCACTTTCAAAAGTTCTATTACATTTTTCTGTGTTTTATTTTTGCAGTTTCCTTGAATACTACTTCTAGTCACCAATACCCCTTTCAACTGTATGTAATCTGCAGCTGAATGCAATCATTTCCTTTATAAATGTATTTGTCATTTCAAGAAATGTTTCTTTTTGTAAAATCTTCATTATTTTCATAAAGATCTGTTATGTTCTTCCTTTGCCTCTGTATTTTAAGGGGTTAAATTCTTCAGATTGTTCTATTTCCTTCTTTTCTGTTAAAGTTTTCCTGCTTTTCCTTTTTGCTTCTTTCTCTCTTCTTTCTTTTTGCTTCTTTGTATCGTCATGTGGTTTGTAATTTTTACTGTATCTTTCCATGGTGATTTTAGTTTCTATGGGAGTTTCATGAGACTCTTGAGTTATTCAATTGTCTCTATAAACAAGATATGACTGCCTTTTGTCCTTGCCCAGTGGACTTTACCAATTCTTGGACAAATTTCTACCTTAATTTCTTATTTGGGGTTTCCATAATATTCCACAAATTCCACTGACTTTGCATTGGCAAAGAGGAGATTCCAGGCTCCAAGAATCATCACTTTAAAATGCATGTTTTAGTAGAACATCTATCTCATATCATGTCGACATTAAAATCCCATTTTCGAGCCACTAGGAATTTTATCTGAAATAGATACCCCCAGGTGCTAGTGGCATCAACCTGCATCCTCACCACACTTTCTTTGATGAAACCTGAGGACTTTCTTTTCTCAGTTTAGCTATATGTTTCAAAAATGGTTATTTTCATATGTTTGTAATGGGAACAGAAAAGGGAGTCTTTGCATCAGTTCAGTCCCCCATAGTCTCTGTCTTTCATCATTATGCAGATAGATAACTCAAGGAACAACTCCAAGTTTCAGGAACATTACAAATTGGTTTCCTGACACATTGACATGACATATTAAGCTCAGCATGTCAAAAATGATGCTCACTCTTGCTTCCCCTGCATTTGCCATTAAAAAAAATGCAGTCATTTTCAGAGTCTGTCCTGCCAAATCACTTAAAGGTCACCTTTGAGAACATATTCAATAACCCAGATACCCTGGTTCTTCCCTTCCAGCCTCTGTTGCACGTGACATCTGCTAGTGCCAGTCCAAACATACAGAACAGTCCCTGAGTATTTTCCTCAGGACAGCTGCATACATCTGCCAAGCGCTCTCCTTGCCTCTGGTCTCACACCACTCATTTTTACACTAATACCTATTGACAAAATACGAGGACTACAGCATAGATCTGATTAGTTTTACACTTCAAAAATCTATAGTGACTTGCCATCGTCTACCAAGTAAACTTGGTATTCAAGTTCAGCAGTTTGTGAAACCTCTTTCTACCCCTCTCCCACTATACACCCTGAAAAACTCCCCTTCCAGTGGAAGTAAGCTCTTTCCTGTTACCTAAATGCTTTTTGAGATTTCTCTTCACTATGCCTTTGCTCTTTGTACATTTCTTACCCTGCCTGAAAAGACCATTATTTCTGATTATGTTTCCCTATATTTACCTATCTTTAATGACTTCATTTTATTGACACCTTCTGCATTAAGTTTCTCCATATAACCCCCGAGAAATTTAATATAGTATTACTTTAAACTTGAATAGGATCTGTCTGTATGTCTCTTAATGTATTTGCCTTTTTTGACAGTTAAATAACAATTTCTCTATATACTATTTTCCCAGTCTGCTAGAAACTCTTTGAAGTTTGGCTACTTTTTCATTTTCATATTCCATACATTATCACTAGACAGTACATTATATAAAACATTCAGTATTTCTTGAATGAATTCATGCACAAATTTGTTATTTAAGGTGCCATTTTCATTATTTAATTAATTTTCTATTAAATTCCTGATCTTTACTCTAAATATGTAGCTACATCCAGGCTATTAATGCACTTACTTCTAAATCCTGTAGCCAAAGATGATAGTATATGAGTTCAGATTTAGAACAAAACCTTAAACACTATATAGGATGACAGAATCAAAGAATGGTCAATCATATTGAAGCTAATTGCGCTAACATTAAAGGCATGGTGTTACAATAAATTCTGTGGATGGAAGGCTGAGTTATTTTTATTTGTGCTTGTGAAGGCCATTTATCAATATTGTGCAAAATCATGATAAAAGAGAAACTGAGGCAATCAAGTCTTAACAACTTTATCTGGTGAACTGAGTCATGAAAAAGCACCTGCATTGAGGCCTTACCCAAGGCCTTCCCACTATTATCCTCTGTCCTTTAAAATCATTCTGGCAAAAAGAAACAAAAACGATGAGCCTGGAATAAACGTCACAAATACTTGCAACGGAAACAATCAATGACTGCTATCCTCAGAAGAGAAAAACAATGCCAAGAATGAAGAGGTGACATGTAATGTCAATTAAACATAATTAAGACATTTAAATGTAGGAGCTGTTTTGATGCAGTCGTGCACAGTATGTCTGCTTATAAACAATACAAAATAGCATTCCATTACTAATAAGCCAACCAAAAACAGATTGTGAGAGCCTGCTAAGCACTTAACACTACAGACAATGTAAGAAATAAATACTGTCCCTGGGTCTCAAGGAGCAATTCTGCTAATTCTCTTTTTGCCCTGAAATGCTAATTTCATGAGAAATGACAAAACATGCTCTTCAAAGGCTCTGTATGAAGGCTGTTTAGTGATGACTACACAACACAGCTTACACATATTAACTATTGCTGGGTAGGTGTTATTCTGATACACAGCAGTGCCAGATTAATATGTAAGGCTAAAAAAAAGTATACCTTCAAACAAACCATATGTATGACAGAAAATAGCTTTAACAGATGTCTCATTTTTAGAGTTTTATGTACCATGTTTTGGTAAATGACGTTTTGAATTGCTCTTCAAATTTTTCCTCCCAGGCCAACAGAAAGGCCTCAGTCTAAGATACTGGAAAGGAACTTGGCCAATCAACTGTACACTTGAAAGATGGTGCCATATATGCAAGTGAATTCCCCTGGGGTAGACTGTCCAATGGAAGGTATTTGCTACATTAGTCATGAGAAACATGGTGCATTTAAAACACTGAGACTTAAATAAGGAAACTCATTATCACACTCACCAATATTACTACTACCTTCAAGATCAGCATCAGAATCCATAATAGCATGTTGTATTATGCAGAGGAAAAATAAGAAATACATGTGCGACATAACATAAATGGTTTGGCTAAGAAACAGGTTGCAAGTTCTTAAATAAGTTTGTGTTCAAAATTATCTCTTAACGGGAAAACCAATGAAAACTGACCACTTTGAGGGAGAGGAATCTGCACTTACTTCATGGCCATTTTATAGGTTAGAAATTATACAGAGCTAAGCAACTCATCAAAAAATAATTAAGCACAAGAATTTCCTAATATTAACATTAATTTCATTGAAGAAATTGGCCACTAATATACATAATACAATTTTATCCAGAAGCTGTTAAACCAGACTGGATTATTATTGTTATGGGATAAGCAGAAAGCAGGCGGTGAGGGTCATAGATCAAGAGATGCATAAAATATGCACTTTAGAAAAACAAATGTGAAAAGGACCACTGAGACAATCCCAACATAAAAAGCTTTTTTCATTGTGAAGGAAATTGTCAACAAAACAAAAAAGGCAAACTACCAAATGGGAGAAGGTATATGCAAATGATATAACTGAAAAGGAGTTAATATCCAAAATATATAAAGGACTTATACACCTCAACATCAAAAAAAAAATCCAATTAAAAATGGGCAAAACACCTGAATACCTTTATCCAAAGACATACAGATGCCAAGAGACTCATGAAAAGATGTTCAACATCACTCATTACCATCAGGGAAATGCAAATCAAACCACAAGGAGCTATCACCTCACACCTTTCAGAAGAGCTAGTATGAAAAAGATTTAAAAAATAGAAAGTGTAGATGCTGAAGCGGAAAAAAAAAGACCCCTTGTGCACTGTTGGGGGGAATGTAAATTGAGGGTCACTGGAAAAACAATATGGAGGTTCCTCAATAAATAGAAATTCCATACCATCCAGTCATTCCACTACTGGGTATTTACCCAGAGAAAACAAAAACACTAATATGCAGTGTAAACTATTACCACATCCTAAAATGATCTTTGGTTTTTCTGTATCTAAAAGTTATATATGATTGTCTATATTAACTACTAATCTGTCTTTTATTCCTTGTTCTCATTATTTTGCACATTTTTTTTTTCTGGGAATTTGAGGAATCCAGCAGTTACGGTTCATAGTTAAATATTTTTGCATTTTGTAATTTTTTAAAACAAAGTATGGTAATTTTGTTTGGCTTCCAGGAAAAATGGTACAAAACTACCTTCTTTCAACTTTTAGTAGGCTCAACCTTTCAGAGTAATCATGGTTCAGATCATTTGAAGTCATTTTACAGAAGAGGCCTAAGATATAATTATGTAAGAAGTTTTGCTTTGATATGCACAACTGCTGACCTTTTGAACTTGTAATGTAGATTTCTAAGCCTTTTAGTAGTGAAATTAATAATGGCTCCTTAGTGATAGTTTCCTTTTTAAAAATAATATTCTCACAAAGAGAGTATGTGATTCTTGTGACTTCATTTAAGGTAGGTCAATACTCAGACAAAAAGGAATAAAACTAAATGTCTCATATATTAGTGCACTACTTCATATCTTGAAGACGTTCCAATTTTGGAAGAATCTTGACAAACCAAGAGATAATAATTTCAGGAAATGCATTGATAAAAATAGAGAAAATCATTACATGTATCACAAAGTTTTATTTTTCTTTGCCTTTTTAACTTTTTAAAAATTTTGTTATTAGAAAAATAACCTAGATATTTTAAACATATGTCATATGAATTACACATTAAAAATGAAGTCCAAAATGTAAACATTTCATTGCTCATTCATATATAATGTATATTCAGTGGTAGTTAGCTGACTTTGCATTTTATGTCAATGATCTGGCATGGTATGTTTTCGCAATGTGTCCCAGATGTTATGTAAAGTTCTGAGCACATATAAAAAATGTGTACACATGCATGTGTATATGTGTGTTACAGGATGGGGGGGAATCAAACCACAGCCTTAATAACTTTAATAAAAGCTGCTATTTAGACCATATGAAGGTTTACTATTTTATTAAAATTTAAATGGTTTTAGTGAGCATTTATAAAATGTGTACTGCCTTATGGCCTTTAAATCTGACAGCTGATGACATAAATTTTCTGGACGGTGATCAAGTACATGTTGACGCAGCTGTTGCCATGTTGCCATAGTAAGATGCTGAGGTGTCTGCTTCAGTTTCAACTAGTTGAACATGACTCTCTTTCTTAACTGAGTACCAATGACCTATGACTTCTAATATTGCGTATCTAAATTCTAGATTGCCAGCAAAAATAAAATCTAATTTAAACTCTATTAACATTTGGGGGAGTAGGTAGATAATTCTCATCTGCACAAAGAGGGAACTCACATACTAAAAGGCCTATTTCTAAAAATGAATACTGTTTCAGAAGATCTAGGAGTTGTGCTCAAAGGAACAAAATCTGCATTGGAAAACACACATTTATTTATTGTATACTTCTGCAGTAAGTCTCTAATGTACTCTGCTGATGGCATTGGACTGTGAGTCAGTTTTTGTCCATCTTGCACTTTGTACCCTTCTTATTAAGGCCTGGCAAACTTTTTAAGTTATAGCATGGTTAGAAGTTTCTTTATTGGGGTGCCTGGGTGGCTCAGTAGGTTTAGCATCCAACTCCTCATTTCAGATCAGGTCATGATCCCAGGGTGGTGAGATCGAGCCCTATGTCAGGCTCCATGTTCAGTGTGGAGCCTGCTTGGGATTCTCTCTCTCTAACCCCCTAACCCCCTCCCCAACTCACACACACTTTATTAAAAAAAAAAAAAAAGTTGCTTTACTGATGGGACAATATTAGTTGCCCAAAACTCAGTATTCAAGAGGATTTAAGATTTCTATTAAATATATTACCTATTCTACTTTATAAGAGAAAAACAGATAATAAAATATGATATTAAACAATTTATGTTTACATCCATCTTCTAACATTAAAAAAACTTCCTATTTGAAGTGCAAGCTGCACATGCACTTTACTTTGCACAGTTATGCGTTTTTCAAATTTCTAATGAGTGACTTTACTGTAAAATCTATACTCCATATTTAAAGATGCATTAAAATACAGTAGCTTCTTCATCTTTCCCATTCTTTAAAAAGAAAGAGACAAAACAGCTTACATATGTTTGAATTTAGAAACTTGTAATACATGGTTTTGTGACTATTCACCTTTTTTTTGCCTTAAGAATACACATCCTTTATTTTCTGTCTATGGATACACATTTCTTGGTTTATAAATTTTTCTTGCATGTGCTTTCCATGATGTGTATATTTTAATTACAAAAACAATTTTATATCTTTAAAAACTCATGCTGAAAACTATTGCTATGGAGAGAGGAAAAATAAGCTAACAAAAGTAAGCAAACCAATAAGACAGTTCCCCATGGTGTGGTCTAATTCTATTTGCTCTCCAAAGGACCTTGGTTGAATTCTAACCCTTTTCTAATGTGGTCACTCAAAATTGGATCCACTTGTCTTTCTCATTAACCACTAAACCTCTCCCTGCCACTACAGATTTTTCTCTCCTCAACTGAAGGAAGTAAACCTGTATCCAAATCTAATTATAGCTATCAGACTTGTCTTATGAATGCTATACGTCTTAATTGATTTCCATGAGAAGACTATCATACCACTATAATTATAAAAAGCAATAGAAAATTAGCTAATGTCTTAGAAACAAATTCCTTCTTAAGTGATCATTTATTATACATTTCATAGAACATGGGTCTGGGAGTAGAGCCTGTTTGCAGTACATGCTCCAACTGCTGGTTCTGGAAGCAGGTAAGAATCAAAGCAGATCTTCTCTCTCTTCCTCTTCCCCATTTACCTTTGCTTTTGGGTCACACAGAGAAAACAGGGAAATCGGCTGTTGAAAGGGATGCTGAATGAGGGGAAAGATGGGCCGAATTTCCTGGTGCAGCTTGAAGGCTCAATTTTATGTTTTAAATACTCTATTGAAGGTCTACATAAAATAATTTTGGAACAAAAAATAATAGGTCTTAAAAATTTTTTAAAGATGTGGAAACCACATTAGAGGTTTCCTTCGCAAATGGTACTACGAGTATACACAAATTGATCAACCCAACAGTAGGCTGAGATGAAAAGATAGTTGCATTTGGGTAAGTGTTAATAAGATGAGTAACAATGTCAGGTTTGCAAAGTCAAGTCGGCCTCTGATCTTGGAGCACTATACCCTCTAGGCTAGATAAACTCTAATAATTATTAACTGGTATTCACGAGACAGATCACTATACAGTGATGGCCTGATCATACAAGGTATAAAAGACACCCTACATATATTATGAATGCTAAAATAATAACTACATAGTTCATATACGAACTTAAACAATAGATAGTAACTAACTAGAATTTGTGGAATTTCATAAATACCCTCGTGCTGGAATATTCATGTGCCTTGCCGACTTAACAACCTCCTCAAACTTCTCCATGCTTTCTTCAATAGAACAGTTAATATTCTTCTTGCTAAAGGATTCAGATGCGGCACCAAAAACTGATATCTCGGTGGCTCCGGCAGCAACCTGAAAAAAGAGGATTAAGGGCAAAAACAATTAACTTAAAATATGTAAATGATAACAATAGAAGAAATATTAATTACTCAATAAAGGCATACATGTATTCATTAACATTTGCCTTGGAATTCACAATTAGAGTCTTCTCATCTTGCCACATAAGCTCTTTTCAAACTTACAAGTATTTCGTGATAACAAAATAATTCCCCAAGCTGCAACACTCTATGAATCTATGAAACTATGAAGTACAGAATCTATGAAGTACAGAAAACAGTGATGATGTTCCAATTTAATTTCATCTTTCCTAAATTATGCGTAGGTATCAAAAATATTTTAACTGTAATTATGGAAAATACTGGCACCCCAATAAAGCCTTTTAATATCTATGGAAAACATTATTTTTAGACCAATTATTAAAGAGTAGTAAATGCTTTCTGTTCTCCTCTTCCTATAACCTAACAGAAAAATGTTTTTCCAATTCATCATTTAGACTTTGCGCCAAATTTTTTTCCTGTCTCTTAAGCTAGCTTCCATTGTTTCATACCTTGACTGCTACAACATACTCTTGTATGTCTAATGTCTTAATCCTCTTGCCTAGTCTTTAAATCCAAAATATTAACCTAATATTTTTCCCTTTTGCCATCTTAAGTCCTTTCCCCAGACTTCTCCAGTGACTTGTTTTCAAATATCACATTTCCTCATTTTCCAGCTGGATTTTTTAAGACTTTCTATTAATGTATCTGTAGCGCTGTGCCTAGATTCTCCTCTCTTTCGGATACCCTATTAACGTACTAAGAAAAAAAAATCTTTTTTTTTTTTTATCCAACATTTAAAAAACACCAATTGGCTTCCAGTCCTCCACCAAAAATAAATTTTTAACTTCTAAAATCAAAATTCTATTTTAATACTTACTGTGTGCCAGAATGTTAGTACTTTTGTGTGTTCTATCTGTAACCCACAATCTTACCCATTTTACAGACGAGAAAACTGTGGCTCAAAGAGGCTAAATAACTAGCACAAAGTCCAAAAGCCACTATAAGTTATCAAGTCATGCTTTGAGAACAGGCATGCCTGACTCCCAAGCCATGTGTTCCATCCCATTATTTGCCCTCCCAAGCTATTGTTGAGGGTGTACTCTCAGTTCGTGTCTTTTTCAAGGTGGAGACATTCGTTACTTTGTTAGGACCAACGACAGCAATATTTATAATTTCTTAAAATGCCTCTTTCTTTAGAGTAGAATAAAAAACTTACACCAAAATTAACAAAAGAATGGGGCGCCTGGGTGGCACAGTCGGTTAAGCGTCCGACTTCAGCCAGGTCACAATCTCGCGGTCCGGGAGTTCGAGCCCCACGTCAGGCTCTGGGCTGATGGCTCAGAGCCTGGAGCCTGTTTCCGATTCTGTGTCTCCCTCTCTCTCTGCCCCTCCCCCGTTCATGCTCTGTCTCTCTCTGTCCCAAAAATAAATAAACGTTGAAAAAAAAATTAAAAAAAAATTAACAAAAGAAGAATGGTTTTAACAAAGATACACAACAGGTGATATATCAATGAGCGTCTACAACCTCAACTTTATGCAACACAGTCCCAAATACAAAAGTGAAAAATAATAATTAACACCAGAAATAGCTGGTGAAAAACTTTTATGACAAAGCCATTTAAGCACAACACCTCAAGCCTTCTTAATATTGCCTTGATTCCTCTTGTATGTGTCATTATCAAAGTTTTTTTTCACATATAAATTCTTAACTCACATAGGATTGGGAGAAACAAGCCGGAAGGGGAGAATAGGGAAAGTTGCTAGAGGCAGTTGTAAGTAACAGTGGTTAGCTTCACCTACAGGGAGGGAACATCAGCAACAAAAAGCTGATCCAAAAAAGTTGGCAAAAATGATCCACTACAATAACACTAATATCGTACTGAGAAATGTTTAAGTTAAATTCTGTATTCCTTATTTACAAAGGAAACACAAAATATACTTTCGAAAGAACTTCAGCAAAATGGATAACTATTTTTGTGTTTTGATTCCTGAATGGTTAAAATGGAAGGGCCATTTATGTGGAACACTTTAGTCCATACCAATACCATGGAGTTACAGATCACCAGGTATTCGTGTGCATACATTAGCATTTATGCAGGGTAACAAGGGAGCCACATTGGATACTGTTTTAACTTTGTAAAGATCCTTAAAACAGCAAGAAGCATTGATTTTAAAATAATTCGCAGCACACTTACAGCACGGTGAAAACCCTGAAGATTAGGAGTAAGGACAGGATATCGAACTCCTGGGTATTGATGAATGCCTTTCATCACTTCAGTGTGATCAGCCATCTGAAATATGTAATAGTTATATACAAATATTTAACTTTAAATATTTTGTCAAGCAAATGTTTCATTTTTCAAGAAGGTTATAATTACTCATGCAATTATATTCTAAAATTAATGTCAGAAATAATAAAGCTCTGTCAAGATAGCTAATGATAAGTAGTTCGTAAGGTCATAAATACATAAAAACTAGATCTGGGCTTAACTTATTCACATAACAGGATCTGGTTAAATGAGTGATTATGAATAGTCAGCAACTCTCTACTATTTTCACTTGGCTGATCTTTGGTCTCCTTCTTTTATTTCACAGCCCACCCTTCAAATACTCCTGAGACTGGGGAAAATTTTAAAAGCAATATGCCATGCTTTTAACTTCCATGTGAAAATCTCACATCCAAATAATTTTCAATGTATGAAATTTTACATTATTTAGTAAAAAATTACATATCTTTTAGAATACTTTAATAAGGCTGAAATCATAGTATATATGTTATTTGGTTAGCATGGATGCTTCAGTAAGAGTCATAGTGCTCTCTGAATTATCATCAGATTACTATTTGTTCTTATAATGCAAACAAATGCATACAATGGAGTAACAAACAGGAAAATTTAACCCATCTCTCCAAGACTTTATTTTTCTATATTTTCTGTGATCCTATAAAAAATCAACTTTATAGAATCAAAGTTACTAGTTTGCCACAAAGTCTATTATTTAGCCTCCTAGAGCAAATAACCGATGATCAAATCTCATAATCAGCACATAGACAAATTATCACTGACATACCATGAGCTTTATATAATTCAGAATAAATTATGGCATAAACAATAAATATAAGGAATAATATATAAACAATGAAAAGTATAAAAAATGAGCATGGGGAAAGCTATAGAAACATACATCAAACCAAAATCTTTACCTTCAATATGGGAATGGATAATGAAAGACTTGTTTTTTACCTATGTATCTTGGCTTGTTACAACAAGTATTTTTAATTTTAAAATGCAGTAAAAATTAATCAAAGTACAAATGCTTTTCTTAATAGAACTACACAGTTTAAATATATTAAATATTACAATATTTACTCCTATTAGCCCCTTAGTCTTACTCTCAGTGAAATGCCAGTGGAATTAAGTAAATGAGTTTTAAATACATTTTAAATTGAAAATTAAATATTTAAGATGCAAAAAAAAGTGCCTCCCATTGACTACATCCTACCTTATTGACATTTAAGTCTCCAAGTTTCATACAATCCAAACACATTTACTTCTGTCGAAAACATGATTCTTGCTTACTTATTTCTTAGAGATCACATCCACTGTCTGCCAACCAATAACTGCATTCTTAACAACGACTATCCCCCATGGTCACCTACAGTGCATAAAAGCCAATGCTCTAATTTCATGCTGAGACTATTTAACTTTAAAGCAGATGTTTATTAAGCACCTACTGTGTCCAAACCCCTATGCTAGGCCTTGTGGCAAATATAAATACAGGAAAGTAAGGTCCTTGCACTAAATAATTTGGGGAGATAGCACAGATGCACACAGAAACATAACCATTGAAAGGAATATAGTGGTTGCCAATCAGAGCACAGGTTATAAGAGTTCAGAATGGGGAAAGGTTAGTAGGACCTTTAATAGCCTAGGAAAATTTTAAGAGGTATGGAATACAAACTGCAGAACATGACTACAGCATATTAAAATTTAAAAAGATATGGCCACAACAGTATTTCTAATTCCACATGCTTTTCCAGAAGTTCAACAATTCCTATCAATAGGTGAACTATATTTACTTCCCACTTGAACCTGGGCAGATTTGTGATTACTCCAAGCAACAGAATATAGCAGAAATAATAATATGTGACTTCAGAGCCTAGGTCATAGACAAGTACACAGCTTCCATATGGCTTTCTCTTTGGGGGAAGCCACTGTGGGGAAATCAGCTAACAGGCTGTGAAAAAAAAAAAAATTAGCTCATGCAGAGAGGCCATGTGTGGCAGCTAATGTGGAAAGTAACATGTGAAAAGAAACTAAGGCCCCCAGAGAACAACCAGCATCACCCCTAAATTTGTGACTGAAGAAGCATTCAGATGACCTTAGCCTCCAGCATTCAAGTCACTCACATGAAGCCCCAGACCTTGTGGAACAAACAAGGTGCCCTCCTGGACCCACCCTCAGATTTCATGAGCAAAGCAAATGCTTATTTACACCACTAAGTTCTCAGGTAGTTCATTACATAGCCATAGAAGCTGAAACACAGAAAAATCAATAGGGTTGGAAAGGAGGGAGGGGTGGGGCAGCAGTAGCAATACATAATCTGGCTAGAGAAGATTATGGGTAAATAATGTGGGAATGGATTATAAATGAAGATAGGGGACTATACACTGGGATGTGTCCTTGAGTTAGGTTCACATTATTCTAAAAATACAGCATTTATCATGAGGTCAACAGGAAAGCCATGGGGAGTGTGTGTTGAATTAGCCAAAGATTGGGATAAATGCAGTATTTTTGGCAAGATACATCTGGAAGAGATACAAAGGGCAGTATGGAAAAGAAGTGAGGCAATTGTCGGGCACTTGTGAGAATGCAGCATGCAACAAGTTCCAGAGAAATGGTACTGGGAATGGAAGTCCCAAGAAAAATTAATAGGACACAGTGGGATATCAGTGTAAGGAAGAGGACTTTACTCAAAAATGCAATCCTCATTATTATATAGCCTTCTTTTTGTTTTTAAAAAAAATTGTAATGCTTATTTATTTTTGAGAGAGAGAGACAGAGTGTGAGCAGAGGAGGTGAAGAGAGAGAAGGAGACACAGAATCTGAAGCAGGCTCCAGGCTCCGAGGTGTCAGCACAGAGCCTGATGCGGGGCTCAAACTCATGGACCGTGAGATCATGACCTGAGCTGAAGTAGGACGCTCAACCTACTGAGCCACCCAGGTGCCCCATATAGCCTTCTTTTTAAATTATTTAGCATTTGTGCATATTTCAACACAGTCCTTCACTACATATCTATGAATTTAGCCTTTAGGCCTGATGCTACAGGGTGAACTCTATCTGTACCTCTCTCTCTCCCTCTTTCTCCGTCACACACACACACACACACACACACACACACACACATAAATGCACATGCTAACATATACACACAATTTACAATAAAAAATTATAGTACTACTAATTTCAATCAAAGAAAAGCAAAGTTACTACTAGTTCTAGGGAAGTGTAATGAAATCTGAAACAATACTCTTACTAGAGAGTAATATTAATCGATACTACTAGTACTTATGGTCTAGAATGTTTAAATGTTCATTAGAAACATTTATATTATATAACAGAAATGAGTAAAGTGTTTCTGTAACCAATATACAGATTTGGTTAACGTATGCATCATAAAGTAGCATAAAGAGCACAAAACAAATTTTATTCTTTAAGAAATACAGATCATATTGACCTGTATGCTAGTATTTCATTCTACATGTAAATTAACAAAAATATTGACTCACGATGAAAAAACAATGATTTAACAGATGTTTTAATCACTAAAACTAGAAAACAGAGATGATAGTATCAAAATTCCTATGTGATGAAAGTTAAGCTTTGATAATCATTGAAGATACCTTAGTAAAATTATAAAACATGAATTTGAATCCAACAAACCAGTACTTTTTCCTTCTTTGAAATAGCCACAGTATAATGAGGTCATTCAAGAAGTAATAGCAGTCTATCTAAATTTGGTCAATAAAGACAGTTATATAAAGAGCTTTAGAAAATCCTGATGGGGTGTAATTTTATTACAATGAATAAAATAGAACAGGTTTCAGTTAAAGTATATACTTTCAGCTGAAGGTATAAAATTCTTGCCTTTTTTTTTCCTCTTAGGAAGTTTATGCTATACTTCAATCTTGATGTTATTTTAATGTCTCAAATTTAACTGTTATTCAAGCAATAATGGAACGATTCCTTTACAGCACTATTTTGACAATTTAACAAAAACTTTCTACATCTGGTTTGATTTAACATATTTTAAAGATTTTCCTATGACTTTTAAGATCATAAAAATCCCATAATTTGGTTGATAACATGCTTTGCTATCACCTGGCCACAGTCTGGAAATGGCAACACCTATGTCTATCTGGCCAACAAAGCAGGTTATACCATGGTTAATCAATTTCTTAGGCATCCACATTTATATATGAATTGAAATAATATTTTGCAACATGTTGCAAGGGCATTATAGATATGAAAAAGTTCATAAAGATTAGAGTGTAATAGGCATATAGTTTAGAGATTGCATTTGCTACTATCATGGGTTAATTAAATTTAGACACGCCACATAATATATGTTTAGATATCTTATTAATATTTTGTCATTATCTGAATTCTATAATCTCCCCAAAATACACAGTGCCCTCATCCAAATTCCCTGAGTTTACTGGGATTTCAAGATATTGCACATGTATATAGTCATAAACAATAACAAAAAGTTTCTCATAAACTTAGAAAAAAACAGAAGTTTCAATTATATTTTGTACACAAACTATTACATTTATATTGATGGCACACTAAAGTTAATTTTAAGAAATCCTAACACCTTAAAAATAATTTTTAAAGTTTCATGATTTTTATATTGATTCAGTATTTTATACACTTACTACATATTTAACATGGCATAAATGAAGCAGACAGTTCATACACACTTAATACACAGGCCAGTGGGGAAGGAAATGTGTGTATATGTGTACATAACAAATCACAAATGTCCTGTGATCTGGAGTTTTAAGTAGCACAGATAAGAAAGCATTTTTCTTGGTAAACTGAACTAAAATAATGACAAATAGTTAAGCTAAGTGTTGTCTAGGCTAAATGTAAGTAATTCAGGGGTCTGGTGTTTAACAGAGCAAATTATTCATGAGAGTTTGATGAAGCAAAACTATTCATACAGCTTGAAGCTATTCAAATGTATTCATAGAATGAGACGATTCACATATATCTATTTACATATTTCCTATGATAAATTCAACTTTCTGTGTACTGTAAAAGGAAAGAGTTTAAAAAGCCTGAACTCAATTTTTCATTAAAATTCTTCAGATAATTATGGAGAGAAATATCATACAGAATTTTTTTTAAATCACACAATTCTTTCATTTTTCAAGTCCAATGAAATGAAAGTAAAAATACCTATTACACTTTCTCTCTCTTCCAAGTAACAGCTGACAGAGAAAACAGAATATTGACTAAGTAAATTTTGTTCAGTTCCAAATGAATATATGATGTTTGAGATGTTCAATCAACTGAAATAAATATAATTAACTTTAGATAAAACTGCAGAAAAATCAAGAAGTTCTATTCTTGTTTACAATAACTGATTCCTATTCACTTAGCAATGATTAACATCTTTTTTTCTTTTCCCAGAACAAATGCAATTATGAAGATAACATGTGGTACAGGTTTTTCAGTTCCAGAGCTGCATTATAAAATTTTATGTGAAAGTCTTTTATACATATTGATGACATATAAAACTGCTACATTTATTATTTTAAGTCAGTAACAGTTTAGTCACTAACAAGTCACTAACAAGATTACAAAATACATGACTTGAGTTGTTTTGTATCACCATAGAAACTATTCAATTCTTCACTGGCTCTGCTAAAGGTGAGGAAATTGTACCATGTTATGGGGTGGAAATATTAAGAATTTAAGTTAGCATTGTGTTTTTAAATGGCAAAAGTGTGTAGAATAGAATCTAAAATTCATCTGAGGAAACAAAAAAGATGTTAAGAGATTCCATCTTTACAGTGCTATCTACAAAGTGGTATCTGTAAAATTATATAATTTGACCACGTCTTACAACTAGATCGTGTAACCTAAATAAAGAACTCTGCTTTCACTCTTTTTTTTTCTTTGTCCTTCTCCAGTCCATATGACCAAGTCAAGCATCATTAAGGAGTGAGCATTGCCCATTGTCCCTTCTTTCATTCCATTCAAATGCTAAAGAAGTCAAATTGTTTCCTCCCCTTCACTCTAACAAGAATCCTGCACCTGATTTCTTCTCACAGTATTTTAAGAGGTCAACTGTTGAGTGCTAGAAGCAAGAGGACAAGAGAGTGAGAAAGTCTAAATAATCAAAATAGCAATAAAGTTGGAGGAAAACAGGATGGGGGGTGAGAGGTATGTCTTGGTGGCAAGATGCTTGTACTTCTCTGGAGCAATGAACAAGTATGAGAAGAGAAGACAAATGGGAAGATACAAAATGTTGCTTTAATCTATAGAATGGGTCTGCTGTAATGGTCTCCAAATAATGCACATTAGGACTGGAACACCATTTAATCGCTTTAAATTTCTATTTTATATTTCTTTATGTATGAATTCAGGCACAAAGTTTGCCACTACAGAGAGCTCATGATGGTTGCCTCTTCAATAATATCGTTGTAAATGTTCTCATATGTTTAAAATACATAAATATTATATTACATATAATACTCAATTACACTTCCTATTAAAACTGTCACTGTAGGGTTAAGCAAAGAGTCCATATTCACAATGTCCTACAATATCTGGGACCAGACGTATATAAATATTTAAGGAGAAATGAGTTTCAAAATGTATAGAGCCAGAAGCTAGTTTAGAAAATTCTTCTAAACATTGTATGTGTAAAATTCTAAGTGATAACCAGTTTTCACCAATGTCAAATTAAATGGAAGTCTTTTCTTAACAGAAATATATTCAAAACACAAGATATAAAATTTTAAATACATCATTCATATTGTTATCTTTTACAAAAATCACAGAATATATATCAAAATTATTCATTGTGAAGGGCACAAAACTGTAGTAATTCTTCTCAAGCAGTGTGTCTGTATATAAGGTTACATATCACATACAAAAAAACAAAACAAAAACAAAATGAAAAGCAAAAAATAAAAAAATAAAAAAATAAAAACAAAAAAACCCTAAACACCAGAAAAGACTGAATCATCTTTCTAGCTTCTCTAAAGAAAGTATTGTAAAGTGCTATTATGAGAAAGGCTTCAAAAAATGAAGGAAAAAAATGAAGAAAAGGAAAATCAGTTTCAATCAGTTTTGAACAAAACTACAACTAGTAATGAGACTGAATCAGTAATTTAAAAATCTCTGAACAAAGAAAAGCCTAGAACCAGAAGACTTCACTGGTGAATTCTACCAAACATTTAAAGAAATCTTAATGCCAATCCTCCTTCAAATTCTTCCAAAGTTTGAGGAGAAGGGAATACTTCCAAACTCATTTTATAAGACCATACATAAGGAGCTGGTCTTATAAGACCTTGATACCAAAACCAGACAAGACGCTACAAGAAAACTATAGGCCAATATTCCTAATAAACACAGAATAAATAATCCTCCAAAGACTACTAGCAAACCAAATTCAATACAACATGTAAAGGATTATACACCATGGGCAACTTAGATTTATCCCTGGGATGCTAGAAAGATTCACATGCACAAAGAAATTAATGTGATACACTACAGTGACAGAATTAAGGATGACCATGTCAATATACGTCAATATTTGACCAAAAATGCTTCATCAGAAAGCATATGACAAAATTCAACACTATTTTATGATAAAAACTCACCAACAAATAAAACTTTAGGAACAGAGTCAAACTACCTCAGCATAATAAGGACCATATATGAAACCCACAGCTATCATCATATTCAGCAGTGAAAAATATTTCCTCTGAATCAGGGATACAACAGTATGCCTACTTTTTCTGTTTACATTCAATATAAAATTAGAAGTCCTAGCCAAAGCAATTAGGCAAGGAAAAAAAAAATAAAGGCATGCAAAGAAGAGGAAGTTGTAAAAGTATTTATGTTCACAGACGACATGATCTTATATGTAAAAAACTCTAAGGGCCACATTAACAAAAACAAAAGCCTCTTGGAACTAATAAAAAATTCAGTAAAGTTGCAGGATTCAAAGTCAGCATACAAAAATCAGTTGCATTTATATACAGTAACAACAAACCATCCAAAAAGGAAATTAAGAAAACAATATCATTTACAATAGCATCAAAAAGAATAAAATACTTATGAACAAAGTTAACCAAGGAAGTGGGAGAACTGTGTACTGAAAACTATAAAACAGTGATGAAAAAAATTAAAGCAGCTAGAAATAAACGGAAAGATATCCCATGTTCATGGATTCTAAGATTGTGTACTGTGAAAATATCCACATTACCCAAAGTGATCTATAAATTAAACATGCAATCCCTACCAAAATATCAATGGCATTTTTTGTTTTTTTGTTTTTTTTACCAAAATAGAAAAACAATCCCAAGATTTATATGGAACTATGAAGAAACTCAAATAGCCAAATTAATCATGAGAAAGAAGAATAAAGCTGGATATATCACAATTCCTGATTTCAAAATAATTTTCAAAGCTATAATAATTAAAACAGCATAGAAGATAGATATATAAACTAATGGAGAAGAATAGAGAGCTAAGAAATAAACTGATACATAAACGTTCAATTGATCTTTGACAAGGATGCCAAAAATACACAATGGAGAAAAGATAATCTCTTCAACAAATGGTACTAGAAAAACTAGATAACAACATGTAAAAGAATGAAATTGGATCCTAATCTTATCCCATATACAAAAATGAACCCAAAATGGACTGACATGTAAGATCTGGAACTGTAAAACTCCTAGGGGAAAAAAGAGAAAGAAAGAAAATAGTTTCATAGCATTCATCTTGGCAATGATTAATTGTATATGACACCAAAAGGACAAAAAAAGCAAAAAAGACAAGAGGCACTACGCCAAATAAAAAGCTTCTGCACAGCAAGGGAACAATTAATAGAGCAAAAAGGGAGCCTCCAAGTTGTAAGAAAATATTTATAAGCCATATATACGATAACAGGTTAATATCCAAAATATATAAGGAATACAGCCAACCTTATAGCAAAAATAACAACAAACCAATTAAAAATGGACAAAGGATTTCCATAGACATATCTCTAAGGCAACAGACATATCTCATATGGCTAACAGACATATGAAAAGATATTCAACATCACTAATCATCAGGGAACACAAATCAAAACTACCGTAAGATATCATTTTATACTTGTTAGGATGAAAAACAGAGAAGATAACAAGTATTGGCAATAATGTAGAGAAAATGGAACTCTTGTACGCTCCTGTTAGAAATTTAAAATGGCACAGCCAATGTGGAACACATTATGGAGGTTATTCAACTAAAAATAGAAATACTGTATGTTGCAGCAAACCTACATCTAGGTATTTATCCATAATAATTAAAATCAGAATTTCAAATAGATATCTGCATTCCTGAGTCAGAGCAGCATTATCCACAATATCCAAGATGAAATAATCTAAATCTCCAAGATTGAATGGATAAAGAAAATGTGGCAAAACCCACAACGAAATATCATAAGCATTCATAAAATAATTCTGCCAAATGCAACAAAGATAAACCTTGAGTACATTATGCTAAATGAAATAAGCCAATTACAGAATGATAAATACTGCATAATCCCACTTATATGAGGTAGCTAATATAATTAAACACATAGACCCAGAGAATACAATGGTGACTGTGAGGGGCTGAGGATAAGGGAGAAATGGGAAGTTGTTATTCAATGGGTACAGTTTCAGTTATGCAAGATGGTTAAGTTCTGAATGTGCTGTACGACATTCTGCCTATACTACATTGCACCTTGAAAAATTTGTTAAGACGATAGATTTCAATTGGAACAGTTAAGATGATGGAGCAGCATGGAGACCCTGAGCTTGTCTCATCCCTGAAACACAGCTAGATCAGCACCAAACCGTTGTGAACACCTAGGAAGTTGATCTAAGAATTAATACAACAATTGCATAACTCGAGCCACACAACTCAGCAGGTACGTGGTGTGGAAAGGTGAACTGGGGGAAGAAAAGCTGTGAAGGGTAGGAAGCCATTTTCACAGGGAGAGGACACAGAGAGAAAGATAAAGGGGAGAGTGCTGTGCATAGGGATTGTGCAAGAAAAGCATTCCTCCTGAAAGTAACTGGAAAGAGAAAGAGTGAAAACACTCACAGGGGACTGAATAAGAAATGTCTTCCCCAAAACCACTGACGGGAAGAAAGGAGAGGGTTGCAAACCACCAGGTTTCTATAAACAGTGGAGCGCAGGGTCTGAAGTTTCAGAGCTCGGTGCCTGGTGATGCTCTTGTGAGGAAGCAGGGCAAATCTCAAAGAGCAGGCAGTGGGATCTGAGGGGTCGGTGCGCCACACAGGGAGAAGTGGTTCCCCTGCTTGGAGTGCATTTGGTAGAGGCCATAGAACCTCCCTGTAGGCAAAGGTCCCAGCATCCCCTGGAGAGCAGTCATGTTTGCTAGTATTAGGACAAAGACACCAGAGTGTGGTGAAACTTGGCGCTGGCTGTGTAGTGTGACTGGCAATATTCTCTGAACCTCTGCTGCTGCATGATCACATGAATGTTTTCTTGGGCAAGCCAGGACCTGGACATTGCTCAGGGAGACCCTCCCCCAGACAGTTGGCATGGATCCAGCCACGGAGGTCTCTGAAATGTGGGGTTTTGAAACACAACCCCATCTGAGATAAAATTCTGGAGGGAGGTGCCGCTTTGTAGGCAGACAGCTTGAACATAGGATAGAGGCAGGGAATGGACAGAGGCCTGAGACAAAGGAAGGGTGCTTGATCACGGGTGAGTGTGTGAAGTTCCTGTTCAGAGACTAAGGACCTGGGTGAAGCCATTTCCACTTCTCCCTTGCATACTCATTTTGTGCAGGTACACTTATCCACCACAGTAATATAAGCAGTGCCACCTAATGGAGTGCCACCAATTACACGAAGCCCCTCCCAAACACATCGACAGAAGACATAGCACAAGTCACTCCACTTGCTTAGTGTAGAGACTATAGAGTGCTTCAAAGTTTCAGTTCTACGGAAAAAGGGATATAACTCCAGGTTTCATTCTGCTTATTAATTTGTTTGTTCACGTTTTTTTTTTGCTCCTGTTTTTGCTTAAATTGTTTTATTCCTTCATTCTTTCTCTTTCTTAGATATAAACAGAAAAATTTACTTTTTTAAAATTTTTATTCTACTGGATTTTATTCTATTTATTCTATCATTTTTTTAATTTTTAAATTTTTCTCAACTTTTTTCCATTCTTTTCTTTCCCTTTTTACTCTATTCTATAAAGCTGCTTTCAACAAGCAGACCAAAACACACCTAGGATCTAGCTTCATTTATTTTTTTGTGTTGTTTTTAATTTTTTTAATTTTATTAATTCTGTTCTTCCTCCAAAATGACAAAATGAAGGAATTCACCACAAAGAAAGAAAAGGAAGAAATGACAGCCAGGGACTTAATCAACATAGATGTAAGTAAGATGTGTGAACTAGAATTTAGAACCACGATAATAAGAATAGCTGGAGTTGAAAAAAAAAAAAGCTTAGAAGAGAGCAGAGAACCCCTTTCTGTGGAGATAAAGAAATAAATCTAGTCAGGCTGAAATTAAAAATGCCATAACTGAGATGCAATCTCAAATGGTGCCAAGATGGCAAGGATGCACAAAGCAGAGCAATGAATCAACAATACAGAAGATAAAATTATGGAAAATAATAAAACAGAAAAAGAAGGAATCAAAGGCAAAAGATAGTGATACAAGACTTAGTGAACTCAGTGACTTATTAAAAAAGGGTAACATTTCAATCATAGGAATACCAGAAAATGAAGAGCAAGAAAAAAGGTCATAAGGTCTGTATCAGCAAATTATAGCAGAAAACTTTCCTAATATGGGAAGGATACAGACATCAAAATCCAAGAAGCACAGAGAACTCTCTTTAGATTCAACAAAAAACGACCATCTCCAAGGAATGACTTATGAAAGCAGCAAGGGGAAAAAAAAAAGTCCTTAGCTTATAAGGGAAGACCAATCAGGTTTGCAACAGACCACAGAAACTTGGCAGGCCAGAAAGGAGTAGCAGTATATATTCAACGTGCTGAATTGGAAAATATGCAGCTAAGAATTCTTTATCCAGCAGGCTGTCATTCAAAATAGAAAAAGAGATAAAGGGTTTCCCAGATAAACAAAAACCTAAAGGAGTTCATGACCACAAAACCAGCCCTGCAAGAAATTTTAAGGGAGACTTTTTCAAAGGATAAAGGACAAAACAAAACAAAAAAGACAAAAAGCAACAAAGACTAGAAAGTACCAAAGACCTTCAATAGAAACACCAACTCAACAGGCAACACAATGGCACTTAATTCAGATCTTTCAGCATTCACTCTAAATGTAAATAGACTAAACATTCCAATCAAAAGACACGAGACATTAGAATGGATAAGAAAACAAGACACATCTATATGCTGTTTATAAAAGACTCATTTTAGACCTAAAGACACCTTCAGATTGAAAGTAAGGGATGGAGAACCATCTATCATGCTAATGGTCGCCAAAAGAAAGCTGGAGTAGCCATACTTATATCAGACAAACTAGATTTTATTTTATTTTTTTTTCAACATTTTTATTTATTTTTGGGACAGAGAGAGACAGAGCATGAACGGGCGAGGGGCAGAGAGAGAGGGAGACACAGAATCGGAAACAGGCTCCAGGCTCTGAGCCATCAGCCCAGAGCCCGACGCGGGGCTCGAACTCACGGACCCTGAGATCGTGACCTGGCTGAAGTCGGACGCTTAACCGACTGCACCACCCAGGCGCCCCGAAGATTTTAAAACAAAGACTGTAACAAGACATGAAGAAGAACATTATATCATAATCAAGGGGTCTATCCACCAAGAAGATGGAACAATTGTAAATATTTATGCCCCCAATGTGAGGCAACCAAATATATAAATCAATCAATCACAAACATAAAGAAACTCATTGATAATAATACAACAGTAGGGGACTTCAACACCCCACTTACAGCAATAGACAGATTAAGCAGAAAATGAACAAGGAAACAATGGTTTGAATGACACACTTTATGTGAGTAAATTATAGCAGAAAACTTTCCTAATCTGGGGAAGGATTATCTGTTATATTTATCAGATATATTCAGAACATTTCATCCTAAAGTGGAATACACATTCTTAACAAGTGTACATGGAACATTCTCCAGAAAAGATCACATACTGGGTCACATATCAGCACTCAACAAGTACAAAAAGATCAAGATCATACCATGCATATATTCAGATCACAACACTATGAAACTTGAAATCAACCACAAGAAAACTGGGATGCAGCAAAGGAGATCCTAAGAGGGAAGTATGTAGCATTCCAGGCCTTCCTAAATAAGGAAGAAAGGTCTCAGATACATAACCTAACTTTATACCTTAAAGAACTGGAAAAAGAACAGCAAATAAATCCTAAAAATAGCAGAAGAAGGAAAATAGCTAAGATTAGAGCAGAAATCAATGATATCAAAAACAAACAAAAAACAGTAAAATAGATCAACAAAACCAGGAGCTGGTTCTTTGAAAGAATTAACAAAAATCAATAACCCCCTAACCAGATTTATTGTAAAAGAAAAAGCAAATGACCCAAATAAATAAAATCACAAATCAAATAGGAGAGATCACAACAAATACTGCAGAAATATAACAATAATAACAATAATAATAATAATAATAATAAACAATCGAATATTATGAGCAATTATATGCAACAAATTGGGCAATTTGGAAAAAACAGACAAATTTCTAGAAATATATCAACCACGAAAACTGAAACAGGAAGAAATAGAAAATTTGAACAGAACCATAACCAGTATAGAAATTGAATCAGTAATCAAAAATCTCCCAACAAATAAGAGTTGAGGACTAGATGGCTTTCCCGGGGAGTTCTGCCAAATATTTAAAGAAGAGTTAACACCTATTCTTTTGAAGTTGCTCCAAAAATAGAAATGGAAGGAAAACTTCTGAACTCACTCTACAAGGCCAGCAGTACCTGGATTCCAAAACCAGACAAAAACCCCAGGGAAAAGGAGAATTACAGACCAATTTTCCTGATGAACATGAATGCAAAATATCCTCAACAAGATACTAGAAAACTGGATCCAACAACACACTAAAAAAATTATCCGCCACAATCAAGTGTAATTTATTCCTGAGATGCAGTGCTGGTTCAATTTCTGCAAATCAATTAATGTGATAAATCACAATTATAAAAGAAAGCATAAGAACCACATGATCCTCTCCATAGAAGCAGAAAAGGCTTTTTACAAAATACACCATACTTTCTTCATAAAAACCCTCAAGAAAGTAGGGACAGAAGGATCATACCTCAAGATCATTAAGGCCATATATAATACAGACCCACCACTAATATCATCCTCATTGGGGAAAAACTGAAAACTTTCCCCCCTAAGGTCAGCAACACTATAGGGTTGTCCATGCTCACCAACAGTTATTCAACACAGTGTGGGAAGCCCTAGCCTGAGCAATCAGACAACACAAAGAACTAAAGGCATCTAAATCAGCAAGGAGTAATTAAACTTTCATTCTTTTCAGATGACATGATACTCTATGTGGAAAAACCGAAAGACTCCACCAAAAAACTGCTAGAACTGATCCATGAATTCAGCAAAGTCACAGGATACAAAATCAATGCACAGAAATCAGTTGCATTTCTATATACCAATAATGAAGAAAGAGAAATCAAGGAATCAATCCCATTTATGAGTGCACCAAAAACCATAAGATATCCAGGAATAATAAACCAAACCAAAGGGGTGAAAAATCTATACACTGAAAACTATAGAAAACTTATGAAAGAACCTGAAGATGACACAAAAAAATGGAAAAACATTCCATGCTCATGGATTGGAAGAACAAATATTGTTAAAATGTCTACACTACCCAAAGCAATCTACATATTCAATTCAATCACATCAAAATAACACCAGCATTCTTCACAGAGCTGGAACATAAAATTCCAAATTTTGTACGTAACTAGAAAAGACCTCAAATAGCCCAAGTAATGTTGAAAATGAAAACCAAACTGGAGGTATTACAATTCCAGACTTCAAGCTGTATTACAAAGCTGTGATCATCACAACAGTATGGTATTGGCACAAAAACAGACACACAAATCAACGGAACGGAATAGACAAACGTACCCATAAACATATGGCCAACTAATCTTTAACAAAGCATGAAAAAATATCTACTGGAAAAAAGGCAGTCTCCTCAGCAAATGGTGTTTGGAAAACTGGACAGCAACATGCAGAAGAATGAACCTAGAGCACTTTCATACACCAAACAGAAAAATAAACTCAAAAGGATGAAAACCTAAATGTAAGACAGGAAGCCATCAAAATGCTGGAGTAGAAAACAGGTAACAACCTCTTTGACCTCAGTCACAGCATCTTCTTACTTGAGGTGTCTCCACAGGCAAGGGATACAAAATCAAAAATGAACTATTGGGACCTCATCAAGATAAAAAGTTTCTGAACAGCAAAGGAAACAATCAAGAAAACTAATAGGCAACCGATGGAATAGGAGAAGATATTTGCAAGTGACATATCAGATTAAGTGTTAATATCCAAAATCTATACAGAACTTATCAAACTCAATATCCAAAAAATATTCCAGTGAAGAAATAGATAAAAGACATGAATAGACACTTTTCCAGAGAAGACATCCAGATTGCTAACAGGTGTGTGTGTATGTGTAACATCACTCTCATCACATTTTGTATAATTTGTTTTATGTATCTCTCTCCTTGACTAAATTATTAGCTCCTTGAAGACTTTGCATAAAAGGAGCATTGAATAAATGGTTGTTAAAGGGCGCCTGGGTGCCTTAATCAGTTGAGCATTCAGCTCTTGATTTGGCTCGTGTCATGATCTAAGGATCATGGAATTGAGCCCCACTTTGGGCTCTGCATTGAACATGGGGCTTAAGATTATCTCTCTCTCCTTCTGCCCCTCCCCCACTCACCGTAATACAAAATAAAATACAATAAATAAATGGTTGTTGAAATGAACTCAAATTTCTTTCCTGCCCTTTATTCTCTTTTGAATTCGACCCATCTTGAACCATGATTCTTTTTCTCTACTAATTCTTCTAAGATTTTACTTTTACCAAGAATGGTAATAATGATAAAAACATTTACTTTATGCTCATCTATATGTTATGTCTGTATGTGTTGAATTATTTATGCGCATTATCTCTTTAAACATTTATTTTTTTGTAATGTTATTTTTTTTAGAGAAAGAGAGAGAGAGAGAGAATGGGGGGGGGCGGGCAGAGAGAGAGGTAGACACAGAATCTGAAGGAGGCTCCAGGCTCTGAGCTGTCAGCACAGAGCCCGACATGGGGCTTGAACTCACAGACCAAGAGAGCATGACCTGAACCAAAGTCAGATGCTAAAATGACTGAGACACCCAGGCGCCCCATCTCTTTAAACATTTTTAACAAACCAATGAGGGGGCAGTTTTTGTAGAAGATGACTAGAGATAATAAGGATGAGGGAGATTATCCAACTAGTGACTGGGAGAGCTGAGATGGGGCCCAAGTCTACTTGCCTATACGCCCATTCTCTAATACCTCTTTGATAAGTATATCCCCTATAGCATCTAATTTCTACATCTTTATCTTAGCCATTGCTAAAGATTTTGTGTGTCACAATGTCAAGGGAGTAGCCCCTAGAAAGACTCCATCCTCAAGCTAAACAATTTGGGTGGGGAAGCATGGTTTAATTATCTAAACCAGGTTCTCCCACACTAGATTCACTATCAGAACGATTTGATATACTTTAAAAAATATATAGATTTTGGTACAGATTCTGATTCTGTTCTGCTGTGGGACCAAGGAATCTATAGTTTCAAAACTTCTCAGGAGATGCTAGACATCAGCAAGACAGAATCACAGTGGATTTAAGTCACAAAGGCTGTTGCTGGCTTCTGCTCAAAGGAAGACAAATCTGTACACTTCAGGACCTCACTCCTGCTTCAGTAAAGAACATTAATTTCATTTTTATTCAGAGGTACATGCAGGCTATGTGGACCTAAAATGACTGCAATATGAGAGGAAGCTTCTATAAGATAAACAACACAAAAATATCTAACTTTTGTAAATTTCCCTGAACTGTATGGCCAGTTGAGTACATTGCTAGTGCCCTCCCAGGGCCTTGGGAGACAGCTATACAAATATTTTAAGGTAATTTCCTCTCTGTAGCACATATTGAGGTTCTAAAAATATGTTTCGTCTAGGGTGGAAAAATCCCATGGATTAAAAAATAAAGTTTGGAAAGTACTAAACTTTCTAGTTTGCTGTTCACAGTTATCAAGATAGTTAAGGATCTTCCTGAAATACACATTCATGGTGTCTATAGTATTCCTTTTCCTTACCACTCCAGAAGAAAACTCTCAAGAAAATAGTGACATCAGTCTGGAATGTCTTATTCTTGATATATCATTATTTCTGGATCTATGTTTATACATTCTCTGCTTAATAAACCAATTTATAGTTTTTCAGGAATGAGATTTAAACTCATGGATTTATAACCCTCATTTTCCCGTGCTTGCTAGTATCATTTGCCAAATCATTTTAAAAAATATTTTTGAAGGATTCTTTTTGTTTGCCCCACCAGCACCACCATCACCCAGGACAACATTCATTTAAGTTCAAAACAAGGAAATGTCAGAAGGCATTTCCCTACCATCTCCACTTCACAGATGAGACATAACTGATGGGATTACTTTTTATATGCAGGAGTACAGCAGGAAAGACAGATACAGAAGGTGCAATTTCTTCAACACATGCCATCTATTACTATAAAAATGTAAATAGTGTGGTTTCAGACACTATAACTCAAAATTCAATTTGAGCAGCAACTCCTCTTAAATGTAATACTTTTGTAAATTCAGTAATGAGAAAAAATGGACTAGAGCTGTTCCTGACAGTTCTGGGTGAAAATGCTCTAACCAGCTATGAACAGCATTGTAGCCTGGGTACTATAACCCTGTCTCATTCACAGACTCTTTGCACCAACCCCATATATCTCAGCCTCAGTAGCACAAAAGAAATCTTGATCTGCTTGAAGAAGTAAGACAGTTTTAATAAATCACCATCTTATAATAATAAACACAGGAAATCTCTGGAAAATTGAACATCTAGTGTTTTTTCTTTTTTTTTTCCTACCCAATACCCTGTTTTGGCTGCACTACTAAAATGGTCTGACACCACACTTAAAAAACTTCTTAAGTCCAGAAGCCTTAAAACTAATTTGGTCTGGTGTATAATTTCCTGTACTTCCTTGTTTGGCATTGCCTTTGTGTTCTAAGGACTTTTGTGCTGCCCTGTATTGGATGGAACACACATGCTTCTTAAGAGTGACCAAATCAAGTAACATATGACCCCTACTCTTTTACTACAAATGCAGGCAGGACATTTTAATCATAACCCATTAATGTGTACAAATATTAATTTTTAAATTACAAAACAAATCCAATCTACCCAATGGATTTGTGGGTTTTAGACTGGAAAACCAATGTTTCAGACAGAGAAACCAGTAATTTTATTTAATAACATTTCCCAGTTTCCTAAGATAAACTTAACAAATACACATTAGTTATTCTTTGTTCAGGTCAATGCCTTTGTGACCACGCTCCTGGTCTTCCCAAGTCAAAACAATCATGTTCCCAACATCACTCTGAAGTAGGGGCAAGAAGTCTCAAAGCTCCCAGTGTATAATTTTCTTTCCATTCAACTGTGCTACCTCTCATAGATCATGCCTCTGGGTTTGATAATAACACTGTCAACATTGTTATTTTCCATACATGGAAGAAGTCACTTTTAAAATACTAAATTTAATTGTACTCATTCTATACTGACAGAGCTTCCCTTCTTCTTTATATTTCTTTCTAGAGGGCACCTCTGCCCACGGTGGATAGCCACACTGATGAGAAGAGGGTAAGCCTGAGTTGTTTGAGGGAGATCATCTTGCTGGCAATAAGGGCTGTAGCAAAATGGGTCTTACTACTCTGACAAGGAATTCCATCATTGTTAAAGTTGTATGATCATATACAATGATTTAGCCATCACATGGATCAGAAGATCTATTTTTTAGTCAACAGTACAGAACACAGAACTTTAAAAAGTTAGAGCGACCAATGGCCAACTGCTTAATGTGTTCTGGTTACCAAGTTCCATTTTATTGTAACTAATTTACAGATATTCATTCAATTTTAAAACCTCTAAGTTTTAATTGTTTTTAGTAATTACATTCTTATTAACTCTACAATTGCCTTATTATGTCAATATCATGACTACTGTTAGTAAATATGCATTATTCAATTTTTAAGCTCAACAAAGAACTCAGTGAAGTTTTTAATAAACATAATAAAAGTAATGAATAGGACAATGAACAACTGGAAAATATACAAGGCATAAGACGGATAAAAAAAATACTTTGCCAGGGGAGCCTGAGTGGCTCAGTTAAGCATCCAACTCTCGATTTTGGCTCTGGTCATGATCTCGCGGTTCATGGGTTTGAGTCTCACATGAGGCTTTGTGCTGATGGTGTGAAGCCTGCTTGGGATGCTCTCTCTCCCCCCCTTCGCTGCCCCTCCCCCACTCACACTGTTTCTCTCTCTCAAAATAAATTAACATTTTAAAAAATACTTAGCCAACTCATACGTGAGTTGAAAGTCAGGTCTCAGATTTTCTATCATTCCATTAGAAAATGTATATGTCATTATATCTAGGCAGTAGATACAATAATGTCACTAAAAGCTTAGGAAACCTGCAACCTGAAGGCTTGAGGGAAAATAACTATTTTGAGGTTACTAAGAAATACATTTCTTACTATACATTGTAAGCTGAATTCAATATAAAATTCACTAGTCTTAACTAAGAGTAGTGTTATAATTTATAATCGGTCTCACATCCCAGCAGTGCATGAAGGTAGGAAGTTGTATTAGTTTTCTCGAATTATTGGCATGAACCAGCTTTCACGTTAGTATTTCAAAAATTACTTGATTTATGCAGTTAAACAGGGAAACATGAATGTGAATACCTAAAACAATTAAAACCATAACATATCAACCTTTTCAATTACAGATGGATGTTGTCTAAAACCTTTATAAAATGTATAAGATGAACAGCATTCTTCAAAGAAGTTTTACATATTAATAATGAATGTCTAAAATTCAAAAAAGTTATAAAACATTCTCTTCTAAATTATAATTACAATCAGTGTATAATTTTATAAGTTATTTAACATAAATTAATTTGGGCAAAAATGTTTAAAGTAAAATAAAATTTGTTATAAAATATGCTTTCTATTGACAGGTATACAGTATGTGAAAATATAAATTTATGGTCCTTTATCAAATGTGGAAGAAGTGAAACACTAGCATACATATCTCAATGTGTATGTTTTCAAATATAAAACTTATTTATTGCTTAATGTGATTTTTTGAATGTAATATCAACTTCAGCATTCATATTTATCTAATTTCTCTATTACGTATTTTTTTTACACCTGTAAAACTTTCAAAAAAATTAACCAGGTATTTTATTACTTTATTTATTTATTTATTTATTTATTTAGCTTTTAGAGAGGGAGAGAGAGTACGGGCACTTGGGGGAAAGGCAGAGAGAGAGAGGGAGAGTGAGAATTCAAGCAGGCTCCACAATGGCAGCACAGAGCCTGACCACTGGGCTTGAACCCACCAACTGTGAGATGATGACTTGAGCAGAAACCAAGAGTTGGATGCTCAAACGATTGAGCCACCCAGGCTCCCACAAGGCATTTTAGATCAGAATGTGTGTGTGTGTGTGTGTGTGTGTGTGTGTGTGCGCGCGCGTGTGCGTGTGTGTGCATACAAACTTGGATAAAGATACTTCGCTTTTCTTTTTAAAAATTAACTAGAAAGCATAATTCTTCATAAACATATTAACAAAATATGTATTTTACATCTATCTACTTAAAAATGAATGGTGTAATATTTTCATTTTCAATGCTCATTTTATAAGGATCATCAATTTTTCAAAGGAAATTTAGTTCATTGACATACTCTGCTTCTCTTAAAGTGGATTGCATTTAAGTGGCTTGGTCAGGAGACACACCAATGGAATGAGTTTACACTAAAATAAGATTGACAATATTTATCAATAAACTGATCATCAGAGTATTGCAGAAAAGACCGTTAATAAGTTAGGCTCACATCTTTCTTGTGCCAAAATGTACCCATATTCAGCTTTTATGCAATTATATGATGTGCAGATCTTTCAGCTGTCAATGCATATAGACAGTTCCACAAAACTAGATTTTAAGATTAGTTTAACCAAATACAAAAAAATATTTTAATTTAATCAAGCAGCTTTGAACAACTGTTCCTTTCTTTCAAAGGAAAACTTAGAGGAAAATACACTAAACACAATACATTCAATATTAGTGAATAAAAAATGATAAAGTGTTTTAACATTTTGTTATAGTTCTTTTTATAAACCTAAAAACAAAATAAAACCCAATTTGTTAGTCAACATGCAATTGATCCTATTAAGTGATCATAAAAGCAGTAAATTCTGAGAATAAGTCTTTGAGCATAATTATAGTTTTTGGTCTCATGAGGAAAGACATCCAAATATATTGAATTATACCTTCAGCATGAAAAAAAAAGAAGAAAATCTGACCAGTAGAACTGGTGACATTATTGCTCTTAACTACAGGTTTACTTTTGCTTTGGATACAGTAATGAAAAACTCTATCTTAGCTGCAAAGTAAGTTGGTATTGAGTGCTAAATAATATGAACAATGTTAGCAACTCATATTTGTTCCAATTTTGTTGCAAACTATTACCTTAAACCAGTTCAAAAAGAAAAAAAAAAAACAGTAATGTCCACTATTATAACTAAAACACCCATTTTCATATTTCCATGTTTGTTTCTGAGACAAAAGGTGTTTTAAAATTTTGTGAATATGCTTTAGGCAATTTTCTTGCCTTATGTGAGAACCATAGTGATAATTTAAGTGTGAATACTTTTAAAACACTTTAAAATTTTTCACTTCAGGTTAGTCACTGCTTAAAAACATAGAAAATGATTAAGCAAAACAAAAGAAAACAATACAAAACAAGTCGGTAAACCCTGCCCCCCCAAGGGGAGAAATACGAATTTACACCATCACTATTTGTGAAGCTATAGTAATACCTGCTGTTATACAAGCAACACTTGTAGAGGATATAAATCAAATTCACCACCGTTATGTACAGAGATCCTAGTATAGTACTCAGAATACATTTGATTATTCTTACTTAAAAGGAAAAAAATTTTAACTGCAAACCTAGAGAAACATCTTAATACAGTAACTTAAAATAATGCAGGATGTTTCCTCATAACAAAAAGCAACAAAAATCTAATTGCGACTTTTCATTTCTAGAGTACATTGACATTTGCTTTTTATAAAAAGAAAAGAAAAGGACTTCCTACTCTCTACTCTCTCAAAAGGAGACAGGCATTACCTAAACAGTCCAACACATTGAACTGAATCATGTGTACTGCCAGGCATGCCAACTAGGTTACAAGAGACGATCTAGAAAGGTATTAGTCTAGAAGTTACGACTCTGCTGAGCAGGTCTGGACATGGAAGGCAGGGCTTGTGGGTCTACAGAAAGCATAACCTCCACAGTGAAGACAGCGATTCCTGGATTTGCATGGGCTCACCACCTTCACATGGATGGTGGGGATTTTGAGGGTATGAAGGCAAACTGCAAACTCTAACTTTTACGTTTTGTTTTCTGGCGTTTTCTTTTTCCTTCCATCCCCATCTTTGGGCAGGATGTGATTCTCCCCTCCCGTGGCCTCATCTTTCATCTTGGTGCATGTTTAGAAATTGGGATGCAGGAAAAAGCTGGCTTCGCTCCAGGGAAGAGGTGGTTCTGAAGGCAAAGGCCTAGGACTCCTGTTTCACCAGCTTCTACTTCATTTCTGTCTCTCTCCTTCATCTCTTATGCTGTCTGAGCAAAAACCCTCTCCTTCAAATGCCAACCTGAATCCCATTTGAGGCACACAAATTTATAAAGGGGTTGGGTAAGATTGAGGTCATTATTAGCAGCCCTGATAATGCTAAAATATCTTTGTTTGTTTTTGTTTTGTTTTTGTAATTTAGGAGCTTCAGAATGCAGAGACTTTTTTTTTAAATCAACTATATTTATTCTTTAGTTATTAGTAAGAAAGAGTGTGAAGCTAGATTAATTACTGTACCATTTTTAAAAACCTAAGTGTCAAAAATATAAAAACCGCTCCAATGAGATTTCTTCTCCCACTCCTCTAGTGCTCCTCTAGAAGGCCACTCTCCAATCAAGAGGTGACATCTTTGAAAATGGATGGCTTTTTAATTGCCTCAACTAATTATTAATGGAAAATTAATGCTGTAACATTTATAAGACTTGGTTATGAAAGGCACACCATTTTTGCCTGCCTCTTGCAACACTCCCCTTTGCAACTCTAAGCCACCATTGAGGAAATTCAAACTAACCCATTCAGAGAGACCACCTACAGAGGTTCTGAGAACACACAGAGAAAGAGGTGCCCAGCCAGGCCCCAAATGAGCCAACAGCCAATCCCTGCTATTCCAGCTGGGGCCACCATCTATGCAAAACCCCTAGCCAGAGCTGCCCAACTGAGCCATGTCAAAATTCTTGATCCATAGAAACCATAAGCAAAAGCAAAGGCTGTTAAGGTTTCAGGAGGCTAAATTTGAGCATTTCTTATGCAGATAATCAAAAGGACCAGAATTCATTTTACTAGCTTTCAAGGACTAAGGCAATCGCAGATATGTGGATCTGTGAATACACTTGTGAACACACAGGTGTATACAGATATGGGATATCTGGTACACGTTATACACTCAGTGGAAAATCGCTAGACTTATTGAAACAATCTGAAGAGGTTGTGGTTCATGTCATTAAATGCCGGGAAAAAATGAGCTAGAAAATCTGATATGCTAGTTTTGTTTTGTTTTGTTTTTATTTTCTTGAAGAGCTAATGTACTTTACCATGTGAATACAGCTTTCATAGCACAATCTTATCCCCATTTACTTCTTTTCTTCCAAATTTTTAAATTCTAGTTAGTTAACATACAATGTAATATTGGTTTCAGGCATTGAATTCAGTGATTCATCAATTACATACAATATCCAGTGCTCACACTAACAAGTGGCCTCCTTAATACTCATCACCCATCTAGCCACATGCAGAAGAATGAAAGTGGACCACTTCCTTATACCAAAAATAAATTCAAAATGGATGAAAGACCTAAATGTGAGACAGGAAACCATCAAAATCCTAGAGAAGAACACAAGCAGCAACCTCTTTGACCTTGGCTGCAGCAATTTCTTACTAGACACACCCCAAGAGACAAGGGAAACAAAAGCAAAAGTGAACTATTGGGACTTCATAAAAATATAAAAGCTTCTGCACAGCAAAGGAAACAATCGACAAAACTAAAAAGCGCCCATTTACTTTTTTGTTATTTTTTTGATGTTTATTTTTGAGACACATACACACACACACACACACACACACACACACACGGCATGAGTGGGGAAGGGGCAGAGAGAGAGGGAGACACAGTATCTGAAGCAGGCTCCAGGCTCTGAGCTGTCAGCACAGAGCCCGAAGCATGGCTCCGACTCACAGACTGCAAGATCATGACCTGAGCCAAATTTGGGCACTTAACTGACTGAGCCACCCAGGCGCCCCTACTTTTTTGTTAATTTTTCAAGAAAGGGAGCACAAGCTGGGGAGATGGACAGAGGGAAAAGAGAGCATCTTAAGCAGGCTCCATACTGAGTATGGAGCCCGACACGGGGCTTGATCCCACAGCCCTCGGATTATAACCTGAGCCAAAATCAAGAGCCAGACACTCAGCTGCCTGAACCAACCAGGTGCCCTCCCTTTTTAATGTTTATTTATTTGACAGAAAGAGACAAGAGCAAAGAGAGAGGGAGAGAGAATCCCAAGCAGGCTTTGTGCTGTCAGTGTGGAGCTCAACACGGGGCTCAATCCCACAAACCTTGAGATCATGATCTGAGCCAAAATCAAGAGGGAGATGCTTACCCCACTAAACCACCCAGGTACCCACCAAAGATTCCCTTTTTTAACCTTTTTTTTTTTTTTAATTTTTGGAGCGAGAGTAAAAGGCACCCATTTACTTTTAATAACTATCAGAGCTCATTTACTGAAAACCTGCATGTCTATTTCTTCTGAGATCAACCGTTGAACAAATATTAACCAATTATTATTTGACACATAAGAAATTCAACATGCTCAAATAAGTTGAACAAGAAAAAAGAAAGAAAGCCTAGTACAGTTAGAAGCTATTGTTAAAACAAACAAACAAAAAACGGCCTTTAAACTTCCTTAATATAAACCTTTTTAAAAGGAAGTCGCATTAGTGTGTGTACCACAACTACAAATTCAGGAGCTAAGGAAAGGAAATGAAGACATCACCAATGACTAGTCTGATGATCCAAACTGGCAGGTGCTTGATGCTGACTGTGATAACTGACCAGACACATCTCTACTGTAGAAATGACATGTGGAAGGCCTCAAAGTACCAAGAAGGACAGCAGTTAAGGACAAGTCAGTTAATCTTAGCGTGTAGTAGCAGCAAAGAGTATCTTAAAAAGAGAGTGAGCACACTCAGGCCACCTCCACTGAAGAGAGTTAAATGTTCCTCCTTTAGTTCACCCTCCCCCACCTATCTGGGTACTGGGACTTTTGTAATCATGAAATGGAACTGCTGTCTCGGTAAATTTATCCTCCATTTTCTGCGGAGACAGCAGAGGCCAAATCATGGGAGGTATAACGGATGGGACTTGCACTGCAACACTTCCCAGATGATGAAATTAACCTATCAGTTAACTGTGCCTCATAAGCAAAATACTTGGGGGGGCGGTGTGTGCGCGCATGTGCTCTCTCACCCTCTCTCTCTCTCTCTCTCTCTCTCTCTCTCTCTCTCTCTCTCTCTCTCTCTCTCTGACACACACACACACTCACTCATCATCTATGCTAAAATACTCTCTTCCAAGCTTCTTCTCCACACACCCATCCTTTCAACAAGGGCAGAGCAAGGAAGAGAAGCAGAACACTCAGAAGCAGAAGCTACAGCGTCCTGCATCTCACCAACATAAATCTGAACCTGAAACTTCAATCCAGTAACTGTCATTACTAATAAAGAATTCCATCATACACTAAAAGGAGGGCAGGGGAAAGTTTACGCATTCCTTGTTGCTCACATTGCGCTTAGGTCCTATTTATAAGTGTTTAACGAATTTGTAAGTAATTGTTACAGTATTTTGAGGATTTTTTTCTACTTTTACAGAGAAAATCTCTATCCATGTCATGACTTGGCACCCACCCTTTCCAACTGTTAAAAAATGAATTTGAAAGGGAGCATTTGCTGATACGTTGCATATGATCTACATAAACATACAGTGTTGTGGACGTTCAATGTATTCTTATTTTTCCGTAAGTGATGTTCACTTTCATCACTCATGTGAATGAAAACATTTAAAACCAAATAGCTAAATAAGATGAATATAAAACACTAGTTTATTTTGAAATTATTGTCTTTATCATGATTTAAATAACTTACTACTAAGAGCCACATTCCAAAGTTGCAGTAAGCCTATCTATTTTTATAAACATGTTTTCTTTCTTCATTCCATAGAAGTGAGGGGCTATCTGGAATCTTTTCAAATGTTCTTATATTATATGTCACTCTAAGGAAGTCTTTTTTTTCCAGATAAGTTGTAAAGAACATGTTGTGTTTTGTGTTTTTTTTTTTTCTTTTAATGGCAGGTATTTTATCATCTCTGGCCATTTAGATGATAGGTGTGGGATCCTGTTTTATATGGCACCGTGCTACTGTGGAACTTTTCTTTTAGCTGCCTTAGAAAGCCGTTGCCAAACACAACAGTGGGCGGCAACTGTAAAAACGCTTTAAAACGCTAAAAAAAGAATAAGTGAACAAGCAGCAATCTAAACATAAACTAGACGACTATTCCCATGACCTATATTTAAGGAAAAGAAAAAGAAAATGCAGAGAATTAATAGAACACCGATTTAGAGCCACACTCCCAGTCTTTAGAAGTACCAATCACTTCACACAAATACCCGTAAGCAGCTGCACTAAAACTGTTCTGTCCCATCTCACATGTTATTTTAAGTTAGAGGAGTCTAATGTCATGACAGTTTCTTCAAAAGCCAGTGGTTACAAGATAAAATGTCCAAAGAGAAATTAGCATTATGAATTCGTTCTGATTTCCAGCTTTTCATTAGCATGACAATGCAATGCAATCGGCAGAATTACATGATTAGACAATCATTGACTACAATAAAAACTGCTCTGCACAGGCCATCTCAGTGAAATCTAAAACACAAGCACAACTATGGAAAATCGAATTGAAAAAATGGGATATTCTCGCAATTGCCCTTTGAAAAGACCTCGGTAGGTCGATAGGTCATCTAGAAAATGACTGGCATAACTTTGGAAGACTCAATCCGATAGTTTATTTGATTCAGACATGCTTCTTTTTTACAGATGTTTAACAATTTGAAACACTTTGTCATGCACGTGCCCACATGAGAATTAAAAGTGAAAAACACAGGACATATATTTAGTATTTGAATAAGTATCTTCAATTATTCAGATGGGACCTGTCCGCTGCAGTATTTAAACACACACTTTCATCTCTAAGAAAAAGTGTTTTTATCAAAAAGAAGGAAGTTAACTGTGTGGAGTCCAGGGGTCAGTCAATGCATCTGTTAGGCAATCACTCAGGTAAGCCTGCTGAGAACTGGTCAGAGCCAGGTGCTCTGGACTCTGGGCACTCATATGCAGGAATCCACTCATGGGCCTTACTGCCCTAAGTGCTCCCATGCTATTGGCAGCATTGCTGGGATTTCCAAGGTCCAAAGAGGTGAAGTCACTTACTCAAGCTCAAGGCAGAATGCGGACAGCAACACAGTCCCAGAGGTACTTCGGCCTCACCACAGCTGTCCTCAAGAGCCACAATGGGAATTTCATCATTTATTCAATAATACTTTGAGCCTAGGAAGTGTTCATTCAATCTCAATAGGTTAAGTCATGAATTTACCAAGCCTAGAATAAATCACCTTATTTTATGGCCCCATCACACATCTACTTACATTATGAGACCAAAAAGCAGTTTTTCATTACTGCATACAGAGGGACAGCCTTCCCTTTTGCTCTGACCATCTTTTCTCTAAGCTGGCTAAACAAGAAGGATGGTCCTGTAGAAGCGTTCTAGCCTCATTTTTCTAAATGTCACTTAGATTAGTTTCAAGAGTAATCTATCAAACAATTCCCAGAGTTGTGTAATAATAGGATGTGACAATTGGTGACAATTTGCACCACTTCAGTAAAGAAGAGTATTTTGTAAGCAGCCTTACGAAATCATTGGAAAATAAAAAAATCTTGAAGTGAAACATTATCTTAGTAAATTATCTGAAGTAAAATAATATCTTAGTAAAATATTATATCTGAAATACTACTGTGATTGGTCATCAATTAATATTCACAAGAACTCTCCTTTTTTCTGACATTACCCTGAAGTTATACCTGTCTTTCTAGTTTTTCTTCAACAGTCATCAAATTTGTGAAATGAACACTAACTGAATCAAACAGAGGCAATTTCATGAAGACTTAAATATGATACAAGGGGCTCACATTCCCTTAAAATTAATGACAGCTCATAAAATAATGGTGAGCAATTTTGCAAAATGGCATTGTCAAGGAAATAGGTCTAGTCTCCTAAAGCTCTTTGTGCCTTCCTAAGGAAATTACCTGTGGTCTTCATTACATAGAACCAAATACATGAACAAAAGAGTCAGCCGTCCATACCAAAAAATTCAAACTGACATGTTATTATTATTTCAGGCTGATTGATTCTTTATTCATTTCACAATAACTACTTACTAGGCACTAAGCAGTGGGGGAAGAGTGACAGACAAGGTCACTACCTCTGTAACTCTTACAGTCTAGGAAGCAGATAATTAAAAAATGTTTGCCGAAATGAGGTATTAACATAAAGCAAGATGGTCAGTAGGGAGTTTGATTTCAACCCAAGTGAGTCTGAGGTAATGACTGCACATCTAGATGAAGCTTATCAGAGAAGGCAGGACCAAAAGTACAGATCTGTTATCCTTTTATTTATTTTTTAATGTTTGTTTATTTTTGAGAGAGAGACAGACAGAGCATGAGCAGGGCAGGGGCAGGGGCAGGGAGAGAGAGAGACACAGAATCCGGAGCAGGCTTCAGGCTCGGAGCTGTCAGCACAGAGCCTGAGGCTGGGCTCTAACACAGGAAAGGTGAAATCATGACCTGAGCAGAAGATGGATGCTCAAATGATGGAGCTACCCAGGCACCCCTAGATTTGTCACCCTTTTAAAGTGACTGTTAATGTTGGAAGGACAGGCCAAAGAAGAGAGCACAGGCAAGGAAATTACTGAAGGCAGAATGTTAAGGGAACTTTAAACTTACATGATGTCAAGGATGACAGAAAAAGAGCAGTTGGGCAAGTAACTGAATGAGGATTACAGAGAATAACAACGAAGGGAATGAGATGAGAAGATAATCAGTGAACTTAAGTGCCAGGGAGAGATTGAAGGATCCCAGGAATGAGCACAGGTATTAGATAGGAAAGGGAGAGGGATTGGTTTAATGGCTACTCATCATGTTTCAAAGACCAGAGCCAAATCTCAGAAGGGATAATTGTTGCCACATGACTGTCAAATCTGGGTAGACTTCATCTTAAGAGAAGATTGAGATGGCTCCCTTTGTCTTGCTATGATAGACAGATTTCTCTAGCAAATTTAAGTGCTAAAAAAAAAAGAAAGTGACAAGTATGTATCTACATTTCTAATAGGAGATTTTATTTTTAAGTTATCAGGCAACTCATCAATACTTCATTCTAAGAGATAAGAAAGTAAAAGCACCTAAAGATATTCAGATAATTTATGAAGTCAGTAAGTAGTTAATGGACAGCAGGCTCCTAAATTGCTATTTAAGAGCCTTATCTACTCATCATATTGGACCATTATACTCAGGTAGGCTTGGGATGGAGTTCCCAGTAACTTTTGAGGACTTAATGGATAGAAGATGTTTCATCAGAGGGATTTTTCCTTAATCGTGTCTCAGTGCATGGGCTAATATTTTGGAAAAAAAATAGTAAATTAGTAATTATATCAGGTTAATATTACAATTTACAGTATTTGCTAAATCTTGGCAAAGTTGAATTAAAGATTCAGTTAAGGAATTATGGATTTACATACCTGTGGTACCCATCTGGAGGACACAAAGCTGGTCACTTCTATTACAGACAAGCCAGTTTGGGAAAGTTGATTGATAAATTCAATTTTTATGTCTGTAGGAACTATAACCTATGAAAGCATTAAAAATTATCTTATAAGTAATTTGCATAGTGTCTATTGAAGCATAAATAGAAAATTACTTCCTAACAGAAGCAAATCATATTTAAGATGCATAAATTCAAGTAGCAATTGAGGACAAACACAATCGTATAATATATGAAACCCATCTAAGTCTTTAGAATCTTAATAAATATTTTGATTTAGCATTTGGAATAACTATGTTAAACTAGTATCAAACTACCTTTTCATTCTGCAATCCATCCCTAGGTCCAACTTCTACTATTTTAACATACTCAGGGAGTCCAGATAACTGGGATGTTTCCTGAAATGGAAAATACAAGGCAAGACAAATAGGTAACAGTTAGATCATCAAACCTGCTTATTTGAAAAATCAAACAATTACACTTTGTTATAGAAAGTTCTCACCCCAGAAAGCTAAATTAAACACAGTGCTATAATCCAAATATCAAGTTTGTATTATCAGCAACATAAGATCATTTTTTTTCTTCTAGCTCAGTAATATCCAGTCATTAGATGAAAACTGCAAAGATTAATTTCTAAAATATAACTGTGGAAAAGGTAATATACTTAGGATTTATAGAGCAAATTTGTTGAGTGACTCTCTGTGTGTTGATAAAATTTACTATTGTTAGAATTCATTACAAAAGTGTTTCTTTGTATTAACATACTTCTACCAAGCACAGTCTTAAAGATGCCACACTCCATACCTTGAACTTGAGGAATGTGGTTGTGGTTCTCTGGCCTATGCCCAGAAAAGCTGAGACTAGACAAAAAGGTATGCTGCTTATTTATTTTCTGTGTCACACAGCACAACCAGCACCTAAACATAGCTCCCGAAGTACAGAGCCACTCCAGTAGGGTCTAAACCCTCAATATTCCACTGGGAACACCTAGTTGTAACCCAGTGTAATACTGTTCCACCTTTTGCCCAAATCTGAAATGGCAGAAGGTCTAGACTCTAGAACCTCTGGCCCAAACCAAGTACTATGGACACATATTTAAAAAGACACTAGTTTATGGCACCTGGGTGGTTCAGTCAATTAAGTATCTGGCTCTTGATCTCTGCTCAGGCCATGATCTCACAGTTCATGAGATGGAGCCCCACATCGGGCTCTGTGCTGACAGTGCAGTGCAGAGCCTGCTTGGGATTCTCTCTCTCCCTTGCTCTCTCCCTCCCCTGTTCACACGTTCTGTTTCTCTCAAAATAAATCACTTTAAAAATAAATTTAAAAAAATAAAAAGACAGTTTAAAACAAGAAAAATAGGAACTGCCTTTCTCAATGTCATATCACAGTTAAAATGATAATAATTCCCTAGAATCTCTAAGCTATGTTAAGTGTGGGCAACTACCATCAATTTCTTCAATAGATAGCTGATAGAATCCATCAAAATCAGCAGGACCTGTACTTCAGAGTTGTTTTTGTCTTGCCTTTCAAGAGGGATGATGGATGTGGGCCAACCGACGTGTATTGTCTCACTCTGTCCTTGTAGCAATCATCGACATATACTGGTCAAGTGGTCTGGATGCAGAACCCGGTTTGTTTTCTGACACAGAAAATTGCTCGTTGGCCCTTTTAGGGCCATAGCCAATATGTTCTCTTATTGGCATTGTGTGCTAACTCAGCAAAAGAACCCAGAAAATCCCTGCTACAATGTTTACATACCATCCTCAACATTTCCATTAAACTGGGCAATTTAATGAGCAAAAATTAACTAAAAAGGAAAAGAATTCTCCTCTCTACATCCTCTGAGCAGGTTGTAAGGGAAGCATGGGGATCCTCATCTTTAAGCTCAGTTTTGGAAGGCAACCATGAAACCAAGTCTCATTTACAGTGGCCATAATTTCAAGGCAATAAATGACAAGGACGGCATGGGAAAGTGGAATAACAAGCTCATTCTTTTTTGTTACCTTCAGTCCTTAAACAGCAGAAATAAAAAACAAACAAAACCGACCAATCTTAAGCCATGTTTTTTCATTCCTGCTTTTTCCTGAACCTGCACCTTCAACAGCAATTAGCTTGGAGTATATATACATGGATGAAGAGTACTTCTTTATTCAACAGCAATGTTTTAACAACCACAAGAAACACAGTCTTTTTTAAGGTGGTAACAACAAGCCAAATGCAATTAAAAAACTTAAAACACTCCTTTACAACACTGTGTAGCTAACAGAAGCAACAATCTGAAAAAACTGAAGTAGGAAACTCTACCAAGTACAGCCATTTCAGTGTTAGGTAGAAGCTAGATATGAGCAGTGGAGAGAATGCCCTGAGGCAGAGTCCCAATTCCTTGAAGAGGAATGATAGAGACAGGAGCTGGAGCCAAGGATGTTGACAAACTACACATTTAAAGCTGGGGAGCACAACATCCGGATCTGATGGCTTCTAAGACCTCAGGAGTGACAGACCAAAGAGCCACAGGTACAAACTTGTCCTCTCCTCATCCAGCTCTGCCCCAGTAGAACCTCTACACTCATTATAATGCATTTGCACTGCACGTATACAGCCCTGCCTGACAAATGATATGATGATTCCACAAACCTCATAGGGTTAAAAACTCCCCCTCCAAATGACTAGAAACAGCCTCCATTAGAGACCATCCCACTGTACCTCACAGCACTCCCCTAGCCCAGAGAGCCCCCATACTATCCAATCCAATAACAACCTGGGGGCTGGTTCCACCTCCTGGAACCTGCCTGCTCTCCCACCTTAGGAATGTGTTTTCCTTTAATAAAACTGCTTTGTGCTGGCTACTTTCCTTCTAGCTGCCTTTATTTGAGCATGAGCACGGATCCCCTTGTAAAACTTCTCATGGGGAATCCAAGACTGAGACCTCCATTCCTACAAGGCAGACTTTCTCTATCCCATAACAAAAGCAGAATATCAGCTCACTTGATATTAGATTTCTTCTTGAATATAATATTGTTTTGTGTAAGCATGGATATGTATTCCCTCTATCAGTGAATCTGAGAAATCTGAACAAAATTAAAATGTGTTCTCCTTGTTAACAGCAAAATAAATAAATAAATAAATAAATAAATAAAACCCATTAACACTTGAATATGTATGATGTGAGAGCCCTCTCTCAATGATCTTTAGCCCTTTTCTAATCATTACTATCACTGCATTGATTTCTGTAAGGAGCTTCGGCTACACATAAACAATGTCTACTGGACTAACTCACCTAAGTGCTGTCCAAGTATATAGAAGTGATTCATGACTGATCTCATTATTTTCCCCACCTCATGCCTCTCTTCAGACATTCTCCCACCACATGCTATTCTTCACCTTCTTTCTTACCACTTATATCTAAGTGGCCCATTTATTAACTGTTTTATTTTGGCATATACCCAGCACCCAGCACAATGCATAACACTTACACTGTGCTCAGTAATTACTTGTTGATTATGCTGGTGAATCTCTTCTGTCACTGGCTTCATTAAAATTGTCATTTTTTTTTCCTCATCCAATCTGTTGCTATGGCTTCCTAGGTAGTGTTTCTCATCTTGTTTTTCCATGACTAAAATCTTTCAGCATCCAGCAGTCACCTTCAGAGCAATCCATCAGTCTAAGGTAAAATGATTTATGACAAGCCTCTCATCTTCTACCACTGTCTCTACTTCATGCATCCTCTGATTTTAGCCAGGGCAAAATCATGTCTTCCACCCTTTCATGTCTGTATACATGAGGTTTCTGCTGCTTAGAAATACCTTCCATCTGTGAAAAACATTTTCCACCAAATCCGTTTCTCTTCTATATGGACGAAGGAATGGACTACATTTCTCCCCTATGTAACAGTTATATCTGAACAAATTCCAATCAATTGGATGAAATATCCAATGTATATCCCTCCATGCTCCTTGCCTTTCAGCAAGCTTGATGCAGAGGAGCATGGCAAACTTGAAAACTCAAGACCAAACAAAACCAAAAGTAAATGAACAAAAATAATGAAGTAGCCTGTATCTTTCAATCACTGCTTAAATAACGACTCCATGCCAATAAGAAGCAATCATTTTATACTTTATATGGACAAAAATAAATTTCAACTCTTTAGACCATTTACATTACAGGTAAATATTTTATAGTTACTAATTGTGAAGGATAGTTAAGGATCTGAAATTTTAGCCTGCTTGTAAGCTATCTAATGAGGCAGCATGGATGCTGGTGGAAGGCACAAGACACCTGGGTCAGAGGAAAAATTTTTAAAAAGCTTACTACTCACAACACTCACAGCAAAAGCAACAGCTAGAGGATTAGCCTTTGTGCTGGTTCCTCAAGCTCCAAATCCTACAGGGAGAAGCAAAGATGATGAAGTGACACTTGCACAAGCAATGGGTTGCACTACAGGAAAGGAACCCCAAGCACAGTGAACCTGAACCTTTAGTAATAGGCGGTAAGCATGATCTTTTCATGGCTATAGAGGTAAACATGTTTGTTATACTTAACTATGAGCATGCCTACCTTTTGCTCTGCAGGAAGACATTATCTCTATTTTCTAAGACTTTAAGGACACTTAGCCTTTGCTCCAGAAGACTTCTAGCATATAACGCTGTTCCAAAAAAACAAAAAGGTGTTCCCAGTATAAAAATACTTTTTTCAAAAGAGAGAGAGACAGAGAGAGAGAGAGTGCATGAAAGCGGGGGAGGGGCAGAAGGAGAGGGAGAATCTTGGGCAGACTCCATGCCCAGGGTCCCAGTGCAGAGCCCAATGTGGGGCTCAATTCCACGACCATGAGATCATGATCTGGGCCGAAATCAAGAGTCAGGCACTTGACTGACAGGGCCACCCAAGCACCCCCTTCAATACAAAAATTCTTGAAAAGAGAGGTTGGAATCAAGGCAATTGTAACTCTGCTTGTAGACATACAGAAATTTAAGACATGTATGGAGAATTACTTCCCAATAGTAATCACTCTTCATTTTTATACCATCTTGATATATGGCAAATTTTCCCAATAAGTAAGCCACTCTGTTGGCTTCTGCAGTTATGAACAGAGCCTGGGACCAAACCTGTTCAATTTATCTCATGAGACATTTAATTAAGGCTACTCTCAACAAAACTATAAGTAGTAGGATAAAGCCAGCCAGCAGTATTGACTTCAGCCATGCCCCCTCCTCCTCTGAAGGGTCCTGGACGCAACCAGCTGTATAAATCCTATGCAGTAGAGACTCTGCACCAGAAGCAGAGTTGTTTACTTTCTGTCCATTTTATGATGGTGGATATGTTGCCATGCCCACTACTATGATCCATCCAGATAGCAATGATGGTAATCCAGATGATGGAAGTTGATCAGCAACATGATTCTAGGGGATATTAGAATGTGGGCCTCATGTGATTCAATCAACACAATTCAGAGCACCTAAAAATCTGTCTTTGATTTTTCAGTCTATACATGTCCAAATGGCAAATAAGCTAGTGTACTGACCACACCCCAAAGTCAGTTAAAAAAAAAAAAAAAAGGAATATCCTCAAGTTCTTCTGAGTGGGTAGGATGATCACACTCATTTTTAGTTCTGCACAACTGTTACAGAGGTTGTGAAACCACAGCAGCCCTGTGCACATCATCAGGTTTCAGCTTAGCCAAAATATCATCCAACCAGGCCAAGGCCTCTGGAAAAGCACTGTAAATAGAAGGGTGCCACTGAATCAGTAGCTTTGCTTTAGGCAGCAGGGTGGGCAGCAGAGGGCAACTGCTACTTTTTGTGTGTAAAGCTGAGATTGCACTGGGGACAGGCTTACCACTTTCTTGAATATACCATTTCTATTTGATTAGTGAGGCCTGTTGAGGTTGTACTACCTTGTTAGTCATTTCCAAAATGAAAATAGGCCATAGAGTCACAATGTCCCATGACTCAGGTGTCCAATTTCAGCAAGAGCTCAATAGCAAGGTAATACCTGATTTTCAAAAGATACCTGGTAGCTCTGTCAGGGCAGTGAGAAGTACAAATTCCTAAGCAACACCTCTAAGTGGATGCTGCCTGTCTTTGGTCAGAAGGATTCAGGGATTCCCAAGCGTATCTTCACTTCACTACATGCAGCTCTTCCTAACTGAGGTGATCCCCTCTGGCACTTATGGGACAGACAACTACAATCCCATCACATGTCAACTCTTACTATATGTTCAGATGTGGAATCAACAATACATTGCATTGGCCTCAACAGCCCCACCCAAAAGGTTACTTTGATTCTCTTTTCCCATTGGGAACACTGCCCAAACCTCATCAGTTGAAAACAGGACTCCCACCCATGGGATTGAGTAGGACGCTGACACCTTTAGATGACAGCCAAAAATGTTTGAGTCCTCCCTCTCCCCAAAGTTCCCCAGCATACTCAGATGGATGATCTCCATGAACTAATAATCATCTTTTTCCTTAAAGCAGATGGAGGAAGAAGACTGGAAATGATCCAGGGGCACAGAGGGAAAGATTAGTTCCATAGCAGTAAGGCACCTTTACTTTCTATTTTGGGCAGCATAGTAGCTGCTCACCAGCTCAATCAGATGAACTTGCAATGTTTGGAAACCACACAAAGTACTACATTACACATCAAAATCATCATTACTGGGGCACCTGGGTGGCTCAGTCGTTTAAGCATCCTACTTCAGCTCAGGTCATGATCTCATGGTTCATGAGTTCGAGCCCCGCGTTGGGCTCTATGCTGACAGCTCAGAGCCTGGAGCCTGCTTCGGATTCTGTGTCTCCCTCTCTCTCTGCCCCTCCCCCACTCATGTTCTGTCTCCCTCTCAAAAATAAATAAACATTAAAAAAATTTTAAAAAATCATCATTACTAACACCATGGATTTTAACCTAGGAAACCCCTGCACTCAGCATCCACAACTGCATTGGTTTCCAGCAGGATAATGAGGGGTTTGTTCCCACTGGCTGGCATGGGCTTGACTTGCACATGATCCACATCTCCTAACTCTTTATCTAGTCACAATATATTGGCTAAGGGAGTTTTGCAAAGTGGCAAGGCTAATGATAAAATTTATCTAGAATTCTTTGGCTCCCTTCTCATTCTCCAATATGTTACCTTTCAGCACTATAAACACAATCTGGGACAGTAGGATTCCCCCATACTAGTCAATGACTGATTCATCTATGGTTCCTTACAGGAACCCCAGCCAAATCTCTCCAAGAGGGCCAAAGTTTCTGTAGAGCAGCCAGGACTCACAGACTCAGAGATCTTTTGCTGTCATCTCCAATTATATCTAAGTTTTCCATGACATTGCAGGACAGGCTAAGTTGTAAAAAGGTGCAGTTACTGCTATTCCTGTATCACAACCATTGCTTACCCCATACCCTCAACTCCCAACTGAACCGAAGTTCTTATGATTCACCCAATTTCTTTTCATAACATTGTCCCAATTTATTTCTTCTCTACTCCTAGTAACTCTTGATGGAAAGAGGGAAGAGAATCTTCAGCCCACACAGTGTTTATCTTAGTGCTAGCTGTTACAATGGGTGGACCTGAGACTGTCCACCAGGAAGGAAGTTCCTTCCTGCCCCTAAGAAAGTTAACATAATCAAGGCACCGCTCAACCCTTGAACCTGCTTCCTGGAAACCAGGCTGCAACCATCTTCCCAATTTCTCATCATTAACAAGCAATAAAACAGTAAACCCTATTTTGCTCAATTGACTATAAAATCTGGTCAATTTGTTCATTATTAACTTCCATTTTCTTCCCTCAAATCCCTTTAATTCATCAGAAAAGTTTTCATTCTTCCTCTTTCAGGAAGTTATGTCTTCCTCTATACTCCATCCTCGTTAACAAACTGTCACAACCTTTGAAGGACTAAGATTTTACCCTACATACTAGCTCATAAGCAACTCTGTCACAGTTTTATGGGTGCTGGCAGAAGATATTCAACTCTTGAATCTGAGACAAAAAATTTATTATTCACATTAATACCAGTCCGAGCATCAGAGCACCAACATTTTCTTTCACTGGTTCCCTGAGCATGACATGAGCAGTGCTTGGGGGAACCTGAGTATTTCACAGTTGGGCAGTTAGCACGCCTGCCCTTTGCTCTGTTTCCCAAGGTTGTTTGCCAGACAAACACCTTGAAAAGACATTTTCAAAGACATTTAATCAATGCCTTGCTAATAATACATACAAAAATGCAACAGACACATGAAGAATTGCGTCTCAACATTCTTATTACTTCAATTAATACTCAGTTACTATTCTCAACAAAACCTCTTAGTCATTATCTAAGAATCTATTTGTCATCTATTCCAGACTCTTCTGATCTCCTCAAACGCAGTAATTTCATTTCTATTATCCTATAACACTCTGTAGAGACTTATCTTAAAATATATCTAGAAGTACCACTTTGCCTATTTCTAAGCCTATTTTGATTATAAATCTTCAGAGTCATTAGAATGGACACACACTAAACACTCAAACGCTCTTTGTTAAATGAATAAATGAGCTTACATCTAACCAGAAAAGTAAGTTTGAAATTTCATCTATCCAATACATATTAGCAGCATTATTATAGTTATCAGATATGTGGAAATAAACCAACCAAACAAGAATCTGTGCCCATAGTAAGCTCACACTTTAGTGGCACAGGGAACTGCATGCTACTTTCTGAGAGCAGGGGGAGTGGGGGCACAGCAATTTTTTTTTTACAGTGAGTATCTAAGAGTTGATAAATGACGTATATGTTCCAAGGAACATAAGTTTTTTTTTAAGTAGTCTGCAGAAGTTAGCAACATAGTCTTTAAATAGGTCTATAGTTTGAATTTATTTTTATAGCATTAAAAGGTCTATGTTACTGAGCTCAGTGTATCCTGTTTAATGTGGAGTCATGTATGATACTGGTGAAAACAAAAGATGTATTATCCAGAACAAGGCATTCAAAAAGCCATGTTATATGCTGAATGTATGCCCACATTTGGCATCAGATTTCTAATGGTTCGCTTTCATAGTACAACAACAAAAGGAATACTATCTTGCATTTATATGTTGCTTTATTATTCTAAAGCACTTTTCTATCCACATTTCATCTGTGAAGCTACCCTGTGAGGTAGGCAGAACTGAAAGAGAGATTAAATGACATTCTAAGGTTACCCAACTAAGTTCCCTGGCTCCTTTTCTAGTTTTCTTTAGGATGAGATTAAATATACCACAAACTATTGAGCTTAAGGTTGTGAAATAATGAACCATTCTTTTATGTAGAACATAAATGGGCTGCTTTACTTACATTTTTCAATCTTACATAAAATTAAATGGAAGGCATATTTTAATGAGGGTTTCTCTGAAATCTTAATGGGGTGTGTTCATGTATTTATTTTATATATTTACATATAAAATATATATGGGAGACTTCTATATATACAGTCTATCCTCCTGATGGTGACAGATGATTCCTTATTATTCGCTCTACAAATCCTGCTTTTTTTTCCCCTCTAAGAAAACACCACCATCCACAGGAGAAATTTCCTGACAGATTTTTATATGTTGCACTCACTTCATTTCCTGAGGAGTAATTTTATGTGTAAATAAAGTCTTTATAATATTGACATATCCTGTTTCATAGTCAGTATTCTTCCCACAGAGAACTGCTACACCAGCCAAATCAAATGCTCCCACTACACAGATGAGAAGTATGAATCAGGAAATTGTAAGATTTTCTTTTGAAATTAAATTGAACTTTTTAAGGGAGCGTAAATTAGATGTCCACTTTTACAAAGAATCTATTTTTTTTTATCCCATATGAAATATGCACATGGTGCATTTTGTGGTAACATTAAACTCTCCACATTCTGCTATTTGTTATTTCTCAGATATTTCCCTGTTAACCTAACATAGTCAGAAACACATACAGCATTCTCACTGGTAGGATAGGTATCAACAGAAACCTTGGTCCTCTGGAACAATCTAAAGACATTTCTGTCTCTGGTGCCTTTCCAGGATGGACTGAATCAACAAAGTTGATATTTGAAACCCTTCTTTCAGAATATCCATGCCCCAGTGCTCACTCAAAGGCGATCTCTGGCAGTTTAAGAAGAATTTAATTTCTAATATGGTACAAGTAAGTTTGTAATGTACCATTAAGTCACCTCCAACTTTATGAACAATATATCTTAATTTACAAACTCAAAAGGTCAAAGGTCTCTACTTACCTTTTAATAATTTTTGACAGCCAAAAGGAAAAGGGGAATATATCCAGTACTTTGTTCCCAACTGCATTCAGTCAATGTTTAACAGAGATTAAGAACAAGATCTAAAAATGTAAACACTCTCCTGATGTATGCATGCTAATAATTGTCCTAGGTACTAAATGGAAAATTAATGCTGGGCATCAGTGCAGATATAAAGCATAATTCAACATGAATTCCTTCTTGAAATATGTAAATGTTATAAGCACTTAAATAAAAGTAGTTACAAAAAAGCATAAGAACATTATATAAGATTATCTTCCATAACAGCAGATCGAAATATAGAATGATGAACAATATGAGATCTAAATTTATCAATTATTTTTTTTAATGAGGCTCTTAGCATCTCCATCACTGGAATTCATTTCCCCATTAAATAAATTCCATTTTTAAATGTGTCTTAAGCAATAAATGTACACATACATACTTAATATTCATTCATGGATTGTTTCAATATAAATCCATAACTGTATTATAAATCCAATTGTGTATGAGGACTGAAAATACAGATTAACACAGACTGTGTGAACAGTTTATGAAACATGGATGGTAATAGAAACAAAAGTGGGATGAAACACATGTAAGGAGAAAAACTGAAGAAATCAAGAAAAATAGTTTTTAATCCAAGAATTCTATAAACTGTCCAATAAAAGCATTAAGATAAATTTCAAAGAATTCAAAAAGAAAAACTTCTATGCATTGAGATAGCATGAGATCTTGTACACATAGTTATGCTTTATTTTTTTTTATTTTTTTTTAACGTTTATTTATTTTTGAGACACAGAGAGATAGAGCATGAACGGGGGAGGGGCAGAGAGAGAGGGAGACACAGAATCGGAAGCAGGCTCCAGGCTCTGAGACATCAGCCCAGAGCCCGACGCAGGGCTCGAACTCACGGACTGTGCCCGACGCAGGGCTCGAACTCACGGACTGTGAGATCGTGACCTGAGCAGAAGTCGGACGCTCAACCGACTGAGCCACCCAGGCGCCCCTAGTTATGCTTCTTTAAATGGTTGCTGTTACTTAGGCTATTTAGTTTGAAGAAATGAAATTATTTATTCCTACATTCATGGCAATTTAACGATAAAATAAAATAATCTTTACGAAAAATTAGCCAACATCATCTATAGATTTTTATTACTGTTATCATTATTACTGTATTAAAGATTAAGATAGTAATAAAAGTGTTAATTAGAAAACCCAAAAAAAGTTTAACTTGAAATATTTAAAGTATAGAAAGTTACCTTTTCCTTGGTGTCTTTGCCAATATATATTTTTTAACCACTACAATTGTTTTTGCCTTTTGCAGACACAATAAGCAGCCAGATTGATTGAAAACATAAACGCACGCACACACACACAGGACAAACTCCAACTCCCAGGAAAAATGTGGGCTGTGTCATGTAATACACCAAGTTTCATCATAGAAATGTTTTTAGGATGTTAATATTCTCAAAACACTGGCTTATAATAGAACATGCAACTAATTATGTTAAGCTAGCCATACAAGCAGGATGACTTTATAGCCACAAAGTTTAAGAAAACTATTGGAATACATTAACTTTTGTCAGAGCTTTAAAGTTCATACACCCAACGTGGTATGGCAGTGCTTTTGCCGGGGAAATCTGGCTTATTTGGCTAAGAAGCCACAATTCATTATTGTAAATAGTTGCTTAAGTTTGGGTTGCCATTATCATTGGCAAAAAGCAATTAAAGTGCTTTAAGTGACTTTTTGGTTTTGCCATGTTTACTGTTTAACAATGGCAAATGATGAAATCACATGAGAGATGTGCCAGGGAGTTTTCAGCTTTGTAATACTCTTTATTAAGTACAATAAGACTAGATACCTGAAGAATCCATTCAAACTTTGAATAAAGTTTTTAGATGTTAATGAAGTCCCTTTGTCAAAACGCTCCTTTAGGTAATATCTATGTTCTGATTGGCAAAAATCAAAATGCCTGAGAAATGCATGGTCATAGACATACACCAAAAATTCTCCGGAAATAATACACATTAATAGTTTGTGGTGTCTCATATCTCATCATATGTGAAGTTTGACATTTGTGAGTGATGAATTGTTGAGTGCTAAAAATCACTGAATAAGAGACTGATAGAGATACTACCACATGCTAGTGAAATTAGGTGGAATCTCTATCTTTGGAAATTTTGCTTTCCATTATTAATGGACTATAGTGCATGTTTGAGTATGCTGCTCAGCTCTCCCTTTCTGTACGAAGACATTCCCAGAAGCCAAACCTTTGGCAGTTGAGGACACTTCAGTTAGCCTTTTTTCAGGGAATGCCCTCAACTAAGGAGAGCCACCTTACCTACAGTCTCATCTCCTCTCTGTGATCAACCAGAGTGGTTTACACAGGGATTTAACAGCCCAGCCCCTTTGCTGTACAACGGCACTGTGCAAGGCAGTGCCACAGGACCTTATCAGCTCCGAAGACCCCAGTGGGACTCAGACCTTTAGTGTCTGTCACAGTTCACTTCTTCCTCTGCCTTGTCCTGCCTGCTCCACTTCCTCACAAGTACTATCAAGGGCACCAACCTTCTGCACACAATTCCTCCTCCAAGAATCTGTTTCTTGAGGAACCAGACCTAAGAAGATTGGAGCCAGAAGTGAGCTGAGGAAGTACACTCTAAGATGGGATTGAGGAGATAGAATACTTATTATTTTTCAGTTAGTCCCCCTCCTTGGAAGAAGACGAGACATTAATGGTCCCTGGTAACCTGTAGTAATGCCACTGTTGAAAGTTTCACTGGTTCTACAACAGGATAATCTTTGTCCCCCAGGGGACATTTGGCAATGTCTAGAGACATTTTTGGTGTCACAAGTGCTGGGAACTACTGGCATCTAGTGTGTTGAGATCAGGTATACTGCTAAACATCTCATGATGCACTAGACAGGCCTCCACAACCAAATGTAATCCCACATAAATGAAAAGAGTGTTGAGTGTCAGGCATCCTGATCTATACAACTGAAGTTATTGAAGGCTAAGGTTGTTCCGTCAATGATGTTAGCTGCTCCAATAAAAAGTCAAGATCCATCTCCTGGTTTACATTGCTGAGCCAATTTTCAGACCAAAAACCAAATACCTCAGGGAAAAAGAAAAAAAAAAAAAGAAGAAGAAAGAAAACCAGATTCCCATGTGAAATAACCTGTACTACTATAGCAACTATATGAGTCATTTAATTAATTACTGTTCCATGAAATGGAGATCATAAAGGGTTAATATTCAAAATATATCAAGAACTTGTATGGGGTACCTGGGTCGCTCAGTTGGTTAAGCATCAGACTCCGACTCATGTCACAATCTCATGGTTCATGGGTTCGGGTGCCGCTTCCGGCTCTGTGCTAACAGCTCAGATCTTGGAGCCTGCTTTGGATCCTCTGTCTCCCTCTCTCTCTGCCCCTCCCCCACTCATGTTCTGCCTCTCTGTCTCTCTCAAAAAATAAACATAAAAAAAGAACTTATACAACTCAACACCAAAAATAATAAAATAATCCAATTAAAAATGGGCAGAGGACCTGAATAGACATTATTCCAAAGAAAACATACAAATGGCCACCAGATACATGAGATGATGCTCCATATCACTATCATCAGGAAAATGCAAATCTTAACCATAATGAGGTTAATCACCTTACACCTATCTGAACGGGTAGAATCAAAGAGACAAGAAATAATAAGTCATGGTGAGGAAGTGAAGAAGAAGGAACACTCATGCTCTGTTGGTGGGAATATAAATTGGTGTAGCCACTGTGGAAAACAGTACAAGGGTCCTCAAAAAGTTAGAAATACCATATGATCCAGTAATTTACTCAAAGAAAATAAAAACACTAATTCAAAAATATATAAGTATCCCTATGTTTATTACAGCATTATTTACAGTAGCCACAATACTGAAGCAACCTAAGCATCCCTCAACAGACAAAGAAGATGTGGATAAAGAAGATGTGGCGCGCACACACACACACACACACACACACAGAAATATTACCCAGCCATAAACAAGTATGAGATGTTACCATATGCAAAGACATGGGTGGACCTAGAGGGTATTATGCTAAGTGAAATAAGTCAGACAAAGACAAATATATGATTTCACTTACATGTGGAATCTAAAAAACAAAAAGCAGAAACAGACTTATGAATACAGAGAAATAATGGCTGCCAGAGGGGAAGGGGGTGGGAGGATTGGCAACATGGGTGAAGGCAAGTGGGAGGTACAGGCTTCCAACTGTGCAATGAGTAAGTCATAGGGAAAAGTACAGCACAGGGAATATAGTCAATGGTACTGTAATAATGTTTATAATGACAGATGGCAACTTCGCTTGTGGTGAGGACAGTATAACATGCTGACTTGTTAAATCAGTAGGTTGTACACTTAAAACTAATGTAACGTGTGTCAACTATACTTCAAATAAAAAATAAAACATTGTCAAAGCAATGAGAAAAAACCAAATGAAATAAAACGGAGATCAAAGTAGCTACGAAGAATTTTGGCAAAGCCATGCATACTGCTGCACATATAGTGGTCATTAGACAAATAGGCCCAAACAGTATTTTTTTATTCATTCATTTATTCATTAATTCACTCACATGACTCTAGCTGCACAGCTGACATAGGCAAAACCCTATTCTATAAATTGCTCTAAGAAAGCCCATATGGATATGGAAATCAATTTTCAAGGAGTTACCCTAGTGAGAACATTCCTAAAATAAATCATTAGTAACTCTAGTAGCTTTGTATCTAATACTACTCCTGAAGCAACTCTTCAACGTCTTTTAAAAACCATCATGGAAGGGCCCTTCAGTGTGGTAATGAAAACTCTCAAAACAAATGACCTGGCTCTACCATACACACGATGCACAAAGCTGGTTCTACCATGTACTTTGATGTACAAAGCTGAGGAAATAATTTGATTACTATTCCTCATTTTCCTCTGTCTGAAGTGGGAAGGTGACTCTCCTCTGAGCCAAGTCCTTGGCTTATATGTGTATTGTGAAGATAGAATATGAATATATATCATTTAGCATTTAGCTCGGTGAGGAGTTAATACTTGATCGATGTTTGTCATGTGACATGAAGCTAACATGAAGACATGAAAAGCTTTTCTAATATTTTAAAGGAAGGATAGTTTAAAATTATTTCATTATCACTTTAAAATACACCTATTTGTTTAAAATTTACAATGAAAGGAGTCATTGCCGATAGCAGGCCAGATTACCTTATAGAGTTCTAGCCATAATCAAAGTAATACATGGAAATTATTCAAGGTCTTTCAACAAGGAACTCAAAACACTTTGGAGACAGTATCCTATTCTGGAAGCTGCCAACAATTTTATCCACCTCCAGTGCTGACACCATCAACTCCACCCATCCTGTTCCACTTGGCAATGTCAACCTCAGTTTGAACTTTTGAGAGGCGACAGAGGGGCACTCACTTCATTAAGAGGGTAAGTAAGAGCTCATATTCAAAACCTGGCTGAATAATGCCATGAATGAGCATAGGAGTCAGGTTTTTACTTGTTGGAAACGTTCTCCTGGAAAAAAAAATGAATTTAACGGCAAATTAAATACATTAATAATTCTGATTGGCACGATGCTCAAGGCAAGACTATCTAAAAAATCCCTGCATCATACTCTTCACAAACTAGATTTTAATTTCTCTTCTTTCACCCCAGGGAGCTTCCTTTCAACTTCAAAGAGTAGTATTGGGGTATGGAAGATCTAAATTCAAACAGACAATATACATCTTTTTTGTAGAACACAGCTAGCAGATGAATGGTTGACATTCATACAACAGTATAAGGTTTAAGATGACCAACGCCCTTGAGCAAAAAAGACTTCACAATGCCTTAAAACAACCCAATTACTCATTTTGTCCTCATTCTTGAAGTACACTGATTATTCTAATTGTCACTACAGGTAATGGAAGAGAAAAGCTTCCTGATCTCAAAATCAGAATTTTCAGAAATCTGATCATTTGGAACATTCAAAACATATGGGAAATAAAATATACTGAAACACTCACAGCAGTGGAGGGAGGCTAGACAATTTTGAGAAAGTTATACCAATGCATATGGCCCCTTGAGGCAGGACCAGACCAGGACCCTAAGGTGATTATGTCTATAACTGAGACTTTAGTGTGTCCCTCTCCAGCCTATCCTTCTGCAGGCTTTCACATTTCAGTAAATTGCATACTTTTAAGCTGCTGCTGCAGACTGCAGATTTGTGCCCCCCACAAATTTGTATGTTGAAACCTAATATCCAATGTGACAATATTTGGAGGTAGAGCCTTTGGCAGAGCCCTCATGAATGGGATTAGTGTCCTTATAAAACAAACTCTGGGGTCCCCTAGGTTGCCCCAGAGGGTTAAACATCAGACTCTTGTTGATTTCAGCTCAGGTCATGATCTCACGGGTTCATGAGTTCAAGCACCACGCCAGGCTCTGTGTTGGCAACGCAGAGCCTGCTTGGGACTCTCTCTCTACCTCTCTCTCTGCCCCTCCCCATTCATGCTGTCTTAGTCTCTCTCAAATTAAATAAACTTAATTTTTTAATGTAAACAAATTAAAAAATTCAAAAAAAATATTTTTAAAAAAGAGACTCTGAAGAGCCCCCACTATACTTCCACCATGTGAAGACACAGAGACAAGACAGAAAGACAGCTTTCTGTGAACTAGGAAGTAAGTCCTCACCAGACACTGAATCAGTAAGCACCCTGATCTTGGACTTTCCAGTCAAAAGAAAAGGAAAATAAAGTAGTTGTTTATAAGCCATCTAGTTTATGGTACTCTAGATAGTAACTCCAATGGACTCAAGCAACAGCTAAAGCCTGCACATGGAAACATCCTCAAATCCTCTCTTCATGTGCCCTCTCTCAGCCTGATCAACAAACTGTGTTCTGTCTTTTCAATAATCATCTCCAAGGCAGCAACCTCATTAACACTGCAAAACTTACAATCAATCGCATCATTCCTCTGGTTCAATACCCTCCATGACCTTCCTTTTTTTGGAGAAAAATCCAAAGTTTTTACCATGGCTTTTGAGGCCTCCAAGATATTATACCTTATTACTTTTCAGAGCTGCTCTCCCACTCCTCCTTCACTCCTGCTCCAGCCACACTGATTTCCCCACAGTGCCCTCAACCCCTGGGCACTTGCACTTCTCCCGCAGGACTGCTCTTCCCCCTTGTATCTCTGTGTCTCACTCCCTCCCTTTCATCCTATCTCAGCTCTCTGTAGAGCCTATATAATACAGAAAAAAAGAAACAAAACAACAAAATCCTCCTTACCATTTTATCACCCTTAATCTTCATTATTCTTCCAGTACTCATCACCACCTAGCACGTTATGAGTATGTCTACTTATCTATTGTCTGTCTCTTCCCATTAGACTAAGAGCCCCTTGAGCGTATGGACTTGTTTAAGTTCACTGCTATATCCCAGCTTTCTGAACTTAGTCTGGCATATGGAACATGCTCAGTAAACACTTATGGAACAAATAAATGGATATGATTTATTCAGAGTTCATAGAAGTTAGTCATATAATAGAAGATGTTCACAGTCATTATGGCTTAGAAAACTACCAAAAATTTACTCTACATAGTGCTCCCTGATACTCTGAGGAAGACACTTAGAATCATTATTTTCACATGAATGGTCTAAGGGAAGCTTTCAAAAACTCCAAAGGAGCTGCATGTGGTAAAGAAGCTTCAACAAAAGAAGTTAGGTCAAACATCTGGGCCGCTGCTTTTCTAAAAAATAGAATGTCCTGTGGTCTAAAGGAATATACGTGTTTTTGTTGTCAGTTCTCCTCAGCAGGGTGGGATACAGTTGAAATCTTCCACTGGTATTACTGGCTATGATAGATCAAAATATATCTAGAGTCTTAGTCCTGAAGCTCTAAATACCTACGAGAGTACAGGCGTGGGGTGGGAGGGGGGAGGTTCCCTATATTAGAGGAGGAAGAGTTGTGATCCTTGTCATTAGTGTCAACTTACAAAGGGCTCCTTGGAGTTCTGTGATTATTAGTTAGCTGGGCTTTCTTTATCCATTCATTTCATCAGCCCTGGCATACTGCAGTGAACAAAGGACCCCTTTTTCATGAAGTTTACAGACAACAGCAAAAAATAAAATAAATGTGCAAGTCTCATAAAGAAATCAATGAGGGAAAGGGAAGAGGAAGTTGAAGGACAGGAGACATGTTTCAAGTTTACATAAGAAGGTATACTTTGAGAAAAGAATAGAAGGAGGTGGATGATGGGATTGAGTGCCAAGTTATACAGATGTCTTGGGAAAGTTATACAGATGTCTAGAAAGGGCCTTGTAACAGCCACGTTCTCCAAGTTGATTGGGGGAAACACATACGGTGTGTTAACTGCTATAGGAGGGGCCACGTGGCCAGTGTAAAATGGAGAAGAGTGAGCAAGAAGTCAATTAAAGTAATACAATGAAATAAAGAATTTGGAAGTATAGAGAGGACCCAGGTAAAGACTTATTCCCAGGCTGATAGAAAGCCACTGGAGCACTTTAGAGCAGAAGAATGACACAATAGGAAGTGTATTTTACTAAGCTCACTCTGGCTGCTGTATCAGTAACAGAATGGTGGAGGCCAGAGTAGAAACAGGAGATGAACAGAAGGTTACGGTAATAATGCAGATGAGAGAGAATGGTGGCTTGGTTAGAATGGTTTAGAGGTAGAGGAAGCCAAAGGAGACCCTGAAGGTACAACTTTTCACCCTAACAAAGTGTCTCTTGATTTCCAGGCTAGGCAGGACAGATGAAAAACTTATATCCTGATGTTCCCTGGAAGTCTGACAATGTAAAATGCAAAAGAAGTCAGAATACTTATGAGAGGGAAATAGTCCCAAGTGTTTCAAAAAAGGAAAATAAATTGTTAAATTTATTCAAAATCTGCTTCCCCATTAAACTCCTTCCCACCTCCATCCATTGAGAAGACTACTGCTATCTTCCTGCCTGGAGCTTCTAACCTCAGGCCAGCCTGAAGCAAAACAACTACATTAGGTTGCCTGGCAACACCAGCTGTATCCTGACAGTTCTTGCCCCGCAGCAACCCCAGCCCTGCATTCGGTAATTTCTAGACTGCTTCTCTGACTTCTCACCTGTCTCTGCGTTCTAACACGCTGACCTCTCCTGGCCCTAATTCTAATTAAAACTTATGTTTTGTTTCCTTAGGGCTCTGAATCCAACTGATGAGGTTGCTACCGGCTTTATTACACTTTGCTTTCCAGGTGGCCGATTTCATTTTAGAGACACTGTACCTCAAACCCCAGAGGTGTCTCTAATGTTGGAAATGTGAGCAGGCTGGTGAGGGGTGGTCTGGGGCCGCTGAATTTCTGATCCTTCTTAAATCACATCACGTGAGTGTTTGTTCATTCCATGTAAGCCAAAATCTAGCCCTGCTTAAATGTTCTTCATATACTGAGAAGTCAGGGCGGGGGGGGGGGGGGGGGGGCAGTACTCAATAAATTATGTTGCCTAAATAGAGTACAGCTGGTACCCACACTGTACTTAAAAATGCTCCATGTACTTCAGACTATGCCTAATTCATTCCACAACCTCCTATTCTCAAGTAGGACAAGCGAGCAACAGGGTACTTTGATAAAAGTTTAACCTGGTGGGGTCAGTCTAAAACAGCCCTGTTTTTCCAGGATTCAGTTGGAACCTATCTGGAGAAGCCAGTCCTGCTTCAGGCTCCATTTAAAGAGACAAGAAACTTAGGAAAGGTCTGCACAAGAATTAAAGTTGCAGGTATAGCAAAGGTGAGAGGATAAAAAGTACTAGAGCTATTTAGGCTGTGGTATAGAGAACAGGCAACTACATAACTTAACATGTAAAGGATTACCCGACAAAGGGAGTTTCTGACAATGTTTATTTAACACCGGAATACAAACAGCAGGTGGAGTATGAGGATTAAATTTGCTTCAAGTGAGGGCTATTAAATATTTTGAAGAGTTGTTGTTACAGATGGTTGACTGTAATAACATGGTCTGAAAAATAAGGTAGCCATACATCCCTTTGTGTTTGAAATCATCCTGGTTTACACCTGTTGTCCAAGGTCATTAATATTTTGCCCGTTTTCCTCAAAGTACCCACACTGGAGGAGAGCCTGAGTGGCTCAGTCCATTAAGCATCTGACTTTGGCTCAGGTCATCACCTCACTATGAGTTTGAGCCCCACATCGGGCTCTGTGCTGACAGCTCTGAGCCTGAAGCCTGCTTCGGATTCTGTGTCCTCCTCTCTGTCTCTGCTCCTTCCCTGCTTGCACTCTCTTAAAAATAAATAAAACATTAAAAAAAAATTAAAGTACCGACACTGGAACCATAAATTTTATGATCACTGCACTTAAATTCCCTACATAAATTTACTTTGAAGGAATACAGACTTAATTTCACATCCATTCCTTCTACCCCTACCAGAATACAGAGCATTCATAGTGACAGGCAAGATTCCTGTCTCTGTCCCTGCATACCACTCTCACAGTCTATCCATGTGATCATGATGACCAATGATAATCACAAATAAGCAAAGCTATCCTTCTAAGAACGCTTTAATCCCAACATGTGGAATGCCCTAGAAATTGAGCCTTTTCCAGTCCCTACATTTGTGTAGAAATATCTGGGCAATGTGAAAAAGGAGATGTGTTTTCAACCCTACTTCCTCCAAGATGCTTCTTGACTTTTTGTTCTCTCAAATTTTCTATCTCCCAGTGGATCCACCATCCTCCAAACTATCCAAACATCCAAATCTCATCAAACATTTTCTGACCATGTCCATAATCTGTCAGGACTATGGTCTTGGTGATCAAAGTGCTATCTTCACCCTGAGGTAGCCCAGAACCAAATTTGGGTAAGCAGACATTCCCATACCTTTCACCTAGCAATGGAATCAGCCCCAAGGCACATTTTAGCATCGGAGTCTCTTATGTTTTGACTTCTCAGAGCCACTTGATGAAATAATTATTCTAAGGGAACATCAGTCTAAAGAGCTAATTGTGCAGGATGGGAGGAGGGGCCAGAGAGATATTTTAGTAGAATTAAATAGGGCCTTTTCATTTTGGGATCAAATACTATGTACATAGCCCTCAATTTAATTTGCCCATTTCTTTTGTTTTTGAATATGCCCAGTTAGATTTAATACTCTCTTACAATCCAGAAAAAAAGAGCCCGACTAGAGATTTGGCAGAAAGGTTAAGTCTATATGGTAGGAATTGCTATGCATACTCTCCTGCCACCCTCACATGGTATGACCATTCAAGTGAGATCTGGACAATGGAGTATAACAAAAGCGTGTCACTTTCAGAGTGAAGGACGTGGTTCAGTCAGTGGAGGATGTGACTTCGACTCAAGTCATGATCTCACTGCTCGTGAGTTTGAGCCCCATATAGGGCTCTGTGCTGACAGCTCAAAACCTGGAGCCTGCTTTAGATTCTTGGTCTGCCTCTCTCTCTCTGCCCTTCCCCCACTCTCACTCACTCTCTCAAAAATAAACATAAAAAATAATTTCAAAAATAATAAAGGACCTTTAATGACCACTAGGAGGGATGACTGGTATGAGAGCAGGTCATAAACTTCTATGAAGCTACCTTATCTCTAACTGTTCCAGATGCTCAAATAGCTGGCATCAAGAAGGAAAGCTTCCATTCAGAGATAAACTTGATTTTGTCTTTAATGATAAATATGAGCCTTTTGTAGAAAAATAAACCATTCCCTACCAACAGAAGGGGTACAGAACAAGCCTCCCCAAAATGCAGCATGTTGATTATTTTGAGCTGAAAACAAACAAGGCCCTTAAAGACTCACCAAGGACTTTTTACTTCTCCATTATCTGCCTCTAAGATTTCACAAAGAGGGCCTGGTCCAGGAAGAGAGCTATCACCAAAGATAACTTTTGTAGAGTATAAGCTAAGTGTGGTAAGCTGAGGGGAGCTTGGCAGGATGTCTGTTCACATTTCAACGTCCCACTGTCTCTGTACATCACAACTAATATTTGTTTACCAACTTTTTGCTCTTCCCATCTTCCTGTGAATTATCTTCCTTCCCTTTTAAACTTCAGACCCCTATCCTCTTCTCTTTGGCTCAGGATAACCTGCAAGCCTAATTGCTGTCTTTGAGCCTCTTGTGTCTTTGAAATTAAATTTGGTTACTCTGTCTTGTGTCAGTTTAATTAATAGACCAGCCCCCCCACAACCTCAAAAAAAACCTAGAAAGAGAAGGAAAATTTTTCTATGCCTGCAATTGGTGACCATGAAGGGCCCTTCAGCAACTGGACACTGTTCACTCTGGGACTTCTGCAGCTGGGAGATCCTAGGACCTCTGATAAACACCAGCAGAAGGAAAGAATTCTTAACATGTCAGTCTCCCAGAGCTCTAGCTGCAGGGTCCAATGGAAACAAGAGTAGCAAGAGTCCTTTTTCCTTTTCTAAATTTGTGAGGTGGCATTCCTTTTGTCCAACTGTGGCAGCTCTCAGGGGAGTTTGTCAGAAAGGGTCCGGGTCCATAAAGGATCATCTCAATCTTCACTTGTCTCGTTAGTGCGGGCAAAGTCCTATTCCAGGAGCACCTGACCAGTGTCAACGACTAGCCAGTTTATGACTGGAGGCAACACACATTCTCAAGAGTAACTAAAGATGCCATTTGCACTATACCATTCTTCCCAACTGTGACCATGAAGATTTTTTGCTTTCTTAGGCTAATACTGGAAGTCAACTTTCTGGACTTTGCGAGGGCTGCATTCTCTGCACTCTCCTCTAGGATGCCTCTTACAGAAAAAAGGCTTATTCGTTTGAGTCACTATTAAGAATTTAAGATCCTACTCATCAATGGCCAGATTATGGATCCTCTGAATTAGCTATATTTGAAAAAGAATTTTCTAGAGTGCTCATCCTAAATAATTGTCTTACTGGTACCTATGGAAAGACCAAACTACAAAAAAGAATACAAAGGATTATAATGGCTAGCCTTAGGGACTCTTAACAGAAATCAGATTTATAACAAAAATTAAGGTCCACACCCAATGTTAATTCCCCTTCTTAAAAACCACCCTATCTCCTCAGCAAATTCCCAGGCCCTTCTGCAAATAATCAGGAAATGGATCAACTAAAGGCCAATGTTCAGGGACTAATGAAACCAATAGTAGAGGTTTTCACCCTACAGTGAACTGGTGTAAGGTTGAATTGGTCACTCAGAAAGGAGAGTCGTTAAATATTTTATTCAGACTTTCCTAACCTCCTGCGGTTGACGAGATTCTAAGGAATTTTCTGGTAAAATGCTACATTATTCCCTTACATAGTTAAGGGAAGTTAAAATAAATGAAAAATCATGCCAAATTCTGGCAAATCCTGGAGTCTATAGAGGAGACCCTAGGAAAACTGGCAGAAGCCAGCTAAGAGCAAATACGCCAGATTCAGCTCTCTTGCATCTTTGTCTGTAGGGCCCGTTAAGAGAGGAAAATAAAATTTCACATCCCTTCCTTTCCAAACCTAGACCCATTGGTTATTGATCCTTTCTCTCCCAAGGATGGGTACTGCCTTCTAGCTTGTGTGTCATTTCGTGCCCTGAGAATGTGGCTTGGTATTCCCTCTTTCTTTTGGTTATCTTTAGAAGTGACTCCAGATTTTGTGAATATGGTATCTCCTATATATATATATATATATATATATATATATATATATATATATATGTGTGTGTGTGTGTGTGTATATATATATATATTTTTTTTTTTTTTTTTTTTTAGACCTTCTGCTCTGAGCTAAATGCCCAGAGGAAAAGAAAAATATTCCAATGTACTTGGATGGATAGGTCAGTCCTTTATCATCCAGAATTCACTCTAGTTCTTTAAGAATTAAAAGCAACTGAGGGTGCCTGAGTGGCTCAGTCAGTTAACACCCAACTTCATCTCAGTTCAGGATCTAGCAGTTTGTGAGTTCGAGCCCCCCATCTGGCTCTGTGCAGACAGCTTAGAGCCTGGAGCTTGTTTCAGATTCTGTCTCCTCCTCCCTCTGCCCCTCCCCCACTTGAGCTCTCTCTCTTTCAAAAATAAATAAACATTAAAAAATTTTAAGAAATATTAAAAGCAAAGCTCTTTATCTTAAAAATCTTTGCAAAACCAGAAATGCAACTCCAGGCACAACACAAAGACCACTTAGCCTTTTCACCACTCCCCAAACCTCCTCCATTTATCTCAAAATGCTTTTAAGTATTGTAAAAATTCTAGCCTTAAGGGAGTAAGAGTTCTTCTGGGAAGAACTTGGATTCTTTCACTGTGCCTCTGAAAGGTAAACCTTTTACCTAGCCCTCCCTAGAATTCTTATTTAGGCCATCACTTTAAAATACCAACTTCAGAAAGGTATTTTTTTATCAAAAGATAAACAAAACCACAAAAGATTATTTGAAACTTAGAATAAAAAAATCACCTAATGTGCCTTCTCCACAAATACCCATCTCCTGATTAAAATTTTAAAGTGGAAACTTTAATGTCTGTGTTTATATGTTCATGACTGTCTATACATGTGTGCTGTTGATGTATGGTATTTTCTAACCCTGGATGGTACTGCCCAATTTAATTTATTAGAAAATTGTCTTAAAATTTTGCCCTGTATTATCAAGCAGCTAAAATTGAATTGTTATTATACATATTTTAACAATAAGGTTTAGTATCAACAGTGTACTTATGTATAACTGGAACTTGATTTTATCTCCTAAAAGTTAAAAAGTTAAAGAGAAAACTAAAAGTTTTCTTGAACTATTGGTCTGACTTTGATAAGAGATAATAAAGTGTTTTCTTTATTTTTTAAGCAATATGCCTAGAAAACAAAAATTTTGATAATTTGTCCTGTAAAAATAACTTTGTGTTTCATTTATTTATCAAGTCTTTGATTACTTAAGAAAACTGAGTCTTCTCTATTAAGAGAGCTAATAGGGTTTATGGGTTTGTGTTTTAAACTATTTCATTTTTTGTATTTGCTCTAAAATTTTTTTTAATGTTTATTTATTTTTGAGAGAGAAAAAGAGAGACAGGGTTTGAGTAGGGGAGGGGCAGAGAGAGAGGGAGACACATAATCTAAAGCAGGCTCCAGGCTCTGAGCTGTCAGCACAGAGCCTGACATGGAGCTAGAACTCAGGAACCATAAGACCATGACCTGAGCCAAAGTCCAAGATCATGACCTCAGGGAGCCACAGTCAGAAGCTTAACCAACTGACCCACCCAGGCACCCCTTCTGTATTTGACTGAGCTGAAGTTGGTTGCTTAACCGACTGAGCCACCCAGGCACCCATGTTTTAAAAACTGATATTTTTGACAAATTTCCCCCAAATCGAATTCTAAATGAAATCTTTGACATTGAGCCAACTTTGGGATTTTTTTAGAGGGTCCCTAGAACATATCAAAAGATTTGGTCTTTTTAAAAAAAGAGATGCTAAACTAATCAAGCTAGGAACCATTGTCAAAAAAGAATACTAAGCATTATTTACATTGTCTTTGTAGGTATATATGATAAATGTTCCAGAAATTGTATAACATTCCTAGAAATCTGGTATGTCCTAATAATGTTATCACTTGTAATTCTGATTACAATTACAATTACAATACTGTGTGTGTCACAGAAATAACCAAATTCCTTGTCAGCTACATTATAATGAATTTTCATCTGACCTTTAACATTGCCACTTTTAAGCCTTTGTCACTCACAGTTATTGTTTTACTTTGATGTTTTTGTAAAAGTGTTTCTGCAAAAGTGTTTCCACTTCAAAGAAATTCATGGAAAGGATTCTGTGTAAGTATTGTAAAAATTCTGGCCTTAAGGGAATAAGAGTCCTTCTGGGAAGAACTTGCATGCTTTCACTGTGCCTCTGAAAGGTAAACCTAGAATACATTTTCTGATAACTTGCAGATTATGCCACTGAAGTAACCAATTATAGAACTTCAATGGGGGAAAAACTGATGGCTTTGTAACATTGCTAACAAAAGATCAAAATCAACAAGAATTGATTACATAGGACTGATAAACTGATGAAGAGGACTTTAAATTTTTTTTTTCAACGTTTTTTATTTATTTTTGGGACAGAGAGAGACAGAGCATGAACGGGCGAGGGGCAGAGAGAGAGGGAGACACAGAATCGGAAACAGGCTCCAGGCTCTGAGCCATCAGCCCAGAGCCTGACGCGGGGCTCGAACTCACGGACCGCGAGATCGTGACCTGGCTGAAGTCGGACGCGTAACCGACTGCGCCACCCAGGCGCCCCAAGAGGACTTTAATTTTGACTCTGTTTAAATTACTGGTTCCTTACTCATGAGTTTTCCAGATCTCGGAAAAATTGTCCTCCTAAGCTATGACTGAGAGCACTTTAAGCAGAATATATCCTTATAAGCAAAGATGGATGAAATGTTTATCTTTTTCTCCCTACATGAACCCTTAAGAATTTGGAAACCCTCAGGGAGTTTTCTTAGTTTCATGGCAGAATACTTACTTGCCCAAGTTCTCTAAGAATCTGTTGTCCTTGTAACAACAGGACACAATTGGAAACATCAGTTATATTACCAAGGCTTTGAATGAAATATCCTATTTGGAGAATGATGTGCACAGACTCAGATAGGACCAGATAGCTTTAAGGAACTAAGGTTTATGTTATAGAGCTAATAAAACCTCTTAGAAAAATCAGTTTGGCACCTTGCTTACAAGGTTCCTAGCAGTCTTGCCAGGTGAATACAGTCACTTCTTGGCAGGTATAGAAACCTCAATATATTTGGAAAACCTTAGAAGAGAATAATTAACCTGAATCTACAGGTATTGCTGGTGAAGACAATGGCAAGTCACTGCCTTGATTTCCTTGCCTTGAGAGGCTTTTAAAAGTTCAATCTGAGATTTTTTATAAAAGGTTCCAGGGGTGCCTGGGCGGCTCAGTTGGGTGAGCATTCAACTCTTGATTTCAGCTCAGGTCATGATCTCACAGTCCCTGGGTTCAAGCCCCACATCAGGTTCTGCACTGTTAATGCTTGGAATTCTCTGTCTCTAACCCTCCCCACCCCCCATACTCTCACTCTCTCTCTCTCTCTCTCTCTCTCTCTCTCTCTCTCTCTCTCTGAAAATAAACTTTTAAAAGTTTGAGCAAAGCATATTTAAAAGAGCCTATATGATCAATCACCATTCTTGCTCCAATTGCATAAGTAATCGTGCCAAATTTATTAAAACCAGACTTAACCTGTGAACAAATTAGTCTTCCTATGTACTTAAGTAAATTACTTTAATAAAAATGGAATGATTGTAGAGACAAAAACTATGTTTGAGCAAAATACACCTTTGTGGATATCAAATTCTGGTGCTGGTAATTGTCTCTGAGATTTTGTTTTCTACCTATAAATTGGATTAGATTCTGAATTCTTCCACTTTTTCCGTTATTTGGCTACAACTCTCAAAATTTACATTTCAAGTTTCTCCTATCTTTTGACTTGGAATCACTGAGAACTAAAATTTCCCTTTTCCCTGAACCATGCAAGCTAGAGTTGGACAATTTGATACGAACTTCAGAGAAATCACAACAGTTTACATATGGACAGTTTTCATGCAGGTTGCTCAGTGACCACTTAGATCACCAAAGACATTCAAACTACAAACCAGGAATATCCGTCAGATTGTCTCTGCCAGCCCTCACGCCATCTGATGATGCTTCAAACTAGTCATCTAGAAATTTTCTCAACTACCTGGCTTCAGAACTCAGAAACTGGAATCATAGTCTGTCCCATTATTAACCATTTTCTTCTTTTGTTTCCATAAAAATGTCTCTTATTAAATACCCGATTACACCATAAAATTAACTTTGGGAGTCCACCTGTATCACCACCTCCTGAAAGGAAACACAAGTGCTTAAATGAACTCATCTATTCTCAGGACTAGGAGACTGCTCAAGTGAGATGGAGCAATCTATAACTCAACTTCTGGACAGTGAACCTTCTTGGTGAAGTTTTACACGTGAGACTGAAGGGGTTCAGAATGAGTCTTCCCAAAATGTGCCACTGTGGCATGTAGATTATTTTGAGCTTAAGACAATCAAGGCCCAAAAGACTGAGAAAGGGCTTTTCACCTCCCTATTAACTGCCTCTAAAAATTTAGATGCAGAGCCTGATCCAGGAAGAGAGCTATCAGAAAAGATAACTATAAAAATGATAGGCTAGGTGTGGTAAGCTGGGGGGAGCTCCACAGAGGCTGTATATTCAAATTCCTCTCTGTGTCCCACTGTCTCTGTGTGGCATGACAAACTTGTTTACTTAACTTTTGCCCTTCCCATCTTCCTATGAACTGTCCTTTTCCTCTGAAGACCCAGATCCCTACTTCCCTTCTCCTTGGTTAAGAATGGTGCTTAAGCCTCAATTGCTTGGCTATCCTTGAGCTTCTCATGCTTTTGTTGGTTTCCCTTTTGTACATTTTTTTTTTTTTTCATTTAACTACTAGACCCACCAAAAGAACCAGGGCAGGGGGATTTTTCCAACCCCTGCACATCTAAACATAGCTTTATATATTCCTTTCTTCCTTTGTTCAACAATTCATTCATTCATCCACAGTTTGGAGTGGAAAATAGTAAGGAAGAGAAATGGACAGGAAGATATGCTCATTTACAAGAAGAGTAAAAAAAAAAATCTATAGAAAGCAATGTAAAGTAAGACTGTCATTCTGTATTATGAACAAGGTAGTATCAAACTGCTAAAGCAAAACCACTCACTTGATCAAAGACTTGGATTTCTATTTACAAATCCCAGAGCTTTCTTAGGACTTTAAAGTAGGGCCAATATAATCAGAGTAAGACTATAAAGGTGTAATGCAGGATGTCTTTCCAACTCTAAGAAATGATTTCCAGTGGCTCTGAATAGCTAGACATCATCACTGTCCCTTGCTATTTCAAAAAAAAAATTATGTTCCAGTATGTTCTGTATTATGTGAATTTCATGTTCTGTTTCATGTGATACCTATAAGCTATTCTGTCCAAATTCCAATTCCAGCTTTTTATAATTTCAGCTGTGATCTACGGTTCATTCTGTTAAGACTTCTCCATAATCCCTCCGTTCCACATTATATATACACCTTCAGTGCTTCCTTCCCTCCCTCACATCCTAACACCTTCATTTAATCACTTCTTAATCATTTGCCTGAAAAGTAAACCCTCCAGTCACTTATTGTTTCCTTCCAGATGCTGCTGTGGAATGACTCCCCAAAGGCTTCACCTAACATTCCATCCATGTTCATCTGGCTGTGCAGACTGTGATTCCAGGACTCTAAAGCTTTTAAGCTCTTTCTTTCCAAGAAAACTCATAGCTAACACCATTATTTCCTCACAAAAACAGCTAACATCTGCAGTCTGAAACATCAAAACAAAGAAAAAAAAAACTGCACAGTTCTGCTAAAGTTGGATGCAAACTTTATCAGCCATTTTAGGCAATAAATCAATGTTCTCTTTTTTTCACTTTCCATTAAAAAATAAACCATGGTGGCTGATTTTCAATTTCCCCTCAGAGGAACAATTAACAAACAGGTTACATGCAATGACTAATTAGTCTTTATGCCCCCTAGCTAAGCAAACTAAGCTTCTATTTAAAAACATAATCTCTAACAAAATTTATCAGGTTGCTCAATAAAGTTTAATTTTATTCTGTACGTAAATAGTTCACTTTAGCAGCATTATTTATTCAATTTATTCAGGAAGCAAATACCCCAGCAAACTGCTTATTCTAAACTGATAGCATTCAATTTTTGTTAAAGTTATTCATCACAACTCTCATATTAATAAACTTGCATATAATTAAACTGTATTCTTAGAAAACAATTTTTAAGACTTTGATCTTTCTTGTTTTACAATCTTAGTTAATGTAGATTCTTTTTTAGAAATAAGGTCCCTAGAAGACTGAGACAAACTTCAAGCCTCCTCATTCCAGCTGTTTCCTGTATAGATCATAATGGCCTTTAGTTATGGGCAATTCCTTTAGATCAGTATTTCTCAAATTTTAACGTGCACGTGAATCCCCTGTAGAGCTTATTAAAGACAGTTTCTTGGGACCATCTCCAGAGATCATGATTCATTAGGTCAGGTTGGATCCATGAATTTGCCTTTCTAACCAGTTCACAGATAATGGTGATGCTATTGATCCAAGGACCACAAGTTGAGAGCCATGGGTCTAGTTTAAGACAACTTAAGAGAAAATCTGTATGATTATGCTTAAGAGCCCATCACCATCAACTACAAAATCCATAAAATCCCTCTACCAATGTAAAAATGATAAAAATTAAAATCACAATCTTTATACTAATATCCATTCTAAGCCCATAGTTTGAATAGCACTTTCTTAACCCCTTCCTTTCAAATACCATTATTTAATGTCTAAGTGGAAATGCTTTATCTTCCCTCATCTGGACCATTACAAATCGGTCTTTTCAGCATATGACAGAGTAATATATGAAATTTTAAACCATAACACCAGAATCTCAAACAATTCTATAAATTCTCTTTATAAAGTGTGCAAGATATTTAAACATTTTTCTACCTGTCTTTAAAATTTTCAGTGATATTTAAAAATACCAATGATGATAGCATCTATGTATATTAGAGCACACTAAAAGAAACACACACACGCACACACAGTCATTTTTATGCTGAACAGCTTGAGAGAATGGGAGAAAGTTGTTCAGGAAAGACCTCAGGATTTGCTGCCCCCCACCACCAGGCCATCTGCCCTCTAGGGCATCTTTTTAGTCCTTGTGGAGGGAAACAGTTGGAACATCAATGGCCTGATTTACACAGGTTTGACGTAGCAAGAGTATGTCCTACTGTCCAAAGTGATACAACAGATTCAATAACTTATGGAAGTCATTTCAAAGTTTCAAATAATATCCTGAAATCCCAAAGATACTCAAACATATCAGTAGAATAAGCCAAGAAATCAACTACAAGGTAGGCAGGGTAAACAAGCAGATATTATAGGAGATTCTATCCTATTTGACGCCTTCTCCCAGATGCCCACTTTTTAAGTGGCTTCTCCCAGTTCTTCTTATATCAATCTCAAATACAATATTCTTAATTGCTCCAGGTCCTTAATTCTCTTTGCCCAGCTCATCATTTCCATCCTCCCTAGTTAGAGTGTTCTAATTAAAAAAAAAAAAATCAAAGTTTTAATATACCACAATTTACCCAATATTAATAAATACGAACTTACATACATCCATAGCCTTAAACCTACATACATGGGGACGTACATTCATACACTCGCAAACACGTTTGGACATGGATGGGATGATTTTCAGTGAGTAGATATACAAGCCCGTGATTGATAAACCTATTCACAGGAACAAGCTCATGAGCTATGTTTGTCTTCATGAAAATTAGAGCAACTAAAGTGTATTGATACTTGGAAAACATTCAAATGTTTAGCTAATTACAATGAACAAATTATAAACTAGGGTTCTAATAAAGTATTTTATGTGTTGATGGGGATGTTAAAGCCAAAATGTGAAAAATAAAACACACACCCCATAGACCAAATTTAATTATACCCTGCCACAACTGAAATACAAATATCAAAACTATCTAAGAATAGGATCAGTTTTTCTGATTTCCAGCTTTTGTAGTTTTTATAGTATATGAGAATTGTGTAGTTCATTAAAGATTAGGCACAAATTTGATTTTGCACACAGTGTTTCCTTCCTGGGAATTAATGACATACCTATATTCTAGCATGTCCCAGAGCATTTTAATTATTCCAGACTCTCTAAAAAAGTTCTTGGCATTCACTTTCTACTATCCATGTTGGTTTAACAGATTAGGTCTCCAACTACATTATGAATCAGAAACAGAAGAAAGTTATTACATGTAACTTGAGTAATTAATTCATCTGATACCAAGGTTTACCTGTGGCTTCATCAAAACTAGCTAACCAGGACTTCCTACAAAATGTATGACAAAAATAATTTTTATTTTCCTTTTCCAACAGTTGAAAAAGAAGCTCCTGGTCTTCTCTTCCTTTTCTTTTTTAGTAAAAGAACAAGTGGCATATCAAAACTCATAGGGCTTATGGCTTCCTCAGAAGTGGATGGCGCAGCATCACAGCTCAATGTTCCCAAGGAGCCAAGTCCGCCCAGTGGCAAGAAGAAATGAGGAAATACAGACACAGGCCACCCCACATTCTGCACTTCAGCATGGGTTTTAGAATTGCTGAGCAGAAATTGAGGACAGAAAAGTCACTTGAAACAAGTGCAATCTTTAATGGTGTAAATTCAACTCAAATGTCCAGTCACAACATGACTGGTTCCTGAGCTCTTCATTTCTCAAATGGAAGTATCCTGAAGTTCTCTTAGGGACACATTGTAGAGCTAGAACTGTGTTGTCATTATTTTTTTATCACTCCATTATCTTTTTTATTCTGTGATCAGTTATATACAATTTGTTTCATTATCTTTACATTTGTATTTGTTTGTGTCCAATAGAAAATTCTTGTTTCCTATGCTTCCAACAACCCAGGTCTTATTAATAAAGTTTTTATTAACCTCACAATAGCACTTTAGCACATATTAGGGGATTGAGTTTTTTTTTTTTTAATTTCACTTATTGTATTATAGTGTGGTTTTACTCTACACACTGTGGTTTAGATGACCACTTAGACCAAAGAATAAAGACGCCAATGGTTGAAGGAAATAGATTTCTTTTTTCCAACAGAACTTATTCAGAAATTTTCAATAGGTGTGTGAGGTCTGCATACATAATATTTGGTATGTATACAATGCCTTTTGTATAAATCTGACCTTTTTGGTATGACTTTAAGTCAACTGTACCTGTCCCAAGTTTAAGGCACTTATTAAGAAACTAAGAAAGGATCTATTTCTCAGAAATATCCTATAACACCATTTACCCGAGTACAGAGGAAAAAGAAGGGCTGATGTGAGGTACAGAGTGAAAAAGGGTTGTCAAAGTTTAACAAAGAACAGTGGCATCATTTTAAAGAGTCTGAATAACTTCTCCCTAAAATAACAGTGATTCATTCACATTCATCTACCTCAGATTTTCAAAATTGGGTCTCAAAATGAATAAGGCAGGGTAAGCTATATCATCCTAAGTCATTTGTAACCAAGTGCAGTTCCCTTCCTTAAAGTGATTGATTAATCTAGAACATTACCTAGTCTGTTAAACAAAAAGAAGTTACAGTAAATGAGTACAAAATAATTTTCTTGTAACTCAAGTTCCTCCTGGTCTTAATATGCTTAATACTAGTCTTCATACGCTGGCATGATGTAGCATAAGAAACTCTGGCTTTGGAACCTGTTACAGGTTCAAGTCCAGTACTGCTACGAGTTATGTGACCCGCAGAGATTTTTATTAACTCTACGAGCCTCCCTTTCCTCACATTAAAAGTAAGCAAAACAGGATCTTCTTCGTGCAAATATGAGTTCAGAAGTTAAGTAAAGCCTTTAGCAAAGTCATTGGCATAAGTTCTGTATGTGGTAGGAATGGTTGCTATTATTATTGTTGTGTAAATTCCCAAACTCTTGTCAATAATACTCTATTAACAGTTAATGTAGCACTTTATAGCTCATGTGTTCTTCCATTTGTTCCATTCAATAAGTTAGTTGCAAATCTAGAGCAGGTATGCTAAAATACTATTGACCCTAAATCATACTTTTTGATTAAGGGAAATGATTGGCATTCTATTTAACAAGTTATCACTATTCTTTTCTCCCCAAAAGGTCACTATCTGTATACATTCTTCAAAAAGCAAATAGATACTTAAGAGATCTAGCTCTCTAGAGATGAATATTTACACAGGCTTATGTTCCATTTCCTTTAGCTCAAGTTTTTCTTTCAATATTTTCTAGAGCATACATTTAGCAGAATTATATTAAATATTAAAATCTTGTCATAAGGGAACAGGGACTAAGTGATAGCAGACATTCATGAGTGAAAGTCTGAATAACTACAGCTGTTTCTCCACAGGTCTTGCAAATTTCTTTTAAACACAGCCCTAAAACCTAGGCAAACAGAACTCCAAATTGCCCTAAGCTTTTATGTTTGACCAGGTCCACAGCTTTCTATAAAATGTAAGGTTTGAACTGTGCCATAGGCAGTTTTAAAAATCTGAGAATTCTCAGTCCTTAAATCAAAATTCTCAGAAAGTAGAAATTGTGTCTAAGTAAAATAAGATTCATATTTTGACTTCAACATTAACCTATGTGATCAGCTTCTATTTCACAGTGAAATAAATACAGATTGAGGAAAGAATTTAAAAAGTGAATGCCAGACTCTGTACACTCAGTGGGTTACAGATGTATGAAAGTGGTGGCAGAGAGCCACTCCACTTCCTTCAAGATCCAAAAACATTTGGAAGGAAGCCCCAGAAGGAAAGACGTCTGACAGACATGTTCTCTTTGGGGTTTCCTGCCTCCTTTTTTGCCAAGCTTCCTAGACCCCTTCGCTTGTTAATAAAGTTCACCAAAAAGACTTTATGAAATGCTGATTTCATAGAGTGAAACTTATATTAAAGGCGTTTTTATGTAGTCGAAGTTTCCTGCCATCTGCATTTCCGTACTTCACAAATCCAAGGAAGCGTGACTTGGAAAGTTAACGAGCCTAAGGTGACATTTGATGCGCTTACTATCAGTGGGATATTCAGCCCAAACACTGAATCCAAAACCAGAGACCATGGCTTAGACACTGCAATAGAGAAGCTGCTTCACCCTAAGGGTATCATTATACCCCTCAATGTTTCTACTCCTTTTCCCATAAAATGGAATCCTGAGAAGATTCATATTGTACACCGTGTGAATTAACTCAGTAAAAACAGATATGGAAAGTAAATGAAAAGCTAGATTCTACTTTCTCTGACCTTCACAGTGATAGGAGAGAAAACACAGGTTTTTCAAAACTTCCAAATTTAGCACCTGGATTTAAAAATACACATTATAGTCCAATATGGAAAATACAGAACTAAAACTACTAATTCTAGTCTACAAAAATAACATCTTTTATATAATTAAACACATACTCTTGCCCATCAGAATGTCAGTTAATTTGGCTGAAAGCAGCTGAAGTTTGTATTATGGATATTTGCTGTATTTAACATATAGAAACTATTTTGGTCTATAGACATTTTTAAAGGATCTGAGTATTTAGATCTCCTGAATAACAGAAAGGTAAATAAAACATAGCTTCATCTCTTGAGAAGATCTCACTCTAGCACTAAAAAAATATTACATGTTTAATGCCTAGATATTTTAATCATTTCAAACATATTTGGTAGGGAACTCTACTTCAATGAGGAAAACAAACATGAGTCCACTAAGTACTATACAGAAATTGGGTCTGGCAGAAAGAGAGGCAAGAGACACAAGCCAAACACTCAAAAGAGTCACCACTTGCAAAGGTGAGCATCCATTTTCAAATCAAACATGAAAAAAAAATTAATAAATAGATTTTCAAGATTAGGGGCCTGTCAATTATTTTTTTCCTATAAGAGACAATAGATAAGATAGATGGTACAGATACAGGTTGATATGTATACATTCACACACATCACTATTCATACCTTAATGAATAACTCTCCATGAATTAATGATATTAATTCTGCCAGTATATTTTCAACCATCTTATTCTGACCAGGAAGTTCTTCCATCTATCCGAATCCCATTTGACCTTCCATCTACCTCCAACACAAAGACTATTATCATCATCACTGACTCCCCCTGTGCTGCATTAGAACATATTTACAGGCTTGTGTTTTTAACTGAGTTGTAAGAAAGGAATGCAGGAAAAAGAGTGATTCAAATAAAAAGCAGGATGAAGAAATGAGCTTTCAGAAGAAGATAGCAATGAAAAATGAAAATGTGGCCTGAATAGTGCCCTTGGGACAGAAGCTCTAGTGGTTCTACTTCCCCTTCCTGCCCACCATGGTCCTAACCACCTTGCCAGCATCAGAGAGCCAGAGCACAGCCCTTCCTCTCTCTGAATCAGGGAAGGAAATACCGGCTTCTCTCATCAAAATCATGTTCAGAACTCACAGCTCTGGTCCCTTCATCACTGTGTAGAAACAATAGTTTTGTTTATACTTTATATTTTTCAGAGAGCCTTTCTACTAGTGGGCTTTCCATTACATTATTACTAGGCTTTCCTATAAACTATATGAAAAAGGTTTAAAAATATAAACATCTATAAACTTGAATAATGTTCTAAGTTATCTTCACACAAAAGTCTCTTTATATAAAGTCTGATTTTAGAATGAATGTTTTGGAAACAGGATATGCCAGCCAGTATTATTTTCTGAAGAAAATACAAAAATGTCCCCATCAACATGGGCAGATGTGGGATAAATGCAACAACACCTGAGTGTTCACTCAGGAATGAATTCTGATTACTCAGAAAATATCATCCAAAGGGGAAGATAGCAAATTTCTGGTAATTTAAAGACAACTCCTTCTTACTGCTAATTACCATTAGGTTCTATATTGTTCAAAATATGCCAATGTTCAGAAATGTCCTAGGTGATCTCATTAAAGCATCCCCATGTAATTGTCCATCAAGAATTTAAAATACATATTTATATCCATCAGGACAGTAAGATAATCTGGACGCCCAAGGCAGCCACATAGACAAATAAAGAGTGCACATCGTGCTTAAGGCATTTCTATGTCCTTAACTTTTAAATGTAGCCTTGACCCAACAAAATACTTCCAGAGAATAAAGTCTGCTCACCTGTGCAGAAGCCAATCTGCATCTCCCACTTAGACTAACAACAGAGAGACCTGCGGGAGGAAACCAGAATTCTGCATGTTGCTTTTATTATTAGGGCTTTAAGCAGGCTGGACGATCACTTTCAAATCAGAATTACTGTTAAAAACAATATTCCCCAAATATATGACTTTGCTTTATCTCCTTTAATATGATCTGCTACATGAAAGTGACCCATAAAGTTACAGTGCTGCACAGTCTAGCCCCTTAGTTGATTAGGAAAACTAAAAAAGAAACAAAAATAAAAGCTAAACTTGGAAAGGGATAGTCAAGGAAAGAAGAAAGGGTCAGGGAAAGTTACAGCTCAGAGTGAATAAGCATAAAGAAAGCCAGAAGACTTGGAGGAGCTCACAGCTAATGAAAAAAACAAGAACACAGAGTGGGGGGAGGGAAGGATGTGAAAGCCAGCTGGAATAAGAGAAAGCAAGAAATACAGGAGCCAACAGAAATCCAAGGACACAAAGTATTGGAGATTGAAGGGAACAGGAAATTTATTGGAAACCAAGTTGTTTTTCCTTTTGTATCCAATGCAATTCTATTCCAGGCAGAACTCTAGTCTCAACCTCAAAGAGGGCAGAAGGGAAGTTGAAACTCATAGGAGTCTTTCATGGACAGGAGCCAGGAGCTCTGGAAAGATAGACCAGAGAAAACATGATATGACAGCAGACCCTCTGAAAGCAGATGCAGCGATACAGCAGTGGCAGCCTCACCCAGCACAGTATTTGCAAAAATAAACCAACATCAACAATAACAACAAAAGAATGTAAAAACAGTGATGGTGTGGCTCCACCTCAGAGCTACGGAATCAGAATTTCTGGGACATTTGATAAAACACCTCAGGTGACTCCTATCACCAGAAAAGTTTAGGAAACACTGATATAGGAGGAAAAATCAGGGGCTCTGCAACCACAGCTGCCTGAATTCAATTCCCAGCTCTGCTATTCACTAGTTGTGCACCACGAACAACTTATTTTACCCTTCTGCATCCTAATTATTCAGTTCATAAAATGGATTGTTGGAAGGATTAAAGGAGTTATTGTATGCAAAGCAGTTAGTACCTAGTACATATTGAATACTCCACAGTAGTAGCTATATAAATTAAAAAGCGTTCTGAATACAGAACTCATACAAAATATTGTATCTTAATTAAAAAAATATGAGAAATATATATAAAAGCTGCATCTTGGATGTGGGATGTATGGAATGAAGTATCCATAGAAGCATCCTTCCCAATGGTACAGAGACCAAGCCACAACCATCAGGGTTTCTGTTCTTGATCTCAGCATTCATTCACCAGCCAGGCATTTCCCTTCAGGAATCAACATGTGAACAACCTTGACAAAAAGGTTTTTGTTTTTGTTTTTTTTCAAAACCACATGTAAGTCAATTCAAACTAAAGGGGACTCCAAGATGTGCAGTCTCCATGCTCGAGAGATGAGGACTCTCTCAAAATGCAATAAATCCAGGTCCTGACGGATGCCAAGATACCCAAAGAGAACCACATCCATCAAAAGACTGTTGAGGATCAAACACGTGATGACCCACTTTATTTTACAATACTGTTTCTTGGGTCATTCCCCAAAAAATTATTCCCAACAACCATCTACTTCTTCTGTAGAACCCCACATAGTTCTCTGCCTTTCTCGTTATGTGAAGACTCAAGCCTCATAAGTTTTCCATCTGGAAACAGCTCTGTAATAACAAACTCCACTATATTCATAACCTCTGAACTGAACATTCCCATCATCTTATGGCCTCAAATGAAGCCTTGATCACTAGTGTGGAAAGCATCAGACCTAGAACCCTCTCACATAGAGACTGCTTAGTTTCCTACACCTTGCTAGTGACCAAAAGTATGGATGGCATCTTTGGTTTCTATTACTTCCTGAAAATTGTTGCACTTTTTTACTCCTATAAAAACTCCTGCTCCTTTGAGATCCATGTGATTGGGCTATACTGTCCTTCATCTCTGTTTGAGGACTTGTATCCCTTATCTACCAAAGCCAGGAGAACTTAGTTTTCTATTGTTCCCTTATCCCCACATTTTGAGATTGTTCTGCAGCGTGTTCAAGGTCCTGGTGAACCTGCCATCCACTATTCGACTTCCACTGAAATTTACTGAGTTAACTTCATCTGAGCCATTAAATCGCATGGCCATACAAAGGGCTCATCACTGCTTGTGACTGTTCACTTTATAAGCTTCTGATCACAAATATGTGTATTTTCAACTTTCTAATTTTGTTGTGCCCATGAGTAAAGTCTTTGGCTTCATCAGTAATACAAGTCTTTGGACTCTACTTCCACCTACCTGTCAGAGATCTTATGTTAACCAAAACAGTCTTGAGAACGGCCATATACCTGGTAACGTGCTATGCAAGGAGCCATGGTGTAATAATGAAACAGACTTTTGCTAAAGATGAACGAGTTCACTCTGTGAAGTACATATTTTGTTCCAAACAATCATACTGATTTAAATATCAAGTAATAATACTAAAAAGTATAAACAGCCTCAGAGATAAAAACTATAAAGTGGTGAGGCTGGCAGACGTGGCAGACAGGAAAAACACATCAACAGTCACAGAAAGTCACTTACTGAAAGGTAAAGACTATCAGGTAAGCAGCTTATAAGAGACATTTAAAGCAAAATGATAGAGAAATGAGAGTGCCTCAAGACACTTCACATGTTTTGAAAAAGACTAACATTACATGAGCTAAACATTCAAATAAGGAAAATGAAAATGTTAATTCAAAAACACAGAAGTAGACTTTTTTTTTTTTCAAGAAATAGAAATTAGTTTTTGGCACATCATACCTATGCACAAAGATACAAACATATACATGTAGACAAGAGGATCAACAAACCTACAAAATACTTTTCAAATGAACTAATAAAATACGTGGATTTCCAGAAAGGCTTAAGAATTGACAAAAAGAATGAAACAGAAATAATGCAATGCAAAGGATTAAAAAGAAAAGGTTCATGACAAAAATATGTTTACAAACCTCACGCCCATAAAATCAAAGATTTGAGATAAACATATCAATAGACAAAATATTATAAAGGGATTATCCATATAATCATTCATTGATTTATTGAAAAATTTCACTGAACTATGTCACACATAAATAAGTAGTATATTGTTTTTCTAAAGCCAGATACTGAAGTTGAGCATAATTTTCTTTTAAAATCTTTCAGGGGCGCCTGGGTGGCTCAGTCGGTTAGGCGTCCGACTTCAGCTCAGGTCATGATCTCATGGTCCGTGAGTTCGAGCCCCGCATCGGGCTCTGTGCTGACAGCTCAGAGCCTGGAGCCTGCTTCGGATTCTGTGTCTCCCTCTCTCTCTGACCCTCCCCCGTTCATGCTCTGTCTCTGTCTCAAAAATAAAATCTTTCATAATTTTTATTTATAGTGAAAACCATTGGAATAGTCTATTTTTCCATAAAGTATGATTTTTTCCTGAAGCATCCAATCATCTTTTTATTGCTTTTTTTCTTTTTGAACTTTAAGTTGTTACTCTATACAAATATCCAGCTATAAGTAAGTTCTGTGAATCTAATGTAAGCATTGCAACTATAGTTAATAATACTGTATTGGGGCACCTGGGTGGCTCAGTCGGCTGAGCATATGACCTCAGCTCAGGTCATGATCTCACCGTTTGTGGGTTCAAGCCCCACATTGGGCTCTGTGCTGAAAGCTCAGAGCCTGGAGCCTGCTTCGGACTCTGTGTCTCCCTCTCTCTCTCTGCCCCTCCCCTGCTCACGCTCTGTCTCTCCCTCTCTCTCAAAAATAAACATAAAAAAAATTTAATAATCCCAGGATGTGTGTTGGTATCTTATAGATAGCAGCTAAGAGTATAGTAAAAACAGTATATAATTAACAAGCTATTGCAGGGGGAAATTAATAATAATAGGTCATTTCAAAAGAAGCTATAAGAGGAGAAAAAGGGGGAAGGAGTCAAAGTGGAAGGGAAAAAAAGAAGGAAAAACACTTGAGACAAATAAAAGAAAAAAAAGTGAAATGGAATTTTTTTTCTCTTCTGAAAATTCCTCCCTAGTCCTAAGATATTTAGTAAATGTGCTAACAACTGCATAGATGCAAACTAAAAAGCATGCAGTCACATTATCCTCTGCTTAAATTTAAGCAGAAATATATTCAGTTTAAAATTCTAGAGAAATTTGAACACCAAATCCTTTCTTTGAATCACAATTTTTGCAGAGAGCCAATGTAACTTAAAGGAATCAGGATATGATGTACAATAACTATAAAGTTAATGTCACATAATCTACAATTTTGCTTTTATGCATCTAATACATTTAAAATCATCTGAATTGGAATTTAGATTGTTCAGAATTTTATTGTCACATGGGTTATTAACATATGAAGAAACTGAGGCACCTGGGTGGCTCAGTGTTAAGGGTCTGACTTCAGCGCAGGTCATGATCTCACCCTTTGGGAGTTCGAGCCCTGCATCGGGCTCTGCACTGACATTGCAGAGCTTCTTGGGATTCTCTCTCCCTCCCTCTCTCTCTGCCCCACCACGCCTGACTCTCTGACTCTCTCTCTCTCATAATAAATAAACTTTCAAAAAAAAATAAAAAAAATAATATAAGAAGAAATTTAGATACTGCTTATGTAGCACTTGGAAACCAAAAAGGAATTGCTTTCCCAGGTTACATTTGATTTGATCACACTGAATCAAAACCTTGAAACATACCAATTAAGCCAGTTTCTTCACACCCATTTTAAGAGACACACATAGGAAATCAAACAGGCCTTACGAGATACCTTGAACCATAGAATGATCTATTTTAACAGCCTCCTCTATTGAAAGTCTTCTGTAAAACCAAATCCATTAGCAAAATATTAGAAACTCAAAGAATTTAATTAGTGGAGCTGTGGTACAGTAAGCTTTTCATTTACAATGACCCATTTTGTATTTGATAATAAATTGTGAAACTTCCGATGTATGTATACTTACACATACACACACTCAATATTTATTTTTAATCCTAATAATTTATCAGGGATACATTATTACCACTCATGTGTAAATGGAAATTTTAAGATCTAGCCAGGATATCGCCTACACAAAATCACAGAATGACTTGGTAGCAGAAAAAGATCTAGGTTTCCAATCTTCTATTGCCTAGCGCAGGATTCTTTCAAAACACAACATTCTATGTGTCCCAACTGTTATCAAATTGTTTCAAATCACAGGGGCCCTGCTCATCATTCTGTCTGCCAGATTTTATGGTGAACAAATGATAAAGCATTCTGCTGTCTCTGTACAAACCCCAGAATCCATTTTCAAGTCTCCTCCCCATCAAACCTGAGTAGCCTCTATGAGATGAAGAGGTAAGACCCAAACAGTAATATCCGTCTTCTATCACTAAGACCAAACTGTATTGACACCAAGTATTCATTCTTCTAACATTAGCATTCATTTAACTAATATTTATCATTGAACTGTGATGTATCCATCATTGACCTGGCAAGTGCTAACAAGTATTTCATGGTCCGCATAAGCATAAGAAAAACATCCATTCATTTGTTCATTCAAGAAGTATTTACTGGCCATTAAAAACTAACCATTCTGTTACTTGCTGAGAATGGTATATGTTTCCCTTACTTTTATAATGCTTTGAATCTGGTAGGGAACTAAACATCAAATAATCACAGAAATAAATATATAATTCATATTATATATGATGAATTGTGCACTAAGCAATATAGGATAGCAAGGGTTGCCTATCTTAAGAGTCTTGGCAAGATTTCATGGGAACACAATATTTGAGTGAAGATCTGAAGGGTGAAGAGAAGTTAATTCGCTGAAAAGAATCTTCCCAGCAGAAGAGAGAACGATCAAAGATCGTGGTTCCAGAAGAAACATTAAGAATGCAAAGAAGGTCACTGTGGCAAGAACAAAAGAATACCTCTAGATGGTGTTGCAAAGAGATGCAAAGAAAATACCATTTGAAGCTTCAGAGACACTTTAAAAGTTGTGGTATTCATTCCTAATAGTAATGGACATTCATAGAAGGCTGTAAAATGGGGGAACAGCAGGATTCTATTTGAAGTAGAGAACGTCTCCCAACTAGCCATACAAACAGTGGATTGAAGAAACCTCACTCGTTAATAGTCCACGAGAGATAATGCCATTTTAAAATTGGTAGCAGCAGTAAAGTTGGAAAAATATAGATGGATTTGAGAGAAAGTCAAGACATAAAATTGCAGGACTTAGTGATACTTTGGATGTAGGAAATGAAAATAAAGAGCTCTTGGTTTGTGGTTTATAGAAAGGAATGAACTGTGATGGGGTTCTTAGGAAATACTGGAGAAGTTCTGGAGATTAGGGAGGGAGAACACAAATCTAGTTTTGGAAATGCTGAGTCTGAATTGCTTTTCCAATTTGAAAATGATGATGTCAAATGAGCAGTTGAACGTGAGGACTGGAGTCTAAGAGGGAGATGGGGAAATAAATCTGGATAAATACACTATATATATATATATATATATATATATATATATATACACACACACACACACATACATACATACATACACATACACACACACACACAATACAAATAGTAACTGAAACTGTGAGTGTGGTAAGAAGTCATGAGGAACTGATCATTTCCCAGACTGGTAGAGGCCACTAAGTCAGGCTGGTTCCAGATTTAGGAACCACAGAGGTAGGCCTTAAAGCAGTTACAGGTGTTGTTAAACAGATGCCAAGGGAGGAGATCAATTGCAATGAGTGAAGTGTCAGGTGTCAGGTACCAGGTGTCAATGGTGCTGTGAGTTCAAATAAGATTTAAAAATTACAATTCAACAAGATTGGGACTAAAACATAATTATACATAAAGTGCCATGAGAGCACAGAAATGGGGCTTCAACTGTAGACAGGGCAAAGAGTTGGTCAAAGGAAGTGACATTTAAGCTGTGCTTGAAAAATGAATAGGAGTTTCCCAGGCAAAGCAATCAGGGGATAAAAGGGCAATATTTAGAGAACATATAGCTGTTTCTCATACTGCTAGTCATTTTCAATTACCTGCTTCCACATATTAACAGGGCAAAGTAGACATGCGCAGGTAGCAGCCTAGCCTCCATCATTGCCCCCACAAAATTAGAACGTAAGGGAGAGAAATACAATGTTAACATAGCAACAAAAGTGATGTAAAGTCTCAGAGTTAGGGAATAAAAATTAAGGATTCCTTATTATATAACAGACTGAATATGAAAGTTAACAGTTACAATAGATAAAAATCAAATTAGAATGCAGAAAAATTAAATAGACATGTAAACATACAAGAAGAATAACTTTCTCTTTTGTGAATTCTCAGCAACAGGCTTTGAACCAGATGACCGTGGCCATCTTTTAAGTAATCAGAAGCAATGTATCTTCTGATTGATTTTGAAGGAATCCACAAATGCTGAATTCTGATTTGTAGAAACAAGATTACAATTTCACATAAGGATACACTAAATGGAGAATACACTAAATGTAAAACTACAGGAAAAGGGATACCCAGTATTAGAATTGTTGATTTAAAGCCACATAGTAAAATTATGTTTACCTACTAAAATAATTAACACAAATTATTCTGTTTACAAGATGAACCAGGAATAAACATTTTGCATTCAGCAAGACAAAAAAGAGCTAAACCCTTAATACTGTTCCTTCCTTTGTCCACGGTTTAACATTCATATAAACAATGATCAATGTCACTACTTGCAAAATTTTACATTTTGACCTCTTTTAAAGGAAAAGCAAATATATATTTCTTTTTTACCTGCCATTTGAGAGTGCATTAGGCTGCAAACATGTGGATACTATTAAGTTGCCTGTTGTCTCAAAATAGGTATTCAGGAATCACATAGAAATAAATTTTGGTTTGAAATTGCTGTTATTTACAATGTTTTTTTTCAAGCTTATTCAAGTGTGTTCAAGCATAAATTGGGGGATAATTACTGGTACGACATTAGGGATAATTACTGGTACAACAGATAATTTCATTCTACCATTTTATCCTAGCCTTGTATGTTGGCTTCATTCCTTTTTCTGCCACAATTTTGACAAATGTGTCCTCTTTGTTCCACAGTACAGGAAAGGAAGTGAAAACAAAGGCACTGTCCCTGGAGGAATGCCTGCAGATAAGATTATATAATGGGTCCCCTCCAAGGGGAAAAACAGAAAAGAAACAGTTTCTTTTGGGGGACCAGGAGAAGGCCACAGGTAGGGATCTTGCTGGATCTGAGCTACAGAGGCGGGTCTACATGTTCACAGCACAGAGATGATGGGGAATCTTTTAAGAGGTGAGGCCTAACAAAACGGAACCGCTGCTGGAAGGGCCCTAGGGTGCGGTGGCTACAGAACAGGGACAGAGATCAGCTGGCAGTGTGCAAAAGGGTGGGGACACCCTGGGCCGCGAGGTAGTACCTGCGCAGGGTCAAGTGCCCCAGCCACTGAATCCCCGATCCAGAGATGCTCCCGGAGAAGCTGCTGGTAGCTGAGGCAGTGCTTCACCGCTGATGGCACATTCCCCATGGCGGGGCCTGGGACTGCAGACGGCGATGGGAGTGCTCCAGGAGCCTGGAGGAGAGGGATGCGGAGCGAGCGGCGCTGGCCCCGAGCGCGCCCCTCCGGGCCACGGGCGGAGAGCACCAGCCCTGCTCCGCGCACTGCGGCGGCGCCGAGAGGGTGGGGAGCGGACGGCAGCGGCGGCTGCGCCCGGGGCAGGGAGCTCGGGAGGCACCTGCGGCGGACGCCCCCAGCACTCGCAACCGGAGAAGAAAAGGAACTGTACCCACAGCTCCTCAAGTGTGGCGCGTTTTCCTTACTGCGCTCAGCGTGCGGGGCTATCTGCCCACGCCCCACTTACCGGCTTCTCACCTGGTTCAGATCCTAAGAGAAAGAAAGGGTGTAAATAAAAGGAAGGGCGCATGCGTTTTTGTGCCGGTGAGTTTGCTCAGTCCCAGCTGCAGACTTTCATGCTTAATGTGGGTTTCTCCAGCCTTGAACTCATTTGAGTTTCTGTTTGATGATAGTAAGCTCGATTTTAAAATATTTTGAGGGCATCCGCAAGGTAAAAACACCGTGTAATAAAGAAGAGAATATACAAAGTACAAAATTGGGGGAAATATCACAGATAACTTGGTAGGTCACCACACTGTCAGTAAACTGGTACTACAAGTTAAGCACCGAGATAGAATTGAGTAAGAGATACATGGCTCAAAATTATTAAAGCCCTAAAGGCTAAATTCGTTCGAACTGACTATGCTATACAAATCCTTGGGACATTGAGTAGGAGTACTCTTTGCTGTGGAGGGGATTGGGAAGATGGTCCTGGAACAGACCATTTCTGTACCTCCTCTCCTTTCACACAAGCACACTTACATCACCTGGACCCACTCTAAAACTTTTCAGAGTGGGTTCAGCAGCTTGAGAGTGACTAGACATTCATCAAGAACAGTCTTGTGCAACCAAGCGTGCATGGCCAGCCACACCAGTCAGCTGGACTGGTTGCTGTAGCAAATAGAAATCAGAAGCTGGCTGATGTTGCACTACCAGATGAAAGGATACAAAGATTATGTTGTGAAACAGCATAAACACACTTAGAAGGAATTTAACACCCAGAATAAGGACACGATCATTATTACCTGTGAGAATGGTAAGACTTCCCATGGGTAATAGAAATAAAACACTAAAGACCAAAAAAGGCGTAGAATGGAGAGGTATCACGTAGATCCTTACTGGAACAGCCTTGGAAAAGGCAAAGTGGATGAGGGGATCTTAGACCCCACGGCTTTGACCAAGGAGATTAACTTGGAGAACATGCTCTGAGCAGCCAAACTGAACTCATGCAATTATTGGATGCCTTTAATTCTCTAAAGCACAAAAAAATTCCAATTGTTATTTACCGGATAGTGACTATTTTATAGGCATATATTCATAGTGCTAAATCGATTCTATGTCATTTTTAGCAGAGCTCAACTGTTAATTATTTTCCACACAACTGAAATGCATTTAGGTTGCAACAATGCCTATTACCATTTTTTTTTCTCACTGTTGTAATACTATAACAGGGAACATAATATTTGAAAATTTTTTAAAGGACCAATTTGAACAATAGTAATAGCAAGGTAACCTTCATAATGGAGTCAGTCTTTCAAAACTTGAAACAGTTTTGATAATTATTAGTGAAGCCTAAGCTTTTGGAAAATATGACTTCTGAGATAAGCCAAATATTGTATGTCCCTTCGTACTAAGAACACCAAGAAGTAAATTTTAGTGCGTACTAGTTTTCTAAATAGGATAGGTCTTCAGAAAATGTCATTTCCCAATGAGTTCACGATAGTAATATAGTGTTTGTTTTGTTTTGTTTACAGAAAAGCCTTATAAATATGAAAATATTTGTTGGCACGGATTAACTTCGTGCATTTCATATGGGAAATGCTATATCAAAAATTTAAACTATAAATACCAAAATCATTAGCAATAATAAGGACCAAATATCTTAAGAATGTATACTCTCACTAGTGAAAGGGAGTGAAAATAGATGGGCTTTTGCTGGAAGGTACAGTTTGACGTTAAAGCTAATTATGAATGCGGAAAATTTATAAATTTGAACAGTTACCTTATTGTACATCTTTCTTTTTTACTATTAGAATGAAATTCTCAATATGTACCCCTATTATTACAAATCTAAAAAGCTCTAGACGAAATGAGAATAGATAACAGCAAATCCCTGTGGTAGGCAATGTAGCTCTTTCTCCCCATATGCAGGTAAAGAAATGTGGGTTCCATCAGGGCAGTAAAAGAGATATTTGTTCAATATCACAAAGTGGGGCACCTGGATGGCTCAGTTGGTTAAGCATCCAACTCTTGATTTCAGCTCAGGTCATGATTTCATGGTTCCTGGGATCGACCCCAGAGTGGGGCTCTCCCTCAGAGCACAGAGCCTGCTTGGGATTCTCTCTCTCCCTGTCTCTCTCTCTCTGCCCCTCCCCTGATCATGCACCCTTGCACTTGTGCACACATTCTCTCTCTCTCTCTCTCTCTCTCTCTCTCTCTCTCAAAATAAAAAAAATAAATAAACATTAAAAAAATCACAAAGCGTGTGGCATACATGATCTGCACTCTATACTACTCTCATTATGCATCAGAACTAAACTACTTCTGCTTCATTGCATTTCAACATTCAAATAATGAGAAGACACAAAAATTCATTGCAAATTAAAAAAATGAATTTCCTGTTTTCTTTAGGGAATATAAGTAACTTTTAAATCATGTATATAACTTTCAATTACCTGTCTTTCCTGGATTGTTCTTAACTCCCTTCCCTCCTTAAGCTCCTATTCAAAATCCAATCTCTCAAGCAGAGATGTTAATTAATATCTTGGACCCATCCATTGTCTCTTTCTGTTCTGTTGCCTTCTCTCTGCCACATTTCTCTTTGAAAGGCATCACCTATAGCATAGTGAGGGAGAGCCCAAGAACTGGTTTTAGAGTATCTGAGATGGGAGACTGATTCCACCACTTAGGAACTAAGTGATCTTCAGCAAGTTCTTTAGCCTCTGTTTCGTTACATGTAGATGGGTGATGATAAAGTTTCTCACCTGAGAGAGCTGTTGCAAAGATGATATGAGCCAGACTATATAAAGTCATCAACACATGGTCTCTGGCACATAGTAGGCACCCAATAAAATTTAACTATTATTACTACTGTAGCCTGGTTTTCTGGTTTATTCTACCTTAAAAAATCTACACTGTACAGCCTGAGAAGTTTTTGAAAGTACATACCTGATCAGTATTTCTAAGCTTAGAATTCTTAGAAATTTCTCATAGAAATCTCAAAGAAGTTTATTAAAACTTCACTCAATTTTTCTTGAGATTCTTAATTATCTTTACAGTCTCATCTCCTGCCCATTTTCTAAACTTATTCTTAACTCCAGAAATATCAAAGTTTGTGGAATTCTCAAAGTTATAGGGCTCTCCTATGCTGTATTATCATTTGAATATTTTTTCCATATTGTAGACATTTTGGGAAATACAAAAGATGCATGAAGATATCAATGAAATCACCTAACATTCTAAAGCTAGAAATATTTTAATATATTATATCTTAGAAAATAAATTGATATTTTCCATCTATGCTTTTCATTCTGACCATTTCATTTAACATTGAATTAAATTCTTTCAAACTATGATGACAATGGCTATGCAATATTCATATACACATTTATAATCAGAAGCATTTTTCAATAATCTTCTAAAGTACAGCCTTGGGGCGCCTGGGTGGCTCAGTCGGTTAAGCGTCCGACTTCAACTCACGTCACGATCTTGCGTTCTGTGAGTTCGAGTCCCTCATCGGGCTCTGGGCTGATGGCTCAGAGCCTGGAGCCTGCTTCAGATTCTGTGTCTCCCTCTCTCTCTGACCCTCCCCCATTCATGCTCTGTCTCTCTCTGTCTCAAAAATAAATAAACGTTAAAATTTTTTTTTAATTAAAAAAATAAAGTACAGCCTTTTACTTATTTTTGAAAGGGAGATGGGTAGCTAGAATATGATCATGTGAATGTTTCTATAAATTATTGTCTAATTAATCTCCAAAACACAACATCTTCCATGATAGTTGTGTTTCTGTCAATTTCTGTTTCTATTTATAACAAAGTTTGTTTTCATATATACAGTATTTTCTCATGTGGTTCATAATTTACTAATATAAGTTTTATCCTTGGTGAAAGGTTTTTGTTTTTGTTTTTTTGTTTTTGTTTCTGTTTTTGTTTTTGTTTCCCCCCCATGGGAATCTTCTACGGGTTATTGGTACATCCCTAAAGAATGGCTTCACTTTGGCTTGGCTGGAATTTCCAATGAGTTTGGTTTAACAGCGCTAGGATTTATTTTTGTTGTCGTTAACATCTTAGCTTGAGGTACCATAAGGATATTATGAATCTTTAAAACCATGCACAATGGAATTTGGCTTCAGTTTTCTTGCAGGGATTTCATCTCTCACTCACACACTCACAGATGAACCTTCACCATCTCGTACACACGAAACTGCCTCTGGAGACCTAATGGTTTATGATCTTGGCTCAATTAGCTCCCTTTCTCAGATGGCTATTGGATATCCCATTCCCATGTGATAAAAACACCAGTCTCTGGCTATACAGACTTTTACTCTCTTGTGGGCTTTTTGGCAATATTTAGTACCTGGGTGTGTCCTTGATATCAGTGTTTGAGGGGAAGGAAACGCATCTTTCAAATCAGCATGGGGCGCCTGGGTGGCTCAGTAGGTTCATCCTCCAACTTCGGCTAAGATTATGATCTCATGGCTCATGAGTTCGAGCCCTGCATTGGGCTCTGTGCTGACAGCTCAGAGCCTGGAGTCTGCTTTGGATTCTGTGCCTCCCTCTCTCTCTCTGCCCCTCCCCTGTTCACACTCTGTCTGTCTCTGTCTGTCTCTCTCTCTCTCAAAAAATAAAAATAAACATTTAATTTTTTTTTAAATCAGCTTAGTTGTCTATGTTTATCAGAATTCTAACTTGAATTTTTTTTATATAATTACTGTGTTTGCACATACTTTTCAATGCATTCTGGGGTTCCTATCACCTCTAGGAAAGTAAAGGCAGAATCCAAGAGATGGTGAAGTGAACTAATAATATTAAGTTTAAGTAGGAGAAACTGAGAAACTTACAGTAGAGTTCTAATATTTTGATGAATCCACAAGAAAGAAAACTAGACTGAAGCCACATATTCTCTATAACCCCTCCCATCCTTCTTCCTACTTCTTCTCCATATAAAATGACAACAATAAATTACATAGTTGTGCATTATCTATATCCTAAACAAAGGCTCTCAAATACATAATGAGGAGGGATTTGTATTCCAGAGACCAGTCGACCCAAAACTAGGTGGACTGACCATATCAATCCTCTCAAGTGCCAAGTTCTTGGGGGAGAAGGGTCCAGTTAAAACAGGTCATTTTGTGAGTCTCTTTGGTCCCAAAGATGGCTTTTTAAGGGTTTGTATGATGACAGAATGGATAAAATTAGAAGCAAGTGAAAAAATCAAAATAGTAATAGTAATAAGTGCCAAACTGGCATGTAGCCAAGGTACCTACTGGGCAGGGATCAAAGACACATATGGTGAGTCTCAAACAATGATGCTATAGAACTTTGGCAAGTATCACAAGACTAATGTGCACCAGCCTTAAACAATAAAAAAGAAAGAATGAAAACAACTTGGTTACCAATACTGGATGATACCTAAGGGGAAGCAAAGCTTTCATCATCTCAGTTTTATTACTGAAAAATTTAGATAACTTCTCACATATGTTATGTCTGGCTGATCTAAATTGATGGGAAGGATAACAGAATGTTTAAAAACATTCTTGGCATTTGGTCCCTAAAAATAAAGTTCCATTAACAATAGCATTGTTCTGAAATAGAGCATTCTTTTGAGAGTAAGTAATGAGATCTATTTTACCAAAATAACACCCCACCCAGGTGATGGATACCTGGCACTAGAAACACAAATCAGAACAAAGCTGCAAACCACACTGCTCCAGATGTAGGAGTCCATTTCTTCTTTTACTAATTCAGAAGGATCCGAAAACATTAGATTTGCCAGCTGTGTTATAAAATAAAAGATACAAACATTGACTGTTCACTAACTATTTTTAGCTCATTAGATGGCTGCAGTGCACATAATTTTTGGCAACACATCTAAAAGCATCTTTCCATTCCATTACCTACAAACTCAGACTCTATTTGGCAAATGTTTTATCAATCAGTTAATATATTTTGATGGTTTACAGTAAATGTGACCTTAACAGGTAAAGTATAGTCACTCTTACCCATGGACAGGATCATTCTTTGAATCTGTATAAAGCACTATTAAATCAGAAAACAAGTCAATATCAATTACAAATACAAAGAACTTGGTATTTTGCTTTGCACATAGCAAGTGCTCAATAATACATCTTAGCTTTGTATCCCTTCTCCTCTTTCAAATCAAATCAGTTCACTGTTAAGAATATATATATATATGACATATATATGTCACATATATATGTCATACATATGTCATATATATATGTCATATATATGTCATATATATAATGTCATATATATATATATATATATATATATATATATGGCATTTCCCCAGTTGGAGAGACTTTATAAAGCCCAAATTTAATGACGTCTATAGAACATTAGTTTAATTCACTAAAGAAATTTTTTTGATGTTCAATAGTTAATGGGAAAATAAATATGAACAGATATGTAAGACATACCTTCTTGACTTTAAAGGTCTCACATTGTAGTGGTGACATCCAAAGAAAACTAAAATTTAACTTTAAATATATATACTAATAAATAAATACTAATATATATATAGTAGCAGATGCATTTTAGTCAGATGACTGTAAGACACTAAATCCTAAAATATAGAATCTAGATTTAAAAAACATTATTTATAGCATAATTTGCATGTTCCTTAAATGTGTATTGAATATTTAAATGCGTAATAAGTATAGGGCACTATACCACCCTGTGAGGAGTAATAATGAACAAGCAGCCTTTCACACAAAAACACTTCTAATTTAGTAGTGAAACATGCCACTCAAATATCTACAACAAAGCAGGATGTTGATGAGTGCCAAGTGATAACATGAAAACCACAGGGGCAGAGCACACTCCATTTTGAGTTAGGGACATAAGAGAAGGCACCAGAAGGAGGGCATATTTGAGAAGCTTGGACAAACCAAGCCCATCATGTGAAGGGGAACAGCAGGGAAAGGAAGAGAAAGATCAATTGATAACAGGCTACATTACCACCAAGAACTATCAAGACATGGAAATAATTTAAAATAAAAGTGTTCATAAAAGTACCTTATCTAATGATATTTTTATGTTCGTGATTATTTCACGGTGGAAATTACAGGTACAATGATCCTTTTCAGTTTTGCCACAGATGAACATAAACACATAAATCCACGGAAGGTGCTAAAACGAGGCTAATTTTAAAGTATTTACTTTGCAAGTCAGACTTTTATATACAGCCTTAGATTTTCTTTAAAGTGTGTCATACCTGTTCTTGTAAGCTGGGGAGGAAAGATTGGATTTATTAAGTGACAAGACCTATGCAGCACTCCACTGGAGGTTTTAACTATGTGACTGAATTGTCATCTCCATTTAATAGCTGAAGAAACTGAGGCTCAGAGACCTTGGACAACTACACCAAAACCAACAGGAAATGTTAGTGGGTTCAAATTTGTGTATCTCAAAGACTTTGCTCTACCTTTTTTTAATCTCATGTTTTTCAAGAATAAACGATAAACAGGCATTATTCACACACATACAGCCATTTGTTCCTTATAATACTTTCTAGAAAAGGAAACCTTTGTTCGCAGAGGTTAAAATGTTTATTCTAGACCTCAGTCTTCTGATTCTTCATTCCGTGAGATTTCCACAATGTAGGGAGGAACAAATCTTGTCCTAAGTCTGAAATTCAAAGATTTTCAGGCTTGATGACAAAGACTTTCAGCCTTTTCAGGCTTGATTACATTTAAAGTACTGTCCATGGGAACAACATAAGATTAAAGAATTCTCTTTATAACTTCAGCATTTATATATGCTCTGTCTTACTGAGGGTTTAAGACTAAGGTCTAGGTCCTCAAAGAAAATTTGCAGAGAGGACATCATCTTGATAATCATGTGTAGTGGTGGTGGTGATATTACTCTTATTGTAAGTAATTCGAGCCATGAGTTCACGCCCATGCTATAAGCTTATCAAAATATCTAATAGGAATTATGAGTTGTGAATTCCCGATGATTTTTTACTTTTCATTTTTTCTTTCTCTGTCACCTGGGATACTCATTAGTATATTTCTCCACATATCACATTTTTTTTTTCCTGACCTAATGAAGTTCTACTCTACCACTTATAGAAGTTTTTCCATCATGGAAAAAGTAGTTGCCATGGCAACAGCTTCCTAGTGTTCTCTTGGAAGTACAATTCTCTAAAGAATTCAAAACAACTGATTGGATAATGGAGTCCCTTTCAAACTGGAATGCCATCACTCTGAGAACATTTTAGTTAAAAATTGTAAGGGCAGAAAGTCATAAGAGTGCATTAATAAGTGGCATTACTCAATGCTCTGCATTTTACCAGCCTCAAATCTCCTCTAAATTCACAAATGGAAATGCATCAATATGGAATCATATGAATTTTCAAGGCAATGATCTATAGCTGTTGTGTAATGCAATATTAATTTTGACAACTTTCAAAACTCATACATGATGTTTGGATAAGTTTTCACTCACTCATTTAAAGTTTGACATCAGCTAAAACATTATAAACCCACTAGATAGGTAGGGGTGCAGGAGTGCAAGGAAACAGGTTCTGGAGATTCTCTTCTTCCCACTCAGTCCCTGCTCTCATTATTTTTTTCCAGTATCTTCTATTTCACTTTCTCACTCTATATTGTACAAACATACTTGTTAGTTTATTTTATTATGCCCTCAGAAACATTTCCTTTTCTCATAGTTATATATTATTCATAGAGATTTCTGATTCTTGGTAACTCATAGTTTGCTTAACAAAAGCTTAAAGGTATAGACTTAATGTTAGGATTAATCAGCATTATTTGCAACACTGTGAAAATGTTTTTTGACCTTTAAACTTCATTTTCAAGGGTGCTTGGAGGCTCATTCAGATAAGCATCCAACTCTTGATCTCGGCTCAGATCATGGTGTCATGGTTCCTGAGATCAAGCCCCTCATCAGTTTCTGTACTGTCAGGGTTGAGCCTGAAGGTGAAGAGATTCTCTCTCTCCCTCTCTTTCTTTCCCCCTCCAGCTCACACGCACACTCTTGCTCTCTCTCTCTTCCTCAAAACAAATGAGCATTAAAAAAAAAAACCTGTAAAAAAATAAAAAGAAACCAACAAAATCATCTTAACAGAATAGCTTAAAATCAGTATTTCTCAACCTCAACAGTATTGATATTTTGGGCCTGCTAATTCTTTGCGTGGGGGCTGTCCTTTGAATTTTAATAATTTTAGCAGAATTCTGGCCTCTAACTCAGCAGATGCCAGTAGCCTCCCCTAACTCATGACAACCAAAATTATCCCCAGGCACTACCAAATGCCCCCTGGGAGGCAATAACCACCACTGATTGAACATGACTGGTATGCTAGATGATGATGTCAGTGACTTTACCTGTGACAGGAACTATGGTAAGTACTCTGCTATGCACATTATCTAATTAATGAGAAAGGTTCTCTGATTCTTACCTCACAATTGAGACAGTTTGAGCACAGAGAAGTTAACTAAGTCACATAACATGACATGGCTAGTTAGCAAGACAGCTGAGTTCAAACCCAAGTGGTCTGACTACAGAGCCTACATTTTTTTTTGTCATCAGGCTATAGCTACTTTTGCGGAAATCACACTAAGCAAGAATGAAATCCATCAGAGACATGGATCATTTTAGATTTGCTTTTTTTTTTCTTTTCCCATAATTTCAAATGTTTAACCTATGGAAAATAGACTTCCTACAAATGTAAAACCTCTTCCAGTAAGTAGTTCCCTTATTCCCTTTGTCTTGCTCATTGAGTTGTTGAAATCCCATCAAAGACCAGATTTCCCAGGCAGAGATTTAAAGTTCAGCTCAAAAATTACATTCCTGGGATCATATCCTGACAAAACCATAGTTATGAGTATGAGACCCATACATATCATAAAACTGATTACATGTTATCTCACTTTATAATCATTCAAATATGAAGAGGATCAATATATTTTTATTATCATTAGTTCAAAACAAACTCATTAAAATTAGTTTATAAATCTTTTAACTCTTAGCATTCAAATATTATCTTCTTACAAATGATAGCCAGCAAAGCTTAGATTTCTCTTGCCACCCCTCTCTTTTTTTTAACTTATTTTTTTTTAATTTACATCCAAGTTAGTTTACACATAACACAGTAATTATTTCAGGAATAGAATTTAGTGATTCATCACTTACATATAATACCCAGTGCTCATCCCAACAGGTGCCCTTCTTAATGCCCATCACCCGTTTAGCCCATCCCCCCACATACCACCCATCCAGCAACCCTCAGTTTGTTCTCTGTATTTAATAGTCTCTTATGGTTTGTCTCCCTCTCTGTTTTTATCTTATTTTTGTTTCCCTTACCTTCTGTTCTTCTGTTTTGTATCTTAAATTCCACATATGAGTGAAGTCATATGATATTTATCTTTCTCTGAATGATTTATTTCACTTAGCATAATGCACTCTAGTTTCATCCACATTGTTGCAAATGACAAGATTTCATTCCTTTTGATACCAGAGTAATATTCCATTGTATATACCACATATTCTTTATCCATTCATCAGTCGATGGACATTTGTTGCCACTACTCTATCTTAACTCTGTGTGGTAGAAGTGATATTTTGCAGAAAATACACACTATCATACAGCACAATTTATAAAGATTTTGCCTTTGTAAGTATTGTGTCTTCAAAAATTATGATTTCTCTCTTGGTCTAAAACCTTGTTTTACTTTGTTTCATGCTGACTATAAAATGTTAAAAGGAATATAGTCTAACAATCAACATTTTATCTGATCAAGAACAGTTAATTTATATCATATTAAATGCATGGTGTATATTATCTCCTTCTAAGCTTCTAGGAGAGTTGATTGAAATGATAGCAACCTATAGCTGGCTTGAATTGATTGATTTCTATGTGCCACACACTATATTAGCAGTTCTTCATATATTAATTCATTTAGTCCTCAGAACAACTCTTTTACATAGGTATCTTTAATATCAACCTTTTGGAAGCAAAAAATTGGAACCATAGAGAGATTAAATAATTTGACCAAAGTCACATTGCTAAGAAATGAGTTAGTTGGTTTATAAACCCAAGCCATTTGGCGCCAAAGCTATACTGGAGTCACTTATGTATACTTCCTTCCTACTACAGTGGGGGAATTATCACCACATATTATATTAGTCATCATTTTAATAGATAAATTAAATTAGAAAGTGTATCTTACACTGACACAGTAGGAACAATGTACTCAGCTTCTTACAAATTGTGCCATCCATAAAAAATTCTTGGCAGGAGAGGGTAAGAATTTTACTTATGAAGAAATGAATTAATAACTATAAAGATGGTTTTGAATCCAATGATTCTAAATTGTTACTTAGACAATTTACTTTCTTCCTTTCTCATTAGTTCAACTATCTGAATCCTCCATATCTCAGTGAGACCAAGTTTTCCATGTGCTTGGGTTAGTCCCAGAGTCTACTTGTCTCGCTATCCTATACTATACAGAATTTCATGAATTTCTCATTTTTAGCAAAGAATTTTATTTAATAATTATATGAAAATAAGCCAGGATGGGCTAAGTCAACCTTCAGCTTCTGCCATAATCTCATCTTGCAGAGTGTGAGACATTTGTTCTGAGAATGGAGTTCTCACTTTAACACGTGGTTAAATCTGTAAGAGGACCAGCAGCAAGCCTCTTTCTTTATTTGATCTTTTCCAGATGCCACATGTAACTACTATCTCCTTTTCAAGGACAGCATGCAGGGTGCCAGCTGATCAAATAAAATGGGCTTTGTGAGAAACAGCTAGGGACAGCTAATTCCATGTGGTCTTGGGTGATGATGGTCAGAAAAGAAATCTATCCATCAATTCCTGCTGATCCCTTGGTCTTACTAGCTGGTTAGTTGTCCCATGACCCCTTCTTAGTCCTGTGAAATGTCTGAAGCTGACAAAATACCAATCCTCTGAATAGAAGGAAATATTGAAACTCATAAGCTAAACATGCATGAATCATGTAAAGAAATAGAGGCTGAGCAGTCCTGCGATGGAGTATGGAGAGTAGCGGACACGCTGGATATTGTGAGGTTTTTGAAGACTTTACTATACAATGTAAATCTACAACTGTTCATTGGATTTTTACTTATGCTCACACTTTTCATTTTGGAATAAAATATTTGGATAGCAATCTCAGGAGAAAACAAATGTGCATTTAAAGTACTAAGTTCTGAATTTCCATTTCTCAAGAAAGTTGATGAGGCACTTGCAATTTAAACAAAATGTATTTCAGTATTTACCATCCACCCTGGGAGTTGTACCAATCACATTAAAATCAAAAGACAAATCTACAACAGAAGCACCAGCGTTTTAAGAAGACTATACCGAAAGACAACATGTACAGGCAGAGGTGGAATATCTATCAATCTATAAAGCATGACCTTTGGTTTAGTTATTATTCTAACTTAATATTCCTATTTATATTCTAAGACTTTGTGTGTGTGTGTGTATTTGTGTGTTTGTGTGTGTGTGCATGCATGTGCACAGGTAAATAGCAAAAATAGGGCTGTTAATACACTGGCTCCATGAGAAAGAGAACTTGTAAGTAATACCTTTTTTAGTACATTGTTCAGAGATTTCAATAGAAAAGCAGCTTAGCTAATTACTATAAAAGTTTGATATGGTTTCTCATCTGATTCATGGAATAAAATTCAAGCTGTTGAAATATATTCAAGGGAAAGATCTGACTTGACTGTGAATGCTATTATAAGTTCAGTTAAAAGTTTAACATTGAAGATAATTTTTGTTGTTATTGTGATATTACAAATAAGGTCTTTTGTGTAACACAGCAGTATAACAAAAGTGTGTTCCTACTAAAAAGCTTATGAAGAAAAAAATGTAGCTGGGATTGGTTGTGATACACAAATAACTCATGAATGTTGCTAAACTAGGGAAATATTCTACTAGTCAAACTGAAAATATGGATGTCAAAATTTACACATATCAGGAAATATATCATTGAATCACAAGCTTTTGAGATGAACTAATGTTGAAAAAAAATACTATAGCATAAAAGCATATATAACATTCCTTTTTTAAATGTTTACTTACTTATTTGGAGAGGTGGTGGGAGCAGAGAGAGAGAGAGAGACAGAGAAAGAATCCCAGGCAGGCTTCACACTCAGCATGTGGAGCCCAATGTGGGGCTCGATTCCATGACCCTGAGATCATGACCTGAGCTGAAATCAAGAGTTGGATGTTTAACAGACTGAGCCACCCAGGCAACCCATGAGATTTCTTCTTCACTGCTTATCTTTGATCTGATTTTAGACTGTTAGGGCCCTTGTGAACAACTTTGCAAATCAATCTCAGTTTCTAATATATACTAAATGTTTTGTTTTTGTTTTTGTAAAAGATTCCTCCAAATTGTTATGGCATTTTCAAAACGAGTTGGAAATCTTTAATACATATGATCAATTAATAGAGTGCCCAAGACTTCAAATTTTGAAAATTTTAGGAAATTGCACTTAAAGAAAACACAGTTTGCAAAGAGAAGTTGCTAATATTTATCTTTACTACTTTAAGCTAATTGGTAAAAGTTAAATGATATACAAGATTTAAGTCTGAAATTGTATAATTGAGTTGTGTGTTATCTTGAATTTGGGGAAGAAACTTTGATAAAAATCTTATGTGTTCTTGGATAGATTCATATTCTGTATGGGAATGAAATGAAGTAAGAAGGTTGATTCTTTCACAACATCTTATTTGGAAAATATTCAACAAAATAAATATTAAATAGGATATTGATATTTACATCAAAAGAGAAATATTGAATTGAATAGAATAACAAATATTCATGGGGAGTTTGCTTGATGAATTTTATCTTACAAATGATTTTGTCAAAGCAAAAATATTATAAATGCAGTTTAAAAGACAGTATAGGGATGCCTGGGTTGCTCAGCTGGTTAAGTGTCCAACTCTTGATCTCAGCTCAGGTCATAATTTCATGGTTCAGGAGATTGAACCCCATGTTGAGCTCTGCATTGTCAGTGGGATTTTTCTCTCTCTCTCTTTCTGCTCTCTCTCTCAAAATAAATAAATAAACTTAAAAAAATAGTATAGTTACTTGGACTAAAATATTGGAATAAAATATAGGAATTGAGATACCCTCTATTTAGAAGATTTTTTTTCTGAGGGTATCAGGAAACTCAGTTACTGTATAAAAATATTTTCTCAATTAAAAATTATTATTTTTCATAGGAAAGAGTTCAATACAGTGGTAAAATTTCAATTTTATTGAATAAAATACATAACTTTAGGAAAGAATGTAGATATATGGAAATTTTTGATATTAAGTCTGATAGTTAATAGTTAAAAGTGATGAACTATTAAAGACATGACTAACAAATAGACTAAGCTCCTAAATGTAGTGCTAAGATTTTTTTTAATGTTCAGGTAATTGCTACAATAATATCTGTTTTCTTTTTATATGTGCGTATTTTTTTAAGAAAATTAAAAATATTGTTTTAAAAGAATTATTTTATAGGTTCACCAATATATTTTCCATAAATAAGTATTTCAAATTTACACAATTTCAATTACTTTGGTACATTTTTTCAAATTCAAAAGAGTCAATTTAGACAATAAAATGATGTGATCACTCTATATGATTAAAACCACAGCACATAAGATTGGATTGGGTGCCACTGGGTGTCTCAAGTGGTTTCAGCTCAAGTTATGATCTCACAGTTCATGAGTTCAAGCCCCACATAGGGCTCCATGCTGACAGTGCAGATCCTGCTTGGGATTCCCTCTGTGTCCCTTTCTATCTGCCCTTCCCCTGCTCATGCTCTCTCTCTCAAAATAAACACATAAACTTAAAAAAAAAATGTTGTATTGGTATTTTGTCACTGTGTAACCAAGCGGCTTAAGGTAACACACATTTATCGTCTCACAGCTCTATGTGAAGAAATCTGGGCATAACTTAACAGGGTCCTCTCCTCAGGGTCTTACAAGGCTGCAATCAAAGTAAATGGACTATATTCCCAACAAAAAGCTCAGCAGGGGAAGAATTCCCTCCCCAGTTCATTTGAGTTGTTAGTGGAATCCATTTTTCTGTGGCTATATGATTCTAAGTCCTCACATTTGCTGGCTGGACGCTGGAGGCTGCTGTCCAGTCCTAGTGCCCACCCATAGTTCAGTGCCATGTGGGCACTTCTCCAACATGGCTACATCTTCATTGAGCCCACAGGAGACTCTCTAGCTCCAGTCGGCTAAGATAGCACCTTATGTGATATGATATAATTGCAGGAATGACAGTCTATCACATTATTTTATCAGTTAAATGCAAGTTCACAAATTCTGCCCATACTCACAAAAGGGGTATTTACACAAAGATGTAAACCCCAGGAGGTGAGAATCATTGGCTGTCAACTTAGGATTTGTCTGTGACAAAGATAATATTCGATATTTCAAAATGTAAAAAAAAAAGAACATGCTGATGTGTGATCACATATTACTCATACAGTACACTGGTTTTAAGATATGTCCATAAGTTCTTTGATACCCCTACCCTCAGAGATGGTCTTTATGTCCTCTCTCCTTGACTGAGAGCCAACCTTAGTTTACTATTTTTTTGCCAATAGAACCCAATGGAAGTGATATGTTGTGACTTTTGAGACTAGGTCAGAAATGGCCTTGCAGCATCCGTTTCTATCATTCTTTAGAGGCCTCTCTTGGGACACATCCTTTCAGAACCCAGCCACCATGCACTGAGAAGTCTATATCACATAGAGAGGGCCTGTGTAGGTGTTCCAGTCAAAAGACCCAGCCCAGATGCCAGAAAAGAAAAAAAAAAAAAAAAAAAAAACCACCTTGGAAGCAAATTCCCCAGTTCCAGTTGTTCAAGGCCACAGCCATTGCTATGTCTTCCCAGCTAAGGCTCCAGACATGGTGGAACAGGAAATATTTGTCCTCTGTGCTGTTTTCTAATTCCGGATCCACAGAGTCAGTGAGTGTAATAAAATGGTTGTCACTTATAACTCCAAGTTTGAGGTGATTCGTTACACAGCAACAGTAACTAGAATACATATTGAGAATTTACGTGCAATTTTTATTTACAGTTATAAGTTCAGAAAACTCAGATATAATGCAAATTGTCTTTATCAAAAATATGAAAAAAAACAGTGGAAGTTTAGGAACTTCATAGATTTGAATTGTAAAATTTCAAATACATTTCACTATGTATTTAAATTATATCTATACTTAAATTTTTGTCTTTCAAATCAGTTATTAACCATTAGTTCATGAAGTTTGTCACTAAGTGCTGAATTTTAAATTACTATCTGCCAAGTTAAGCATTTGACATTTAAAACAGCTGTGGCAATTCTATTTACTACTTAGATATTGAAAATCAATGACAAATACTAAAATACATATAACTTGTAACTAAAGCCAGTTGTTGGAGTATAAACATGGAAAAATATTTAAATTATATACTATCAACTAAATGAAAAATATATTAAAATAACATGTTATATATAAAAAGTAAAATGTTATGTGTGAAATTCAATGATTCTTGATCAGCAACAAAATATGGGTATCATTTACTTTTTCCACATTGCATTTGAGTTTTATTTCAAGGTCAAGTTGAAGCTTTTAGATGTTATGAATAAAGTAAGATCTTCTTTGGAACCTAACATAAAATATTGTGACTTTTGGCTTTAATTACAAACACCATGTCAATAAAGTTAATAATACTTTAATAAAGAAATTCTAAAAAAATTGTAATTATACATACTTCTATTTTATAAAGTTCAAAATACACTGCCTGTATGAGACTTTTCCTTTCATCACAAGACTACTAAAGGCATATTAAATCTTTAAATATGATTTATAGCCTCTTTCTATCTATGAAGACATAGTTTCTTCCATAACAAAACAGTACTTATGTACGAATTAATCCCAGATTTTCAAAGCTGCGATTGAAAAGGATACAGAAGTTGTTAAGAGGGAATTGAAATACAAGACATATTAAGAAGTTGTAAAAGGAAGAAGTCGTAAGAGCTCAGGACTCATGGCCCAGAAAATTACATGTCTGGAGTCTATAGAAATTAAAAACGAACAAACAAACAAACAAAAACCTCCCTGCACTTACTCCATTATCTGTGAGAAATGACATAAAGGAACTACCAATGACAATGGTAAAATGAAGTAATTATTTCCAAAATAAAGAGCTTAAATATTAATTCTGGGTGAGATGCTAGCTAAAATTATAGATGGAACAGTCTGTAAGTACAGAAAATAGAAATGTTAATCATAATGGCCAGTAAAACTTAGAAAAATAAATCATTTTAAACTAAACACAACTTTTTTTTAACAGACTTAACCTTGTAAGACAGAGAAATGGAGTTAGGGTCTGGGTAATTCACCTAAATAAGACACAATTCAGAAAGGGGCATGATAACTACAGGAAAATGCCTGAGGAAAGCCATTGAGGAAGAAGGATTAGACTGGTTTTGCACGATTACAAAGATTAGGATTTGGATCAGTGGATGCAAATAAAGGTGCTGTGTACTGAAGGGCAGGTTTCCCACAATGAGAGCATGGTCAACTAAACTGTACAAATTCAGGACATGTAAGGTCCTCATCCCTGGATATGTTCAAATAAAGGGCTAAAAACAACAAATACCACCCCAAAACAAAACAAAACCCCAGGGTCTGTTATCTACTAAAATTATGGTTTCCAAGTGTCCTGTATGCACAGAACATGTCCTGTATTTCATGATTTTGTTCTGTGTCCTCTACTAACTTTGATAACATACTTTAAATGTCCTTTATTTAGCTTTTGTCAAAAAACTACAAAAACACACCAGACCTATTTTTCTGCCATACTAACTGGTACTTAAATAACTTAGGTGCCAACAGTAGGTGAGGCCATACCTTCACTAATAAAGATCTGAGTAATCCCTTATGGTTTCTCCTGCAGTTTTGACTAAGGGAAAATGAAGAGGGAGGACTGAGAATTAAAAGTACTTATTTTCCTATACTCACAGAAAGGAAAGAAAAAGACTATTTGGGCCAGAGTTCTAAGTTGTGACTAGTAACCACCAATAAGTAGAGATAACTTCTAATCTGTATACATGCTCAGAAATCAGCCAGTCAACAGTTTCATTTTAGAAAGTTAGCAAATGCATAACAGCCCCAAGCATTTGAAGGTCAGCAGCTTAATCAGTGACCCATCTAGACAATGGCCAATCGGCCAGTGCCTCACTCTAGTCAATTTGAATGTCAGACAGTCAACAGCAGACTTATTTCTATAACCCACACGAGCACACCTGAAAGTCCATCAAAAACATATCTATTTATGGAAGTGCACCAATACTTGAACTCCAGCCTTTCCTAAATCTTATGGAAGATCAACTCTAGCTTTGTATTTGTATCTTAAAATACAACTCTCTTTTGCAGGCAAACGGCAAGTTAACCATTTTTTTTTGCATCAGATATAAAAGTCACTTGTTGTTAGTTTACAATTCTTTCAATGATTCAAACTGATTATAGTTAAAGTTTGCACCTGTGAAATAACACACCTACTGGTATGGCTGTGAGGTTATTAAACGGAATCTTTTTGATTTTTGCAGTGGTTTCTATGATCTTTTTTTTTTTTTTTTCAGCTAAGACAACAGAAAGTATGGTGTATTGTACACGTTACACTCAGACACAAATGAAAATGGAGTTAGTCCCAAAAGTCATAGGTCCAGGGCAAAAGACCAAAAGGAACTATTTTGGTATGAGCAAAGTGCGTGTCTCAAAGGTGGTCCTTGCAATCGGATGGCGATAGATGTCCTAGGTCCATGGAATGCAGTCCGATTCCTAACAGCATCCCTGGCCTCCAGCTTTCCGTATTTCTGCTCCTGTGGCTTCCATGTGAGCATAAGCTTTGATGTGGTGGTTGACATGGACCTCTGCCTCATCCATCGTTTTAGCTTCAGCCTACACATTAGCTTCTTCCTCCCTTTGGCTTTCACAGTGTTTGGGTTTCCAAGAAGATGGCGCTAAGGCTGAGAACTCTATTATCTATTTTTATGTGTATATATTGTAGCCCAAATGAAAGAGTAAATTTTGAGATACATTTTATGAATGGCGGGCATTTATTAAACAAAGAAAAGGAACTCTTAATGCTCTCACTTTTTAAATCGTAACTTGTGGTTTATACAAACCACAGGTAAGCAATCACGTTGCAGAAAAAAAATTTCCCTTAGTTTCTGTAATACTTTTTGGGGAAAATGTCTTCTTATAAAATGAGATTTGAGAAACAATAGAAAAATTTGCAGAGATTCCCTTACTTAGCAGTGAATAAAAAAAAAGTACTGCTTTAAATGGAGGTCATACAAATAATAAATTTGGTAAATGTTTGCATAAAGGTGAAGAGAGTGTTTATCTGAAGTTGAAGCAAAACATGAATGGTCTGGGTGGTTTAGTTGGTTGGGTGTTGAACTCTTGATATCGGCTCAGGTTATAATCTCACAGTTAGGATCCAGAAGTCCTGAGATAGAGCCTGGTGTCAGGCTGGTGCTGACAGCAAGGACCCTGCTGAGCATTCTCTCTCCATCTTCTCTCTCTGCCCTTCCCCTGATCATTCTTTCTCTCTCTTTCGTCTCTCAAAATAAATAAATAAATAAATAAATAAATAAATAAATAAACAAACAAACATTAAAACAAAACAAAACATGAGTGGTCTTGTAGAAGGTGTGGCGGTCTTGTCCATATTGTAATAATGCTCCTCAAGCATCGTTGGATGTCTGTTCTATTGAAGTAAATATTATACAATTATTCTTTTACTTCAGCATTTGTTCTGTTCAAACTGAAAGATTAAAGAATTTTTGTGATTCCTTTGGCATTCAGCATTCTTTCATTTTCTTCACATTCAAAACCTGGTATCTCTCTTTAACAAATGCAGATAAGAGAATCCTCAATTTATGTGAAGCTCTGAAATCTGTTTTAATTCTAAAGAAAAGTTCCCCCCAAATTCTTGTTGCCAAGAATGTTGATAATACATTACCTGAAAGCCTATACATTAACAACAGGATTATGCAGATTGAAAGAAGAGTTAATGGTGTTCTTGAAATACTCTCTGGCGTAAAGGAACTTTTCAAAAAGTGCTAAAGAAATAAAAAAAAAAAATGTAGCCCATTAGGTGCCAAGGCTCTAATGGCTTGGCTCTTAGGCTCTTCTTAAAAGAGGGACATCACTTATAAATTGAAATAAATTCTGATTTGAGGTATATAGTTGTCAGGGTGCCTGGGTGGCTCAGCTGGTTAAGTATCTGACTTTGGCTCAGGTCATGATCTCACGGTCTGTGAGTTCAAGCCCCATGTCGGGCTGTGTGCTGAGAGCTCAGAGCCTGGAGCCTGTTTGGATTCTGTGCCTCCTTCTCTCTCTGCCCCTCCTTTGCTCACTCACACTCTGTCTCTCTCTCACTCTCAAAAAAAAATGAGTAAACATTTAAAATTTTTTAAAAATGAGGTGTATAATTATTAAGGAACTTGTTATGACTGTCTTTTAAAATGGACTTTACCCTTTAAAGAATCTGAATCTTCTATATTGATGTTAGTAAATATTCATCCAGAATGAGAATATGAAATCATTATGTGTAGGGTTGATGATGAATGGAATAAAAGTTGATAAGAATGCTCTTTCTTTCATTAGTGGAAAAAAAAATTTTTTTTTATTTTATTTTTTTATTTTTTTTTTTATTATTTTTTTTTTTATGAAATTTATTGACAAATTGGTTTCCATACAATACCCAGTGCAGTGGAAAAAATTTTTAAAGTAGCTGGTCAAGATATGCAACATCATCCTGAAGAATGCAAAAGCAAGTTATGCCATTAAAATAGTATTATGTGTTGGGGCATGTAGGTGGCTCAGGCTGTTGAACATCCAACTCTTGGTTTCCGCTCAGGTCATGATCTCATGGTTTCGTGGGCTCAAGTTCTGCGCGGACAGCAAGGACCTTGCTTGGAATTTTCTCTCTCTCTCTCTGTCCCTCTTCTGCTCACACCCCAGCTGTCTCAAAATAAATAAATAAACTTAAAAAAATAGTATTATGTGTCATATAGTACCTACATTTGTGGTGAGCATAGCATAACATATAGACTAGTTTAATTGCTATGTATATTTGAAACTAATGTAACATTGTATGTCAACTGTTTCACAAAAAAGCATAGTATTATATGCTTCAACAAATGAAGTTGAAAGTCAATTCTGAGTTAACTTTATGCTAGTAAGTGTTCAGTATACCAGTGTATAATTCTAATGCTCAGTGTGTTTTCTCATTAATGAATGTTCAATGGACCAAAGAACAAAAGACGTTGGCTCTGATGATTGTAGAGGCTGAGCTACAATAGAATCTGTTAAGCAAATTATGCAAAACAAGAAACTGCTAAGTAAGGCCAAATCATCAGGGAAATATAGTTAAAGAAAGAAGCATATAATTTAAATACTTGTAGTTTATTGCAGATAAGTCAGAAATAATTTCTCTTTCAGATATATCTCATACAAATTTTCTTTTATCTTAATGCAATATACAAAGCCAATTAGAAATAACTCAATATTTAAGTGACATCTTCTTTTTGTTTTTTTTTATTTATTAGCTAAATCTGGCAACTCAAGCGGCCACAAATAGCAAAATCTCAGTGCCATTCATTCATGAATGTGAATTGTGTTGTGAAATGTGAGTTTGTAAGTCCATTGAATGGTGCTTCTGATCTTGTGCAGAGTTGGCTAATCGAAGGTGGGCTTTCTCCAGCATCTATATGCAATTGATGGGAAGGCTGAGGGCTGGCTGTTAGAGGATGACCTCACTCATTTTTCTAGTTAGTGGTTTGCTAACTGTTGACTCAGGTTATTGGGGTGACTGTGACATATGACTCTTATCATTCTGTAGGATAGCCTTGACCTTTTCTTAGTAGCTGCAAAGATTTCAAAGAGAAACAGTGGAAACACAAGGTCTCTTAACTGGCACATTATCAATTCTACTACATTGTATTAGCCAAACCAAGTACTAAGTTTAATCCAAACTCAAAGAGGAAGGATATAGACTTTATTCCTTGAACCCATATGAATCACATTGTAAAAGGAGCTAAATACAGGAATAAGTGGAGAATTGTGGCCATTTTTGCGATAAATTTACCACATAGGAATTCAAGCAGTGTACCTCTAAAAACTATTGTTTTTTTTATTAGTAAATAAGCACATTTGCTAATTGTAAAATGTTCTTGTTAAGAAGTGAATAGCATATAAGGTAATGTTTAAGACAATCAACTTGGCTCTCTTAATTAGCTTGTTTTATATTATTAATATCTTATATTAGGTAAAGGCTAAATAATATAAATATTTAAACCATAGGTAATATAATTTAAGCTTAGTATTTTTCTTATTCTTTCATCAATTGTTTTCCTACAGATTTGATTCTATCTAAATAAATCCGATCTGTCAAATCCTAATGCTTTCCCTTTATAGACCCTTACTTATAGCTTCCATGAAAGTTTCTCCATTTTAAGATAGGATAAATAAGAGTAATCATATTTTGTTAACAAAATAACTATCATCAACGTAAAATGTTTCATTTGGCTCTAGATCTCTTGGCTTGCTAAATAAAATACATAGAAACTACAAGAAGATAATACACTCATCAAATGATGAAATCGGCAAAACGGCAGGATGTAGACCATGGATTAGCATAGAGCTGGCATTTTATATTTGACTCTCTGGCACCAAAAGAAATTTCATAGATCTTTTAGTTTGAGAACAGTTGACTGAATATTGTTCACATGCATGCAAAAATAAAATTATAAGGAAGATAAGATTTTTCTACACACGTTATGAGTATTTCCATTCCAAGAGAGCCAAAAAGGTGTTACACAACCTGTAATTACATTTTCCTTTAAATCATAATCTGATGATACATTTCCAGCTTTTCACGCATTCTCTTAACTTGTTTGTATTTCCTTCCACAATTAAACACAAAATCAATAAGATTAGGTCCCATAAGTATCCAAGTCTGGCTAAAAACCTGCAATTTCTGGTGCACACAATTTCAGGTGTTATTTTACTTATGTAAAATTATGAGAATTCTGTTTAAATAAATAGTATCAGTACTTTGGTATTTTTGTTTTGCAATCTTTCTATATAAAAACAAGTAAAAAAAATCAATTGACCAGACAAATCCTTCTATGCAGCTTACGAACTGATCCTGAAGAAGATGAACTGTTGGCATCACCATGTGATGAAACCAGTTGGTAATGAGTCAGCTAATATCTAAAGTACACTTTATCTGAAAAACAAACATGAAAATTGAGATATCCAAGTAATTTATTAGAGTAACATTTCTTTAAAAAGGCATGTAATTTCCTCTAAAACAATGTTTCTCAATCTTTACCTTGAATTGGAAGCACCTGAAGGGCCTGTTTTTCATTGGTTTTCAGACTTACTATTGGTAAGTCTGGGATGTGCTTAAGAATTTGCATTTTAAACAAATTTCCAGGTAATGTTGATACTGTTGGTCCAAAAGCCAAACTTTGAAAATTACTGATTTCAGAGGGACTGAAGAAACAGTTTAAAAATTAATCATTATTCTTGGGTCTCTAATCTACTGCTCTCTTCTCTAGGCATCTTAATAAAACTGGTTATTAACTGGTGCTAATCTAAAGGCAAATGCTGCGATTAAAAATTATATAACTGGACACCTGGGTGGCTGTCAGTTAAGTGTCCAACTCTTGATTCCGGCTCAGGTCATGATCTTACAGTTCATGAATTCAGGCCCCATGTCAGGTTCCGTGCTGACAGTGTGGAGCCTACTTGGGATTCTCTCTCTCTCTCTCTCTCTCTCTCTCTCTCTCTCTATCTCTCTGTCCCTCCCCTGCTCATACTCTGTCTCCCTCAAAATAAATAAACTTAAGAGAATTATATAACTAAGAAAAGTTTTAAACTTTCTCTCTATGGAGTGTTGAAATCATGTCCTAACTCATTCCTACTTGACGGTTTCACACACTTAGACTGTCCTTTGAACTGCTTTAAAGTTTATGTAGGTTATACTTTATTTTGGGTTTTATTTCTAATTAGCAAACTCTATTTCTTTTTTTTTTTTAAGTTTATTTATTTTGAGAGAGAGAGAAAGAGGGTGGGAGGGGCAGAGAGAGAAGGAGAGAGAGAACCCAAGCAGACTCCACAGTGTCCGTGCAGAGTGTAATGTGGGGCTCAAGCTCACAAACCACGAGATAATGACCTGAGCAGAAACCAAGAGTCAGACGCTTAACTGACTGAGCCACCCAGACACCCCAACAAATCCTATTTCTAAATACAGTACAGAGAGATATTTGTGAGTTCTCTTGCTACCTGTGCATATCTATTCATTGCTCAATTTGGGACAAGTTTGACAGTTTGCTATTTTAGCTGATATAATATCTTGTGATTACTCAACACAGAAATGTGCAGTTTCAAAATACTAAACTCTTCTCAGTGGTCTCAGTATTTGACTCATTCACTTCATGATTTGGGGGACAGAAAATGCCCGTGCCACCAGCTTAGTCTAATTTGTGTCACCATGAAAGTTCTTCTTGCATAAAAATTGGTGGTGTCCTTCCTAAGGCCCCTCATTAACTTTTGTCTTTTATTACATCTCACTAGTCTGAAAGTTCTTAAGACACTGTGCTTGCTTAACTTCAAAAAATCAGAAGTTATATAGTATGTTATGTTTCTCTGAAATTTATTTTTTTAATCAGTAATTTCTTTTGTAGTTTATGATTTCTCCAACAAGAATTTTTTTTTTTTTCTTAATAGGAGCAAACTAAAGAGCTGAAGCATAAGAAGCCCCTTGGTCCTATCATATATCAAAGTCAGATTTTTTTCTCAGTGACAACACTCAATAAAAAAAAGTAAGTTGATTTTATTCCATAAGTGCATACAGAAGTTACATTGATTCAATATCTGTTTCCATAGAGAAGTAGTTTGTTGGGTGTCTAGAGAGTTTGATGAGGAGAAGGTCATTCATAAAAATGTCTCATCTGAAATTTTCCTTCTGCCCCCCACCCTTTTTGTAAGGAGAACAAAAGTCAAGGGTAGCAGGGAGCTGACCCAGCTGTCAGAGGCTCCACCACCAGCAAATGTTTTATCTGCACAGCTCTTTGCCAAGTTTTCTACTGACAAAGAAGCCCTGAAATGTGAAACTTTAAGTCAGTTCATCAGAAAAAAAATATTACATATAAATTAGTTTGAGGAAAAGAAAATCATACACATTCTTTAACTTCTGTAGTTGTTTTGAAACAAAACAAACCCCTCTTACCTCTGCCAAAGAATGTGGCAAACCCGTGTAACCAGTGACATTTTTATCCTTAGGATTGAGTTTATATTTGTAGAGTAGTTTCACTTAACTTTTGTGTTGCTCAAGTTTTCTAGGCTTATATTTTGTAATTTTAAAATTATATTTTCAAAGATTGTACATTTAGTTTCCTAAAGCTTTTTATTAAGACAAAGGAAATTTTAAAAATGTTATTGTAGAAATAGTGATACTTGTACCAGAGGGACACATTAAAAACATAATGAAAAACCAATGAAGTTTTCAAGGGCTACTGGCATATAAAGCTTGCAGCTTTAAGGTTGTCTTTTCAGTTTTTAAATTAATACTAAATGAAGTATTTTCCTTGAAAACATTCCACGTGGCAGAAATACAACCTGAATGTACAGAACAATTATTAGGATGATACAAGCTATGAAGATTTTACCCTCTCTGAATGCAGGGGTTACTTCTATTACTGTTTTATAATCATGAATATTCATACAGTGGGCACCATAATACAGTGAATATTCAAGCACTTTTACATGTATTAATTTTCAACAATCCTGTATTGAAGTGATCTTAAAAAATGAAGAAACCGAAGTACATGGGGATCAACTGGCCAAAGATCATACACTATTGTCTATATTATTTAGTGTGTTGATATTTAAATTCATAATATGCTATGTATGTGGTAGTCAAGGAGATGTGCCATCCAAATTCTCCCAAATGAAGAGTTTATAGCCTCAGCTGCTAGAAATGCTGATGGCAGAAAGTCTTCAGCTGGCAGTGCTTGTAAAGACTGCCTCAGATGCGGAGAGCTGACCTCCACTCTCATCCCCACCCCCTCCAACGGTCTCCAATGGCCAAATGGAGACGGCATTAAAAGACTTCGCCATTGCAACCAAGATGGATCATGTCTGGCTGGCCATGTTGGCTCCAGAGGCTATTGTCAGGCTTACTTTGTGCCTTGGCTACCCTTTCTACCCAATCCTGCTTCTCTTCCTTTCCTTCCACAGACAGTGATCACAAGGACACTTACTAAAAACTACCTAGTGCACTAAACTTCATCTCAGGATCCACTTCTCAGAGAACCTAACATGGAATACTTTATCTGCATAATAATAAAATGCATTTGTGGGGTGCCTGGGTGCCTAAATAGGTTAAGCATCTGACTCTTGATTTTGGCTCCGGTTATGATCTCGCAGTTCTTGAGTTCAAGCTCCACATCAGGATCTGTGCTGGCAGTGCAGAGCCTGCTTGGGATTCTCTCTCTCCCTCTCTCTCAAAATAAATAAATGGGCTTTAAAAAATAATAATAACAAAACACATTTGTGTCTATGATACGTACATCTAAATATTCAACATACTATTTCATAAAGCATCCTTGTACATTTATTTGTATTGGCAAAAATTCATATTCAAATGGATATGATTTTTTTTATTTTATCACTAATTTTGCTTCAGTTTAGTATTCCATATTCTATCCTAAACAGTTATTATACTATCTTGATTTGGAAAAGTCATAATCACTCTCTAATTGTAAGTCTTCCCACCTACTCTAACAGTAAATCTTTTAAGATAGTGCCAGTTTCTGCAGTCTGAGTGATCCTTGCCATCACTATGAGAATCCTCTGAATCAGACTCCCAAACCCTTGATTTAAAACCATTCCAAACATTATACTAATGGGTTTTTTCCCATAAATCATTCCTATTATATAAACCTTGGAATTATGTTTTCATCAATATCATAGGTACTTTGCCATTTTCCTCTAGCAAAATGACAATACAGTACCATTTTTACTGCTTACTTTTTTGAAATAGATGAAATTACATAGTCTTCATTTTATAATTTTCCTATTGGGCAGATTGAAAAGGTACAGGTTATTGAAGGGCTAATCATCCAGTACAAAAGTCATCTCCCTAAGTACTTTTATTGCTGGTTTTTGAATATTTCATTTCTGTCTAAAGCCTAGATTTCATGGTAAGTGAAGAGAGGAGTAAGGAAAATAAGAAACTAGAATTCAAGCTACTGAATGAAGTTTATCTCTCTAAAACTTTGGTTGAAGGATATTACAATTAGAAAAATATGAGATATCCAAGTGATCTTTTCATACATATAATATATCTCCCTAATTGGGACAAATAACCCATTAATTTTTACATTTTATATCTCTAATGGACCATCTCACATTTAGAAAAAGAAACTAAGAGCCAAGGCAGGGGCAAGATGTGAACCTAGGTATCTTGAATTTCTGGTCCAATATTCTTCCACTGCCCAATCAGTGTTTCATGGACTACCTAACCATAGTCCTTCATTTAATCTTCTGTACAGTACAAAAGAATTGCTACACAATTTTTTCCACGATTTTTTTTCACAAGTGTCCTAAAAAAAAAGGATGATCTATATTTCTATGTCAAAATACGAGTATAAAGGCCTCTCATCTCAGCCCATTTTGGGGCAATGTCAAAGGACATTCTAACACCAGAAAGTTTCCTGTGAGGTTAGCTGCGAGTGTCACTATTGCTGATTTTTCCCTCTACTCACTCTTGCTTTCTTCCCCTTTCTTTCTCAGGTATTGATCCCAAGAACATTTCTTAACAAATGCGTTGCATGCTCAACTCCACTTCAAAAATCTGCTTTTTTTCAGTACCTAACCTGCAGAGATAAGATTCTTTGAAATCTAGTTCTATCTCTGCCATTAAATATTTGGAAGATGAAGAGAAAGTAAGTCTTCCTGCCCCTCTAACTCAGACTTCTACTTTCATATGAAAAATAATATTTAAAAAAATCCTTTTGTGCTTTTCTTTCATTGCAGTTAACACTAGTCTAAGACAATTTTCTATCTTCCTAGTACACATTAATTTACTTTTATTTTAGTAAACATCTGAGGATATAAATCTTGTCATTCTCCCCAGTTTTGTCAATTACTGTACTGAGTTGGTTCCACTCTGCACCATTTCCTGGGTCCACTAGGATCTACTGCTACCACTTGTCATCTTCCTTCAAAAGACTTAAAGCATATCTTGTAATATTTCTTTCATGGGACACCATTATATGTACAGTTACATATGTCATCCTTAAGGAGAGCCAACAGCCTGCACTTGTTTCTGTCAGAAGTAAATTCTAAATTTACTAATGAATAAGTCAGAGAAGTTTGTGGATGTTTAGTTTGTCCCTTGTCCTATTCCACACTGAAAGGAAACCCTACTGACTCACGTATTTCTGCTAGAGATTCAAACATTCTTTAGATAAAGGTACTGACAATGAAAAATAATGAAAGAGAACACCAAGCTATCTTAGATCCAAAGAAAGTTTATTTTAGGACAGCCAAGAAGACCAGTCAGAGTCATTGCACTGAAATAAAGAAGAAAAAGAAAAAGCCCAATTCATTATGGTAAGATAATGCCTCTTTTTCTATTTTTTAAAATATTCAATGCATGTGTATAAATAAAGGAAAAATAACTGTCTTCTTTCCAGTCTCACCTAAAATAATTTCTAAAACTTACACTGTGGAAACCCTAGAAGTTAAAAATCTGCTTCTTAAACTTGTATTTAAGCATTTCAAAAAGTACTAATATTTCTGTTTTAGCAAGTAAAAAGATACTCTATTCTGACAAATAGCAAGTATTGATAAATACTGATATGACTTCAATAAGTCACCATTTTTCAAATATCCAAATATTCTCCATGCTATTTTTAAATTATATATGTAATGATATTGGCACCCTTATAAGAAGAGACAAGATATCTTCTCCCCTCTCTGCCTCTCTCTCCCCCTCTTTATGATATTCATAGGGTCTAGTAAGAGGCAGCTGTGTGCAAACCAGGTAAATGGTCTTCACCAGAGACCAGATCTGCTGGCACCTTGATCTTGGACTTACCAGCCTCCAGAACTATGAAAATAACTGCCTGTTGCTTAAGCCTAAGTTATTTTATTATAGCAGCCCAAGCTAAGATACCATAATTTTAAAATATTTTATTATATGAGCTAATTCTAATCATATGCAATCCAATAATCTTTCCAGTTTGTTAAAGTTTTTTCTTCTGATTAGTTTGAGATTTGGAGAGATCTATGGTTTTTTTTATTTTTGTGTTGTTAAACCATCTTTGAGTAAAGAAAGTTTGGGTTTTCATTATTTTCAAGTTCTATAGAGTACTTAGTATATAACTTTCTAGCATTTAATCTTAAAATTATAATTATGAAACTTCAAGAATTTTTATAATAAAAAAACATATCCTTCACTCTAAGCAGTAGCAAAAAATATCCCCACATATGGTCATTTTCTCTATTAAATGTTAGATGGAAAAATTTATTCCATATTCTAATGAATAAACTTACCAATAGAAATAATCATCATGAACTATATTTTGTTGCCATTTGCCAAGACCCCATTTCATCTTTGATTGGCTTTTGGTGTGAACAGATGGTGATTTTCGAACATCAGGTTATATGTAAATGTTTTGTTTTATATACATGTTTGGTTATTGCATGATTGTAAAACCAAAAAGAAAAAGAGAACCATGTCTACCTTCTCCACTTCCTCCTAAAAGAGTACAGTACAGTTAATTAAAACCCTCAAAAACCAAACAGGAAAGGAGATGATAGCAACAAAGCATTGAAATCTGGAAAGCATACAGGTGAAGGATAATGGCCTCACCACACCAGTGAAAAGCAAATCCAAAACTAGCAGTGGGAGCAGCCTTGCCAAAACTAGTAAGGGTCAATCAAGGATTGCAGGCATCTGGCTCCTCTAGAAAGTGTGCATACAGTTGGAGATGAGGGGAGGTTTAGCAAGAAATCTTTTTAAGATTCCCCAACTCAATTACCTGATCTAGTGTACTAATGATGGCAAGACTTTTGTGGAATGTCTTAGATTTATTAAGATGTATTAACTTTAATGTTTGGTAAATGAAACGTACAACATTTGAAATATGTCATTGGGGGAAGATTTATCCACCGACTATTTCCAGATAATAGTACTAGGTAAGTCCTGCTTAAAAGCCACTTCGTTGCTGACCATAACTACAGCATCATAGGTACATTTTTTTTTCCCATTTAAATATTTGTCTACAGACTCTACCGCCAGACAACTCCTTCCCCAACACACTAACCAAAGAGTGAAAGCTTACTTTCTTAGGAGGATTTCTTGATCCAGGGCCAATAGGCAAAAATGAGTGTGGGGTATTAAAGTGACAGGAAATTTAAGACAAAATTGGCATAGCGACTGTGAAGACACTTTTGGCACATCCCCCTACTTGAAACAGCAGCAGTTAGACTGTATTCCCTTGAAAACATCTTTCTGGGCAAAATTTTAAGAGAAAAGATTTATAGAACTCGAGATTTGAAAATACCCAATAAAACAGCTGAGAAGCATTCCATTGTAGATTATCAAAGTAGCCACTTATTATTTTTATTTTTGCATTGAGCATGCTCTCGTGATGTACTGAGAATCCTGAGATCACCTGCCAACCCACTCATTCCAGTCTGTTGGAAGATGAGAAGAAGAGAGCAAACATTACCAAGCCAACAGTCCACCAACCAGCACGTGAGATCCTAGATCATTCAGGTGCCAGTCAACATAGCACTTAACCAAAAAGTGTGAGCTTGCCAAGAAAGGTCAATGAGCCAGTCCAGACTCCACCTGAACCACAGAATCACGAGCTAAATAAATGGTTATCAGTTTAAGTTGTCCATTTTGAGGTTGAATTGTTTCATAGCAAAAACTAACTGGTACAACTATCCGACCAAGCTATTGTAATTCCTACTATAGAATAAGACCCATTTTTTAATGTGGAACTTCCTAGAAGCTTTACAGGACTAATTGTTAGCTAGAAAAAAGAAAGTCAAGTACAGTCCTAACCCACACATGGAGAAAACACTTCATCAGAAAACTGAGGCCAAAACAGGAACAATGCTAATTTTTAAGAACTATGAGAAAGCATAACCAGTAAAAATAAAAGAATAAAGCATCACAAAAAACTTATTTAATGTCTTTGGAGAGATGAACAATGGCATTTCACCACGTAATAAGAAGCTAAGTTTATAAAAGCAGCTCTTTAAGAACAAAAAGGTGCTTTTGGAAATTTGAAATATGAGAGCAGAAATGGAGAACTGAATAGAAATGCTGGACAATAAATTGAGAAAATCTGCCAGAATAAAAGACAGTAAGATAAATAAAGAAAATAGGAGGAAAAGATAACAAAATGTGAATGTTTCAGAATTTTAATATGAATAATAGACACTTAAGAGAGAGTAGAAAAAATAGAGAATAAATTACAAAAGAAATAATTTAAGTTTTGTTTTTACAAGTTAAGAACATTAATATTCCAGATTACTGTATAATAAATTTTAAAAAGACAGACATAGGGCATATAATTTGAAACCTTACAACTCTAGAAATAAAGACTGTGCAGAAATACAGACGAGAGAAAAAGGAAAAGTTCATAAGCAAAGGATTTGAAGTAAGAATGTTACAGGATTGCTAAATCAGTAAGTTTTTAGTTGTCATTTTACCATTTTAGTAACTAAAGGAGCTTTTTAACTGGAGACTAAAAAACTAAAGATCACTGGAAGTTAAAATGCACTGAAGTCCAAACCCCTTAAAAATGCTGAAAGGGACTTAATTCTTAACTAGAATGATACACCCAACAAATTTATGTCCAGTGTGAGAAGAAGCTAATGACATTATCAGGCATGCAAGGTTTTAAAGTTTCTGCTGCCCATGCAACTTTGCTCAGGAAATTACCAGCGGAGGTGTTTCCTCCAAAGAGAAGATAAAGCAAAAAATGGGAAAATATGGATTCCAGGAAATGGTGGAAAACGGTGGATTCCAGGACGAGGGAGACCATCAGCAGGCTCGAATGCAAGCTGGCAGAACTGTAGCAGGATGATGGAGAACGTGAAGAGGGATGTGACAAGAAGAGAGAACTGGCAGAACACTGGATGTGTTTCGAAGGCATGGAAGGTCATGATAAAGACCTTTCATGCCTGCTACTGCAGTCATGTTTTATGAGGTTGAATACACATAAGTGTTCATAATGAAAAATGTTTTCTTATAGAAGGATGGTGCTCCAAGGCATTAAATTCATACTTCCTGTAAAATGGTTATCTCTAAAAATATGACTTGGTGTCCAACATCAAATGCAAATTATATTTATGACAAGTTCATTCAAGGTTACTGATGTTAATGGCTTTTCATATATTTCAAGTTCAAAACAGAATTAAAAGAGTGGGGGTTTCTGTAAGCTACCTGTGTTCAAATCTGGTAAATTACAGGCACTTGATTCCTCCCCAAATCATAGACTTAATAATTTATAGTGAATTATTCATACCAGTAAAACCATGAGCATTTTCCCCAGGAAAATATAATGCTATAAGGACATTAAGATCATACTTGTCTGCCCAAAGCCAAGATATTGGGGCAGGCTTTCAGAAGCGGTGCTTTTCCAGGGACAGCCGGCACCCTGCTTGGGTGACCACTCCTTTCCAACTCCTCAGCGTAGTGCAATGCCCATGAAGTCCCTGATTTAAACTAGAAGGATACAGTTGTCAGAACAACTTTTAACATGTAACAATTTACTGATTTCCAGTTACTGGGCACCATCTCCCAATTTCCTCTGGGATTGATTCATGTGGTCTAAGTATAACATGATACACAAATGAATACATTTAAAAATATATATAAATTACATTGAATATAACAATGTTTATTTGCCCCACACTTCTATGTCAGGTCTGATCCTGACTGTATAATTTAGAAACTCTGAAAGAGTAGCAAAAGAAGTCAGGACACTTTAAAGACAGATATTCTGCTGGCCTTACCTATTTTCTCATACTCCAGAAGGTACACTGAGATTAGCCTGTATGAACACTTCTGTTTCCAAAGCTTTGAGGTTTTGTTTGTTTTTCAAACTTATAACCAAAGCCATGACTAAAATAGATCAATACCTCAAAGAGACCCTCAGATAAAGAAGCAGTGAAAGCCTAACAACATTTGAGCCAAAATGAAGATTAAAGCATGAATTTTAAATAAAACAGTATTTTTCTAAAAGCCTAGAGGACCATTTCTACTTGCCACAAATTTCACCTTAGTAAAAACATACAATATATTGCAAATTCAAAACAGACTAAAGTTCTAGTCAGTCATTTCTAAGAATTCCGATAATGAGAGAAAATGGAGAATAATATGGCTAATCAAAATAATAATCCAAAATAATCTAGGCATGGTCATGACATCTTTCTTAATTGAATGAACACATTTTAATAGGTGATCGTTATAATATAGTTGATTATTAATTAATGTTAATAAGTATATTTAAATTTCATATAAAGTTATATGTAATTTATTATATATACTTTATAGTTCAAAATTTATCATTCTTGTATGTGAAAATATCAAAAATGAGCAAGGCTAGCATTTTGACTCAAACTGAATTTCTTTTTCTTTAGATTTTTATAATCAAATTTCCATATTAGTTCAACTTTTTTGGAAATACATAGATTTTTAAGGAACCCCTTCATCACATCAGTTGAGAGGCAGTGAATTTTGCATATATTCATATTATAGCATATATCATATTATAATGAAGAATGAGCTCCTAAGAGGGAGTAAGAAATTCACAATAACAGATAGTACACCTGATTGACAATCAACATACAGTACTTTGATTCAGTAATGGCATAACGTTCTCTTCCTTGAACTGTGCTAAGAAATTTCTAGGATAGAGAATTTCAGTGCACAGTTCTCCTGTGAATTTTAATGACTGGCTGGAAAGACCACATAGCAATACATAAAGTACAGAGGCTCTTGACATCTCTGAGAGTCATCTAGAGTCCTGTTTGATGTTTCATATTGGCAAGGATTTGCCTGTGTGGTGGGTGTTATTTTACACACGAAATACAAATTGTACTACTTTACAAAAGACTGCAAGAGTAAAATGTAAAGCAGGGGACCACAGTGTTGGCCAGTGTACTTACTGTTATGTGACTCACTAGCCCAAGTCAGCCTCAAGGAATGCGGGATTCAAATTTATGCCTCACCAAATTACATGGAGTTTTGTGATCTTGCAAAGGTCAAAACCACATATGTAAATATGAAAATGCCTATGGTCTAATATATGGTCAAGGGTGTCCTTTAGTTACAGGAATCATAAAAAGGAGTAAGCCAATATTCGTTGGTCTAGTCATTAATTGCTCATGGAAGAGATATATGTTGAATACCCTCAGAAAAAGAGTGTGTTTGAATAGGCAAAGAGAGTATTTCAAATAAACAAAGTAGCATAATTTAGGAATAAAGATTGAGGAGAGAATGGTGTATTCATGGAACGATGGAGAAATGGATTTAATGCAAGTAGAAAGTAGATGTATGAAAAAATGGAAAATAAGGTCAGAAAGTTTTAAAGGAACTATATCGTTCAAAACCAAAAACAGAAACCATTAAAGTTCATGCGAGAAATTCAACCTTGATACAGCAGGCATCAGGGAGCAACTGGTAGTTTTCAGTAGGATAAAGTGATTTAAGCAAATATTTCCAAAACGAGTAAGTCAATGTGGGTGGGCAGCACAGACTAACCATTAAAAATGTACAGCAACAATAATCTTAAAAAGCTCAGAAGTGACTAATTAAACAGTGGAGAGTAACAGGCAAAGAGGAGTGCACAAATCTAAATGATACTGGAATTATATTAGTGCCAAAACTTGGTGACTGAATATGGAGAAGGATAGATCAAGGTGCCAAAAACAATGTTTTGTTTTTGAGCTAGTTTCCTCAGGTGTTAGAAATATCTTCTGAATAAGTTTGCACATATCAACACATCTCACTTTAAGAACTGTGTCACCCTTGTGTCTTAGCAACTCAATTATATATTCTCATATCTTATTACTGTCAACCCTTTCACGCTTATTAAAAAATTATATCTGAAATTTTTCGGTCCTACTTTCGCCATCTTTGTTTTTTTTTAGCTGAAAGGTGAAATTGTTGAAAATAACACCAAAGCCCCATCTCAGAATAGAAAGCAAAGTAAACTCATCAGGAATAGGAGTGAGACAACATGGCACAATTGATTTAACGTGACATCTAGCAGTTGAGATTAGGGAGACAGATTTTAACAAAATTGATAGATTTAGACCTTTACCGGAAATGTGTGTGTTGTGTGCATGTGCATGTGTGTGTAATGTTTGCTAAAACATCTGCTCAGCTACCTCTAGCAAGGGTAACAGGAATAATGAAAAGGAAAGGGACATAGAAGAGAAACTGTGTGTCTGAAACCTCAGAACGTTTGAGTAAGCTTTTGCTACTTGACTTTAGCACTCTGCCTTTAAGATTACTACTGTGAACCCAGCAGGAATGTAAGACAAAGAGGAACTGGAGAAATGACTTGGAACATCTCAATTCATGTAGCCAGAAGTAATAAATGACATTTCTAAAGTAACTAAAATGCTTCTTCCCAACATTACTGCAGTTGAATGCCCATGATGATGAATGTAAACATGTCACATCTCTTTTCCAGGTAGATCAATCTGTTGATACCTTTCCCAAATTCTAAAACCTTACTTGGTTGAAATAATGAGAACCCTCATGGCACATTGAGTAAATTACTCATCCATATGTGGTACATTATTCATATCCTGGAAAGGGAAGAGTCCTCAGAGGAGAATTTTAGTCCCTGGAATATGTTTTACTTCCCTTGCTCACCACCTAATTGGGCCTTTTGTGAATGAAATCAAACACTGCTTAATGTGAGGGTGGAAAAACGCATTCTGCATAGGCAAATTGAAGATGAGGATTTCTAAATATGCTAAAAATAATGGAGACAGTTTATTATCTGTTAAAGCACACACATCCTGAGTCTCCAAGTAAACAAACCTCTGAATATAAAAACTCAAAACTTCCCCAAGGGAGAGTTGGATGTGCCCACAAACTGGAAATAAAGTGGCCTAGACAAAACACTTAAACCTATATTGTCTGGATAGACAAAATAATCTGATTCTAATAGATGTGTTTCCATGTCATACTCAAGACCTATGAGTCACTTACAGAAAAAAAAAAGTCATATGCCTATGACAACAAAAATAGAAAAATTGAAATACCTATGGATTTTTTCTTGTAAAGTTTATCTCTCTGTCCATGTCTAATAGTAAACAGACAACAGAGACCTAGCTTTCAATCACACATAATTATATAGCTAAGGAAAATGTTGACTAAGTAAAGCCAACCTGTAACTTAGCCTGAAACATCACAGAATGAGAGACTGTCAAGTTAGAGATGATAAAGACCTGACTATTATGAGGCCCAGCCAAGAATCCTGGGTGAGAAAAAAAAATCTCTTAATTTTAGTGAAATATACAGCTGAAAACAAAGAATTAAATTTTATATATTATATTATGTTTAATTTTCTGTGGTTGAATTGGTTACTGTGTCAAGTTACTAACACTATGTACCTTCCCCCCCTCCCCCCCCCCCCCCCCGCTAAAATGCATGCTAGTTGTCACTTAGTGTCATCCCTACAGAGGGTCAGTTTTCACTTCTGCTTAAGTTCATGGAGAAGGCACATCATTTCAAATTTTTTGGCCAGGCATCTACAGCAGGATTTCTTCTTTACGACATCAGTAGAGGAATGGAACAGTGAAGAGTAAAGGGAGCTCAAGAGCTAGGAAACAAACTCTGAAAAAAAATTCTTTGCCCTAGCGTTATTGACCCTAGCCATTGCTGAACACAAAGAATGGCGATGTTTACTAGTAAAAACCAGAGAAGTCAAGTTAAAGGTCTGGGGAATTGCTAACAGTCAAGAGAAGTGATCACAGGAGCTGCTGTAGGAACTCTTCTTGTTTGCTAGCCCTGTCCACATCTGACCCAAACACTGGTCTGATAGGAAGCAATCCGAAGTCCCCCATCAGTGAATTGAACTCCCAGACAGAACGCGACTCCATTCTGAGACACTGAAACTATAAATCTCATGGTCCCGTACAGCACTAGCCTTTAGGACACTTGTTTCTTTTTCACACCTGATCAGTTATGTGACTCAGGACATCACACAGAGCTTACTGACACACACATTGACAAAACCTAGATCATCTCAAAGGGGACTATAAGTGAAGAATGAGCAAAAACGTTTTAAATTAAAAACAATTTTAAGCATTTTAAAGTGGATGAGTCAATAATTCTATAAATATTGTACATAGGATATACATAAGCATCCAGATAGAAACTATGATAGAATTTAGTGCAACTTTGAAGGATAATAATGCAACTAATGAGTAAAACGCACAGTAACGTGTTCTCACTAAGAACAAAAGGTCTCAGTTTCCTGGCTGTGCCAGTGATAGCTCATTCATATTTCCACATGTCCTTATTACTGTAAATGCTTTCTTTCCAGTGTTACAGCTGTACTCACAACCTAAATCTTTTAAATTCAATTGCTGGTAAGCTAAATAGCTTATGGCTTTGTGCAAGGATTCATATTTCTTAACTTTAAGCAATGAGTTGTTGCCTGTGGGGATGTGTTAAACTAACATGTGAGTAATATATGTCTAGAGAGTCCAAACAAAGGAGGTGTCTTGCTTTCACACCAGGTCCCCCATATATTTTTGTCATTACAATTACAGACAGAATAGTATCATTTTTAAATCTGGACAATAATAAGGAAAAGAAGTTTCGAGACCAAAGTAATGAGGTATTTAACAAATTTAATAAAAGGAAGCAAGCCGTGCAAAAGAAGTGGATTGGACCAGTGGTTCCTGGTATCATGATTTATTTCTGACAGATCCACGAGGGGTGAAGGACAATGTAAGGAGTTTCCTGCAGTGATACAAACTTAAAAACCCTGAGTCAATTGTTCCTCAAAAGCTGAAACAAGTGTGATAATAAAATGACTTCCACAAAAACACATTTGAAAATTGCCTTTAAAAAAGTCCATTGAGAAATTTAAAAAAGATAATTCTTTTTAAAATATGCATATTTAAGGAATTTCTTCTATTCTCTGAACATCCTTGGTAGTAGTCATTTACATGTTTCAGCCAAAGAACTAGTATACATCCCTCTGAATAGAGACCACATATGAACATACAGCCCTCCTGTACTCTTCCTAGAATAATGAGTGGATGGGATGAGTACCAAAAAGACACATATGTCCCCTTCTCTTTCTTCTACAATTTGATGTGCATGTGATGTGTGTGCACTCACACATACATATGCATACAGCATGATCAATGTCATTGTCTAGTAGAGAACTGAGACTAAACCACTTGTCACAATAGTGGCTTTGTGAATCCAAGGCAAAGGGCAGAAAAAAGGCACAGAGGGAAGAGTACACAGTGGTTTATGTCTGCAAGGCATGATTTGTTTTATCCATACTACTGCCAAATGCTGAAACTATAAAATTCCCCTTAAACATGCTCTAACTTTGACCCTAGAAATCAATGCTTAAAACTGACGTAATTCTGTCACTACTGCTATCTTGATAACTTTACTACATTTTTGCTAGGACTGTGGACAAAAACATCAGAGTAGGGCAAGTGATATTAGAAATTGGAAATAAAATGTAATTTAGAATTAGGGATTTTTCCACAGTGAAAAATAGTGCATCAATATTTTGTTTCCCAAACTCCATTAAATGACAAAAAGCAGTTCAATACGAGAAGAGTGAACCCCAAAACAAAACAACAAAGTAAAAAAAAATGATCTTCATGGTTCATGGGTTCAAGCTCTGTGTCAGACTCTGTGCTGACAGCTCAGAGCCTGGAGCCTGCTTCAGATTCTGTGTCTCCCTCTCTCTGCTCCTCCCCTGCTCACGTTCTGTCTCCCTCTGTCAAAAATAAATAAACATTAAAAAATTTTAAAAGAAAATTGATCTGAATAGAGTTCTGGATTTTTCATTTCCACTCTTTATTATCTTGTAAAAGTCACATTAACTTCTTGAAGTCTCAATTTCTTCATTTGTAAAATGTAGATGATAAGCCTGCCTAATCTGCAGGGTTCTTGTACAAATCCCAGGAAATAGTACAAGAGAAAAATTAATTTTGATGTGTTCCTGACTTTGTTCTGTTTTAGGTAGCTTGGTGGCTTTCAAAAATACATACAATAAAAGAGATAAAGCAAATAGCTTAGAGAATTAGGATAAATGGAAAGTAGGAACAGAGAAATAAAGCCAGGAGAATAATAAACACTAAATTTATACCATATGGTCCTAAATATTGTTAAGGTAAGTTGTGATGTTAAACCTATGTTTTCTAGCAGCCCAAGCAAAGACTGCAAAATGACAATATGTACGACACCTGAAAGACCCATTTTTTAAGTTTATGGGTAAATATTAATATTTGTAAATTCTAATTTGAATTAGTAACCATTATTTGTGCTTTCTTTGCTTCAGTTTTCTTATGTGTGAAAAGATAATTACATCTATGGCAAAAATGGTCCAGTGATTGAATTAAATAATCCATGTGTGTGAATATAGTACAGTTTCGGTATGTGTTAGCTACGTTATTCCTAATAGCAACATCGCCGTCATTAACACAAGCACTACCACCACCGCCACTTTTACTGATGATATGATTTTTAATGTTTCTTTTCTTTTTTTTTTTTTTGAGAGAGAGAGAGAGAGTGTGTGGGGGAGGGTCAGAGAGAGGGAGGCACAGAATCCCAAGCAGGCTCCAGGCTCCAAGCTGTCAGCGCAGAGCATGACTCGGGGCTCGAACTCAACAACCACCAATCACGTCCTGAGCCAGAGTCACACGCTTAACTGGCTGAGCCAGCCAGGTACCCAGATCATATTTTTACTGCTACTGCTGCCTCTAATGCTAATAGCAGCAGCAGGACAATGACTTACTAGCAAACATTTAATAGGCATTTACTTTATGCCAGGCACCCTGCTTAGATCTTTCCAGTTGCTATAATGTTTAATTATTTAACTCATTCAGTAAATATTCATTGAGTAACTACTAGATGACAGCACTCTTCTAGATATGAAAAATATAGTGGTGAACCAACACACATATTCTGGGTTTTGTTTTGTTTTGTTTGTGTTTGTGTTTTTTGTGTTTTTTGTTTTTGTTTTTGTTTTTGTTTTTTTTTTTTTTTGAGCTAAAATTCTACTGGAGCAGATAGGCATAATTCTATTTTCCTAATTTACTGATACAGAAATGGAGATCAATAACCCATGCAAGAACACACAGCAAGAACTGGCAGAGCCTAACTCAAGCTCACATCTACTGCTTTCCACACAAAAGGCCATAGAATTCACAGTCTCTATTTTTTTAATTTTAGAGAGAAAGAGAGAGAGCATACAAGTAGGGGAAAGGGACAGAGGTAAAGAGAGCAACTCCCAAGCAGCCTCCATGCTCTGTGAGGAGCCTGAAGTAGGGTTCGATCCCACAGCCCTGGGATCTTAATCTGAAATCAAGAGTTGGTCACTCAACAGATTAAGCCATCCGGGTGCCCTCACACTCATTTTTAAGAATGGTTTAAATGTCTTAAGATTAAGATCTCAAAGGAATTGTGAAGTACAAATTCAATGGAGCTAAGTATTATGACAAAATCTTTCCCTGCTCTATATTTTCTTCCAGTTTTCCTTGACCAGTTGTATAAGCCAGGTTAAAGGAAAATGATGACAACGTTCATGACTATGGAGAAGGAAGAGGAAGAGAAGAAGGAGAGGAAGGAAGGAAGAGAAGTTGCACAATATCTCACAAAGCTAAAGATGCTCACACCATATATTCTGGCAACTTCACTCTTTGCTACATATAAATAATGAAGAATGTAAATTTGCATCATTAGGAGAGTGAGTCAATTTATCACACTTTATTACTCAAAGGAACACTATGCCAAAAAAACACAAAAATTAATAAAGACTTGCCTATCAACATGAATTGTATAAATGCAGTGCATAATAAAAAGGCAAGGTGTAGGGGTGCCTGGGTGGCTCAGTTGGTTAAGCACCTGAATTTGGCTCAGGTCATGATCTCCTGGTTCCTGAGTTCAAGCCCCACGTGGGCTGATAGTTCTGTGCTGATAGTTCGGAACCTGGAGCCTGCTTTGGATTCTGTGTCTCCCTCTCTCTCTGCCCCTACCCAGCTCATGCTCTGTTTCTCTAAAAATAAATAAACATTAAAAAAAAGAAGGTATAGAATAGTACATAGAGCACTATTATATAAAGCTGTAAATCTTGTGTTATTTAAACATATATGTTAATTGATTAAAATGAAAAACTTATATTCAAGATTATATCTATCACTGGTACCATAAGGAGGTGGAAGAAAGAAAGGCATAAACTGCAATCAGGAATAGGGAAGAGCTTTTTCCATTGGTGATTTGTATCACTACAGTAGACACATGACTACTCTTTATATCTTTATCACATCATATGTGTATATTATATATACATTATGTGTTATATATTTCATAATATGTTATATGCCATATCACATAATTTACATTTCCTATGTTGTACACACTGTAATAAAATATTTTTATATTTTACTTCCATGAAACAAACTTTGTTTACCTTTTAGCAGTATAATAGGAATTCTAATCCAAAGTTATGAGTAAGTGAAAAAACATTTTTTTAAAAGCACAGTTAACTAATGTTAACAAAGTCCATTATACTATAGTTTATAAAGCAGAACTTAAGAATAAATGAATTTTTACTAGTGGAGGAATGGTTGGAAGAATTGAAGAATATTTACATCATGAAATATCATAAAGCCATTAAAAATAAATTAGAGTCATACCAATATATTTGGAGGGCTTTTCATAAGATATTATTGAGCAAGAAAATAAGATAGAGAGAAGGAAAACATGAGAGTCTTTGGTTAGCAAACAGTGCAGCATCTATACATTTATAGTGGTATATATTTTAAGTTACTGAGAAGGATAGGAAGGAAGAGAGGAGAAGCAAACAATGAAGCAAAAGACTGAACATGTTTTTAAAGCCAGCATGCATGGTATAACCCCTTAAGTATAATTATTTTTTATATTTATATGCATTAATAAATTAGAGCATCAAAACAATAAAGTTAGATCTATTTATACACCAGAAGGACCAATATACTGAGTGAAAAGCAAGTGGCAAAGTAATAGGTATATTAAAGGTAATATCTGTAAATAATAACAAATTATGAAAATGCTTTGTATATGTGCATAATACACCATATATATGTGTGTATATATATGTATATATATGTGTGTATATATATGTATATATATGTGTGTATATATATGTATATATATATATGTGTATATATATGTATATATGTGTGTGCATATATATATATATATATATATATATATATAATTTGCACATTCATAGTGCATATGCTTTTCTGGTCCAGGAGAATGTAACCTCTGTGGTTAATCTTGGTTACCTAAGAAAAACAGAAAAGTGGGGTAGAGATTAGAGAGGAAGAGGGGAGATGGCTAAATGCATTTTTGTACATCTTTGAATAATTTAACCTATTATAAATATGCACAATTCTATAACTTAAAAGCAACCAAATGGAAAAAATATATGATTTTTCTAGCAAATACATTTCTGTTATGATGACTAAAACAATCCATTGTAATTGTAATAAAAATAAATTACTTTCAAATTCTACTATCATTTTCTTTTTTTATTAAAAAATTTTTTCAATGTTTATTTATTTTTGAGCGAGACAGAGACAGAGTGTGAGTGGGGCGGGGGTGGGGCGCAGAGAGAAAGAGAGACAGAATCCAGAGCAGGCTCCAGGCTCTGAGCTGTCAGCACAGAGACCGACGCGACGCTGGAACTCACAAACCGCGAGGTCATGACCTGAGCTGACGTCGGCCCCTTAACTGATTGAGCCACCCAGATGCCCCTCTAGTATCATTTTCTTGAGAAAAGGAAATGATATGAGAACAAGGAAAAGAGGCAGCTTTCTTAATGAATTGGTTAACAATAGGTAATATAAAATTATGGATCAATGAATAAATTTTTGATCAGCCAGGTTTCTGTTGCTTCCAACACAACATCTATTTTGTGTGACATTCTTCCATCTATTTCTTAAGAAATCTCTATTTTAGAAAAGAAGCCCTCCATGTTCTTATACCAGTATTGGGACATCATTGTCAAAACTCAGTGGAGACCTAGTAGGCATTTGAAGGTAAGTAAAAACTGATTTTGAATTTATCATGTCTTGACACTGAAGATTCTGGATTTACACAAAATTTAGACACTTCAGTTAATTATGCAGAAAAAAATTTAAGAAAAGACAATTTAAGAGAATAAGCTGTTATAAGAATAAAGAATACAATGCTCTTCACCAGACAGAAAACAGATATAAGTGTTTATAATAAGGGATTCTTGAATGTTTCTGCAGGTGTTTCTGCAATTAGGTTTGTCAAGGATGACCACGGTCTGCAGTTTGTCTGTCACTTTTTTTGTCTTACAAAGCTTGAACTCACAGAGCTGATGGTCAGGGGAATTTTTTATCCTTCAGAAATTGAATTCTAATCAGTCTTTTCTGCAAACCCTGTCTACTTGGGGGAAACACAGAATGCCCCTTTCTTTCTAAACATTCTATAACTATCCTAAACACAAGGAAATACCTATGAGCAAATGATTATGGGGACAAAAATGAAGAGTAGATCTTGGAGTGTGACATTATAGGACAGATTTTACACATATCTTCTTAAATAGCTTCTTTCATTTATCTGCATGAAAATTTGTTATTGCTGTCCATCTAATAAAACAACTAGCTCATTCCTTATTTTTTAACTTACATGCTTTAAGTAATTATGGGCTTATTCTGGAATTTCCATTTTCTCAACAAGTCTCTTATGGAGGAAATCTCATGATTCTAGGGGAAAGAACTAAATTCATATCCAACTTGGTTTCTGAAATTCATTCTATACCATCATTCTTCTATCCCTGTCTTAGAAGGAAAGGAAAGGAAAGGAAAGGAAAGGAAAGGAAAGGAAAGGAAAGGAAAGGAAAGGAAAGGAAAGGAAAGGAAAGGAAGAAAGCAAGAAAGGAGAGAAGGAGGGAGAAAGGGAAGGAAGGAAGGAGGGGAGAGGAGAGGAGAGTACAGGAAAGGAAGAGAAGAGAAGAGAAGAGAAAAGGAAAAGAAAGGAAAGCAAAAAGAAAAATCTGTCTTTCTCAAGTTCACAGCATTTAGCTTTTTCATTTCTATTATGGAAAAATAAATTTCTTAGCTAATAAAGATTTTTCTCCCCTGAATTTTTCTTGTTAAATAGGAATATCTACCCCTGAGCTAAAGGTCTTCATTACTCTAGGGTAAGAACAAACAAAGGAATGCAAAGAATTTTAATAAACCAACTGAATTTTTAAATACACTTTATTACATCCAGAGAAGAAACAATCTTTTTGATATCCACAAGATTTGGACTTTTAAGAGCCAGATCTTGGAGAGGAAAAGATTTTTTCTTATTACCAAAAAATATATCTTCAAATAATGATGAAAAGCTCAGAGATTTGTCTCTATAGGTGGGATTTAGATTATGAAAAAAGAACTGCAAAAACAAACAAACATATGACATGCAAGGTATAAACAGTAGGAATCAGGATAGGCTGAAGGAAACCCAGAGCATAGTGAACCTTCCCAGTGTGTATTCTGGGAAGCCCATTAGGAAGACTTAACCTCTTAGAGAAGTTCCATTTCCCACATGGCACAAAAGTATATGATTAGAAATTAAATACAATATATTTAAGCAAAGAGACATGTATCAAGTGAGTCCCCTGGGGACTTTTTATAAAGGAACACTTGAGATTTTTTTCATATCTCAAAATAAATATGTCAAGTTTGACAGAGATGGCCAGCAGGCATGGAGATTCTTCATAGTGAGAAGAAGGAGGTCAGTATCTTAATGGTGAGCATGGCAGGCCTAAGGCCAGTTATTTGAGTATAAACTAGAGAGGACAAATGCCAAGAACACAACAACATAAAGCTACTCACTCAGGTTGTACATTTCAACAAAACCCTGCATGAAAAAGACCAAAAGAGGGGCGCCTGGGTGGCGCAGTCGGTTAAGCGTCCGACTTCAGCCAGGTCACAATCTCGCGGTCCAGGAGTTCGAGCCCCGCGTCAGGCTCTGGGCTGATGGCTCAGAGCCTGGAGCCTGTTTCCAATTCTGTGTCTCTCTCTCTCTCTGCCCCTCCCCCGTTCATGCTCTGTCTCTCTCTGTCCCAAAAATAAATAAACGTTGAAAAAAAAATTTAGAAAAAAAAGGGAAAAAAAAAAAAAAAAAAAAGAAAAAGACCTAAAGACCAAGTACCAGAAATGTCTTTCCCAGATACCAAACAATACATGAACCTATGATGGCGGAGAGGAAGGGAAGAGGCAGAACTTCGAATTTGACTTAGTTGAAAATAAATTTTTTTGAATACTCACCAATTTAACTGTGTTTGTCTCATAATAATTCTAATATTGTATAAATATATATCATATTAATTATAATAAATTATATGTTCAGTAGAGAATTTAAGCTAAAATTTAAAGTTATTTATAAATATGAATTATGTTTTATACAACAGAATAAGTTGTCTATGAGCATGTGTTCACTATAATGTCATCTACTGACTTGAAGACTTTAGCATATCTTTTTCTCCACTAAATGTTCTGCCATCTCTATGGCAGATAATTTCAGTGCCAATGAGGATGATACACACAACAACACAGCTTCCTACTTCTGACTCCCACATTGCCAGAAATCTTGACCATAGCCTACTTCAATCTTACTGTCAAAATTGACATCTCAGAAATACCCAGGACAGCTCCATCTCTAAAATATTAAATTTCAATATCTAATTTGGTGCTCCTGGGTGGCTCAGTCAGTTAAGTGTCTGACTTCGGCTCAGGTCCTGATCTCACAGTTTGTGGGTTCAAGCTCCACATCGGGCTCTGTGCTGACAGCTCGGAGCCTGGTGCCTGCTTCAGATTGTCTCCTTCTCTCTCTGCCTCTCCCCCACTCATGCAGTCTCTCTCTCTCAAACATAAATGTTAAAAAAAATAAAAAATTAAGTATCTAATTTGATTATCACAACTTTCCATCTTCTGGTTTGCTCATATAACTTTGTTTTAAAATTCCTTGTGATCTCAAGTATTTGAACACCTCAAATTTCTTCCTGCCAACTCATCTCAGGATTCATTTCCTACAACATCAACTGCAGGTTCTATGGTTAATCACATCAACTCCCCTTGTCCTCATAACCCTTAAATCAGGCATTCTATAGCCTCATATTGGTCCAATGTGCAAACCCAATCTTGAATCTAATGGTTCGTCTTTTTTATGCCTGCACACACAACTGCTGAGCACTGTTAGAGGAATTTTCAAAACTACATATATTGGGTATAATATAAATCTAAGTTTTCCAGCCTAAATAGAGTTATCTATTGTGCTAATTGATATTTCTATATTTTCCAAATAAGCTATGTTTTCAATTCTCTATGACATGTTTTCAACCTACTATAATTTTATTAGTGTATTTTTACTTTTATTTCATTGCATTAGTTGATATGCTTTTCTCCTACTTATCAGAAAAAATATAATTTGTCAATCAGAGGTTTAAACAATTTACTCATAAAACCTATATGATTTACCTTAATAAGTACGCATCCTTTCTCCTTCCTCAGGTTATGATTAGAGAAAATTTCTCATTCTAAGGTAAATCCCTTCACCCAAACTCTGGACCTCATGTTCTCTCTTTCATAGTCTGTTTCTACTGGCTTCTTCCCACTAACATTTATATATGCTGTAGTGTTTTTTCACCAAAATAGATAGGTGATCCATATGGTGATAGACTAATAGATAATTTCCTCCCTAGACCTCAAGTTTCCCTTCAAATATCACCCCAGCATATTGAAAGAAATTTATCATAATGTTTTGTTCACTCACCCCAATTTCTTCCTCAGTTCATTAAAATCTGCTACTTTAAGAATCACCAATACTTATCCACAATAGGCTCTTAACACTTATCAGCAGCCTATGTTGCTAATTGTATTGAATTACTCTCAGTTGTTATTATAGGTGACCTCTCAACCACATTTGAAAATTTTAACTATTTCTTCTTTTCAGATCTATTCCTATATCACCCTCTCCTGGTTTAACTCCTGATTTAATCTTCTCCACATTATTCTTTGCCCCCTCCCCCCCTTAAAATTTGCTGTTACTTTAGTTCAGTTCTATACATTATTTCTCTTCTTTTTTAAATAAATGTTTATTGACTTATTTGGAGAGAGAGAGAGAGCACTCACGAGTTGGGAAGAAGGACAGAGGGGGAGGGAAACAGAGAGATAGAATCTCAAGCAGATTCCACTCACGACCCTGGGACCAGGACCTGAGCCAAAATCAAGTGTTGGAAACTCAAGTCAAAGGTGGACTGAGCCACCCAGGCACCCCATAGGCATCATTTCTTCTTAATCTTCTTAATCTCATATATACTCTTTCTTTCAATTCCTATCCACATACTAATAAATTACAAATAAATTAATATCCACACTGGGAAGAATGGGATTGAATCCTTATGTCACTTCATTTATAAAACCCAGTTGAAAATGTGTGGGGAATACGTTTGGGACTTCCCTGAGCTTGCACCAATGGGTTAACAAGGCTTAGGACAAAAGCGGCACAAAGAGGACAAAAGTGCCCCCAGCATAGAACAAAAGTGTAAGAGCAGGAAGCCATCCCTAGGACAGAAGCATCCAGAATAGGTAACAAGGTAAACAGGGCAATAGACTGCTGCAGCCGGGTGAAATTGCCTGGCGCTAATTAGCAAAAGAAGGGTGCCTTGCTGACCCTGAGGTAGCATGTTCTGTCTGTCTTATCCCCTAGGGAAGTTTAGATAAACATACATGGTGCCTTGTGCCTGCTGTAAACAACCATCTGTTTGGTGCCAGGATTTTGTTTTGTATTGACCCAAACCACTAACACCACACCCCTTTGAAACCCCCTTTCTCTCACACACATGAGATAATGATCAGTGTTTCATTGTCTCTTTCTGCACATTCATTATGTGCAGAAAGAGATGTACATGAAAGGCATGTAAGCCTTCTGACGCTAATAAAAACAGTGCAGGGACCCATACTCAGGGCTCTTGACTCCTTCTGGACATTAGCCTCTCTCATATTTAGTTCTGCGTTCTCTCTCTTGCTGGACAAGAAAGACTCCAGTCTCAAAGTCTGCGACAAAAATGGATTAAAGACTTAAATGCAGGAGTGAAACTATAAAAATAATGCAGGAAAATTTAGGGAAAAAGTTCCTTGACAGTGGTGTGGGCATTGATTTTTTGGACATGACCCCTGAATCACGCACAACCAAAAGAAAAATAGACAAGTGGAATTGCAACAAACTAAAAGTCTTTTGCACAGCAGAGGAAACAATCAACAGAGTTCAGAGACAACCCATGGAACTGGAGAAAATATTTGCAGATCTCGTATCTGATAGAGGTTAATGTCCAAAATATACAAAGAAGTTAAATGACTTAATAGCAATGAAACAAATAATCTGATTTAAAAATGGGCAAAGGACTTGAATAGACATTTCAAAAAAAAAAAAAAAAAGACACACAGAGGGCCAACAGGTATATGAAAAGTTATACAGTGTCACTAATGATCAGAGGAAGGCAAACCAAGACCACAATAAGACATCACCTCACATATGTTAGAATGACTATTACCCAAGAAGGAAATGGTAAGCATTGATAAGGATGTGGCAAAAGGGCAACACTTTTACACTGTTGGTAGAAATGTAAATTGGTACAGCCAGTATGGAAAAAAAAATATATGGATTTTCCTAAAAACATTAACAGTAGAACTGCCAAATGATCCAGCAATCTCAGTTCTGGGTATACATACAAAGGAAATTGAGTCAGTATTTTGAAGAGATATTTGCATTCCTATATTCATTGCAGAATTATTCACAATAGCCAAGCTATGGAATATGGATATATGTGACAGAGTAAGCAGAAGTTAATGGCAGCCTGATCCTGAGTGATGCCAAGAGAAATAAAGAGAAGTGGACAAATGCAAAAGATATTTAGAAGAAATCTATCACACGTGGGTGTATATAAGTTGTGTGAGAGATGTCAAGGGTTAATTCTAGATTTCTGGTGTATGTAATTGAGTAGATAGAGATGTCATTCCTTGAGAGAGAAAATACAGGGAAAAAAGGCAAAAATGAACAAATGACTATTTGTTAAATGATTAATACAATAGGATTATATGACACAGCCCTAAATTAAACAGATATTGACTTCATTGGATATTGTTTCAAGTATAGTTCTCAATTACCCTCAAGGTGGAAAATGGTAAGTTTATCTCCTCTTTCTCTCTTTCCCTTCCCTTCCCTCACTTTTCTCTTCTCTTCTCTTCTCTTCTCTTCTCTTCTCTTCTCTTCTCTTCTCTTCTCTTTTCTTCTCTTTTCTCTTCCCTTCCCTTCCCTTTCTTTCCCTCCTTCCCTCTTCTCTTCTCTTCTCTTCTCTTCTCTTCTCTTCTCTTCTCTTCTCTTCTCTTCTCTTCTCTCTTCCCTTGAATTCCCTTCCCTTCCCTTCCCTTCCCTTCCCTTCCCTTCCCTTCCCTTCCCTTCCCTTCCCTTCCCTTTCCCCCCCCTCCCCCCTCCTCCCCTCCCCTTCCTCCCCAGCTACTTGCCTGCCTGAGCACTCTCCCCCCACCCCTCTTAGCAATCCACTGTACAGAGATAGAATCAGAAACATATGTCTTAGATGTCAAAATGAATGCTGAAGAAAATAACTAGTGTAATTGCTTAATTGGTGGTTGTCAAGTAATTGAAGAGAGAAGGAAATACAATTAGGAACAGGTGATTTTTCCAGACCTCTCAAATATCTATCATATTCTTTCTTTTTTGTGTGCAAGAGGTGTACATGAAGTATAATGTTTCATCAACTGGTTTACTTGTATCTTTAAATTTTTCATATTTTCTGAGATTTTGATTCCTTTGTATAACAATGATTATCCTGAAGTTCTACAGGCATATATTTTTATTCTTCATTTTATGCTAGATAATTCCTTCCTCAATGCCTCTGGGAAATAAATTTCCCTACAATATCCTCCAAACATAAAGCTACCAAAGCATTTCTCCCTAGAGGTTGCAGTTTATAATGTAGCTGCAAGACCAAAGAGTTACTAATCTCCTTCACATTTTGGAAATACCACTCTCTGGCCACATGTCAGAGGGTTGCAGAATTAGTAACCCATTTAATTCACACTTTCATAGGGTATTCTAGTGCCCAATGGCACAGAAGGGCAATTCTACTTCAAAAATAAATGCAAGTTTAGTTACATAGTTAACAAGCAGTTCAGGATTCTCTGCCGTTTCAGAAAGTCAGGGACAAAGCCAAGGATAGTTAATGCACTCTCACTTAGCTTTTTCTTTTTTTCTATTTTTTAATGTGCTGTCAGCTGCCTTTCCTTACCCCTCACACTCCACTGAATATTTTCATCTTTATAATGGTTGTGGTTATTCCTTAAAATTAAACACTAACTACAGCACTTGCATGAAGGCTTTCCTAAGGCTTTACACAGTGATATTACCAAAGTAAACAATCCTCCTTCATTGGTATATCTCTTTTGGAAACACCTTGTATGTGGTACTTAACTTCCATTAACCAATTTTTCATGACTGATCTAGTTCCCTCAATATTCTATGTCTATATGCCCATAAAAATGTACAAATTACCAACTTGGGTAAAGAAATTTGAACATATATAATAGACAAAATGTTATTTTTCCTATCTGTGAAAATGCTTCTATAAATCATAAAGAAAAAGATCAGTGATCCAATAAAACTAAATGGGTAAAGAGTATGCATACACTGTTTATAGGAAAGGAAATACAAATGGCTTTTAAATATCCAAGGAAATGGCCAACCTCACTTCTAATTAACATGAGACCTAAGGAATATCCAGGCCAAAATGAGCTATTTATTTGCTAGACTATGAGATTAACAAAGAAATCATAGTTTGAGGGGCGCCTGAGTGGCTTAGTCAGTTAGGCATCCGGCTTTGGCTCAAGTCATGATCTCACGGTTTGTGGGTTCAAGCTCCATTTTGGGCTCTGTGCTGACAGCTCAGAACCTGAAGCCTGCTACAGTTTCTTTGTCTCCCTTTCTCTCTACCCCTCCCCCACTCATGCCCTGTCTCTCTCTCTCTGAAAAATGAATAAACATTAAAAAAATTATTTAAAAAAAAGAAATCAGGGGCGCCTGGGTGACTCAGTCGGTTGAGCGTCCGACTTCGGCTCGGGTCATGATCTCACAGCTCCTGAGTTTGAGCTCCGCGTTTGGCTCTTGCTGACAGCTCAGAGCCTGGAGCCTGCTTTGGATTCTGTGTCTCTCTCTCTCTCTCTCTCTCTCTGCCCCTAACCCACTTGCATTCTGTCTCTGTCTCTCTCATAAAATAAATAAACTTAAAAAAAAAGAAATCAAAGTTTGAAAACCATGTTAATAAATGTATGGGAAAGTGAACACTGTCTTAAATTGTTTCTGGGAGTGTAAGTTGAAACAACGTTTATGGAGGAAAACTGGGCAATAATTAATTAAAAATTCCAAATAAAAATTGGAGATAGCATTTCCATCAAAAGTTATCCTACAAGCATAGATACAAGACATTCATTTTAGCACAGTTTGTGGTGGCAAAATATTGTAAATCAAAACATTCAACAGTTGAGAATTTGATGGATAATTATCGTGTGTAGGTAGTAAAAACTACAAGGCACCCAATGACTTGATTCAAAAATATGTCAGTGTGTTAAAAAGCCACGTGTGTAATGGTTATGTGGATGGCTACCAAGTGTTTTTTAGAGCTGTATAATCATACTTGTATATGTAGTGACTATCTATGGATAGATAGATGAAGCAGTAATTGTGGTTACCTATGGGAAAGGGCACAGGACAATGGGAGCATGGATAAGAAAGAAACTGATTTTTCATATATACAGAGATAAATAAATTATATGTTATTATACACAATTATGTATATATGCATTAGTGAATATATGATTAAAAATGTATCTATAAAATAAAATGTTCTCTCTTCAAACAACCAACTTAAGTATTTTGATTTAGCCATACATTGCCATGTAACAAATTACCTCAAAACTTAGGGCTTTAAAATAAGACTATTTATTTAATAATTTCCATGGGTCAGGAATCTAGATGAAGCTGAGCTAAGTTCGTCTGGCCCAAGGTGTTTTATGAGATGTATTCAAACTGTAGCCAGCCTGAAGTCATCCCACAATTCCACTAGGGTGAAAGGATCCACTTCCAAGCTCCCTCACATAGTTGTTGGCAGCCCTCAGCCCTTCGCTATATTGGCTTCTCCACACATGTGGCAACTTCTCACTGAGTAAGTGATCAGAGGTAGAGCAAGAGTGAGAGAGAGAGAGAGAGAGAGAGACCAAGAAAAAGCCATGGTCTTTTTATATGATAAACTTGGGAGTGATATCTATCACTTCTACCATATACAATTCTCTAGAATGAGTTAATAGTTTTAAACCACACTCAAGGGTCTATGGAGGGCGTGAGGGGGACGTCGGGGTGGTATATAAAAGTGTGAATACAAAGAAATGGAAATCATTGGGGGCCCCTTAGAAGCTGCCTGATACATATTTTTAAATGTTTACGTTAAGAGAATAGACATATATCTCAGTCAACAGGAAAATTTTAATTTTGCCATCATGGGCAATCTTTTTGATTTTTCGGTTTGATTTTTGAAAGCAGGTTAAGTATCTTTTTAAGTAGAATCTGAAGAATATGGTGTCTAATCAAGTTAGGTAATGCGATTTATGACAAATAAGGGTGTGACTGTGAAGTAAGAATACACTCCCCTTTTGAGTCATTTATGAGATTTCATTCATCAGAACAGCCACAAGATAATATTTAAGTACTCACATTTTCTTAATTAGGTTGTCCCTTTATATTTTTGGACAGAAAAACTTAGTCAGATTATGGTTGACTGGGGAATATAAGATTCAGGAGGAGATTCCAACATTGAAACAAGTGGTGCCCCCTCTCTTGTTAATTTCTCTAGCACATTATCTGCTTCCTTCCCCCACGCGACAACTTTGCAGCTGTAGAAGTTGCTTCCTCATCCAAGGGCAGCTCAAATGCTTTCCTTTTATTTTGGTTGGGAAATCCTCTTGGGCTTTTAACTGGAATTAAAACATTATTGAAAAGTCATCTGTCTCACATCTCAGCTGCGGTGCAAAAGATCTGCATGTAACTGAACTAGTTACATGAGGAAATTATTTAAATCACTTTTAAAAAAATCCTCATTGCAGCCTGTTCTAAAATTTCTTAAGGCAAATAGATGCATTTCACTGAGATGTTTATTTTCTGGGCCGTAAGTTATATCTTATTATAAAGACAGAATAATAGAATATACCTATTACAAAGTTGGACAAATAAGTAAATTATTAGTTATACAATTGAAACCTACGGGAAGGGCCACATTTTGCTTCACAACAACCATTCGAGAAACTACTGCTCCCTTGACTAGAGCATAAGCTTCTGAGAATAAAGTAACATAAAGAGGCAGAGGGAAAATAATCCCTGTGCTCATAACTTTTCAGCTCACAAGCTTTTCCCCTAAAGGAATGCACTTTTATAAACCCTCTGTTTTGGTTCTGAATCAAGCGTAGACTACGCAGTCCCAATTGTACGCTAAAAAAGTAATGGAACCAACATGACCTAGCCATGCAAATAACTTTTTACAAATAGGGCCTTAAAACAGCATTCACTGAAAATGTACAATATGCCAGAAATAGGATCCTCTTTCAAGAATTAACCCACAGGGTACTCGGTAATAAGTTAACCCTCTTCATGGAAAACCACATTTTTATCCACTCAAAGTATCAGAAATCAGTTATTGTACTTTGTGAAGTGCCTGAATTACTCAGGGCAGGCACTTTTTCTAAGACCATAAGCAAAAGCAATTCCATTCTCTTTTCTCACTCCTTGCCATGTGAAAGAAAGAAGAAGAAGAAAAAAGCCTACATGTTATTACACCTAATATTACATGTTAAAGCCTTGTAAGGAGTCAAGTTTTTATTTTTTATTGTGGGGGACCAAGCCACAAATTATCATAGATGCATAACAGGACTCATTCATTTTACTTTAATATTTTCTAACTAATGGAGCATGAAGAACTCACACAGATATTATTTCCAAAGCAATAAAACGCAAGTTATTTTCTCTGAGCTATCATCTTAAATGTTTGATTTATACCAAAAGGAAACAAATCCTACTGCATGGGTAGCAGCCAATTGCAAAAACTGCACCAGTTAAACATTTCAAAATTTTTGGAAACATCATCTGCCAAAACTACATGGAACACCCACCCCTACAACAGACATGGAGGGGAGTACCAGAAGACATTGCATTCTGGTGTCTTTTATAACATACACGGAAGCCAAGAAACATTCACAATTTTTTTTCAAAGTTTTGGACTTCTGTATATTATGTGTTTATATACACTAGGTTATAAAAATCAGGAGCTGGATTTCCATTGACCTTTGCCCTTTCTTCTTAACTTTGAAGAACACTGTGACTTGTGTTTGAAGATACACATTAAGTGGGCTTCCAGTAGAGATATTCTAGTCTCTAGTTATCTGCTAAGACCACCACATACAAGAAGGTGGGCATGTTCAACATTGGGAAGCCTTTAAATTTTGTTAATCGCTTATCAGAGTGCATCATAAATAAGAAAATATTCCCTAGCTGTAAGCAGGTAGTTTTCATCTTACTCAACATTGAGGATATTTTTGAGTGTCTTCGAAGATAACATGAATACATGTTATTACTATAGTAACAAAAGAACATAAATAATACTAACCATAACTGAAATTTACTGAGCATTTACTATGCACCAAGCTTTACATTTACCTTGTACAATTCTCTCAGTAAGTCTATGAGCTTGGAACCCATAGCATCAATCTCATGTTATGGATAGGAAGCCTGAGTGCAGAGAAGCCAAGTCACTTGTTCAAGGCTACATAGGTCGTAAGTGACAGAAAAGGGTACAGAGCAGGCTTTTTTACTTGGGAGTTTGTGCTCCTAACCACTACATGTTAAGACATAAAAACTTCAGAGGGGAAAAACCCGGTCTGCATTTTGTTCTTGTAGCTTGTCGGCATGTTTGTAACAGAATCCTAAAAAAGAAAATATCTATGGTATTACGAATTCTAAGAGCAAGTATAGACACCAGTGTATGTATGTTTTCCTTATCCACCTTTGTTCATGCCATACTAAAAACACTTAAAAATAGCAATTGATTTCATTTTTTACTAACATAATTAGTATTTTTACCAGCATAATTGATTATACATTATTAGTAAATAAAGCAAGGCCATTTATTTTGTCTTCCCCCAGTGTACTTGGGGTGCAATAAACATGGTCTTATTTCCAGGTTGTCCAGCACCTTTTGAATATCCTGGCTATGCTTGAGGGTTTTCCCTCAATGAGGTAAAACCAAAACAACTCACTTCTATGGCCTTTCAATGTTAAAAATACAGGCAGGTGATGTGATTTGCATAAATTAGATCCACTTCTGAGAGACTCTGATTTAGAAGTAACTTGAGCAAGAAAGCTCAGTTGGTGCTAAGATGAACACCAGTGGGTTGGTTTGAGTGGGATTTGGAGATAGACTCCCTATTGACAGCAGTAGCAGTCATGGAAAATTTGAGTTTCTGGTAAGTGCTAACTCTTGTGGTTATTGCAGCTACTTCTGATCAAGAAGGTTCTAGGACAGGATTTGTGGCATTGTTCCTCAAACATGGCTTCCAGCCTGATTCAACATTCTCAACAATTCTGTAACTTATCCAATAACTTTAAGAACAAAAACAAAAACTTTTTTCTTCTTTATCAGCCAGAGTCAGCCTCTGTTGCTTATGTTTAAGAACTCCAACGTGGGGTTTTCTGGTTCTGGATAAAGTGGAAGTAAATATATACCACTCTGTCTTATACACTGCTCCAAACTATAAAATCTGGACAGATTGTATATACCACACTTTGAGGTTACTGAAAAGTAGGTGGCAACAGGTGGGTAGAGGAAATGCATGAAAATTCAAAATATCACCAAGTCTGTGGCCAATTACAATTGTTTTCCTTCTCGTTTGAACCCACTGGAGCCCTCCTAGACTCCTGACCTACAGAACTATGAGGTAACAAATGGAGGTTGATTTAAGCTACTAAGTCTGTGGTAATTTGTAGTACAGCAATAGAAAACTAATACAAACACATAAAAAAAAGAGAGCTTCAGCATAAAGCAAAAATTGACAGAACCAAAAGGAGAATTAGAGACTTTAATCTCTAGTTGAAAACCTCAACACTCTTCTCTCAGTAAAAGATAAGACTAGTAGACAGAAAACCAGCAAAGATATACAAGACCTTGACCTTGAGATTTTTCACTCATTTGTATTTAAATGGCGGAAGCTTTCAACTCGAGTCTTTGAGGAAGGACCATATGGGGTCAGATACCCAGATCTCTGACACAGCGGACACAGAGCATGAGTGAAAATTAAACTTTTGTTACATAAGCAGCTGAGACCTCGGATTGTCGTTGCTGTGATTACCGCAGCAATATCTAGCTTCTTCTGGCCAACATGGTCCATCAACAGGGTATATGTAATTACAAAACACTCATGTAATAAAATTCAGTATTAACATTACATAAATAAGAAAGCTTTCAGTATACCAATAAGGATTGATCTCTAAGATAATCATTAGCTGAAAAAGATATGGTGCAGAAGAAAGTGAAATATATGCTAGCATGTAAAGGCATGTGTTTGTGTGGATGTATGCTTGTGTGTGCATATGCTGTTGATTAGCCTGGGAGGGTACACAACCTTATAATACTGATTACTTGAACTGACAGGGGATAGAGTTGAGAGGGAGATTATCACTGTATATATACCCTTTTGTACCTTTTGGATTTCAAACGTTAACAATGTATTACCTTTCCACATACCAATAATTAATCTCAAATTTTAAAAAATCTACATGATCCCAGTCATGTTTAAAAGTAGGCTTATACAAAAACTAAAGAGAAATAAATATACTACTTTCCAAATTTTCTGATTCTTTAAAATTTAGTCTGCATCTTTTTTGTCTTCCATGTGTTTTAGAATAAACATAATTTTATCAATTTGTTTTATAAAATAAAATATATTTATTGTTCTCAAATTCTTACCCTAAAGAATAAACTTTAATTCCTTGTTTTGGCATTCCAGATCACCCATCACTTACACTTAATCTACCTTCCTAACCCATACTATTGTCCTCCTTAATATTCCTATCATAATCACATTGAACAACTTTCTTTCCTTGAACACATTTTGCATTCTATTGCCAAAGGCATAAAATACATTGTTCCTCATGAAGAATCCTGTTTCATTCAGAGTTCAAGGGTACGTAATAGAAAAAAAAAAAAAAAAAAGAGCAACAAAGCCATGTTGGGAAGTAGATACCTTGCAGTTAACTTTTACTTAAATGTCTTGTTATTGAACATCAGCCTTGAATGTAAGAAATACTATTCAAACATGTGAATACCACACTGAAATTACTATTATGTTTAATTGTATAATACCACAACAATCTGTAAAACCTAGTCTTAATAGGAGCCTATATCAGTTTTCCAGTTGGTGTTAATAATTAGTATTTTTGCATATTAGAATTAAAATAATAATTGGCTTAGCTATAAGAGCTATCTGATCACAAGTGGACATTACACATTAGCCTGGAACACTTTTGGGCACACTACATTGGAATTCAAAAAAATTTCTGCAGGACTAACATTTCCAATTTTCCTAATTGAGACCATCATTATTGACAATTGAGTTTATCTACTGGATGACTAACCAGCTCTTCTTCAAGAGATCTGGAGAAACGAAGGAGTAGCAGTGTGGGCTTTAAGGTCCTCCGCTGATATAAATGCTAATATGCAAACTACCTAGGGAGTCAGTGTCCAAATACAAAGTGATTCTCATGACAGCAAGACCTTAAAGTCAATAGAGAAGTCCAGAATTTTCCAACTTGGTTGGGTGAGGATCTGACTCCTCACAGTTCCTATATAAATATCAAAGAAGGCAGGAAACTGGGTACCTCTCTTAGTGGGGAATCTAGCCACCTGCAGGCCCGGTGTATTGTTTGTTTATTTTTGTTTATTTATTTTTGAGAAAGTGCTAGCTGGGCAGGGGCAGAGGGGGTCCAAAACAGGCTTTGTGCTGACATCAGTGAGACAACTCACGAACCATGAGATCTTGACCTGAGCCAAAGTTGGATTCTCAACTGATTGAACCACCCAAATGACCCTCCTCCACCATATTGTTTAGTGAAGTAGACATATTGTGGAGAGTTGTGTGTATCCTGCCAGCCTCTGCCTGCGAGCTTCATTGAGCCTGTATTATGTGTTTTATATGGTGATTGTCTTCTCCCAATGTTCCACAATTATAAAACCTAAAGAAAAAAAAAAAGGAGGAAACAAAGCCAAAACAATCCACATAAAGATAAATATACAGTATAGCAAAAAAAATGTTCAAACAAGCCAGAAGTAATGATTTAAACTAGTGCAAGTGCAAATAAATAGCTGTGAGACAATAGGAAACAACCATTAACATAATTAAACAAGCAAATAAATGACAACAACAAATCGGATTGGAAAGCAGTAATTTTAAACATTCCTAAGGTTAATAGTATGCTACAAATTAGATATGACTAAAATGTACCAAAAAACTCTATTTTGATGGTGATACCACTTAAGAGATGATGAAAATAATAAAAATCATAATGTAATTTCAGGGCTAGTAATATTTAATGTATGCTCATTGCGGGTCACACGCTTTACAAACTATTTCAAATGTATCATCCTGTTTAACTTTCACAGTCACCCTATGATGATGTGGTCAGTTTGGGGCATATTTTTTGTTTGGTTGGTTTTTTGGTTTCAAGTTTTTATTTGAATTCTAGTTAGTTAACATATAGTATAATATTGGTTTCAGGAGTAAAGTTTAGTGATTCATCACTTACAAATAACACTCATTGCTCATCCCGTCAAGTGCCTTCCTTAATGACCATCACCCATTTAGCCCATCTTCACCCACCTCCCCTCTGGTAACCCTCATTTGTTCTCTATCATTAAGAGTTTCTTATGGTTTGTTTGTACTCTCTTTTTCCCCCTTCCCAATGTTCATCTGTGTTGTTTCTTAAATTCCACATATGAGTGAAATCATATGGTATTTGTCTTTCTCTGACTGACTTATTTCACTTAGCATAATGCACTCTAGCTCCATCCACGTCATTGTAAATGGCAAGATTTCATTCTTTTTGATGGCTGAGTAATATTCCATTGTATATATTTAGACATGGTCACTTCCGTCTTTGCCATTACATAGATGAGAAACTGGAGTTTAAAAGTATTTAGAGCTTTCACATGTATCAGAGAGGGAATACATGCCAAAGGTAAAACTCAAAACCCATGCTTTTAATGACTGTACCATGTCTACCTATACAGCTAATCTATTTACATCTGTAAATACAAATAGAATAGGAGCGGGATCCTGAAGTTGGAGAGTAAGGAGGGATAAAGAGAGTGCTTTAGGAGTTACTAGCATTTCACAGTGTTTGTAGATGAAAATGCTCTAGCTCCATGTGATCACCATCAAATTATTCTCTAAATGCCATTTTTTATATATCCTGACTCCTACCATGAATTTCATGAATCAATAAAGTATGATGTTATGTTATAAAAAGGAAAAGCAAGATAGTTCCATGACTAATCCTGGCCTCAGAAAAGAGATACCTAATCTAAAATAGGATGAATGCTTTGAAAAATATTGAAGATAATTCAGGAAAGAATAACTAATTTTAAGAATATGAAATACAAAATTATGAAAAAGAAAGGACCACATGGCACCTATATATTTACTTGCACTCCGTGTTATTATCATAATTACCTGGAATGTTAGGCAGATGAGCTAGGCAACCATACCTTTGCAATAGAGTATGGTCTTTCTAAGATCGCTCTTCCCAAGCTAAGGCTCCACACATGTGGGGCAGTGCTGTGTGACTACAGGATTGCATCCAACAATTTTAGCAAGGATAATAGGACCTATGAGGAAAATTTCAGGGCTTGGGGTTTTAAAATGAACTGGAAAAAGAGAAGGTTAAGGAGGGACTTATTATTGTAGGGGGGTGACGTCCAACAGGTGTTCTCTTTTTCTAGTTGTTCAAGTGGAAGAGGAGACAGGCTTCAATTGTGTCAAGAGAAATTTAGATTTGACATCTGCTGAGTTGACAAAATGACCTCTTTTTTTTGGAAATAGGAAAAAACCAAGAAATCCATGAGTTAATGTTTCAGAGTATTATGAAAACAATTTCATAAAAGCCGAAAATCCAGGCACACCAGTACATTCTGCAAAAAAGAAACGAAAACATTGCCTTCTGCCTTACAGGTATTTTTTCTTACATCATCTGATAGTACGCTAAATAAATATTTTTGATCAAAGTATTAAAAATCAAAAGTTCCGTGTAAACATAGGCATAAGGTCCAACTTAATCACTGGAGTTAGCACAAATGTACTTAATACTATTTAGAGGGAGTTTCAACAATAAGTTTTTGGCCAAAAAAAAAAAAAAACATTCTAGAGAAACTCGTACATTTTTATCTCGCCTATCCTTATCTTTTCTGCGTATACTAATGCTGCCTGTAACAATAAAATGTTTTCCATTCTTAGAATAAATTATGAATCTTTTCAGGCGTCAGTGACTAGGTACAAATTGACTAAAATATCCAAAGCCACTTATTTTCTAAGGGCTCTAATGACTAGCTATCTTATCTTGGAATCCTGGATTCCTAAGGCATTTGAAAGAGCAACTGTATGAAATAATGAGTACTAAATGAATTAAAGCAGGAAACATAATAGCAATGGTCACTGGCTCTTCGGTCATGCGTTACTTTGTTTGAAACTCTTAAGACCCTTTAACTGATATAACTATGTCATTCTTGTGTGTGTGTGTGTGTGTGTGTGTGTCCTGTTATTTTATCTGAATAAAAACTAAAATGTTTTCATTTTATTGGTCAATTTTAGAACTGTTAGTAATACAATCATTCCCATTTACATATCAAAGTCTCCAACTCCTGAAATGCAATTCTTGGAATCAAGGACTGCATGCTTATGCCCCTTACAGCCAATTTGCCTAAAGGTTGGTCTTCTGTGTTTGATTACTTCTACATATTTAAGGCACATGCGTTTTGAGAAGGCACACTACATATTTTTAGAATTTCATCACTCAAGGCCACAGCTGGTTAATACCAAACACCACTCATTTCCAAACTTTTAATGACCATCAAAGTACAATTCTGCACATCACAGAAACAATATTCTTCTGCTCAGTTAATGTGCAACAGGCAAAGATGAACAGACATAAGTAGGACTGAAACCAGGCAAAAATAAACAAAAACAAAACAAAACAAAACAAGGTGCTACATCTCAGCTACTGGAAAGTGCTAGCAATAGGGGTGCAGCAAATATTCCTTCAATTGTCTTCTTCCTACCCTTTTATAAGAAACAGCATAGCAAAACAGTGTGAATAGTCAAACATCTGCCTTCCAAAATTTCAACACTACTAAAAATCTGTGGAGGCTAAAATTCATTAAATAGCCTTGCACTGAGGAAGTGCTGATAGCAACAGTGTAGCCTAAATTCCACTCTTTTCCTCACCCCTTCTCCACGGCCCATTTCCCCCACTAGTACACATTTGCCCAAATGTAATAATGTCAGTGCAGGGGCAGCATGGGAACTAATGTTGAGACTAATCTTTACAGCCCTTGAAATAACCAAAGTAGTAACAAACCCCATATACTTTCTTTCAAAAGGTTTGGAACAAACACCCTGTACTAAAACTCTCCAGTTTGCAAATGTCTTAGCTGTCCACGGTTTTCATACAAGAACCAAAAGCAAAGGCTTGGTTCTAAGAATAAAAATAGTTTCTTAACAAAGGAAGTATAGAAGCAATTCAAACTGCCTATCTAGGTCGAAGTTAAGTTCCTAAGAGATGGTTCCCATATGCAGGGGAAAATGCTTTGCCTGCTTTTGCATTTGCTTGGCACTTGGGGCCTATATATTACTTCATATACCTGGATGCAATGGCAGTTAGCACATAGTTATAATGGTGGAGAGAGGTGGTATTGTAATAGGTATAATCTGAGTGTTAGCAAATGTCATATAATCATTATTTTCTAGGATTTACCAAGCCAAGATAAGAAGAAAGTTAAAGGGTATGACTTTACAAAGTATGTCCTATATAATACTCTCAACAGCCTCAGATATATTGGGAGGAAAGGAAAATTCATTCCATTAAAATTCACACTTCTAACAGTCAAGACTGTTTTTCTTATAATACTAAAAGTTGCTTCATACATATGGGCTCCTATTTTAGAGTGAAAGGAATTTTGAAATTTCTCTGGTTGGGGATTCCGCTACACTAATTTTTCAATTAAAATATGCCTTCAATGTCACAAAATGCTATAATTCCTACTTTAGACTATATCTGTTATCAAATGATTACATGAAGATAAGATAACTTAGTCACATCTACTTACAGCTCAATCTCATAGTCCATTGAGAGTGTGAAGTAAAACACAACCTTCATATCATATCACAGTGGCATATGTTCTCTTTTGAAAGACCATTCACATTTATCTTATTTCATTTTCACATTTATTCAGTGAGGTAACTGTTTTTTATGGCATCATATTTTATGCATTTTGGCTGACTCATGCCATCTGTCATGTGTAAAAACTTGGAATCTGACAATGATGGCTATATCGACTCTGATGACGGCTGACCCTTAAGCACTCATTAAGACTGTGTCCTTGTATGAACTAAATTCATGGACATACTCTAGCCTTCAGACTTTTCCCATAATACCATGCTGACTACACTTACGGGGTAGGTAAATAGCCAAAAAGCTACCACATGAGAATTATTATCCAGTCTAGGTCAGGGTAATGGTTCATGGATGACTGGTATTTCAAGAAACCAGAGCTATGGCAGAGGTAATATTAAATACGGATTTAAACACCTGACATCTCCAAGATGATAAAAGATTATTCCGAGTCTATCTTGCCTTTCTATTCCAAATTATATACCATTCCTCATTATTTGAATTAAAAATGGAGATATAGCTGCAAAGACTGAATTTACTAGGGACAGCGAAAGGTCAATAGCATAACATTTAGAGTCTCAATGCATATTATTCTACATACAAAATAACCAAGAAATGGAAAAAAAGGAAATAGAGGGAATAAATAAAAAAATAAGTTACTAATAAGTCTGATTTATGCTCTTACAGGGACCAAAAATGGCTGGAAATGACATAATGGCACCTAGGTTGTCAGGCACAGTGCCTATGAAATCCGATACAGCTAATGATACTGAGCAAGTAGGAAAAGAAGCCATGAAGAGAAGGTGGCTGTTTTTATACTAGGCTATCTCATTAACTCAGTGATTTTGCTTAGAAAGGAAAAAAAAAAACCTAGTTTTATATCATTTAGAAAAACAATAATCTTATTGACCTTCCAATCTGTTACTGTCATTGGATATAGCCTGAGAAAAGAAACAAAGCTTTAACAGAATTATCTTTATTAACCAGTTAAAAAAACAAATAGGAGTGAGGAGAAAGGGGAAAAGGAACAGTGCAGACTGATCCCCAACACATTAGCATTATTCAATACTTATTGGTATTTTCCAACAATAAGCTGAATGTAATGTAAGTGGTTAATACCAATATGCTCAGTGCCTGTCCATAAATCTTACTCCTTGGACTCAGGTGCCCATGTGCTCTCAGGAGAGTGTCTATCAGACCATCACAAGCACATGATCACGGGGTCATCATGTTTCCATGCAGGTTCTGATGCAGGAGGTCCGGGCTATATGCCTATGCTGTTGATCAAGGGACTATACTGAGTAGTAGCACTTCAGGCAAACCTGTATTAACTTTACTTACTTAACTTCCTTTCTCATAATAGGTTTAAATGAAAAGATTAAATATTTTTCTTAAGCTTCTAATGAAGACTTACATTCTCAAAGAGGAAGATCCCCAATCTAAGCAGATAATATCAAAATGATTTATGCCACAATGAAACCATGCTATAAAAAACCCGTGTCTATGCAGTATCTTCAGGATAGACAATAAGCAGAATGAAAGACTTTCACAATGGACTCTTCAAACAAAAGTAATGAAATCATGCAACTGAAGGCTTTCTCCCTGTGCACTGCAGGGCCACAGAAGTACAATTTTTTTCAAGTAAGTTTTAGTGGTAACTAGTTTTCCAACGAAACCTCTTATCCCTCTCTATAGTCAATATCTAAAATATGTGAAACATTTAAGTGGGAAAGAGAACCACTTTCCTCAGACACATTCGTAATGATGGTAAGAACCCTCTAAGTACCTCTGGGAAAGCCCTCTGGTTCAAAAGCAACTTTTCCTGGAGAAATGTCCTGTTGCCTTAAACCAGATCTGAGACTAAGCCTAATACGTAAAGCAAACCACAAAATGTGTCTTTGTTCATCAATACTGGTTTTCAGCTCAATTAACTCTGTCCCTTCCAGCCCATTGACTACATTGCCAACAGTGATTTTGCTTAAATATCGCATTGCTGATGTTACCCTCCTGCCCAATAAAACCTTAAGTGCTTTCTACTGCTTTAGAAAACACCATTTTCAAGATTTGAAATTAAGCACACATTCTAATTTGCTCTCTGATACAAATCTCTTCACAATTCCATTTTATTTTCTCCAACTCCAAAATAGGTACATACAATTAAGTTGAAAGAACTTTAGAAGAAACCAGTTAAACAAGATGAGGTTTTTGTCAAAATGATGATTTGGTAAGAAACGAACCGTAAGTCACTTTTTTTCTCATAAACTAGTTACCTAGAACCATCACTGAGAAATTTTATAATCTCTGTCACCTTCTTAGTTTGGATATTTTGGTGGATTTTATACTTGTTTGATTTCTCAATTTTATTTTTATTCAAACATTATGAATTTCCTTATACTAGTCATACTGTTAGTTTATAAGTCAATAATTTGCTATATGCAAGTTATAAAATTCATTAATAATAATAACATAAAAATGCATACATTTAAACAAATATTAATGCATTATTGGAGCATGTAGGTTGAAAAAAATTGTAGAAAATGGAGGGAAGTGTTGTGTAAGATGATCCTTCCAAATAACAGACCCTTTAATCTTATTTTTTATTACTTGGTTTATTGATTCAATTCCAATATTGTTATCATTGCAATTGCAAAACTATAAAATAAATAAAATCAAATACCAAGGTTATATTATAAGGAAATTGGCAAATATAATAAAAATATTAAAAGTTATAAAGCTCTTCATACAAACTCAACCATAATCTATACCTACTTATATTATACACTCCCAAATTTGTTTTTATGCACACACATGCGAATTTACAAAATGGAGTGTTGCTTTGTCCCAGGCACTGTGCTAAATACTTTACTTATAGAAACTCAGATAACCTTCACAGTAACTTCAAGGGGTAGGTATTATCTCCATTTTTCAGATGAAACAACTGAGGTTTAAAGAAGCTGCAAATTATCCCATTGCATTTTGTCATCATTTATATAGCTAATTCCCTATTTTTTTGGAGATTCATATCTTAAAATAAATCTTCATTACTATAAACAGTTCAGAATAATAATAATTGTCCCCCAAATAATTTTAAATAAAATATTAACAAAACACCCCAAAAAACTTATTACAGTTTTACCAGTTCTTGGACCAATGCTCACATTTCTACCTCTTTAGCCTCATTTTATCCAGCACAATATTGCCCCTTTAATATTATAGCTAAGCACCCTGTTTTCTTATTTAGTTGCCACAATTCTGTAAAGCAGCCATATTATCCCCATTTTACAGAGGAGAAAAACCACGGGTCAGTGAGGTTAAGTAGTATGTCCAAGGTCATAGTGCCAGTATAAAGTGCACTCAGAATACAAACTCAGGTCTGCCTCACTGAACATGCTGTCAGCTAGCATGTCGAATTACTTCTCACTCTACTGAAATCTTTAAATAACAGAGACAGCAAATATCAGCAAAGTGACACTCTGCCTCCTTCGTTTTGAACTCCAATCCCTCTAAAGCCCCTACCAAGACAATGTCTGTGTCCTCTAAACCCTTAAGGAAACCTATCACCTATAACTATTAATTGAACTGGGTTATTAAGTTTGTTTTAATTTTTTTCTCATCCATAGGCTCAGTAATTATTCAAGTAGCTATGAAGATGAAGGAATTAATGCAATTCACTATTACCCTTAGATTATTTTGATCATAAAAATGCAGATTTCATGCCTTTAAGAATTCCATTTTCTTTTAGTAAAAACACTGCTATAAGGCAATTTCATTAATAAAATTTATTTTCTATTGAATTTTATGTTACTTGTTAAGTAGCAACTCCTTCATGCTTTTTTAAAAAGTCTTTTTTCTCAAAAATTAATTTTTCCACAGCCCTTGCTTGGTCTTTTTTCTTTCTTACAATTTACAAACAACCTGTAAAGTGCCTTGTGGAGGTGCCTCTGTAAAAAGAACATAACAAGAATTTTTTAAGAGCCAATCTATTTATTGTTTATAGTTTTGAATTTTAAAAGTTCATTGTAAAATTTTATAAAAGGAAATTTTTTATTCTTTTACATTTTTATTTTGGGAAATTTCAACCACATATAAAAATAGAGAATAATATTTTTTTTTACTTATTTTTTTAATGAAATTTATTGACAAATTGGTTTCCATACAACACCCAGTGCTCATCCCAAAAGGTGCCCTCCTCAATACCCATCACCCACCCTCCCCTCCCTCCCACCCCCCATCAACCCTCAGTTTGTTCTCAGTTTTTAACAGTCTCTTATGCTTTGGCTCTCTCCCACTCTAACCTCTTTTTTTTTTTTTTCCTTCCCCTCCCCCATGGGTTCCTGTTAAGTTTCTCAGGATCCACATAAGAGTGAAACCATATGGTATCTGTCTTTCTCTGTATGGCTTATTTCACTTAGCATTACACTCTCCAGTTCCATCCACGTTGCTACAAAAGGCCATATTTCATTTTTTCTCATTGCCACGTAGTATTCCATTGTGTATATATACCACAATTTCTTTATCCATTCATCAGTTGATGGACATTTAGGCTCTTTCCATAATTTGGCTATTGTTGACAGTGCTGCTATGAACATTGGGGTACAAGTGCCCCTATGCATCAGTACTCCTGTATCCCTTGGATAAATTCCTAGCAGTGCTATTGCTGGGTCATAGGGTAGGTCTATTTTTAATTTTCTGAGGAACCTCCACACTGCTTTCCAGAGCGGCTGCACCAATTTGCATTCCCACCAACAGTGCAAGAGGGTTCCCGTTTCTCCACATCCTCTCCAGCATCTATAGTCTCCTGATTTGTTCATTTTGGCCACTCTGACTGGCGTGAGGTGATACCTGAGTGTGGTTTTGATTTGTATTTCCCTGATAAGGAGCGACGCTGAACATCTTTTCATGTGCCTGTTGGCCATCTGGATGTCTTCTTTAGAGAAGTGTCTATTCATGTTTTCTGCCCATTTCTTCACTGGGTTATTTGTTTTTCGGGTGTGGAGTTTGGTGAGCTCTTTATAGATTTTAGATACTAGCCCTTTGTCCGATATGTCATTTGCAAATATCTTTTCCCATTCCGTTGGTTGCCTTTTAGTTTTGTTGGTTGTTTCCTTTGCTGTGCAGAAGCTTTTTATCTTCATAAGGTCCCAGTAATTCACTTTTGCTTTTAATTCCCTTGCCTTTGGGGATGTGTCGAATAAGAGATTGCTACGGCTGAGGTCAGAGAGATCTTTTCCTGCTTTCTCCTCTAAGGTTTTGATGGTTTCCTGTCTCACATTTAGGTCCTTTATCCATTTTGAGTTTATTTTTGTAAATGGTGTGAGAAAGTGATGTAGTTTCAAACTTCTGCATGTTGCTGTCCAGTTCTCCCAGCACCATTTGTTAAAGAGGCTGTCTTTTTTCCATTGGATGTTCTTTCCTGCTTTGTCAAAGATGAGTTGGCCATATGTTTGTGGGTCTAGTTCTGGGGTTTCTATTCTATTCCATTGGTCTGTGTGTCTGTTTTTGTGCCAATACCATGCTGTCTTGATGATGACAGCTTTGTAGTAGAGGCTAAAGTCTGGGATTGTGATGCCTCCTGCTTTGGTCTTCTTCTTCAAAATTCCTTTGGCTATTCGGGGCCTTTTGTGGTTCCATATGAATTTTAGGATTGCTTGTTCTAATTTCGAGAAGAATGCTGGTGCAATTTTGATTGGGATTGCATTGAATGTGTAGATAGCTTTGGGTAGTATTGACATTTTGACAATATTTATTTTTCCAATCCATGAGCAGGGAATGTCTTTCCATTTCTTTAAGACTTCTTCAATTACCTTCATAAGCTTTCTATAGTTTTCAGCATACAGATCCTTTACATCTTTGGTTAGATTTATTCCTAGGTATTTTATGCTTCTTGGTGCAATTGTGAATGGGATCAGTTTCTTTATTTGTCTTTCTGTGGCTTCATTGTTAGTGTATAAGAATGCAACTGATTTCTGGACATTGATTTTGTATCCTGCAACTTTGCTGAATTCCTGTATCAGTTCTAGCAGACTTTTGGTGGAGTCTATCGGATTTTCCATGTATAATATCATGTCATCTGCAAAAAGCGAAAGCTTGACTTCATCTTTGCCAATTTGGATGCCTTTGATTTCCTTTTGTTGTCTGATTGCTGATGCTAGAACTTCCAGCACTATGTTAAACAACAGCGGTGAGAGTGGGCATCCCTGTCTTGTTCCTGATCTCAGGGAAAAAGCTCTCAGTTTTTCCCCGTTGAGGATGATGTTAGCTGTGGGCTTTTCATAAATGGCTTTTATGATCTTTAAGTATGTTCCTTCTATCCCGACTTTCTCAAGGGTTTTTATTAAGAAAGGGTGCTGGATTTTGTCAAAGGCCTTTTCTGCATCGATTGACAGGATCATATGGTTCTTCTCTTTTTTTTTGTTAATGTGATGTATCACGTTGATTGATTTGTGAATGTTGAACCAGCCCTGCATCCCAGGAATGAATCCCACTTGATCATGGTGAATAATTCTTTTTATATGCTGTTGAATTCGATTTGCTAGTATCTTATTGAGAATTTTTGCATCCATATTCATCAGGGATATTGGCCCGTAGTTCTCTTTTTTTACTGGGTCTCTGTCTGGTTTAGGAATCAAAGTAATACTGGCTTCATAGAATGAGTCTGGAAGTTTTCCTTCCCTTTCTATTTCTTGGAATAGCTTGAGAAGGATAGGTATTATCTCTGCTTTAAACGTCTGGTAGAACTCCCCTGGGAAGCCATCTGGTCCTGGACTCTTATTTGTTGGGAGATTTTTGATAACCGATTCAATTTCTTCGCTGGTTATGGGTCTGTTCAAGCTTTCTATTTCCTCCTGATTGAGTTTTGGAAGAGTGTGGGTGTTCAGGAATGTGTCCATTTCTTCCAGGTTGTCCAATTTGTTGGCATATAATTTTTCATAGTATTCCCTGATAATTGTTTGTATCTCTGAGGGATTGGTTGTAATAATTCCATTTTCATTCATGATTTTATCTATTTGGGTCATCTCCCTTTTCTTTTTGAGAAGCCTGGCTAGAGGTTTGTCAATTTTGTTTATTTTTTCAAAAAACCAACTCTTGGTTTCGTTGATCTGCTCTACAGTTTTTTTAGATTCTATATTGTTTATTTCTGCTCTGATCTTTATTATTTCTCTTCTTCTGCTGGGTTTAGGCTGCCTTTGCTGTTCTGCTTCTATTTCCTTTAGGTGTGCTGTTAGATTTTGTATTTGGGATTTTTCTTGTTTCTTGAGATAGGCCTGGATTGCAATGTATTTTCCTCTCAGGACTGCCTTCGCTGCGTCCCGAAGCGTTTGGATTGTTGTATTTTCATTTTCGTTTGTTTCCATATATTTTTTGATTTCTTCTCTAATTGCCTGGTTGACCCACTCATTCGTTAGTAGGGTGTTCTTTAACCTCCACGCTTTTGGAGGTTTTCCAGACTTTTTCCTGTGGTTGATTTCAAGCTTCATAGCATTGTGGTCTGAAAGTATGCATGGTATAATTTCAATTCTTGTAAACTTATGAAGGGCTGTTTTGTGACCCAGTATATGATCTATCTTGGAGAATGTTCCATGTGCACTCGAGAAGAAAGTATATTCTGTTGCTTTGGGATGCAGAGTTCTAAATATATCTGTCAAGTCCATCTGATCCAATGTCTCATTCAGGGCCCTTGTTTCTTTATTGACCGTGTGTCTGGATGATCTATCCATTTCTGTAAGTGGGGTGTTAAAGTTCCCAGCAATTACCACATTCTTATCAATAAGGTTGCTTCTGTTTATGAGTAATTGTTTTATATACTTGGGGGCTCCGGTATTCGGCGCATAGACATTTATAATTGTTAGCTCTTCCTGATGGATAGACCCTGTAACTATTATATAATGTCCTTCTTCATCTCTTGTTACAGCCTTTAATTTAAAGTCTAGTTTGTCTGATATAAGTATGGCTACTCCAGCTTTCTTTTGGCTTCCAGTAGCATGATAAATAGTTCTCCATCCCCTCACTCTGAATCTAAAGGTGTCCTCAGGTCTAAAATGAGTCTCTTGTAGACAGCAAATAGATGGGCCTTGTTTTTTATCCATTCTGATACCCTATGTCTTTTGGTTGGCGCATTTAATCCATTTACATTCAGTGTTATTATAGAAAGATACGGGTTTAGAGTCATTGTGATGTCTGTATGTTTTATGCTTGTAGTGATGTCTCTGGTACTTTGTCTCACAGGGTCCCCCTTAGGATCTCTTGTAGGGCTGGTTTAGTGGTGACAAATTCCTTCAGTTTTTGTTTGTTTGGGAAGACCTTTATCTCTCCTTCTATTCTAAATGACAGACTTGCTGGATAAAGGATTCTCGGCTGCATATTTTTGCTGTCTAGCACACTGAAAATCTCGTGCCAATTCTTTCTGGCCTGCCAAGTTTCAAAAGAGAGATCAGTCACGAGTCTTATAGGTCTCCCTTTATATGTGAGGGCACGTTTACCCCTTGCTGCTTTCAGAATTTTCTCTTTATCCTTGTATTTTGCCAGTTTCACTATGATATGTCGTGCAGAAGATCGATTCAAGTTACGTCTGAAGGGAGTTCTCTGTGCCTCTTGGATTTCAATGCCTTTTTCCTTCCCCAGTTCAGGGAAGTTCTCAGCTATTATTTCTTCAAGTACCCCTTCAGCACCTTTCTCTCTCTCTTCCTCCTCTGGAATACCAATTATGCGTATATTATTTCTTTTTAGTGTATCACTTAGTTCTCTAATTTTCCCCTCATACTCCTGGATTTTTTTATCTCTCTTTTTCTCAGCTTCCTCTTTTTCCATAACTTTATCTTCTAGTTCACCTATTCTCTCCTCTGCCTCTTCCATCCGAGCTGTGGTGGTTTGCATTTTGTTTTGCATTTCCTTTAAAGCGTTTTTCAGCTCCTCGTGACTGTTCCTTAGTCCCTTGATCTCTGTAGCAAGAGATTCTCTGCTGTCCTGTATACTGTTTTCCAGCCCAGCGATTAATTTTATGACTATTATTCTAAATTCACTTTCTGTTATATTATTTAAATCCTTTTTGATCAGCTCATTAGCTGTTGTTATTTCCTGGAGATTCTTCTGAGGGGAATTCTTCCGCTTGGTCATTTTGGATAGTCCCTGGTGTGGTGAGGACCTGCAGGGCACTTCCCCTGTGCTGTGGTGTATAACTGGAGTTGGTGGGCGGGGCCGCAGTCAGTCCTGATGTCTGCCCCCAGCCCACCGCTGGGGCCACAGTCAGACTGGTGTGTGCCTTCTCTTCCCCTCTCCTAGGGGTGGGATTCACTGTGGGGTGGCGTGGCCCGTCTGGGCTACTTGCACACTGCCAGGCTTGTGATGCTGGGGATCTGGCGTATTAGCTGGGGTGGGAAGGCAAGGTGCACGGCGGGAGGGGGGGCAGGCTTAGCTCGCTTCTCCTTAGGTGATCCACTTCAGGAGGGGCCCTGTGGCAGCCGGAGGGAGTCAGATCCGCTGCCGGAGGTTTGGCTCCGCAGAAGCACAGAGTTGGGTGTTTGCGCGGAGCGAGCAATTTCCCTGGCCGGAACCGGTTCCCTTTGGGATTTTGGCTGGGGGATGGGCGGGGGAGATGGCGCTGGCGAGCGCCTTTGTTCCCCGCCAAACTGAGCTCTGTCGTCCGGGGGCTCCGCAGCTCACCCTCCCTTTGTCCTCCAGCCTTCCCGCTTTCCGAGCAGAGCTGTTAACTTATGACCTCCCAGACGCTAAGTCGCGCTTGCTGTCGGAACACAGTCCGTCAGGCCCCTCCGCTTTTGCAGGCCGGACTCGGGGGCTCTGCTCGGCTGGCGAGCCGCCCCTCCGCCCCGGCTCCCTCCCGCCAGTCCGTGGAGCGCGCACCGCCTCGCCGCCCTTCCTACCCTCTTCCGTGGGCCTCTCGTCTGCACTTGGGTCCGGTGACTCCGTTCTGCTAATCCTCTGGCGGTTTTCTGGGTTATTTAGGCAGGTGTAGGTGGAATCTAAGTGATCAGCAGGACGCGCGGTGAGCCCAGCGTCCTCCTACGCCGCCATCTTCCTGCGCCTCCTCACCTTTGCTTTTAAAAGCTATTTTAGCTAGATATAAATTTCTAGGTTCCTAGTCCCTGAATAGTAACTTGGACATTCTTTCAAGGCAGTGTCCCTGGGCTATCATATGACTCACCTCATTTGTGTTCTATATCTCACTGATCACTCTCCTTTGACTGATGTCTACTGTCAAAAATTTTCTTTCCTCGGGCGCCTGGGTGGCTCAGTCAGTTAAGCGGCCAACTTCACCTCAGGTCATGATCTCACCATTGGACCCCCGCGTCAGGCTCTGCACTGACAGCTCAGAGCCTGGAGCCTGCTTCGGATTCTGTGTCTCCCTCTCTCTCTCTGCCCCTCCCCTGCTCATGCTCTGTCTCTCTCTGTCTCTCAAAAATAAATAAATATTAAAAATTTTAAAAATACATAAAATAAAAAGTAAAGTTTCTTTTCTTTCTTTCTTTTTTTCATTTTTGGCGGCTTTACATTGGAGCAGAAATCAAATCTTTATTATGCCATCTTGGCTGTAAGTGAAAATTTCAGCTGTGTATTCTTCTATTTGTTAACTTTTTAAAAATATTTTATTTATTTTTGAGAGGGAGAGAGAGAAACAAAGTGTGAGCGGGACTGAGAGAGAGGGAGACACACAATCTGAAGCAGGCTCCAGGCTCTTGATGCAGGGGCTCAAACTCACAAACTATGAGATCATGACCTAAGCTGAAGCTAGTCACTTAACCCACTAAGCCACCCAGGTGCCTCTCAGCCACGTGTTCTTATCAGCTTTACTTCATCCAGTATTTCTTGTGGGAAAGCTACCTGCCTCAGTTATTTCAGCATGTTACCAGAATTCAGTTGGGTTTCCTATGTGACACTGTAAATCAAAAACAAACTCCCATAAAGAAATAAGTTCAAGACACAGAATTAAACTAGAGAAGATTTTTTTTTTTCTCAGCCTTACTTGAAAATACCTCTTACAAGTTCAGAATTATTGTAAAAAAGGGAGAGGAAAGAAGAAGAAAACAAGTAAACCACTAGTGTTTCAAAGTTATTCAGACCGAAAACTTTAAAAACAATTTTTAATCAAAAGAAATGTAGAGTCTCTTGAAAAATAATGTGACTGTTAAAAATAACATAGCAGTCTATGTGATTAATAATAACACTGATTTTTAAATTACAAAATATTCTTTTGTTTTAATTTATCCCATTACTGGTAAAGTTCAAAATGGGTTGTCTTTGGAATAAAATGGCAGTGATTAGTTTTTAAACAATATTACAAAAACATGTTTTGAAGTATTACATTTATTATACCATTTTTCTATTCGCACACTCATGTTTATTTAGGCCACAGATGACATTATTTAAAAGCAAGGTCTAAATAGGTTCAATCATTGCGCACAAATACTATCTTCTATTACCTATAGATATTCCATCTGTGACTATTGGTTTGTGTCTGGAGAACTTCTAGCATTTTATAAGCCCCCCGAATAGTGATATTTTTTCTTTATGAATTGCTTATTGCATCTTAAATAATGTTGGTTCCATTTAGAACAATTGTACCTCAAACTCATACAGATATATGCAGATGCTTCAGGTGTTTTATTAATCAAACATATTTTATTTCAATGTATATAAATAATATATTGATTTTCTATTTTAATATGAAGACTGAACTGTTTTTGAAAAAAAAAAAGAAAACAACAACGAGGCACTTTATGCATGTCAATACTTCTGATAGTGTTTGGATAAGCTGTTGTTTCAATTTCTGATGGGCAATTCTCCAAGTCTACCTACATACATCCCCATTAGTTTTGCTTCTCTTAAAATAATTTAAAATCAAGTGTTTGGCAAGTTCCTTCAATAACACCCTTCCCTTTGTGCTCTTAACATGTTCTAGATTACAGTATTATGAGTCATTCCTTTCGCTTCTATTGCTACCTCCAATATCTCTTTTCTGAAACATAAAATTGCCCAGATTTTATTTTACTTTATTTTTTAAATTCCTTAGGTTTATAGACTGATACCATCTCAGCCTCTGCAGTCTTCACACACTTGGGTGCCTGACTGTTGCAAAAAAGTTGAAGAAACAAAATGGAAACAGTCTGTGGATATTAATAATGTCAAGATTTATATATTTGGCCTAACTCATCCTATTTGCCAATTAAAATGAGGAGCATTATCTTCATGAAAGAACAAACGTTCTGTTAATGATTTTAGGCAAGAAGAAATTTATTTTATCTTAATCCAGAATTTCCTTTTCTTTTATGTGGCCTGCATTAAGTAAAAACATCATACTGCGAGGAGAGATATCAGGGAACAAGCCCCTTGCTATTGTGTGCTGATGTTAATATAGAAGAGGGACCTCATGACTGGAAGGCATCCATGATATTAAACAGGCCATGGGGCTGCGAAGTGCTGAGAGTGGTCATGCCGAGCAACAGGCCACAGGAATGCAAATCATCCACAAAGCCAAAAGTGGAGCTAGCAGGTGGCCTTGCCCATTCATCTGATGTCAACACACTGTTCAACTCAGGCCCCTTTCACATCTGGGAAGGCCCTCAATGGCTTTTAATTAAGTAGAACCCAGGCCACACAGTGTTCCTTCATACAAGAAAACCACAGTCAAAAAAAAGAGGCATCTTCTATACGCTAAGGGTCACACTCATTATATAAATAAATATGGGCATTTAATTTACATTGTGTGGTGGTTTCTGTTTCACATATTTTCCAGACATTATTTCAGCATTTTGCAGAATATATTCCTTTGTTTTTTTTTTTTTTTTTTTTTATGCTTCACCAAAATTTTCATAGGGAAGAAATGTGTTCTTAGAGTTCTTTTATGATTAACATGTTATACTTTTGAAATATTTCTACTTAAAGGAGTTTTAAAATAACCATAACACATCTTTTCAAAATAAGTTTATAAAAGATTAACCTATAACAGTGGAAAGTGTCAGCGTATGGAACTGAGTCATATTCCGAGGTCTGAATCTGAAGCCAAAACCATTTGTAACTATAATTCTGCCTGAAAGTATATACATACACATATACATATTCCCACCCACATACTGAATATATCAAGTTATGCAAAAACTGTCAAAAACTACTTCAACCACCACAGTTTAAGAGCCTACTAAGAGTGAAATTTCTTCAAGGCAGTCATTATGAATAGTAAACATTTAAATTAGAAAGGCCAACCAGTATAATGAGATGTCACTTCACACCTGTCAGAATGGCTAAAATCAACAACACAGGAAACAATAGGTGTTGTGTTGGTGAAGATGTGGAGAAAGATGTGGAGAAACCATTGATGGGAATGCAAACTGGGTATAGTCACTCTGGAAAACAGTATGGAGGTCCCTCAAAAGTTAAAATTAGAATCACCCTACGATCCAGCAATTGCACAACTGGGTATTTTTTTTTTTAATTTTTTTTTTAACATTTATTTATTTTTGAGACAGAGAGAGACAGAGCATGAACGGGGGAGGGGCAGAGAGAGAGGGAGACACAGAATCGGAAGCAGGCTCCAGGCTCTGAGCCATCAGCCCAGAGCCTGACGCGGGGCTTGAACTCATGGACCGCGAGATCGTGACCTGAGCGAAAGTCGGACGCTCAACCGACTGAGCCACCCAGGCGCCCCAGACAACTGGGTATTTAACCAAAAGATTAAAAAATACTGAATCAAAGGGATGCATGAACTCCAATGTTTATAGCAGCACTATCAATAAGAGCCAAATTAAGGAAAGAGCCCAAACATCCATCTCCATTGACTGATGACTGGATAAAGAAGAGGTAGGCCATATATATATATATGTGTGTATGTATATATATATATATACATACATATATATATGGAATATTATATATATGGAATATTACTCAGCCATCAAAAAGAAATCTTGCCACTTACAATGACGTGGATGAAGCTAGAGTGTATTGTGCTAAGCGAATTAAGTCAATCCAGAGGAAGACAAATACCATATTATTTCAGTCATATGTGTAATTTAAGAAACAAAACAGGTGAACATGGGGAAAAAAGAGACAAGTAAACCACAAGAAAAACTCTTAAGTATAGAGAACAAACTGAGGTTTGCTGAAGGAGGGGTGGTTAGGGGATGGGTTAAATGGGTGATGTGTATTAAGAGGGGCGCTTGTTGAAATGAGCCCTGGTGTTGTATGTAAGTGATGAATCACAAAATTCTATTACTGAAACTGTATGCTAACTAACTGGAATTTAAATGAAAATTTAAAAAAGAAAAATAAGAACAACAAAAAGACCAACAAAGTTAATAAGTGTTTCAGGAAATTCATTTAGATTTTCATTACCATGATATTCCAATTTAATTAGATTAGAACTTTCCTCCTTTTAGATATTTTGAAAGGCAGATTTTTGCCTTTAGAGGTAAAAGTGTTAAATATCTTTGTGGAAAAGTATTGTTTTCTTATTGGAAATGGCCTAAGCTTCCCTATACAAGTAACTGGTTGATATAAATTCTAAACTGATACCCAATGGTAAAATTTTTACCAAGAGTGTAACTAAGTATTAAGGGAACCATACTAAGTAAGCACTTCTTGAAATCAGGGAATATATCTATTACATCCATATCTATACATCTCTCTCTCTCACATAAACAATGTTCAATATGTGCTTATTAAATGAATGAACGAATGGAGGAAGGAAAGGAAGGTGTGGGACACTTTCGATAAATGCTAAATGTGAGAAACACATAACGCACAAAAATGGCGCATACCCACATAATAAAATATAATGTAGTATATAGAGAAAGATGGAGCTCCCTCCATACAAAGTTCAAACTTCTCAGCAAGTGGTTGAATATCCTCCAAAACCCAGTTCTCTCTAGATTTTAGCTAAAGTCCCATTAGTCTTTCCTGCTACATCATCCCTCTATCCTTATGTTTCTCACCCCTTTGAGTGCATCAGACACACATGCAGAACTACTTCATACTCTGCTTAATGGGATCCCATTCCAGACCTATTGAATCAGATTATCTAAGGTCCCAGAGTATAGTATTTGTACCACATATGAAAATATTGTAGATGAGCCCCATGCCCCCAGAAATATTGGTAAGCAATGCTTTAGCCACACCAAAGTAAGTGTTTTCCTTGGAACACACATTTTCTTACTTCCATACACTTGCTTATTCTCTTCCTTCTTCATCAAATGCTTTTCTTCTGCCCCTAATTCTAGTCAAAGTTAAAATATTTCTTCTAAGTTTCATAACCCTCCATCCTATACTAAAGTTCCTGGGGAAAAAAAAATCAATTGTTCTCTGACCTCTACCATATCAATGAGTGTACAGTTAATTAGCTTGAGTTATTACAGGACACTTTGCAGCACATTAAATTTGGTTCCTGGCCCTCCACTGCCAGGATATCCCAATATAAACCATTACCAGAGAGCTTCTGAGGTTATTAAGGGCTTATAGGAACTAAAACTGGGCAGACAAAGTCATCTTGTCTTCACCGAGAATGTCCAGGCTCTCAGAACCACTCAAATAGCTCTCTCCCTCCACATTGAGAAGTCTTGAGCTCTCAACCACAGCAGAGTGTCCAGCCTCCTGAGGCACAGTACACAGCTCTCCCTCCCACAGCCCTGAGAGGGAAGAGTCGAGGTCTTGCCCTCTTGGATCAAGCATCTTCCACTTCATCAGTTCTTAGAATGAGTTTCTCAATAGCTTTAAACCTCCAAGATGCAGCCTGTGTAGGAATTATTATCAAGAAGTTCCAAGAAACACAAAGGAACTCTTATTTCTCACCCCACTAAAAAGGAGCCTAGAACTCAGAACACAGGTCTTATACACTCTAGGACATTTTCATGAAGGCAAATGTACCTCTCATGCTTTTCTGTCCTGTGGCAACAAAAATAAACTACAAGATAACCATTCCATGTATTATCCTACCACATAATTTTTAATCAGTTACATAGGTATGTTTCTCTCTCTAATATGTCAAATATCTTGTTATGAGATTTATAACTCATTCACTCAAAAATGCATTAAGAAGCTACTCTAAATGTTCCAATGATGTACATGTAATGTACACTGGCCTAAATACTGGTGACAGGAGACAAAAAAGAACCTTTATAAAGTCCCACCCATATGATGCATATAATCTGATGGAAGATTCATGCAAGTAAACAGGCAATGTGGCCTCTTAAGGGCTGTCCTGAGAAGCGCAGGAGGCTGTGGTGTATATGGTTAGATTCTCTAACCAAGGTTTCACCTTTAGAACACCATGTTGGTAGACAACTGGTGCTTAATAAATATTTGTTTCCTAAACTAAATACTCTTTCAAAGGCTTAAAGGTTTACATTATAAATGTCCATCATAACCCATTTCTCAAGGTGAGTAGACTCCTACTGAGAGAGACATTTTAAAAATTATGAAGCATGGGGCACTGGGGTGGCTCAGTCAGTTGAGCAGCCGACTTTGGTTCAGGTCATGATCTTGCAGTTCATGGGTTCGAGCCCCATGTCAGGCTCTGTGCTGACAGCTCAGAGCCTGGAGCCTACTTCAGAATCTGTGTCTCCCTCTCTTTCTGCACCCCCCCATGCAGTGTCTCTCAAAAATTAATAAATGTTAAAAAATTTTAAATAAAAATTATGAAGCAGTTACAAAGATAATTTTCTTCTTCATTGTGGAATTTAACTCTACTGCTTTGAAAATTAATACTTATCTTTAGGAGAAGGGACTGTAGAGAGGGTCTACAGTTATTTTCAAGACTTTGGGGAGAATAAACACATGGGTATTAGACTTATGTCTAGGTCTCCTGGTGAGATTTAGAAGGACAAAGCCCTGCATGGCCAACACCATTTAGGAGGATTTGACTTTTTAATGACTAATCACATGGAGCTTTAAAGTCATTAGTATCTAGATTGATTAGGGTTTGGCTGGGAAGACAGTGAATTCTGAGGTAAATCATTCCTGGGAATAAAAGGTAGTATCCTAAAACATAGTAGATATTTGCATTTTAGAGTTTAGAAGAAAACAACATTAGGTCAGGTTGGGAAGGGGGTGATTGGTTGGCAATGGAGAAAACATAATTTAAAAAAATGGGCACCCCTCAAAGCAGACTCACTGGTGTATGTAGAATACAACTTACCAGTAAAGTTAAATTCTATGTTTTCTTTCTTTCCTATGTATCTATTCCCTATAATTACCACCAAATTTTGAGAAAAGTCTGATTAAAGTACAGATTGATTGGTAGAAGAGGTGAGGTAGCAAATTAAAGACAGTGTACCCACAACAAATTCTCTACTGGTTCTGCTGGGGGAGAGTACTATCTGTTTAGGGAAGTAGGTCTAGAACTTCCAGGCAGTAGCCAGTAATAAAGTGAAAAGTTTCCCATCATGCATCTAAAAACAGTATGGTTGGGCCTATGAGACTGAGGAGCGGCTTCATACTACACAACTCAGCAGGGAAATGAAATAGCCAGATCCCATCCACTCCTAATACACCCTAGAAGAAAGAAGAGAAAGGCAGATGATTGGTTAGTCTAATCTACCTTAATCAAAATTCACTTTCTGTCTCTCTGCTTCCTATTTATTGTTACAAATGACTCTGTGTCTGTTTAACTCCTACATTAGGCATGAGTGGTTACTCACACGTACTTCTGAAAGATGATATTCATTAAGGGTATTAGAGAACATAAAGACTTGAGGGTATTAAAGATGATATTCATAAAAGGTATGACAGATTCTGTTCTGAATAAGTCTAGCAATAAATATCCTCAAATTTATTCTTATAGAAAGAACGTTTCTACTTCAGATTTAAAGCATTTCTTCTGAAATATTTTCTAGCTAATTAACTGAAAGTACGAGTGGAATTTCTTCACTTCCTTTCACTGAAGGTTGGAACCTATGTCATTTATTTACCAGTTTATATTAATACTGTTCAGACAAAATAAGAAGTTTGGCACTCGACTACATCTTTAACTAGAAATTCATCTTGTGTGCTAAAAATTTATTGTATTATTCCAACACTAACAAAAACTTCACTAAGCAAAATAGAAAAAAGAAAATTTGACTCAAGCTTTGTAAAAAAGGTATGATGTATCTTTTCATTTACATAGTTTTTAATGGATCACTCAGACTCTTAGGGGAAAAGCAATCTTTTCAGATACTGTCTTCCACGCTTGACTTCTCTCCAGTTTTTTGTCTGAATCTATAAAAGAGCTGAGGGGCTTGTGTCATCTCAATATGGTAAATAATCAAGCCTTGTGACCATGTAGTACCCTTTGAATCCACGATGGTTTCTCTCACAAATTTACAGGTCTGATCTGGTCCCTGGACAATGACCACACTTAGATACAATTAAAATACAGTACCGAAAGGGATGATTGGTTATTCTAACCAACCAGAAAGGGAACCATTTCTGGAATTAAGTAATGACCCGGGGAAGAGGGACTGAGATTGAGTGGATAACTGTAACATTTGATTTTCATAGAACAAAAACAGGACATCCATAGGAACAGAGGTTTGGCAAAGTTCCCCTTGCAATATACACAGATTGACAGGTTGTGACAGTGGGGAATGTGGACCCTCTGCGGGTTACTTCCATCTCTTTAGTGAAATAATGGTGAAGACCATTAGCTGATAGTTTGGAGAAGAGAAGGATGTTAACAGTTTAAGGAACTGTGATGTGACTGAAGCAAAAAGGGTCAGTTGTGGTTAGTGGTCATTGGTTTACTGGGAAACCAGATAACATGGCTGGTTTTTTCTTCATTACAATGAATCATATGGTAAACAGTCTAGAGTTGAATCTGATCAGGATTGAATTTTTATTGAATGGGCAAAGGTAGAATAAGAGGGATAAGGGAGTTTATGATATTCCAGAGATTTATTATCTTGATGGGCTTTTTGTTGGGTCATAAGGGAAATCAAGACTTGAAGGAGACCAAATGGTAATGGGTTGATGAGTGGGGAGTCCTGAGGTGAGGAGAGTTACTGAAGTTGGCATATTATAGGGAGGAAGCTAGAAAGTTGAAAAAGGAAAGTATGTTTGAAATTAGATTTATGCAGATACTGTAGTTATAATAATAGTGTTTAAATATGACAACAGGTATTGGTGATTGGACTGAGTGAAGAGGAAAAAAAGTGAAAATTTGACTAAATATGAATCCAAAGTTATTATATATCAAAAACACAAAATTATAATGTAAGGGACACATTGACAAATGTGCTTGTGGCATATATGATAAAAAGTTAATAAATTGACCACATAAATATCTCCTTTAAATCAATAAGGGAGGGGCGCCTGGGTGGCTCAATTGGTTGTGTCTGACTTTGGCTCAGGTCATGATCTCACGGTTCGTGAGTTTTGAGTCCTGCATCTGGCTCTCTGCTGTCAGCGCAGAGCCCACTTCCAGATCCTCTGTCTCCCTCTCTTTGTCCCACTTCTACCTCACACATGCTCTCTCTCTTTCTGTCTCTCTCAAAAATAAATGAACATTGGGGCGCCTGGGTGGCGCAGTCGGTTAAGCGTCCGACTTCAGCCAGGTCACGATCTCGCGGTCCGGGAGTTCGAGCCCCGCGTCAGGCTCTGGGCTGATGGCTCGGAGCCTGGAGCCTGTTTCCGATTCTGTGTCTCCCTCTCTCTCTGCCCCTCCCCCGTTCATGCTCTGTCTCTCTCTGTCCCAAAATAAATAAAAAAACGTTGAAAAAAAATTAAAAAAAAAATAAATGAACATTAAGAAATAAAAATAAATAAATCAATAAGGTAAAGAAAAGCATCCCAATAAATGCTAATAAACACTTAAACGGTTCTCAAAATAAGATGGGCAAATAAATAATAAATACATGAAGAATGATTCAAACAAATTAAAGCACCTGTCCAACTTACAAAGACATTTGTAAACTAGAACATCCATTAGCAGATTTATAGGAATAAAATGGAAATACACACACTGTTGAAATTTTATTTATGTATTTATTTATTTATTTATTTATTTATTTATTTATTGTTAATGTTTGTTTTTGAGAGAGAGACCAAGTGTGCATAGGCGATGGGCAGAGAGAGAGAGAGAGAGAGAGAGAGAGAGAGACAGAATCTGAAGCAGGGTGCAGGCTCTGAGCTGTCAGCACAGAGCCTGACATGGGGCTCAAACTCACTAAAGGTGAGATCATAACCTGAACCAAAGTCTGAGGCTCAACTGACTGAGCCACCCCACGCCACCTACTGTTGAAATTTTAAATCAGGACAATATTCTCAAAGTCACTTTGGCAATTATTTTTAAGATTCTCAGAAAGATACATATTCTTTGACTCACCAATTCTATAATTTATCCTAGGACAGAATAACAAATTTGTGTTTTTGATTATTTTACTTGAGATTTCATTTAGCATTATATCAGTGGGAAACTGAAAGCATCTTAAATGTTGGAAACATCTTGCAGGAAATGGTTATATAAAGGTAGACATGAATGAAACAGTGGGCAAGCTTTGAACATTATTTTCAAATAAAATTTAGTAACAAGGAAATCTTCATCAAAAAAGTGCTAAGTAAAAAGCAAAAAACAAAAGTGCTAAGTAACTAAAGCAGGCTATAAAATTATATATATATATCTAGTTTGTTCCCCAAATAATTGTGTGTGTGTGTGTGTGTGTGTGTGTGTGTGTGTGTGTATTCGGGGATGTTATGCATGCATAACAATTACATGCATAAAGCATGGAAGAAAATCTGTTGGTAGGGCTTATCATTGTTGTTTTTGTTTTGTTTTGGTTTTAATGTTTATTTTTTGAGAGAGACAGAGCGCAAGCAGGGGAGGGACAGAGAGAGAAGGAGACACAGAATCTGAAGCAGGTTCCAGGCTCTGAGCTGTCAGCACAGAGCCTGATGCGAGACCTGAACTCACAAACTGTGAGATCATGACCTGAGCTAAAGTCAGAAGCTTAACCAACTGAGCCACCCAGGCGCCCTGGTAGTGCTTACCTTTGGATACTGGAGGACTTAAAAATACTCTTTAACACTATTCATGCTTACCCTATATGGGAATGCTCAGCTACCATTTGAGATAAGTCAACGTAGAAAAGCAAGGATGAGATATAAAGATAAAACAAGGGAGTCTTGACATAATTTGGGTTTCTGGATGCAGTCATGTGTAAATCCAGTTACTCGGTATCCTCACAATCTTGTTGAATATACAAATATATTACTTGTACTCTTTTTTTATTGTTTTGTTTTCTTTGGTTTTTCCTTATGTAGGTTTAATTGGTTTTGATCATTTGAATCAGAATGGTAGAAAGAGTTTAATATAATCATTTTTCAAAGTATAACAATGAACTCTGTACATAATCTTTGTCCTAATTTCTGTTTCTTCATAACAGATTCCTAGGACTGAATGTGTCAAAATCTTACTGGCTGTTATTACAGTTGCAAAGGACTTTGGCATAGTGATGTTATCCATGAAGACCAGCCAGTCATAGGGTAGCATTTCAAAAAGTGACCATATGTGGATGTGTTCACCATTTCTAGGTTCTGGCCCATTTTGGAAGTCAAGAAACTGGACTTTCATGAGTGCATATGAGGTTCAGAGAGAATGATATCAACTCTAGTAGGATGGCCAATTTACAGAATCAGAACTATTACCTTCACGTCAAATGAAATATTGATGACATTCATCAGTGAACTTTCTCTATAGGGGGTCCAACTTCTTCCCCTTCCCATTTGGCATTTGGCAACATGTCAAGACATCTCTGGTTGTCACAAGTAAGTGCTCCTCACATCTGGGCAGTAGAGACCAGGGATGGGGCTAACCATGCTACACTGTACAAGACATAGTCCCCCATGACAATTATTCAGCCCCAAATGTCCATAAAGCCAAGAATGAAAAAGCCTACAATAGAGGCATATACTAGCCCAGAGATTCAGACAATTTATCCCAACTGATCATCTATCATTTTTCATAGGGAGCAATAAAATTACATTAATTTTTTAAGCTTTGTATGTCCTATGTCTAGCCTCCATCCTGACCATTTACCTTTCCTTAGTTCAGAAGTCCCCAAAGAGCCAACAACACAGTTAATTAGAGTTCAATTTCTTGGTTCCAAACGTGTTCCATTTCTGTCTCCCTAGGATTATAACAAAGTCAGTTTAATTGGAGATTTAAGGTGTGGCCACAGCGTTTCACTGGCACAGACAAACTGGATCATAGGATATGTGTATTTCAGCTTTACTAGAAATTGTCAAATTGGTTGTATCAATTTATACTCCCTCCAACAATGTTTTACTCTTTCTGAGTTCTAAGGCAGTGAGGATCTATCCATACTTTATTAGCTGTTCTGGTTTCTTCTACTATTTGCCTATCATATTCAGTTTTCTGTTAGCTTTTTTTTTTTTAGTGTTTCTTAGTGATTGCAAGAATCTTTATATTTCTTAGAACCTGTTCTTTTTTCTGTCTCACATATTATAATATCATTCAATAACATTTATTTATGATAGCAATTCTTATGATTGATTGAGACATTTCAGATCATTTTTACTCTAAAAAAAAGTGTACTCAAGTGTTTGCTCCAAAAAATGCTTCCTCCTAACAGTTTACTAATTTCATAGAAGTAAATATAATTATGGTGTCTTATGTTTGAAAATATTTTTCACTTTTAACAAATGTGAAATTATAATTATACCATTCTTATTTTTATAACACTATTATTATAACTGTAAATGATAATACTATTATAATACCATTTCTATCTTTACACATACATTTCAAAGCAACTTAATCTATTATTTCACATCTGAATTTCCTTCAAAATACAAACCCTTTGCAATAAGATTAATGATTATTACTTCTATTTTTGCCATTTAAGATAGTCATAAATGTTTCACCTAATGATTTTAAAATAGACTATGATGTAATTTTCTGGTGTTTATCTTTACTATATGAAAACTAAAACAGAGATTTATTTTATTTTATAAGGAGCTGAATGATATCTCTCTCATTTGCTTATTCAATATCTATTGCATTCCTACTGGGTGACAAGTGCTGTTTTAAGCACAGAGAATATACTAGTATACAAAATAAACTTAATTCCTGCCCTTATGGAGCTAACATTGTGGAGAGGACAAAGAACCTAAATAAATATGTAAAATATGTTACCTAGTGATAAGTGCCCAGGACAAAATTTAAGTCCAAAAAGTGAATATCTGTGTGCAAGGTAGGGGAGGGAGGCATGATATTCCATAGAATAGCCCCCCAAAATCCTCACTGATATGGCAGTCAGGGAAGGATTGAAGTATGTGGATATATGAAAAAAGAGCATTTCAACTAAAAGGCAGAACAAGAACAAAGTCGCTGAAGCATGAGAGTTCAGGCATGAAGTCTGGAGAGCTGGAGGTAAAGGAACTAGAGCCAAAGGAGTAGGGGATAAAGTCAGAAAGATAATGGAAGAGCCAGATAAGGATTTTGGCTTTTATTCTCAGTAAGATGGGAAACTTTGTAGTAGAGAGTAACCACATCCGACTTCAGTTTTAAAGGGATCACACTAGCTTCCATCTTGAGGAAAGTCTGCCAGGAGACACAGGCATAAACAAAATCAGTTAAAGGACGGAATTGTTTACACTTGTCTCTCTTCCAATTTGTTTTGAAATCCACTGCATTCGAGTATTTTTGGCTTTTTCCTGTTATGAGTAATATGACTTTCACATAGGTAAAAATCCAGTGGTCAATTCTAGGTCCTCATCTTAATTGACCTCTCAGGACCATTTGGTCTCCCGGATGCACTTTTTTCACTTGAATTCCAAGATAGAACAATCTCTTTGTGTGCCTCCTAATTTACAGGCTCTTCCTTCTCAGTTTCCTTTGCTGGTTTCACCTCATATCCCCAGACACTTAGTACAGAAACCCAGGGCTCATTCTTCCTTTTCTCTCCTCCATGTACACTGACGCCCTTGATGATCTCATCTAGTCGCCTGGCTATAAATATCATGCAAATGCTGACAGCTCCCCGTTGCTATTTCTACTGAGACTTTGCTATTGAATTCAACCTCATATATCTAATGATCTGTGATGTTCTTCCTAAGTATCACCCTATCGGCAGCCTTCTTCACTTCAATTATAGTAAATCCATTCTTCCAGTTGCTTAGGCCTAAAACACTGGAATCTGAAATTCAGGCTAGAAGGCTAGGCTAGAGATGTAAATGTTAGAGTTATCAGCATGTAGATGATTTTCAAGGAATTTCCCTAGAAATTGTGTTTTTCTTTGTATTTAACAGGATAGTTACATATGGGATCCCTTTTGTTTGTAAAAGGTACTCTTCAGTACAAACGTATTTCTTACCTACATCATAACTACAACTTGCAATAATTACTTAATTAGGTAATGATAATTATAAATAATAATATTTAACAAATTAGTAATTAATGAGAGACTGAGCTAAACAATGAATACCAATTACCAGATTTTCTGAAGTGGTTTGACTTGTTGGTAGGGTTTGAAAGTAACTAAACTAACCGTGTTTGTTTGCCTTTCTCCTGCTTTCTTCCAAGCCATGTAATCAATCTCTTGATAATCTCTTTTAAAGGGTAATTTTCCAAAAAGAAGAAAAATCCAAACTCTCCAGAAGACATATAAGGAACATCTGTAATATATTTTTTTAACTCTGCATTAATGAGGCAAATGGGCAATGTTAAACTTATTCAGAGGAGAAGCCAAAGAACACATGCATTTATATATTAGGAATAGTTAAAATGATTTTGTGAACTGATGCATTACCTACAGGCACACAGCATCTACGGAAATAGAATCAGATATCCTAAAAGAGGATGCTGTGCTATGAACAATGCATAATTTTTCATTGAAATTATCTAGTAATATTTGTTGTTTATTCTAAATTTCCTTATTAATGTGAGTATTTATATGTATTACCTGTCATGTAGGAGAAGAATTAAAAAACTGGAGAATAATAAATAACATGGAAAGGGGAAATTACTTTTTTCACTAATCCAACCAAACATATTTAGATTTCCATATTTTCTGTAAGGCAATGTTAAATACAATAAACATGTTCTAGTGACACCAATTCTGCAATTATTTTTGCTATATGACACAAAATTAGGTTTCTAGTTCTCAAAGTTGTATTCAAATTCCTATTTTATTATCATGATAATTCAATTATAATAATTCTAGAAGACTCACTAGAAAACATTATTCTGTTTTCGTAACAAATAAACACTTGAGAAAAAAATTGTCTTGAAGAGCGTCAATCAAATCACTTTCAACCAAACTTACATATGTGTGTTATAATGAATTTGTCCTTGGTTCCTGTAATAGAATTTCAAAAACCCTGGCCAACCATAGCATTAGAGCACTGGACTTTGGGTTAGCCAAATCTGGCAAGGGGAAGAGAGCTGGACTTTTGAGTTCTTTGCCTGATCAATGACTTAATCAACCATGCCTACATAATAAAACCTCCATAAAAACTCTGGACAATGCCCTCTGTGTTGGTAAACGCACTGATGTCCTGGGAGGGTGACATGCCTTGATTCCAAAAAAAGAGGGCTTAGAAACTCTGAATTTCCCACTTTCTACCCTAAACCATGCCTATGTATCTCTTCCACTTAGCTGTTACTGATCTGTACACTATGTAAAATCATAGGCATAAATATAGTGCTTTGCGTAAGTTCTGTTAGTCATTCCAGCAAATTATCTAACTCAAATGAAGGTCCTAGAAACGTCTGACATTTTAGTTGGTTGGTCAGAAATCCTGGCGTCTCTGAGTCTTACAAATAGTGTGTGCAGTGGGAGCAATCTTGGGGAGGATTTTGTCCTTAACCTGGGGGATCTACACTAACCATGGGTAGTCAGCATCAGAATTAAATTGAATTGCAGGACACCTAGTTGCCAGAGAACTGATGTCAGGGCAGAATATGTAAATATTGGTCAGTGTAAAATAATATGTGTCAGCAATAAGAGGGAAATATGCTTAAGTGAAACACCTAAGGGATGGCCAGATTTGTTACTGGTCTGCCCGTGTGATACTTAGCTGTCAGCTCAATTCAGTTTCAAATCAATTCATAAAATAAATTTAAATTTTCTATGAGTATTAGATTTTTCTATCTATGAGCATTGAGAAATCACAATAACTTTTACCAAAGTAAGTATTCCAGGGGATTTCCTTTCCCAACCACGTAAATATATAAAGAGGAAACTTCTGGGCCAGTTCTTCCTACTGCAAAGTAGGAATATGGCAGATATCCAATGTATGTGAACAGTGTAAGTGGTAAGCCTGGATGATGTAGAAACAAAACCTACTTTTTAAGTCATCATATTTCATTGCTTACATGTCTTTTTGGCATCAGTGCATCTTGATTTCATTTAACCAATTTTTTTCAGCCACTTACAAAATAAAAATGTAAGGCTTTTACCAAAAATACTGGGAAAAAATAAATCCAGATATAAACATTACTTCTACAGGATTGTTATAGCAGCTTCTATTACAATGAAAGCAATGTTTTTAAGTTTTCTTGCATTATGAACATAATGCTCCCAGTATTTCAGAAGCCAGGGGTTTATTTATAATGGTCTTGGCTTCACTGTGCCAAATGCTTAGCGTACAAACCGAAGCCAGAAAATCACGGATCCAAATTACACCAAGTAGAATGCCAATGCAAGTTTTTTTTTCTATTTCCCAAAGCATAACAAGACTAAGAATTCAGAACGTCCAGCTAAAAATACGCTTACTCTTGAATCTTCCAATGTTTGAAGTAAAAAAGCATTTGACCTCTACTTCTTGATTCAAATCTACATAAGGCAGCATTAAAATTATTTGAAACTGATTTTACAGCCAGGAGAAAGCATTACAAAAAATTTAAACTGTACAAAGAAATTAAGTCAACATTAGACCTCACCTCTTTAAAGACACAATCAAAGAAAGCTTACTGGTTTCAGAAGAAGATGCCGCTATTATGTTGAAAAGATCTGGGGATAAAACTGCCAGAAAACAAAGTATTGTGATTATACCTGCTATCTGTAAATCTCAGGTAGTGAAGGAAATATATGGGTTGATGATAATCACTGGAAAATTGTGCTTTGTTATTGAGTAAAATTAGTTCACTGAGAACCTTCATTTCCACAAAAATCATTATGAGAATATTGGTTTTTATATCTACATGGTATTAAACCATTCTACAAACCCAAATACCCAAACTCTGGAGCTTGAGCTATTTTTATCCTGTTTTCCATTTCAACTACTGAGGTAGTACCAAACCATTGCAAATTATGTTTATTATTACCCAGGTTAAGAGCTATGAAGCTCCGAGTATTTCCATCATAAAAATATCTTTCTTGCTAACAGTACTAAAATTTTCCTTAGCCTGGATATTTCCAAAGCATGTTCTAATCCAAAAATGAATTTTAAATTCTTGGATTCCATATTTTCAATTTGGAAATAATAAATTAATTAACATTCTCTTTAGCAGACATTGGCTTTTTTTTTAAATTATAATTCAAGGGATACACCAATGTACCATCTTCTCCGACTCAGTAGGCATAGAAATTGCAAAATGTAACACCCAGGCAGGCTCACAACTAGTTCCTGATTTCCCATATGGGCAAGCAGTGGGGAACCTAGTCAAAACTTCAAGGCAAATAAAAGGTCTCCTTGGAACTCCCATGGTGCACTCAGACTTCACTACTTCCGAATCCCTTGTGTTGCTTCAGGAACCCCTCCTTACCAATGGCTTGTCAGGATTATTTATAACTTAAAGGGCAGTTGTTTCTTCTTCTTCTTCTTCTTCTTTTTAATATTTATTTATTTTTGAGAGAGAGACAGAGACAGGGACAGAGAAAGAGACAGAGTATGAACAGGGGAGGGGCAGAAAGAGAGGGAGACGCAGAATCCAAAGAAGGCCTCAGGCTCCGAGCTGTCAGCACAGAGCCCGGCACAGGGCTTACACTCAGGAACCGTGAGATCATGACCTCAGCCGAAAGCCTAAACGACTGAGCCACCCAGGTGCCCCAAGAGCAATTTCTAAAGAGGCTAATGCTTAAGAAAAAGATGTAAACTATATTAGTGGTGTTTCAAGTATTTCACATTGCTTGTTCAGCTTTCACATTAGACTGTTCCTACTATATGCAACGATGGGAGATTATAAATATCCTCAATAGCAGTGAAATGAATTTGATTTAAAAATAGTTAGGATTGGGGCACCTGGGTGGCTCAGTCAGTTGGGTGTCCAACTCTTGGTTACAGCTCAGATATAGTTCTTGGGTTCAAGTTCCACATCTGGCTTCGTGCTGATGGTGCAGAGCCTGCCTGGGATTCTCTCTCTCCGTCTCTCTCTACCCCTCCCCTGCTCTCTCTCTCTCTCTTTCTCTCTCTCTCAAAAACAAACTTTAAAAACATAATAATAAAAATAAAAAATAAAAATAGTTAGGATTAATCATTGAGCTCAGAAATATTTATATGACATGGAAATGCTATCTCTCGGTGGATGGCATTCATTCTTTACAAAAGCCTTCTTTCTGAGCTAGAGCGTTTAAATTTTTTCCTTCTTCAAATTTTCTCTTATCTATCTTCCTTGCCCTTCATATAATCTTTTCTCTACAATTACATCCTGATATTAATACTTAATCAAAATCCCTACTTTTCTTCAAGTTATTTTTTGTATTTTTATAAATCTAAAAACCTTCATGAAGTTACATCACAATACAATATAGGCATTCTTATAAAATGAGAACTTCAAAAATTACTTATTTTAGAAGCTACAATAAACGCTACACCAAATTCTTGATCTTTTCTTATTATAGCACTTAACTTGGCCTAGTCTCAGTAAATTCAGAAGTCTCAAAAGGATCTGATATATTCTATCCATTTGAATGTTATTTTACTGCTAACTACAAAAGAGTTTTTTTAATATATTAAATAATCTGTTATTTTTTAATTTAACATTCTTTAAGCATTTTTATAGCATACTTCCATGTAATTCATTTCCTAAGTAAATAAAATTTATTTTAACAAACAGCATTATTTTAATCATTTGAAATATTTACAATGTGTTTAAAAACAGGAATGCAGTCTAGATTTTAAAATATACTTTTTAAAAAATTTTATTTATTTTGAGAGAGAGAACAAGAGCAAGTGAGCAGGGGAGGGGCAGAGAGAGAGGGAGAGAGAGAATCTCAAGCAGCTCCACACTGTCAGCGCAGAGCCCAGTGCAGGGTTTGAACTCATGAACTATGAGATCATGACCTGAACCGAGATTAAGAGTTGGACACTCAACTGACTGAGCCACCCAGGTGGCTCTGCAGCCTGGATTTTCAAAATAAAGAGAAAATAAAGGAAGTGCTTGTGTCATAGCCTTAAAATTTTGAAGTGGTTACCTCAGCAAGATGGTGGTAAAAAGCTCATGAAATAAGAGACAAGGTTTTCCCTGTCATAAAAGTATAATAGAAAGAAACTGTCTTCACATCTTTTCCATTTCTAGAGGTATATTAATTGCGTTTTGTGTAGAATTTATGAAGTCGTGCCATAAAATGAATTTAAAAAATTCACTACCATGTTCAGAGGAGTTGGAAAACATAACATGTGAAATTACCCATCTTCTCTTTTGAGGGAAGAAACATACATGGATTCTTTTGAAATGTGCCACAGTTAAAGTGCCTGTGGCAAGGCCTTTCTGTAATCTAGATATAGGTCTACATTCATAAGTCCTTGCAGTGGGCCATAAGTTCCCGGTGCTGCTTCAATGTCAAACCGTTCTGTTCAACAGCAATGACACAGCCAAGTTCATGCTTATTTGAAAGTGCTGTGTTATTAAGGAGTTCGATCAATGCCTTCTGCCCATTAAGCCAAGCAATAATTATTTTATTGAGACCAGTTAAAGAAATGAGGTAAAAATAAGAAGTGAGGGGAGTAAGAGTTGGGGGTAGGTGGGAGGTGTCCTGCAAATTGGAGAAAAAAGTGAGAAAGTACTCCTACAGCAACTCAGAGAAACACACACAAGACTAGGCTCAGGTTCGCTGAAAAAGGAAGTCAAAGAGGTAAAGATGGACATGTGTGCTTTTAGTTCCCAGAATCTCAGGCAGTTGTCAAGAGCACACACACACATGCACAAACGCGCGCACACACACACATGCACAAACGCGCGCGCGCGCACACACACACACACACACAATCATCATATGATTTTAACTCACAAGCTGATTGGTAAGATTTCTTAAGGATGGTTTTAGTCGCCTTTGAAATGAGTTTATATTGATGCTGAATTATGCAACAATTTTTATGGCCCTTTCTTAGGATGCTTGTTTGAACTTTGCCTTTATGCTATATCCCAGGTATATATGCATTTCTCTAAGAAGCACTCAACTTAAACTCATGAGTGCACATAAGCCTCTTTTTAGTAGGTAGAGTTGTTTGTAACTGGGCCTTTTTTTAAACTACAGATTGAGATAGTATCTTTCAGATTCCCTGATACTTAGGGAACTATGCCTATTTTTTCAGATATGGTAAACATTGGTCCAGGAGGAAGCTTAAATACATTATATGGTATGAAGTTTGGGTATGATAGTGTACTATCCGTTTGAAAAATGCTTAGCACATTTCTGGAAGGAAATGATGACAATACTTAAGAGTATTCTTCAAATGTGCCTGGAACCATCACCAAACTTGGCCTGATGACTCTTGGATCCAGAAGCTTGTGGCAATAAAAGCTTTTGATTTTATCTACCTTTAGATACATATGTGATTAAAAAAAACTAGACAGTGAAAAAATAAATCAAGTAACTTTTTGTCTAGTGCCTTAAACATACAGTGTGACCTATTTTTGCTTTATCTTGTTTTCTTTCGATTTGTTTTTCTAGAGGAGTGTGATGTGTAGGAGATTTTGGCGTTCCTGGTAAAGAAAGGAATGCTTGGGTAGAGATTAATTTTCACAACGTGTAGAATATGCAAAATGCCTAATATAGCTCCCTGCATATCACAGGCTCTCAAGAAATGATAATAGTTTAAAATACTTAGTTCCTATTACATGGCCACCTACACATTTTCTTCTATAATCCTTATACTATGAAGTAAATAGGGGTTTCATTATCCCCATTTTGCAGACAGGAAACTGAAGCACAGAGAAGTTGGGCAACTTGCCCAGGGATAAATAGCTGATAGAGTAGAAGGGGCTTTGAATCTAACAATCTGCTGGAATGATAAATACAGTGGATTGAAAGGTATGTACGCCAACTGCAGAAGGCATGGTTCCACATAGGACTAGAGAGATAGGAAGGGAGAAGACCACAGGGGCTTAGCCATCTAAAGGAGTTTTGTCTTTATCCTAAGGACGATGGCAAGTCGTGGAAAGGTTTTTATTTTTTTATTTTTAATTTTTTTTAATTTTTTATTTTTTTCAACATATGAAGTTTATTGTCAAATTGGTTTCCATACAACACCCAGTGCTCATCCCAAAATGAACAAATCAGGAGACTATAGATGCTGGAGAGGATGTGGAGAAACAGGAACCTTCCTGCACTGTTAGTAGGAATGCAAATTGGTGCAGCCACTCTGGAAAACAGTGTGGAGGTTCCTCAAAAAATTAAAAATAGACCTACCCTATGACCCAGCAATAGCACTGCATGGAAAAGTTTTTAAGCAGGGAAGTACATGAACAGATCTGCCAGATTATTACTTAACTGCAGTGTGGAAAACAGATATCGGGAGGCAAAAGTAGATTTCAAACAACCAGCTAGAATGCTATCACAGTGTGTAGGCAGGAGAGAAGTTATCTGGTCTAGGAAGGTGGCATGGGGGTGAAGACATTCTTTGGAGAGGCATTTTGTATCCTAAAAACATTTACTTTCCTCTAATTAAAATCTCCAATTCACCAAAGTTCTATCTGCTGAGGCTACTTAAAGCAACAGAACCCTGTAGTATAAACAACAAATTCAACCAGGTTCAAATTTCAGCATTGACACTACTTTCTCCAAGGAGTCTTCCTTCAATGATGATACTGGGTTAGATATTCTTGCTAAATACTCCAATTATCACCTCTCTTAGACATTTAAACCGAGTATCTTCTAATAGTTGCATCCTAGGGGCGCCTGGGTGGCGCAGTCGGTTAAGCGTCCGACTTCAGCCAGGTCACGATCTCGCGGTCCGTGAGTTCGAGCCCCGCGTCGGGCTCTGGGCTGATGGCTCAGAGCCTGGAGCCTGTTTCCGATTCTGTGTCTCCCTCTCTCTCTGCCCCTCGCCCGTTCATGCTCTGTCTCTCTCTATCCCAAAAATAAATAAAAAAACGTTGAAAAAAAAAATTTAATAGTTGCATCCTACTCTGTCTCCTCTGTGTGACCACAAGCTCTTTGAGAGCTATGCACCAGTCTCCGTGGAATCCCCAGGATTTGGCACAGAACCCCTCAGTACTTACTCAATAAATGTTCAGTGAATTTTGAATGGAAAAGGAGAGGGAAAATAGCTGCTTCCCACAAGAGCACATAATTAGCACAAGTAAATTTGTCTCTGGGAAAATCTGTGGTATATATGCATTCAGAGAAGGAGATTTGTGGTGTGTGGATGTACCTACCTGTGTGGTGGGAGGAGGGGAGATAAGATGTCTTCCTTCTTTAGGAAGCCACCTCATACCACTAACTTACTAAGTCATTACACTTGGCAATGAGTTCAAGGGTAAGCATTGTGTTCTCTCATGTTGCCTCACTTCTACCTAAATCAATTGTCCCCTATTGCTACCAATCTTACAAACCCTTTTCTCAAACAATGTACTTCTATACTTGCACAAAGATTCCACATTTCACTGCACTTAATGAATCCAAAAAACCCACATAGAAAGTCCTTGGAAGAACAACTTTAAATGGTAAATTATAGAATGGAAAATAGAATCCTCCATTCATATGCAATTATTCTTTGTAAACAATTAGAAATAGTTCATGAAAAAGTCAAATGGTTTTCTATCTACTTAACCTATTTCGAAAGTCAACTGGAATTATTTGTTATATAAACATTTGTTGAATTTATTGAGTGCCTGCTATATACTAATTTCTATAAGTGACACTAGGGAAGCTATAAAAATAAAAATACATATTCAAATTAGAATTATGCCCCCAGGAGATGAAATTTGTGTACAAGCTTATATAAATCAACTCTCTAATCTAATGATTTAAAGAAAAATATAGCCACCCATGCAAGTTATGTCCCTCATGGAATGTTCCCAATCAGAAAGCAGTAATTCCATCAAAACAAACAAACAAACAAACAAACAAACAAAACCTAGATTCACTGAAGAGAAGACTAGATTTTCTAATTCAGTATAACAATAAATTAAGTACTAAAATTATAATTTGACTTTGCTGGAGACCATATTGTACAGTTCATAAAGGAGTTACTTTGAATGCTAGAAGATATAGACTCTAATCTTTTTTACTTATCATTTAGAATCTCAATTTCCTTATCTATAAATAAGGACAATAATGCCCACCTTGAGTTGTAGGAATTGAAGGAAATATTGTACATTAAATGTCTAGTATAGTGCCTAACACACAATAACAATTAGCCATAATTAAAAGACCAATAGACAGATCAAAAACTAAATCTATATTTGAGACCTTGGTTACAGATCCTTCAGAGTAAGGAAAGTAACACATTGGTTGCATGCAGGATTTCAGGGAAATATGTCAGAAATGATAGAGAAATAAGAGTGGGAATGGGAATAGGCTGCATTTTTATGAGTGTGGTTTCCTGCCTAAGATTTCTTTCTTGGATGGCAGGAGGAATGAAGGAGATGTAACCTTGGTGAAGCCCAAGAGATTAAGTGTACCTGTTAGACCTTTCAAATACATATAAAGGCTGAAAATAAGTAGGCCGATTATTTCATAGGCTTATTGATACTGATTTGCTCTGTGATACATGGAACCAATTATAGGCATTTTGGGGAAAGGTTGGACCTATGCAGCCATGATTAGTGGCTGGTTTCCTCAGGTATATAGTGATCCACATAACACCGTGGAAAATATACCTGAGCCCTGTGAGCTGCATTACCCCTCTTTATGTGCCTTACTTCTCTCTTTTATCTGAAAAAGAGAATAGTCTCCTGCATTTATCGTCATGAGTGTCGACTTGATAACATTTACGATGCGTCTGAAATGCTAATAAATCTCTAGAAGTGGAAAATAAGCTGTGGTGAGAATATGGAGTAAGAAACCCAACGAATGACGAACAGCTGTAGTCAAGACAGTTCCACCCTCAAATATAATCAACTGAAATCTTAGAATGAAACTGAAATATTTTGGGGGACTAATGTGATCATTAAGGATTAAAAAAAAACAGGTTTATAAGCCAAATTCTGGATTGCAGAATATATGTTATATTTGATACTAAGTTTTTCTGTCTGAAGAGGACAGGTACTTTTCAGATCCTCCATAGCAAATTACACCAAGGGGAAGGATGACGAGAGACTGTCCACCTAGATATATTTGTGACTATCCATTCAGTGAAGACATTTCAATGACTGCATGCTGAAATTTAAATAAATTCTATCCATTAAAATGTAAACCACTGATTGTAAATCTGGGATCTTTAATAATTTTACTACCAATAAGAAAACTGAGAAGGAACTCACGGGACATGCCAAGCTTTCACAACAACTGAAAGTCCATAATATGAGTAAGTTTTAAATAATTTTCAGTATCTTCAGCTCAAAAACAAAAAACCTCTAAGAAAAATAAATGCTAAATATATCTAAGTGTTATTAATTCTTAAAAATAAATGCTTAACTGTCCATTTACCCAGTAACACTTTGACAAACAAGAGCCCCAAATACCAAAATGCCTGAAAGTAGATCGACATCCTTATAACACTATAAAGTTCAGCTTTGTTGGAGCCAATGTTATGGCTGAAATGGTGAACCCAGATAGAGAAGTAACTCTGTGGCCATCTTACTTTTCTCTCACCTATTTCATTAACAAATGACTTTCCAGTTAAAATCATAAAGCTAGCAAGATTGATAAATTACCAATATTGATGACAGAACTTTTACCTTGGTTTTATAATTCTGATAATATTAAGTAGACGAGAAATACCCAATCTAAAGGTTGTTACATTGAACATATTTCAGATATCAAGATGCTATGGCAGTGCTTTATGTCAAAGAGGAATAATAAGAGACAGAGGTTTTATGAGAAATAAATACTATTGGCATTATTTACAGGAGGGTTAAATATAGATACTTTAAATACACATGTAAGAATATATTCACTATGGTGTAAAAGGAATTTTTAAATAATACACCATACAAATTTGGGGAAAATAGATTGCCTAATTAAAATACAAATGTATTTGGGCACGCGGGTGGCTCAGTCAGTTAAACACCGCACTCTTGGGGCACCTGGCAGGCTCAGTTGGTTAAGCATCCGACTTTGGCTCAGGTCATGATCTCACAGTCCGTGAGTTCTAGCTCTGTGTCGGGCTCTGTGCTGACAGCTCAGAGCCTGGAGCCTGCTTCAGATTCTGTGTCTCCCTTTCTCTGACCCTCCCCCATTCATTCTCTGTCTTTCTGTGTCTCAAAAATAAACAAACATTAAAAAAAAAACCCACTCTTAATTTTGGCTCAGGTCACCATATCACAGTTCATGAGTTCTAGCTATTGGGCTATCTGCTCTCACCATGGAGCCTGCTTCGGATCCTCTGTCTCCCTCTCTCTCTGCCCTTCTCCTGCTTTCTCTCTCTCTCTCTCTCTCTCTCTCTCTCTCTCTCTCTCTCTCAAATAAATAAACATTTATAAAAATACAAATGTATTGGAGCACCTGGGTGGCTCAGTTGGTTAGGCATCCAACTTTGGCTCAGGTCATGATCTCGCAGTTCACAAGTTCAAGCCCCACAGAGCTCTGTGCTGATGGCTCAGAGCCTGGAGCCTGATTTGGATTCTGTCTCCCTTTCTCTGTACCCACCCCCAAACCCACTTGTGCGTGCTCTCTCTCTCTCTCTCTTCCCCTCCCTCTTAAAAATAAATTTAAAAAAAAATTAAAAAAATTAACAAAAATGCAAATGTATTAGTGCAAGCTATTAAGGTAAAAAAAAATTCCTATTAAGTGTGGCGTATGCCCATATCTTTATGCCCTTTTCAAAGTTTACTTAGGTTCCTTATTCACCATGAAGTTAACAGGAGTTTGCTATACACAAATAAGGTATACAAGCTCAAAATTTAGATACTTTTGTTCTGAGCTATAAAATTATTTTCCTCTTATATATAAAATGTTAATGTTAAAATCATTTTTAAAAGACATATGCATATCTTTAAAATATGCATGTTACAGTGTATTCATATGTTTATAACTGTGTCCCAAATAGAGCAGACCCTTGATAAATATTTTATTATCTTTCATTTATGTTTTCCCTCTCATGGCAGTCTGGCTTGGCCTCAGAGAACACATAGAAAATATAGGGTCCATTTCCAAACTAACTGCAAAGAATAATAACCTCTTTGATGAAAAAAATAATATTGAAAACTTAATATTTATAAGATTTCTCACTAATTTACCAGTGGAACTGGACTGTCTTCACCTATGGGAGTTATATAAAGGAAGAGTTTTCTATGTACTATTATTTTAATGAGGACAGGTTCAAAGAAAGTTTGAAGAATAGCAAGGATTCATAGAGCTACATGTTTTCTTTTAAAAGTGTGACGTTGTAGCTCTAGATTTTCCTAACATTTGGGGTCAGAATACAAGGCCAGGAAAAAGGGCAAAGGTGATTCAAAACCAGTAGATTAATTTACTTTTAGCCAATTATAATTAATATCGCATCAAGGCTGTTTACATTTCTGCTGTCATCCATATGCATTAGCGGCAGGTTAATGTGCAAGCCATGAACCAAATGATAGCTTGCATAAATCTCCACTGTTGTTAGATAGGAAAGTCCATTGCCCTATCCTTACTTACTTCCTGGGAATAACCTTTGATCTTCAGATTAACAGGAAAAATAATTACTGACTTTGGCCAAACTGGAATTAGTCATTTCAGCTCAGAGTGGCTGCACAGCTGGAGACAGATGTGCAGGTCTCCTGCATAGATCCTAAAGAATCTTCCCCAAGCGTTTATATCCGGCTTGTCATTCGTTTATCAGAGCCCAAATGTTTCTCTTTTGTAAACGTGTGTAAAACATTCTCAGAATTTCAAACAATAACAAATCAGGGCTGGATGTGGCCAAAGGCAAAAAAAGAAATCTTCCATTTGCCCAAATCAGTTGTGTTATCAGAATATGAGCGCTAAAAACATTACGCAGACGCGTGCGCGCACACACACACACATGCAATTATTGTAATATAGATGTTAATAATTTGCTCAGAGAGAATAATAGAGAAAATGTCAAAAGTTTAAATAAGATAAAATTGCTATAGAGAATATTTGTAATTGCGAAAGTATTTTTTAATGTGTTAACTCTTGAAGTTAATTTTTATTGTTAAATCTGTTTTTCTTCTTTCCCTTTTTATGCATTAATATCATAATTAATATTTTTAGGAAAAACAATCTACATGAATATAATATCCCATGTGAAATTTTATATTTACTGTTGATATGTTTACATGTCATTTGTTCAGAGAAGATTAGTCATTCATTTATTCAATAATATTCTTTGGAGTCTATTAAGTGCTACTAGGTACAGTTGTAGGCATTGGGGATACAGACAGAATGTGTATCTACGCTATAGGCTTAGGTGGAATATAAATTCTACTGAGAAGAGACAAACAGTAAATAAACGAGTAAGTAAATTTCAAGTATGGAATGATGGTGGGATGAGAATTCAACAGAACATGACTGAGAGTACTGGGACTGAGTGTGCAGACTGCTGTAAATGAGGTACTTCATCAGGAGACCTCCCTGAAATCTGTGTCTCCCGGGGTAAGACTCGATGATGATAAAGAGTCAGTCATAGGCGAATCTAGGACTAAAAACTGTCTAGGTGGATGAGCAGCAAGGACAAGGATCCCAGGTGGGACTGAGCTTGACATACTCAAGGAACACAAAGAAAGCCAGGGGAACCAGAGCACGGGAGCTTAAGCAACTTGGCAGTCACTAATTTTCACTTGGTCTTGGAGGCTATGGTAAGGAGATCTGATTTTATTTTAGGTGTACTTTGGATTTTTTCAAATATATTTTGAATCTTTTCCCTTAAGGAGAATTGATAACATGGAAAAGCTAGAACTTTCTCTTTATAAGTTAGTGAATAAGAAAGAAAAATAGGTACAATGAGGCCTATTCTAACGTTAAAAAAAACCCAACAGACTCCTCTTGTTTTGTAAAATAAATACATAATTCAGCCAAATTATTATTATTTTTTTGACTATCTCTTTAGGCTATTGTCAAACACAAGGCAATAAGGGAAATTTCAAGTTAGATTTCACAACTGTCAAAAACCTCCTGGGGCTGATTTTTACATTTTATTGAGTTTGGCTCCTGGATTGTCTGCTTTGACAGAACCGACTTTATTCATGTATCACACAGACACAGACTAAATAAATAGTCAGTATTTAAGGAAATCTATTGTTTTTATTCCAGGTGTTCACTAGAGCTTAGCTCCCTCCCTACTCACTTAAAATATGACAATCCAGAGGTCACACCACACTTGAAACCAGCTCAGGACTCTCATATTTTTTAAACCTAAGCAATATGTTCCCAAAGAAATCAATAGCATTTTACTAAAGAAGTCATTAAGTATTATTTTAATTTAGCTTCTCAAAGTCAATAACTTTACTCTGATAAAATCTACTACATGACTTGTAAAAACAACTAGAAAAATACAAAGAAAACCTCACAGGTAATTCCACAATTAAGAGATAGCCACACAAAATTGATACACCACTAGCCAGTTTGATCAAGAAGAAAAAGGAAAGGACACAAATAAATAAAATCAAGAATGAAAGAGGAGAGACCACAACCAACACAACAGAAATAAAAACAATAATAAGAGAAAATTATGAGCAATTATATGCCAATAAAATGGGAAATCTGGAAGAAATGGACAAATTCCTAGAAACATATACACTACCAAAACTGAAACAGGAAGAAATAGAAAATTTGAATAGACCCATAACCAGTAAGGAAATTGCATTAGTAATCAAAAATCTCCCAGAAAACAAGAGTCCAGGGCCAGATGGCTTTCCAGGGGAATTCTACCAAACATTTAAGGAAGAGTTAACCCCTATTCTCTTCAAGCTGTTCCAAAAAATAGAAATGGAAGGAAAACTTCCAAACTCTTTCTATAAAGCCAGCATTACCTTGATTCCAAAACCAGACAGAGACCCCACTAAAAAGAAGAACTATAGACCAATTTCCCTGATGAACATGGATGAAAAAATCCTCAACAAGATATTAGCCAACCGGATCCAACAATACATTAAAAAAATTATTCACGACCACAACCAAGTGGGATTTATACCTGAGATGCAGAGCTGGTTCAATATCCGCCAAACAATTAACGTGATTCATCACATCAATAAAAAAAAGGACAAGAACCATATGATCCTCTCAATAGATGCAGAGAAAGCATTTGACAAAATACAGCATCCTTTCTTGATAAAAACCCTAAAGAAAGTAGGGATAGAAGAGGCATACCTCGAGATCATAAAAGCCATATATGAATGACCCAACGCTAATATCATCCTTAATGGGGAAAACCTGACAGCTTTCCCCCTAAGGTCAGGAACAAGACAGAGATGTCCACTCTCGCCACTGTTATTCCACATAGTATTGGAAGTCTTAGCCTCTGTAATCAGACAACACAAAGAAATAAAAGGCATCCAAATAGGCCAGGAGGAGGTCAAACTTTCACTCCTCACAGATGACATGATACTCTAGATGGAAAACCCAAAAGATTCCACCAAACAACTGCTAGAACTGATTCATGAATTCAGCAAAGTTGCAGGATATAAAATCAAGGCACAGAAATCGGTTGCATTCCTATACACCAACAATGAAGCGACAGAAAGAGAATTCAAGGAATCGATCCCATTTACAGTTGCACAAAAAAACATAAAATACCTAGGAATAAATCTAACCAAAGAGGTGAAAAATCTATACACTGAAAACTATAGAAAGCTTATGAAAGAAATTGAAGAAGACACAAAAAAATGAAAAAAGATTCCATGCTCCTGGATAAGAAGAACAAATATTGTTAAAATGTTGATACTACCCTAGGCAATCTACATATTTAATGCAATCCCTATCAAAGTAACACCAGCATTCTTCACAGAGCTAGAACAAATAATCCTAAAATTTGTATGGAACCAGAAAAGACCCCGAATAGCCAAAGAAATCTTGAAAAAGAAAACCAAAGCAGGAGGCATCACAATTCCAGACTTCAAGCTATACTGCAAAGCTGTAATCATCAAAACAGGTTGGTCCTGGCACAAGAACAGACACTCAGATCAATGGAACAGAATACAGAACCCAGAAATGGACCCACAAACATGTGGCCAACTAATCTTTGACAAAGCAGGAAAGAATATCCAATGGAATAAAGACAGTCTCTTCAGCAAGTGGTGCCAGGAAAACTGGACAGCAACATGCAGAAGAATGAACCTGGACCACTTTCTTACACCATACACAAAAATAAACTCAAAATGGATGAAAGACCTAAATGTAAGAGAGGAAGCCATCAAAATCCTTGAGAAAAAAGCAGGCAAAAACCTCTTTGATCTTGGCCACCACAACTTCTTACTCAATACATCTCTGGAGGCAAGGGAAACAAAAGCAAAAATGAACTACTGGGACCTCATCAAAATAAAAAGCTTCTGTACAGCGAAGGAAACAATCAGCAAAACTAAATGGCAACCAACAGAATAGGAGAAGATATTTGCAAATGACATATCAGATAAAGGGTTAGTATCCAAAATCTATAAAGAACTTACCAAACTCGACACCCAAAAAACAAATATTCCAGTGAAGAATTGGGCAGAAGACATGAATAGACACTTCTCCAAGGAAGACATCCAGATGGCCAACCGACACATGAAAAAATGCTCATCACTCATCATCAGGGAAATACAAATCAAAACCACAATGAGATACCACCTTACACCTGTCACAATGGCTAACATTAACAACTCAGGCAACAACAGATGTTGGCGAGGATGTGGAGAAAGAGGATCTCTTTTGCATTGTTGGTAGGATTGCAAGCTGGTGCAGCCAGTCTGGAAAACAGCAAGGAGTTTCTTCAGAAAACTAAAAATAGAACTACCCTACCCAGAAATTGCACTACTAGGCATTTATCCAAGGGATACAGATGTGCTGGTTCGAAGGGACTCATGAACCCCCATGTTTATAGCAGCACTATCAACAATAGCCAAAGTATGGAAAGAGCCCAAATCTCCCTCGATGGATGAATGGATAAAGAAAATGTGGTATATATATACAATGGAGTATTACTCGGCAATCAAAAAGAATGAAATCTTGCCATTTGCAACTACGTGGATGGAACTGGAGGGTATTATGCTAAGTGAAATTAGTCAGTTAGAGAAAGACAAAAATCATATGACTTCACTTATATGAGGACTTTAAGAGACAAAACAGATGAACATAAGGGAAGGGAAACAAAAATAATATAAAAACAGGGAGGGGGACAAAACAGAAGAGACTCATAAATATGGAGAACAAACTGAGGGTTACCGAAGGGGTTGTGGGAGGGGGGATGGGCTAAATGGGTAAGAGCACTAAGGAATCTACTCCTGAAATCATTGTTTCACTATATGCTAACTAATTTGGATGTAAATTTTAAAAAATAAAAAATTAAATTAAAAAAAAGCTGATTAGAAAAAAAAAGAGATAGCCATAGTTAATATTTTAGTTTTCACTTTCCAGTCATTAAGACTTTTTAACTCTACCTACTCTATTATTTTCTGTTTTCTTTTTTTTATTTCTTTAATTTAATTTATTGGAAGAAGAATTTCATATTCTTCTAAGACATAGAATTACTGATAATAATAGATAAACAACAACTATATAACCAAAATATTCTACTATCAAACCTTAAAATGTTCCTAAATGTTCCATTTTATATAAAAAAGTTTTCTGAAATCATAAAATTCCTAGAAGAAAACATAGGTTGTAAGTTCTTTGACATTGGTCTTGGTGATAAGTTTTTTTGGGATTTGATACAAAAACCAAAGGCAACAAAAGCAAAATTAAGCATTGGGCACTATCTCAAACCAAAAAGCTTCTGCATAGCAAAGGAAACATCAATAAAATAAAAAGACAACCTATGGAATAGAAGATAATATTTTGAAATCATGTATCTGATAAGGTGCTAGTATCTAATATAAATATGAAATTGTACAATTCAATAGAACCAAATCATTTAAAAAATGGACAAAGATTCTAATTTTTTTAATGTTAATTTTTGAGACAGAGAGACAGAGCTTGAGCAGGAAGAGGGGCAGAGAGACAGGAAGACACACAGTCCGAAGCAGGCTCCAGGCTCTGAGCTGTCGACACAGAGCCCAACGTGGGGCTCAGACTCATCAACCACGAGATTATGACATGAGCTGAAGTCAAGACGCTCAACTGTCTGAGCCACCCAAGCACCCCCCAAAATGGGCAGAGATTCTAAATTAACATTTTCCAAAGGCATAGAGATTGCCAGCAGGCATTTGAAAAGGCGCTCAACATCACTCATTATCAGGCAAAAGCAAGTCAAAAACACAATGAGATATCACCTCACACCTGCAGAGTAGCTATTATCAAAGAGAAGAAATAATAAGTGTTGGCAAGGATGTGGAGAAAGGGAAAACGTGTGCCACTGTGCATGGCAATATGAATTGGTGGAATTCATATTGCGCCACGATGGAAAACAGTATGAAATTCCTCAAAAAACTAAAAATAGAAATACTAAACCACCAGTAATTCTGCTTCTGGGTATTTATCCAATAGCAATGAAAACACTAACTCAAAATGATATTTGCACACCCCACTCTATGTTCATATCAACATTATTTGCAGTAGCTAAGACATGGAAGTAACTTAAGTGTGCATCAATGGATGAATGGATAAAGAAACTGCAATATGTATAATGGAATACGTGGAATCCTATTCAGCCATAAAAAGAAGGAAATCCTGCCATTTTCAACAACATAGAAGGAACTGGAGGACATTATGCAAATGAAATAAATCAGACAAAGAAAAACAAATACCATATTATCTTACTGATTTGTGGAATCTAAAACAAAAACAAACAAATAAACAAGAACTCAGAGGTACTAAGGACAGATTGGTGAATGCCAGAAGTTGAGGGGTAGGTGGTGGGAGAAATGAATGAAGGTGATCAAAAGTTACAAGCTTCCAGTTATAAAGTAAGTAAGTCCTAGGAAGTAATGTAGAGCATGATGACTAGAGTTAAAAATACTGTATCATATATTTGAAAGTTGCGAAGAGAAAATATTTTTGCAAGGAAAAAATTTTAATGGTGTGGTGATGGATGTTAACTAGGCATATTATGGTGATCATTTTATGACATATACAAATATTGAATCATTGAGTTGTACACCTGAGAGTAATATAATGTTATATATCAATTATATCTCAATAAAAAAAAAGATTATCAGGTCCAAAATGTGGATAGCTTCAAGGTTGAGAAACCCTAGCTTAAGGTAAGAAATACATTATCTTTGGAATTGGAATGATATCTGTGTTCTTTGTAAACTGGAGAGCAGGGGTAGCTGGTCAACAGAGAAAGAGAAGAAGAAAAAAAGAAAAACTTCTCAAGAGAAGTACACACAGGAAAAATAATAGCTTCTTTGTCCTGGGCCCTATACCTTGATGAAATTGCTACCTTCCTGCCTCTGGTTCCATGAGGTATTTCATAGTATCTTTAAATCAATTTTTACTTAAACTAGCTACAGTTGGTTTCTGCTACTTGGTCTTGCTTTGAACCTATGCCTTAAGTGGTTCCAAGAAGATTCACTTTTTGTGAAGGAAACAAACAAAGCATTATAGATTAATGCACAAAAAAAAAAAAAAAAAAAAGGCAAGCAGAAAAACTTATCCCAACAACAAAATGATCTATATTGTGAAGTGGGAGAAAAAATTCAATTATCAATAAATAGTAAATGGGGGAAAAAGTCTTTACAATAGATTTAAATTTGTAAGAGTGGAATAGGAATAAACTTAAATAAGATATGGAACACAATATTTATATCTCTTTATTTTAGACAAGTTATTACATTTCCTGAGCTCGATTTCCTCATATGCAAAACCAGGCTAGAGTTAGAACTTTTCACATGAATGAAAGAAAACCAAGTCTATTTTATGAACAATTTGTGAAACAACCCTAGTGTGCTCTACATCAGTAGAGCCCTTAAGCCTTTAATACATCTAAAACCAGCCACTTTCTTATCAAAACTCTCTTTATCTTCTGTCTTCTCTCTTGCTCCAAATATCTGCTTCATCTATTTTTTTAAAATAAGCTTTTTTGAGATATAATTTATATGTCATAAAGTTTATTTTTTTAAGTGTATAACTCACCTTTTTCAATATAGATCTCCTCAGACAAGAGAAACAAAAGCAAAAGTAAACTATTGGGACTACATCAAAATAAAAAGCTTTTCCACAGCTAAAGAATAACAAAACAAAAAGTCAATCTATTATATGGGAGAGAATATTTGCAAATAACAAGGGGTTAATATCCAAAATATATAGATAACTTCCACAACTCAACACCAAAAAGACCCCAAATAATATAATTAAAAATGGGCATGTGGCGCCTGGGTGGTTCAGTTGGTTGAGCGTCTGACTTCACCTCAGGTCATGATCTCGTGGTTGAGTTTGAGCCCCGTGTCGGGCTCTGTGCTGACAGCTGGGAGCCTGGAGCCTGCTTCAGATTCTGTGTTTCCATCTCTTTCTCTGCCCCTCCCCTGCTCACGCTCTATCTCTCTCTTTTTCAAAAATAAATTTAAAAAAAATGGGCAAACTGACTAGTCATTTTTCCAAGGAAGACATAGAAATACCCAACACACATGTGAAAAGATGCTCACCATTACTAATAACTGGGGGTCAAACAAATGAAAACCCCAAGGAGGTATCACCTTACACCTGTCAAAATGGCTAGTATTTTTTATTTTATTTTTTTTTCTTTTTTTTTTTTAATGAAATTTATTGACAAATTGGTTTCCATACAACACCCAGTGCTCATCCCAAAAGGTGCCCTCCTCAATATCCATCACCCACCCTCCCCTCCCTCCCACCCCCCATCAACCCTCAGTTTGTTCTCAGTTTTTAACAGTCTCTTATGCTTTGGCTCTCTCCCACTCTAACCTCTTTTTTTTTTTTTTCCTTCCCCTCCCCCATGGGTTCCTGTTAAGTTTCTCAGGATCCACATAAGAGTGAAACCATATGGTATCTGTCTTTCTCTGTATGGCTTATTTCACTTAACATTACACTCTCCAGTTCCATCCACGTTGCTACAAAGGGCCATATTTCATTTTTTCTCATTGCCACATAGTATTCCATTGTGTATATAAACCACAATTTCTTTATCCATTCATCAGTTGATGGACATTTAGGCTCTTTCCATAATTTGGCTATTGTTGAGAGTGCTGCTATGAACATTGGGGTACAAGTGCCCCTATGCATCAGTACTCCTGTATCCCTTGGGTAAATTCCTAGCAGTGCTATTGCTGGGTCATAGGGTAGGTCTATTTTTAATTTTCTGAGGAACCTCCACACTGCTTTCCAGAGCGGCTGCACCAATTTGCATTCCCACCAACAGTGCAAGAGGGTTCCCGTTTCTCCACATCCTCTCCAGCATCTATAGTCTCCTGATTTGTTCATTTTGGCCACTCTGACTGGCGTGAGGTGATACCTGAGTGTGGTTTTGATTTGTATTTCCCTGATAAGGAGCGACGCTGAACATCTTTTCATGTGCCTGTTGGCCATCTGGATGTCTTCTTTAGAGAAGTGTCTATTCATGTTTTCTGCCCATTTCTTCACTGGGTTATTTGTTTTTCGGGTGTGGAGTTTGGTGAGCTCTTTATAGATTTTAGATACTAGCCCTTTGTCCGATATGTCATTTGCAAATATCTTTTCCCATTCCGTTGGTTGCCTTTTAGTTTTGTTGGTTGTTTCCTTTGCTGTGCAGAAGCTTTTTATCTTCATAAGGTCCCAGTAATTCACTTTTGCTTTTAATTCCCTTGAAAATGGCTAGTATTTTTTAAAAAGACAAGAAATAACAAGTGTTGGTGAGCATGTGAAGATAAAAGAATGCTTGTGTACTGTTGGTGGGAATGTAAACTGGTACAACCACTGTGGAAAACAATATGAAGGTTTCCAAGAAAATTAAAAATAAATACCATAGGGGCACCTGGGTGGCTCAGTCAGTTAAGCATGACTTTGGCTTAGGTCATGATATCACAGTTAGTGGGTTCAAGTCCTGCATCAGACTCTGTGCTGACAGAATGAATCCTGGAGCCTGCTTTGGAGTCCGTGTCTCCCTCTCTCTCTGCGCCCTCCCCACTCATGCTCTGTCTGTCTCTCTCTCTCAAAAATAAATAAACAGTAAAAAATTTTAAAAAATACCATATTATCCAGTAATTATTTACCCCCCAAAAATGAGAACACTGATTTAAAAAGACATATACACCCCTGTTTATTGCTGCATGATTTACAATAGTCAAGATAAGAAGCTACCTAAGTATTCATTGCTAGGTGAATTGGTAAAGAAGATCTCTCTCTCTCTCTCTCTCTCTCTCTCTCTCTCTCACACACACACACACACACACACACACACCCCATGGAATTATTCAGCCATAAAAAGAATGAAATCTTAATTTTGACTTTCCCAACCACATGGAGGGACCCAGAGGACATTATATTAAATGAAGCAAGTCACAGAAAGAGACAAATACTTATGATTTCATTTATATGTGGAATCTAAAAAACAAAACAAATGAATAAAGACACAAAAAAATGAAAAGCAGAAATAGAACCATAAATACAGAGAACAAATTGATGGTTGATGGAGGGGGGTTGGCTGAAAATGAGTGAAGAAGAGTGGAGATACAGGCTTTCAGTTATGGAATGAATCAGTCAGAGGGATGAAGGGTAGAGTCAATGGGTAGAGGGATGAAGGGAATACAGTCAATGGTACGGCAATAACACTCTATGCTGACAGATGGTAGCTATGCTTGTGGTGAGAATGGCATTAAGTATACACTTGTTGAATCACTATGTTGTACTCCTGAAACTAATTTAACATTGTGTTTCAACTATACTTCAATAAAAAATTTAACTTGACACAGTGGAAAAATAAATAATTAAAAAGCGTAATTTGCAAGGTTGTGCAATCATCACCACCATCTAATGCCAGGACATTTTTATCACCCTTCCCCCCAAAAACCCATTAACTATTAGCAGTCACTCCCTATTCTCCCTTCCTCCAGCCCTAGTCATCCACTAGTCTACTTTCTGTCTCTATGTATTTGCCTATCCTGAATATTTTATATTAATGGAATCATATACATGTGACTTCTTGTGTCTGGCTTCTTTCACTTAGCATAATGTTTTCAAGGTTCATCTATGTTGTAGCTCGTATCACAAATTTGTTCCTTTTATAGTCATTGCTTCACTGCTCCACTTTTCTGATTCTGTGTGAACTAAAGGCCTCAGCTGGCATAATTCAGCAATTCAGGCCCTTACTTACTGTCAACTCCCTAAAAACAGAGGTGTTTCTAAACACCTCACACTACCATTGCAATTAAATATGGATTGACTTACACTATACATAGTTTATTTACCTGCTGGTTTTGTCTTCAATATTTTGTTGGCACTATCTATAAAAATGTGTGAAAAATCTTGCATATTTTAAGTTGATATCTTTGTTTCTGATCACTCACTTAAATAGTTGCAAAAAAAGGTCAAATTTGGTGTTTGCAAATTCTGACATTTTAAAACTAAAATGTTAAATTATTTGTTTAAATATAATGAATTGAATGTAAATACCATTGCTGTTTAGTACCCATATCATGCATTTTTAAAACACATGAAAAGACAATCCAAAATTTTACATCATCCATTTTATCCTTGTAATCATATTGCTATTCTAATTCCCCCCAAGAATATGATTTAAATGGAATGATATTATCTAAAAATGATAAATATGGAACATCCTACTGTAACTACCTACAATTAAAGTTCATATGTAATTTAAAATCTAAATAGCATTTTCTATGACTATCACTCTCTAACTGCAAAAGTTTTCTTCCAGGTGAAGTTATTTAGATTATGATTAATGTGTTATTATCTACAAAATATACATCTTAATATATAATTATTAGACATAAAAATGAAATTTTATTTGAAGTGGCTTAATAAAATTGGTGTGATTCTAAAATTAGTTAATACATACATTGATGAATATTTTGTGTTCCTGGTATGAGACAGGATTCAGCATAAATTATATAACTACTTTTTATATTTGAGGTTGCGAATTGTATGTAACCACTTTAGTTAACCATAACTATATGGAGAGTAATAAAAGAAGCCTAGCTATAGTAATATCACTTATTTTTTTTGTACTCTTTCAAAGCTTACACTAAAGTTACAAAGCAATATGCATAAAATTGTTTTAGTAATGTATCAGTTTACAGCTTATTCAGGTTCTTTTTAAAATTTTGTTCTAGGAAGGAAAAAAAAAAAAAAAGAGGTTAGAGTGGGAGAGAGCCAAAGCATAAGAGACTGTTAAAAACTGAGAACAAACTGAGGGTTGATGGGGGGTGGGAGGGAGGGGAGGGTGGGTGATGGGTATTGAGGAGGGCACCTTTTGGGATGAGCACTGGGTGTTGTATGGAAACCAATTTGTCAATAAATTTCATATATAAAAAAAAATAAAAAAAAATAAATAAAATCCATTTTCAAGTCAAAAAAAAAATAAATAAAATAAAATAAAATTTTGTTCTAGGAAAGTAAGCTGCCTGAATTGTAAAAGGTTTTGTTATCCAATCCCAAGAATAATTATATTTTTAGTTACTAACTCCTGTGTATAAGTGTCCCTTAATTTGATGTCTAAAGGGAGGTTCTAACCGTTAAAAGCAATGTGTCATAGTAAGATTCAGGATGGAAGAGAGGGCTATCTTTCTTTTACAATGTGGGTTAACTACCCCAGTTCACATTGTGAATTGGGGTAGCTGGAAAGGAGTTACAGCAAGATGTGTTCTCTTTCACAATTATACAAATGGAATTTGAGGGGGTACATATTGATTCCTTTAAAATTTCTGGGTCTGCATAAACTCAGGCTCAGAGGTCTGAGTGCCCCAGTGTTAAAGTAAACAGTGGTCTTAAACAGTGGTCTCCAGAGTGAGGGACGTGATCCTGAAAAGATGCACAAGATCGTCGCATAAACCAAGGTGCGGAAATAAAGTAGCGTTATATTTATATTTTCATCTAAAATAGAAAGCCAAAACATTTTTTATTATATTCAATGTATGTGTTGATACAACCCCCTAGTATCTACTATTAAAGTTAGTCGGAGGGACAAGAGCCACAAAGCTGGAGGGTTAAGAGTTAGGTACACACTGGATCATTTATTTTTGGCATATTTGCAACAAACTGATCACTGATGTTTGCTTATATTAATGTTTGGCTTTTATCATCACAAATAACAGAATCTTTACAGCTCTGAAATAATATGGAGGGTGATCATAAAAAATCATCTATATTCTGCTTAGGTGCATCAGTTATTGGGTGACAAAATACTTAAAAGAGTGGTTGAACATAAATTTGACCCTCCCAAAAGAATTTCAAAAGTAAGACAAAAGCATGAAGAAAAGACCGATATGTTTTACTATGCTAAGAATTGATACTCGCCAATTCCATAAAAAGAGTGAAAAAAGCAAGCAACAATCTTGGAAAAGACATTTGCAACCTATAAAACTAAGGATTAGTATTCTGAACGTATATTTAGAATTGCTGGAAAGCAGCACGGAAAGCATAAAATACCCCCACCAACCATAGATAAATTAATAGGAATTTCACAGTACAGGATGTCCAAAAATGGCTCTACAGTTATAAGATGTCCAATCTCATTAGTAATCAGGAAAATGAAAATTAAAACCACAAGGAAATACCATTTCACACCCACCATCTGCCAATACTAAGTGCCCATGAGAATGTAAAAATAAATAATCTGTGAGGGAAGCAATCTGTGAATTAAGCCTGATGGTTAACTGGCAGGGGTGAGGAATGGCATTACAAGAAGGCTAGTAAAGTGGTGGATAAGGAGCTTCTAGTGGCTCTATGGATATGTACTTTTTATTGTTTTAAAATTATACATGTACATTTTCATTTACTTATATATATGATATATTTAATTGTTAAAAGATCATTCACCCCCAACAATTTTTTTTTTTTTTTTTTTTTTTTTTTTTTTTTTTTTTGCAAAACAGAGACTGTCCCAAATTTGCTGACCTTGTCTATCATGGTAACTGGCCAACATTTGTATGTTGTCAAAGACATATGTGGAGTGGGCACTGGGGAACATGTTTTATGTGACCTTCAAGAAAAATATAATGCTTATAACAAGATCATCAGAGAGAATTTAGAAATTCATTTTAGAAAATGTCTTTATCATTCCAATTTTGTGGTTAAACAATAATTATCTATATTATTGCCTACAAAAATTACATAAGTACATATAAAACATGAGAAAAGGTATTTATTAACTGTTTTTAAAAACATTCCACATGAAGATTATTGGTGCTTACTTAGCCAAATTGTTAAAATTGTTAAGATAGTACAACTCCAAAATACTTTGCAAGATATACCTATTGACACCAAGGAAGATGGAAATTTAATAGCCAAGTTACAGCAAGAATTCTAAATCTATATTTCATTGTGAGTTATTTTTTTAAGCTGGTAACTTCAAAACCAAGTTTCAAAAAAAAAAGCTTGAAATCAAAAGAGACCTTCAAATTGCTGTGTCACACATTATTGAACAAAGATTCTAAGAATGACAAAACAATTTCAGTTACATTATACTCCCTCCCATAGTGTTATTGAATAAAATAGTTTCTACCATTACTAGACAAAATAAATTAAAAATTTATTATATTATTTACTTCAAATGTATTTATTTCGAATTTATCAATTGATTTCAAAGTTGTCCTTATTTTAAATGTACCAATTATCTCATTTTTAAACATGTATTTTGTGTACTAATAATGTTTACTATCTGCTATTTCAGTGGTTTATATGTATCATTTATACATAAACATATATTGTGTTCATGCTACAAAATTTTAATGACAAAAGTATATGATTTTTTAAAAATTTGGAGACCAATAGTCTAAATATCTTTCTATCATCACATGAAATATTAAATTTTTGTTTCATGCCCTTAACCAGAAACTGATGGCGACAGGACCAGTATGGGCCATCAGGTTAATTATATAAGACTTAAAGTTCCATGTCTTTTGTTATGCAAACCTGTCTTCTTAAGTCAACTTTGTGAAGTAATTGTTTTGAATGTTCATATAATTTGGTTCTTTCTTTATTTAAAAAAAAATTAATGTTTATTCATTTTTGAGAGAAAGAGCACAAGCCGGGGAGGGGCAGTGAGGTAGGGAGACAAAGAATCTGAAACAGGCTCCAGGCTCTGAGCTGTGTGCACAGAGCCTAACAGGGGGCTGGAACTCAGGGTCCCGGAGATCATGACCTGAGGTAAAGTCAGGAGCTTAACCAACTGAGCCACCCAGGCGTCCCTGGTTCTTTCTTTAACCTGAGTTTCTAATCACTTATGTGGAGTGTGGAAATGTTTTCTGGTTTTTGGACATTCGACACACCAGTTATAAAGACTATACCAATAGTTGAATTTCTAAACAGAGGGAAGTGAATTTAGAAGGTTGGATACTTTCTAATATATGAACTGTGTAACTAGGGTATTAGACTCTTAGTTCTGAACGTTGCAAAAACCCTTTTAATTTATCTACATGAAACATCTCTTTTTTTTCTGACAAATGTTTTGAGAGTCAGCAGAGGCACTGACTATTTGATGAAATTTCTCCTCTTCCTCAGCCAGACAGGTATTTTTTTCTTCTAGTGTCTCTCTCCTTCTTGTGTAAGTTTCATTAGATTTTTAAGTACTTTTTTTTATCACAGTGAGTTTAAGTGTTTGTATTTATCTCAGTCAGTGAACTCTAAATGATTGATGAAAGAAACTGTGTCTTATCTAAACTCATAAGAGATTATTTAAGAATTATTTTTGAATGAATAAATTAGTCATATACTCCTTACTCCTTACATCAGTGTTTCACAAAAGTCCTTTTTAAAAACTACTACCTTGAAAATCTTTGTGGTAAAAGAGTTCCATTGCCAAATATTCTTTCATAATTTATATACTACGTTTCCTTACTAGAAATCCAAAATGTACATCAGTCTATTAAAAGGTTCTGATAATTTCTATAGTAAATAAGCCTATTTAAATTTCCTTAACTCAGTATTTGCCAAATATATACATCAAATCTTTCCCCCCTCCCCCTCTGGAACACATATTAATGTCCTATGGAAGTGGTTTTCTGTACACTAATGCTCTGGAAATGCTATGTTACGACATCTCTGCTGTTAAATGTGCATGTGGAGAAAGAAATCAAGGGGAAGAGCTATAATTATACCTATGTAATTCGGAGGTCTGTTTGCATCTAAAGTAAAGGAAATGAATTCTAAATAGTTAAATTATTTACCCATGTAGGACTATGTCATTTGTTTATATTAAAAACATATGTTCTAAATTGAGAGGTAAATTCTATTCCATATACATTTTTAGAGGAGGAAAAAAGTTTTGTAGTTTGACTTGTCTAAAAATAACTATAATGTAAAAACTAAAAATGTTGCTTTAAATTAATTAAGGCAACAAAAGTCCTAAGTCCAGAACAATACTTGGTTGTTGCCTTCTGTATTTTCAGCCTTGAGAATCTCTATTAAATATCTCCAGGGATAGTTCACTAATCACAAAAGAAAATTATTCTCATCTTTTAATTTTTTACCCGAAGGAACATTATGAAATGACAGCCATTTTTTTTTTCAAGTTTGGATTTCAATTCTTAGTCTGTTATTCTAAAATAAAATCTATTCTTGATGGGTGTTAAGTTTTTTACTGCTAAAGTTACTGAAAAGGACTTCACTGAGTTGATAAAAATAATTTTTAATTGACAATACACTTTCACATTTAAAAATCAGACTCATCCCTTAACACAGTGTCACTCTTCTATATGAATTTATCAATGAATATGTTAATTATTTGCAATATAACTAAGATCACATTTTATTAACTCAAAGAGGTTATTTTTTAAAAAATACTTTTCAGGTGAATAAAATGCTGACATAAATTGCAAATAATGAGTCATCTTTATTCCTTCAAAAGGTATCAGTTATCTATAAAACTAACCAGATTGAATGTCAGCGAAAGATTAAATCTTAGAGTATATGTATGGATAACAAATCAGCTTTAAAGTTTAGCTTTTTTTTAGTACCAGAAAATATTTGATTGGTGTTTCTTCACATGGAAAAATGAGCTATTTCATTCAGCCCCAACCATGTGACTTACTGGAGGTGAGGGAGACAAATACACAAAAATCTTAAGAACTATACCATAATATTTTAGAATCTTCTGTTACTGATTGAGACTGAGTCCAAATGTGTTAACATAAATTCTACAAACTCTTAACTCTTTACTCGCATATAATATTATGAAGGAAGGAAATAATTTTTAATTGTTTGCATATCTTATTTTGTTCCTTGAGAGAAGAGGTCAAAGGAAGAAGTCTGCTTCCATTCACAGAAGCATCAAAACCAAGGAAAATGTCTCTAATAGTGAGAAAACAATTACATTTTTCTTACCCTTCAAAATGATTAACTTATGTGAAATTAATACAGGTGCAACATATGAATGACTGTGAACTCACCAAGAATAGGAGGAAGTACCAGGCATTCCTTTATCTTTGAGTGATCTCTAAGGAACTCTGTAATAGAAGGTGGAAGAGGGGAAAAAATAAGAGATGGGACAAGAAAGAGTAAAATAACTCTGCGCAGGTTTTGTTACCATACGCTTTTGCTTTTGAAAACTGCTTTCCACATAGCCTTCTTTCCTGTGCATGTATTATTAATAATACATTTATATCATTAATATAATATACATAGGGACTAGAGTAGGATATTTAACAAAGGGAAGCTCATGAGTCAAAAAGGGAAAGATAAAGTTATTTCTAAAAACTGGGAGATGCAGTGATCTTTTCAAACACAGTGGAGTCCCATGCATTTATTTTAATGTTCAGTTTGTTGACTTTTTAAATGATTTATTAATGGTATTTACTCTAGTTTTTAATGAAGTCCATAACTACTTCCTATTTCTATATACCCAGCATCATCGTGAAAATTTCAATAATTTATAGATTTTGGCTTAAGTCAAATAAATTAGTTTTACATTTTTAAATTTAGAAGACTGATGTCTTGAAATCACATTATATGTTCATTGCTACACATTTATACACACAATCACAGTACTTACATGGAGACATGCCCACATGTCTGCGAAAATAAAATGCCCTGAAGCATATACTGCAGTGTCTGTGATCTATATAGAGTGGCCTACCTTAAAAAAATGCTAGTTGCTCAGAGGAAAACATAATCTATCTGAGAAGTATTCTATTGGCCTAAAATCTCATTCCATAATCTAGTCTTTTCTGTTTTTAAGAATATTGGTCATAATTATAAAAGTGAATCTTTAATCAAACTTGGTGCATTGACTAAATATTCACACTTGGGCAGGGAGTGGGGTAGTTTATTGGATCCCAGAGGACAGGCAGAAAGAGCAACTGTTTGCCAAAAGTTGCGGGGTACTGAAAGAAGAAAAGTTTATGGAGTCAAGAATTGAGCTGGAAGCAGAGTTTCGTGTTCTTTAGAAGTATGTCAACATCAGGGGACTAGAGGACATCAGTATGTAGAAGTGTAGAAACCAGAGTGGGAAAAGTAGAAACAAAGCAGAAAGGGGTTGTGAATGGTCATCTAGTATAAATTGTGCAAGGCTGGCTTTAAGGAACTTAAAGTCTGGCATGTAAAGGATTGTTAGTTTCAAACATCTTATTTGACATTTTATTTTCAGTTGTACAGGTGGTTTCTTTCCAGCAAACTAATTGAGTAAACAATTTGAGTGACAAGACTGTTCTAACTTTTGTCCATTTCATGGAGAACAAAATGAGGTGTCAGAACTTGGTTCCAGTTTTAGTTTTTGTATTCCCTTTCTATCATTACCATGACAAATTGCCACAAAGTTAACAGCTTGAAACAACACACATTTATTATCTTATTGTTTCTGTCAGTCAGAAATCTCAATTGACTCAACTGGTTTCTGAGTTTCCCCGAGCTGTTCCTTGCAGTTGTAGGACTGATTTCATTGCTGGCTGTCAGTTGATGACTATTCTCAGCCTCTGGAGGCTGCCATTATTCTCCACCTCATGCCCGGCTTCCTTCATCTTCAAAGCCAGCAACATTTGATACAGCCTTCTCACACTTTACCTCCCCTCCTGCCTCATCTCTCCAGGTATCCCTTTCTGCTGCATCCCTCTGTCTGGCTAGTCTGACTTCCATGTCTGCTTTTTAAGTGTTTATGTAATTAGATTGGGCCCACCAAGAAGGTCAGGATGATCTCTCTACTTTAAAGTGACTTTACTAGCAACCTTGATTCCTCATCTGCAAAGTCCCTTAACAGTAGTGCCTGGATTAGGATTTGATTAAATAATCTGCAGAAAAGAAGTTTGAGTGGACACTTTTAGAACTCTGCCTAAAATAATTGTAGCTCCTGGACAAAGCAAGCATCTTCACTTAGATATAGGTTCCCATTATAAAAATTAAGAAGTCAGGCAAATAAATGTTAACTTTCTTTTCAGCTCTCTCTGCCAATACCTAAAATCTCCTGATCTTAGCACATGAGAAGCAGTTTGTGCCCAATAAATATTTCTTTATTTTTAATTTTTTTAATGTTTATTTATTTTTGAGAGAGACAGAGACAGAGTGTGAGTGGGGCAGGACAGAAAGAGAGGGAGACATAGAATCTGAAGCAGGCTCCAGGCTCTGAGCGGTCAGCACAGATCCCGATGTGGGGCTCGAACCCACAAACCGCGAGATCATGACCTGAGCTGAAGTCAGAGGATGAAACAACTGAGCCATGCAGGTGCCCTCAGTGAATATTTCTTGTTATAGATTAAATAAATGGCCATAATTGGTGAATACTACCTTATCTCAATTTTCATTTCATTTTATAACTGTTAAATTAATAAAAGTTTACATAATTTATATTCTCTTATATATCTAAATTAAAAATGCATTTAACTTTAAAATTATATTTTTAATTAGTAAATAAATAATACTTTAGTACTGGCAGGTTTTTTTCAAACCTTATTTCTCATTCCCTACTCCCAGATGCTCCTCCCAGAACTGGCAAATCCTGCTGTTTGCATCACCCTGCTGCAGTTATGATTCTAAATAATATACTCTTCTATTTTAATGTGAAATGTAACCATTTCTTAACCACTAAGTGCTGAGGAATACCAAAACTGCACTCCATTACCCTCTTCTATTTGCTTCCCAAAGGCATGGGGGATCATGGCAGATCGTGTTTTCTAGGGTAAGATCTCCAACCCCTCATCTTACAATGTGATGTTGACTCTCCTATCATGATGTGGGATCCTTGTTCTCTCCCCTTGAATCTCACACGCTTGTGAAAACAGCAGAATAAATGCTACTTGACTTCGAAGGGTAGGTCATAAAAGACAACACGGCTTATTCATTGTTCTTTTGGTGTGTTCATGCTTGGATACAGCCAACATGCTCAGAAAAAATCCAGATTGCAAGAAGAGGAGGTGTGTAAGTGTTCCAACCAACAGGGCCAGCTGAGGTCCTAGCTGGCAGACAGGATCAACTACCAGACATGTGAGGAAGCCTTAGAGATAAATTAGTCCCAGCCACCATCTGACTATAGTCATAGAGTAGTTGAGCCAAGTCAGTCTCCAAAATCATTGGAGATAATAATGTGATTATTGCTGTCTTAAGCTGCTAGGTGTGAAGTCAGCAATAGGTAATTAAACAGTTATACCTATATTTTATCGCTTTGGCATTCTGGCCAACAACTCAATTATACTTTTGTTTGATTTGATAAATGGTTCATTTTAATACATAGAGAGTAAAAACAACTTTTATTGTGATGTGATGATACAAATGTAACTTAATGCAGAATTAAGAAATGAGATTAAGCCCCTAGAGAAGAATATACATTCCTACATTACTAAGTTCCTAAAACCCAAATGAGAATGTGTCAACCATCATAGTTCAATATATTGTCTACTAAGGTTTTCAGCTTTTTGTTTTCATGGTCCTAATCAGCTCTCACTCTAATATAAAGATATCTGTTTTTCATAGTTCTCTTTTTCATTTTCTTGAGTGATTTTATCTTCACAAGGGATACATGAGCAGCAAATATTCTAAGTTGTTACCAATTTTTAAATTTATTTTACGCTTCTACTTCTACTTTCTTTATAATGTGGCTCTATATAGAAGTCTAAATTGAAAATATGTTTTGAAAGAAATGGAAGGTATTACTCTATTGTTTCCTAGTATCCAATGTTATTTTGGAGTCATTGAAATATCTTTAACTCATTTGCATGTAATCTATTTCTTGTTTTTAACCTATTCAAAATATTTTGGAATTTTTTTTTCCCTTTTCACTGGTATTTTGATCTTTTACCAGGAGGCAGTCATATGTAGGCCTTTCTTAGTTTATTCCTTTTGGCTGTTACAGTACCTTCCCGTTTAAAGAGCTGTCTTGAGGCAGCTTGGGGAAATTTCCTTTTAATATTTATTTGATTAGTTTCTTCTATCTTTTCATTCTTTCCCTCTGCTTCTGAACATGCTTTTAAATATCTTCTAGATCTACCTTCCATGTCTGTCCTATTTTCTCTTGTGTTGTTTTCATATTTATCTTTAGCTCTGCATTATGAGTTCCTTGTTTTTATATTATAAACCACTAGTTTGTTTTTTTATCTTGAGCTATTTTATTGTTTTGCCCATTCAATTTTTTTTCTTTCAATTTTGGGAAAAAATATTTATTATAGTTTCTTTTGCTTTCTAACTGTTCTTTCTGTAGTAACAATTTTTTCTTTACTTATATAATAGTCTCTCAACTCTGTCTAATTACACCTAGTGTCTCTCAAGGGAATTAGTTAGCCTTCCAGAGGACATTTGGCAACATCTGGAGATATTGTTGCTTGTCACAGTTATGCCAATTGCTACCAGTTCCTAGTGGGGGTAGGCCAGGGATGTTGCTAAGTATCCTAAAATTCACAGCAAAGCCCCTGTGGAGAATTATCTGGTTCAAGATGTCAGTAGTAACAAACTTGAGAGACCTGAGAATATACTTGTTAGAAATTTTTAAATTTCCTTTTTTTCCATATATCACTTTTGATTCCTCTGGAGTTAATGGATAGGTTTTCTTCTTTCTATTTATGTTGTGTGTGTGTGTGTGTGTGTGTGTGTGTGTACCAAATATGTGTTGATCTTATTTCCTAATTCAAATTTACACAAGAAATACAAGGTTGATCCATAGGTTTTCTCACTGGCTGTGTCTATTTTCTCAAGAGCTATGCCTTTGAATGAGAGAGCTAGCTATTGGTTTCCATGAGAGAGTGGTGTCATGTCAACAGATGAATACCATTGCAGGGGGCTTGGAAATAGAACAGGTGGGCTAGTTTCCCTTAATTATCAAATTAAAGAGACTTTCACTCTGGGGATAAGTCATTTACTGTATTTCACTACCAGATGAAATTTTCTTTTTTCTTCTTCTCTCTCTTTTAATATTTTCTCAGTGCCCGATGTAAAGGTCTGCAGTTATTTCAGATCCTTCTCTACTTCTCTCACAGGCCCAAACTTGTTCTAGAATACCTCCCCAGACAGGTGTTAGGCTCTAGCCTGGAAGGGATGGCTATTGCTGTCAGTCATATCATCTGCATCTATGGCAGAGGAGGAGGGAGAGGGAGAGCTCTCCAGGCCCAGCCATCACTAAAGCATTTATTTAATTAATTAATTTCCCTGATGATTCCCCAAACCATCTCCTAGTCTTTGTATTGTCACTGATCTTAGAGTTTCTCCTGGGCTCCATTAGGATTGATTGCTCTCACTATTGGAATCTTGGCTTGGATTCTTTTGCTCTGTTTTCTCCATTAATTCCATCCCACCTGTTTTTTAACTTCCAGGGTTTGTTTAAACTTTCTGGTCCACTGGTAGCTCTATTTCCTGTTTTCCAACCCAATTGTGTTTTGATTCTTTACTTAAAATGTTGGCCCCAACCATTTCATTGAAACCAGGGGTAGAAAAAAAAAGGTAAACATGTAAACGAGAAGCTTTCCTGAATCAATTACAGACCTCAGTTTCAATAGATATTTGTCATTTTTTTAATGATTAAATGTCCTGTATCTGGTCATGTTTCCCAGAAATAGATCCTTAGGATTCCTGTGTAAGTGATTTATTAAGAAAATGCTGCTAGGGAAAACTATTATATCGGGGGGTGGGACACGATGGAGGATGCTAAATGTTATAGGCAGAATAATGCCCCCCTACACACCAAAAAGCATCCCCCAAACATGTCACATTATAATCTCTGGAACCTATGAATCTGTTATCTTCATGGCAGAAGGAACCTTACTTCTGTGATTAGAGATCTTGAGATAGATTATCCTGAATTATCCAGGTAGCCCCAATATAATCACCCTTGAAAGTGAAAGAGGGAGGTAGGAGTGTCAGAAACTGAGATTTGAAAATGCTACCTCACGCACATTGAAGATGATGGTAGGGCCTATAAGCTAAGAAATGAAGACAGTTTTTAGACTCTAGAAAAGACAAAGAAATAATTCTCCCTTAGAGCCTTCAAAAGGACTCAGCACTGTCAACACTTTATTAGCCTAAAGGAACCAGTTTTGGACTTCTGAATTTTCAGTGTGTGTACTTTTAAGCCACAGAGTTTGTGGTGATTTGTTTCAGCTGCAATAGGAAACTCATACATCAAGCTTGAGTGAAGTCTCAGGCAAAATCTAAGAGCCTCTTTGGTCTGATCCCGCAGGAGCACCCTTGAGTGGGGAAAATGTCTCCAAGCTGCCTCACCTGAGGCAAGGGGTCTGAGGCTTGGATGTCACCATACCTGCTCCTGTTGATTGTTATGATTAAGTTCCCAGAAATGATTATCTGTACCTTTGATCCTAGGATTTTTTCTTAAATCTAGAAAAGTCCTTTTTTGACTAAGATACAGTCCTTATATTTCTTATAAATTAAGGTTTGAACAACATAGAGAATGGGTTGTGGGAAAGAACCTTTAGAAAAATTTAACGAACTTGGTATTCGTTATCTGACTAAAATAGGGTAGAAGGCAGGGAAAGTCTCATTAATATTCCAAGATAGGAATCAAACGGCTTTTAGTGAAGTGATAGCGTATGAGAAAATGTATTATCTGAAGTCATCAATAATCAAATGCTTTGGAGACAAAGACCTAGGATTCTGTGAGTCTGGTGCTAAGGAACATCATAAATGATATAAAGAAATCAAAGACTCAGAGATGAGTAGTTCTAGATTTATAGAAAAAAATCTAAATGCTAAATAATAAACTCAAGAAATAATTCCAATAACATATCTGCCCTTTCCCTAATAAGTGATAAAACCTAAATGGTATTGTTTAATTCTTTGTTTCATCTCCTCTTTTATATTTAAGCAGTCTATACTATATTGGCACTTGGATGACTGCTAGAAATAACAGCAATAAGACTACACACACCTAAAAAGAATTCTTGCCTTCAGGAAGCTTACAGCCTCATACCATAAGACAAAGACTCCTAAATACAAGCTACACATATAGTTAATAAATATAAGATATTTAATATATTAACTATGTTAATTAAATTCTTTGACTTCATTAGGCTAAACCTGACAAAAATACAGTTTTGACAATTAGATCGTTAAGGTTCAAGAATACTGTGTGTGGTTAAATAATTACCTTGAAAATATGGCACAGTCAAAATATCCAATCCAGATAGGCAATTCCTTTCCACCAACACACTCTTCCTGATTCCACAAAGAAGTTCCATCAGGTTTTGTGGAAAAAGCATATTATATGTCTTCTTCACATGTGAAAAAGTAATTGCCTATTTCATCAGATTAGTGTGGTACTTAAACCTGTAAAGATTTAACCAGCTGCTTATAATTTCACTTATCCTTTATTTTACTCACATTAACTTAATATGGAACTTGGGGAATTGCATGATGGGAATTCAAAACTCTTATTACTACAGAGATCAGGCTTGAAATTGATTTTTCATATTGACACCTTATACAATCTTAGACTTATAATTATTGATTCTAAAATCAAGATCTCACTGACAAAATAAAACTATTCCTTTGCTCTATAGCTATACTCCTATTCCAACTAAAAAACAACCTCCAGTTGTATCTATTTAGTGTCATTGAGTAATTTAAAGTTACATTTCTTTGCAATAATTTCCCCTGAATATATTCAAACTGAAACATTCAATCCAAAGCACTTATACTTAATTGTCTTGGAATTGAAATTTTATCCAAAGATTTTATGGTAAAATTGAGTTTTTATATGTCCCGACAAAATGTTTATAGATCAGCTCTAGAGCTTTAGTCTGTTAATTCAGTTAGATACGCTGAAATCCAGGTGAGGCAAATTGTGATTATATCAGAGTGATCCCTTTGGTGAGGCAGAGCTGCTCCAGTCAAAATTCTAAAATCTTAATGCATTACGTATTTGTAAAATATACGTATCTAATTGAACTACTGACAGAGATGATTGATAAAGTAGATATACGGACTAATTGTCGATATCTTACTCTTCTTCTTGGATTGCTTTTAACACTCTTCTCTTTAGAATGTACAGTATTTTATTTTCCTGCTTATATAAACGGTGCTAAGGCGTTTATTTTTATTGAATTCCCTTTTCATTAGTTTCACCTGTCATACGGAACTTTTAACCAAGTTTCAATAGTTTATCATTGCTGCTGCTATTTGGGGGGTTGTTTATTGTTATTGTTGCTACTAATGTTGTTTCTGTCATAGAAAATGTTATTATAATGTCATTTCTTGGACTTCTGTGAGGGAGAATGTAGCCAAGGGTCCAAAGTCAATGTTACAGAAAATCTGTTCTTGAGAGTTGAGCTCTGGACAAAGAAAGTATAGTAAGTGGCACCAAATGACCCACTTATACAGAAGTATATTTCTCACTAAGTAGTTTATTTAATTCTGATTGTCCAAATAATCCCTTTCACATTGTAACTACAGTTTTGTACCTTACAAATTTAATCTTTATTAGAACTGAAACACTTTACTTGAGCTAGGGTGAGAAATTAATCTAGTGATGCCACCCTTATCACTTCCCAGACATAAATACAATAAGAGTAGAACCAAAAACAACAAAAACAAACAAACAAACAAACAAACAAAAACGGTACCCAGTAGAATATGGCATTTGGTTGCTTAAGTAGAGCAGGGAAGAGACAAATGGAGTTTCTGGCATTATGGACCCATACAGACATGTCTAAACTGGACTCAAGGTATATGATCTCTCCAGATACCTGGGAGAGAAATAATCAGAATTGCCATGATATTCTAAGAAGGAAATATTCAGAAGACGAAGGAGGACAGGTGAAGAGCAATGTAGTCTTTCTACTCTATCATATTTTTCAAGATGGGCCCTTGAAGAACATAAATAGCAAATCTTTTTCCAATGTAATTTATTCACCATAGTATGCTCCTTTTGAAAAGCTTCCAGTTATGATTTTTATCATATCTTCCACCAGAAAATAAATAATTAACTATTTTTGTCAAAAAATAACCTTATGTTAATTAGGACATATAAGGAACAATGGCCAACAGCTATACATATATTTGTACAATAAAATATATCAACTACAGTAGGTGACAATAAGTATCAGGATCCTTCTACCATGTAATTAAACTATAAACTATCCTTTATTTTTAAAGATGGTCACTACATAATTATTCTCTTGACACAAAATAAGGGGGAAATTGTTTTATTATTTTTGGGAAATAACTTGACCTTCAGCTTCCCAGAGTGACAATTTGGGAGCTTTCAACAGAAATGCACCAGTTGTTCTTAATTGCCATGAGGACTAATGGGAAATAAAGTATGCAATATAGTATTATATATTTACTGTCTACAAAATTAAAGGAAAAGAAATTGTAAAATAATTCCAATTATAAGTGAGTGCTATTTCGTTTAAAGAATATAATACTACCTTTGTGATTTGATAACCACAATGAAAATTATTTGGTATGTACAGAAAAAGTTAAATTTGATTTCTTTCTGTTTTTTCATAAGGTAAGATGGGATGTTATCCAAAGAGTAGATCTTGATTTTAATTCCCATGGACAAATAATAAACAAATGAGAAATATTGTACATTAATATTTATTCTAGGAATAAGCTGTATAAAACAGATTTCTGCACTTGCCTAGAACTAACATTTTGAAAAACCAGAGCATAATAATACTGACACTCAGGGCTTTTGTTATATAAACCAAGTGTCTTTCACCACTGAAAATGAGAAGAGAGCCCTTGGAACAAAGTTCCACTTTATGTTTATAGGTATGTATCGGTAAGCTAAGTCCACAATAATGCTATGTAACAACCAACCACAAAAATCTCAACAGAATGCAGAAATAAGCTTTTTAAGTCTTCATGTTACCTCTGGAGCAGCTAATCTAATTGGGGCAAGGCTTGGGAGCCTGTTCATCCTGACTGGGTTCTTGCATGTGTCCCTGGGCGCTTACCTCCTTCCAAGGCTTCCTCATCCTTTTCCTTAAACATCAGAGTAGCCTAAAAATATCCTTATGGTATTGGCAGAGATACAACAGTGAAAGCCCAATCATGCAAGTGCTTTCCAATGCTTTTTTCATTTCACACCCACCAATCTTTCATTAGACAAAGGAAGTTATGAGGTCAATTTCAAAGGCAAGGACTGGAAAAATACACTTCGCCTTTTTGGTGAAAAGAATTTTGAGTCCAACAACAAAGAATGTCTACACAAGAAAGTTTGGATAACTGAGTCTATTAATACATTCTACCATAACCCTGTCTGTAGCACACAAGATCCTGTTCCAGTTTCTCCTGTGGCTTCCTTCTCTAACCCCACAGGCCCCCAGAGCTATCCCATTTGTTATTGGTAGTTTGCATTTGCTTTTAAACATGCATAATAAACCTCCCTTGATTTATAAAGATACCATTCAGAAAGCACCTCTTCCAAACTGCCTGTGGGGAAGTCATTTAGAGGAATGTGGTATCTGAGGTTCATTCTTTAGAGAAAGGTTGATGCCATAGGCCAGCACTTGGGCTCTTCTTTTAGTGAGGGGCTCCAGTAGACACTAATGCACAACAGCATTAATGTGATAAGCAAGCAGCAAAGATAACAAAAATGTGGGAAATGGACACTCTGCCCCTGGGTTTCCTTCCTGCCTCCCATTCATTCTCTAAATTGCACCTAGGGTAATCTTTCTATTTTATCTAAACTGTTCTTGTTATTGCATCACCCTATTTGTTCTTAAAGTCTTTGTTATGAGCCATATACATCTGATATGACAGAAGATATATAATGAAGATGAACAAATCTCAACAGTTTTAGCAATTACTTTTAGTTTGAACAATTTAGATATTTACCCACAATTGTCTAAATAATAAGCACTTCCTCCTGAAATTGTTTAGATTCCAATATCAGAGTTTTAGAGTCACTTTATAATTTTCACAGGGATCCTAATAATAATCATGAGTAAAATTACCGTATCAGGCTTTTCCGATTTCCTACTATTTCATGTATCATTTTGTGCAATATTTGACAAAGCACAAGTTCTGGGACTTTAATCTTAATTTCTCAAGGATCAGGTAAATTCATTAGAAAGAAATAATGAACCATATTCACGTACATTTCACTGGCATGCTTAATATGATTGTGAGCTCTTAGGGGAACAGGAAAAAAGTTCTAAGGACATGTTCAGGATGCAGAAGAAAGACTTAACAGTATTATTCTATCCTGATAAATGCATAAAATCAGAAAACTTGTGGGGCGCCTGGGTGGCGCAGTCGGTTAAGCGTCCGACTTCAGCCAGGTCACGATCTCGCGGTCCGGGAGTTCGAGCCCCGCGTCGGGCTCTGGGCTGATGGCTCAGAGCCTGGAGCCTGTTTCCGATTCTGTGTCTCCCTCTCTCTCTGCCCCTCCCCCGTTCATGCTCTGTCTCTCTCTGTCCCCAAAATAAATAAGCGTTGAAAAAAAAAAATTAAAAAAAACAAAAATCAGAAAACTTGATCAGATTCTTGATTCAGAAATTGTCTTAAAGGTATTGTGCTGTATAAAATAGGTTTTATTTTATTGTCCATGATTAAAATATCTCCCTATAAGGCCAGTTTGTATGCAGTGAACTCTGTGAGCTAACTAATCTGTTTGCCTAACTTCTTGCTTCTTCTAGTCATACCCTATAGCAATCTTTGATGCATTTGCTCAGGGATCTTTTTCCCTAAGAATTATAGTGACCACTTACTAATTTCTCTCTTTGTGCCAATAACTATATTATGTTATTTGAAAAAATATATATTACCAATATTCATAAGAACAACTAGATAGCTATTGTTATTCTTTCCAGTTAAAAACGAGTAAACAGACTCTAGGATATCAAGCATTTTGTATGCAGGTTAAAGATCTAGGATATTATTGTACAGGAGACAGGGAGTAAGTGAACAATTTTAAGCAAGGGAATGACATGATCAGAATTATGTTTTAGCTAAATTATTCTGGTGACGGAATTTACCTAACTCATAGCTGCTTTGCCACAGACAAGAGTGTAGATGATGGAGGTAATTCTTACCACTGCTAGGAGGTAATCATAGCAGGAGTCTTGACAAATAAGGGCTAAAACTAAGACAGTGGCAATGCTAGTGAATTTCAGCCATTTCAGCCCCTTCTTTTTTTGTTTTGTTTTGTTTTGTTTTGTTTTGTTTTGTTTTGTTTTTAAATCATGTGCAAACTCAGCCTAAGATCTTTCTCAACAAATAATCTTCCAGGCAGCCTTTACCAATATATGAGAAAGGACATGAATATAAAATCCTTTTCGCTATTCTTTCTTGCCAATATTTTGTATTAACTTTCTAGACCACCATACTTTCTTTCACATTGCTGCCTGATAGCTTATACGCATTACAATAATGACTAATTTCTGTAACTGAGAGAACTAAAAATAAAAACAAAGTCCCCCTCTCTCTCAAATCTGGTGGAAAAAATCCCACATTCCAACATTCCAGTTGAAGGGTAGGGAAGAAGACAGAGCCCAGACCAATCAATTTCCTTGATCCCAATGAGGAAAATGTTGGACACATCAGTTCCACTCCCATTTTTTTGGGTGAGAACTTTGTTATGAGGACAGAACTAGTTTCAAGTTGGGCTAGGAAATGTGGTTTCCAGTTGGACAGTTAGTTCTGTGTCTATGAGGAAAAGGAAAAGGGATTCAGGGGAGACCGCAAAATTCTTCCTTTATTTTATGTCAGTCCCTCAATTATTTTTTAATTATTTAATTACCCAACATATAAGTTTCACATCCTTTCTCCTATCATTCAAGTCCCTGTGTTACCTGATGTCTTCCTACAGATGGGGTAATATTTCCAACTGCTGTCATTGAGACCTATTGTTTCAATACACCTTAAGCAATAAACAAATTCCCCTTCAGCCTTTCCCTTTTCTGCTTCAAGGTCGTTTATTCTGTTAGTCTGTAACACATTATCACTCCCCCAAACCCTAAGCCTTCATATTGATCAAGTCTCATATTAAATGCTTCCTCTGCTACAGAACCTGACTTGAGTACTTCAACAACACTTCCTCTATTAAGCATCCTGAACTCTTTACCTATATCTCTCTCTAGGTACTGGTCATTTTATTTCTTTATTTTTTTTAATTTCAAGATTTTATGATGTAATATTGCATAAATGTGAAACAATATGAAATATAAAAATGAACGGGATAGATGGTTGCAGTGATAACCCCTATTTGTTCATGCCTGTTAATATTCATGCTCTTATGTATTTCCCTCCCACCTGGACTCTGAGCTTGGTCACCTGACTTTTTTCAGCTTATGAGACAATAAAAAAGGTGATAGAAGACCCTGAATGGGCTTGCACATCAGATTGTACTTTCTAGCTTCTAGGGATCCTGTAACCACTAGCATGGAAATAAGCCCAAGTCAGCCTACTGGAGACATGTGGCCTAGTCACCCCACCACCCCTAGCTGAAACAGCTACACCAACTGTCAGAAATGAATAATGCTAAGATCATCCAGCCATGGCAGATGCAAAACCTGACCACAGCTTCAGCAGGGAGTCCACACAAGATCAGTAGAACAAGGAGACCTAGGTCTCATCTAAACTGCAGATCCACAGCATTGTGAGCTAATAAATCATTGTTGTAACTCACTAAGATGTAAAGGTATTCTCTCATGCTGCATAAGCTGAGACATAATGTATGTATACATTTAAAAAATACTGCTAAACTCCACCATTTTATACTAACATTCATACTAAGAACTAGCATTGCAAACAGCTCCATCCTCAATTAAAATCACTCTCCCATCCCTTTGGGCTAACCATTACCTTGAATTTTTATTTTTTTGTTATTCCCTTGCTATTCTTTAATGCACACGCACATATAATGCCTACAGATGTATTGTTCAGTTTTGCTTTATTTTGAGATTTATAAAAATTACATCATACCATACATATATAATCTTCTATGATGTACTTTATTTTTCCAACATTATGTTTATGAGATTCATCCACAGACTTGTGGTTTACTCATTTCACTGCTCTTATATTATGATATATTTGCCCATTTTCTGTAGATGAACATCTGTGTCATGTCTGGATTTTTGGTTGTAACATACATATATTTGTTTTTTATTATTTCCTCAGCTGAACACTTTTGTCATAAACCTTCTTGTGTGATATTCTAGCTAAGATCTTCAGAAGTGTTTCCATGGTGAATATTTAGAAGAGAAAGTGGTAAAGGATGTAAATATTCTTTATAGGATTATGCTAAATTGTTTTCAAAATTATTTTACCAATTTATACTTCCATTAGCAACATAATGATCCATATTCTCTCCAACAGTCAGTATTAAAATATTTGTTAATAAAAGCTATTTGACAATCTGGTGTGAAATGCTATCTCACTGTGGTCTTTATTTGTCTGTTTATAAATGTTATTGAGGTTGAACATTGTTCATGTATTACTTGGCCATAATTATTTCCTTCTTTGGGAAATGCCTGCTCCAATTTTTACTCATTTTTCCACGGGATTGTTCCTATACTTTCCTCATTCATTGTCTTTATTTTTTCTGTCTTTTCATCTTCAAGTATGTCTCATGTGCCTAAGCTAGTGAGTAGGAACTCAAACTCTTCACCAAGAAAAGCTGCTTAGACGATAGAGAATTACATGTGTCAATTTACACAGCTTTTTCATGACAAACATTTTTCTTATTTCGTTTTCTTTTTCACAGATAGTATTACAGTAAACTGGTTTAGTACACTTATTTCGAAACAGATTAAGCATCTGTCTTCCTGATTTGATTGTTTGGCACTCTCCACATCCTTGTAAGGAGATGCTTGAAAAGAAAAGTAAGAAAACAGACTTCTTCAAAATGTACACCCCAGTTAAACATGCAGCAGACTTGGCCAAGCTCTTCTTAAACAACTCCCAAAACATCATTTAGCATACAGCACTCCCTAAGAGAGCTGTTAGAAACCTTGAATAATAAAACAAATAAAATACAGAGCATACTTAAAAGACTTCGGGCTCTAGAGACAAAATGTGAGGCACCGATACTTAAAGCTAGTAAAATTAAAATCAGAGCAAGCAGCACAGATTAAAGAAAGGTATTGGCAAATATTAACCATATATTCTATTTTTGTAATTAGTATGAACAGATGGTACATGATTATGTCCAATGGTAAGTAAAACATCTTAACACAATGGTAAGTAAAACACCTTAACCCCGTAATAATAATTTGCACCTATAAAGTAGTTACACTAACCCCATACATCTAGAAAAATTTGGACCAATATTCACATTGTTTCCTCCTGATATAAATTCTTTTGTGTCAGTATACACGGTTCTCTAGAAAACAAGGTTTCTTACTGGCTAAGTCCTAATGCAAAGAAAAGTCTCAGTTTTACACACAGAAAACAGCTATAATTTTAGCCCAAAATAAAGCCATGTAAGTGAAAGAAATTTTAATAATATGCTAAGGAACTTGCAGTGAAAAGTTTCAAGGTGGAATTGTACGTGGTCAATGCTGAGAGATGGGGATGATCAAAAATCAGCAGCACTTCTATGAAGGGATTTTCAGTTTTTTCTTGAAGAGCTATTTTAATGTTGAGTAATATTTTACTTATATTGTTAATGTTTATTTATTTATTTTGAGAGAGAGAGAGCAGGGAGAGGGGCAGACAGACAATCCCAAGCAGACTCCTGTAGGGCTGTATCTCATGGTTCAGTTCATGAGATGATGACCTCAGCTGAAATCAAGAGTCAGTCGTTTAACTGATTGAGCCACCCAGGCACCTTGTTCGCAATATTTTTTTTTTTTTTATATTTTTTTTAAATTCTTTTTTTCCACGTTTTTATTTATTTTTGGGACAGAGAGAGACAGAGCATGAACGGGGGAGGGGCAGAGAGAGAGGGAGACACAGAATCGGAAACAGGCTCCAGGCTCTGAGCCATCAGCCCAGAGCCCGACGCGGGGCTCGAACTCACGGACCGCGAGATCGTGACCTGGCTGAAGTCGGACGCTTAACCGACTGGGCCACCCAGGCGCCCCTGTTCGCAATATCTTAAAATTAAGAGAGATTTTCATTACGTCTCTCCTGAACCTTTTATGTTACCTTTAAAGTTGTTTTCCCACCTTATGACGTGGACACAATTGATGGAAAATGATGTATTATTTTTTAATTTGTTTTCATTAAGAACTTGTACGCATACAACATTTATGTCAATGACATTTTATACAAAAGTTCCCAGATATTTAGCTTCATCTTTTTTTTTTCTCACTGCCACCTTCACTTTCCCAAAACTCCTTCAACTATTTTAAATGTACAGCAAGCATTGTCATGACAAAATTATATATGTTTATTTAGTAAACTAATACCTAAATTTTATTTTCTGCAATACCTATAGGGAGATCCAGTTGTGCTCTCTCAGTAAACAGAGATAAACTTCATAAAGCCCTGTGGCAGACAGGAGCAAAACTAAGTTGGTTTTCTTCATGTCAATACCTGTGTCCCACCGGTAGTCCTTGGGCACAATTAAGCAGTGGATAATGAAAGCTGGAGGAGGGCGCTCACTTATTGTTAGTATGGTAGCAGTGATCTCACTGATGGCTCGGCTTTAAGTATCACCTATATACTAATAACTTACAGATTTATATCTCTTCCCAGAACCTCTCCTGTAATCTCAGGACTCATATTTCTAACCACTTTTTGGACATTTCACTCAGAAGTTAACACACCCCGAATTACACTCTCAACTCCTTGGGGCAATCCCTGCTCATCCTATATTGGAACTCCGTAAATGATTCTTCCTTCCATTTATCAAGCCATTTTCATGGGAGTCACCTTTAACTCACTCTTCTCTCACACCCCATTAGCAAATCCTATCTACTCTACCTTTGAAATATGTCCAGCTTCTAACTACTTCTCAGCAGTTCTACAGTTGCCACACTGGTCTGTGTCACCACTCTCTAAAACTGGATTGTTTCAATAGCCCCTAAACTATCTTCCTGCATCTGGTTTTGCTATCCTACCCAGTGCTCTCCTCACAACTTCCAATGTTCCTTTTAAAACACAAGTCGTGACCGCTTCCTCTCAAAAAACTCTGAATGTCTTTTCATTTCTGAGTAAAAACTCAAAGTCCTTGTGATGGCCTTTCAGACTCTACACCATTTGACTCCCTATCTCCCTGAAGGCATGTCTTTCCTGTGGCCTGAACGTTCTGTTCTACCATGCTCCTTTTAGCCTCCTTGCTGTCTCAGAAGTGCCGAGCACAAAGTTTGTGATACCTCAGCCTGAATTTTTTTTCCCACAGATGACTACATAAATAACTCTTTTTGTCTCTATGTTCAATTCTGTAGCACCACTACATGAATGAGGCGGCACTTTCTACCTTTCTGAAGGCCTATTTTTCCCTCCTATAATTTAGAAGTACTAAATCATCCTGTGGGCTCCATATTGTGCTCCCTGTTTAATCCTAGTTAGAATGTCCTGGGGGTTCCAGTTCAAAATGGCAGCATAGGAAGATCCTAAACAGTAACTTCTCCCAGGGCACACAGAATCTACAGCTATATAAAGGGAACAATTTCCTTTTCAAAACAAAACTAAAAACTGGGGGCGCTTGGGTGGCTCCCTAAGTATCTGACTTCAGCTCAGGTCATGATCTCCTGGTTTGTGGATTGGAGCTCCATGTCAGGCTCTGTGCTGACAGCTCAGAGCCTGGAACCTGCTTTGGATTCTGTGTCTCCCTCTCTCTCTGCCCCTCCCCCACTCGCTCTCACACGTGCGCTCTCTCTTTCTCTCTCTCTCTCTCTCAAAAGTAAACATTAAAAAAAAAACACTAAAAACTGCTGGGCTAGTTTCTCTCATTAAGCACCCCACCTTTTAAGACCAGCACCTGAGAAATGAGTCTACAAAACATTCGACTTTGAAGACCAGCTGTGCTTGCACTCATGAGAGGTGCAGGAGTGAGGTAAACTGAGAAACACCATTGAAAGTACTCACTTGCAGACCCACCTCTCCCAGGTCTGGTGAAGAAGCAGCTCCTTGAAAAGCACCCAGATTTTATGTGAAAGAGACTCATTTGCTAATTTCAAAGCATTGGTCTGAGGGGCTGGAGCCTGCAGGGATACTCTCCAGATCGGAGGCTCCTGGATGCCGTCTTGTTAAAGCCTCTCCCTCTGCCTTGTTAAAGTCCCAGTAGGCTCGCTCTCTCTCTCTCTGTCTCTCTCTCTCTCTTTCTCTCTTTTTTCCCTTTCTTTCTCTCTCTTTTTCTTTCTTTCTTTCTTTCTTTCTTTCTTTCTTTCTTTCTTTCTTGTCTTTCTTTCATTTTTCTTAAGTGTGATATGATCTTTGCACCCCTCCCTGCCTTGCTTTACTTTGCACTCTCCAGAGTGCCAGTATCTCCTGGAGTGTGGCTTCTACATTTGCCTGGTGCCCTGATTTTTATGTCTGATGACCCAGTGTTTGAAGCTGCCACCCAGGGAACACTGCTTCATTTTCTGACTCTGGAGGTCAGGGAGACTTGTGTTTTTAGATCCCATAGGACTGTAACAAACAGAGATTGTGCTTGGCAAGCTACCATCCCCAGGGTGCTGTGCAGATAAGAGACTGAAACACACCCTCAGCCATTCTGTGAAAGAGGACTCCTTGCTAATCCTGGAGCTTTGGCCTTAGAAGTAGGCTTCAGATTTGGCACACATCTAGAGGCTACAGAGATGCTCTCTGGGAACATAGAGGGGGACGCCATCTTTGCACTCTCGCTCTATCTTGCTCCAGGTCATGGGTATCCCCTAAAAAAAGGAGTTTTTACACTCATCTGGAGCCCTGGTTTTTGCTACTGCCTCTTGGAAAACACCTTCAGATTGCCTGATGATGGTGACCAACAGGATTTATGCTCGTGGTTCCAAAGGACTATATATATTTGCATACTTTAGGAGCTGCTGCCTGAGGGTGTGGCTTCCATTCACCTTGAATCTAGGGGCTGACTGAGATCTTCCCCTGGACAGTCTTGGCACACCCTTAACTAGTGGGAGCTGTAAAAAATAGCTAGGTTGCTTGGATAATCGCAAAGATTTGAGAGACAAGCAAGAGCTGGGCAAGGTTGAATGATAAGGTTCATCAACAACACAGGGACATTCCTTCAATCCTGGGAGAGGTGGCTGTTTCATCTAATGCATAAAAACCAACACCGGGCCAAGCAAAATGAAGAAGCAGAAGAATATGTTCCAAGAGAGCAAAATAAAACTTCAGGGGAAAAAACAAAAAAACACCTTAATGAAATGCAGATTAGAATGCCCCGAAAGTGAAAGATACCTTGGGGGCATTTTGTTTTAAAATAAGGAATTTAGTTCCTTCCCTGACTCAGCTTTGACAGTGTTTCTTTTATGTATTCTGTTTATTTTCTATTAAGATAATAAATTAAGCCACCTTCTATTCATTTCCAAATTACTTATAGAATGCCAACTATGACAATATCTTTATGACAATGCTTAGGGAATTAGTAAATGAGTAAACATGGTAGGACTTCATCTTACAATGTAAAAGGAATATAAGATTTTTCTAAATAACTGTAGTCGCTGGCATAATGTGATGCATGTCCTGAACGAGAGTGCTGCAGTGGTTTATTAGAGGGATAAAACACATCTGGTTTGGTGTATTTGGTCTTTCTGAAGGAAATAGCAAATGAGAAGTCACTCCAGGAATCAATAGAATATCAGCAGGCAGAGTTTAGGGAGGGCATTCCTGGTGAATGGAAAAAAGTTATGAAGGCCCAGAAGCTGTACTAGTGTATTGGGAATACAGAAATTACTTTACTTCCATTTAATAATAGCCCTATGAGGTTAGTGTGAAAGAAGATTCATTGGACCCATTATGTTCAAAAGCCAAGTTTTCAAATATTCTTCCTTCTTGTCGTGACATCTTTGGAAAAGTGCTTGTTCTCTCTTATAGGCTTTATTTCATTTTCTATCTGGAATCACCTTAGAAAGTCTTTCTGACGTCAACGTACATTGTTGAATACAATACTGTGAACTTTGTTTAAAAGACAAGGAATTTTCAAATCACCAGAGTCTTAATAACCTTGAGAAAGGAATGATATTATATGCCAAGATAAAATTCTCTTGGTTTATTAATTTTAAAGAGGTCATTAAAAAACAAAAAACTATTCCAGAAACAATTTTATGAGAAGATATGGCAAAGGTGAATAGGCAACAGTGTGTCTTCATACTCAAAACAGTAATGGATGGTTTGTATTTAAGTGTAAATATACTTTATTAATATAATTAACTCAGTTTTCTGTGGTGGCCATTGTCCAGGTGTATATTTTACCTTCATTTTACTTTCAACCTTCCTGTGTTTTAAAGTTTTAGGTGTGCCTCTTTTGAACAGAATGTTACTGGGGAACCTGGGTGGCTCAGTTAAGCCTCCAGCTTCGGCTCAGGTCATAATCTCACGGTTCCGTGAGTTTGAGGCTTGCGTTGGGCTCTGTGCTGACAGCTCAGACCCTGGAGCTTGCTTACAGCTCAGAGCCTGCAGCCTGCTTCAGATTCTGCGTCTCTCCCTCTCTCTGTCCTTCGCCTTCTCGTGCTACGTCTCTCTCTCGCTCTTAAAAATAATTAACATTAAAAAAGTTTATGAACAGAATGTCACTAGCTGTTGAGATTATCTTAAATCCAATCTGGCAGTAGTGACCTTTTCAGTCTGCTTACTGTCTATGGATTTATTGCCATCATTTCATTATATACAATATTTCCCCTTTGCTATGTTTTTAAAATTCCTCTTCTTTTTTATCACGTTGAATTGATTGTATCTTACAGATTACAATTATCCCTTCTACTGGTTTAGAACAAGGGTCAGCAAAGTACAGTCTATGGGCCTAATCTTATCCCCACCTTTTTTCATAAGTAAAGTCTTAATGGAATACAGCTACACGTGTTAATGTACCTATTTTTTTTTTTTTTTAATTTGGGGAGGGATGGAGAGAGGAGGACAGAGGATCTGAAGCAGGCTCTGTGCCAACAGCAGTGAGGCCCACACATGACTCAAACTCACAAATTGTGAGATCATGACCTGAGCCAAAGTCGGCCGCTCAATCCACTGAGCCACCCAGGTGACCCTAGTGTATATATTTCCTATGACTGCTTTCACACTACCGCAGTAGAACTGAGTAGTTCCAACAGAAACTTAAAACCTAAATTATTTATTATCACATCTTTTACAGAAAAATTGTATCAATCCTGATTTAAAATACACACTATTTCATGTTCTGAGGTTAATGAGTTTAATCATCATTAAATAAAATGCAAAACCATTTCCAACCATCCATCTTCCATTATATATTCCATAGTTGCACTGTATTTTACTCTACTTAACCCGAGTTAATGTTATTTAATTCTCTTCATTTTTAAAACCATGATTATTAGACATTATTATTTATTTTAGCCTACCCCCATCTTCTTGCTCATCATTATTGTATATATTTTGGGGTTAACTGTTTTTCTCCCTAAGGTAAAATCTTTAGCAGTGGTTTTGCTATTGATGATAAATTGTGTCTGCGTTTTACTTGCCTAAGAATTATTTTGCCCTAATGTTTGATATACTTTTGCTTGGTATAGAATTCCAAACGATGGTTATTTTCCCTTAGCAATCTGAGGATAGTAATTACCTGTTGACCGATTTCCAAGTTGAGAAGGCGGCTCTGATAAAGAGGTCGGCTGTTGACCCAAAAATTGTCTCCAATTTTCTGGAATACTGATTAAATAGATGTTAGAACTCCCTTTGATATTCATATACTTTAAGTTCTTTTAAATTTCTTGTTCCATGTATTTTTCCTTCCCCGAAGTTCATTTAAAAATTTTGTACTCCTGTTTTTATTCTCTCTTAAGACATAAAATTATTAGGGCTCCTGGGTGGCTCAGTTGGTTAAGCCTCCAACTCTTGGTTTCAGCTCAGGTCATGACCTCAGGGTTTGTGAATTCAAGCCCCACTTCAGACTCTGTGCTGACAGCTGCAGAGACTGCTTGGGATTCTCTGTCTCCCTCTCTCTTTGCCCCTCCCTCCACTCATTATCTCTCTCTCTCTCTCTCTCTCAAAATAAATAAATAAACATTTAAAATAAATGAATAAAATATATAAAAATATGCCTATTCATATGTGTGTGTGTGTATGTGTGGGTATATGTGAATTATTGAAGAAAGTATAAAGATGCATAATCTAAGATACCTCATTGGCCTTGTGGCTCAAGGTAGAGAATTATTTTCCTAGTTTGGGCTTTTTCTAGAAGCATCCGTGCTTCATAAACACAGTCCAGCTTTTTAAGTATGTCCTATTATATTTCACCGTCTAGTAGTAGCCACAATGAACTGGGGAACAAATACTGCTCACCTCAATAAGCTATCAACTTAGGTTCTGGTTCCAAACTGGCTGGGCCTGGGGGCTGTTTACGCAGTCTTTTGTCTCTCATCCTTCTACATATAAGTTCTAGTTTGAAGCTGTAGTGCTTCTACCCATTCTCTCCATTGTGTACCTATATTGACATCTCAGGAATGATTGGAGGTTAGCTGCCTCTGCAAAGTTGAAACTGAGATGCAAAGGTTTTAAGGTGCATGCTTTAAAACTTCTGAAATGTCTTTGTTATTTTTAAAGGCTACATCTGATCCAGGTTCTTCTTTGAAACCCCCATGTTTCAAACACGCTTTCACAAATGTTACGACAGACGTTGAGGCAGTTTTGCAGACCCTTTGCTCTTTTTAAATTGCTAACTTGGATAAAGTGTCACTTTTCTGCCTAAATAGGAATAAATACTGGCATTGATTGTTACTTTACCTACTTTCTTCTCAATTATGATGTTAACCAGTACACATAAAGTATAGATGCATGGATGTATACTTATCAACATATATGTTTTATCAGCAAAGGCATTTTCACTTCTAACTTTAAACAAAGTTCCAGGCAAATAAAATAAAATAATAAAATAAAATATGCAAAAGAGAAACCATAGAAAAGCAGGTAATCTGAAATGGAAATTGGATGATAGATTGAGCACTTGACTGAGTAGTTATGAGATGGTGACTTGTGTTTGGGAATGATGATTTCTTCTGCCTTGCATGGAACTGCATCATAAACATTATTCATTGTAAATTTCTTGGGAGATGATATTTGCCAAACTGTATAGTAGCCAGTAGACTCTGGCTCAGATTCGATGATGGTGATATAGGGATTATAAAATGACAGTTCTTGAGAAAAAAAAAATAATTTTGGATATTCTTTACTGCATTTTTCTTATTTCTTTAGTTCGATGTAGACGATTTATTTTTGTCTTAATTTTAAAGAACTGGAATGTTTGTGATTTATGCCCTTCTCCTTTCAAAAAGAATTAGGGCCACTTTACAAAGCAAACTGCATATAAAGCAGGAAATTTAAAAAACAAACACAAAAAGCCAATACCTAAAGAACTAAAAAGACTTGAGTTATTTGGATTCTATTAAAATAGGCCAAATTATTCTGGTTTCTGACAGCAGCTTAAGTATTACCAAAGTAATACTACAAATTTACTATAATAGTTCTTTGAGAATAATGTAACTGAACATATGTGCATATATGTACATATATTCATATATCTAATTTGAAAAAGTGGGAAAATACTGATGCTAATGATCTACTTTCTTAAATGAAAAAGAACCAGTGGGGTATTTTTCCATCCCTATCATTTTTGCTATTTTCAAAATCTCTTTGTTATTGGAGCCGATTAAGAAGATATTTAATTCATGGATTGTTGCTTTATCCATTTAACAGTGAATTATTTATTAAAAACACAAAAGTTAGTTTTGGCAATTAAAAACAGCATAAAGAGTCAAGTAACCCACGAACATTTTACATCTGATAGTCTTCTAGTCTCAATTCATAACACACTTACATTTTTGTATCCCTCTTAAATACAGCACAGCAGAAACTAGCGTCACACATTTAATAGATTTTAAAATATAGAAATATATTTAAACAGCACATTTAGAGAATAATATAATAGACTTCCGTTTCTTATTCTTACAATGGCACACTATTTATTTTAAAATATATTACTTAATGTACCCCCCAATATAGTTATTATCAAATTTTCTTTAAGATAAACTGTATTTTAAAACAACATTGCAATATACCTGAATTACAAATGAACTTAAAAACATTTTGGAAGCTATTTCTGATATAAGTTTGATTTGAAAGATCCAAAACATGATTCGAAAGTGGTGCTTTATGAATATTTTAGATGAACTGTAAATAAGCCTAACCATGGAGCCACCAGAAAGAGCAAGTAATCCATCTAAATGTCATCCTTCCCAAAGTAACTGTGTGTTAAAGAGAAGCCTTAGAAGGCAAAGAAAGAAAATAAATTAATTTCAGAGGGAAGAATACACATGCACATACACACAACAGAACCTTCCCGTTTGGAATTATTTGCTCTTGGAGGAAGGTTTACAAAATCCCCTTACAAAATAAGGTTTTCATTGAGTTCATTCTCAAAGATATGAAAAATGGATTTCAGCTGTTCTTTCGAAATGGCAATTCTGTCAAAGCCATTCTGGGGTTTTTGGTAATTTCCTTCAGTTTAGTTTCAGTGCTTTCACCTAAATAAAATCCCTTGCATCACATCAATCAGCAAACTCGGTTTGAAAGGAGAGCTAAAGAAAATGGCTCTGTCGGCATCTTTGCTCCGGTATGTTTTATGTATGCAGTGACTCTTGTCTGTGGGGAGGGAAGCGGAGCGCATGTAAACGTTTCTTTATTTTGGACTGTTTTTAAATCTGGGGAAAAAAATCTGCAGAAGTCATGTTCTAGATAATAGGCAGACGTGATTTATTTGAGGTAAGAAGGTTGTACTATGATTTTTTAGTGTTAACTTGGAAAGTTACGGACATAGGCTCAAGCCTGTCTCCACAGAGTTCCTGAAACTTTGAGTGCTTTGCAAAATCTCCAGTCCACAAGCCAGGAAGGAACATACTCCTCCAGTTACACCAATTCAGTTAAAGAAAACAGTTATAACAATTGTGTGTCATCTTTCGTCTTCTGTGTTCTGCCTACTGCTTATTTATTCAAATCCAGTTCAAGATTTCACTTTATCTAATGAAGCAGAAACTCTAAAAGAAAACTTGTGTTTATCCAAGCATTTTTGTTTGGGTTGTTCATCTTTTTTTTTTGGTTTTAGTTTTATTTCTAAATAAATATCCTATCACAGTTTTCACTGGCACAACATAACTGAATGCGTTCAATTTCCCTCACTGATGACAAAGGAGTCCTGTCTGATTTCAGATAATCATATAAAGATTGTATTAGAAAAATAATGTTGAAATGGAATTAAATTGGACTTAGCATATCCCATTGAATGTCAAACTAGGCTATCTACACTTAATAGACCTATAAAATAGATTTTATTGATAAGGCATCCACAAAGGAGATATATACCATTAAATAAATAAAAGTGACTATATACATGATATCGTACATAGGAACAGAGATGAAATGAGTCAGACTAATTTTATGAAATTCCCTTTTTGTCTGAAAGCATACTTTTTATTTTAGTCATAAACCTTAACACAGATCTTTTTCTTATTACCATTCTTATTTAATATTAATGACAGCCGCATGAGCGCACTACCATATTTCTGTATTTTTTCAAAATGACATTGGAGCTGTCATCAAAGTACAGCACAGAGATGGCATTTAATTTGGTTGGAGCACAACAAGGCTTTGGCACATGGTCAGGAAACATCAGATGAACCTGGGAAAGAAAAACATGTTTTGTGTTTTTTTTAAGAAATAAGACATTTTGTCCACAGCTTTCAAATAATATTCCTGTTTTGTCACTCACAGTCAGGTACACCCTTAACCTATCACTCTTCTCCTATTTATGCTCAATGGCTGGGGTGGGGGTTGGAAACTGGTAGTGAAGGATGTATTTTTAAGCATTAACACCTAGAACCAACTCACCAGTTCTAATTATGTGTTGGGGCCTTGAAAAATATTCTACCAAGTAAGGAAAACTCCTTCTATGGAATATTCAGTGGAAATTTTCCTGGGGGAAAGAACATGGCAACCTGCACTGAGTTGCTTTTGGTTAAAAAGACAACTTCTATAGACTTCATGAGAAGTACAGAAGTTATAAATGCAAATCAGTGAAGTGACACCACGAGATTTGAATCTCAGAAAGATTTGAATCTAAGAATTATTTTTTAAAGGACAATTAAGCAATAAATCACTAAAGTTATGCCAACTCTTAATTTTCCACAGTTAAAGGAAGCATAAAAATCACAGCAAAATATATTCCAGGTACAATCCAAAACTTGTTTTAAAGCAATGATTTCAACTCTTCTCTATAGAATTTTTTGTTACCGGATTGGCTTTGACTTTCTTTCTCTCCTAGCCAAGCGCCAAAAAAGCAGGCCAAGCTAAATCAGAAGCAAAGAGCCTAGATATTTTACAAATTGAATATCCCTCTCCCCCAAAAGCCTAAAAGGTAGCTGTATACTGAAAGTGAAATACTTAAGTAAAGGGTTTACTCTCATTTCCATCAGACTGGCAGTCTGCCTATGATTTGCAATAATTGAGCAAGGAGCCAGAACATGGTTTCCCCTTTCCCACCCACCTACCCTGGCCCTTTCCCCAAAGGGGTTTATGGGAAGTCCCACTGATGAGTCCTGAGGGATCCACAAAAAGCAAATACAGACTCTTAGAGTTTTGGCTGCACAGTGTCCTGGCTGAAATGATATAGGAGCCCTGCATGTGGATAGAAACAGCAGGAAAAATGAGGTGATCTGACATGAACTTGAAATTTCCTAAGACCTCACAAAACTAAAAGTTGGATAGTTTCTACAAATTTCAGATGCAGCTTTTGTCCCTCATCAGCTTTATCTTCCATAACCCACACATACATGATTGATAACCCCTTGTTTCAATGGCCTTGGCAGCTTCACGAAGCAATCATTCTGAAAAAATGGATTGTTCTTGAATAGTTTCTCAAACATATTAGTCACAAATATGCTTGCCTTTAACAACAAACATGCCTGTCTTCTTGTTTCATGTCCTACACAGAACAAACGTAGAGTGCACAATGCCAGGAAAAAAAAAATCAAACTTCCCATGTATGCTTCAAGTTTTGCAATGACTTATGTCCCATATCCCAGGACAGTGATACACAGCAGGGTCTTGTTCCAAGTCCATGTCAGATTTTTTTTAAATGTTTATTTTTTGACACTGCCTTCCAGACTACAGCCCTAAAAGCTGACAGTATGTGCTTGTATATTTATAAGAAAAAAAAATGAAAAGAAAAAATGAGAGAAAGGGAGAGTTTTTTGACAGAGTTTTTCAATAATTAAGCAATTCTTAGCCTGAGGGAAACTTTGATATATTAGATGCATATCTCATGAAGCAGAAGTCTGCTGAGTCATTGAGATGACAGCATAAAGAAGCAAAGAATTTTCTGAAAAAGTGTCATTTCTCTATAAGCTCATAGTGACTGTTGCTCTGACGCTACAAAAAGCCAGTGATCATGGCTATTCTTCCAAGGCTTAAAACAGTAGCATTTTCTCTAAGTAATTGGCTTTTGGGTTATGATGAAGTCTCATAGGCAAGGATAGATGGCTAGAGTTCACATAGTCTTTTTACTGGAGGAGGTTTGAATACAACTTGAAGACCTGCCCATTCCCCAGAAATGATCTCCTGTATCAAGAAGTGCTTCTATTTATAAAAAGCAAAGATGAAAGCATAACAAATCTTAAAATTCTCACAGGAATTTACTCTATACTTTGCATATGGCACAGAAGTAGACAATCTCATTAGTCAAGCAGAAAAAGAATATTTTAAATGAAAGCCTTTCAAAATATACATTTGTTTTATCTCTGGCTTTTTGTTTTGTTTTGTTTTGTTTGTTTGTTTGTTTGTTTTTACTCTAAATTATTTCCAAAGTTTTTGACAATATCCATGCTCTAGTTGCCACAGATGTGTGTCTTTGGTGTCTAACTATTCTCTAGTACCTATGATGTCAGGGAAGAGAATAGAAAATACCAAGTCATTCAAGGATTAATCTGTCAATTTAGATATACCCTTTCTTATTCAGAAGAAAACTGGGATAGTCTTTCCATTAGCTTTAAATTTTAAATTAATTCTGAAACAATCTTCTGAAGAGTCAACTCACAAATTCTAATAGTTATGTTTCTTATTGGCCACAAACAACACTCACCCACAAAGATTTTTTTTTTTCTTATAGCTACTGCTCACCTACTGCCATCCACCAAATAACCACTCTGTCACTAAATCTTAAATCTCAAATACTTTGTTCTCTTCCTTCTATACTGATGACATACAGTTAAAATGTTCGTATTAACCTAAACATTAATTTGTAATTATATCAGTCTATTGCACCTTCTAGAAGCCTTTCACTTAGTCTTCCAGACTGCCCCACTGCCAAATCCGTAAGTCATATACCATAAGGCAGGTATGTCAGAGTCTCAAGAGGTTTCTCGAGCTCATTAGATATAGTAGAATCATTTAGACAGCATGAAACCAACACTTAACTATTGTTTTCACAAAAATAAGCCCAGGTTATTGGAGATTAAATCACTGCTAAATTCCTGAGTGAGGAAGGGAAGAAAAGAAGATTAAATCCACCTTAAAGATTATTTAAAACAAACAAACAAACAAAAAAAAAAAACCTAGTATCAAGAAATAGAAACGAGTCTTCTACTTACATTCTATTCGAAGAACTTTCATAATATGAAAATATGTTGTGGAACATTCTTAAATAATTAGAGTAAAAGCGCTCAGATGAAATTCAGTAAGGCTATTATTCAATGTTTTTGCAATGATTACTAATGAATTGCTAGGTTAGAAATGGCCCTTGGGAACCTGTGTGGTTAGTCATATTGCATAGTGAAGAAATCAGTGCAGAGTGACTACTTCATGTGGTTACTCCAATTTTCCTAGCTGAATCCTTCCCCATTCTGGAATCAGGATTATTCTTTAAACAAGCCCAAATGTCCTGACTATATCCACAATTGTTAGTTTGGCTCTAAAAAATACCAAAGGAGTTTTAAAAGAAAAAATCATACATTTATAGCTATAAATGGATGCTTCCCTTTAAAATAACTTTTATATGATGCTTGCATCATAAACCACTTTCAATTCTACAAAAACAAAGCATACCAGAGTCTGAACGATGGCATGGTTGGTGGCATTCATGTGGGCATTGAGTGGAAAAGAACATTCTCCATCACAATAAAATGCAGCATATCCTTCTGGTGCTATAATCCAGTCCTAAAATACACACACACACACACACACACACACACACACACACACATAAACAGAAGACAAAACAAAACAAAACAAAGGAGGAGGAGGAGGAGGAGAAAAGAAATCACCAAAATAAAAATAAAGTAATTATTGAAGAATACCCATATTTAGTTTAGATAGGTTTCTCTTCTTCATCCAACAATTATTCTAACATGACAGCCTTCCTCAAGCCATTAATTTATTTTTAGGTTCAAGTTTACAACACAAGTATAAATATTTTCACAAGAAATTGCCCTCTGTAATTTTTCCCAAGAGGTTGCTATGTAGGATATTCATAGTATGTATTAATTCATGTATTCATGAATAAAACCATAATCATTAAATAGCATTGTAAATATTGTTTAAACAGGAAATGATGAACTTTGGAAAGTTCAAGTGAACCAGAAAGGAAAAGAAGAATAAACTTAATTGAGATAATTCCCATTACTTCTTAATAACTCATTCCTGGTTTTAGAAGTCTGACAACCTCCTAAAGCTTTAATATTTGTTCCTTTTTCTGTTTTTCTTTCCATTCATGTGTTAACTTTATAGTCTCCTTAGAAGAAATAATTTGGAGCAAACTCTTGAGAAAGGCACATGAAATTTTTTAGGAAGCCAAAAAATTGGCATGTGGAATGGTTGTCCTGATGTTTTTTTCCCCAAGAAGTAAAACTTGGTCCAAATATAAACTTACTGAATGAATCATGTTGAAGGTTTATCATAAAATTTTTAAATGCTTACATTTTATTATTACTTTTCAATGAGATAACTCAAATTCTGCAAATCCATTATAATCAGATAATATAATCTAAAAACTTCAATTTAAACTATCAATACATAAAGCCATTAAAAACTATTTTGGTTGGGGCACCTGGGTGTCTCAGTCGGTTAAGCATCCAACTTTGGCTTAGGTCAAAGCCACGGTTTGTGGCTGACAGCTAAGAGCCCTTTGTGCTGACAGCTCAGAGCCTGAAGCCTGCTTTGGATTCTGTATCTCCCTCTCTCTCTCTGCCCCTTCCCCACTAGTACTCTGTCTTTCTCTCAAAAATAAATTTAAAAAAGTTATAAAAATTAAAAAAAAAACTATTTTGGTTAAATTCTCTTCCTCACCCTCTTTGTGAAGCATTTGTAAAAGACAGCAATAAGATTTTTTAAGTTCAAGAAAAATGGTTTTTTTTTTTCTGTAGATCTACTTATTAATAATATTATAGACAAGGATTCTGTTTCCTAGCTCTTGAGTTTGAGACCATACGGGGTCAAATGCTGTTACTCAAGTAAATCTGAAAAACTGGTATAAAATTAAAACTTTGAGATATGTAAACAACAGCACCTGTTTTTCCACTTTCTAAGTATCATAGGATTATGTTTCTTCTTCAGCGTAGTTGTTTTTTTTTACTGTAAACCCTAATAATGATGTTTCAATGGCAAAAGGATAAGGGGGAAATAAAAATGATGTGGGTAACTTATATACTGAATAGTCATATCAAATATAATTGGTTAATATATTGGAAATATTACTAACAAAGATTATGAATAACTCTGGATTTATAATAAAATGGGAAAGAAGCACCCTAGTTAACTGACCAATCTTACCTGCCATCCCAGATCCCGGAAACTCACATAGAGTTCATGCTTCTTACAGGCTTGTTTTTGTTCACTTGTATTATAATCTGAAGGTAAAAATCAGATTTTAAATACAAGGCAGCTTATCAGGTATCATAATGTTTCTTTTGTGAGATCACTGATAAAATTAAAAAGAAGCTGTATTTAAAGTTGTAAACTAGGAGTTTGAATTGTAAACCAGGAGTTTGAAGCCAGAGCCACCTAATTAATTATGTGAACTTTAGGTAAATCACTTGTCATGAGTTTCTTCTTCTGTAAAATGGAGAAGATACCATTTACCTTCTGAGGTTCTAACAAGAATTTAGTTAGACTCCCTGCTTTATGGTGCACGGTCTGATGCCTGCCATTCATTGAGTACTAGCTGCTCAATGAATGCTCATTTATTATTTCACACTGTAGTGGTACTTCTTATATTTGTATACATTAAATGCTCATACAATGTTTTTTTAACATCTTCCATGAGGTAGACACTGAGAAGGTACTAACTGGGATCTTACTGAGTTGATTTTAATTCACTAAATTCAGAATACTCAAAGTTGAGCTTTTGATGTTCTCCCAAAACCTGTCCAATCTGTAAACCCCTCCATTTTTGACTGATGGCAGCTTCCCCCCAAAAAAGAGAGACAGTGTCAAAATATACTCTGCTTTTTCCTCTTGCTCTTACATCTGGCCTGCCAAGAAACCCTACACATGCTACCTTCGAAATGGTCCAAAATCCACCTACTCTTACCACCTCCATGACTAGTCCTGGTTCAAGCCACGTCAGCTTTCGCCTGAATTACTGCAATATTCCCATTCCTAATTCCCTTTGCTTCTGTTCTTGCTCTTCTACAACAAAGCAGTCAAGTAGACCTTCTAACAAGTAAATCAAATTCTATCACTCCCCAGCAAAAAGTCCCACTCTGGTCTCCCCATATCACTAAGTGAAATATCTTTACAGTGGTTTACAAGGTCCTGTATGATTTGACCCCATCATCTCTCTCACTCATTTGCTATTAAACTTCTTCTCCTTTACTCCATTCTGGCCATTATACCTCCTTGCTGTTTTCTACCCAGGTCAGCTTCCGCCCATCTTAGGAGCCTTTATACTCACTCTTCCCTCTCCCTGAAATGCCTACCCCTTGGATTTGGATATATCCAAAAGTTATATATATCCAAAAGTTGAGGAAGTTATAGGCATTCCTCAACTTTTCACTTAAGCATCATCTTGTCCGTGAAGCCTTCACTAACTACCCTATTTAAGATCACAACTCCCACCATGATATTCCTGATATCCCTCACTTTGCTCTTATTTTTTTTTCCATTTCACTTACCATCTTTTAATATGCTATACCTTTTATTCATTTATTATGTACATTGTCTCTTGTCGGTTTCCTCCCACTAGAGTATAAGTTCCAGAGGGCCAAAATCTTGTTTGGTTCTGTTTGGTTCACTGATATATCCCACATTTCAGAAATAGTTTCTGACATATAGTAGGTACTCAATAAATATTTGAGGAATATATAAATGAATTCCTCAATGTGTTCCACAAATAACTTGAAGCAAAGGAAATATATTATTTCCTTTATATATTTTAGAATATAATTCGCAAAACTCACAATCTTTTATAATTACTTAAAAGAATTAAGAATTTTTTTTAAAAAGAATTAAGGTTAAATAGAGAGCCTCCATATTGTATCCAGACTAAAGCAAAACATCAAAGAAACACAGAACTTTATAGAAACTCTATGTTGCCTTCCTTAGAGCTTACTCACACTTTATACAAGTAACATTCAAAAAACCAACCCATTTTTTATTATTTCCAATATGACATATGAAAGAGGAAAAAAATGTAGGGTAAGGGAGCCAGCAAAATAACTTATTTTCAAAGAAGACAGCTATTTCTTTCTTTTAGGAACAACTGCTACATTCACTCTGACAGTCATCTCTGTTAAATCAGTGTAGTTGTTTACTACACAGAGTAGTCTGTCTTAAGATGTCACCTTCCAGTTTAATTATTCTCAACCTCTAATAAAAATGTAGACATTTCAAAGATCCATGGAGTCTGTCTTAGCAGGTCTTGCCATCCACTTTTCATAGTTACTTCATGTAGTTATGTATTTAATTTCTGCCTAGAGGGGCGCCTGGGTGGCTCAGGCTGTTAAGCATCCTACTCTTGGTTTTGGCTCAGGTCATGATCTCACAGTTTGGTGAGTTTGAGCCCTGCATCTGGCTCTGCACTGGCAGCATGGTGGCTGCTTGGGATTCTCTCTCTCTCTCTCTCTCTCTCTGTCTTTCTTTGTCCCTCCCCTGTTCGCACTTGTCTCTGTCTCTCTCAAAATAAATAAATATACTTTAAAAAATTAAAAAAGAGGGGCGCCTGGGTGGCGCAGTCGGTTAAGCATCCGACTTCAGCCAGGTCACGATCTCGCGGTGCGTGAGTTCGAGCCCCGCGTCAGGCTCTGGGCATCAGCCCAGGCTCAGAGCCTGGAGCCTGTTTCGGATTCTGTGTCTCCCTCTCTCTCTGCCCCTCCCCCGTTCATGCTCTGTCTCTCTCTGTCCCAAAAATAAATAAACGTTGAAAAAAAAATTTAAAAAAATAAAAATTAAAAAAGAATTTTTAAAAATCTCTGCCTAAAAAACAAAATAATGATTAAATATTGAACTCAGGCTTTTTTACTTCTAGATCAGAGTTATCCCTGCTGTGCAATTAGCTTTATTAAAACAAATTAAATATGTAGACAATGACAGAAAATGGAGAAAAGAGAATGTATTTGAAATACAGCACTCTTATTCTTTGGGCAAAGAATATTCTTTGGGCCATACAGAATACAGCACTCTTATTCTTTGGGCAAATTCTTCTTGGGGCAGAATAAGAATTGCACAGGGAATCAATTTTACCCAGGACAAAATTGGACAAGCATGCTGTAACAGTAAATACAAGAACATGAAATGGAATAGTTGCCTGTGTAATTTTTAGGGGAAAGAAATAATTGATTCTGGTGTTATTTTGATTCTATAAATTTTTGAAATTCATAAGAAAATAAAAGTCAGCAATGCAGTAGACCAGGGGTCAGAAAACATTTTCTTTAAAAAGATAGTAAATATTTTAGTCTATGGGGTCTACCATTACAACGAGTGAACCTTGCCACTACAGCGTGAAAGCAGCTATATACTAATGTAAATGGATAGATATGGCTATATTCCAATAAAACTTTACTTTTGGAGGCTAAAATTTGAACTTCATATGATTTCTACAGGAAACAAAATTTTATCCTTCTTTTGAGTCTTTTTCAAACATTTAAAAATGTAAAACCTATTCTTAGAAATTCGGTCATACAAAAAGAGTCCATGAGTCCTTACTTCGCCAACCCCTGCATTAGACAATAACAGGAATATTATTCATTCATCCTTGTCTTAATTAAAACCATCAAATATGAATAAAGACATTGTAGCCAATAACACATACAAGTATATATGAAAAGCCATAAACTACATATATGGTTACATGAATTCCATGTTTATAAAAAGAGAAAGTAAAACTTAAAAGTCAAATAGATCTGTTCCATCTATGCAACTTTTCATGAAGGCTAAGTGATGTATATAATGTAACATCACATAAAGGTAACGAGCAATGAAATTTATAACAGAATCTGGTTCCAAGAGTCTGATTTCATAAAGCATTAGGACCATATGTTTATTCTGTCAGATATAAAAATTAATGGATGAGTGAGGTGAATGTGGTACCAAAACCAGCAAAGCCTACAATTAGGTTTACTATAAATGGTTGGCAGAATAAACTAAAGGAGGAAGGGCAAGGAAATTAAATTTATATCTTTAAAATTATTGATTGACAGCTCTTTGAAAATTATAATGAAAGGGATATAATGCCACTGTAGATTAACCTGCTGAGAAATGAAGAATTCTGCCAGAAATTATTAAAATGTTCTGTTGCCACAACCACACTAGAAAAGTATGCTAACATTCCTCAACCACAATGGAGGTGTTACAAATGCATGATTTCTTTGTTTTGTCTCATAATGGTAATAATATTGAGAAACCAGTGCCAATATTGCAAATATTGGTAAATACTTTATGCAAATTTCTTTATGATCAGTTTCTGCAAACAGTGCAAGGTTAATCTTTTCTTTTAAGGAGTTATTTTGTCTTAGAAAAAAATTGTGAAAAAAATATGGAGGTTAAAAGTAGCAAAAATCAATAATCCTGAACTCTACATAGGACTTCAATGGTCTGTCTACTAGTCTCTGAAAAACAAACATTCAAGCAAATAGACATGGGTTAGTTTAGCTATGAAGTAGGCCAGAAAAATTAAATCCAGACAACTCCATATACCAATATGGGTTTTCTTTCTTTCTTTCTTTCTTTCTTTCTTTCTTTCTTTCTTTCTTTCTTTCTTTCTTTGAAATCTAGTATGAGCTTCTTCAGTGGGTGAAATATAGACATATCTATAAAAGAAAAGAAAAAAAAATACCCAAAACACAATTTAACACTCAAGCATGTCAAAAGCTTAAGTAAGTCAAATATGATGAGAAACTATGCTTCAAACTAAAAGAGGTGTTAGCATTCTCATGCTCAGGGCCCAACAGAAAAAAGGAAGTCAGCACCTAAGCAGCAGGGTTTTCACTAATTTATAGAAAATGGAAATGACAAGTGAATGAAGGTCTAAGAGGTAAAGAAGCAGGAATAATACTAAAATAGACTGATAATATAAATCTTGATATGGCACTGGGGGGTACAGAAATTCATGATAAACTCCAAACACATAACAATCCCTTTCAAAGATAAGGGATTTTCAAAATGCTACCGCCATTCTATCTTAATCACCATCTTCTATAGCCAATGAATCCCTCTCTTGAATTTATGCACAATCCACTAGGAACTACTGTTATTGATTTGTGTAGCAGTAACTGTGTTCTTCTACATACAAATGTCTGACACAGAACAGATTACAACAAAATAATAACTATTTGCTGTGTTTGTTGAATTCTGGTTAGCAAGGCATCTATGTGGGTGATCCAACTAATATCTTCAACTTTGAACTTACTGATGTAAAAACTGTCCACAAACCTGAGTTTCCAACTCCCCACCAGGCATTTCTAAATAAAAGCTTCCTAAATGCCTCCTACTCACTATTTTTACTTCTGACCTTACACTCTTAAGATGCTACCCTTCAGATCACTACTTTGGTTAACAAGATCACTGTCACCTAGTGGCCCAAGTGAGAACGTTTAGTAAGTTTCTTGATTTTCTTTCTTTCTTCTTCATGTCCTACACTACATTAGTCCACAAAGCCCATTGACTGACCCATTTCTAGTCTAGATAACCTTTTGGAAACCCCGTGCTCTCTTAGTTACCTCACACTTCCTCAACATCCTCTTCCAGTAACTTTGACCTGGGATAACAGTTCATCCCTGCTTTCCTCCTCCATCTCTCACCATAGTCTTCTGTCTCTTTTACAGAATTCCTTTTTGTCCTTGCTTATATTTAAAGTACTGATGCTCCCACAGGAAGCTCTGGTTTTTTTTCTTTTACTTTATTTTCTGTGTCACTGTCAAGTCCTAAGCTCTATCTAACAATCTGGGCTCATATCCGTATCATTTTCCTATACCTTCCACTTATTCTTGACACTCTCATCTCCCAAAGCCTGTCTCACCACCCGCTGCTGGCCCCATCCCACATGTTTTGGTTTCCACTTCCCCTTTCTCCAATCTATAATCTTTGCTACTTGGAGTGTTGGACTAGCCTCCTAGTCATTATCTGTGCTTTCGATTTCCTCCCTTGGCATCCCATCCTTCACTCTGATGCCAAGTTTAACTTTTTAAAATGCATATCTGATTATGGTACTCCTTTTTCCAATTTCCAGATGAAGACACCATAGTTCCTAACTATCACATACTCTACTCTTTATAATTTGGTTCCTGCATACTTTTCTAGTTTTTCTCACACCTCTCACACAAAGCAACTTGCATGCCCAGGTATTTAACATGGATTCATGGCTCTGTAACTGCACATCCATCTGAAATGGCTTCACCTCCCTTTCCATTTCTGGAAAATGTCTATTATTTCTCATATAAATCCCTCATGAAGTCTTTTGAGCCATACTTGGTATTGCTTAGGTGCTCTCTCCTTCCTACTATTACACTACCTTATATCTACTCGAATAGAATTGACCTCCTAATAATTACTAACTCTCATGTCTTTCCTATTGTCTGTGGGAGTGGTTTTTGAGAGGCAAATTCCTTAGTTATCCATCTTTTATCAGCATATAGTTAATACTGTGCTTAGTGCACAATGGGTGCTTATTTATTTAAAAAAAATTAATGTTTATTTATTTTTGAGAGAGAGTGTGAGTAGAGGAGAGGCAGGGAGAGGGGGACAGAGGATCCAAAACAGGCTCTGTGCTGACAGCAGAGAACCCAAAGTGGGGCTCAAACTCACAAACTCACGGACCATGAGATCATGACCTGAGCCCAAGTCAGACTGAGCATCCCAGGTGCCCCAATGGGTGCTTATTTAATATTGAATACATTTATTTTACAATAAATCATGCCCAGATGTATTCTCTCCATGGATTCTTTCTAGACAGAGAATTGGCAACAGACACAATCCATTAATGTCTATTGACGAATTTATTTTATATAATTAATTGCTCAGATAGACTGGCCACATTAGTGAAGGCCTCTAAAATCCTTCTTGTGGGGCACCTAGGTGGCTTGGTCGGTTAAGCGTCCAACTTCGGCTCAGGTCATGATCTCACGGTCTGTGAGTTCGAGCCCCGCATCGGGCTCTGTGCTGACAGCTCAGAGCCTGGAGCCTGTTTCAGATTCTGTGTCTCCCTCTCTCTCTGACCCTCCCCTGTTCACGCTCTGTCTCTCTCTGTCTCAAAAATAAATAAACATTAAAAAAAATAAAATCCTTCTTGCTTCTGAAGTCTCAAAGGCCAAGAAACTCCAATAAGCAGGAATATTGGTACTTTTTAGGGAGAGAGCTTCTAGTTTTCTCTGATATAAGAGTCTGAACTCTTTATGCACCAGTTCTGAAACACCAAACCATATAACTCATTAAGAATTAACAGTGATAATGGCTTATACCAAATAAGCCATGTACCAATGTTCTCAGTTTTTTGTTAATATTAATTCATTTAATTCATTTAATTAATTAGTTCATTGAATTAATTTAATTATCATCTGAGGGGGCAAATACTATTAACATTCTCACTTTACAGATGAAGAAACAGAGATAGGGAGAGGTGACATCTTGTCCAAGATTTTACAAATAGTAAATGGTGGACTCAGGATTAAATGACAAAATCCTAAATAGATAACAGATAAATAAATGTACAGATAGATAATATATGCACAAAAATAATTGTTGCTTTAGGAGGGATTTCCAAAATTTTGCATGATTCAGGGCACAAATAACAGTTTTTAGTGTTAACTATTAAATAAATCAAGTGAATTAGAAACATTCTCACAGGTGCAGCCTTGTAGGGTTTCCACTGCAACCGTGATCTTGAGAGCCCCAATTTGGAAACAACCAAAATGCTGTTTAAGAGTGGCATGACTAAATCTACCCTGACACACACACTGCTGACTATATTGCAACAGTTAAAAAGAATGAGGTCACTCTATTTGAAAGATGGCTGAGACATATTGTTTTTTAAAAAATCCATAAAACCAACTCTATGACATTCTGGAAAAGCCAAAACTTTGAGGACAATAAGGAGACCGGTGGTTTCTAAGGGGAGAGAGAGATGAATAGCCAAAGGAAAGAGGATTTTGAGGACAATGAAAGTACTCTGTATGATATCATAATGATGGATACATGTCGTTATATATTTGCCCAAACCCACAGAAGGTACAACACCAGGAGTTAACCCTGATATAAAGTATGAACTTTGAAAAATTATAGATTCTTCCTTGTGATTCATCCTTGGTAAGAAAGGCACCATTCTAATGAGCAACATTGATAATGGGGGAGGCTAAACATGTCTGGAGCAGTGGTATGTGGGAAATCTTTGTACCTTCCTCTCAATTTTGTTGTGAACCTAAAACTGCTCTAAAATAGTCCTGAAAACTACATAAGATATATAATTTATGTAATTAAAAACACATAATAAAAATATATTCTCCACAAGAGATGTATATAATGAGGAAAATATTTGCAAATACATGTACAAAGAAGTACAAATACCATGTTGATATGTGTATCAGAGTAACCTATTTCAAAAGTATTTAGGGGATCGAGAGAGAATTTTAGTTTTGGTTATTATTTGCTGATTTTTAAGTAATGAAAATATGTGTTAATTACATGATATAAAACCTTTTGGGGAAATAATTGTAATTAATTGTTCTTTCTGGTTTTGATTAACATCAGTCTGTCCAAGAGGCATGACTTTATATTGTATGTATTAGGCAAAAGATAGTGCCTATCAGAGTTGAAAATACATACAAAATGTTTCCATTTCAATGACTCTTTGAACTAGCTGGCCTAAGAAATCACCAAGATCTTAGGCAGAGCCACTAATGACTGGATTCACCTTCAACTACACTGAGTATCCAGCACACAATAAGCAGACTTTTCAAGATCTGCAGTGAACGAGGACTTGCCATTTGTCTTACAGTTCTTCCAAATTCTTAATACTCTATTCTTTTCAGCACTGATATAGTCCTTAGAACAGCATCTTGTTCTCAGCAGATTCTTTACAATCTTATCAACCTAGTACATACAGCATTTTTAACCTAACTAATAAAATAGCTATTACTTCCAGTTCCTTCCTCCACATGTAAAATTCAAATAAACATCCATTGTGCTGCCTCATGGGGACGCAATATCTCCCGCAATGTGTCTGCTCAAACTCCTTGCCAAAAATCTGAATAGAAACAAAGAGGGACAGGTTCTACAGAAAATCTGGGCACTGTGGCCCTGGGTATACTCCCCTGAAAGAGGAATTTAGTTTTTTTCCATACAATGGACACATTAATTTACTTAACAATTCCTATTTTGTGCTAGACAATGTTCTAGGCTCTTCCATAGAGCGAGCCTACAGAACAAAGGGTTACTAAGAAGTTGGAAGGCAAGAATCTTTGAAAGAGAAAAGAAATTGGGTAGAGAAAGTGAGAATGACCTGGGTTTTAATTCTCCTGCATTAACTGAGACTTTTGACATTTGGCAATATGCTTTGGAGAAGAACAAAATGCAGTCAGGTAAACATCTAATACAACTCTCTTCCCCATTGGCTTCTTTCTTAGCCATGTAGTCTTCAAACAGTAATTTATTGTAAAGGCTTAGTGCTATTACAGCATTTATTATTTATATTTGAATAATTTTAAAATTTCACTGGCATTTCAAGTCTCCTAAGTATCAAATTTTGTGTTTATACTAGCATTCCCTTTCCTTAAACCCCTGTCTGTTAGGCCAAATCCTATGAGACTTCTTCCCGTCTGCTTGATTACTACCTATTGAAAGGTTACGTCTCCTAGACACAAACCAGCTACTTTCTTTCTTATTATCAAAATATGAACATGCTCCAAAACATCTACCACATATTTCACAGAAATGGCTGCCAATGACAAACTTTTTAAAAAGAAAATATTGGTCTGTATTAGAGTAATTTTGTACTCTAAACAGTGTTAGGAAACTGGTGAAAAGTTACATGATTTCTGCTCCATGTGTTTTATTCATCTCTAGTTATAGAAGTACATTTGTTACTTGTGGTCAGAAAGAGAAGATAAATAGAGTTCACCAACAGGGAAAAGAACTTTGATGATTTCAGTCTCTGGAACGCCTCTGCCACAGTCGTTACAAGCTCCAATAATAAGTATGCAACTTGCACTTTTCCCTTTGTGACTTCCTAAAAAACTATTCACTATTCTATCCATGGTTAACAAAACTTTTTCTTAATGCAGTCTGCTACATCAAATTAAAAACATTTCAACCAATTTCAGAACCATTCTACATGAAAAGAAAAATATACAACTTTGACAGGCTAGTATTTACAGGGAAGAAAAGGTCTTAGAAAGTTATTTTTCTCCATCTTTCATATGAAGCAATTATAATTTTTGCCAAACTAAATATCTTGTGAAGATCTTTATAAAATAGCTTTGTAACAAGGCACAAATATCATGTTTTACTTTCAAGTGAAAAATATGGCTAAACTTATTTGTTGAAAAATCATTTTAAAACATTGCTCTATATGTAGTATGTAGTTTAGTAAAATGTAATTTCATAAAGAAATCTATCCCCATTTCTGTTGCTGGATACATCAAATAGACTTCTTAGGAAGCTTCCAGTGAACTCCAGCTTAGTATGTTTGTGGAGCGTCCCAGGTGTAAAAAACTTAATAAAACGTATTATTTTGGTTTTATTTATAATCATTTCTTAACACACATATACATGTGAGTAACAAAAAAGTGCAGTATGATTTGTCAGTTTCAAGTGATTGAGGGGAAAAAATGAAGATTTCAGGAATAACGGCAAATATTGTCTGAATGTCTTTTTGGAAGAGTAAAGCATTCTAATTTGTTTGAATACCATATACAGGGATCTTGTCTGTTTTGTTCACCAGCTCATCCATTGTGCCTGGCAAGTACACTCCATATGGTGGCCATTAACATAGAACACATACTTTTCAAATGAACAAACATATTGTACTCAGTTGGGATGTTCTAGGGTAAATTTTCCCCTTCAAACAGATTTATTTTTTATAGATAAAGAAAATTTCTTGGAATAAAATAGCCATCATTTCCATCTAAGAAAGGCTTACGAAAATCTGTTTGCAGCCTGGACTAAACAAGGTACTTACTGGTATAAATAATATGATTCAATAACTTCAGATTTTGGCAGTTAACCATTCATTTCAAGCTACTGTATTTCTATCTTCCTTTTCTATCAATTAATAGATTAACTTGCAAGTACATTGGGATAATTGTGCATCTGTAATATTTTGTTATTAAATGTTATACGTATGTGTGTACGTACACACACATATTTAAAGCAGATTATCTAGACAATAGTGTCCAAATAATGGAAATGGAAATATTATCTTAATTTCCACTTAATCTGTCCTGCTTTTATTGTCAGAAAAAAAATGTAAACTGCATGATTCACATGTATCGCTTCAAGTACTAAAGAAGTATTTTTCTGTTGAATCTACCTGGTTACCCATCCATATTTGAGAGGTTCTGGGAGATGTCAACTCAGCAAGTTGTGCAGTTCAGTTTTGGCTAGACTCTGTTGACGTAGCCATTTCATAATTTTATTACTGCCAGCTTGATTTTAATTTGAACTGAATCTTTCAACATACAAAGGCAAGTCGTACTTACTTTGAAATGCACAACTGAGTGATTCAGTGATGAAACATCCTGAGGATGTTCGAAACATTGCTGCATGATTTAATAGACCAAACAAAGGTATATCCAAAGGGTAAATTTATTGTGGCTACTTGATTTGCAATATATGACCCCATAACTCTCTGCACACAACTGCTGCTCTGGTTTTATCTTACCTCCGACACTGGACATTCTGGAGGAGTCCTGATGAGAGTTGGATTTATTGCGGTTTTGATTTTTCCGTTTGTTCGCCGCTCTCACAGATCGAAGAAGTACCTCACTTGCCTTGAAGAAGGCCACCATGAACGGTTGTTTTGACTGAGGCCCATGTCTTCCCACGAGACCAGCGGATTTTACATTGATACTTCGTCCTAGAATGGAACGCACAAGCACTTGGTTTATGAAAAGAGCTAAAGTTTACCTGCCGTGAATGAATTCTGAGGGTACTTTGAAAAAGTAACATTACTTTTTAAAACATGATCAGAATGTTTTCTTTGCAGGCCACAGATTTTTATAAACATTGAGAGTTTGCTGTTACAGACAATTATCCATGCTTGGTTTTCCATTTTGCTTCATTCTTCACCACAGAACACCCTCAGGCTGCCTTCACTAGCTGATCCTTCTCAGACCTGGAAGTCAGCAATATTTTATATGGAAAGGCTTGACTACCATCAGCCTGGAAATGTCCACATTAAGTAACAATTTCAAAAATATTAGCTACGGGCTCTTCTGCATTAAATGCCCTATAATTTTCCTCTAAGTGATAAAAGCCGAATGGCTGGCTGGGTGTTTCTACTTTCTCCAGCTTTTGCACGCCTTTCAAGTGTTAATTAGTGCTGATAGCCTTCCCCCTTCACCTCTGGCCTGTGCCCAGCAAACTTTACAAAGCTATAGCTCCACTAAAAGCTCCTCACGGGTCATTCTGCAAGTCCCTGCTGGGGATGGAGGTTTGCTTTAAATTCCAGTTCTTTCTCAACCTCAGAAGTATTTTGAAGTAATCATGGAAATGTCAGAGTCCCTCCCTTTCTGAGTTTTGACGCACCTGGATGTTTACTGAAAGGATTTCACAAGTTGTTAACGGAGCCTGGAGATTCTCAGAAAGGAGACAAGACTCCAGGTGAGTTTGGAGACTCACCTTTGTCTCTAAACCAGCCTGCATCCCAGACCCTTCTGAGGCTGTCCGTGTGGTTGTGTATCAGAGAATGATTGCAACCAGAGCCTGTACCAGGAATGCATTAGAAGTCAAGGTGTCTTAGAGACTAGAAATAGATGTTGATAAAGAACCTCTCCCATTGGGTAGTAATACTAATACTTACAGTAATGCCAAATGTGTTTGGAACATTGGCAATATATGTGCCAGGCATTTTTCTAAGTGTTTTCCATATGATAATTAATTTGATTCTACAGATACTCTAGGAGTTAGGTGTTAACTATTTTCCCCTTTTGACAATTCACTCTTGTTCTGCTTTTCTAATATAAAAAAATCACTGAAAATTATATATATTATATAAATATATTTAATTTATATATGATTATAAAGAAATATATATATAATTTTCAGATACATGTGTGTGTGTGTGTGTGTGTGTGTGTATATATATATATATATATATATATATATATATAATCTTCCAGTTCTAGTCTGGTATCTAGTTCTATGAAAATCACCCAAGGAGGAATAACTGTTTAACCTTGGGTTGTAAATTTAGTTGAGAATTGCTAAAAACTCATGCAAAGTTTCTACTCTAGATACAGAAGTCACCAATCTTTTAAGAGTAATATATATATAATGTGGCTTGAAATATGTGCATGATTGACTCTGCCTTGCCCCCTGAGAGATGAGCATGTTTTCTTAAAATATTTATTCAGTAAAGACTGTGGAGTAACCTCAGTCCATTATAAGACCTGACCCACCTTAGAAGAAAGGGAAGGAAAACAAGTCCTTGAAACGGCATCAATGGCATTTTAGCAAATAAACTCTTGCTCTTAACAAAATTTATTTTGGCAGCATAAACACTTTTGTGTATACTTGTATTGTGCAGAGACCTTCTACCGTCAGAAAATGAGACTGTGTCATGTGAGGCTGTGCAGCTGTTGAGAGGGACACAGAGGTCCTTTAAATGTGGAGGTATTGGTTAAAAGGGGGGAAAAAAGAAGAGTGCGTGCTAATCCAAGCTGCATCCGTATCCTCATCAATTGTTCTACAACGTCTCAGGAAAACTCAGTTCCCACAGTTATGAAAATGGCTATCTGCCTCACAAACGCCACTAGGCTCAGTCCTACCAAAGAATTTACAAATAATCAAAGCAGCAAACCTTAAACAAATAAGCATATAGGTTCCTCTTTTTAAATGCAAACTTACAGTGGCTCTATGCCAGAGTCTATATTTCTTAGAAAAACTCTATCACTGGCATAAATGAAAGAGGCAGTTTGATTTGTGGTCAGAGCAGTTTCCATTCGACTTCCACTGTAACAAATGTATTAATTCAGCTCAGACTTCCTCCTTCTGGCAGCCCTTTTGCTGTAAAAAGAGAAATTAGAAGTTCCAGCCAAATACCATACCTTGAACTGACCCACTTCAATACATAAACACTTTTACAACATGTTTATTCAGGTGTAGCACTTGAAATTGGTTTAAGATGTTTCCAGTGACAGAGAGCTCAGCAAAAGAAAAAAAAAAAAGAAAGAAAGAAAGAACTGAGAAACTTAGCTGTTATGGAATAAAATAACTGGCAATCTGTTCTTCAAAATTTTTTTCTATCTTGCAGTACAACATAAAATGTATTTGTTGAGCTTTTATTTTGATTTTTTTAATGAAGTGTTAATTTAACAGGAACCAAATTTTTACTTGTATACATTGGTGACTGCAGAAATCATTTTTTAATATATGATCTCTCTAATACTAAAATAGGTTGCCACAAGATGTTCACAAATGGAATAGAGTAAAATCGGTTTTCCATTCATTACAACACACACTGCCCCTTTTATAGTTAAATAAGCACTTAACACAAAGTTCCAAGTTTCCTTTGGGTTGCTAGAGAGTATCTTTTATTATCATTCTAGAGATTTTCAAAGTTTTAATTTTTATCTGTGCAGAAATAATACTGCCCTGAAGATTTACGTTCTGAAAACTGTAAAGATGTGTGTTGGTTACAAATATGGGTTTCTTGGCTTGACAAAGGTGGATATTGTGTGTGAAGAAAAGTAGTCTTCAAACCAATGTGAACTCCCTTTAAAATAACTTTTGATATTATTAAGTTTCCTTTTGGTTTCCTTTTTACTTCAGCAATGAGGTGACTATTAAGATTCCATAAGTTAATGCTTGTTCAGTTGCTCTGAGTCTTGAGCTACACCAATAGAACAGTAACTATGTGATCACCCCTTCAGACACAATATACCTGTGTTGATCATGTTGACTAACCCTTTTGAATGGCTGAACAGTTGTTTTTGCTAAAAGTGCTAATGGGACCCAGACTATATTGCATGTATTAAAAATAGTGAATCTTTTATTAAATGTGTTCGAAAATGTTGAATTTTCTTTTTAAAAGTACAGCTTGTCTTATTTTTTTAATATTTCTTAAGTTTTATTTATTTTGAGAGACACCAAGCCAGTGTGAGTGGGGGAGGGGCAGAGAGAGAGGAAAAGAGAGAATCTCAAGCAGCCTCCGCACTGTCAGTGCAGAGCCCGCCGCGGAGCTTGAACTCATGAAACCATGAGCTCATGACCTGAGCTGAAATTGAGAGTCGGACACTTAACCGACTGAGCCACCCAGGCACCCCAGCATGTTTTAGATATTGCAAATATATAAAGAAGGAAGCCTCCCTAAAACATTTGATGTAGAAAAATTTTATGTAGGTGTGTATCATAGTGGTTTTATTTTTCAAAGGTGATCCTTATTTTTGATTTCTAGCTAAAATCAATAGATATATAAGGGTTAAGGATTGGATGGATATACAGTGAAAATGGAAATGGGCTTGGGTAGTGAAAAGAATATTAAATAAAAGGATGATAAGGACACCAGCTTGAGCCCAACCTTCAGCTCCTTGGGATTTAGGCATGCTTAGGCATAACTAGAACGTTGCTAGGTTTAATGCACTAGGCATGGAGTATAGAGCAGCCTCATGAGAAAGAATTCATCCTAAGAAAAAGGTGAACCCAGAAAGTATAAATTCAGGACAATGTCCCAGTGAGTATAGAGAAATGAAACCATTTGAGCAGCAAATATATGGGCATATTATTTCTCAGTTTCATCAACCACACAGTGAGTAAAGACGGGCTTCAGGTGATACCTTCTAAAGAAATGATTATTATTCTCACACAAAAATCTGAGAGGGAAATATGTGAGGCTGGAACTCTAACCTAGTAAATTTTGCCATAGCTGAAGCTGGAGATTTGAGACTTTCAGACCCGCTACTCTGACCCTTATGACTTTGTATAAGCAGTGGGGTCAGGGGATTGTATTCACATGTGCCTAAGGGTACAACCATCCATTTCAAATTTACAGTCACTGAGAAGGTAGACTGGCAAACAAAAGATCTATCCCAAAGTTACTAGTGTTATATCTCAGGCCATTCTTTTCGGAAAATGTGACTTTCAAAATGTTTATTTCTTTAAAAAGAAGGTTATTAAAGGAGGCTCTGACATAAAACAGCTCTTCAGAGGCATGTTGATATTATAAGGATAAGTGGTTCCAAATTTGAGCATTTAGTTTCCCTCCAGAATACACAGTTTGAAAAACATTCATTTGAGGGTTTATCAGTCTAATGTTGATATCGCTCTAAGATGTTTGCATAAATTCCAGTTTGCTTTTTTTTTCTCCTATAAACCCACGGTAATTGACTGCTTAACCCAAAACACCTGTGATGGAACTAGTGCCCAAATTACCTTTCCTTCATTTTGAAAAAGACTCTTGCAACATCCTTTATGGACTATTTCATAGAAGACAAATCATTCTATGTCATTCTATGTGCATTGTTTCTCATCCACATATCCTCTTGATCTGCCTTTATTTTCAATCTGTGATTAAATTTGATTCTGGTGCTCTTAAATTATAGTTTCTGTGACTCTAAATTATACTGGATTCTACCCTTTTTTTAGAAACAGATGATTTAAAATGTGCAGAATTTGCTACCCAGTATACAGACTAAATCCTTTTTATATCAGATTTTAAGGAATGTGGGGAAGAGAGAATTCTGTCTACTTAAATTCCATATGCATTCTAACTCAAATTGACTTAAATTAAGCATATTGTATTCTAGCTATAAATTTCAACTCCATTATAATTTGATCAAATTTGCTTAGTTTCTAGTTGTATAGTAAACTCCCTATTGCCAGTTATAAGCACGTGGATTTGAAGTATCACAAACATAATTTTACATTTGTGCTCAAAACTTTCTTGTGTTTAAGTTGGTTTACATTGCCTTGTAATCTTAAACAAAAACAAGGAAAAGTTGGGACTTGAAACTATTTCATGTTGCTGGAAACTCACAGTTAAGTGGTATCTGGAAAAATTTTTTGAGCTTTAGAATACAAGGTAGTAGGATCTTTGATTTGTTCTTCAAAGTAATTCTGGGGTCCTATTCGACGAGCTGGGCACTTCATGTAATGCCTTTGCTAGATCTTTCCATTCCCTTCTTCATACTGACATTTAAAAGAGTAAATTAAAAATAATCACTTTATTTTATACGAAATATTATATATGTGCAATTATATATTCATTATTAAAAAGTGTTAAAAACAAAAGAAGGGACAAATTTGATAATATATGTGAATAGGATAGGATTCTGTGGCTGATAATAAAAGAGAAATGACACACTGGAGGTATGAAATCCATGGAGGGCAATTGGGAACCAGATCCTGACACAGTGACATGAACTAGGAGTTGAGAATTATCTGCAGACAAGAACTGAGTTTACCATTCCTGGTAACATAACCATAGAAAAAAAATCCATTTTCCTCTATCTAGTGTGTGAAGGGTAAAGAAGATTAAAGAAAGAAGATATTTTTTAAAGAGTTGAATTTTTTTTTTTTTAATTTTTGCTGAAGGGACTGTAATGCCTCACAGTTTGAGAAAGTGGTGGGGATTAGAAAAAAAAGTGTTCAGAAACATTGGCATGATGAGTCAAGGCGCACGTGAGGGGTAAGGGTGGGGGACACAAACATTCAGAACTGAAACTCATGCGACTGCAGGAAGGAGGGCCTGGGGGAAGAAAGGCCGAGAACTGTAAAGGAGCAGAGAGGTTTGTGCCTAGTTGTGGAAGCTGTCCAGAACACTCAAGTGTTTTATTGCACCAAGGGTGGGACTGAGGTGATGGAAAACGATCGGTCTCCTTCCATAGGACATCATTCTGAAATGAGGAGGCTTACTGTCTCAAGCCTGACAAGCCCAACAAATGTTTTTTACTCAGGCCTTATTTCCAGCTTGTGAAAATATGAATCTCAAACTAGGAACTGCAGTTTACCTTCACATAAGCACTTATTTTTTAATAGCTCTTCTCTTTATATATAGCGCTTTTCCCCTGAGACCCTACAAGCTTTACAGACATCATCTGTCACATGCTCCCCAAAGATTGGTTAGCAGTTGGTCTTACAGTCCTCATTTATTTTAAGAAAGCAGAAACATTCTTTTCACAAAACCATGAGAAGAGTGGATTATTTTTAGCCCTGTTTCCAGTCTGATGTGACTTTTTAAAATAAAAAAGTCCACACTTCTTTCCTTTCAAATCATAGATTTAAATAAAACTATAACATAGCAGAGTTTCCACAGAAATCGACAAAAAGCCTCGAAACACTATTTCTGTGGGTTAAGAAATCAGTGAACAGAAATTTTAGAAATCAAACATGTTTTAGTTTGTTTGATAGCAGTAAAATTAAGTTAATTGCAGTGAAATTAAATTATTTTCACACTTCATTTTATCTCTAGTAGGTGAAAGTGGCCTTTGAAATGAACATAATGCAGTTACTTGGGAAACTGATAAGTGTCTAAAGGAAACATTCATTTTTACCAGTTTATATGATATATTATTCAAAAGAATTGTTATCATACAGAAAAACATGGTTCATTAAATGTTTGATCTTTCCTTTCCATTTGATGAGTAAGCCATGAAACCATCACAAGCTACTTGCAGAATCTTTAGACAAGTCCATACCACCAAAATGAAAGAAATTTATTTTGACACCTAGTAGAGAATGAAGAGAGTAAAAGGTATTTTCCAAAATATGCAATGAAGACCTGATACTGAGATACCTAAAATGTACACCATGGTAAGTATCTGTTTTTGAAAAAAAAAAAAAAAAAAAGGTAAGACTTTTGGGAGTTAATTCTTTCCTTCACATATGAAGTTTGGATCACAAAACATTTTTTTTAGTGAAAAAAAGCAGAACTTTTCTTCACCCGTTTCTCATGTCTCTGGCTACGGAAAGAACGTGAACTGGCCTGCCTCACATAAGGGAGCAGTCGCACGATGAGATCTCACACCACCATGAGGCCAGCGTGGTGTTCCCCAGAGCAAGTGCATCCTGCTGAGCTGACTGCATGCAAAATAATAGCTGGGTTCCAAGAGCATTACCTTTTGGTTATCCTGGGTCAGCAGCAGCATCTGATTTCATAGCCTAAGTAGATCTTTCATATTTCCATTAGCTCCATTACTTTAGAGAGAAATTACGTGAATACTTCCGCATATAAATATGAGTACCCATAATAAGTAATAAGCATGCTCTTCAAAAGGATCAAGAAAAGTGGGAATTGAGAAGGTTGGCTAAGTCAGTACTTCTGATGATAAAACAGTTGCCATCTATTGAAGGGAGGTACCTCACTAGATGTATATGCACCATATTTACACCTTGCAATCACACACGGGTTACACTTGAAAACTGAATAAAATAACAATCAGAGAAGGAGCGGATCTTTCACTCATCCCTGTCAATCCTAAAGTAGCATGCTATTCCTTTAAGTGTTCCCCTTTGTTGAGGATTGGTTAGGCCTGATGCTTTGTCTTGGGTCTCTGCTTTCCACCTTGCAAAGACTCCAGGAAAACCATCCATCTCAGATCTGTCAGTGACACACACGTAGTGTCTGGAAGAAGTGTTACAGCTGCTTGTTTTGTTAAGTTCAAGGTTGGACTTTCCTTAGTAAGCAGGAAAATAAGTATTCAATACTTCCCACCAGCCATGAAAGGGCAACTGGTTTCCCCAGTGTCTATGCCACTCAAATTGCAATGTGTCACGCTACAGAGAAATGAGCATTCATTTCTAAGCAGCTGAGTTATGTAATCCCCTTATCAAAGTATTTTCCCTCTACTTTCAATTTCAAATTCTGATCACCTCTTGCAACACAGCTATTGGCTCTGTTTGTCAGACACTTTTGCTTCTCTTTTGGTTTTCTTCTCTCCCACTTGAGCTTACACCAGGTGTGCCAGAGGTGAATTCTCAGTTGCACAGAATACAGTGGCAGCTCATGCCTTATATTCACTAAAGCTTCTCTTTTCTTCCCACTGTGTTCTCTGCTCACGATGCAAAACAAGCACTGCTGTTATTTTCACAATGTGTCTTTAAGAAATACGGATCTGCAATAGGTGAAGTTCACAAAGAGAAGAGTGGGAAACACGGAGTTAACTCTAGTGTATGATGAGAATAAGGAGAATCTCATATTGTTCATGGCTCTAAATCAATATTACCATGAAAATATTTACCCTCAGATCATTAGTTAAACCAGAATTAGAGTCTAGAATAGGGAATATAACGAACAACAATAACTGGCATATGTTCCTGACATTGGCATTTGTTTGGCAAGATTGGTGATCCATGGTTACTGTTCTGAATTAGGGAAAATCAAAAACAGAAATACAGATGTAGCCAAACACTTCCATATCCTTTTTCATTAAGGGAAATCTAAAAAATGGTAAAATACATCTTTCACCAGATAATGAAGTAAGACTAACTCCTGTTTGTCTCTGCTTACTTTAAATCACTGATTTCAAAACTCTTTTTCACGTATGTTTTTGAGTTGTGATGATAAAATCTGGATAAGAAAATTATGTTTACCATGTGTCTCTCATTGAAATATCAACATACTATAAATTAAAACAAAGAAAATTGCCTTTAAAACCTAGTTTTAAAACATTGTATATATAATGGACATGGTAAAAGCAAATTCAAGTTCTTCCATTTATTACCGAATATATTCCATAATCAACATCTACTTATAAAGGAAAATTATTTTCTCTCTACGAACCATTATACAAGATTAAATTAGGCTATGAGAGGCCCATTTCAGCCTACTGATCAGATAAAAAATATAATGCAGACATTTTAGAAGAAATAAGAATCATGATTCTTCCTTTCTAACAGAACTAAAGGATCTATAAATTACATTCTGATCATTTTGTTCAAAGCACCAGGTTTTTAGAAAAGCAGTCATGGTTCACCCAACTAAGCTCTGCTTATAGGGAAACAAAATGAAACAAAACAAAACACAATCACAAATTTTAAAAATCGTGTTTAATTGCCAGAGGATTTGTTTTTCAATTTTGGGGGGAAAATCACCCTAATGTGTTGATTCAAAACACAATTCAGCTAGTCCAAGATCTCTTCAGGGTTGAAACAATACCAACTCGCCGTCAGCTTTGATGCTGGAAGGTGGGAAGGTGAGATTGGGGGAAAGGATTGACTTCACACTGACTTTCTGTAAAATAATTTTAGAATTTGGAAACTGCATGCTTGACTAGCCTCAGGGCAAGTTTGCTGCACTCCGACTTAAACTACAAACTTGAGCACCAGTTGCCATTTAAAAAGGGCGGTGAGGGAGGTAGATATGAGGATTCCATGATGAGGAATATGGATTACGGGAGAGAAAATGACAGGAGAGCCTATCAAAATACATTAGTGAGATATATACTGTACCAAGGAAAGGCATGTTCATTATTAAATTCAAAATAAAGAAATTAAATTTGGCTAAATTTAATTACATGTTGAAGTGAATCACTACCTTTTCTACTTTTTGATTTATGAGTGTATCAAATTAACTATAATTGTGTAGGGGCTGAAAGAAATACTGAAGTAGTTAGATTTAGAAAACAAAAAAATATGGTTAAATTGCTGTTACTTTTTGTGGTAACAAAAGGTAGATCAAAATTCAATACCAGACAGAAAATATAAAAACTCAAAGGTAATTCCCAAAAGGTCCAACATAAAATTCAATTTTGTCCCATAACAATCATTATTAATAGCATTGTTTTATTTGGAAATTATAAAATTACCTTTATTTTTTTCAGTTTGGAATTTGTACAAAATTCATATAATTTGTGGGAATCATAGTATATAAGAGCTGGCTCTGAAAATAAATCATCATTAGATTCATGGGCAAAATTATTAAACTTTCTGAGACTGAGTTTCCTCATGTACGAAATAGGATAATAGTGAAGATAAAGTAGATATTCCATTTAAAGAGCTAGTAAAATGTCAGGCACTTAATAAGCTCTCAGTAAATGTTAGATTCCATTAGTTATTAATATTATTGCAACTGACCATCACAGCAAATACACAGTTTGAATATTTATTTAAGATGAACTAAAGATGTACCTAGGAAGTAAAACTTAGGTTAATCATAAAGAACTAAAAAATACGAAATATTAGCCTGGAAGAATAATTGACGTTGGCAAAAAAATATTGCCAAAATCAGGGTATAAAAAAGCATATCTTTATGTAGACAGAAGATAAATTTTGATAAATAGAGTGAGCTTGAAAATACATGAAGTATAGTTTATGAAAACCATATATGACTAATAAGAGAATTAATAAACTCTAGGGTTGAACAAAGTACAAATTTACCAGTGCTCCAATATTTATGTATAGTTACTCTAGCTATGAAAGACATATTGATGATTTTGCTCATTTTTATGCAGTGGGAAAATTGCAAAAATCTAAAGCACACAGAAAAGATTTATGTTCTCTGATGTGCTTTAAGACATTACACGAGTTCGAAAACCCATAGGTCACAGCCTACATGATTTTGGAAAATTAACAATACTTATTTTAAACCACAAGGGAAATCTATGTCGTACTTATTTTCAATAGACATTTTTACCATAAAGATACAGGAATTCTTCTCAATGGAAACTTTTCTGAATCATTCACATAAAGTGACCAATATAGTTTGTTTCTTCTAGCCATCTTTTATTTATTTTCTTAATTTATTTTTTTAATCTTTATTTATTTTTGAGACAGAGACAGACAGAGTGCAAGTAGGAGGGAATGAGAGAGGGAGACACAGAATCTGAAGTAGGGTCCAGGTTCCCAGCTGTCAGCAAAGAGCCCGACACGCGGCGTGAACTCATGAACTGCGAGATCATGACCTGAGCTGAAGTTGGATGCCTAAATGACTCAGCCACCCAGGCCACCCCTCTTCTAGCCATCTTCTAAATACCTCTCCATGGTTTGATTCATACAAAGAATGATTTTTTAGAAACTAATACATTTCCATAGATTAATTTATGCTTTAATGTTTTTGAAATTCTATAGAAATAGGATGGACACTGAAGCCACTTTAAAGAAAATGTTCTGGAAAATTTTAGATTAAGTTTTATGTTTTGTTATGATACTGAAAAAGTTTTTGTGGCCCTTAAAGTAAAAGAAACTATAACCTGTCTAAATGCTGTAATAAGAACTCTCTAAAAACCTTAGTAATTATAGATTATCAACTGTGAACTTATATCTGATTCCTCCCATGATTACTTGAGAATGTGTTTATGACCAAATATTTTCCCTCTACACACACGTGTGTGTGCACGCATGCACACATTCACCTACATGCACCTATCCCAAAAGAAAGTTCATGAGATGTCTAACATTTCTTTCCTCTCTTTACCAGTTTCTCCATCTCTGGTTTTTATACAATATCTTTAGTTTTGGTTTGAATGTGACTATTTAATACCAGGTTCCTTTAAGAGGGTACATTTCCACTAACTGCACCCTCTCTGAATATAATATTTATATATGTATAATGCTTAAAGTATAAATTTAAGCTCATAAATTACAATTAACTGATAACTTATGCAATGTAACAATCCTTAGAAAAAAGGTCAAATAAATGGTGAATTCTTCCAGTCACATGTAGCTCATTCTCTCGCCATTAACGTCCACTTATTAGGCACTTCTTTTTTCTTATGCCTAAACCTGCTTCCCCCCTCCCCCCCACCTCACATTAATTTAATTTCTGGACTGTGGGGTAAACGTCCAATTTTATTTATTTATTTATTTATTTATTTATTTATTTATTTATTTGAAGTCTGTTCTTCAACTATCTTCCTAATTTATTCTTAAATATTCATCTAAAAGTCAAGCAAGTATGCTCTAAATATCCTTAACATGAAATAGTACATAAAGAATGACTTCCTTTATATTAATCATAGGAGTATATGCTCCCTATTATTTTCAGAACATTTAGCAAGATACGTGATTCTTGCAGTTTCTTGGATATGCAGATTCTCTCATTTATTTATTTGAAACCAACTGTCATCATCATAAATTCAGCAAAAGGGAGCCATATGGTTTTATGAACAAAAATGACTTAATTACTTTATAAGATAAAGTTCAGATAAGGAAAGAGAATATTATCAATCTCAAAATGTTTAAAAGATCCTCTGATAAGTAGACATAATTCAACTTTTTGAACTTAGATAAATAATGAGAAACTCTAGTCAAAACAGCAGGACAAAAAGAAAAATATCACCCTTGATCTTTGAATTTCTTCTGCTACTTATTAGCACTGTGTCAGCTGATATTCAGATTAACTGGCCACATAGATCATCTGACCCTTGACACAGATAAATAGTCATTTGACAACACAGGCGCTTAATTTGGAGATTTTTCCCCTGTGGTAGAAACGACTCTCTTAGGAATCCTTAGGATAACACAACAAACTTATTTAACCAAATAATTCCATTTAAAAATAGCAGATTCTAGGACATTAAATGGAAACAGATACACATTAAGAACTCTTCATCTATCTCACATCAACATGCTCACATCCAATAAAGTTTAAACGAATATCAACTTAGTAATTTACACGTCTGTTTAACATATAATGACACGAGGACTGTAGACACCAGGATATATTTTTCTAATTAGGAATAAATATTCTGTAATTCAAAAGGTGCCAGTGAATTTTTTTTAAAAATCTGACTTTTTAACATAGCATATTTAAAAGACATAGCACGATACTGCAATTTTGAGGAAAATTTTTATCAGTATGTTGAATTACTCTTCACTGAGTAGGGAAAATTAGCAATTAACACAGACCTCATGGCTGTAGAAAAAAAAATGAGTAATTCCATTCCCTATCATTAATGTAGATGGAGTAGCTGCTAATTCCCAGGAGTGAACAGTAACAAAAACCCATGAGTAGGAACCCTGGGTAATGAAAGTTCAAAAATACTCACTTTCAAGATAATAGTACTGATAACTAAAGTTGACTTTTTTTTTTAATTTGCACAATGTTGGTGAAAATAATAGAAGATTAAATTGTGTCTTTAGAAAAGCTCTGATATGTGTGACTTCTAAAAATACAACAGAGAAAACCCTTGTGCACTAACAAGCAGAAAAAATGCTCCAATTTTACTCCTTTACAATGTCTGAGAAATAGACAGCTGCTGACCAGCATGGGTCAGATTATAATCTGAGGAGGAGGAACATTTACAATGGTTTGTTTCCTTCACTTTCAGGAAGGTCTTCTCTGATGTTCTTCCAATGAATTCATATGGTATCTTCCATTTTCTGATTATTTTATAGAAAATGGCATTTATAGAGTGGGAATTTTATGCAATGTGCTATAAATATCAGCATGACATGTTCAGAAAAACCCTTTAGCAAAGACCATCAATATTTCTTTAGCCACGTGTTCTTTGAACATTAAAATACTGCTTCTAATTCTACCTTCTTTGTAAGAAGACATCTTGATGCTAATATGAAGGTTTATGAAGTCAAATACTAGTAATTTATACTGAGGCATCTTTGGTTTGGAAATTGTTTCTAATGGTAATATAGGCTAGCCTTTAATCAATTATCCCTATATGGGTAAGCCTATTAAGTGACAAAAACTTGTTTCCATTATATTCTTTTTTAAAAATTTTTTAACATTTATTTATTATTGAGAGACAGAGACAAATCGTGAGCATGGGAGGGGCAGAGAGAGGGGAAACAGAATTTGAAGCAGGCTCCAGGCTCTGAGCTGTCAGCACGGAGCCCGACGCGGGGCTCAACTCACAAACCAACAGATCATGACCTGAGCGGAAATCGGATGCTTTACCGACTGAGCCACCCAGGCGCCCCATTCATTATTTTCAATGAAGTAATTAGTTATCCCCAAAATATCTATGTTATGTTTTCTAAGAGTAAGATGACTGGGACTCAAGAATGCTACTATATTAGTACTAATAATTTTATAATCTCTGGTACCTATGAATAACCAATATAAGGAATCAATTAATCATGATGTATATCTCTGAGTGTTCATTTCTATTGGCTTCATACTCCAGATTGGAATATATTTAAAAGTTTCCTATCAATAATCACTTTATTAACCCAAGTTATTAGACATGATCATAATAATGTAGCTACTTATACATTTGGCTGCCAACTCAAAGTTTAAGAACATTTATCAATAATCTCACCTTTTTCCAGTGGACTATCATTTGTGAATTTATCTAAAACTTCCTTAAATCATCAGTACAACCTCTATATTTAAAAAAAATTGATCCTAAGTTAAATGAGTGTCACCTGGAGTAAGTGAAAAGTCTGTGTGCATTCTCTAGTACTATTCAGCATAAAGACCTTTTATTCCTGTCTTACCATGTGCCAGGTCCTTTCAACTAATACAGCCTCACACAGTCATTGTAAGTAATTAGCACTAATACTCATTCTATTAATGCTATGACTAAAACATGAACTACTTTGTCAGAGCCAAGATTTAAAAAAATTCTTATGTTTATTTCTGAGAGAGAGAGAGTGAGGGAGAGAGAGAGAGAGGGAGATAGTGTAAGCAGGGGAGGGGCAGAGAGAGAGGGAGACACAAAATCTAAAGCAGGCTCCAGGCTCTGAGCTGTCAGCACAGAGCCTGACACAGGGCTCAAACCCATGAATCATGAGATCATGACCGGAGCTGAAGTCGGACGCTTAACCGACTGAGCCACCCAGGTGCCCCAAACAGAGCTAAGATATGAATCTAGTTTTCCTAATAATTTCTTCTTAGAATTTCTACTTCTAGAATGGAGTTATTTATTCTATTTCTTTATCCTTCTTATGTCAATTAAGTATGAAAAAATTAAGTATACAAACTTTAAATTCTATGTCATCTGTAGTAATAACTATGTTTCTCTATCTTATATTTAAGCATCAATCATAATGGAATTTTATTTCATAGTTAATACCTCTGAAATTTGTTTTCTTGAATTGGCTACAAAATTCAGTGAAACGTTGAAATCTGTCTTTAAATCTGAATTTTTACCTTGATATGCTTGGAAATTATGCCACAACTTCATTTGAAGAAAAATGGATATTAGAGTCTTATTAAAAAAAGAACTTTATAATGTTTCTGGGACATTAAACAGTACTCTGACAAAACAACATTTTGATGACTTGAATACAAATGAATCAGAAACATACGGATTGAATTTTCTTTGACGTATAAGTGGGTTTGAATAGAAAGAAAAAAAAGTCATTGGCAAAATTCATTCTGAGTATTGCCAAACCTAAAATGTCTGAAAACATAGGATTTTTTAAAGACATTCTAATGAACCCAAAAATACTCTCTTTGTTTTTCCATCTCTATAAACCCAAGTTTGAAAAAAGGATTAATGTACTTGGAAGGTTTAAACTATATAAAGCATCAAACAGTGGGAAATTGTAGTGTTTGGGGGGGAAACACTTAGTATTTAAAGCTCGGTTAAATTTCTATCTGTGTAACAAGCCCTGTATGTATATATGTGTAAAGAATAATGGTACCATAGGTTTATTAACAATTTTAATAAAGACCTAATAATTCAGATGATTAATGTGTTTTTATAACTTGGTGAGCTAAAAATCTTACAATAAATTATAAGACAGACCTAAGCCTACTCATTTGCTGTTAATAAAGAGAGACTATCTTATCACAGAAATCTTTTAACCACCATGAGAGAATGCTTGAGAACTTTGAAAGTGATTTTACACAAGTGGATCCATGTCTGGAATCTCTAGAATAGACCATTAAGAAGCAGCAGTGTTTCTTTTTTGTTTGCCTGCTCATATGTTTGCTTAATTTTGATGAAACAAATGTGTGGAGTTCAGGGAATTATTCTGTATGAAAAAAAATCAATGGAATATTCTTAAAGTCTCCTGCCCAATCTATGGCAGTTCATTTGTCAAATTTCTAAAAAGAATATTTCATAAACTGACATGTTTTTCACAGTTCCTCTGAGGAATCATAATGCTAGTTTTGATTTCAGCAGTCTTTTGACTTCCAAAATATATTTGGGCCTCTTTACCTTTTTTCTCTTTTTGCAGGAGAAAGATAATCAAAATTTAATAATATACATCACTGGTTTTCTCCTCACTTTATGACTGAAACTGCTTTAACTACTGTACTGTGAGTTGGGTACAAAACTCTGCTCCTGTGTTACACCAGACTGACTTGGTTAATAATCACCCAAAAGTTATAGTTTGGAATGTCTTCTTAAGAGTAACATGTTCAGTGGCAGATGGTGTATAAAAGTCTTTTAAATCACAAACTCATTCAGTGATCATTCAAGACACATTTTTAATACCTACCCACAAGCCTCATTGTACCAAGCACAGAGGGTACAACTGTGAAGGTGAAATATACATCCTATGACCTCATGAAACCAACATTCATACGATGGTGTTGCTGTGATTGATTAAAGCAGCAAGTCTGGTTCTTTTATGACGTGTGATCAAGCAACAAGAATATACTATACATAAGTGAGATTTCATTTTCCTTCCATGATTTGTCTCCAAATCACTTTCCTAATAGCATTTGCAGTCATATTTCATACATGATTGTTGTTCTGGCCAACTCTGAGCTATTGACTTTTTCCAGACTATACCATGCGATTTGCCATTCTATTCATTGACTCACCTTGTTTCCTCATCTAGGAATGAATTCTCCCTTCCACCACTCCACATACGCCCACAGTTCCCTCTCTTCTCATCTCCATTTCTTGAAATCTTATTGAACTGACCTGGCTTAAAAGTCACCTGAACCACTGTCCTTCTGGCTCTTACTTGTTTGGAATTAACTCTCTCTCTTCCATTTTCCTGTAGTGTCTTGATTGTGCTACTATTTTTAGCATTTAGAATGCTTTATCCTTTCTAAAATTAGCTACGTATATCTGTCTCCCAGATTATATTGCCCTTTAACATACTGTCTTTCATGTATAGATACTCAATAAGTTTATGCCAAACAAATGAATAAGTGGGTAATCAACAAATTGTTTGAAATCATCTGAGTATCATCCAATCATGACTGCCAATTACTTTTGCTGAGAAGTAAATGTTTTCAGAACCAATTACTGTAAATTAAAAATGGTTTGCTCTGTTTGAAGCAATATCACAATATCACATTGAGCACATCAGCAGTAGTAATGAATGAAGCAATAATAAGCTGAAGCATCTGGTTATTCATATTTATAGAGAAATGTCACAAGTATATTCTCCATAAGGTCACAGTTAATAAAACTAAGGGACCAGGAGGGCCATTTGCTTTCTGAAGGCCAAATATGCTCTAGCTCTGGTTAAAATCTGTTTTAAGTATTGCTTAAAGGCACAAAGCCAGTTTGCCTAGCACATTTAACCATTTTCATATTTTAATATTGGACAGTATTACAGAGATAAAGAAAAGCAACCAAGGCTGTATATAACCTAAGTCTTAAATAAAGGACTTGGAAACCTTTGAAAAAAATGAAATATTAATTTATTTTAGGCTCAAAACAATCTTCCCATATTATTAAATAATACAGCATAAATTTAAAGTAAAATTACCCTAACATATAGGAGAAATAAATCAAGGAGTGGGAGGAAACTACAAAATATAAAGAGTTCTTGGCGAGAAAAACGTAAGTTGAAAGCAAAACAGAAGCCAAATTACATAGATAGTAAAGCAGAGAGATCCAATACAGAAGAAAGAGTGAAAAAAAAAAGAGAGAGAAATTTCAGAATTTTCAAGTGGGGTGCGAATGGGTAGGGAATGAAAAAGAAAGAGGCTGATCATATTTCATAGATCTCTTGAATTGTTTAGTTAGACATTTCAAGCATTTCCCTGAGGAGAAGACTAGGAGAAGCACATACCACTAATTTAATTTTTCTTGTTTGGGCCACATACCAGGGAAGAAATGACTGCTCACCCCCACAGTGCTGATTTCCCAGTCACATTTCTGACCATAAATGTACAGTAGTTTGACAGTGTAAGAATTCTTGGAAGATTATTTAAATGCATACTTTCTCAGTCTACATTCATAATGCTTGAACTCTGCAAATCCTCAATGCTAATCACAAAGCCATAATTGAAAAATAACCTATACTTCAAAATATTTGAATTGTTTAAAAAAATTTCATTCAGTGCTGCCATTAAAATCTATGAAAAGCCTAGATTTGGTGGGAAAATGTCTGAAACACTTCAATAACACTAAGAACTTCAATAACTCTATTACTAGATCAAGATCCGAGGATGAACTTGATAATATATTTGGTTTGTATCTGTCAGTCTCATTTCATATACACAATCCTTGGGGAACCAGTAGAGTATTCTTCAGCTATGAATCTGGTTATATAGGTAACACAATGTCACTGTGAAGTCCTAATGCTTATAGCGATGAACCCCTTTAAAAGAGACCCAAATCAGACCCAACTTTTACTTAACTATATGTTTTGAGCAAGGCTGTAGTGTAATACTGCAAAGAGGAATGAGTAGGGCAGCCTCTAGGGTGAATGTGTCTACTGACTGATCCTGCAGAAAACTAAAAGAGTAAAACTTAAATAAGGTACACCCTCTAATTAATCATTCATTTATAAATTACCCTCCCTGGACCTGGCCCTAACATTCACAGAGTGTGAGGCACAATGTAGCCCACTTGGTATATTTCTAAGTATACCATTTTACATCTAGCATCTAGCCAAGCGCATGCCATACAGTTGGTCAATGAGTACTGGTGAGCATAAAAAAACTTCTGGAGCTTCCTCAAAATAAACCTTTCCTACTGATCCCCTCCCACCCCCAACTCAACAGATGACCCTGGAGGTGTTGTCTTTGACCAAATATTGGAATATGTTAAGACCAAACGATGTTATTTTTTGCAGTATTTCGTGCCTCTTTTCTCCCCTGTATTATTGGTAGCTCCTTTGCCTGTTTCCCTAGCACTATTATGTATATGTGTATGTCTTTGTTATTTTTAGTCAAGTTTTGAGATATTTTTTACATACAGTAGTGTTCATTTCAATGTACAGTTCTATAAATTCTTATAAACTATATAGTTGTATAACTACCATCATAATCAAGACATAGATCCATAGCATTTTGTATATAGCTTTCTTTTGGTGTTGTTATGGTAGTGCTATTTGTTTGCATACAGTTCTTCAAGACTAGATTAAAAACTCTTTCAGAGCCAGGACCAATACATAATTCTTCTTTACCCCTTATCCCCACCACAGAGGCTGAAAATAAATGTGTGTTGAGTAAATATGTTTATAAATCAATTAACTAATTGATGTATTGAACTATCCTATGGCGGGTGCTACCTTGCACAACGTAGGTATAAAACATATCTTGGTTAAATTGTGTACAAAGTTGTAACTCTCAGTGTGTCAAAACTAGCCCCATGAAAAATATTGAAATTCATTGCTTACCATCTCCTGTTTCTGCACAGAGCTGTAAACCCAAATTATTCTGTGGATTAATTACCCAATGATTGCTGGTCACAGTGATATCAAAGACAAGCCAACCCACATCTAAAGCTTGGGTCTTTCTTGTGTCTAACAGGAACAGATCTGCATCCCTAGGGAGAAAAAGAACAACAACAACAAAAAAGTTAAAAGTGTGAATGAAAATCATCATTTCCTATACTTAAGTGAAAACATTCCAAAAGCACTCTGTAAAATAACAAAACTTAAAAGAAATAACAAAAGATAATTAAAGCACAAGGGGAACAAGTGACTCAAGTGACGGGTAAATAAGACACAGAACCTTTTATTGTTGGGCCCCCAACCCAAATCTGGTGCAGATTAGTAATATCTGAAAGTAATTTCCATTTTCCTGCTCTTCACTTGCCTTTACAAACAGGCTTTGTGGTCTAGATTTGGTCTCTGGTAATCAGTGTTCCCTGAAACCACTATCTGTACATAGCCATCATTGGCAAGTTCACACCAGCAAGGATTAAATTGAAAGGAAATGGAGATGAAAGTAGCTACTCTAATTTGGGTGATGAATGTGGCTTGTTAAAAGAATGGAGTACAGGCAGGTGATGCAACCATCTGTTTTAGGGACGTTTTTCTTTTTTATTCATTTTTTAGTATATGTTTTCCCATTTTTATTATATATTTTTATTTTGTTTATTTCATTCCATTTTTATTATGTAATTATTTTATGGGTACCAAAGGCCAAGAGAGGGTCTCAGACCACACTATTTGATTAAAAGTGAATTCAATGGATTGAGCAGCAGGTGCACCCTGACTTGCTTTAACGTCCTCTGCATGCATAAGACCCCTGCGGTGATAATTATGAACTTGTTGCTTTAGAATGATCTCCACAGTGATTGACATTTATCAAGATTAATTTTAGCATTCAATTTCCAAATGCATAAATATTTGTTGAATTATAGCGAATTGCTTTATTTATTATTTCCTTACTAATGGCAGCCTCGGAGCTAAATGTTACAAATTTCCAACATGTAATCTTGACAATAGCTCTTTCATATTGATGAAATTGAAGGTCAGGTAGGTGAAGGGAAAAGCATTAGAACTTCTTCAAAGCAGAATAGAAATAGACTATTATGCACTTTTATGACCTTTTATACTGTGCTGATTCTGCTTAAGGACATTATTTGAATGAGGAAAGTCAAAACTATGTCATAATCAGCTGTGTTAAATACTGTTCTACTGTATTTGTCATCTATCTGCATCACACAAGACACTTAGAAAATGGCTTAGAAAATGTAAAAAGCAAATTTTGAATAAAATCAAATCATGTATATATTATTTCTTAAAAAATATTATAATTGAAAATTTATTTTTAACAGAAGTGAAGATTCTCAATATTTTGGAAGCTACATCTTCATTTCTTTATTTCAACTTGATTTATTCCATCCTTTCATTAACCTAAAAAAGTTAAAATAAATGTATTATGATTATTTAAATCATCCATCTATACTACTCCGACTATACAACTCTCATCCTCCTTCACAATTTTATTTTTTTAATTTTTATAAAATGTTTTATGTTTTTATTTTATTTTTGAGAGAGAAAGATACAGGGTGAACGGCGGAGGGGCAGAGAGAGAGGGAGACACAGAATCTGAAGCAGGCTCCAGGCTCTGAGCTGTCGAGGTAGAGCCTGACATGGGGCTCAAACTCATGGACTGTGAGAACATGAGCTGAGCTGAAGTCAGATGCTCAATGGATTGAGCCACCCAGGCACCCCTCTCCTTCACAATTTTAATCATAATGTTTACCAAAGGAGGGTTCCAGACACCTTTTCATTTCCAAAATCGGACTCAGTTTGAGATATCAAAGACATATGACAAGCATATACTACAATACAGTGAAAATATACAATTAGTTCCCACTTGAATTTTAAGGACCCATTATATTCTTAGTGGGAAGGGATCAATCAAATTGTCCCTCTTCTTCCTAACTTGGAAAACTCATCAAGTAAACAGAATCCAAGAAAATACAAATTATCGTTAAATTCTTGAGATATTTGATAAGTGTCTTTGAGACTGTAATATTAGAATTAATTTAATCACATTATTAGCTCTTAAACAGAAGGAGTCGCCCTGCAGCTTGGGAAATACTTAAGCGCCACCCTGCTGTCAAAACTGCTTTCATTTGAAATACAGTATACATGTTCTACTAAACTCCGCAAAGCTTTTAATGTTATCCCTTGGTATGATATAAACAGACACTTGAAAAACAAAAAAAAAGAACAAAGAGGTAAAATTTGAGAGCAATCACCACTAATTAACAAAGGTCTTTAGGTAGTTATTCAGGTAATATTTTCTTTTATTTTTAAATAATGCTATTTTTCCAGAAAAAAAAAATTCCCAAAATATCCGTGCCCAAGTCCCCAAATTTTCAAGCATGACTGTGAGGAAAATGGTTTCAGTTTTAATGCACATATTTAGAAAACACACCAGCCAGAGGATTCAATCAAGCCTTAAATATACAAATTTCAGAGATGCAACTTGCAATTCATTAGAGGGTAAATTTAGGCAGATAGTATGGCTTGAAAAATCCATCCATTTCTAGTCACCACCCCCGAAGTTATGACATTTCCATTGCTTTCATAAGCTCCATGATTTCCTATTCATATTCAAAGCTATTTTATTTTTGACTGATAAATTGTATGTTTTAATTTCTCCTCAGTCCTTTTATAGAAACTCTTCTGCATTACCTATGGGCAACAGAATATGCTTTGGAAAAATCAAGTCTATTACTAATCAATGCAATGGTAACAATTCTGTAATTTTCACTGATGTAGGACCTTTCATAACAGTCTCTTAAAAATAAATTCCCACTCGTTCTATAGAAAATTAGATGTGATTTCTTTTGAAGTATAAAATTACTCCTCTAAAAAATGGAACTTACATCATTGGAAATACTAGAAATAATAACCATGTCCTATGAATAATATAAAATAAACTTGGAAAAGTTGCCTCATCTTACTATTTTCACCTGATGTTTTTATAGAAATTCTCAAAATGTCTAATAAAAGATATTTGAAAATATTAATTCATTTAAAAGGAATATGGTAGAGAGAAAATACATGTGTAAGAAAATATATTTATTTGTAGAAGAAATAAGTCCATAATAGAATTCTTGTATATTTTTTACAATTATAATAATGAAACCAAAAATAAAATCTGCATTCTAGCAAAGTCAATAAAGTCCATTTACATAGATGTATATAAGCAATTATTTCAGAATGCTAGTGTTAGTTCCTAAGGTTGCCATAACAAAGTACCATAAGGGCACCTGGGTGACTCAGTAGGTTAGGTATCTGACTCTTGATTTCAGTTCAGGTCATGACCTCACAATTCATGAGTTTGAGCTCCATCATGGGATTCTCTCTCTCTCTGACTCTTCCTCGCTCATGCTCTGTCTCTCTCTCTCTCTCTCTCTCTCTCTCTCTCTCTCTCTCTGTCTCAAGTAAATAAACTTAAAAAAAAAACTTAAAAAAAAAGTACCATAGACTGTGTGGCTTAACAGAAATTTATAGTCTCACAGTTCTGGGGGCTGCAAGTCCAAATCAAGATGTCAGATGTCAGTAGGGTTCTTTTGAGGGCTGTGAGGGAAGGATCTGTTCCAGGCCCGACTCCTTGTGTTGTAGATGGCCATCTTTTTGTGTCTTCCTATCATCTTACCTCTGTGTATGTATCTGTGTCCAAATTTCCTCTCTTTATAAGGCAACCCTAATTGGCTCATTTTAATTTATTTATCTCTTCAAAGACCCTATCTCTAAATAAGGTCACATTCTGAGGTGCTAGAAACTCAGACTTTGATATACGAATTAGCGGAGAAAAGGGGGCACATTTGAGCCCATAACACTATTTTAAAGTATTTTGTAAGGCATAAATTATTCTGGATGTGAATCTTCTATGTTTATTTATGCTATAGCAATTATCAACACTGAAATATTTTCAAAAACAAATATATGAAAGTAAATGTATATTGATGAAAATAATTGAAAATTGCTAAAATTTGTATTTTTTTAGATAGAATTGATTATTTGTCTAGACTATGATATAAATAAGCATGATAATTTATTATACAGCTAAATGAAGTCATCATGCAATTGTTAAATACAGGTATATTTAACAGAAAAAGGATTTGCAACATGCATGCAGACCTCTTTAATAACTTTAATAAAGTTATTAACAATAGTTATTCAAAGGTGAAAAATCATATGCACATATGTACATTTATAGCTCCGTACAAACACATTGGAGCAGATTTTACTTTAATCATGACCAGAGGTTTAAACATGTCTAGTCATGGGAAATCGGTGGGCTGTAGATGCAGATTTACAAGGGTGCTTTTTATTTTACTGAGAAAGGAAAGAGTTTTGCAAATGTGCCTTGGGAGTCTCAAAATACCAGGAGGGTAGGTAGTTCATTATAGACTGAGCAGCAGGGGCCAAAATTCAGCAAACTTTGAATTGTCATCATTCTTACAACTCATCTGAAAATTTAGATGGATGGGATGAGAAAACTGAGGCTATGTATTTCATTATATGACAACAGAAGAAACTAAAGCTTAATTTTATCATTATGATATAACTATTAGTGTAATGTAATGAAAAAAAGGATTTGGGGATCAGACAGAGCTTGAACAATTAAGGGGTTCCTCAGCCTCAATTTCCACAATGTTTAAAATATAGTATGGTGACCCCTGCCTTAAAAGATTCTATAAAGACGGAAATGTAATATGATCTGAATATCTAAATGAGAAGCAAACTATATGTGAGTTTTTACATGCAGTATAACACAGATGGCTCTAAATTGCTTAATTTTGGCCTGTGAAGTCTGGGAAAGTATTACTTGGGGAGGCACATTAGCATCAAGTAACCTGAATCAATGTTATTTGTGCATGCTTAGAGATGTTAGGGATAGAATTGGTTACCACTAAAGCAGAAAGGAGGAAGAAGATAAAGGCGGGAGTAGAATGGGGTGGGGTGGGGATGGGGAGGAGATAAGGAGGCAGAGAAGGAGAAGACCTAAAGAAATTTAGTAATTCTTCGTGGCTGTGTTGTCTTGAAAATCCAATTATTGGCTGTCTTTGTTAAGTCACTCTCTTAAAAAATCATATATATAGAAGCATAGAGTCAGAAGCTGCATTGTGGATATATCATTTATCCATGTAGAAAAGTCTACAAACAGGCTCATGGGTGGCTCAGTCGGTTAAGTGGCCAACTTCGGCTCAGGTCATGATCTCGTGGTTCATGAGTTCGAGCCCCGCTTCGGGGTCTGTGCTGACAGCTCAGAGCCTGGAGCCTGTTTCAGATTCTGTCTCCCTCTCTCTGACCCTCCCCCGTTCATACTCTGTCTCTCTCTGTCTCAAAAATAAATAAACGTTAAAAAAAATAAAAAAAATAAAAAAAATAGAAGAGTCTAAAAACAAACAATAACAAAAAACGTGTAATACCGGTGTTTTTGATAACATAGTATTTCCAATGACAGCATCAAACACAGATTCAAAAAGTGTTGTTTTTCAAACAACAGAGATGGACCTGCAGATGATGTGGTTTGTAATACTGTCATATATGACTCGAAATATGGCTACGGTGATAGATATGATGTCAAACATGCATGTAAAAAGTTTGAAAGTTTTCACATATATATTTTGAGAGTGAAACAAGGACTATTGCTATACTAAAGAATATCTTCTACAATATGACTAAAATATATGTGCATAATTATTTATGGTATTATTTAACTGCATTGATTATATATCTGTGTTTATAAACAAATACATTATATAAATATTCAGTTTCTCCCTCTAATATTTTGGATCTTTTACTTGGGTAAAGCAGTTATCATTTTTATAGGATCATATCATGATTATGTGTTCTCTTTATAATCAGGCATATAAGTACGCCCATATAAGTATCCAAACATGTGCATAGTAGCACACTATGCATGTAGTTTTAAATGTGTGAAATGTTAACTTCCTCTACTGTCTAAATAGTTGAAAAATGAGAGTATTCTCTTTATAAAACTAAAATAAAAATTATGACCAAGAATGCCTGATGTGAAATCAGCTAGTCTGGGATTCTACCTCTGAAGGTAACCAAAACATATCAAAGAGTACTGGAACTAAGTGAGATATAAATTACTTAGCTGAGAAAACTGCTGATGGGAGGCGCAGGAAGATGGCGGCGTAGGAGGACGCTGGGCTCACCGCGCGTCCTGCTGATCACTTAGATTCCACCTACACCTGCCTAAATAACCCAGAAAACCGCCAGAGGATTAGCAGAACGGAGTCACCGGACCCAAGTGCAGACGAGAGGCCCACGGAAGAGGGTAGGAAGGGCGGCGAGGCGGTGCGCGCTCCACGGACTGGCGGGAGGGAGCCGGGGCGGAGGGGCGGCTCGCCAGCCAAGCAGAGCCCCCGAGTCCGGCCTGCAAAAGCGGAGGGGCCTGACGGACTGTGTTCCGACAGCAAGCGCAACTTAGCGTCTGGGAGGTCATAAGTTAACAGCTCTGCTCGGAAAGCGGGAAGGCTGGAGGACAAAGGGAGGGTGAGCTGCGGAGCCCCCGGACGACAGAGCTCAGTTTGGCGGGGAACAAAGGCGCTCGCCAGCGCCATCTCCCCCGCCCATCCCCCAGCCAAAATCCCAAAGGGAACCGGTTCCGGCCAGGGAAATTGCTCGCTCCGCGCAAACACCCAACTCTGTGCTTCTGCGGAGCCAAACCTCCGGCAGCGGATCTGACTCCCTCCGGCTGCCACAGGGCCCCTCCTGAAGTGGATCACCTAAGGAGAAGCGAGCTAAGCCTGCCCCCCCTCCCGCCGTGCACCTTGCCTTCCCACCCCAGCTAATACGCCAGATCCCCAGCATCACAAGCCTGGCAGTGTGCAAGTAGCCCAGACGGGCCACGCCACCCCACAGTGAATCCCACCCCTAGGAGAGGGGAAGAGAAGGCACACACCAGTCTGACTGTGGCCCCAGCGGTGGGCTGGGGGCAGACATCAGGACTGACTGCGGCCCCGCCCACCAACTCCAGTTATACACCACAGCACAGGGGAAGTGCCCTGCAGGTCCTCACCACACCAGGGACTATCCAAAATGACCAAGCGGAAGAATTCCCCTCAGAAGAATCTCCAGGAAATAACAACAGCTAATGAGCTGATCAAAAAGGATTTAAATAATATAACAGAAAGTGAATTTAGAATAATAGTCATAAAATTAATCGCTGGGCTGGAAAACAGTATACAGGACAGCAGAGAATCTCTTGCTACAGAGATCAAGGGACTAAGGAACAGTCACGAGGAGCTGAAAAACGCTTTAAAGGAAATGCAAAACAAAATGCAAACCACCACAGCTCGGATGGAAGAGGCAGAGGAGAGAATAGGTGAACTAGAAGATAAAGTTATGGAAAAAGAGGAAGCTGAGAAAAAGAGAGATAAAAAAATCCAGGAGTATGAGGGGAAAATTAGAGAACTAAGTGATACACTAAAAAGAAATAATATACGCATAATTGGTATTCCAGAGGAGGAAGAGAGAGAGAAAGGTGCTGAAGGGGTACTTGAAGAAATAATAGCTGAGAACTTCCCTGAACTGGGGAAGGAAAAAGGCATTGAAATCCAAGAGGCACAGAGAACTCCCTTCAGACGTAACTTGAATCGATCTTCTGCACGACATATCATAGTGAAACTGGCAAAATACAAGGATAAAGAGAAAATTCTGAAAGCAGCAAGGGGTAAACGTGCCCTCACATATAAAGGGAGACCTATAAGACTCGTGACTGATCTCTCTTTTGAAACTTGGCAGGCCAGAAAGAATTGGCACGAGATTTTCAGTGTGCTAGACAGCAAAAATATGCAGCCGAGAATCCTTTATCCAGCAAGTCTGTCATTTAGAATAGAAGGAGAGATAAAGGTCTTCCCAAACAAACAAAAACTGAAGGAATTTGTCACCACTAAACCAGCCCTACAAGAGATCCTAAGGGGGACCCTGTGAGACAAAGTACCAGAGACATCACTACAAGCATAAAACATACAGACATCACAATGACTCTAAACCCGTATCTTTCTATAATAACACTGAATGTAAATGGATTAAATGCGCCAACCAAAAGACATAGGGTATCAGAATGGATAAAAAAACAAGGCCCATCTATTTGCTGTCTACAAGAGACTCATTTTAGACCTGAGGACACCTTTAGATTCAGAGTGAGGGGATGGAGAACTATTTATCATGCTACTGGAAGCCAAAAGAAAGCTGGAGTAGCCATACTTATATCAGACAAACTAGACTTTAAATTAAAGGCTGTAACAAGAGATGAAGAAGGACATTATATAATAGTTACAGGGTCTATCCATCAGGAAGAGCTAACAATTATAAATGTCTATGCGCCGAATACCGGAGCCCCCAAGTATATAAAACAATTACTCATAAACAGAAGCAACCTTATTGATAAGAATGTGGTAATTGCTGGGAACTTTAACACCCCACTTACAGAAATGGATAGATCATCCAGACACACGGTCAATAAAGAAACAAGGGCCCTGAATGAGACATTGGATCAGATGGACTTGACAGATATATTTAGAACTCTGCATCCCAAAGCAACAGAATATACTTTCTTCTCGAGTGCACATGGAACATTCTCCAAGATAGATCATATACTGGGTCACAAAACAGCCCTTCATAAGTTTACAAGAATTGAAATTATACCATGCATACTTTCAGACCACAATGCTATGAAGCTTGAAATCAACCACAGGAAAAAGTCTGGAAAACCTCCAAAAGCGTGGAGGTTAAAGAACACCCTACTAACGAATGAGTGGGTCAACCAGGCAATTAGAGAAGAAATCAAAAAATATATGGAAACAAACGAAAACGAAAATACAACAATCCAAACGCTTTGGGACGCAGCAAAGGCAGTCCTGAGAGGAAAATACATTGCAATCCAGGCCTATCTCAAGAAACAAGAAAAATCCCAAATACAAAATCTAACAGCACACCTAAAGGAAATAGAAGCAGAACAGCAAAGGCAGCCTAAACCCAGCAGAAGAAGAGAAATAATAAAGATCAGAGCAGAAATAAACAATATAGAATCTAAAAAAACTGTAGAGCAGATCAACGAAACCAAGAGTTGGTTTTTTGAAAAAATAAACAAAATTGACAAACCTCTAGCCAGGCTTCTCAAAAAGAAAAGGGAGATGACCCAAATAGATAAAATCATGAATGAAAATGGAATTATTACAACCAATCCCTCAGAGATACAAACAATTATCAGGGAATACTATGAAAAATTATATGCCAACAAATTGGACAACCTGGAAGAAATGGACACATTCCTGAACACCCACACTCTTCCAAAACTCAATCAGGAGGAAATAGAAAGCTTGAACAGACCCATAACCAGCGAAGAAATTGAATCGGTTATCAAAAATCTCCCAACAAATAAGAGTCCAGGACCAGATGGCTTCCCAGGGGAGTTCTACCAGACGTTTAAAGCAGAGATAATACCTATCCTTCTCAAGCTATTCCAAGAAATAGAAAGGGAAGGAAAACTTCCAGACTCATTCTATGAAGCCAGTATTACTTTGATTCCTAAACCAGACAGAGACCCAGTAAAAAAAGAGAACTACAGGCCAATATCCCTGATGAATATGGATGCAAATATTCTCAATAAGATACTAGCAAATCGAATTCAACAGCATATAAAAAGAATTATTCACCATGATCAAGTGGGATTCATTCCTGGGATGCAGGGCTGGTTCAACATTCGCAAATCAATCAACGTGATACATCACATTAACAAAAAAAAAGAGAAGAACCATATGATCCTGTCAATCGATGCAGAAAAGGCCTTTGACAAAATCCAGCACCCTTTCTTAATAAAAACCCTTGAGAAAGTCGGGATAGAAGGAACATACTTAAAGATCATAAAAGCCATTTATGAAAAGCCCACAGCTAACATCATCCTCAATGGGGAAAAACTGAGAGCTTTTTCCCTGAGATCAGGAACATGACAGGGATGCCCACTCTCACCGCTGTTGTTTAACATAGTGCTGGAAGTTCTAGCATCAGCAATCAGACAACAAAAGGAAATCAAAGGCATCCAAATTGGCAAAGATGAAGTCAAGCTTTCGCTTTTTGCAGATGACATGATATTATACATGGAAAATCCGATAGACTCCACCAAAAGTCTGCTAGAACTGATACATGAATTCAGCAAAGTTGCAGGATACAAAATCAATGTCCAGAAATCAGTTGCATTCTTATACACTAACAATGAAGCAACAGAAAGACAAATAAAGAAAATGATCCCATTCACAATTGCACCAAGAAGCATAAAATACCTAGGAATAAATCTAACCAAAGATGTAAAGGATCTGTATGCTGAAAACTATAGAAAGCTTATGAAGGTAATTGAAGAAGACTTAAAGAAATGGAAAGACATTCCCTGCTCATGGATTGGAAAAATAAATATTGTCAAAATGTCAATACTACCCAAAGCTATCTACACATTCAATGCAATCCCAATCAAAATTGCACCAGCATTCTTCTCGAAATTAGAACAAGCAATCCTAAAATTCATATGGAACCACAAAAGGCCCCGAATAGCCAAAGGAATTTTGAAGAAGAAGACCAAAGCAGGAGGCATCACAATCCCAGACTTTAGCCTCTACTACAAAGCTGTCATCATCAAGACAGCATGGTATTGGCACAAAAACAGACACACAGACCAATGGAATAGAATAGAAACCCCAGAACTAGACCCACAAACGTATGGCCAACTCATCTTTGACAAAGCAGGAAAGAACATCCAATGGAAAAAAGACAGCCTCTTTAACAAATGGTGCTGGGAGAACTGGACAGCAACATGCAGAAGGTTGAAACTAGACCACTTTCTCACACCATTTACAAAAATAAACTCAAAATGGATAAAGGACCTAAATGTGAGACAGGAAACCATCAAAACCTTAGAGGAGAAAGCAGGAAAAGACCTCTCTGACCTCAGCCGTAGCAATCTCTTACTCGACACATCCCCAAAGGCAAGGGAATTAAAAGCAAAAGTGAATTACTGGGACCTTATGAAGATAAAAAGCTTCTGCACAGCAAAGGAAACAACCAACAAAACTAAAAGGCAACCAACGGAATGGGAAAAGATATTTGCAAATGACATATCGGACAAAGGGCTAGTATCTAAAATCTATAAAGAGCTCACCAAACTCCACACCCGAAAAACAAATAACCCAGTGAAGAAATGGGCAGAAAACATGAATAGACACTTCTCTAAAGAAGACATCCAGATGGCCAACAGGCACATGAAAAGATGTTCAGCGTCGCTCCTTATCAGGGAAATACAAATCAAAACCACACTCAGGTATCACCTCACGCCAGTCAGAGTGGCCAAAATGAACAAATCAGGAGACTATAGATGCTGGAGAGGATGTGGAGAAACGGGAACCCTCTTGCACTGTTGGTGGGAATGCAAATTGGTGCAGCCGCTCTGGAAAGCAGTGTGGAGGTTCCTCAGAAAATTAAAAATAGACCTACCCTATGACCCAGCAATAGCACTGCTAGGAATTTATCCAAGGGATACAGGAGTACTGATGCATAGGGGCACTTGTACCCCAATGTTCATAGCAGCACTCTCAACAATAGCCAAATTATGGAAAGAGCCTAAATGTCCATCAACTGATGAATGGATAAAGAAATTGTGGTATATATACGCAATGGAGTACTACGTGGCAATGAGAAAAAATGAAATATGGCCCTTTGTAGCAACGTGGATGGAACTGGAGAGTGTGATGCTAAGTGAAATAAGCCATACAGAGAAAGACAGATACCATATGGTTTCACTCTTATGTGGATCCTGAGAAACTTAACAGGAACCCATGGGGGAGGGGAAGGAAAAAAAAAAAAAAAGAGGTTAGAGTGGGAGAGAGCCAAAGCATAAGAGACTGTTAAAAACTGAGAACAAACTGAGGGTTGATGGGGGGTGGGAGGGAGGGGAGGGTGGGTGATGGGTATTGAGGAGGGCACCTTTTGGATGAGCACTGGGTGTTGTATGGAAACCAATTTGTCAATAAATTTCATAAAAAAATAAAATAAAATAAATTACTTAGCTGAATTGTTATTTTATTGATGAGAAAATTTAAAAGGCAATCAAACTAGTCCTATGATTACTCAGGCAGTTGGAGGACCAGATCCCAGGTTCATCCATACTTCATTTTCAGAACAATTTCTCATATATCATGGCAGCTCCCTTTAGTCCCAAACTATACTTTGACTGCTGTCCTACAGGAAGATCACTGGATTTGAATTGGAATACTAAAAGGTTGAGCTGAGCCACCACCCTAAAACAAGATGGTAGAATTGGGGCCAAGGAGTGACCTGAGCCATTTTGCAAATCTATTTACCAAGCTATTCATTTATTCATTCTTTCAATTTAACATTCATTGACTCCTAGTGTAGGTTTTATACAACATCAGTTTAACTCAACTGCAGTTATCCTATAAGGTTCTGGACCTGGGTTGGCCACAAAAGAAATTTGGTTAATATTTGGAAAGTAAAAGTGAGGCAGTAACCATGTTTATGCTTGGAAGACTTTTGTATGATCAAGTGTTATTACAGCTTAGGCATACTGTTGAGATTTGCTGGTTCACCTTATTGGTGTGGGGCAGCTGCAGATCCCATTGAAATCTCCTTATTCAGTTCCTCTGAATCCAGCATCAGGCATCTGGACACATCTATGAGGAAAGATTTGGTAGCTAGGAAATAATCTGCATCATTGAAATTGAACCTTGAAGATAGGTTCCAATTTGGTTGTCCTCATGGTTACGAGACCAATCTCACAGGTTCTACTTTGCCCTTCTTTTTCCCAACTCACACCCATCTTTTCTTCTAGTCTTTCCTGAGGACCTCGGGCTCAGCACCAAATGCGGAGCAACAGCCTTACTTAGACTGTTTAACTATCTTCCACAATTGCATAAGGTCAAATCCCTACTCTAAATCCTTATAGTATCATTGTCCAGAGGGATTAGACAGCTACCTTGTGTTTGGTCAATTAGATTGAAGCACTTACATCACAGGACGGCAGTACTTGTCCTCACTGGAATAGGCATTCTGAATATAAATTTTCCTTCTCTGCCCATAAGGTTTCTGCCAAAATCACTACCCATGCACTTATAGAATGCCTTATTAACTGTCGTGGAATTTTAATGCTGCTTCTGATCAAAAAGTTGATTTAACAGCAAATGAAGAGCAGAGTGGCTCATGTCATGGAATTCTCTGGTCTCACCATGTGTCCCATCACCTTGCAGCAGATGGCCTGGCAAGATGATGGAATGGCCTGTTTGAAGACTCAGTTGTGCCACCAGTTGTTCGTCAGTATCTTGTGCAAATGGACTAATATCCTCAGGAAGCTTTGTATGCTCTAAACCAGCAACCGATGTAAGACTATTTCTCTCATAGCCCTCTCTCCTGGCTCTAGAAATCAAGGGGTAGAAACAGGAGTGGCTCTTCCCCTCACTCTTCCTGATTCAGCTCGCGAAAATTTTGCTGCTTGGCACCAAAATGTTGGGCTCTGTTGGTCCAGAGCTCTTAGTTCCCAAGAGTGGAATGGTACCATTGGTAGCCTTAGCAATGGTCCATTAAATTAGACATCGAGACAGCCTGGGGTCACTTTGGACTCCTCATGCCAGTGAATCAACAAGTTGAGAAAGGGCTGCTTTAGTCTGTGGGTTAATTGATCCTAAATGTCAAAAGGAAACCTCGTTGATGCTACCACAGTGTGGAAAAGGAGAATATCCGAAATATATGATATTACCTCTTAGTATTCCCATGTCCAGTGATAAAGGTCAATGGAAAACTACAGCTGAATGCAGGCATTACCGCTAATAGCCCAGACACTTCAAGAATGAATGTTTTGTTTACTTCACTAGGCAAGGAACAATGACCAGCAGTAGTGCTTAGGGAAAACAAAAGGGTAAAGATTACATAACAGAAGAAGGAAGTTATAAATACCTGCCTCAACCATGTGACCAGTTGTAGAAGTGAAGGTTGTAATCGGTATGAGTATTACTTTCTTATTTTGATATTAATGTATTTGTACACATATTAACTAATTCTTTTTTTCCCTTCCCCCTCTGCCTACCATATAGTTTAGGTAGTTTTGATAGTAGCTAACCTTATATTTCATATTGAAGTGACAGGATATCAAAGGGGCAATATGACCCAGCTAGAGAAGGAATGAACAACATCCAAAGATGGATAAAAAAGCAGAGAATGATTTTACTCTTATATTTTTTGGAAAGTGTGGATGGTTATAAAATGTATGTTTGTGCCAATTCAACAAAGATGGACCGCTACGGCTTCATACTTCGTCAAATCAGCTCCACTGAAACCCAGACTCGCAGAACTCTCTTCCCTGTTTGGTTCTGTGTTACAGTGAGCCATATAAGAAGTTTGTGCAGGAGTAGAAGCCAAGCAGCAGCCAAGTTTAGGCTTGGAAGTTTGGTAGAGTGCCAGACTCTCTCTTCCTGCTCACATGCATTGTCGCTGATCAGCTGGCTCACCTTGTTGTGGGGAACAGCTGGGCCTACAGCTCTTCGAGCTTCCCCTGGATCTCAGCAACATCAGTTTCTCCAAATCCTGACCCACAATTCCTCCTGCCAGATCACCCCCTTCACCTTCTGCACATCCTGAGCAAGAGGTATGTGGAGCTCACGGTGAAGTTCACCAGCTACCCCTGCAGGTGACCCACATCACTGAAGTTGGCATTTCTGAGAACTAGAATGGTTCCCCAATGTCTTTGGAGTTTGAGCTTATCCTCCCAGGTTTCAAGTTCTCCTCATTCTCTCCTACTCCACATCCATTTCCCTTACCAGTTGCCTGTACTATAGACTTCAGACTCATCACCAGATGCAGAAGCAACAGCCTCACCTAAACTCTTTAGCCAGGTCCCACGATTGCAGAAAGACAAATCACTGTAATAAGTCCCTTATTCCTTATCATTCATGTAGTTCTATTTCTCTTATCTGAGACTAACTGACACACTCCCTGGTATGCATTGAATGCATACGGTATGTTGAAGTCCTAATCCCTGGCACCCATAAATGTGATCTTATTTGAAAATAGTGTCTTTACAGTGTAATCAAGTTGAGATGAGGTCCTTACGGTGAGGCTAGTCCAGTATGGCTGCTCTCCTTATAAAAAGAGAAGAGACATAGATAGACACACACAGAAGGAAGATGAAGATGAAAGCAGAGATGGGAATTATGCTGACAAAGCCAAGGAACTTTGGGGGCTACCAGAAGCTGGAAGAAGGAGGAAAGGATCCTCTCTTAGAGGTTTTAGAAGGAATATGGACCTACCAATACCTTGATTTTGGACTTCCAGCCTCCAGAACAGTTAGAGAACAAATTTCTGTTGCATTAAGCCATCCAAAATTTTTGGTTGTTTCTTACAAATACAGATATTTCATGTGTTAAATAGAGGAGGTTGTAGGCAGCATCAAAGAATGAAAATGTGTCTATAAGATTTGGTAACAAGGAGACTGTTGGTAGATGATCAAGAGAGTGGAATTATGGGAATCAAATTGCAGGAGTTGAGGGGTGAATAAATATAAGAAAGTGAAGGAATTTAAAGGGAAGTTTTATATCAGTGAGTTTGGATAAAATGAGGAAAAGAGAAATAGCATGGAATTTGGGACAAAAGGAGCAAACAGAGTCAAATAGAGGAATTTTTAGTTAATGCAAGAAAAGTGAGGGTATTGATAGGACCCATTTAAATTCACATTTAGAAGACAAAACAACTCGTACTATTTTTAACACAAGAAGAAATATGCATATACAACACTGAAAATCTTCCAAAATAGGCATATGCTTGGTTACTTCTTTGTAACACTATCCTTGGTTTCACATGTAAAACTTGTTTATAAAAGAAATCACTTCTTAGCAAAGGGAATTGGGTAAACTAACACGTATTGGATGAGTCCTTATATGGGACTCCCATTCATCTTTTGCTGAAATCTGTTTTATCAGGATACTGTATCACAGACTTATAAGCAAATACTTTCTTATTACTTAAGCAGAAGGAGTAGGACTCATGGATACTCTGATGAACCTCATTATTATAAGCCTTCCTTTATAAAGCAAAGAATCATAGTTGTAGGTGGAGTTGTTATCTGCTTAATTTCAACAATGACTTGCTATACATAGGCTTTGTTTAGTACTAGAAAAATAATTATTCCCTTCAAGTTACCTTTCTGAGCTTGTTTTTTCTTCTTTAAATAAAGATTAAAATATCTACCTCTATAAATATATTGTAGGTATGAAAAGATACACAAATAAAAAAATGCTACGCAAATGACTACCATTGCTATTTTCTTAGCAAAACACATTTATTGCATGTATGTATGTATGTATGTATATAATAAGTTGTGTGCATTATGCTTGATAGAATAATTAGGATAAGAAGTGATTTATGCAATTTTTACTGTGAAATTTCTTTAATAACCTACACTTACAAATTTGGGGTATAGGTATTAATTCATTTAAATTTAGTAAAATTTTTTGATGCATATAATCCATACTGAACCTTTATATCTGAATCAATTAGAAGAAAAAAATTCAGTGGAACATTTATCAAAAGAAGTAAAATTATTTGTATAATCCATAACAAGAAATATTGAGGCAGAAACATTCCCCATATTGTTATAGTTTCAATATCTATTTCTACATGTGTATATATGTGTGTGTGTATATATATATATATATGTGTGTATATATATATATATATATATATATATATATATATATATATATATAAAAGAGAGAGAGACAGAGAAAAGAAATAGTTACCCAATAGTATAACCATTCTATAATCTAACCAAGAAGCACTCAACCTGGTCAAGGAAAGCTTTCAGAAATTGTCTGGAAGAAACACAGATACATTTGGAAGAAAAGTTTCAGTACTTTACTTCCATAAGTCATGAACCTCACAGTCCACAGGACATCTCCAGTTTTTCCAAAATTTCTACTATTGTAAGTATTTCACCTCCTTCCATCACCCTTTGCCTTTGGATAGCTTACCAAGTCCAACAAAAATGTAATGATGGCCACCCAAGGAGAAAGCATCATATGTCTTCCTCTGGGTGTTTGACATACACACCATAACACCACTTAAGGAGCCCACTGTCCAGCTCTGGTATGGAATACATGAACAAGGGACAACAAATTAATAAATTATATTCTCTGGAGTTCATAATGTCAGAAGTTTCTCTCACAAGCAGCTGTAACTTAAAAGTGTTAGAATTTGTTAGCTGATTGATATTTTCAAGTGTTTTTTTCTACCAAAACAAATGTGAAATAGTAAAATGCTATGAATCTCACAGGGCACCAATTTTCAGAATATCTGATGCAATGCTGTATTTACATTTCAAAAGTACAGACGCAAACTGGTAAAATAGCAATATTAGATGAAATTGGATGACACACATGGCAAAAATGGGAAAAAAAGTTGAATTCCCACTATGAAAGTTCAGTTTTATCTCTGCAGAATTTTTTTTTAATTGCCAAGATATTGTTAATGTTTAACAGGTTTCCTGGCATGACATCATCCCATATTTTTCCCCTGCAGAGAAATCCAAACATGTGCTACTGGATATATATATACAGAGGCCCCATCATTCAACAAGATATAAGGAAGTAAGATGATCAGAAAGATAGTCCCACCACATTTAATGCCCCCTCATCAATGAGCCATGTGTCCAAAGCACCATGCACCCCAAACTCTAAGACCTCTAAAAACTCTTCCTTGCTATGATTCTCAGGACCCAAAATATGAAACTAGTCAAAGAAAATTGACTTGACAGCACTTTATTCCTGTGTTTAAATTTATAACTTAAATCTATAAAAAGAGCAGGATTTCTTGGGGTGCCTGGGTGGCCCAGTCAAACATCCAACTTTGGCTCAGGTCATAATCTTGCATTCATGGGTTCAAGAACTGCATCGGGCTCTGTGCTGACAGCTCAGAGTCTGGAGCCTGCTTCAGATTCTGTGTCTCCCTCTTTCTCTTACTCTCCCTCGTTCACGCTCTGCTCTCACTCTCTTAAAAATAAAGAAACTTTAAAAATAAATACATAAATACATAAATACAGGACTTCTCAACCTCAGCATTATGGACGTTTTGGATCAGATCATTCTTTATTGTGTGGAGGTGCTGTCCTGTCCATTGTAAAAGGTTTATCCTAGCATTTCCACCCACTAGATGCCAGGAGCACCCCATCTTTCCACCCTCACCAACTGTGACAGTCAAAAATGTCTCCAGAAATTGCTAAGTGTTTCCTGGGGGACCAAATCACCCAAGCTGAGAACCACTGAACTAGAATGCAAATCCCTGCACAGTGAAGAAATTTAAGCTATACTTGTGTACCTACGATCCTGTATACTTAGTAAAATGTCATCAACCACCAAGTGTCCTCCTCTGCTATCCTGCTCTCAAGAGCCCATGAAATCTTCCCGAGTAGAAATTGTCAATGTACGTTCTGAAGTACCTCCACAGAAGAATCACAAATCTTAGAGTTGCAGGATCGGGAGATGATGTAAATATGAAGCTGACTGTGAACTGGAACGATGACAGCTTAACTAAATATATCCAAGTAGTGAAGGTGGCTAATGACATCGAGCAGGCTAGCTTCAGATGTTTTTGCAATGGAGTACAAAAATGTATATTCATAGCAGAACATTAGCAAAAGGTTGAATTATACATAATACACACATATATATATATATATATACACACACACATATATAGGTATATAGATATTAATTTTTTCACATACATATAGGCATATATGTGCGTGTGTGTATACATGCAAAAAAATTAATTCAAGTAAAGCATTTAGTACAGTGCCAGACACAAGGTGAGTGCCCATTAAATGGTTAAGTGCTGGCTGCTATTCTTAGTAGCAGTAATACTGGCCCTGATAGTTTTCTTTGTATTATTTAATTTATACATTTAAACATTTTAATGTTTAGGAATATTTCTTCTAGGACATGTCCCCCTCCCTGTTTCCCTGTCTCTCTGTCTCTCTGTCTCTCTCTCTCTCTCTCCCTCCTTCCCTCTCAATTGCTCTCTCCTTATAGAAAATTCCTACTCATCTCCAAAGGCCCAGCTCAAGGGTGCACCCCTCTCAGTGGATTCCCCTAAGGTCCCTCACCTTCCCACATGAAGAATTAATTTCCCCTTCATTTGTGTTTCCACAACACTTAGTGCATACTTACATCATAGTGCTTAGCACATTGTATCATAGTTATTAAAGTCTGTGTGCGGCAGGCCCACCACAGCCCCTGGCCCTCGGGCTGTGGGCTTTTGGGATTTTATTTACTCGGCCTCCTGTCCCTTGTGCTAGCTACATGGTAGGAGCTCAGCAAAAGCATGCCGACCTCAGCTGAATTATCTGGAAAATTCAATCATGTGGAAACCTCATTTCCCAATAATGCCAGATATATGAGGTGTGACTGAAGAGCAATGCCTTCTATATAGAATTTGGGGCTGTCAGCCTTATATGAAAAGATTAAATCAGTGAAATGATGCAAAGTGTGTTAGCTTTTTAACCAAGAAAAATAAAAATCTGGATAAATATCAGAACACTCTGTTAAATTGCACACATTTAAATACAAGTAGGAATAAATGGGGGAGGTGGGAGATGGTAGAACTAGAATATATCATTTTAAGACTTTTAAGTCTTGCTAAGATAAATAGCTGTGAAAGAGATGACATAATGGGGCATTAAAAATTTTTTGATTCATTAATGCTGTCAAAAAACCCACAGACTAGATGGTTAATAGATCAGACAATGTCTTGAGTAGAAAACATATCTATAAAACATCAATCTGAATTACTTCAAGAATCCCCACCACAACACTCCTTGATAATATGTTAGGGAAAGTAAGCCTTATATATTTAACACAGTGCATTCAACAATGCATATACATATATGTATATACATATACATATACATATACATATACACATATATGCATTGTTGAATGCACTGTATTAAATAACACAATCTGTACCAGCTTTTTAATTTTTTTTGAGTTTAATTCAAAACACTAAGTAGGAGTGCCTGGATGGCTCAGTTGGAAGAGCACACAACTCTTGATCTTGGGGTCGTAAGTTTGAGTCCAATGTTGGATATAGAGACTACGTAAATAAATACACTTTTTGTAATTAATTTATTTATTTTGAGACAAAGAAAAAGCAGGGGAGGAGCAGAGAAAGAGAGAGAAGCAGCTCAGAGATGTCAGCACAGAGCCCAACAGACATGGGGCTTGATCTCACAAAAACATGATATCATGACCAGAGCCAAAATCAAGAGTCCCACGCTTAACCACCTGAGCCACCTAGGCACCTCTAAATAAATAAAACTGAAAAAAAAAATCTAGGTAAAACCCGTAAGCCTGAAGGTAGAAGCTTTAAGAGGTGACCCCAGCTTTTAAATTGGCCAGAGGTACTGGTTTCTTTTCCTATGCCCATTTTGGTTCTTGATCTAGGAAATGTATAAAACCGTAGATAATCAACACTAAACAAAATATAATAACATTTGAATTTCAAAAGTACTTTTTAACATTGAAATTCTTTCTGTTTTAACTGTGATCACATGATTTGTAAATTATTTTTAATCTATTCTTCCTCACCTTCACAGAGTTAAAGTCAAAGCTCTCTGTTGCAGAAAAACTTTCCTTAGTATAGAGGAAAAAAATATATCTATTTCTTTATCTCTCTCCATATTCTGTATGGGGAAAATGCCTTCCATGGCTTAATTAAAAATAAGAGCTACTTATTGTTAAATGCTGGTGTTTTGTTTAGTTTCATTTTGATTTGGTTTTTGCCGGTCTCAACCTGGAGAAGTTTGGGAAGGCTATTTTGTAGAGAAATGTGTAGCATAAAGTTGTTTCATTATTCTCTCTCCTTCTCAACTAGAATTATGTTTGTTTCTAATTATAAAAATAATGTTTGTTAGAAAAAATTTCAAAAGTACACAAAAAGGTAAGAATTAAAATTTCAAACCCACAAGTCTGCAATAAACACTTGGTGCTTCCATCTGATCTGTTTTCCACATGAATTTATTTTAAATTAGTATAATCATATATCATACTTTTAGTCAACTAATGTTATAATCTGAGAACCTTCCAGTGTTATCCAATATTTTTAAAACCTAATTTCTACTTGCTATATAAAGTATAGTATCTCTGTTTTTCAGAAAACAAAGTGTAACTTCTTACCTCCTGTTTAACACTGAACTGAAATATTCTCAATTTATGCAATTGCCAACACTAATACTGTAATAAACACTTATATGTGAATCTGTGTCCAATTTGTTTACATCTCTGATATTCCTATAAAATAAATTCATAAATAAGTAATCTCCCATCTCTACCACTCTTCAGCAGTATTTTAAATAAGAGCTTTATTTATTTACCATTTGCTTTCAGAGACAGTTTCATTGGTGTTGCTAGCAAGTTGGGTGGTATTCATTTCATTATTAAACTTAAAAGCATACTAATTCCTTTTATATGAATCAAAGATCAGGTGATTTTTTCATGAAGTAAAGGCACCTGGCATCATATGACTTACTTGATCTTTACATAAAAATAGGTGTCAGTAAATGGTAGCTATTATTATCATAATAACCACCTACTTTTGGTTAACCTATGTATGCCATCCTCTAAACCTAGTAAACTAGGTGCTCCTACTGAACTATATGAGTATATATTGACCAATGTATTTATAAAGTCTCAGCTATGGTCTTTGTACTGTGATAAGCACTAGTTCTTCCCAAATCATCTCAAATGCTTTTATTGTTCTGAAATACTTATTATTACTTTTATTCTTTTCATATTTGTAAACGGAGACCCTAAGATATACAGCAATTTCCCCATAGGGAAATTCCAAACTCCATGCTGTTATTGCTATACATGACTACTTTCTGTGCTGGCTGAAATCCTACACGGACACCTGAAATATTCGAAGAATTACATGTACTGTTTGTACATCATCCATCCCTTAAATCTATTTCTTCGGAACAAAAAGAAGAGTGCAAAACGTGACTCCTGGATGTATAGACAAGAACCCAGGACTGCATCTTCTTACACTGTAGATTAATGAACACCACGTAATGGGTGAATGCCAATTTCAAAGAAAAAGAAAGCACTATTCCAGAGATTCTCTCAACTGATCAATAGAATATAAAATTGAAATGTAGGGTATACGTGTGGGAGTTTGTATATTTTGGATATTGAAAAAGATAATTGGCAAAAATAAAACCCACAGAAAATAATAAGTATAGCATAAACTTACAGGATGATTTAGCAACAATATGTGATAGTAGATTTCAAGGGTGTGAACTTGATAGAATGAATATGGAATTTAATTTACTGAATTGAATTTTAATAAATGCTATTCAGTAAGTTGGATACCAATCTATTCAATCTATGCCATCCTAGAGTTCAGAATATCAAATACAAATATTTGAGAATATCAAATACAAATACAAATATTTGAGAATTGATCAATATATACATGTATTTTAGAAATCACTTTTCAAAGATGTAGGGAAAATATCAAGGACATTAAGAAATCCTGTGTCTTAGATTTTTTTCAACTTTTTTTTTTTTTTTTTTTTTTTTTTTTTGGGACAGAGAGAGACAGAGCATGAACGGGGGAGGGGCAGAGAGAGAGGGAGACACAGAATCGGAAACAGGCTCCAGGCTCCGAGCCATCAGCCCAGAGCCTGACGCGGGGCTCGAACCCACGGACCGCGAGATCGTGACCTGGCTGAAGTCGGACGCTTAACCGACTGCGCCACCCAGGCGCCCCCCTGTGTCTTAGATTTAAATACATGTTAAAAGAAGTAAAGACTTAGCCAACTTATACCCAAGAGTACTGAAAAAGCATACAAATGTAGCTATAGAAACATTGAGAGTAATATTTTTTAAATCATGTATAATTAGATAACGAACTTTCAAGATAAACAAATGTCCCATATTCAAAGAAATAGAAATTCTCAAAATTGTAAAGTCTGATAAAGTAAGCATCAACACCCATAAATATTCCGAGATGTGTTATTCACAAAAATCAGCATGGGTTCATCAGAAATGAATCTATAAACTATTATCGATAGTCTTTTCTATTAGTCCTTTATTTTCATCACATGTATTATGTCTTAAATTATACAGTTCACATACTTAGAGGTGAAAGAAAGCTAAATGGATGGCTGGTTCAATGGATAACATTCAAAAATATCCTGAGCAGACAGAACAATAGACCTGATTAAAGGTTAGGACATCAAATTGTGATCATTGTAAAAGTCTGTATTTAGATTCACATAATCAATAAGTATATTCTAGAGGTAGAGATCTGGCATACCAGTGGTTCCTGTAAAAACCACTTGGGTGGTTATGAAATAACCAACTACAAATTCCGTGTGCATAACTATTGTGAATGACAAAAAAATAGAGACAATTCAAGCATTTTGAGATATGTTAATGGAGTATTATCCCAATCATGGACAATAGTAATTTGAAAACTAATTCATATCAAGCAAATTAGTGCTGAGGATTAAAAAAAAGAAACTACTTAAGACACTATCCTTTCTTTAAGGAGCTCACAATCCAAATGTGGGAACAAACATAGAAAAACAGATTTATAAATAAAATATTTGTTAGTTACAGAAATATAATTAAATAATACATGGAGTATTATTTTAAATTCTCATCACTTAATTTTAAGGTGCCATCATTATTTAGTACTAAAAAAATAATGTAGTATGCCAGGCTCTGTCTCTAAAAACAACAAAAAAAAACTTAGTATACTCATTTTTTTTTTAATTTTTAAAAAATATTTTAATGTTTATTTATTTTTGAGAGAGAGAGACAGAGTGTAAGCAGGGGAGCAGCAGAGAGAGAGGAGACACAGAATCCGAAGCAGCTCCAGGCTCCAAGCTGTCAGCACAGAGCCCAACTCAGGGCTCAAACTCACGAACCACGAGATCATGACCTGAGCTGAAGTCAGACACTTAACCGACTGAGCCACCCAGGCGCCCCTTAGTATACTCATTTTATAAATGAAACCACTGAATTGAAATTTAAATAAACAACCGAAAACTCACCCACAGACAAATAGCTAGTAAGTGTTAGAGTTAAGAAAGGAACACAAATCTTTCTGCCCTGGAATTACTGCTCTCAAAATAAGATCAGCACTTAATCAAAGTATGTCCTGCTGAACCAGTGTTTCATGGGCATTAAGTATTATGCACCCAAAGGAAAAGATTCCATAATGAGATAATTTTGAAGAAGACTAGGTTTCCTTACTTATAAAGCCTTCCTAAGACTTTAATATAAGATGTGCATTGTGAATCTACTAGAGAAAGGTCTAGCAGGTAGGATTTTCAAATGCATTTAACCTCAGAAGCTTTTTATTCTTTTTTCTTCGTTGAGTATTGTGAGGGACCAATGTCCCATTGAACATCCATTGGGAACTCTGGCACTCTCCAAAACAAAGAAAAATCTAAATGTCAGGGACTAGAAATTTTCAAGGAGAGGGAGGAGCCTTGGAAGGGACAAGATAGCTGTCTTTAAATATCTCATCGAAGAAAGACATACTATTTCACCAGAGGGATGATCTAGATCTAATAAATGGAAACAGATTTCACCTTAACATTTCACTGTTGCACTATATGCTAACTTGGATGTAAATTTTAAGAAATAAAAAAATAAAATAAATAAATAAATAAATAATCAATGAGAGTTTGAAAAAACTACATATGAGAGCTGTCCAACAAAGGTGGCTAATCACCCATGAAGGTTTTACCCAAGAGATTTCTTCAGTGGATGAAAGGTCAGACAACTCTGCTAAGCTTTCCTTTCAACTCTGCTATTTGATGGTTCATTTGCAGTAATTATCAACTGAAGTTTTCATATATTTTGTATTTCAGACTATCTGTCAATTTTTTGCAACATTTTGAATTAACCATTTTGTAGACAGAAGAAATACAGGTTAATGGGCAGAATGTTGCAAATATAGTGCCTTACATCAAAATACACATAACAACACACATATAATTTACATCCATGCCAGTGAGAAATAAAGGGTCTCTTCTCCAACTTAAAAAAAACAGCAAGTGATTTAAATCATTTCAATTATAAATTTTGTGTGTGCTGACTAAAACGAAAGTTTTCTCATTTACAAAAGCAGACAAGGGGACTGGAAAGCAAATATGGGGGAAGCATGGGACCATCCAGTGCACAGATTGGTGTTAGGAGGAAGGAGAAGCTGGGGAATGTGGAAGGCACTCTTCAGATCCATTACTCTTACTTTCAATGTGTCTACACCTGGCTTTGAATGTCATTACACCCAAAGAAAACATAATATGATAGATCACATGATTATCAATGGATTTAACTACAATTCATTTGCTAGGACAGTAAGTTAGACATAGAGTTGTTACCTATTAGTGTATTCCTTGATGATCTGATATATGCTAATCTTAATTGTTTCATTTTCAAATCGACTATTACTCTGGTCCTTGTATATCCGGAATTCAGCTGCTGTCACTGCTTCCCCATGAGGAATTTGAGTCAGATCAAACCTGAATTCTTTGTAATGCCTTCGCTGGTGAGAAAAATCCTTGTCTCTTTCAACTGGAAAAGAAAAAAAAAAAGGGAAGGAAAAAAGTTAATCCTTTATAAAATATGGAAATTAATGGTAAATTCTCCTGCTTTGAAGATGAAAACAAGCAAGTAGGATATTATAAAACTGGGAAAACACTGGAACCGCAGGCTCATACATGTTTCCAGTTGAAGGAAATTCCACAAACCAACAACCTTTATTTCAAAAGCAATATAACCTCTGTGGTTTCATACAAATTCTTGGATCCTAACTAGAAAGGGTATCCAAAAATGTTTTTAAAAGCAAAGGTTGTAAAATGATTACTACTATTTTATCAGGTACCAGAACACAGAGGGGTTCATACAGGAATTAGGGATATGTAATAGAAACCCCCAGGGTTCCAGGTGAAGTCAGTGATGAGATTTAGCACAGCTGAGGGAGGAAAATAGCAAGGAGGACTGAGAAATTGCAGGAGCATAAGAACTATGTTTATGACATTGCAAAGGTCAAGTAAATAAAGTAAATTCATGTTCACGAGAGGGATTATTTCTAAAATGCCTTCCCCAGAATTTTTTTTTCTCCTTTCAGCAAATGAAATGTCCTTCTTTTGTTTAAAAAAAAAGCACTTTTATTACTTCTTATACATTGTTTGGTATAACCTCCTTATCCATGGGGCAGCATAAAGCCTTCCAAAGACTTCTGTCTGTTCTTACTCAAAATAGAGAGGAAAACATATTTTCCCCCTTCAGCAACCTTCCCACCAAGTGAAGTCAGAGAACTTTTCCTCTTGGGAACATTATGGAATGTTGAAGAATTCGGGTAGTAAGTGTGAGGCATATTATTATATAACCTGGCTTTGTAAAATAGTATATTATTTGATACTATATCCACTGAACACCAAAAACCATCGTAAGAAATTATCTATGCAAAGGACTCATTTTTAGTAATGCACTATCATGTGGTGGAGTTATGTTTCTCAGTATTGGTAGCTTGCTCAAAATCTCTCTGTTATCTAAGATAATATATAGGTCAGGATCACAAAAATTACACTGCAAAGCACTGGGCACAAGGTGCCTCACAATTACAGCCTATAATAATACTTCTACATATTTCCAGTGATGTGTTCTATTGCTAAAATTTTGTTACAACAAGATAAAAACTGGGTAAGTTGTGTAAATGAACTCCTAAGTTTCAAAAATTGCAGGAAGATAGGAAAATATCTTTAGGTGCATCATTGAAATCATGTCAACGCTGCTGTAATGATGTGAAACTTGGGGGTCCTAAATAAGAGGAAGGATTAATATTAAGGAAAAGATAAGAGGGTCACGACCAACCAGGAATGAGGGTGGAGGCCATGGCTGCTAGAACTCTGAGTTCCAGGACCAGATGGGTTCCATGTCTAGAGGAAGCTCATGACAAAGGAATGCATGATTCCTGGCCTTCATCCTTCGAAACAATCTTCAGTTTATTTTCCCCAGGAGTAGGAGGCCGTTTAGGAGGGCAGGGAGCTCATCTCCACCTCCACCTCCCATACCTAAGCCAGCAAAGAAAAATATAATCTACACCTGGCCCCGGGAAGCTTGACAAGAACAGTGTTCTGGCAGTCGGGCACATGCTGACACCATCTCAGCATGAAGTTTTGTTTTGTTTTGTTTTTTTAAGTATCACTATCTTGGTCCTAAGAGAGGTCTGCTCCCAGGAAGATCAGTAATCAGCTTCTCACTAAATAAGGAAGACAATCCCATTTTTAGGATGTTATTTTGGTCCATAATTTAAACTTCTCCGTCTAACCTTCTGCTGGCAATAGCTTAGACTGGTATGAACATATCTCCCTCCGTACTGTTTGTCCATCCTCCTGACTCAGGTACGTGAGAGGGAATCCGTAAGGTTAGAAAATGCCTACAAACTGGATGTCTAATAACTGAAAGTGCCTTAAAACTTGCCATATTAAAACTTGCCGATTGGGCGCCTGGGTGGCTCAGCCCATTAACCAGCCAACTTTGGCTCAGGTCATGATCTCACGGTTCGTGAGTTTGAGACCCGCGTTGGGCTCTCTGCTGACAGCTCTGAGCCTGGAGCCTGCTTCGGATTCTGTGTGTCCTTCTCTCTCTGCTCCTACCCTGCTTGCTTTCTGTCTTTCTCTCTCTCTCTCTCAAAAATAAACAATAAAATTAGAAAAAAAAAAAAAACTCGCCACAACTTTTGTTTACAAAGAACTAAATTTAATTCACTGCAAACTTATTCTTTTCTGATCCTCATTATATTTGGGCACTGTTCTAAGCATTTCATTCATATTAACATATTATACTTTGTAACAACCAATGAGGTATGTTCTCTGATTATCTCTACTTTGAAGGTAAAAAAAAACAAAAAAAAAAAAAAAACAAAAAAACTGAGGAGGCAGAGAGAATAAAGACCAAAGAATATGAATTCAAGTAGTTGAGGCCACCAAGCTATGTTCTTATGCAGCTTCTGCTTGTAGATTATTACCGTGTCCTAATTTATTAAGTATTTATGCTTTACTAGAGATCTGAAATCTCATATTCACAAGTCCAAAATCCAAAAAGCTCTGAAAACTGAATGTTTAACTTCAAGTTAGTTTGGCAGGAGAACTGGAAATTAGCTGATTTGAGGCAATTTAAAGTCTCTATTTATCCCACTTTCTATAAATATTTACTGCATTGCTACAGAAATGTTCATGTGTTTGACTAGGTTGCACTGTTCCAGACTCTGCTTGAGGACTTCCATATTTTATGATGTATAAACCAACCAACCATTCAAAAACGTATTTTTCTATTCTTAAAGTCAATATTTAAAATTCTAAATAACAATCATCATGCAATTTTTCATTAACAACCATTTTTTTATTTGAAATTTAGACCAAAGAAATTATAGTCCTAAAAATAAGGCCTGAGACACAGGTTAGCATCCAATCTAAAGCACACACCTGCATAATGCAGGTAAGTATTGAATTCATATTATGTAAAGTCATCTACTGTTTTGGAATCCCCTGTGAGATGTTAGTATAATAAAGTGGAAAGCTAGAATTTCAGCTGTTATTATAAAATTTCAGTTTTCTAATCCAGGCTATTTAACCTAACTCCTTAAGGAGGCAAATTTTCAAAGAGTTTAATAAAATTTTATATTAAATATACCACACAAAATAAAGTTGCAGTGCAGATTTGTCCAATGACTCAAATTCCTATATCCTATTGCTTTGAATTATAATTGCACTAGTAAATTCCACGGGACATGTTGGAGTGAATAATGGAATAAAACTTATATTTATATAGCTTTGCACTCCTAATGATGCTCACAAATATTCACAAGGTCAGCTCAGTTACCTCAAAGAGCAATCCTAGGGAGGTGTGAAATATTAATATCCCTAATTTAAGAATAAGAAATTGGGTGATGACAGCTAGGCGGTAACAGATGTCTGTCTTCTAAAGCTCATTATAAATCTTTGTTCAATGTCCATACCACCTACATAATGACATCCTACAGTTCTGTACTTAGAGACTAGTTCATAGCTAGTATATTTACACAATGTTTTTCAGCAATCAAGGATTTGATCAACAATAGTTAATTAGCATCTAACACAAAGAATGCTTGATCCAAAGAAATCTTTCAATAAATACTAAATGAAAGACTATATGAATGGATCAAAATCTGGCTCTGTTCACTAAGTATCATCCTGCTGCATTACCCGATGACAAAAGACATGATAATTTCTTTAACTCTCATTTGTTTGGCACATATTTGTCTAATCCTTACAACCTTACTTATGTTTGTAAGTTTCTATAACTTGCCCAAGAGCCCACAATATATACTTGGGAGAGAATAGATTTCATTCCACAGCCAAGATTTCAATTCCTCATCCCTCAACAACACAACACTGTATTTATTTGTTATTTTCTGGATGTGGTTTTGTTTGTTTTATCTCATTATTACTCAGCAAAGTTGATCTTTCAATGCTTTCATTCTTCTCTGTGATGCTCCTACTTAAGAGGATGCCATACTTTCTGGAATCTGCTCATTCTTCTAGAACTCAGTGCCTCCAATATTTATCTGGGTAAATACTGTATTACATTCACTTATTTAATATTGATTCCATTTCTTATCTGAGGAGTTTTTACGACTAAACAAGTGATTGTATTCATAGCTTGAATTAATATTATATAACATCTATATTAATATGCAAGCTCATTCTTTTACTAAAACCTTATTTTAAAATAATTGTAACTCGCCAGCTGGATCCCTCCATTCTCCAACTTTTTCTCCACCAGACCTACCAGCAGAATAACTTCCTCAAACAGGTTGAAAAAGAACATACAGCCACGTTTTATATCCCTTAAGTGTAAGATTTTTGTAAGAGATATCCTTGCCTTGTTCATATCTGATGATTTGAGTAAAAATTAAGTATTATTTCACCATATATTACAATGTGCTACAACCCACTGCAGTTATAAATGTCTTGGAAAGCTTAAAAGATAAGCAAGTAAACAAGAAAAAAAAATCAGAAAAATATATACATCTTTTATTTTTTATGCATATTGTGTTAAATATTTGGTTCTTTCAATCTGCATTTTAATTTGTATATTATATCAACTAAATACCATGAGTTTCCTTAATCACCTTTATTATCATTTCTAATAAAATCTGTATTACCAGATTAAAAGATGTAAGACTCCATAAAATCATAATTACATTCCTCTTTGGTAGTAGAAATTACTCTTTGGTAGTCTTAATTACTAGACAAACAGAAAACAAATGGAAAAACAAAAAGGAAGGCAAGAGGGTTAGCTCATCGAAAGAAGACCCAGATTTGTCAAAGGGGATAGAATGACACATGTTAAAACATACTGAGGTCAGGAGGTTGACCCTTTTCTCTAGTGAAGACCATTCCTTTTTCTCTTACCATAGATACCATTTCTCTCATGTGAAGTGAAAAAGAGAGTTTGGGAATAAACTTAAGTAGATTTAAAACACACCTCCTGTATCAATCAATTCACCTATGGGAATTGCATTTAAAAAGAGAACACAATGACCTGCCCAGATTGCTATGTTCATATCTGCTTATATATCTAACAAGGTTCATAGGCTGTATTTTCAGCCATATATACATTACACTAATGCCACACTCTCTTTACAATACATGCTTGTTTTGAAGATTGTTAGGTGTAAGCCAATGAATATCACCATAAAAGTGAAATAAGGCCATCAATATTGGACTGTTTATTTTTTTTATTTTTTATTTTTATTTAAGATGATGGTTGCCAACAGTTCTGTCTGCAAAAATTAAAGAGTTGCTGTACTGCATATATATATGTTATAACATAATATATATAATATTATATGTTATATAATTATACATTATATATTATATAATATGTTATAATGTTATATACTATACATATATGTTATATATGTAATGCATATATATGTTATAACATATATAACATATAACATATATATATGCAAACTCAGAGAAAATAAACCATCAATAAGTCAGCAAAATTTAGAACGTTTATCACACAAAATACAATCATAATGATGGTGAATAATCGCTTTCAGGAAGCAGGTTTTTGAATATTGCAAACATTTCCAACTATACGAACTACCAAGAGCAACTGAAAGCTCATCAACACTGAGAGAACCAAAGAATTAATTTATTATTACCATTTGGTTTTAAAAAGTGGCAACATCAAAGCACACAAAAGGTAGAATATGAATCCAAAGAGTCACATTCTATAATTAATGGGCTGACAGTAAAAAGAAACAGACTGCCTTATATAAGCACCAAACTACATTCTCAATGCTCTAAATTGCTAACGTTTTGCAAAGATTAAGCTTCTTGTGTTTAAAGACAGCCACTGAAACCTTTTATTGCTAAGACACAACTGAACAGAAGTTAATGACTGATTGCAGTCTTTCTTTTTTCCAAACAGACACCTCTCTGAATGTCTTTATCACTAATAGAAATTGTATAGAAATGTCCCGATTAAAGATTTTTATGTCTACAACATCTGGAGAATATAATTAATTAACAGAGGATTGAAGTTTTATCTATTCTGTGATGTATCTGCAGTCTTTAGGAGATGCATTCATGGGCAACCAGCCTTAATCTCCCACACAAGGGCTATAACTTGGAAGACACAAATAGAATCAGTAGCTGCAAGGCAAAGATAGCATTCTCCCAGGAGCCTAGCCAGCTGTTGAAAGAGTACAGATCATTGTTTGCTGCTGAGTGCAAAAAATCATTAAGAGATTACTCATAGAATTATTACTTATCTGTGCTGCGTTTTAAAGTTAAAGGGGAAAAAAAAAACAAAGATAACATGTGACTATCAAGATATATCACTTCACAAGACATCCTTCACTGACTAGTCCATTGAGAAACATAAACTTGTCCTATAAAGGCCTATTCATTGATCAGTGAGTGCACATGTACATGTTCCTTTAAATGGATAACCATTCCAGAGAGTATGGTAAACTCCAGATTCCAGAAACCCTAAGAGCCTCTTGACACCCCAGTCATGTTTGACCTGAAGGAGAGAAAACTGTCCCCCTGAATGTGCTGTTTCAAAGAACAGTTTCAATGGACTTTCAAGTGTTCTGTAGTTAAAATACTCTTACTTGTACTCATAAATGCTTCATAAATACAGTTTTATAAAGAAGGAAAAGAAAGGTGAGATGGTTAAATATTTTAAATATCTTAATGAAATGCCTAAACAAATTGATTCCTGAATCAATTTCAAATACATGTGATTCTGAAATTTACAAAATTTAATTCATGACCCAATAGGTAAATATTATTTTGCTTTACAAAATATAAACGACTTAGGAACACAAAGAATTCAATCTTGTATGAAGACAGCTTTAGGACACAATGAAGATGGCACCATGCTCTACTTGGCTCCAGATTGGATGAGCCCAGCATTCAGCCCTCGGTGGTTATTAGAATGCTATAATGATAACCCTTTACATATCAAGCATTGGCATGAAAATGGATATATGTAATAAAAATAAATAAACAATGACAATTAAGTAATTTCTGATTTCATAAAAGCAATATGTATCAAATTTTTGGTCCATCTCCTTTATTGGATGCAGTCCATCTCCTGGCTGTCAGATGGCTGCTTTTCTTTCTCATCTTCCACACATACTCATTTTGATTATCCTAAAACTAGCTACCGTGCTACTTCTCCATTTATTCAATCCCAAAATACTTATTGAATAACTATTCTAGGTCAATCTCTAAAAGCTACGGAGATATAAGAAGAAAAGAGATATGTGCCCATGATAAGGAAGACAGACACGGAAAAGTGCAATTGTGATACAATTGTGTTGAGGCTTCCAGGGATAAGTGTAATATAAGGCAGAATAATGAAGGAAGGAACAACACATTGTATAGGAGGCTTCAGGAGGAGATCATTTTGAGCTTGGTCTTAAAGAAGTTTTGCCAGATAAAGGATTCATATAGATGGAAAGAGATTTGGGAGCTTATAGCCAAAGAATGAACAATAAATAGTTCGTTGTCATTGCACAATATAGAATCTGAGCATAAGCAGTGCAATACGAGGAGTGGTAAGAATTTACTGGGAACAGATCAGTTTTTCACTATTCCCATTCTCATCGATGCATTCTGCATTCTAATAACCAAAGACAGGAAATTATTTTTTTGTAACCAATATCACAGGCAAGTGTATAGTCGACACTTTTGAAAGAAAGTTGGATGAATTAATGATTCCTCAATAATCCCCTTCCTTTCCTAACTTGATAGTTTTCCTCACTTTTTCCTCTAACTAAAATGCATTCCCTGCTTTCAGAGCTCCAAATCCTACGTCTGCTTAAAATCTCCATTTCCAGTGCCACAAATACTACTTTGAAATGTTCTGTCCAAGTTAATTTTTCCTGCTGGAGATATTTTCAGTACCTGTGCACTTTTTCTGTACCTCCCTTTTGATAATGGGCATGACAGAATGCCATACTTAAGAGTGCTGGATTTGAAGTAAAAAAACAAACAAACTTGAATTCCATTTAATTTACCTAACTTACTAAAGAGTGTGGTATTAGGAAAGTTATTCAACATCGCTATGCCTTTATTTATCCATCTTTAAAATGGAGGTCAATAATAAAAGGCAGTGTGTTGTAAAGGTTAAATGATATTTGAGAGAGTCTTCGTGCAGGTGTCTGCAACACAGCAAGTTCTCAGAAAATGGTAGCTATCATATTAGTAACTTCCCACTTGCATTGTAATTATTACATCACCATGTAAGTACCCCAGGGGTGAGATACTTTAGAGAAATATCCATATTTTCTTTTTGTTTTGTTATCTTCATATTCCTGCACAAACCCCCAAACATGACTTTTTTCTATAGCAAATGGTCAATAAAAGTTTAATGATAGAAAATTGCTACCTGTCCTAAAACACAACCATTTTGATCATCAGAATGTCAGTATGTTTCCCTGGAATATAGGTATATTCATAAATGGAATAAATATTATTGGCTTTTTATTTTTTTTTTAATTTTTTTTTTCAACGTTTATTTATTTTTGGGACAGAGAGAGACAGAGCATGAACAGGGGAGGGGCAGAGAGAGAGGGAGACACAGAATCGGAAACAGGCTCCAGGCTCTGAGCCATCAGCCCAGAGCCTGACGCGGGGCTCGAACTCACGGACCGCGAGATCGTGACCTGGCTGAAGGCGGACGCTTAACCGACTGCGCCACCCAGGCGCCCCTATTGGCTTTTTAATTTGTTCAGTAGTGTTAAAAAAAACTTCAGGCTAGAGCTAGATTTTTATAAGGGTGGATGGATAGAAAATAATTGTGTTTACTTGATACCTTGTTTAGATATTTCACATCTATGAGGTAGAGAATACAGCTGCACATAATTTGATGTTCACATATTGCCCATTAGTCTAATCAAATTTGCTGGTTCTGACGCATCTCCTCTTTAAGGGAGTCTGACAGTCACTTAGTTCTTTTTATCCCTGAGGATCAACAATGCATCCTAAACACAGAAAATATTTTGTTATGGTTTTTATTATAAGGTTTTTATACCAGAAATTATTAATGGGAACTTAAAACAAATGTTCATCTTTTGTGGGTTAGATATTAATATTAAATTTCAAAAATTAGTTGATAGTTAAAACAGAAGATAATACCTGATTAATTCACTTATTGTAATGAAAAATGATTATTTAATAACAAGTGAATATATTTAGTATATTAATAACAGATTTCAATCACACTGTGTACAAATATTTGAGAAAAGTTTGTGTTTGCCTGTAAGAAGTCAACATAAAAGCCCAGCTGTCTGATAATCACCTTTTGGTAAATATTTAGTTCACATGTTTTCTTTACTAGAAAAATCTGTGGGTTTTATAGATTGCCTGGCAGCTAGAGGTCAACCATTCTAATCTCACCAGATTTCACTGAATGACCTTGCAAATTCTTCTGTTCCATCAGTAAAATAAAACAGTCCATTTTTAACCACCTGAAGGTGATAGAGGTTACAGTAAGTGCATATACAGCAAAGAACCTTCCTTTACGTCTTGAATACAATGAAATGATAGTTTATCTAGAGTGAATACTTGTGGTTATCTGACAAAAACAGGTCAAAGGTTTTATGAGTTTTCTTCTGAAATTGTTCGGTGCCTTCTCTAATGACTGATAATTGAAAGCAGAGATGGGAACTATACAATGTGGTGGGTGACAGATAAGCAGTAGATTAATGCCAATACTTGGTGAGGAGACACTAAAAGGTCAGGAGTCACAGGAATTAGCTATTGTGCTACTGTGACAAGACAGACATCAAAAGTCTATTACCCCATCAACAGCCCTTCCCCAAGCCTGAAATCTATTCTCACTTCCTTTGATTGTAATTAAGAGATAATTTTTATGTCATTATATATACAATGTCAAACTGAAGCCACTCGCCCTAAGTGTACCAATAGTTAGAGTTTCAATATGTTTATTTACATAATGGATATCTTTTTCATAGCATACTTTTAATGTATTCAGTGCTTATTTTGGAGAATTTTAGAAACATTTTATCCAGCAAAAAATAATTATATTTAATGGGAAGAAAGAAAAGCTTGAATAAATTTGTTTGGAATTTCTCTGTGGAGGAAAAATGAAGGTTAAAACAGAGTTTGCATAGCGTGAAAGATATGAGAATTTTTTGTAGCTGAACATATAAATGTCTTTCTCAAATTAAGTACTTTAAATTCTAAATTGGTATGATAACTTTAATAGGGTTCACTCAAGTTCAATCTGTGGTTTGGTATGTCATTTTGAAACAAAAGCAAGCTATAAATTGTTTCCGCCAATAGGGTTTCATCAGTGAAATTTGGTGCATTCAAAGAGGTCACGGAGAAATGTGGTTGTATTTAATGACATAAAGTTATTAGAGACATAATTACCTGGTTTTATACATTTTTAAGAAGGATAGAATGATATATAAAAATATATCACATATAGGCTCTATAATTAATATAATGGTAGCAGATCTATCTATTAGGCGAGGACCACAAGTGGCCATCGGTGCCCACGTTTATTTCCTACGAAGTGTTTATTTTCTGCCTGTCTCCCTGACTAGATTTTAAGCTTGACAACAGCAACACTTTAGCTTGGCTCATTTTTGTATACTCACCTCCTAACTCAATCTCTGGTACACAGTGGGTATTCAACATACATGTGGAATGAACGAATACAGGAATATGCATCAGGTTCTGGTTCTTTTTTTTTTTTTTTTTTTAGTTGGTTGGTTGGTTTGTTGTTTCAGGAGGGAGAATATACAGGTCCTGTTAATCCAACTTAGCCAAAAGCAAAACCCCTCAGCCACTTATTCTTAAATGAGCCCTGCCCATATTACAAAATAGTATTGTTCCTAATGATATATTCTTTTTTTCCTTTCTTCTCTGAAAGGAATTCAAATAAATAATGATAACTTAGAATCTTAATGTCATATATTTATTTTCAGTTTCCACTAGCTACTTTAAAACTTAAAAATATATGCTAGACTAGTAGAATCTCTATGATCCTTAAATAGTATATTACTCTTGGAGAAGGAGAGGAAGATCATAGAAAAATTAAATAGCATTGCTCTTATTTTATGGTTATTAATAACATTGTATTTAAAATAATTAGAAGAATGAATCATGTGTCATAGAAGGTAATATTTATGCAGTTTTTGATATAACAGTGAGTTATATGAATCTATACATTGTATTAAAAGATGTTTTCTATAATTGGAGACCTACTTCAGAACATGTGTTAGATCTAATAAAAGATGCAACAGGTGCCAAAATCAATAAAGAAATCATACGATCTTCCCACATTTATTGAATGAGACCACACTGTAATTAGAGTCAAGGGATCCTTAGCGGTCTCAGATCACAGAGTATTCATATGAAGAATCTCATATTTTGGTTGATCTGGTTTCACACTCCTGGGCTTTTCCTTTGTATTGGGATTTCAGGTCAACCACAAAACTCAGAGCAAAATTCATCACTGAGCAGTATGTGGTTTTGAGTTCAAACTATACAAATCCTGCAAGTTTCTTAAGATGCACACCTGGAATAAACAATAAGTCTTCTGAGATCCAAGTCAGACTATCTCATTTTAGATTCAAATTTAACAACTTCCTGAGTCTCCAATCCAATTGTATGTTAATTGTCAGATGGCCTATTTTCTAATATTTTTGTTGCTAAAACGTTGACATGTTCTTCATATTACTTAATAATCCATCCAACTAATCCATATGCACTGTTACATAAAGGACCAAATTCAGCAACAGGAAAAGCTAAGGGCCAATCTTATTTAAACCACATATTAAATGTGGCTCAGTGTGTTAAGAGTCTGACTCTTTATTTAGGCTCAGGGCGTGATCTCACAATCCTGAGATCAAGCCCTGCGTCAGGCTCTGCTCAGAGCATGGAGCCTGCTTAAGATTGCCTCTCTCCCTTTCCCTTTGCCTCTCTCTCTCTCTCTCTCTCTCAAAAAAGAAAAAAAAAAACACATATTACTAAAAATGTGTGAGGGTTAAAATAAGTATCCTTGAGTATTCGAAGTTTAAGGAGATGGATTCTTAGATGGTTCTCCACATCCCACATGTATGCTGTTCAGTGATTGCTCTTCCCCACTGAGCCACAGTTTGGAAGTTTTCTGGAGAGGGGAAATGGTGGCATCAACAGACACAATGAGAGTGGGATAGGATACTAGAAACACAGGAACTAGACAAACTTATGCATAATGACAGCTGAGTTCCCAGGCCTCTTCTGCTGTTTGATTCCCAGAATGTTTGACAGCCAGGCTTGTGCCCTTCAGAAAAGAGAATGAAAGAGTCCTCTCATTGAAATCTGACCATTCCAGAAGAAGGACTAAGTCTCCATAAAATGGCAAAGCAAGAGTATCTTTTTTTTTTTTTTTCAACGTTTATTTATTTTTGGGACAGAGAGAGACAGAGCATGAACGGGCGAGGGGCAGAGAGAGAGGAAGACACAGAATCGGAAAGAGGCTCCAGGCTCTGAGCCATCAGCCCAGAGCCCGACGCGGGGCTCGAACTCCCGGACCGCGAGATCGTGACCTGGCTGAAGTCGGACGCTCAACCGACTGCGCCACCCAGGCGCCCCAGCAAGAGTATCTTGAAGAGAAAATTATACTAACAATTTCTACCCATATGCATAAAGCTTCTAATCAGGTTTTTTTAAGAGTATATTTTTTAGGGGCGCCTGGGTGGCTCAGTCAATTAAGCATCTGGCTTTGGCTCCAGTTTGTGAGTTCAAGCCCCACATCAGGCTCTGCTGACAGCTCAGAGCCTATAGCCTGCTTTGGATTCTGTGTCTCCCTCTCTCTGCCCCCCTCTGCTCATGCTCTGCCTCTCTCTGTCTCTCACAAATAAATAAATGTTTAAAAATATTTTAAGGGTTTGTTTTTTTAATTAAAAAAAATTTAGAGAGAAAAGAGAGTGCAAGCAGAGGAGAGGGGCAAAAGGAGAGAGGGAGAGAGAGAGACAGAGAGAGAGAGAGAGAGAGAGAGAGAGAGAGAGAGAGAGAGAGAGAATCTTAAGGAGGCTCCACACAGTGTGGAGGGTGATGTGGGGCTCAATCCAATGACCCTGGGATCATAACCTGAGCCAAAATCAAGAGTCTGATGCTCACAACCAGTTGAACCACCTAGGCACTCCCCTAATCAACTTTTTAATCTTTCACTGTTACCTAAGAGCAGAGAAACAAAAAGATCACTAGATATCTGAGAAAATTCCCTACCTGCAAATACAGAGACAAAGTAGCTTTTTAAAACAGGAACTTGAAGGAACTTAAAAATAAAGCAAACCACTAAAATCCTACCATAATATCATTTAAGAGCTAAGAGAAGGTATTACATTCATGAAACAAGAAGATGCTATATAAAACAACAACAACAACAACAACAACAACACATTCATTGCTAAACATCTCTTGGAAATAAAGCTAAAATCCATCTGAGTTTGAAATATTAAGTTGAAAAATTCTTCATAAAGGAGAGAAATTAATCAAAGTCAAAGAAGCGGAAAACAGAAGAGAAGGACTGAACAAAAAAAAAAAAAAAAAAAAAAGGAAAGAACACAAAGGATTAATCCAGAATTGGTCCTAATAATCATGATTCCATAAGGAGAGATGTGGGTGGGGGAAGAAAATCATCAAAGAAATATTTCACTTCACTGATTGAAAGTGTAACAGTGTCAAGGTTGAAAATATCTGCTTTGTGGACAAAGATTATCCAAGCTTCCAGAGACAAAATACGAATCACATACACAGGGATCAGGAATCAAAATGGACACAGACTGCTCAAAAACAACACTGCAATCTAGAAGACCAAGGGACAAATACTTTCAAAATCATGATGAAAAATTATTTCTACCCTAGAACTCCATACTCAACTAAATTATACATCAACTATGAAGGTAAAACAAGGATACTTTGAGACATGGAATATATAAAAAATCAGATTCCCAAAAGCATTTTTTAGGAATTTCTGACACAAGTTGCTCCACCAAAATGAGGAAAGAAGCCAGAAAGAAAATGAAAGCATGGGCTACAGGGAAAGGAAGTTTAACACAAAGGAAACAAAGATAATTCCCAGAATTATTTTGGAGGGAGGTCTCAGGATAACAGCTGTACTCCAGGCACAAGGCAAAAAGTCCATCTTGGGTGTGACTGAACAGAAAGACATGTGATGGCTAGCATCACAAAGATGGCGTTCCCCATTCATACCACTCTTTGAACTTGACAAAGTCTAGGTGAGCTCAAACCAGACTTGTATCTCTCAGTAGCTTTCCTGACATATATTTATAGAGTTCCTGCTCTCTCCTCAAAGTCCCACTGCCTGGGTCCTCTGAGAATAGTCACTTTCTCCCACAGAATTTTTTTTTTTAATTTATTCCTCAGCACTGTATGTTGACCATGGTAAGTCTAGAAACTAATAATAAAGGAAAAGCTTGCACCTTCTCACTGTGTTTCAGTTGACCTAGCCTTGCCACACTCCATCTCCCCAAACTCCCAGGGCAATACCTCCCCAGAAAGAGGCCTTTAAAAACTGTCAAGCAGGGGCAGCTGGGTAGGTCAGTTCATTAAGCACCCAGCTCTCGATATAGGTTTAGGTCATAATCTTGTGGTTTGTGGAATAGAGCCCCACTTCAAACTCTGTTCTGAAAGGGCAGAGCCTGCTTGGGCTTCTCTCTCTCCCTATCTTTCTGCCCCTCTCCCACTCACTCCCTCTGTTTCTCTGTCTCTCAAAATAAATAAATAAACTTAAAAAAAAAACTGTCAAGTAAATTAAACCACAGTTATATCCAGAACCTATGTTTAGCTCATCTGGAAACATTCACCAAAACACTTAAATATCCAGCTTTGTGCTTCCTATTACTTTTAATAGTAATTGGCTTTATATTTACTTATATGTGAAATATATCTGATAACATGTAAAATATGCAATTGAGAGAACATATCCATGTACATGTATATCATAATCCATGGAGAACAGTTTCAAATCAATATCTGCCCCCTTCGATGCCTGTTAGGAAATACTCCAATAAGCTACTAAATTTATTTTTTTTTTTTACCTTGTATCTATTATATGCCTCAGTGTTTACACTAATTCCAAAAATCTACTGTTTCTCACTTTTCCTGTGGACATCTTTCCTTTACAAATAAACCACAGAGTGATTTGATATATTTAACACTAGGGAGCATTTTCAGTAATCCCATCGGCACTGATTACAGTACGGGATGTTTAGAGTCTGCAAAATGCAAGTGTTATTCCTACAATCACACCCAAGTACACCACAAACTGCTCTTGCATAGAAACAAAAAATACATTTAAAGTTCTGTTTTATTTTCTCACCCCTTGATGTGTGATCACAGGGGCAAACAAGGCATAACCCTGAAAGCTTATAAACATCCCTGAGCAGTCTCTTCTACATTGCTCTTAACAAAGAGTGACAATAAAAGCTATCTCATAGCTAAGATATGTTTCACGTATGTCCACTTATAACTAGCTTTCTTTTTCTCTTTTGAAAGAAACATACTAAAGCTGAAAATGGTGATGAGAATACTGATTAAACAGGAGAGAGCTAACAGTGATAATGGAACCGGTGAAAGGAATTCATTTGAAAAAGAAGACACTGAATGCACCTGAGAGTTAGGGATTAAAAAATCATTAATACCCATTTGCTAATAAATTCAAGCAAGGGATGTCACAGAACACATAGACAGAACAGCAACTTTAAGCAAAGTCTGTGGCATTCACTGTATTAATGATGGTGTAGAAATTAGAAGCTATAGTGCCACCTTCTTTTTTTATTAAATATTTTTAACGTTTATTCATTTTTTGAGAGACAGAGTATGAGTGGGGGAGAGGCAGAGAGAGAGGGAGACACAGAATCTGAAGCAGGCTCCAGGCTCTGAGCTGTCAGCAAGGAGCCCGACGCGGGGCTCAAACCCACGGACCACGAGATCCTGACCTGAGCCGAAGTTGAATGCTTAACCGACTAAGTCACCGAGGTGCCCCATGTCACTTTTCTTCTTACTCAACAGAGGATATTCTATATTCAGTCATAAAATCCTAATGAGTTTATGAAGCTTCAATAGATTTTTGTTTGTTTTTTAAAGTTTATTGATTTATTTTGAGAGAGACCAAGGCAGTGCCAGCAGGGTAGGGACAGAGAGAGGGAGAGAGAGGAAATCCCAAGCAGGCTCCACTCTGTCAGCGCAGAGCCTGGTGCGGGGCTCCAACTCACAAACCACTAGCTCATGACCTGAGCCGAAACCAAGAGTCGGACACTTAACCAACTGAGCCACCCAGGTGCCCCAGCCTTGATAGACATTTAATAGTTTTATAATGTTTGGAGAATCAATAATAATAATGACTATATATATATATATATATATACATATATATATGTATATATATATAATAACTACCTTTTCTGAGACATTATGCTAAGTGCACATAGTCTTATTTAACACAATACATATTTTGTGAAAGAAGAGAAATTCAGCCAGCATTTACTGAATGTTTATTACCCAGCCACCACTTGAGGTAGAGAAGACCAGGGAACAGAAGGGAGACTAGGGCAGTATGGAACAAAAAGTTACCTTCCTGCAGACAACTGGTTAATTGCTCCCTGAGGTGGTTTAATTCTAGAAAAAATAAAGATCATGGAAAGTAACATGAAATTACCATTAATTAAATTAGAGCATTTTTTCTATCTATTATTAATGTCTTGCTTGTTGAAATAAGAAATTGTCTGTTCTCTTAAAGCCACTTTAGATTGGATTTCAAAAACAGGCACTTCGTTTCCTCTCTCCTTGAATCCTGCCCTTTATTCACTCCTAGTTATATTGTGAGAAAATTAAATAAAAGTAAATATTATTAAGGGTACCTACATTAGCTTGATAAGTAAAATGACATACTCAGGTGTTTAACAGTATTCACCTCTTGTCTCTGACATAGAGGGCTGTCTTTATTTTTTTAAGATTCTAAATTTTCTCAAAGGAAAATTTGCACTCAACTGGCCCATGTACATTTTTTTTCAGATCTATACTCCATTCATAGGAATTATGGCTATAAAAATTCAATCAACTCTCATTTTGTTGAACCTTTGCATGCGGCTGATACTATACTATATGTTATGGGGAATACAACTCTCCAAAAAAAGTGCCATTCATAGTTTATATGCCCTCATTGATATATTTTAAAAAATAAATAAAAGAACACATTGAAGTTGACAGCACAGATGTGATTTCAGAAACAGACTCTATCTGTACTCAGAATATAACAAACAAAGGGTACAAAACTCTAGATGCAGTTAGTTTGAAAAACCTTTTGCGAATAGAAGTCCTATTTAGTATTTTGACACAACTCCATTTCCAGGGAAACATTTACATTATACTTGATATACCACCTAAAAAATAACTGAATGAGAACAAAGACCCTGTCCCCAAATCCACACTCCTCCTCCAAATTCCCAGTAGTGAAAAGAGAAGACAATTCAAGATTTCTTCAAAACCTTACAAAATCAATTATCATGGATGGGATGAAACTCCCTAACCAAGCAGGGATCATCTTTTGTATTTAAAATGCACATGTATAGGAAAATATTGACTTGGTTAAGCAATGCTGTTTTACCCTTTGCACAACATTCTATATTGCAAATAAATTCAACTTGCAAATCAAATTCCCTTCATATTCAGTGGCACCTATTTGGCACAAGGTAGTCAGCTTGAAATTGTGAAGAGGGGAACAGAATATACATTATAGAAATGATTTTTGTGCTTAAGACTAAACTACATTGTTCAGGGCTCAGGATTATATAGTTCTGTTTTTCCATCTCTCTGTCTGAGGCTTGGATTCTGTCCAACTTCCAGTAACCCATTTTTCCTTTCTAGAATGCCAACTATAGCCTTCATTGTGTTCAAGAGGAAAGGCAACAGATAGAGCAGATTTGCAACACTTGAAAAACACTTCAGTGGCAAGGGACTAAGAAAGGAATTTTCTGTCAGAAACTATTTGGGGGAAAGTGTTACAAACAGTTTTCAATTTAAATTTAAAACCAAAGTGAGAGATGAATTTAAAGTTAAAGAGCACTTGTTTAGAACAAAAGAATAGTCATGTAATCTATACCACTGTTGGTATGTTTTCAATATGTGTTTTGATGTAACACAATTAAATACTTAATTTGTTCTTTCTTTCTTTCTTAAGTACTGAGTAGAATCATAAGACCATTTCATTATCTATTAAGTTTAGGACAAATGGCTCAAATTCAAAACAAAAAACAATACGTGTGTGAACTTGATCAGGAGTCTAAAAACACTCATAAAAATAGCAGAGGGGGAGCACCTGGGTGATTCAGTCGGTTGGGAATTCAACTTTGGCTGAGGTCATAACTTCATGGTTCTTGAGTTTGAGCCCCCGTCGGGCTCTGTACTGACAGCTCAGAGCCTGGAGACTGCTTTGGGTTCTGTGTCTCCCTCTCTCTCTGCCCCTCCCCTGCTCGTGCTCTGTCTCTCCCAAAAATAAATAAACGTTAAAAAAATATTTTAGGGGCGCCTGGGTGGCTCAGTCCGTTGAGCATCCCACTTAGGCTCAGGTCATGATCTCCCGGTTTGTGAATTCGCATTCCCCACGTTGGGTTGGGCTCTGTGCTGACAGCTCAGAACCCGGAGCCTGCTTCTGATTCTGTGTCTCCTTCACTCTCTGCCCCTCCCCCACTTGTGCTCTGTCTCTCTCTGTCTCTCAAAAATAGATAAATGTAAAATAAATAAATAAATAAATAAATAAATAAATAAATAAATAAATACTTTAAAAAATACCAGAGGAAAAGCAATTACTAAATAAGTAAAGTTGTTGTTTATTGAGCTTTTAAAGTTTTCCATACAATTAATTAAGGACTATAAATGAATTTTTAAATTCAATACTATATAAAGTCCATTACTAAAATTCAAAATCATCTTGAAAGTGATTGCTACTGAATTTTTGCAACACAATTATTAGCGTTAATGAGTAAACGTTAACGAAATCCTGGTGCATGTACACATATAGAATTATTTTGCAAAGAATCGAGAGCCTATTTCAAAAACAAAAGCAAAAACCTTCCCCCATCACTCTAAAGGGACTTAGATCAACACAAGAGTTTCATTGTCCAGTGTAAAATCTAACTTGCTAACTCTTGGTGAACCTAGTTATGTGATGAATCAGTAGTAAGAAGGAGATTTTTTGGCTACTGACTTTGCAGATCTGTTCCCAGTTGCTGAGCTCTAGGTTGTAGGGACCTTAAATCCCCTCCACACACATACATCTGAGTAGGTATCACCGGGAGACTTCCCAGATTGTCTAGTTTGTCCTCTCATCCCCAGATTGGTGTGCAACAAACACAGTTCAGATAGTGCTTACAATTCTGGACTCACCTGGCTGTACATTTTATAAGTACAGTATATAAGGCTGTGTGAAACATCAGTGTTAGGAAGTTCATAGATCCATCTTTAATACCTACTCACACAACAGTTTAAAAACATTTCTTATATTGAACTTGGGGGATATAAAAATTCAAATCAGAAGAACTATTGTGGAAGACTAAAACTAATTAATTATGAACAAAGTTCTTCACATTTCTAAGGTGTAATTCTGTCCAATGTGCTTTTTTAGGCATTGAGAGTATGGGATGAACTCCTGAAAATTATATGTGTTAAAAGAATCCTTTGCTAACTTACCAAATATAACTAATTTAGATAGATGATGTACGGATAGATAGATATTTAATTTGAGCAAAATCATTCTAGTCTTTTTAAGTTGTCTCATTAAATGTTACTTTAAAAACTTCTGTGGATGTTCTCCAGATCTGGACCGTCTCCAAGTTATTTCTGTCTTAAAAAAATATATTTTCTGTCCTATTATTTTCCTGGTGGAACATCTACAAAAATCACATATTTTCTGTTACACCTCTGTCAAACTTTATGAGTTATGAGTGCACACATATTTCTCATCCCTTTTCCTTCTAATTGCATTTTGGAATTTCACACAACTCAAAATAAGCTTTAACAAATAGGTATATAGAAACCACAGAAAGGGCAACTATTAGAGTCCTATTATACTGAACTATTTTGAAAAACAAAATGCACCAGTAGATGAAGGGTTAGGAAATTGTTCTCTAAAAGTAGATCTTATTAATATCATGGTATTTATGGGAATGAAACTTGACTAAGTTTCCCAATATAATCTGTTCACTAGAGATACTTTAACAATTATTACTCCATTTGATTTTTAACCTTATTTTCTAAGTCAGACTGTTTTAAATATTTTCTAAAATAATATGGAAAATATTAAACTGTTGAGAGAACTATATCTGTTTTCATACTTGATCACTGATACACATTCAATTTTCTGTCTACTCTAACTCCTAGATGACTTTTAGGACACACTGAGTATCACACACTGTGTAAGGGGTTCCTTCATTTTTTTAAATTTCTTGTGGCAGTTTTCTAAGTATCTTTATAACACTTCATATTCATCTGAAATGTTGGCAGGGGCCAAGAAAAAGAGACAAAACTAAGAATGATATTGAGTAAAGTGTGCTAGTATTTCAGCAAAGTCAAAATCCAGTAAAATGACAACCTACTAGAGGCTAGTATAGGCCATCCACACCCCAAAAATGCTACCCCCCTTCCTTCTCCTCCCTCCCTCCCTCTCTTCCATTCTCTCTCTCCCACTCACTCTCTTTCTCTCTCTCTCTCATACACACACACACAAATACCCACACAATGCATAAAGTATGCTCTGGCATACTTTGCCTATAATAAAGGATTTTGTAATTAGAAGGTGTTTTCACATTGATGTAAAAAAAACATAGAGTTAATTGCCTAAAATCATATATTTAAGGTTTTTTTTAATGGAAGTTTTTCTTAAATGAGATAAAGTTGATATACAGTGAGATGCACAGCTTAGGTCCACAGTTGTGCTATCTGATGAATTTGGATACGTGAATACACTCATATAGCCAACATTCCAATCAAGGTAGAAGTTACTCACTTCAGACAGTTCCCCCATGTCCCTTTCCAGTCAATCTCAACCATCATAGATAACTATTTTTATTTTTATCATAAAATCTTAGTTTTGCTTATTCTTGAATTTCTGGCTTCTTTTAATTAACAAATTGTTTTGGAGATCCATTTGTGCCTTGTACCTATTCATGTTTGGTATCTGTTCATTCTCTAAGTATGCTAACTATTATTTAATTTTGTGAATATATCATAACATGCCTAAAATAGATAAATCTATTTATTGACAGATATTGGGCCATTTCAAATTCAAAGATATTACGAATAAAATTCATATATATATATATATTAAATCCTTTTAATGTTGTCAGCCTTCATAATTATAAAATTCTGATGTTTTTAGAGTAGATCTGTTTTAGTTCATCTTTAGTTCTAGGGTATGAGCCCTATCCATGGTATCCTTACTCCTGAGGTCTGACTTCTCTGGGGTTCTAGCCATAAGTCCAAGACAGCAATTTCTGTACATTCTGGGTGGGCTTATGTTGTATGGGTTGGTCTCCTGCATGTCCCATGACTTGGCCACTGGCTTCACAGTCATCCCTGTAGCCACTGCTGTCTGTTAGAGAGCCTCAATCTGCACATGCAGAGCCCAACCCTTGACTAAGTTCATGAGGGCAGTCCAGTGCCTCCACATAGCTTCCTCATCTGTAGTACCTTTCCCTGAAAATGTCAACTGCCTCAGGAGCCCAGATTCTAAACAACTACCTCCTCAGCTCAATGGCTGCTGCTCTCCACTTAGGTTCTATTTTCTTGTATACGGCCCTTAAAAATGCCTCCACACAGAAAACTTGAGCAAATATGCATCTCACCTCTTCAGTACTCATTCCACTAAAGATTATAAGTCTCCACTGCCTGCTATTCAATGCCTAGAAAAATTGCCTCATATATTTTCCCCAGATTTATAGGTTATTTTGCTTTGTTTTATTCTATTTTTTAACATTCACATTCAAGTCTAAGACCATTAGTCTGTCATAGTCAGAAGAAAAAATATTATTTACATATTTTTTGTTCAGCCACAAGAATATATATCATCTATTTTTTGCTAGGAGACTGAAGAGAAACTAACTGCTTGCTTGCACCAGAGATAGTCTCCTAAGAATAGACATCTTTAAATCTGTTTTCTGACTATTGATACTGATCCTTATGAAACATTTAAAACCTAAAATAAAATAAAATAAAAATAAAGTAACACTTGTCCAAATTTTCTCTGTTCATAGGCTTATCAAATAAAAACATGTAATTTGCATGCCCACATTCTACCATGCAAACACACTTTAATTTCTAAGTATACTCACTTAGGATAGATTATTTTTAGCCTTACTGATAAATGATGAGCTTTTAAAGCAGACTGACTGTTTCATTAGATTGTTTGAGACAGGTATAAAATTTAAAAACAGTTTCCTTTAAGTATTTAAGTACTTTATATACTATACAAATCAATACATTTCTGAAGCAAGAAATAAAACCAATGGGGCACCTGGGTGGCCAAGTCCATTAGGTGTCGGACTTCTGCTCAGGTCATGATCTCATGGTTCGTGAGTTCGAGCCCAGTGTTGGGCTATGTGCTGACAGCTCAGAGCCTAGAGCCTGCTTCAGATTCTCTCTCTCTCTCTCTCTCTCTGTCTCTCTCTCTCACTCTCTGCCACTCCCCCACTAGCATGTGCATGCTCTATCTCTCTTAAAAATAAATAAACATTGGGGTGCCTGGGTGTCTCAGTGGGTTAAGCATCCAACTTCAGCTCAGGTTGTGATCTCACCGTCTGTGAGTTCGAGCCCGGCATCAGGCTCTGTGCTGAGAGCTCAGAGCCTGGAGCCTGTTTCAGATTCTGTGTCTCCCTCTCTCTGGCCCTTCCCTGCTCATGCCCTGTCTCTCTCTGTCTCTCAAAAATGAATAAACGTTAAAAATAAATAAATAAATAAATAAATAAACAAACAAACAAACAAACAAACAAACATTTAAAAAACATTAGGGGGCATCTGCGTGGCTCAGCCGGTCAGGTGTCTGACTTTGCCTCAGGTCATGATCTCTGGAGTCATGGGTTCCAGCCCCACGTCGGACTCTGTGCTGACAGCTCAGAGCCTGGAGCCTGCTTCAGATTCAGTCTCCCTCTCTCTGCCCCTCCCCCATTCATCTCTGTTTGCCTCTCTCTCAAAAATAAATAAACATTAAAATTTTTTTTAATTAAGAAAAAAGAAATATAGCCAACTAAAACTTAAGTGACATCTCTATTTTAATATTTGGAGCAAAAACTTCAAAAACTTGCATAACCATTTTGCATAAGCAAAAACTGTCTTAACCATTTGATAATGTTCAATGTAATGCTTTTTTTTTTTTCAAATTCAGTTACATTTTTTTGTGTGTCCGATACCCTAACAAAAAGGTCCTTGGATTTCACATTGAATATGCTGTCTTTATCTCTTTGGCTCTTCTGCAAGCACAATCATTTACAAATAGTGAAGGCTAAATAAACTGTGTGTATGTTAGATATAAGAATCTGTAATAAGTCAAGCTACTACCTAAAGGTAATATGAGCATACTATTGTTTTTCAGGTTTTATTATTTCAACTTTAATAAATGAAAAACTAAAATAAATAATAGACTAGTTTCTACTTCGGTGGAACTTTTTTCTTGTAATAACAACAAAAATTAGGTACTAGTTTTGAAGTGAAGCTTTATATAATGATTTCATTTAATAACATGGACGAGCTATTACTCACACTGTATAGCAGTCTGATATTCAGAAAGAAAAAAAGTGACTAATCTGGAACAGCAGAAATGATTTATCTGGCATACTATCGCATCGAATGCAGTACCTGGCACTTGGTATTCACTTAATAAATGGATGTTGAATGAATTAACCAGGCTTTCCAGTACTGCCTGAGCCAAGATTCTAATGCAGGTTTGCTTGACTCCAGAATTGGTACTCTTAATATCCTGCCCTGAATAATATCCTTCACATCCTGCAAAGAAACTTGAATTCTCTGAATAATATTAAAGTTCAGATTATGGCACTTTTGTTTAACTACAAAGGAATCGTCCTTAAATTTTAAATAAGTATCAGTTCCCAGATTTCTCATTAAGTCAAACTTGACCATAAATAGCTCCCTTCACATCTCCACCAACATATACACAGAGAGAAAGGGACTGAGGGAGAAACCTACATATCAATCAGTTTTGATGCTACAGGATGAGTTGCTTTTATTTTAATGAAGTTTCCACCCACCCTTTGGATAAAGCATCATATTATTTATCTGAACACGGCAGGAGCCCAAGAGTTGATTGTTCTGTTCTCTCTGTTAAGCCATTTCCCCCAGAAAGATTTTGTAGTCAGAAGAGGAAAAGCAGGCAGAATTTGGAGATGATCCACTGATAATTTATCAATTCTTTTAACTATGCTGCTGTCATCATGCCTCATTAATCAAATTTTGATTTGGATAATTGAATAAAAACATTGTCGGGTTCTCTTTCCTGTAATATCAATCTGAGGACAGCAAGGCCTTTTTTCAGTTAAAAATAAAATCTATCAGCAGAGGGAAGATGTAATATCGTGAAGTTATACCATTTTATAGCTATAACAGATTATGCATATTTGTGACCTCATTTTTAGTGTTCTGTATTTAAACCAGAAGTAATTTCCTTTTTATAATTGACTTTTTCCTTGAAAGTTATTTTATGAGATCTACACATTAACAGGTAACATTATTTTTCCCAAACTTCTGACTCCAAACTAGCTCACGGCAGATTGCTATAATTCAATGTGTATTCGATAAGTAGAATAGCAATGCTATTATTAACAATTTTACTAACTACATACTCTACTGAAACTTTGTCTTCATGCCCTTGAAATTCTAGTCAATGTACGGTTTAACTCTTGCTATAAGTAATTCTGAAATTCTACAGAAAAACACAATTTCATACCACATGAAATATACAAGACATAAAACTTAGTAAGATAAAAGTAATAATGCTGCTTAACACCTACAAAAATATTTTCTAAAATATTTAGATGTTTAGCTAAAAGTGTATACTTTGAAATGTTGATGTTGACATGTTAAATTCATTTTAAGTGCATTTCAAACACAAAAAAATGACACCTTATGTATATCATATAGCTTCAGTTTAATTCACCATGTACATGACTGTCAGTTGTATTTATTATTTCCTATCCACACGAAAAACCATAAACAAACGCTATTCTTCAAGTTATTTAAAACATACTAAAGTTTGAAATCCCCTAGAGGACATTCACCAAATTTTATGGCTAATATCTTTACACTACACATGCACATAATAGGAAACAGAGCTGTCATATTTACTTCAATGGATATTTATAATGAGATTTATATTTTTGCCAAGAAACTTGAGTTTCACAACAAATCAGATATGCTAAGACAATAAAAAATTAACATGGAAATTTATGAATTATTCCAAGTTATGATTTTACCATACAAATTACTTGACATCTGCAAGTAACTAAATAACTCTATAGAAAATTCACCTAACAGATAAAATGGGTCTGTAGAGCAACTCTTGAAACAAAACTAGGGTCTGGAAGCTTTGATATAATGATATAATCAGAAGGTGGCAAGATTTCCATGGAATGTGTGAATATGCAACACTTCATCTACTATAAATATGAGTGTCTCCTACTGGCTTTAAGATGTTTTTTTTTTTTTATTTACTAGGCAGATCTATTGGTAATAATAACAGTGTACTTTAAAATTCCTTAAATAGCCAATATATTTACCTGGATTAAAATATGAGGTTGAACTATCACAAACCACAGCAAGAATACTTTCAGAGAAACACAGGGAAGCAAGAACTGATTTTCTCTTATTCAGAGAAAGAAGCATGGTGCTTCTGTCCCTCCCTGACTTGGGAGATAAGTTATGAACCCTTTGTGCTCAGTTTATCAAATTCTCCCATGTCAGTCTTCTTGGAAAACATATATTGTACCACTAGGCAGCTATTTTAATTCCTCATGCGCATACTTTTATGGAACAAAGTATTTGGGAAGAAAGACACCTAATATAATTCTGTCTCTTCCCCAAGCCCACCCCTCACCCCCAGTGTTCTAGGGTACTGAAAATCTCACAGCAAGCAATCCTGTCCCTAGACAAAGTTTGAGAAATTTACAGAGCTTAGACATTTCGCAGAAAGAGCAACCCCAGAGTTTCCCTTAGGGAAGAATTTTCTCAGGCCCCACATTGCCTTTGAATGGCCACCAAACTAAACCTCCATAAATATTAACTGGTCATTCTTTAGAACATAATAATACTAAAAGTTTTTATAAGAATTTACACAAAAATACCAGTAATTCAACAAAAATTCAATGTAGAGAGGGAAGCTTATGTGGAATAAAGGTGCTGACCTGAAATTATCCAAGTATTTACCTGATACTCTACACTGTAGTCAATGTATGATTTAAATGTGATATATCCCTAGTATATAAAATGGGAAAGGCAATACCAGTAGTGACTGGAAAAGTTTAATTTTGTTAATATTTGACAGAATTTGGCTAAAGACACATGGTAATTGTTTGCGACGGTCCTCATTATATTATTAGAGAAAAATTAGTAAAGAAGGCAACCTGAAAGACTCATTATGATAGCATAATTACACTCCTACTTAATACTTATCTTAACACGAATCTACATGCTCATATTCCTCCTGAATGCTCTCTAATTTTAGTGTGTTCCTTAAAAACATTTCTTCTGACATTACTTAAATATCTTAAATTTCAGTATTTTCATTTCTAGTAGGTTTAGGCATTGATTTTATGGTCTACTGAAGTAAGACCCAAGTCGTTATATATTTAAATATACAATAGTTAAGAATAAATTCTTTTTCTTCTATCCCTCCTTTATATTGCATGTAAGCATTAGCTGATATTATTATAATCATGCATAGGTAGATTATATATTTCGGTAATTGTCACTTCAGGAAAGTAAATATTTGAAGTTAAAAGATAGTTTGAAGACGAATTGCCTTCCCAAAGCAAGGAGAGGAAAAGTAACCACCAGGGGCTATCTATGGACTGGATCTGTCCCAAGCATTGCATACCTACAGTTCCAATTTCTCATACAGTGGGAATTGCAGTTCCTATTTTATAGATGTGGAATAGGAGGTCCCAAGAGATTTACCTGTCCAAGTTTGCACAACAAGAAAGTCCAGGAACCAGGATTCAGTCAATGCATCCTAAAATGCACCCAAATCCCCATACTCATCTTGACCGGGCCCAGGATCAACGTGCCTGACTGCCCAGGCAAACCCAATACTTCATTTCATGCAAAATATTTTGTAATGCATTGTTTCCTGTCTTGAAATAAAACTCTTAGATGATATATCCTGCCTACCTTCAGAGCCTCCAAAACATCAACATGAAGTCAATATTATAAAGTAAGTTATCTGTACAGGAGAAAGAGTCAGGAGTTGATATCACCAGGAACACAATAGCCTCGAATACAGGGCACTGCCATCAGCCACAGTATTTATCAAAATGGAAGATGGAACTTCTTAAAATCCCAGGCAGAAATAACTAAGTACAACCATCCTTTGATATAAAAAAGGACAAACATTGAGGCTCCTGGGTGGCTCACTTGGTTGGGCATCTGACTCTTGATTCCAGCTCAGGTCATGATCTCACGTTTTGTGGGATGGAGCCCCATGTTGGGGGGAGATTCTCTCTCTCTCTCTCCCTCTCTCTCTCTCTCTCTCTCCATCCCTCTCTCTCTCTCAAAATAAATAAACTTAAAAAAAGAAAAATATTAATGGAGAAAACAATCTATGTGTTTTCTATTTTTCTGTTGAGTGGGTTTAGAATCTAGATTTTGTTTTTTTCGCCTGCAAGCCATGTCCAGTAGAGGATTAGAAATTTGTGTAAGAAGCAGAAAATTCTTCACTGCAGGAAATGTTTATGGAGTGTCTCACACTCCACTTACAAAATATCAGCAATATGTCTTAATATCGTGAAAGTAAAGGCTGAGCTCCAAAATCTGAAAAGGACTCGTAGGGCAAATCACATCACTCCTACCGTTTTCATATTCCCAGTGAAGAGTGCTTTTAATTATACTCCAGTTAAGGTTTTTTAATAAGGATAAATGATTCTAACATATCCAGTTTGACTCTTAAGCCATTATTTCTAAGACAACTTTCTAAAGACTCCTATTTTCTTTCTTAGTCAAAACTGCTAGCATAGCCTAAGTTACACTGAGCCATCCCTGTGTAAGGCAAAAGTTTCTGCTTTCAACCGAATGCTTCTTTGTGTATATTTCTATAACATTGCTTGTAAAACGTTCTGTTTGTTGTTCTGTTTCCCGGAAGACCACCCTAATGTATGAATAAATATCCTGCAAAAATTCAGCTGACTCCTGGTTTCTGGTTGACCAACTGCTGTCACTTTGGTATAATCATTCAAAGGCCAAAAGAATGTGAATTTGTAAACAGAGAAAGCCCTGCATCCCAGTCACCACATTTTATCCTCTGTCTTTGTCATTTAGAAATAACACACCAACTTTAGCTGATTGGCACACTACTCATACTTCAATATAGTCATACGTGTATTTAATATATACACACATGCATTTACACACATATTCATAACCGTAGCTACCAGATGATGGATGGCATCACAATGAGAAGACAGTCCTTGTTTATCCCATTTCCTGCTATAACCCCAGGGTTGCAAACAGTGCCTGGTATGTAGCTGGAGCTTAATAAATATTTTGCTGATGACTGAGGAGCTGGGACCTTATGCTGTGGTCTGTGGGTGACCACAGAAAGCCTGTTGCAGGGGGATAATATCATTTCCTAGCTTTCAACTTCATTTTCTATAAGACCTTAGTGTCTGTCAGCCCTAAAATGTTATGATTCTGAATATGAGCCACACATCGAGCGGGACAAAAGACGCTGCAGGGGTCATTTTTCTATTCTCTTTGGTAGGAAAGAAAGCAGAGATAAACCTGTTCTCAAAGTTCATCTAGTCTGCACACGATCCCCTCTAGATCTTCACTAAGAAATTAAGCAGATGCTACTTGAGTGCCTTTCATCACAGGGAAGGAACACTACCTTGAGAGTCTACTTAATCTCTGCAAAATTGGGACTGTTACAAAATACTCCCTCATCTTGAGCTCAAGTGTGATTACCAGTAATTCAGGGCTATTCCATATTATGTCTAGCCACACTTCTATGCAAGCTCAATTCAAATATATGATAATAATTATTAGCCACGCTGCATTTTTCCCTTCTCTAGGCTAAATGATCATCATTTGTTCCTTCAATAAATATTTACTGTGAGCCTACTACGTGCCAGACACAGTTTTAGGGATTGGGTGTACAGCAATGAATAAACTTGACAAATTCCTGTCCTTAAGGAGTTCATAGTCTAGTGATGAAAACAGTGATAACAATGACTAAGAAGTGATGGATGGATAAACAACATCAGATGGTGTAAGTACCACATTATGGATGCATACATGCCTACATTCACATCAGCAGAAGAGGAAAGAATAATATGGATACTATCTTGGATAAGATGGTTGAGGAAGGACTCTCTGAGGAAGTGGAAATTTAGAAAAGTGAGAGTAAGTCACATACATACATACATAGGAGAAGAACATTTAGGCAGTGTGGGGGACAGGTGCAAAAGCCCTGAGGCAGGATGTTGGCAGGCATTGGCTTGTTTGATGACAAGCAAATGAGCCAACCAGAGTCAACTGAACTGCAGGAAGAGTTAGAAAAAACTGTAGGAGAGCTAGCCAGAAACTGAATTACTTGGAAACTTGTAGGGCAGAATAAGGAGTTCAGATATAATTCAGTGTGATGGAAAGCTTATAGATTTCCTTCCAAGTGTTCCTGAACTAATTAAATGATTTAGAACACCCTCACAACCTTTATTCACCTCACATGAACCTACTGAATTTTCTCTGCATGTCTTTTAAATAATAGGGGCTAGGAATAATGAAAACAATCCCACATTTATCTGACCAATGATAAGAATAGGACTATTTCTACCTTACTTTTGATCATCTATTAATAAAGTCTAAATTTGCATTGCATTCCGGTGGGCCTATCAGATTGATTCCTCCTGCATTTAGGGTCAAAGAACATTTTGGAGCCTTTCATAGTATACATGGCAATTGTCAAAATCTGCTGGTGCTGTTTTTCTTCTGTTTTTTTATCTAGAGCAAAACTTCAAGTTTGTCTCTAATATATCATCTATTTTGGATGACCTGGACTCTAATCCCAGCTGCCTTTTACTAGTGGTACAACTTTGACTAAACTTTTGTATATTTTATTTAATTAAACTGTAAAATGGGGACTATAATAGTATTTATCGTAAATATTTTTGTTGAAGATTACACGAGATAATAGATATAAATTGCTTAGAATGGGCCTGGTGAGTAGCAAGCCATATAAAAGTTAACTATTTTTACTTTACATGAAAAAATATATATACATATATATTTATATATACACACACATATACACGTGTATATACACTCATACATACATATATCCACTTATAGATTATATATATGCATTATTGACTTTATATAAGCATATCCAACATTCTTCCTCATAACTCCCTAAGCAGGAGTGCTGGATCCCAATTATACATGCACACTCCTATATCCTCACACTACGCAAGCTGTTACTCCATCCCACAGATATCTGCAGTCCCAAATTCTATCCAATGTCAACCTTATCCAATATGAGCCTTATTCTGTGCACATGTTTTCCACCACCCCTTCTCCGTCTGCTCTCAGTGATCATGCTCTTTTCCAACAAAAGCTCTCTTGCAAAAATGTTTATTTTTTGACAGCAGCACTGCTATAAAAACTATTTGTTATCATAAATTCATCCATTAAATATTTATTCAGCATCTACTAAATGTATATCTGGAAGCTGTCTGATATGGTGGTTAACAGAGTAAGTTCCACCTTCGTCTTCTTAACTTACTAGTTGTGTGACTTTGCCCATTTATTTAGCCTCTCCAAGCCCCAACTTCCTCATCTGCAAATGGGACATAATAAACAGGACTCACCTCACAGGGTGTAGAGTGGTTGAAATGATAAAATGAATGTACAGCAGCCAGCATTTGGTGGATGCAAAGCAGGTATATAGTAATAGGTGGTCATTTCCAAAGTTATTGTTTTAACCTAACAGATTATAAACTCCTTAAGGAGGTTTTGTGTCCCATAGTTTTATATATATATCATAGAGTGCATAGTGACATGCACTGTCAGTGTTGTGGTTTGCTGCATCTTTGACTGTTTTAATAGAATAAGGACAAGGAAAGCTGTTAATAATTTTCTTCTCTTAATTTTCCTTTCCCCATTCCAAGCACAAGATACGTCTTTGTGCTATCTTTTCTTTCGGGGGCTGATTAAGTTCTATGATAGAAAGCAGAGGTGGCCTGTAGGCAACCTCCCTTCCTGGCTTTTTTTATGCCTATAACTTAATGTCATTGAGGGGATTATGCTGAGTATTGCAGAGATGGGGAGAGAGGCTAACCCTTTTGAGGGAAAAGAGGTGAGGGCAGCAAGGCATAACAGAAAGATTTCCCAACACCATGGAGGGGGTCCAAAGCCAGTTCTTTCTTGGAAGTAAGGGGTGGTAATACTTCTGGAAGGGGTATGGAAAGCAGTTTCCAACCCCAAGGAATATTATTGGAACATTTCTCAAGAGGGGTATGGGTAGCAGAGTCACCAAACTTTAAAGGAATCTGTGGGCTTTGAAAATAGAGTACTTCTTATTTTTCTTAACAAATCTTCATATCATGATTTAAAACACGTGCGTGTATAATTTTGAGAAAAAGTAAAAAACAACTTAAAAGGATCAACTATTACAAAAATTACTTATTAATTTTAAACACTAGTCATGGCTGTAGTGTTCTTTATCTGACAAATGTCATAAGAAGCATCTGATAAGAATTCTACCTGTTTCCTCTGGTAAATCTCAGGAAATAGGCCTTAAAAAGTATGAAAACTCTTTTTTTTTAAGTTTGGGCTATATCAGATTTTAAGAAGTATATTTCATCGCAAAAATATCTTGAGTTCATGAACCAATAAGAGAGTTGATGATTCTATTAATTTTCCAGTAAATTCAGAAAAAAAAAAGGCCTTCACCCAGACTTTCATACCTCCCATTGCCAAAAGAAAAAATTAAGGATAATTTTTTTTTTATTTTGCCATGCATTTCTTCATAAGAAAATTTGGAAAATTGTTCTGTTTGTATATCTATCTACCCTCACTATATTTAAATTGATCCAATTCAGGAAGCATGTTATATACAAATCTTGTTTTCTACATAATAGTTGCTCAATAAAAAAAATGGAAGGCATGCAGAAAATTCTGGAATTTATATGAAATATAGAAAGTAAAGAAATTTTGATGTAGGTATTTTAATGACCTATGTCTAATGATAAAAATACATATTCATTATATATGATTTTGAAAAATAGCACATATAAAGAAAAAAATTAGTAAATCACTATAAATTTAACTCCTAGAGATTAAGCTCTCTTGGGAGGAGGTTGTTTCCTTTCTTCTCAGGAATTCTGTGATAGATTTTCAAAACATACGCATAAGTAGTTGCATATTCCTTAACAGTGGTTTGATCCATATCTCTATTAAACTCCCTGCTTTTATTTATTAGAGTCCTGTGCTTATGCTAATTTATGTAAGCTCACTATACATTTAATTTGTAATATTTATATTTTGTGTTTGTCACAAATTTTTTATCCAACTGATATTGATTTTCAAATTCTATTCTCCTTTTCTTATGTGGGAAAAATGCTCATTTGTGATATAGTGAAAACCAGCTATCTTTTTTCCAAGATTTTTTCCATTTCCATTAATAGTAGAACTTTTTCCCCTAATGAATCCTTCAAAATAAATGTTCACCTGCACTGCATGATGACTATAGTTAACAATACTATATTGTATATTTAAAAGTTGCTATAAGTATAGATCATAAAAATTCTCATCACACACGAAAAAATGTGTAACTACATGTGGTGACAGAGGTTAACTAAATGTATTACGATAATCATTTCACAATGTATACATATATGAAAATCATGCTGTGCAACTAAAACTAATACAATGTCATCTGTCAAAAATATATCTTAAGTAACCAATAAACATTGACTCTTTTTACTTCTAAATAGGCATTTATTATATATTAAATTTTTATGCATGGTAGTGTTTCTTTTTTTAATGTTTATTTATTTATTGTCATATGTAAGTGATGAAACACTGAGTTCTCCTCAAACCAATACTACACTATATGTTAACTAACTGAATTTAAATAAATACATTTTAAAAATAAGTAAATAAAGGTTGTATATGTTCTTGCTAAGGGTTCCAATTAAACTTTTTATGTCTTTAAGTTAGTGCTTGATTTTACTTTTCTACTGTCACTGGGGTGTAATTTTTTCATCAGAGTTTTTAACTGGTTGTTTATGTTCAAGAAATCTGTGTGTTTTTAGTTTTAGGATTATGTATGCTCATTTAGCCAAACCGATCTATTTTAGTACCTTTTCAGTTGATTCCAAAATAAACGATAATGTTAACTATGTGTAGTTAGACTTGTTGCATTTTTCAGAACTTTCAGATCTGTTAATTATTTTTTAAAAAAACATTTTAATGTTTATTTTATTTTTGAGAGAGATACAGTGCACAAGTGGGGAAGGGGCAGAGAAAGAGAGAGGAGACACAGAATTTGAAGCAGGCTCCAGGCTCTGAGCTGTCAGCAAAGAGCCCAATGCGGGCTCCAACTCACAAACCATGAAATCATGACCTGAGCCAAAGTTGGCACTCAAACCGATTGGGCCACCCAGGCCCCCTAGACCTGTTAAATATTGATGATGATACTGTTGTTTTGTTGTTCAGTTTGTTTTGTTTTGTTTTTCATAGACAGGTTTTAATGTTAAAATATTTGCTATCAATTTGTGAAAGTTTCACCATGTGACTAAAATATCCCTACATACCTAGTTTTCTCTCTCCAACAGGATCAAGAATTGAATTTCATTGTACTCCATTAACTTTCTGTTAAGATCATTGGTGTCCCAAGAGTAGGCAGTTTGAACAATCCACACCAAAGCCAGGGAAGAAAGGGATTCATTAAAGACAATAATGCAACCAACTATAAGTTACTCTGCTTTTTATTATCACCAGACCTCAGCAATCCTAAACAGTGTCAGTGATAAAATATTCCTCAAAGAAATAATTTTGTGTTGATCAAAGTTCAAAAAATTGCTATTGTTACTGTTGTATTTTCATAATACATATGTAAGCTTCAAATTAGCACTTTTTATTATTTATCCTTTAATAAACACTGTATCATTTGCAAGTTAATATAGAGAACTGTTGGTTATATAGTGGACCTCGATGCACATGGGTAAGAACTTAAGTTTGCTTATATTTTTCCTCTATAATCACTGTGCTTTCATTATTTATACCTAATCTGTTTAAATGCAGAAATATGTAGTGTCACATGACTTGGCCACAAAAATAGCATCCAGAGCAAGCTCAAACAATTCTGAACCATTATCAACTTCAGAAGTTTTTACCAAATACAACAGAATTTTACTATGAATTTTCTGGTGAAGATATTTCAACAGGAAATTTTCAAACATGACAACTTTTGAAAGCCACTAGAAGTAATCCAAGGAAACACAGATAGACAGTATTGCAATTTCTAGAAAGGTGAAATGGGTTTTTTGTGGATCTCAAACAAATTTAACCATATGTTTAAGACTTTCCTTAACTATTTGCATATCTGTTGCTGTAGGAAAAAGGAACTCGTCAAAGTTAAATTTATAAAAATTATTCATTGATCAAGTAGGAGTGAAAACAAATTAACAAAAATGGTGGTACTGTTGCTGAATGCAAATAAAGATAGTTTTTAACAAAATCATTGACAAATTTGCAGAAGACTTGAAAACAGAAACTCTAAGGTTATTTCTTACATCTTTGACCAATATGCTGACATTGGTATTTTTATTTCCATTTTTTTTAAATGTACTAATATAATTTACGAACGTTGATTTAGTACCTCTTTTCTTATATGTAATTTTAAATTATTTTATTGACATACATACATATGAACACGTGTATATATCTCATTCAATAAAATTTTACTGTATTTTTTGTGGTCTTATTTTACTGGATTCATTTCATGATTATTATAGAAAATAAAATCTGTCACATAGAGAATATTAAAATGATCTATTCTGAGTGTCTAGTATTATAGGTATGCCATCAATCAAGATAATATAATTTATTAAATTGACAGATTCCCTGATACCAAATCATCCTTTCATTTCCAGGATCAAATTCAAATGGTAAAGATAAATGACTATTTAAGCTTACACTTAATTTCATTTTGCAAGTATTTTAATTAAGACTTTGCTACAGGATTCTTAATTTTGATTTGCAAGCAATTTTAATTAAGATTTCTGCCATAAATGATCTCTTTTTCCTATTTTCTTAGCCAAGTTTACTAATTTATTAAAAATTTCTACAGGGCCATGATCAAATTTTTAATAACTACCAATGTTGTTGACTTACTTATGCTTCTCATTCCTGAAGTACCTCACTGAGATTTTCAACTTATTAGCATAGCGTTAATGTAGTCTTCTATAAAGTGTTAAATAAATATTTATAATTATATATCATTTATCTTTTTATTATTTTTGTTCCTTACTATTTTGATCATATTTGCCAGAAGTTTGCTGATTACTTGGTCCTTTGAATTAACAGCTCTTGGCTATATTACTTCTACAGATTTTTTTTCTCATTCAGTAGATTTTGTTTCTATTTCTATATGTCATCCTCTAAGATCTATTATGTTGAATAGAATGCTTAATTTATTAATCTATATTTGTTATCTTTTTCTTTGAGTACACAAGCTCTAAAGGCATGAATTTATCACTGAGATTAGCTTTGGCAACCACTGTTAGGTTTTAGTAAATTTTCATGTATGGTATTTCCTAAATCTTATTCCTTAAACATTTAATTCCTCTCTTAATTTAGCCAAAAGATGTATATTTTAAAGTTATATATTTTATGAGTAATTGCAAATATGACATATGAAATGCCTACCTCTTTTTATTTTTTTTAAGTAAGCACTACACTCAACACAAGGCTTGAACTCAGGACCCTGAAATCAAGAGTCACATGCTTTACATACTGAGCCAGCCAGGCATCCCTTGTAATTTACTTTTACACATGAAACAGGATATTAGGTCTTTTGGCAAATGCGGAGTTCTGTGGCCACCATGACAATTAGATACAGAATATTTCCATCACAGTCCTGCAGCTCCATAGTAGTCAATCCCTTGCCTATGTTTAATCCATGGCAAATACTCATCTGTTCTCCATCTCTTGAGTTTTGCTTTATCTAGAACTTCATAATAGGAAATCATACAATATGTAATCTTTTGGGTCTGATATTTCTCACTTAGCAAAATGTATTTTAGATTTATCTGTTTTAGCACATATCAACAGTTCTCTCCTTTTTATTGTTGAGAATTTCATTGAATGAAAGTACAGCTATTTGTTTAACCATTCAGCTATGGAAAGACATTTAATTCTTTCTACTTTTAGGTAATTATGAATAGAGCTTTTATAAACATATGTACAGGTTTTTGTGTGACATAAGATTTCATTGCTCTGGGGTAAATACCTAGAAGTGAGATTTCTGGATCACAATGGCAAGTGTATGTGTAATATACATATATGAATATAAAATACAAATACCATGATATTTTTTAAACTGGCTGTATCATTTTGCATTCCTAACCAGCAATTTATGACAGCTCTACATCCTTGCCAGAATTGGTTGACTTTTTTTTTATTTTTTATTTTTATTTTTATTTTCCATTTTCCATCTTAGCCATTTCTGTGACATGTAATGGTATCTTATTGTGCTTTTAATTAGTATTTTCCTAATAACTGATAATGTTGAAAATGGTTTTGTTTCTTGGCTATCTATAACTTCTATTTTTTTTTATTTGAGAGAAAGAGCATGCATTCATGAGCAGAGGAAGAGAGAATCTTAAGCAGCACAAAGCCTGACACGTGGGATCATGACCTGAGGCAAAATCAGGAGCCTGATGCTCAACTGACAAAGCCATGCAGTTGTCTCTGTAATATTTTAAAATTTATATATTATCTGATTAGTGTTTTTTCTAAAACATACCATAGAACAAAAAAAAAAAAGATATGTATTTACACCATTTGACACGTGTCAATGTATTTCAAAGTGCAATTCTTGAGGTATGTCAATTAATTCAACTTCACTGATTACATTATTCAAGTACATTATTACTTTACATTTGTCTGTGTGCTTTACTATGCAGTTTTAAATGTGTGATAAGATTTCATGCTACAATTTTGTTTCCACAAATTTTCACACATACTTTCAGAAATTGATGTTTTATACATTTTGATTTATTACTTTCATATAAAGAACAGTGCTAAAGCTTTCTTGAGTTTTAAATAGTTTATGATCATAGTGACTGGTTCTGTTCATGCCATTCATTTTTCCTTGAATTCTAGACTTGCTATTATAAAATTCTGACCCTTGCTTTCATCTACTTGTATAGCCCCGATACACTTCATTCGTTGCTTCAAAATTTATCTAATTATTTGAGTTGCTTTGGTTGAGTTCCTTCTGTAGTTAATACACAATCATATCTAAATTTTCACTTTTGTTTATTAAATATATTTTTTAAAACTACACTATGTTACAGTATTAAACTCAAAAAGTTTATTATATGTGTGATAGAAAGCTTCTCAAAGCTAAGAGAGGTTGATAAAATGATGAACATGTATAATGAAGAAACATGATTTAGAGACCAGATTTAGCCAAGACGAAAATGCAGGTATACCCTGTCACTCTTCCATAACCTCAGATGTAGCTATCAACCTGGAAGGTGCGAAAGAGGTCAAGGTGATGAAAGTGGGTTGTGAATATTCTATATGACTGTGATCATTTAAATAACTGCTGATGACAAAAAGTGATGCTGAAATATCTTGGGATTCCGTAAATAAGGCTTAGACTCAAAACTCAGACTAGGATACTAAACTAGAAACAGTGTAATTTATGGCTAAATGTTGGCAATTGCTGATAGGTCAAAAAATAATATGTGTATTTACTTAGTACTCCTTCCCTTTGATCCCAAAATGTACCTTTAAAGTAATATAACCAATGAGATACTTATGACACTCCTGCATTCCAAATGTTCTTAGGTCATAGGTATCTGCATGTTCTATAATTAAATTACAGATCATTTGGGCATAAGTTTATTTAGAGCAAATCCATTTGCTCAGCTGATTTTAATTCTAAGACTGTGTCTCCTCGAAGACTATGAATTCCCCATTCTTCTTAATTTCTATTTCAGTAATCTGCCACAGCGTGGCTGTGAGCAATTCTTTCCAAAATGGAATGTGGGAGATATGTTTTACAAACTCTTAATTATCTGAAAATGTTTTTATGTGACTGCTATATGTAAATTACAAGTGGGGGGAAAAGTAACAAATCAGGCATAAAAATAGGGAAAAGGTGAATAATTCTTAAATATCTAATCCTAGGAGGAATTCCTAAGCATGAGCAACAATGAAATAGGAAAAAAAAAAAAAAAAAAAAAAAAGAGAGAGAGAGAGAACAAAAATAGCATAGAACTTCCCAAAGAGAAAACATAAATGGCTAATAGACATGTTAAAAAAAAAAAACTCAGAAGAAATACAAATTTTAAAAAATATAAGTTTTCGATTATTAAGAATATAAATGTCATATTTAATTTAGGTTTCGTCTAGTAAAATAGCACTAACATTTACTTGTAGGTGCACATATAAAAGAAATAAATTTACTAAAAAAATTAGTAATATATTTCAGGAGATTTGAAAAATAATACCGTTTGTTCTAATAATTCACTTTGTAGGAACAGACCTTAAGGAAATGATCAGGTATTGTTAGCAATGTTTACAAAACTTATAAAGATATACATTACAATGGAGTATATGATAGTAAAATGTAGAAAAATTGCATGCTCTATAATTAAAGAATGTTTATATAAATGGTAAATTATTCAGGTGAAATAATATTTGTCATTAAAAATGTGCTCATAAAAAAATGTGCTCATAAAGAGCAAATGAACAAATGAGAAAAGTCATATACTAAAAATCAAGAACAATCTAAGGGCTCAGAAATAAATCCATGCTTATGTGGTCAATTAATCTATGACAAAGGTGGTAAGAATATACAACGTGGAAAAGACAGTCTGTTCAATAAGTGGCTCTGGGAGAACTGGACAGCTACTTGCAAAAGAATAAAACTGGACCTCTTTCTTATACCATACACAAAATTAAACTCAGAATGAATTAAAGACCTAAAAAGTAAGACCTAGGGGTGCCTGGGTGACTCAGTCCATTAAGCGCCGGACTCTTGGTTTCCGCTCAGGTCATGATCTTGCAGTTCCTGAGATTGAGCCCTGCCTCAGGCTCTGTGTTAAGAGGACAGCCGGAGCCTGGTTGGGATTTTCCCTCTCCCTCTCCCTCATTCTCTGCCCTTCACCCACTCGTTCTCCCTCTTTCTCTCAAAATAAATAAACTTAAAAAACAAACAAAAAAAAAAGAATCATCAATCACCATATTGTGCACCTGAAACTAATATAACACTTTATATCAATAATACTTAAAGAGTAAAATAAAAATAAAAATAAAAATACATAAAAATTGAAGAACAAACTAAGGGTACAACACATTACATAAATATGTTCAACCTGATGTAAAAGGTATATTTTTAAAGTATAGAAGGAAATATATAAAAATATAAACAATATTTGGTTCTAGACAGTGGAATTAAAATGTCTTTCCAATTTCTTTTTAATTTGGATATAAAATGACCACAGTGTCCACAAATCATATGGTCGTAATGCTCTGTTTGCCATATTTCCAAAACGGCTTTTATAAAATAGTATTTCCTTCCACATGGAAGAGTGTTTCTCAGAGTGCGTTCCCTGTTAACAGTAGGCAAATCATAGGGCTGTTAGGAGAGTTCCAGGGTCTCAGGCTCCGGTGAAACCACAAAACCATGTCCTCCTTGCAGAAAATCACAATGCTAATCAGCATAAGAAAGATACTGAGAAGTCTCCTCTTGGAAAAAAACAAAACCTATTCAATTATGGTTTCTCAGCACGGCTCAAACTAATTTGACTATAAAATTTCAGATAACACCTCTTAAGAAAATGTGGAAGTGCTTTCAATGAGATCCACTTTAGGAAATATTGACAAAGAATTCTGATCGTGATTGAAGTGCCCAAGAGATTTAAATAATTATGAGTTACCATGTGTTTTAGTTATCACGTGTCAAGGAAGTTAGTTGAATGAAAGTTAAATTTTTGACCTATTCATAAGCGATAATTTTATCATATGTCTTTCTAAGTACATCTCAGCCTAAGTAATTAGATATCAGATACTGAGATCACTAACACTCATTACATTACAATCAGGTTATACCTAGATTGCGTAGGTGTGGTTAGGTAAAGGCAAATAGAGAAAGTGAGAAAGAAAACAGAATTGTTAGAGTAGCAGATGACATCCTAAATGCTCGTCTTTATTCTGCAGCTGCCTCTTGGCTTGCTTTGCAAAGCAGAGATGAGTCCTCATTTGTTCACCTGGAAGTTGATATATTAACTATGAAACCTGCTTTTTACAGTTCCTCTTGAATTTCCTTGCCTGGTATTGAGAGCTGAGGGGAGCTGAAAATGAATTGTCCTCATAAGCTGTACCATTTTGTTCTGAGAAATGTTGTCAGCCCAAAAATATTTCCTCTTGGAAAAAAAAATTATCCCAAGGCCTTAGTCTTTACTTCATAATATACTGGAGGAACAGAAGAATGGACTTAGCTTTTGTGTGGTGAGTGTGAAATGAGTGAGCTGTGAGAAAGAAGCTGACTCCACACGTGTAACAGATAGGGTCATAGCTGCTACAGATCAAGAGATGTGCATTAGATGTAGAGAGTTCGATGTTGTATAGAACACAGAGATTTCAGCCATAACTAGTAGGATGAAGCACAGTCTAAGTGCCAGAGTTTCTATCTATAGCAAGAAGAATTTTCTAATTTGTAGGGCGTCCTATAGCCCAAGTTCCACTTTCATAGTCTTCTCAGGAGACTCTCTGGCCAGTCCAGGCTTGGGTCTGAAACAGTGGACCAAGAACACTCATACTAGTCTGCAGGACAGGTTGCTTAGGTGGCTTCAATACTGGTTAGCAGGTTGGCAGCTTTCCAGCATCTAAATGAACCCACTATCAGTTTGCTTCAAGCCTCAACCCCAGCTTTTGAGGTCTTTTACTGTTTGCAGTTTTGATATTCTGCCTCTCTTCTGTTTTGCTAATGTTGTTATTTTACCCCCGTTCATGTCAAGTCTATCTTTTGAAGTTGGGAATCAACACAGACCACCTTTCCTTCCCTCAGTTGGTTCCATGGCACCAAGGTCAGTACCGTTGGTGCCTGCTAAGTGCTGTTTGCCCCTCTGCCTGTGAGTATTGTGAATATTTGCCTCCTTCAAGAGGCCATAGCACATCAGTTTAGAAGTTCTGTAGGAACCCAACTCCAGGGATAAGATTCTTGGTTAAACTCACTATTCAGTGATTTTCTATAAAAATATAAAGCGTTACTGGGACACCTGGATGGCTCAGTTGGTTAAGCGTCCAACTTTGACTCAGGTCATGATCTCACGATTCATGGGTTTGAGCCGTGCATCAGGCTCTGTGCTGACAGCTCAGAGCCTGGATCCTGCTTCAGATTCTATCTCCCTCTCTCTCTGCCCCTCACCCACTCGCACTCTCTGTCTCTCTGTGTCTTTCTCTCTCTCAAGAATAAACATTAAAATTTTTTTAAATATAAAGCATTACTAATGAAGTGAAAATATTCCAAACCCAATGCACAAAATGTTGGGGAAATATAAAGAACTTTACAAAGAGTTGAAACAACGTCCCAATGGCAGCCTTCCCAATTACATTCACAAAGGTAACAAAGCAGAGCAGTGATAGCTTGGACTCTGAATTCAGTTCCTCCTCTTACAAGATGTAGGACTTTGGACTAGATTTAACATTGCTGGGTCTTACTTTTCTCATCTCTAAAGTAGGATCTTTTTGTGAGAATGAAATGAGTTAACACTTGAAATACTGTTAGTGCCCTGTCTTGTATTTCATTCACACCAGATACATGCTACCTGTGGAAGACAGTGAATTCCAAGTAGAGCAGAACTCATTGCACATCTTCAGTTCTATTATTATTTCACTTGGATAATCTGGCGGTCTGTTTGTATCAACTGATAGGTAAACACCAATAACTGTGTTGGAGTACCAGCAGACTTAGATCTGATTTTGCTGCAACATTTACTTCACAGTTACAGCAGACTGTTGGTAAAGAGTAACACAGTTATAAAACATTAGTCTGTTTTTTTTTTCCTCCATAATCACTTCAAACTTGAAGTAATAATTGCCTAATGCCTAATATCCTGAGTAAATTGAAAGCAATGTATCAAAGAGGCCTTTATACCAATTCTTGGAACTCTCTACCAGTTTCTATATTAGAAAATGTGTCTCCCTTCACTCTTACTATAACTTGAATCCACATCATGCACAGTAACAGTTAAGTATACACAGAACACAACCTTGTTAGCACACCATTGAAGAAGTAAGGTAAGGTCAGGGATCAAGATTTAGACAAGATCAAGCAACTTAATTTTGAAAAATTGTATGACATTTTACCCTTATATCCTCAGTACAACACAAATAAATAATGAATGTTTAAGCCAAACTCATGCTCCATGATATGCAGGAAGCATCCAGAGCTTTTCGATTCACCTTTAAAATCACTGGAGCCTCCATGTTGATAAAGCCCTATAGCTACAAACACAGATTTCTGAAAGAGCCCCTATGCTTTGCTGAAGCTTGGTTCTACCTTTCTTCTATGCCTTTTGGACTAAAAGTCTTCCTTAGGTTCTGCTTGCTGGTAACAGGCTTTTATCTATTTATTTTAAATTCATTTAGGGGCGCCTGGGTGGCTCAGTCGATTGAGCATCCGACTTCAGCTCAGGTCATGATCTCGCAGCTCGTGAGTTCAAGCCCCGCGTCGGGCTCTGTGCTGACAGCTCAGAGTCTGGAGCCTGTTTCAGATTCTGTGTCCCCCTCTCTCTCTGTCCCAACCCACTCGCATTCTGTCTCTGTCTCTCTCAAAAATAAAAATAAACATTAAAAAAATTTAAATTCATTTAAAGGGATTAAGATTTGGAAAATATTTTCTCTATACACAGAAGGTTATTTAAATATACACCTGGCTATTTAAATAACAAGACATATTCTTTCAGATAAGGTTTGCTAGTGCTTTTCATTTTACTTGGTACTGGAATTTTTGTGTGGATTTTTTTCAAAGTATGTGATATTGAGCAAAAAAATCCTGGCATAAGAATCAGGGATTCTGGGCCTAGATCTTGTTCCTCTTGCCTCGTGATCTTGGCAGTAAAAGAGGCACAGTCTTTCGCACAGTGCCTGGCCCAATAGTAGGTAATCAGCTTATATTTGTCAAATGGCTGAATGAATGACCTGTCAGAATTCAGGTTTCCAGAGATGTTATATACTGTGGAATCACATCTACTTCCTCAAGTGCCATACGCTGCAGCGATCCAGATAAAACTACGTATTGTACACAAAAATGCTTTCAAGAGGGAGAAACCATTATTGTTCCTGTTATTAAAAGTTGCACTGTTTTTCTAGTTTTCAGAAGTGGGTTTCCAAGCTAAAAAGTGGTAGCCAGACACATCATGGTTCCAGTACTGATTCTACCATTTACCAGTTGGGTGACCTCTGATGAAGTCTCAACTTTCACATCAACAAAATAGGAATAGAAAAATATTTATGCATATGATTGAGATGCAAATTAATTAACATAATGCATGCCAATCACTCAGTCCAGTTTCTGGCATAGTAATTATATATTTATTGCTGTTTTTGTTGCTTTAATTACTACTGCTAAAACTATACTATAACTTAAAACTATATATACGTGACAATGTCATATACTTTAAATGTATCACATACATACACACCAGAATGATAGTGGTTTGCTTAATTCCAATAAATTCTTCCTCAAAGTGAAAGGTAATGGTAGGATGGTAAATGTTTTGACATGGCAGTAGGGAAGAGAAAAATCTTACATGTTGATTTGAATAGGTCAATATATATAGTTAGAACCTTTATTTTAAGAACTTTACTCATCATAATTAAAAAGTTAACAAAGACCATCTTTCAGCAAGCTATCAAATAACAAAAAAAATTCATATTTTTCCACTCAATGTATTATATAAAATATCAAAAGCCAATGTGATGACTTTATAATATGGATATTATAAACACGTATGCCTTTTGTTTGACTTTTCAGATCAAACTCATAAGTTTCCATCCTGCTTCAAAATATCACAGAACTCAATTCAAGAAAAGTAATAAAAAGAAGTGACTGTCGTCTGAAAAAAAATAAACAGCCCAAACAAATAGTTTAGGAATGTCAAAATACTTAAAGCTAAATGGTATTAAATAGAAATAAAATGATAATAATGCAAATAGTAATGCGAACAGCTACGAATCAAAAAAACATACATTCAAACGTGATTTGAGTTACATACAATACAAAAAGTTCCTGGATTAAGTAATTATTTGAACAGAATGGCTTTTCTGTTTAGAGTTGAGGAGTTTATTCACCAAGATTTTCATCATAGATCAACTTTTTAAAACATTAAAACTAAAAAAAACAGGTTGACTTATGAAAATAAGCATTAAAACCCTTCAAGATTTTTCTCCCCTTCTTTCAAAGGGCCTTTTAGAGAGTGCCCATGTCTTCCCAACCAAATATTTTCTAATTGTTTATTATTACTTTGGCCTGCAATCAGCTTCCTCTTCCCCATAACAAACAAGGAAAGAGAATAGGTAATATTTGGAACTAAACTAAAACCATGGGTTCATTCTAAGGATCTGGCCAAAGGTATCATGAAAAGCACTTTTCGGTAGCACATCACAGAAAATGTTGCCTCTGGGTCCTCAAAGGGAAACCCCACAGTTACCTTTTGGCTCTCTCAGGGACTCACCTTTTTTTTTTTTTTTTTTTTTTCAAGACAACCTGATGAGGGAAGAATACAGTCTGTCAACAGTCAACTGAGAGACAGGGTCCCTGGGGCACCTGATGGCTCAGTCAGTTAAGGATCCAACTCCATGAGATCGAGTCCAGGTCTAATGATTCATGAGACCCAGCCCAAGTCAGGCTCCACATTGGCAGTGCAGAGCCTGCTTGGGATTCTCTCTCTCCCTCTCTCTCTACCCCTCCCCCACTCATGCTCTGTCTCTCTCGGTCTCAAAAATAACTAAACATTAAAAATTTTTTTTTTAAAGAACACCATAGACTCTAGTAGAAGTAGTTGTAGTAGGAGTGGGGACTGTTAACTGAGTACTTTTTTCATGTAGTCTTAAAGGCCTCCAACCTTACTTTATTATGTACAATTCTGTATTAGGATCTCCACTTGACAGATGAGGAAACAGTTTTAGTAAAATGAAATAGTTTGCTCAAGGACGTGGAACTGTATGCAAAGATGGGTTTCAAACCAGTCTGACTCCAAAGCCCCTACCTACATTTACACTATTCTGAGAGAGATCAAGAACTAAGTAATCCCTCTTCCCACTGAGCAAAGAAAGCATCTACAAAACATTAACCATAAAGGCTATTTAATGGCTGACCTTCATTCTTCCTGACTAAATAAGTCCTCAATGCCTGCATCAAGGTTATTTGTAGAGGAGCTTATACAATTTCCAAGCTGAACCCTCTCTTCCTCTGCTTTTGATAATTACAGACATAAAATCAGGTTAAAATTACCATCCTTAGCAGCTTTGAAGGGGAACATAGGCTATACTGGAAAGGAGTTGTCTACTCTGTGCTTGTCTGTGATTAAAGGGCAGGGGGATGTTCTGGGCCTCCAGGCTCAGCAGTTGGTTATTTATGAGAATGAAATAGCAGAAATACCTGCTCCTCCAGTAAATGTTGCCTCTGTGAGTCACAAGAACACTGCCAGAAGAGAGTGAAGGTAGTAACTAAGAACAACAATCATCCCAATTTCCCTCATCCCAACATTATTGCTGCCTGAAACATTAACACGAAGGGTATCGGGTGATTCCACTCAGAACTCACAATGCCTTAGCACACAGTCATGGGTCACTTCAGGAAGAATGACAAAGGATCGAGAACAAACAGATGGAAAGACTGAGAAAATATATCGCTCTTCATATTTGCTCGGCAATTGCTCTGCATATTTGCATGTAGTCTAATGCTCTCCGCACTAAGCTTTCTGATTGGCAACTGCAGTCCACTGTTCGTTTTGTGATCTAAAAGTGCTACGTCTCCTTGGACTTTTGATTTTTCTTTTTCATTCACTTTGCTCTGAAATCATCTTGATAGATCACATGAAATTACTGACCCATATACAATTTAAAAAATTTTTTAGCATGCCATGCCCATTTTTCCACCTCACCAACTTGTGGAGTTAATAACGTCCATGCTAAATCATGATTATCTCTTGCATTTTATAATAAATTAGTAGGATGAAGGTTAACGCATGTGTGTGTATATAGACACACACAGATATATATCTATATGTGTATATAGATATATAATTATCTTGCGTTGAAATTGATGTGATTCTGTAACTTATAGTAATGAAACACTTAATATTCATTTATCTATTTGTGCCAAATATCTTCAGTGTCTGCCTCGAGGTCCACTCTCCATATCTCTCTACTCTGCTCTCTGCACCAGGAGGCTGACTTTCATGAGCTCCACCAGTAGCCTCCACGGCCCTGTGGCTTTCAGTGAGGATTGGCCAAAGGAAACATGGCCGAGAAGTGTGGTCTGGGTATTTATTCCTGGGTCTCCCTCCCTGCTGAGTCTTTAGGGGTTGGCTACATGGCATCTCTCACAAAGGCTACAGTTCCTGTCAGGATACCGTCCCCCTAAAGTTCTCCTCTGAGTTTTCTGGTAACTGTTTCTGCTCCCTGCCCAGAAGTAGTGAAGGAAGGCTCCCTTGCTGTTCCAGGTGCCGCATTTATCCCGTTTTGCCAGAAATCTCTGCCCACAACTCAATAAATATTACAACATTAGGTAAACTCTCCTAGATGATATGATTCAGTTTGCTCATGCTGGCTCTTTTTTTTTTTTTTTTTTTTTTCCTGGGACCCTGATACACCCTGGGGATAAAAAGGGATGAATAGGACATGATTCCTGCTGTCACAACATGTAATCTTCTCTGGCATGTGACCTGTGCAGTTGCACAGACTCCCCACTCAGAAGGACCTCCTACTTGAGCTTATACTCTGCTTCCCCTATGTTGGAGTTCTTGATCATTTTGGAACACTGAGGCCCCACACTTTTATTTTGCAGTGGGCTCCATAAGCTGTTTAGCCACTCCTGCAGATGTAGTGCAGACACTGGATACAAATGCAACTCTAGTAACAATAAGAGCTATTTCTTGAGGTCTCACTATGTTCCAAATGCTATTCTTAACATTATATGCCTATTACCTCATTTAATCCTCTCCACACACAATGAGGAAGGTGGCATTATTATTGGTACTTTTTAGATAAGGAACTAGGGGCACAGAGAGAATTTAAGTAACTTGCCCAAGGTCACAGTGCTACAAAGTATGGAATATGGGATTCTAATCCAGGTATTCTGGCTTCTTCTATGCTATTCTGCTCCTGTGATGGAAACACAGAAAGGAATATAATCAGGTTTAGTCTGTAATTAAACCTTAAAGGCATGTGTCCAGTAATATGCCATGGACTTAAGACTCTAGCAATAACTATGGCTCCTACATAGGAAGACTAATCACAAAGTTACCATAGGGACAGAAAAACTATGCCTCACAAATAAAATTGAATTTCTCATATCATACAGCATAAGAATAGCTGAAGGGGCTTGTAAATGCTAATAAATCTTTTGGTTTTGACAGGTCTCTTGGTTCTGAATAAAATTGAAATGAGATCTACATCTGGTTATCTTGACTTTCTCAAACTATATTCTTTATTCCCTAACACCTCCGGGATAGCCGATAAACAACAAGAACAATAAAAATTGTTATTTACTTCCAGAAAGAAGTTAAATAAACACAATATCTAAGGGATAATTTAATTAGATTCCTTTATTTCTACAATACAGAGTTGTTTCTTCTAATGCAAGCACCAACACTCTACTGCTTATAAAAAAATAAATAAAAATATAATAAAGGCCACATCCTTATGAAGACAGGGGTCTTCACTGTCTTAGAACTTAGCACATATCCCAGTTTAGTTTCTATACCAATCACATTACGTAAAATCACACGTCTTGGTTTTTAAGTTGTATGTGATGTTTACATAACTCACTGCCTTCCTCTCTTTGGTTATGGAGCGTTGTTATTTTCCTTTCTCCCCCAAACCTCTAAAGATCCTTCGTGCTAATCAGAAATGTCTCTTAAGCATTACACACTTTAATAGATTTTGTTTCTACTTTCTTGGGTGATAATTTTATGCCCTCGTTTAGACAAGACTCACGCAAATCAGGGGTTACTACTTGATTACGTGGATTCTCGGATTCTCGTAAATATCTCTGAGAAAGGCAGGTAAATACCCGGAGTATTATTTTTATCTTCTGTCATCACTTTAAGATCGGCAACTGGATCTTACACATCCCAATCGGATATCAAAATCACAACAGACTCCCTTTTCCCCCCAAATAAATGAGCCACTTGTCAGGGCTGACTAGTGCATTTTAAAGGATATCTCAGCCAAGGGTATTATTTTAAGAGATGAGCAAATGGGGAAACCCCACAGCCCAGCCAATAAAATATGAAGTGAAGGTGCAAAGAAGCACTCATAAATACGACTTCGAACAAGGGATGCATTGTTTGGCTCCAACCCTTTCAGTGGCTCCTCTGATCTCAGCCCCTCTCTGTGCGTCAGGGAAGCCCCTTCCTTTAACCTGTGGTTTTTTCAAGCTGAGCCACTGCATTATTTATGACTGTAAATGTGAGTAGCCTGTCTGTACGCTCCTTGTACACACACACACACAGCCCCCCTCCCTTTTCCCCACTTCGGTATTTTAGTGTGGAAAGATGAAAGGGTTTCCCGCTGGAGCCGATGTGGTTGGGGATGTTGAATTAGCTGCTGTGTCAGTATGAGGTAGACTGAGGATTTCCCAACACATCCTCCACCTGCACGACCCAAAGACCAGCCTCTAGTGACTCATTTCATTCATTCTTTCTTTTAAGGGCTTGTTAAAAAATTACTGTATTTCTTTCTCTGTTTCATCCTCATTATTCTCTCCTCTTGATCTTTTTATCCTCCCTCATCCTCTTTCTCAATTAAAAAAAAAAAGGAAATACTCTCTTCACAGATGGGACACGAGTGTTAAAAATAATGTAAGCTAAGGAGTTTTATAAAGTAACAGAGAATTACATTTTCTATCAGTATTATTTTTGTTCATTTTTTTTACTTTCCCTTAAATGTCCCCTTTTAAATTTTAATTATGCTATAAAGTAGGGAAGGCAAAAACAATTAAATTCTGTCAATGGGATCCTCCAGGAGAGGTGAGGAGGCAAAGAAGAATAGGGTGGTGAAGAAACAATTACAGGGGATGGCCACAGCCAGAGAAGTCCTGATGCCCTGGGGAGCTTTTCTCCTGATGAGTTGAGGCCACAGTTGGCACATCATAACCTTTTCCTTCTCAACACCAGAGAAACAGGAGACTGTCCCTAAATGATCAAGCTGTAACTAATTGATTTTCAGCTAATCTAAGCCTCCAGCTATGAAGAAACAAGGACCAAAGGCAGACCTCGGGAAGGGGTGGGGGCGTAGGGAGGGGGTGCCAAGAAAGCCTGGAGGTAGAGAGACCAGAGAACTAAAGAGCAAACAGGAAAGGCCAAATAATGTGAGGGGAGGGGGTGAAGAGAGAGGGAGGCAATATTGAAAAAATGGAAGAATAAAAGGGGGAGCTGGAGGTGGTGGGTGAGACCTTCCCAAGCCCTTTGGGTTCATGTATCATACCATCTCATTTCCAGCTGTTACTTCTTATTCAACTTTTAAATCGGGCTATTTGTGAAGGACCATTAAGATGAGAAAAAGCTGTTAATTAAACCATATGATTACACCTATCTCTTCGGCCAGGCCCATCATTTGACAATGAACAAGAATCCCTTGGGTCACATTTATGGATGCCAAAGGTTGTTGAAGAATAGAGCAAGGAGATTTCCACCCTCAGCAACTTCTTTTCTCTTCAAAAGTTAAAGGTGTTCAAGAATTACTGTTTTACCCGTTGTTAGTATCTGTTATTCCAGGTATAACCCATGAATATGTACTATAATGGTTTTAGATCATCTTTCTTCCTTTCCCGTCACCCCCCCCCCCAAAAAATCTTGTGTTTATGGGTATGTTTATGTTACACAAGTGTTAATAACCCTGTTGGAGAGACTACATAGATAGGCATCTTTAGGTAGATCTGTGCATAAATTCCTCTCCACTGGGCACTTGAGTCAGCCAAAAGCAACAATAAATATCAATGATGTCTTTCAAACCTGTCAACCGAGAACATAAGCATTTTTTCTTCCAGTACTAGGTCCGTTTAATGATTTGGGGAAGTAAAGGGAGAAGGGTTTAATTTAAAGTTCTAAAAGTATTTTTTTTTCTGCATCGTATCATAACATGCTAAATATGTTATAAAATTTAAAAAAATCAAGTATCATATTTATGTGCTTTCATGCTTTTGAATTAATATATGTTCTTGAAATATACCTAAAGTTTTTGACTCCAATCCAACCGATGAGAAATCATTAAAAAACTCCAAATTCTTCTTTATCGGAGAAGTACACGTAGACAGGGAATAATACAGAAGTAAATTTCCCTTGTTTATTGCTTTTTGTAATTTCCTTCAAAACATCTACAATAAGACATCATTTTAATTGTACCCTTGCCAAATTTCCAAATAAAATTGCATTCTAAATTTAAAGATCTTAGAAATGCACTATGTGTTTGTTTATCTTAATGTAAACAGAAGATATAATTAAAAATTATAAGCAAGTTACCTAACCTTCCCTTTTATTGGCATAGATATCTGATATATAAACTATCCTTAACATTTTTGAAAGAGAGATGGTTAAAAAAGAAAAGTTTTATCAGAAAGATATTTTTGTTCTTAACAAAATAACATGGTGTTGACTAAGTAAAGATGCCTGTGATAGTCACCAGTTTCAGGGACAAAGCAGAAGAAGAGTAAACCTATAAAATCTGGACAGTAGGAGACTGACAAAAGTTGGCCTAAAATAGTGAATCCAATACAGTGAGAAGTTTCTCTTCACACAGCAATTAATATTTATCTCTTCAAAGTGAGCAAATCACTAAAACAACATAAGGGTCAAAATAATGTGTTTGTGTTCCTATTTACATGTTTACATTGACCTTAAGGCAATTTTTTCACATTTTATTTTTATCTTATAGGAAGTTTTAATCTATTTTTCACTTAGGAACAAACAAATTTAATCTTATCTGAAATTTTAAAAAATGGTTCATTGGTTAAATATGATACAGAGTTTAAATTCATTTTAATTGTTCTTGAGCAAAACTAACGTTAGAAAAAATGTCTTCCTGAATGACAAGATAATTGTAGAAAATCCATTACTTGACTTGAAAATGACACACAAGCATTAATAAAAAGCATACTGCTACATCCTTTTAATGTAATTCACCTTATTATGGGGACTGTCAACAGATTCTTTTCACATATTTAAACATCCAAGTGACTTCCTCAATACAAATCCCTTGCCTATTGCTAATTTAGTAATTTGCCTTTAGCCCCCACGATACACATATCTTTTAAGACACATAAATAAATAAATAAATAAATAAATAAATAAATAAATAAATAAATAAAATCCCCCTGAGTCTTCTAAGAACATGATAAAAGTGGCAGATACTATTTGTTAATGAACGTTACATTAAGAACCACTGAAATTCTTAATGCAGTTAATCATATTACACTTTTACCTCTTCTAAGTATGCTTTGAGCTATTTCAGTATGGAAGAAATACAGAAGTTAAAGCGTTTTACTAGGTAGTGATTGGTTATAAGCTTTGGATATGTTAGAAAGCATGGTCTAAGGATAAAATAAAATTATGGTTCAATTTTCCTCAGAGACTACGAAGAAATAGTATCAGAGTCAATTTGTCAGTAATTTCACGTGAGACATTTAGTTTGGAATTATTAAATAAAAAAACCAATATGGTTTATGATTGAAGATAAATCACTACTCAGCAGTTGAAGCATGATAAAAATAAATATTTCCTGAAGGTTTTATCTGATATTATTCCTCCAGAGTAAAATGAATAATTGTGTTTCACGATATAGTTAACAAGCTGCTTTGTTGTTATATCCAAACAATACAACCAAAATTTCATTGATTTTAAAAAATGTAAGTATTCTTTAATGATAAAATGGTCCAAGAAGTCGCCGAATAAAACTGTTTATTATTGTTTTGGTCTTCTTATTCTGTGTAAATGTATAAAAAGTAATGGCACATTCATTCCAAAATCATGCTTAATTCTTTTCTGAAATATATTTATTTTGTGAATGATCAAAATATTTGATTGCAATAAAATATATTTTAGAACAGATTCATGACTGAGCTATTGTTTTTTAAAGTACATAACATATTCCTCCCTGTCAGATTTTACGTGACCTGAACTAATTTTTTCAATGATTTTATTTTATGAATATGTAAATCATGCTGGTCGAAATTTTTCTATTAAAATATTAAAACTCCTTTAAATTATTGACTAATGCTTTAGAAATTGCAACAAAGTAAAATATACCATGAGCCACAGTGCATTTACCACTTATACTAGGAAAAAGCAATCAAACTAATTTAGAATTAAGCCATATTTAATGGCTTGAAAGTTGCTAACGAAACCTGTTAATTATATGTAGAAGAAAAGGCCTCCAGGACACCTGATTAGGGCAACCAATGATGACTTACTAAAACTTCATAATGAGAGCTTTGTCTCTAGTAACACGAAACATGATTTATTAAGCACCTTATCCTTCATGGTAGAATTGCTAAGAGCAAATGAGCAGAGCATTTTAAGCAACATGTATTATAAAAACATTCATGTATTTAAATTTGTTGCTATCTGACTTTTCAAAGACTATTTTCTTTGAGATATATGAGGAAGGTTTTAATTAAGTATAACAAAACATGTCAATTTTCTGTCAAAGCAGACTGCAGTTTTCAAAGTTTTGAAAGTTTTTACATTAAAATGGTTCTAATTTTATCAAGTTGATTCAATTTGTTCATGAAATTGTATCTTTAAAAATAAATATATCCTATGATATTTTGAATGTCTGAAGATAGTAAATTTTCATCTTCAGACTCGAGTAAAACATTTTTTTTAATTAAAGCCCGTTTAAAATCACTTTGAAGTGTTAACCCTTTAATATTTTTGAGACATAAAATATTGGACACTAATTTACCATTTGATATGGTCACTATTTAAAAACTACCATGAAAGTACCAGCATTGGGAGAAATATAATTTAAAAAAGTATTCTCTAGTAATGTTGCTAATTAAAGAATTTTTCAATTCATTTTTCATCTTAAAGGAAAATTTTGCATAGGTAAAGACCACGTAGCATGTTTTATATTTCTCTTGCTTCTGGAAATAATCAAATGGGAAGGATATCATTTCATCATTAAGAAGTTAAGAAATGTTAGTTTGAAGCTTCTTTTCCAAAATATTTTTCATAGCATTTCAGAATCTCTCCCTGAAAATCTTTGATAGTAATCTCTTACAATAGTATTTGATCTTAGTTAATTGCATGTTAATATTTTCACAGTAGTTATCTCCCCCAAATGAGAGTTTTTAGGTGGCATACCTATGTACATTTATATGTTTGCTAAATTGCTAACAAAAAATGTTTTAGAGTGTCACTCTTACTTTTCAGTCTGTAAATGCTTGTTTCTTTTTTATTTGTATTAATACCTTTGTGCCCATACCATAGCTATCCTCATAAATTTTCCTTTTTTGTAGACTACTGCCTGTTTATTCATACATTAAAGCAAGGTTTAAATTTTAACAAGAGCTAAAAAGACCCAAGTCTGCCCAACCATAAGTGTTTAATTTTAGTTTTTCATATTTAAAAAATCATGTATATATAATATATACACATACATACGTGTGTGTGTGTGTGTGTGTGTGTGTGTGTGTGTGTATGACTTTGTTGCCTAAAGCAAAATCTTACATTGCTTCAGTGAGAGAAAGGAAACAGAAGCTGGAGGAGAGTTATAGAAAATGACTCTATATAAACATGACCACCTACCAGGCAGCTACTTTACTATTAGTAAAACTTCCACTTTGTAATAGCAGAGTTTAACAAATAAAAGAACAACATACCTAAATTGACAAAGCTCATGACCATGTCAGCATCATTCAGAAAGTTGGTATCATGTAGGCTGGCTAGAGGAGGGCTCTGGGTGGTCAGAGGAGTCGTTCGAGATAACTGTATGCGACGAGGGTACCCATTGGGAGAAGCTGGGTATCCTTTTCTTGCCCCTCTGGCCTCTCCTGCCAAGGATGCCCTCACTGAGTATTCGGATTCTTCAGGATTTTCTTCATTGGCCATAGCATTGTATAGGTCCAGCATAAAGAGAGGTGCAGAGGAAGCTTGTTTTCCAGGTGAAAATGGTCTGGGTCTATGAGGCAAACCCAAGATAGAGAGAATTTCCCTCTGTATTTCCCGTCTTTCGTGGTTCCGTAGTCTTCTATAAATAAAACTGGAGTGGACATGATTGTCTCCCAAACCTCCTTTTGCATAACCCACTAGAACCCAGCAGCTCCAGAGGAAACCCACAATACTCCTAAGTAGAAATACAGTCAGATGCATTTTTGTCCAAAAGCAAAAGTTGATATTTTTAGTCCTTCTTCTCCTCTTAAAAAAAAATGTAAAAGTTCCTAGGAGGTACGCTTTCCCAGTAGCTGAAAAAACAAATTTACCTATTCTTCATGACAGTGACATTTCTGAACATAACATCCTCACGGATTTTCCTGTCCTATTTTAAATATTTTGGAATATGTCAAGAGTAGTTATCTCTAAGAAAGCTGAAACTTGGATTTCTAATTATCCACAGTTGTTAAGAGTTTTTGCTGCATTGATGTAGCAGAAGACGGCTATTATTATTTGATCAGATGACCTATGCATTCCTATATAAATTTATGATAATCAGGCCTTTGGTATTTGGATTAACGCAAGTTGATCTTCTGATAAACTGTAGTTCCCAAAGTTATCTTCACTTGCTCTTGAGTTCTTCTCAACCCTTGAGCTCTTTCCAAGACAAATCCTGATTTCTGAATCACAGATCTATGCTGATCTGCACCTTGGTGTTGGAATATAGATTTGTCCGGCAGCTTGGTGATAACTTTAACATCTTTTGTGTCGTCTTAGTGTAAAGTAACACTCAAGGTTGTACTATTCAAGTAAATGTGTTTCCCTGAATTTACTTGAAAACCTTCCTGTAAGTCCATTCAATCCCTTTCTCCTTCTAACTGTTAATTCCACCTCCAGCAGGCACAAATATACCAGCCCTCTTCAAGGGAGATCTAAAGAGTAATGTAAGCACAACCCTGCTGGGAAAGAAGAGGCTTCTCATTGTAATTTGAAACTGGTAAAGCAAAAAGAACTTAACCCTTTTGCTACCAGAAAAGCCTTCATTTTCCCAATTTTATAGCCACGCATCTAACATAGCACAGTGATATGTGGGGCATTTAAGTTCTGGGGGTGGTGGGGGGGGAGCAAGTTTTCAAGCAGCAGGCTGAAATTCTTTGCCACCAATTTTATATAGTACTCTCTTAGATCTCTCTTTTCATAGTACACGTTTAATACACTTCTATATTAAGTCTCAGGTTGTGGCTAAATTAGCATACATCTCAGTTATATATTTGAGGCTATTTCTAGCCTTTATGAGTTATTGAAGTTTATGTCTTAAAAAATAAAAGGAAGAGTTGTAAATTGAGGTTATTTTGTTGTTTCTTAATGACAGCCAGATCTTTTTAGAATAAAATACAGTAGAGAATTAATCACCAGTAAATATATTCTAGCTCCCAAAGCAGTAGTTATAGTAATTCAATAATGGTGGGGAGATAGCCCAGCTCTAATGATTTTAAATATAAAAATTTTAAACAGAAAAATGTATTTATATTTCTCTTATTAAGTCAGTTACAGTTGACATACGAAGACCCTAGAATACAGTGTCATGATTCTTTTAAGTCATTTCAGTTGAAATGTAAACACACTTACAAATTAGATTTTTCCCATAAGTTATACTCAGTACTTTGGTTTGTTTTAACCCATGCAAATAAACACAAGTCAAATATTCCTTATGACTACATGCAGATTGAAATTTGCGTTTTCAAAATTTGATGGGCGTAATGGGGAAAGTGCACACCTTTCTAAACTACCATACTTAATCCAAGGAAATGAGCAAAGTATGTGTTTATCCTTAATGTTTAATGCCTTTAAAATTTGGAAGTCTACAATGTTTTTGTGCAGCTATAATTTTCCTTACAAGCTCTCACTTAACCTTAGGGCTCACAGTACTTTCATTGTCTGGTATATTATTCTGATACCAGTGTAGATTTATCGAGCAAATTCTAGAACTATTATGAAATTTTAATGTTTTTCTTTTACTCTACCTAGAGGCGCCTGGTTTCTTGTTTAATTTCTTTTTAAATATTTCCTCAGAGTGTCTAAAGCATAGTCATATTTTTCACAAGTCTTCAGTTTATTGGTGAAGGCAAGATACTGAAAGGACTTGCAGAATTTTATTGTATGCCTCATTTTTCTCACACAAACTCACTGCCCTGAACTTGATAATTCTGTTTAATATTTGCCCTGCTGAACTTTCTTTATTGACAGTCATGTAGGATGTACACACAGTAGCAGACCCAAGTACTGACATACGTGGAACACCTCTATAAAAGACACATCATATAAACAGGTTATAAGTCAGTGAAAGAATACTGTTTCAATAAGAAATGGATTAAACCACTCAAATTCTTGAAATTGTTTATTTCATATCCAAACCAAAGGAAGAATGTTTTGGTCATTGCTGTGGATTCAAATCAAGCACTTTGAGACCAAAAAACAAAACAAAACAAAAACAAACAAACAAAAAAATCTTTTTCTCTTCTTTTATAAAACCAATCCCAGATAAAGTCTACTATAGTTGTTGTCTACATTTTAAAATAAATTATCAAGTTCTGGATATGCTTCATGTCTCTAGAGTACAGCATAAAGTTATAAGTAAAAATTGGCCACACTAGAGGAAGAACAACTTTTATTATCTTCCACACGTGCTGACTTTTTTTCCTTAAGATACAAGTGAAAAATAAAAATGAGTCTAGGTGTCACTAGTCTCAAAAACTCATTTTCTCAAAGCGTGATTTATAATATCAATCAGTGTCATTGTAATTTAACTGCTTAACCAGGCATGTAGCCTACCTGTACATTGGAAATCAGTTGCCAATATTTCTGGACAGAATTTTTAGTATCTACTCTCCCCCACCTTCCCTTCCAACTCAGACTAGATTTGGCAAACATTCATTTTTTCAAAAGGATCAACATGTGCAATGAGAGGGAAAAAAAATAAAGAAGCAAAAACTTGCCAGGAATAAAGGGGAAATGCTAACCACCAAATGAAAAGTCAGATTCATTTTCAATTAAATGCATTTTACTACATCATTTGGATTCCCAGGTAGATTTTTATTTATTTACATGAGAGCAATTTGAAAGATAAAGTATCTGCAACTGCAAAGTATAAACATTTTAAATTTCAGAGCATGTATTTAAGAGTTGTATAAGTCTTTGAACACACTGAATAAATATATGCTGAGAAAGCAGTTGGGACTGGAGAAAGACCAGGGCATCACAAGAGTTGTCCTACAGATAATTACATTTCAAGAAGAGGAGCCTTCATAAAAACCTACCTCTCATAATATAATATTTGTCTGAGGTATATACTAATGGAAGTGACCTTCTGGTCGGGTACAGATACAGTTGAATCCAGATAAGAAGTATTTCTTCACTGCCATTCTTTCTGTTCATTTTCTCTTTCCTTCATGAAAATTTGATGCATTTCATCTGTGAATATGTAAACTAACTACATCCAGTAGACAGACTTTCAAAAGAAACTCACTCAAAAGAAAGCTAAAGTATTTGTAAATCTGTTTTGTCTGGAAGGGTCTTTCACTTCTGTTTCACTTCTGTTTTTGTTGTTGTCTTCTCCTTGAAACAAAAATTCCTAAGTGAAAGGTATGACTGCAGTGAAAGATACCTTAAGATACATGATATCTGCATTCTTAAATTATCTCTCAAGTCTGGAAAATATTCCAAAATAATTTTAATGTGATTCTAAAATTCTTAAGAAGCTATCAACTGGAGGGAGTCAGGGGAAAGGTTGGAAAGGAGATCACAGAGGAGATTGGAAAGGCTGGCAGCAATGGGAGAATTCGGGGAAAACATAGGCTTCTGGAATCTTCTTGGTGAATACATGCACAAGTACCGAAAAGAGCAGCATCTGTAATATTAAATTGCCTTCAACTCACTCCTTTTGAGCCCAAAACATAGCACATATACAAGAATATGGCACACTTAGCAGTGGTCCAAAGGAAGGCTGAGTGGTGCTATCCTACCACTCTCTGCCTTAGATTTGTCTGCAGTACCTGAAAGGGGTCGCAAACACGACAGCCTACACTTTTCCCTCTATCTAATTAATATTTGTTAAGGAAAACTTGGAAATGAATAATTAAATACGGTCACCAAAAATTTTTAATGTCTGTTATTATTTTTAATGAATGGTGACATTAGTGAATATTTTTAAGTTAAGACAGAATTTTTCAATATGCTTTGCATTATTACACATTCCTAAGATAGTTTTATATCATTTCATGAGAGAAGGTTTTCTAATAGTTACATAAGGAGAATAAGCCAACATTTAATCATTACGAATCAAACACTATTAATGAAATACCTAAGGACTATATCTGACAAATAGACTCCAATGAACTGCCTTGAGAACAATTGGTCAAATTATGAATTGACATTATATTTTAATAATATGTCATAATATTATGACATAATATTTTAAATAGTTGGGTATGCTATGCAGTTAACCATGTAAGAATATCTTCATTGGTAAAGCAATTTATAATGTCAAAACTCATTTGCAATAGCCCACCGTCTGGAATTATTTATTCCTTCAGCAAATACTTATTAAATGCCTACTAAGTGCTATATACTTTAGGTACAACAAAAACTTCAAACAAGTTTCTTGTCCCTACAGAGTTTATAATCATATACTATCATTTCAATTGATCTAAGGGCATCAAATTATTCAAATATGGTTATTAATTGAGATATTTCTACTTCTTGAGAAATGAGCTAGAATGTAAGCTGCATAAAACTAGGAGCTTATTTTATTTTGTTCATCACTGTCAAACCGTACATATTAGCAGCTCAATTAATACTGGTCACACAATCTATTTTTTAACAATGATGAACAATATTCCAGAGGATTTGTTTGTTTGTTTTTGTTTATTTATTTGTTTGTCTTTAAGGCAGTACTCTCTGGAAGCATAGGGCTAAGGATTCATTAGGCATACTAGTTGACCAATCACTTTATCTCTTAGTGATTAGGCTCTTCGTTTCATGAAGTAGTTACTACTTTCATGAAGAAATTTGCTTATTATATGCCTCATCCCAGATGTAAATTGAAGTACAAACTTCTGTCAATACTAGATAATCATAATGACTTAGAAGGAAAAGCATCATGCAATGAATTACATTAGTAATTGCAAAATACCTTGGTCTATCATTACAGGGAGAGCTGGTTAAGTTACTGCCTATTCAATTAATGTGGTCCTTGACCCAAAAGAGCAACTTTTGTCCCTGTCAATTAATACCTCATTCTTTTGAATTGCAATGGCTTACTTGTTTGGTCCTTTTAGGTGCTGTTTTATGGCCTATAGTACAATGCAAGAGACCTTGACAGAGACCACTCTCTAGTGGTCTAGTAATTAATGCTACCCATGCCAAGGCTCATTCTGGTACATATAGAGTTGAGACACCCAGTAGACACTGGGATGAGTTGAGACTTGAAAATGCCTGGACCATGGGAAAAGGCACTTGATAGAACAAGTTAGAGAGTACCAAAATAAAGGTTTTTAAATTCATACTTTCTATAGTTTACACTTTTACAGAGAGAAGACTTTACCAACATATGGACAAATTCAAAATCTATAGGACTGTGACAGTTCAAGAAAGGGGACAGCTGCCAATTTACCCCAATAATTACCATGAAGAGCAAATTAACCTCAGTGGAAAATAAATCTATAAATGGCACTAGTCATGTTATGTTCAAATAAGACAATTTAAGGAAAGTTTTCAATTATCTAGTGCAAAATAAATAAATATATACACGCATGATAAAATTTAAAATTACCTAATGCAAAACTACCTTGATAGCATGCTTCCTATTATCTATAGTATTTTAATTAAATGGCCCTACTTTCACATAACGTCTTTTTCCCCCCAGGAAACAGACAGTATTTCATAGATCCTCATCAAAAGGTTTAAGATAAATTTAGAGCCTAATACATTAACCCCAACTATATCACAAAAATTGTCCATTAACAACAGAAAAAAGGTGTATGCATATGTCACCCAAAACCCATTAATATTCTGAAATATGAGAGGATGTAAACTCTTTTTCCTAAGACATAACATGCTGAAGAAATATAATAATGAGGATGATAGACAATAATTACCAATATTCAAAATATAAACGTAAGATTCCTCTAACACAAAGTTTCTCAAATCAAGTTGAACATTTCAATCACAAATGGGGAGCAGGGAGGATTTTTAAGAAATGCTAATGGCTGGGCCACACCAAAAACTAATTAAATCATAATTCTTGAGGGACCCAGGCATCAGTATTTTTTTTAGTACTGATTAATATGTAGCCAAAGTTAAGAACCCGTAGCAAATAGTCTTGGAAATATCAAAACCATTACATACATAATAAGGCTATGTTTCGGTGTCATAATAGAGTTTCCAAATTAGAACAAGACCTTTGATTTTTCCTTGATTGCTGCTAAGATTCCATGGTATATAATAAATTCCTTAAACAAATACACAATGCTTGCATCCAGAAAAAACATTTTCACCCATTACACACTGAATACAGCTTATTCAGCACCTACTACAATAATAAAAACACCATCCCTGCTGTTCCCAAATTTAGAGGTCACTTGTTTCTAGAACAGTCTCCTTAGATATTTTGTATTTGAACACCAAGCTAAAAATTCAATTTCTAATACACAAAATGCTGTCGTATCACAGAATGAATAAGAATATGTTCCTCAAGGTGACATCTCACTTCTATGCAGCTCTTTCTTGGGTTATAATAGAATGTGAACAAGGTTTTCCCCCTTACTTAAGTCTTTAAATTCAATTAAAATAGTCATCAGAACTCACATAACAGGTGTCCTTCATGCCTATGCTGGATATGTTCAGTTCTGAAATTTTCCTACTTTCTTGGGTTTTCAGAGTGGTGTGTGTGTGCGCGCGCACACATGCACACACATGCACACACATGCACATGCACATTTGTGGGTGCCTCCTATGTCCATGTGTATCTCTGAAGTTCCCTCTTGCACGGGATCTCCTTTCCATCTTCATTCCCCAGTTACTTTCTATTTTTAAAAGCTATTGATTTTCTCTTCTTAAACTTTGCATTCTCTTGACATCTTTGTTCCTCCATTTTACAATAAACTCTATCTGTGTCTCCAGTCTTAAAAGCCTATCCTCCTAGTTCTCTTATCTAGAACCCTCTTTCAAGTGTGTAACTGGTTTTTGTTTGTTTGTTTGTTTATCTCTCCCCTTTCACCACCTCTCTCTTTCTTCAGGGGAATCCTACCTCCCTACTCCTAATCTCCAGCTCTTTCTCCCTCCTTCTGGAACAGTTAAATCTTCTATCACTGCAGGTTTACCAGCAAGGCAATGATAGCATCAGACTGCAGTATAATAATACTTTTCCCATCTGATAAATGAATTGCTACTGTAGAAATGGAAGCAAATATTGTAGCTTATCAATCCAAATCTCAGTCAGTGTTTTCAGATACACATATGAATCCTTTGGAAACACTCACAACTTTCTAATATTTGTAGCCAAAAAGTAACAATAATAATAACTAAATTTTAATGAGATATGTAGCCTTATATTGAAAGTATAAGAAAATAACCTAGCCTACAACTGAAATTATATCTGGATGCCAGCTCATACCTAGCATAATGGATAATTACCTTGAGTCCAAAGATGAACACTTTATTCTTATTACTTTTATATTCTGAATATGAAATACAGTTCTTTGGATAGGAGGCTCTAATCCCCCAATATGCAATACCACTCAATACTGTCTTCTAAAATGTCTTTTAAGACTTCTGCTAGAAAATTCTCTAGAAAATGGATGGAAATGATGCTTATCAATTGTATGTTATCTTCCAACCATTTTTAAGTAAATAAAGTTAAACCAAACAGTCTACAATTTCTAATGTAATCCAGGAATTCTTCATATGTAGATGTTGTACTCATTTACATTTATTTTCAAACATGCTTCTTAAATCAGTGAGAAAGACCCATTGGACAAAGACCAATCTGATAATGTCCCTTAAACAGAGTGGTACAAATGTCAACATTCACAACTGGTCAGGTTTTCAAGCACTCTCTAGGTGGTAAAAGTTATTTCCATGGAATTCTGGAACAGTTCAGTTATTCTGAGCTTTTACTATTCTAAATCTACAGATGTTAATGGGTGCTTGGTTCTAAAACTATAAGACCAAAAATACACTGGTGTGATTCCTCAACCAAACATAAGTATTGACTCTTCTATGTATGCTGAATCAGAATTTTTTGCATAAAATAAATAAAGTCATGGCACAGCAGCTTAGACTCATTGCCCTATAATGTGTATACTATTTTCTTTGCAAGTGTCCTTATGTTATTTGGATGCTTAAATCTTCCAGTAAGTATTCACTACACTTTATCACTTGTACTCAGAGAATGTCAATCAGGTAACTAGATTTATATCTTGGTTTTGCCACTTACTGTCTGAATGACCTTGGAGAGGTCACTTTGGAATCATACAACTAGGGAGCAATAGTAAAGAGTCATGTTTCTGAATCTAAATTCCTTCATCTGTGAAATGGGGGAAAAATACCTCACCATGAAGCTGTGGAATCCATTAAAATGAGACACTATATGAGAAACTGCTTCATAAAAAATCAGTGTGTTTCATAACTTATTATCATAAGCTCATGGCACAGAACTTAGATTCCTGTAAGTTTCTCCATTGGTTGGTCCACACTGATAAACTGAGACTCAGTGTTTGTATTCCTGTTTAATCCCTTGATGGGGAGAAAAACATGTAAAACTTATCATGAAAAGATTATTCCCCAAAAGATGGTTGTTATGTCTGCAGACAGTTAGACAAAGCCAGGGATTCGATGCTGTTATCTTTATGAACAATATCCTAACATCTTGAAGGACATAAAGCATCTCTGTCCCTAGAGATATCCCCTCCTTATTTTATCAGTCCATCTCAAATCTGTTTTTATGGTATCCCATTGCAGTGGCAGAAAAATAAGCTTGATTAACTAACTGTTCCTCCATTGTACAAGGGAGAAGATTCTAAATGCACATCTCCCCTGAGGTTTTCCTCTAGTGTTAAGAAGGTAGTCCACATCTGAACTTGGTGAGTAAAAAGAGAGGAAGAATTAGCTCAAATAAGCAACATATGACCAAAGGCTAGGAAAAAGGATGGTCCAAAGCATATAGTCCAAGCCTATCAAGATGTGGTCCACAATGAAGACATTCACTCTTGACCATTTAGAGCATCGGGTTTTGCATCAGCGTGGTTTCAAGTAGCAGGTCTGGTTCTGCCTACTTTGTTACATGTGAGAAAGGACTCTCAACACTTCCACTCAGTCTCCTCATCTTAAAAAAAGTGGTATATTATTAATATGTATTCTAGAATATTGTTATGATTCTTAAATGGCACAGTTCTTTCATAAGTGCAAACTAATCATTATGACAGCACTTGGAAGATTTGTTATTCAGAATGCTGTCATTGAGAGGTGTACTGGACAATTTTTATACCTTTACAGAGAGACCACCCAAAGGATTTAGCATGCAGGTACACATTTAGAATAAGTAAAGATATTTTAGTGGCAATGGTGGTAGTATGCAGTATTTTCCATACAAATTTTCCCATGGAATCATTTATGTAAGTAGATAATTGCTGTTTTGCAAAACACATCCTAGGGCTGGTCTTCAACTTGCACATTTTGGGAAATAATTAATCTATATATTATAACTGGAAAGGCAAGATAAAACAGTGACAAAGAGCCTATGCTCAGGAATCATAACGAATGTAAATCCTGGCTTGACTATTTCGTAGATACGTAGCCATATTCTACCTCAGTTTTCCGATCTTGAAAGTGGGGACAATAACAGTTCTAACACACGGGGTTTTATGAGATTAAATGAGTTAACAAATGTAAAAAGATTTAGCACAGGGCCTGGCACATAATAAATGTCAGGTACCATTAGATTTTATTACTTAGTGACCAATTCCTAGAGGATTGGACTTTCTTTTTATGTATCATTCTATCCCCATGCCTAATGTAATGTTTGGCAGATAGATGCCCAATAGAATGAATGCTCATTCATTTGTTTAAAACATATTTACTAATGGGGCGCCTGAGTGGCTCAGTTGGTTAAGCGTTCCACTTCGGCTCAGGTCATGATCTCAAGGTTCCTGCATTCGATCCCCTCATTGGCTCTGTGCTGACAGCTCAGAGCCTGAAGCCTGCTTCAGATTCTGTGTCTCCCTCTCTGTGTCCCTCGCCCACTCATACTCTGTTTCTCTTTCTCTCAAAAATAAATAAAAATTTAAAAAAATTTAAACATATTTACTAAGTATTTACCTGTAGATAAATAATACTCACTGTTAAGCAAAATTTAGTAAGTATTCACATTCCTTATTACTTTACCAATATAGTATTAAACTCTAAGAAACGTAGTCATGATTGTGACTGGTACATATAAACTGTTATCACATTGATAACACAACTCAACAAGCTACATGCTGAGATTTAATATACAAAAGGTCAGAATGTTTATCTCCTAAAGGACGTTTTCTTAGGCCAATGTGACCTATAACAACATGAGCCAAGTGCACCAGATGAACTATAACAAATATGAATCTAGAAATGTGTGCTTTGAACAGTAGTTTTCTTGAACTGAAAAGATATAGTTTCACTTTTTCAAGTTATATAGATGCCGTGAGATTACTATGGAGAAGTAAACAACCATCATAGGAGTCTAAGATCTAAAAATCAGTTCATCAATCTTTCTCTTCTTCTCACTGACCAACTGGAGACAGTTTTACTATCATTTGCCTTCTCTCAATTGGAAGGCACAGGAGTGGAAGAAAGATGAATTTAAAGAACAAGTCAAACTTGTTCTAACTCAGACATTCTTCTTAGGTTAGGTGGTAAAGGGGCTTTAAAGGGATGAATAATCCCTTTAAAAAGACTTTGAACACTATCACAGATAGCTGGAAAATGAGTTTTTATTCATTTTGGTAACATCAGTCATAAAAATGAATTTTGTTTCACCAACTAAAAATAGCTATCCTTTAAACACATAAAGGCTTCCTTCATAAGTTGTTTTAAAACTTAAAGTGCCATGAATGGTTCACTAATTTGTATTTAGTATCATCTGCCAAATATAGCCAACTCTAACTTTTATATGTCATAGGTAGACAGAGATAAAATCCCCACGCCCAAAAATGTGACCATAATAAATGGAAGAGTTTACTTTTTCCCACATTTATGAGAATAAAATAGAAAGTCTTTTGGTGTTCAGGCCGAACTCGAAACAAAATCGCTCAAATTCTGTTTTATAATTTCGATGCCAATCTCTAACTAATGAAGTAACAATCCACAGCACTGTTGCAAAGCTAAAAAAAAAAAAAATGGGGTTTTATACAAACACTGACAGGCTCTGACCATCAGTGGCACTAGAAGGCGCCACCATAATTGCAGTCTCCTCAAAACATAACTTATTTCAGGCTAAGCAGGCGAGCCAATATTTTGTATTTTAATTAAGAAACCTGGACTTTGTTTATAATAATTGACTGTTAGGTCAGTTCTTGCCAGGATAGGCTTGTAAAAGAGAATTTTTGCCTCAAGTAAGCTTTCGTTTAAGATTTTGGAACAGATTTAAAATTTGGAATTGAAATCTTTTTCAGTCATTTATTTTAGCATTCATTGTAATATTAATAGTTTAAGAATACATTTGTGGAGATTTCCAACATGCTCATCAATGGCCGTAAATACTGATTTGCTCCCTGAAGAAAACTTTTAGTCATACTGATGAAAATATATTGTCTGCTATGAACACAAAAACCAAATTGTTTCCCTCATTAACAACTTAGACCTGGAAAAAAGAAATCAATGCTTGCATAGTGTTACAGGATGCATCAATCAGTAGTCAAGACAGAATAGAACACCAAAGAGATAATCTAGTAACAGATAAATTATCTGAGATGTGAAGCACCCATATACTACTTTTGAAAATGTCTATTTGGGGGCTATTCAAATGAAAGCATTCTATACAATGAATCCTTTAAGGTTCCTATTGTCAATTTTTTTTCTTTTCAATCATAATTATTTTTTGGCACATGTGGTAATAGCAATATTACTTAATATTGTTTTAAAAGCAAATTAGAGGCAGAATACATGTGTAAATTATACCTCTCACAAATGAGGTTCCAAAGGAAACCAAATGGAACACTGCCACCTTTTGGTTATATAATTTGTAAAGTTGCAAAAGTTTACTGTACAGTGTTTCAGTGAAAATATTTAGACATACTTGCAGCTTTTAGAAATAGCAATCCTATTTCTGTTAACATATGAAAGTTTCCATCTTTAAATTTTTGTTTCTCAGTTGTAGTCCTTTAAGTATTTCAGTTTTTATTTTGCAAGTTTGTCCCCCAACTCTTGAACTTTAGTACCTGGAAACAATTCTTCCTGTTTATTTTGTAAAGAAGGGCAAGTAATGACCTCGTAATGAAAAACACAAAGAGACTTTTATATCCTAGGGCTCTGTTGTGAACATTTCTATTACTTCTCTTTATACCATACCACACCACCACCCTAAATAACAGGATTTTTCAATGATACACTCAAATTCCCCAAAGCACTAATTGCATTTCTTTAGCTAGAAGGATTTATGCCTTCTCACCCCATAAGTGTTTTATGTATATAGTTTTAAATTATAGGGTAAAAAAAATGATACAGTAGGTGCCTAGACACATATAGGGAGTAATTGGTGGGTGAGAAGAAATGAAAGGCTATACATAGACATAGATTTCATTTAGGGCAAGATCTGAAGTTACGATGTCTAAGTATAAGGACAAAACAAAACAAGGAAAATTAAGAATGCGATAATAGACAGCCTTATAAATAAGGTAAATAAAGGATAAATAATAATAAGGTAAATAAAAATAAATATTTAACATATATATATATATATATATATATATATATATATATATATACATATACATATATATGAATGTAAAGAAAAGAAAGATAAAATCTTAGGTGCCAGCAACAAAGAAGAAATGTAAAAGCATGAATTTATAAAGTGACACAGTAGATGTTCAAGAAGTTATCAGGCTCAGGTAAAGCCTCATTTCTAGGAACTTCAGATTAAATGGCCATTTGGGATATGAACATGACCTTGGGACTTATGTGAGATTATATGTAGTACCTGAGATCCCTATTAAAAACAAGGAGAATGAAAGAATGATTCCTGAGTGGTAGAGGAATGGAATAGGATCACTACACCTGGGGAAGTCTGGATATCTCATTTAGCCTGAGAGTCTAAGTGGAAAAAAATAAAATTCTCCTGTAAAAATGAAAACTACAGACTTCATGGTAATATGCCCTCTTTCAGGATGGTAGCAAAATCCTCAAGTTGAGAAATTAAAAACTAGTCCTGAACCAATTGAACAAACATGACTACCTGTTGTCCCTTCAACAACCTATGGTCCACAGAATTCCAACAGGGAGTAAAATCCTTATTTAAGAGAAGTTCAAAATCAAAAATTACAAACCACATAGAGAAATGATCTAACAGAAGCAGGAGTCATCAAATAAATAGTGGGTGGTATAATACATTCAAAAACTGGAGGCAATAAAACCATCTGAAGTAGGACTATTTTAAAAACTATGCTTAAAATAGTTAGAGACAATAGAAACCATAATAAAAAAAAGAAAAAACACCAGGACATTGAAACAAAAAGGAAGATATGAAAAACAAACAGAAATTTTAAAAATGTAATTATTGGCTTTTAAAAAATCAATGAATGATTTAAACAACCAATTGGGGGTGACTGAGTGGCTCAGTTGGTTAAGCAGCTGACTTCGGCTAAGGTCATGATCTCTCAGTTCATGGGTTTGAGCCCCGCATCAGGCTCTTTGTTGACAGTTCAGAACCTGGAGCCTGCTTCAGATTCTGTGTCTCCCTCTGTCTCTGTCCCTCCCCCACTCCTGCGCTCTCTCTCTCTCTCTCTCAAAATTATATAAACATTCAAAAAAATAAGAAACCAGCTGGACATAGCTGAAAGAAAAATTAATAAACTATAAGATTTAGAAAGTTTATGCATATGCACAACGAAAAATAAAGAGGAAAATATTTGAAAATGAAGTATTAGATATCTCTGCAAAACATCGTGGCAGGTTTCTCTTCAACAAATTTAGGTTGTTTGCCTCAGTGTAATAGTTATAAACCAATTTCAAGACCAACTAGACTAGTATCCCCCACCACTGGACTCTCAAAAATTGCTTGAAATAATCATAGAAAAACTTTTCTGCGAGAATTGCCAAATAGTAAGCATGGATTTCAAATTATTGAAGTTAAGAATTTTCACACATTCTACAATGCAGAAATTTGAATTGCTCATGAAAATTCTAGCTTTCACTTTACATACTCTTGCCATGATAGGCAGCCTCAGAAATCACTTCCTGGTGTTCATGCCTTAGAATAATCACCACCCTAATTGTGGATTGAACTTATGGACTTGCTTCTAATGAGTAAAATACAGAAGTAATGGGACTTTCTTCCAATATTAGGTTAAAAAAAGATTGTAGTCTCTACCTCAGGTGCTCTGTCTTTCCCACTCTCTGGCTCTCTCTTTCAAGTCACCAGCCATCCTGCTGTGAGGACATTCAGACAGCCTATGAGGTGAGAAATTGAGGCCTACTAGCCACCACGTGAGTGAACTTAGAAGCAGATCGTCTGAGGCCTATCCACAGCCACATGAATGATCTTGGAAGCAAAATCTCTGGCCCCATCCATCCCCATCAAACCCATCAGATGATACCACAAATACCAACAGCTAAGATCTTGAGCCATGGGCATCTACTTATTCTGGGGTCACATTCTTGACCCAGAAAGTATAAAGTATTATAAAATAAGAAATGTTTATTGGCTTAAGCTTCTTAGTTTGGAAGGTATGATGTAGTGATGGATTATTTCTTTTTAAGAATTTTTATTTGAATATAGTTAGGCATTGATTTTATGTAGTAGTTAATATATTAAATACTTTAGTTAATGCATTAATACATTAGTTACATACATACAATGTCATGTTAGTTTCAGGGTGTACAACATAGTGATTCAACTTCTTTCTATGTTATGTTATGCTTACCACAAGTGTAGCTACCATCCGTCTCCATTTAATACAATTACAATACCACTGATTATATTCACTATGCTGTACCTTTTATTTCTGTAACTTATTCATTCTGTAACTCAAATCCTGTCCCTCTCACTCTCCTTCACCCATTTTGCCCATACCCCTTCCATCTGGCAACCATCAGTTTGTTCTCTATTTATAGGTCTGATTCTGCTTGTTTATTCGTTTTTTGTTTTTTTTTTTTTTTTTTTTAGATTCCACATACCAGTGAAATCATATATTTGTTTCTTAGTTTGACTTATTTCACTTAGCATAATAAGCTCTAGGTCCATCCATGTTGTCATAAGTGATACGATCTCAACCTTATTTATGGCTATGTAATACTCCAGTTTATATGTGTGTGCGTGTGTGTGTGTGTGTGTGTATGTATACACGCATATACATACATACAACATTTCCTTATCCATTCATCTATCAATGGCCATTTATGTTGCTTCCACATCTAGGCTATTGTAAATAATGCTACAATAACATAGAGATCCACGTATCTTTTTGAATTCATGTTTTCATTTTCTTTGAGTAAATACACAGTAGTAGAATCTATTGGACCATATATTATTCCTATTTTTACTTTTTGAGCAAGCTCCATATTGTTTTCCACAGTGGCTATACCAATTTACATTCCCAGCAACAGTGTACGGGGTTCCATATTTTTCACTTCCTCACCAACACCTGTTATTTCTTGTGTTTTTCATTTTAGCCATCCCAATAGGTATAAGGTGATATCTCATTGTGGTTGATTTTCTTTGATGATGAGTGATGTTGAGCATCTGTTCATGTTTCTTTGGCCATCTCTAAGTCTTCTTTGGAAAAATACCTATTTAGAACCTCTGCCCATTTTTTAATCAGATTGTTTTTTTGATGTTGAGTTGTTAATTTGTATATTCTAAGTATTAACCTCTTAGTGGGTTCATCATTTGCAAATATCTTCTCCCATCCAGTAGATTGCCTTTTTGTTTTGATGATTGTTCCTCTTGCTGTGCAAAAGCTTTTTATTTTGATGTAGTCCAATAGTTTATTTTGCTTTTGTTTCCCTTGCTTTAGCAGACATATCCAGAAAAAATGTTGTGATGACCAATGTCAGAGAAATTACTGCCTGTGTCCTCTTCTAGGATTTTTATTTCAGGTCTCAGATTTAGATCTTTAATACATTTTGAGTTTATTTTTGTGTATGGTATAAGAAAGTGGTCCAGTTTCACTCTTTTTTCATAAAGCTATCCAGTTTTCCCAAAACCATTTATTGAAGAAACGATCTTTTCCCCATTCTATATTCTTGCCTCCTTTGTCATAAATTGACCACAAAAGCATAATTTTATTTCTGGGCTTTCTTTTCTGTTCCATGATCTATGTGCCTGTTTTTGTGCCAATATCATACTGTTTTGATTACTATGCCTTTGTAGTATATCTTGAAACCCGAAATTGTGGTACCTCCAGCTTTGTTTTTCTTTCTCAAGTTTTCTTTGGCCATTCAAGGCTTTTTGTGGTTCCATATTCATTTGAGTTGTATTTGTTCTAGTTCTCTGAAAAACGCTCTTGGTATTTTGATAGGGATTGCATTTAATGTATAGTTTCTTACATGAGTAATACTCCCTTTAGTTTAGGAGAGTTATTAGCATTAATATCTCAACATTTACAATGGAAAGTTAAATAATATCACTTGATAGTCCAATTTCTAAAGAATGTGGATCTGCCATCAATCAACTTTAGATATCAACCTTTTTTTTTCCAGTTGAGGCAATTTATTTGCACATATGTATCATATCCCTAGAAAGAATCCCAGAATTTTCTTTCCTGTGTGTTTTGTCTTGCTTCTCCATGGTCCAGCTGAGATTGTTAGTACAATGAAACCAAACTGGCAGAATTAGGGCAGATTACTCTGCAATTTTTCTAGATCTTTCAGTTATACATCAAATCGGGCTGATCATGCAATATACATCATCAAGAGTAAACTCTAGGGTAAACTATCGACTTTGAGTGATTAAGATGTGTCAATGTAGGTTCATCAATTTTAACAAATGTTCCACTCTAGAGGGGGATGTTAATAGCAGGGAAGTCTATGCATGTGTGGGGGTAGAAGTTATATGGGAAATCTCTGTACTTCCCTCTTATTTTTACTGTGGACCTAAACCTGCTCTAAAAAATAATAATAAAGTCTTTAAAGAAAAGAATCAATCACATAAAAAATGCTGGTAGAAAAATAATTTCTCATGGTTTCTAAGCTTTGTTACCTGTGTGATATCAATTACTTCATCAAAGTTCATTCCTGGAAACTTCACCTCTTCTTCATCTACCTTCATAAATTCTGAATTCTTTTTTTTTTATTTTTTTTATTTTTTTTCAACGTTTATTTATTTTTTGGGACAGAGAGAGACAGAGCATGAATGGGGGAGGGGCAGAGAGAGGGAGACACAGAATCGGAAACAGGCTCCAGGCTCTGAGCCATCAGCCCAGAGCCTGACACGGGGCTCGAACTCAGGGACCACGAGATCGTGACCTGGCTGAAGTCGGACGCTTAACCGACTGCGCCACCCAGGCGCCCCATATAAATTCTGAATTCTAAGAAAACATTTTTGAAAAGATTTTGTTGTGTTTAATATCTTTTTAATTCATATATAATTTATCATATTTCTACCCATAACATAAGCTTGTGATTTCATGGCTCTATTTTTTAATTTTAATATCCTGTTTAGAATTGATTTCATTAAATAAATGAAATTCAAGTTTTAAAAAAAAATCTGGGCTGATCATTCCACGCTTGTTTTACTTGCCCATGAGGTTCACAACAATTTTCCCAGCTCTGTGATCTTCAACGATTTCAAATTCGCCAATATAACCATGCTTCATCAACACGGTTAGAAACTGGACCATGACTTTGGAGCATGGCCTAATTAATAAGCACCTGGCATTTGACTCTCTTTTTGGCATTGCTCATGCTCTTGAGAGCATCTGCCAGGCCATTCATGCACACCATTATGGTGACACAGAAAGATGGTGGAAAGAGCTAGAGATATCAACAGTTTTTACTCATCAAAGAAATTAGTTATCAAAATCCATTTTCTAAGTTTTCAAAATTGCCAAAAAACAAGGTATTTAGGAAAGGTAATCTAATGGGGGCTCCTGGATGGCACATTTAGTTAAGCATCTGACTCGATTTCAGCTCAGGTCGTGATTTCACAGTCCTGAAATCGAGCCCCACAACAGGCTCCATGTTAGGCATAGAACCTGCTTAAGATTTTCTCTCTTCCTCTCCCTCTGCCCCTCTCCTGTTCTCTTTCTCTCCCTCTCTCTCTCCTTCTCTCTCTCAAAAAAAGAAAAGAATCTAACGGACATGCCATCCATACATTCCTTGAGACAACTTGATCAAAGAATATAGTATAATGTAAGCTCAGAATGTTAACTTAGAATTGCTATAACACTGATGTTGAAAACACTGTCCATCTCTAAGTATGTCCCTATTCAAAACATTGCGTAACATTTTTATTTTAAAATTTAGTACTAGGGAAACATGTTTCTTCTATAATTGCATTCATTCATTTATACAATAAAGAGTTTATTTAGTGTCTTACCATAAGTGAAGCCTTTAGGTTGGTACTGGGAATACATTTGCTAGAAAAAAAAAAAAAAGTATCTGCTCTCACAGAAGTAGCTGTCTAAGAAACAAGCCAGCAATAAACACTGATCACAAGGAAAAAGATCTTGAAAGTGGAAATTTTAACCAACCCCTTAAAATGGCAAATATCAGACATCAACAAGAAGTGCTAAGCAAACATAAGAATTTTCAAAGGAGGTTTATAAAAACCAGCTAAACACCCAGTAAGTTCTTCACCTTAGGAGTAGAGGAGGATCAAAAGTAGAAAAAAAAAAAACAAAACAAAACTGCTGGCACGTTGTGAATTCCTTCTCCTTTTCAGGGGAAAGAATTGGGGAGGGTGTCTGCCTCTAACATCAAACTTAATTACAAGGATTTCATTCAGACACCTCAGAGAACATGGTCATGTATGCCTTAAGAGTTGGGATTTACAGTGGCTGGTGTTCTACTTTGACCTAAAAATGTAAAGGCGAGAAACCAATGGCTAACTGCTCTGATAATGGGGCAAAGGGAGGTGGCTGAGTTGAGATAGGCCTGTATTCCCAGCATCTGATAAAGCCACAGATATTTTGGGGGGTTTTCATAGGCCAGATCTGGGCCACAAATGGAGGAGAGTCTGTAATGCTGAGCTGTGTTAGAGCCTAGCCCAGAAAGGCTACATAAGGAGTTACCTGGTTACAGTTAATACAACTTAAAATCACCCCAGGCTTCTTAGAGCCTACAAAAGAAAGAAACCACAAATGAAAGCATCACCTACATCAGATAGTACATAAGAGGCCCCTGGTGATGGGGCGTAGCAACAGGCCTAAATCATCCACGTAAATACTTTATAAAAGAAAAGGGTCACTGTTGAACATCTGTAGGCCCAGAGAACAGGAAACAAGGACAGGAAAAGTTCCAATCTGCTGCTTTTATTTCCCTGCATTAGTTCCCCAAGGCTGCCATAACAGATTACCACAAACTGGCTGGTTTATAACAACACACACAACACAGCGCTGAATGCTCCAGGTCTGAAATCAAGATGTCAGCCAGGCCATTGCTCTCTCTAAAGTCTCGGAGGGGTGGGGGGGGGGGGGGCAGGGATCCTTTTCTGTCGCTTCCAACTTTTCCTTATTGTCAGTAATCCTTGGTTTATCAATGTATCCCTCTAATATCTCCCTCCTTCACAGGGTTTTCTCCCTTGTGTGTGTCTCTCTCTTCTTCTTATAAGGACATCAGTCATATTAGATTTGGGGACCACCCTAATCCAGTATGACCTCATTACAACCAACTACATCTATAAGGACCCTATTTTCAAATAAAGAGGCATTCTGAGGTTCTGAGTAGACATGAATTTTTGAGGACACTACTGAACCACATATGCTCCCCTATAAGTGATCTTTCAAATGTAGCTGGTGGTGCAGGAGGTGAGCAGTTAATGAGAAGAAAAAATTCTGATCATTTCACCTTCAACCTCTCCCCCAACTCCTTGCTCACTTTTCTTGCTTAATTCTACATTTTCATGTTATGCTACCCTCTGTCTTTCAGTCACGTTCATTCTCTCAGTTCCTCAAACTTGCCACATTCTCTCCTGCCACAGGGATGATCCTTCTACTGGGAATACTCTTCTTGAATATGCACTGAAATTATGTCCACTGTCCATACCTTCAGAATTCACATGAAATATCACCTTCTCAGGACCCAAACTTTAGTTATCAGTCTTGTACCAGTCCATGGCAAGGCTTTATGACAAAATGAACAAAAAATTAACTATGGTAATGATGATACCACAATAAAGATAGATCAGTAAATTGATGGAGAGACAGATGTGTATGCATGTGTATGTAAATTTAAGCACAGGAATTAATATAATTGCAAAGTGTGCTTTCTTGAGAAAGACTATTTTTTTTTATTCTGAGATTTTGCCTTTCTCGCTTTTTTAATATTAAAATATACCTTATGTTAGCACATTATAATGTTAGCAGATGGCAAGACTTCTTTATTGTCCTGAATTGTCAAAAATACATAAAAAATTTTAAACTGACAACATCATGTAAGTAAAATTTGAAATTTTATTGGCTTATGAAACTAAAAGTCTAGGAATCACACAGAATCTAATGGTAAGACACCTTTCATGCCACAAGGGGAAAAAAACATGGAAAAACCCTCATTATACTAAAAGTACTCTCCTTTCACTTCTATTGCCTGTTATCCCATGTGTTTTACTCTGTCACCCTCACAGCTACTAAACCTATTATTTCTATATTCACCTTTGATCCCTCTACCATATTTCTCAATCCATTCACTCAGTATTGCCTTACTCGGCATAGTCCAAATGATGACTCACTTCAGAACCATCCTTCATCAAGTCTCTGAATTCCTCATCTCCCTAAATTTCTAACATTCCCATCTCACAAATCTACTTCTTTGAAGCCTACCAAGTGAACATTTTCTCTGCTTCTGTTCACAGAGTCATGCTGTATCAGTCAGGCCTTCATCACCACACCACAAGTCATTTATTACTATTACCACATTGTAGATAGTAATATTTTTACAGTGGCTTCTCCAGGCTAGCCTAGTAAACTCAACTTCCCATCCCGATTCAACACCCTTCTTCAGCCCGTGTGGTAATTTATTGAGAACGTTTAACAACTGTGAAATTAATTCCCTTTCTATCTTCAAATGATTCTGTGACACCAGATATTTTCTTTTCCTTTTCTGTGTCATGCAAAAAGTTGCCTGGAACCTTTCCAATCTCCTACACGTGGAATAATTCCATACAAGCCTACTTTGCCTGAGGTTATCCTCTACCACCAACTCCATCTTTAATGTTTTCTACCATCCAACATTGGTCTCAGTATAATACAAACTTTTGTTTCCACCTTCCAGTCCCTCAAATTATCAATCTCTCTCTCAGATGAACTTCCACCATTTGATCATTATCCATTTTGTAGACTACCAGTATTAATATTTTGTTCCCACCACGTAGCTGAAACTGTTTTCTTACATGCCAACTCTGAAATCCTGTTTATACTATAAAATGTATTTTCTCCATTCTTGATTTTTCTGATATATTCCAATAGCATTTGACATTATAATTGCAATATTTAACAATGTCAACCCATTATTTCACCTTGACACTATTTCATCTGTTGAGTCATATGCCACTGACTCTCCTTCTTCTCTTTGTATATTTAGAAAAGCTTCTGATGGGTCTTTTTCACTATCTCTTCATCTTCTACTGCCCCACTAAGTATATGTAGACATACATGTACATGCAGTTATTTATAATTTGTATAATATATGTACAAACTTTTGCAATTTGTCCACTTTTAGTTTCATTTTTCCCAAACAGATAATGTCTATTTCTTATGGCTTAACGAATACCATCCTGCAGATTATTACCAAACTAACATTCTTAGTTCTGACTTATTTCTTACTTTAAGACCCACATTTCTAGTTGCCCACTGAGTACTTAAAACTGGATAAGTCAATGGCCCCTTGGTCTCAATATGTGCAAAATGAAATTTATTTGTTCTCCTTCAAACCCAGAGTCCTTTTTTATTCCATAAAGAGTCACTATCTGTTAAGTTTTCTGCACTCTGATGCCATAGATGCCTTGAGCAATACCAAGATATAAAATACAGTTTTGTACCCTTAGCAATAACAATTCCTACCCTTAGGTCTAGTGGAGAAGATAGAAATATACGATTTATTTTATTTTGATAGAGCTAAGCCCAGATTGTTGTGGGTGTCTGTCGCAGACTTAAAGTGATCCCAGAAGAATTTCTAAGAGGATCATCTCCAAGTTGCCATGTTCTGAACAAAATGCAAATTACTAAAAGAGCTCCTGTTCATTTTTTCTTTGATATTGTTTAGCAATAGTGTTCAAGCTTATATGTACATCACTATAACCTCTAGAACTGTGGACCCCACAAAGTGCCTGGACCCCAACTGAAGATCCTGATTTAACAGAGTCAGAGTGGAGCTAAAAACATTTTATTTTTCCAAACTTCTCCACTTTAAACCTTCATACTTATTTAGAATCTTATTGACTGCTCCCTTATTGGCAAGAACCAGGATCGACTACAGAAAGGAAGAGTTCTTCAAAACATGGGAAAGCAATTCCTGAACATTAAAAACTGAAAGAATACCATGGGCTACTCTCATACACTCTTTTCTTAGAAAAAGCCCTCCACGACTTCCAAGACCACCTGGTATCCTTGAAAGTAGAGATTTTTTGCTTTTTCACTGTGGGGACTTCAGAGCTAGATGATGCTACATACATTGTTAGCTATTCAGTAAATGTTTATGAATTAATTAATTAGCTAATGAGAACCAATTAACACTGGCTGAGAAATATTCTAGGAAGATGTAAGAGCAAATATAAATTCTTTGAGGTCAGAAGAAGCATGTATATTCAAGGATAGGATGCAAAGATGATTGTAGACAGGGATAAGGCCCAAGAGGTAAGCATGATTCAAAATTGTAAAGGGTATTGGATCTCATGTTATACTTTTGAGAATTTATCCTAAAAGTTATGGGGAGCCTCTGAAGAAAATGTTAACAAGTATTGTGTAATTGAACAAATTTAAGTCATAATGATAAGCCATAAACTCAGGTGGGCAAAAAATAATAATAATAAATTTAACATTTATTTTTGATAATTCACTGTAGTCTCAATTTTTAATCTCTATTATCATACTTTACTAAATATTATGGAAACATGGTTATTTCTTATTTAAATGCTTTCTATTCAAAACTTTCCGGGGCGCCTGGGTGGCGCAGTCGGTTAAGCGTCCGACTTCAGCCAGGTCACGATCTCGCGGTCCGGGAGTTCGAGCCCCGCGTCAGGCTCTGGGCTGATGGCTCAGAGCCTGGAGCCTGTTTCCGATTCTGTGTCTCCCTCTCTCTCTGCCCCTCCTCCGTTCATGCTCTGTCTCTCTCTGTCCCAAAAATAAATAAACGTTGAAAAAAAATTAAAAAAAAAAACTTTCCTTCCTTCTACTCTCATTTCTGCAGGGGATATTTAATTCTATGTCATGAAAGGAAGGCATCTCATTTCTGGCCTTTTGCTTCTATCCATACTACCATCTACAGAAATGCAGAGTCAGGTAGGTTCCCAGGATTTTAAATGGGTTAACTGGATGGATGATATTATCATTCGCCAAGAAAAAAAGTAGAGGAATATGAGCAGGTCTGTGGAAGGATCAGAGTGGAGAATGCTATCTTTGCAGAGCCTGGGAGACAATCAAGAGATTAACTCAAGCAGGCAGAAAGGCATCTGGGATTTGGACCTCAGAAGAAAGGGCTGAGCTACAGATGGTGATGTGGATTTAGGATTTATCAACAGAATTCCTGGCAAATATAGGTGCTCAATAAATTCTTATCTAAAAAACATTAGAAATGATGAGTGAAACCGTAGGAATTCATGTGTGGACTAATAAGATATGATGGCTGAAAATAGAAGGTTAAAAACATCAAGGTTTATGAAACAGGTTGAGGAAGCATAGCTCTTTAAAGAGCCACATATGTAGGAAAAGAAACAAAGAGATAGTGGTGTCACAGAACCCAAGATACCAGAGAGTTCAAAAGCATGGATTAATTACCATTCTCAAATAGCTCAGCGAGGTCAAGTAAGATAAGGAATAGAAATTGCCTGTTGTATTAAGCCAGAGATTGATCTTCAAAGACCTTTACCTAAAAAATTTTGGTGGGGTGGCCTTGATGGAAAACAGATTTCAAACTGTATGGAAAATGAAATAGTAAGTGAGGACGACTATTTTACAAAAAAAAAAAAATCTTAAGTGTAAAAGAAGGGGAGAGATAGGTTTGCTACTGAAGGAAAAGCTACGGTAAAAGAAAGTTGGAGAGTTGGTTGCATTTAGAATGGCAAAACATATTTTTTTTCTCTTGTCAGTCAACATGTTAGTCTCAGATCTCTGGTTTTAATCTCTTCCTTCTCTACATCACCTATAGCAATGTCATTTGCTACATCAATTCCTTCTGGGAAACACTTCTCACATTGCTTATTTCATTCCCCCTACTAACACACTTCTAAAGTGTAATACCTTCTTAACCTTCCTTAAGTCACCTCACACAACAATTTTACATTATCTTACCAAAGTACTGCTTTCATCACATCATGCATCTTCACATTTTTTCAATACTTCCCTATTGCCTATCACATAAGACAGACACTACTTTTACTTATGGAGAAAAAACAAAAAAGCACTCAAAATTCCCACTCGGCTCATGGAATTAAACTTCATTTGTACCACACTCTACCATTTGTCATGCCATTCCCTCTGTCTAAAGATAATATCCTCCCCACTTTTCCAAATTCCACTCACCATCTAAGATTCAGTCCAGACATCATCTCAACAATGATATTTGCCTTTGATCTCCTCAAGTGGAAGAGATCCTTCTTTCCCAGACTGTCTGAGAGTCTTGAATTCCAACAGCTCCTATCACACTTTTCACACACCGTATGTACTAAAGCTATTGGTGTGTTTAACTCTTCCTGTGAGAGAGTAAGCAGCTTGAAGATAGATAACATGCTTTGTGTATCTCTCAGCCCTCACTGAGCCTTCCTTATATAGTACATGTCCAATAATACTATAAGTACATGAATCTATTTGTCAGCAATAGGAGTACAAGAAGAGTCAAGAAAAAAAAAAGCAGTTGCAAAAAACTAATATAAAATTATTTTACTATCTATTCAGGAACCGAGACATTCAAATGCCTCTATCATCATCATTATCATCATCATCATTTTGGAATTTCACAGATCATATGTACAGAGCCCTCTTAATTAGGACTGTAAAAATCAGTTTTAAAAAAATGAATTCAATATACACAAATAAGAATGATACTAACAGTAGAGTCTCCAGCATACATTAAGAGCACTGTGGATCTGCATACTGTAAAGGGATCCTATGTCTTCTGGGCAGTGTTAGGGACCTATAGAAAGTGTCCTTGCTTATGATCCTGAGAAATGTAGAAGCAAATGAAAAGATTAAGAACAATGGTCCCATGGAAAGTTTTAAACTAAGAAATAATTTCACTCTGATTCAGCAAGTAAGTTTGGAGTGTATTTCATGTGCAAAATACTTGCATTTACATAGTGCGGAATAGACTGATGGCAAGATACAAGACCTCTTCAAGAATTGTATAGCCTAATGAGAGAGACAGAAAGTTATTAACAGCAGGATATTATTTTGCTCGAGCCTCAAAGGCCCAGCACACACTTAAGATGTTCATGGCAATCACCAGGGATGACAGTCATGGCCCCAATGCAGCTCCCAACTGGCTGCAATCTGAGGCAGCCATAGTGGCACCGCCTCAGCCTCTACAGACAGGAACCAGAAATCCTGCACTGGACAACTCGGGCACCTTCAGCCCTGGCTTCTCATTGTAGAGCTGGGGCCTCCCAGGTGTGATGGCTGCTGCCCACTACAGAGGGAGAGCTCAGCTCTCCCGCCATCCTGCCAGCATTTCTCTTCCCTCCGCCCCTCCCATCTTGCAATTTGGAGTAATTCTACACCAGCATTGTCTAGTAGGAGTATAATGCCACTCAGTGACCCACACACGTAATTTTGAATTTTCTGGTAGCCACAATTTTAAATGGTACAAAGAAAGGAGTAAAATTAATTTTAATAATGTACTCATTTAACTCAATATATCCAACATGTTAGCATTTCATGTTTTCAAAAAAATATTAGTAACTCATTTTGTACTTTTTACATTAAGTCTTTGAAATATAGTGTTGTACTTTACAATTACAGTGCATTTCAGTGTAGACTAGCCACATTTCAAGTGCTGAATAGCCATACGTACATGTTAGCTACCATACTGCACAGCATAGTGCTAGACATTGATATCCATAGGGAGACTGAAGTAGAAAAAAATACTCAACAAAACACAGTTGGGTTTGTCTGCCTTGTTCTTCCCAGACTGCTCCAATAACCAGCTCCTGGCAAAGACATGTGGTCCTCTAAATGGGAATCATCATGTATAATTATATTTATGACCTGGAGATTCTACCCAATGTTGAATATAAAGTGACACTGGGTATTCCTCCTATTCCTGATTCAAAAACGAACATTTCTAACATTTTCCCATTAAGCACAATATTTGTTCTAGATGGTCAGTATATACAGTCTTTAGTTCTCAATTTGTTAAGGTCTTTCTTTTTTTTTAATGTTTATTTATTTTTGAGAGAGAGAGAGAGAGTGTGTGTGTGTGAGAGAGAGGCAGAGGGACAGAGAGGGGGACAGAGGATCCGAAAGAGGCTCTGTGCTGACAGCAGAGAACCAGATGCAAGGCTGGAACTCGTGAACCAGAAGATGGTGACATGGACCAAAGTTGGACAGTCAACTGACTGAACCACCCAGGTGCCCCAAGGTCTTTATTTTTTAATCATCAATGGGTTTTGAATCTTATCAAGTCACTTATGTACTTCTATTGAGAAAAGCATCTATTTTTTTCCCTTCCTTAATCTGGTATTATGGCAAATTCATTAATAGATTTTCTAATATCAAGCCAAACTTGAATTTCTGGAATATAAGAATTTCCATATATACTTTTAGTATATCATCTGAATTCAGTTTGTCAATATTTTGCTTGGGATTTTTATTTTTGCATATGTGTTCAAGAGTAGATTGGTCTATAATTAGCTTTTCTTTGTTGCCTATATCTAATCTTGATACCAAAGTTATTTATATGAATGGGGGAGTGTTCCTGGTATTCCCTTATCTGAAAATTTTATATGACTGAAATGATTCATTTATTTAAAGGTTTCTAGAGCTCACTCATAAAATTGCCTTGATCTGATGTATCCTTTGAGAAGAGATTAACTAATGATTTAATTTCTTTCAATATTATCAACAACTCAGATTTTATATTTTAAAAAAATCACAACAAAAGACAGACTCAAGTAAAAGCCATACCAGCGATACTGACAAAACTGCTATGGAAACATGAAGATCAACACTGCCAAGGAGAAATGGAAAAGTAGCAACTGTAACCCTGACTTAAGATGTGAAAGTTGAGTAGAATGTTGATGGAGGGCAACTGGAGTTGGGTAGGAGAGGAAGCGGCAATCCTAACCCAGTGTATCACATGAGCAAAGTTTCAAAAGCACCCACTTGTGTACTATGTTCCTGGAATAGTAAATGGTCCAGCCTGCGTTCACTGCATGGGAAAATACAGAAAAATAGGAAAGCAGGCTGGAAAATGTAATTCCATGCTAAGGATTTGGACCTAATCTTACTAATTACATGCAGGATATCAAAAATAATAGAACTGATTCCTTATCTTTGTTCTTTGATAGGACTGCCTAATATTATAAGTCAGCATGTATTATATTCCCTTAGTCTGCTTTTCTCAAAAATTTCTAAACTTATAATGCCCTTCTTCTACTGTGTTCTGAAAATGTTCTGAGGGACTAGCCAAAGGCTGTATTATATCTTGAATGCCTTTGCTTTTTAAATTTTATCTGAAAGGAGAGAATCAAACCCATAATTAAACACTTATCTCATCAGATAAAATAATGATTTTATCTGGAAAACAAAAAATAAAATGGAAAAGTATGAAAACTTAGAAGTTTCTTTAAGACTGATTGAATATATATCTGAATTATTTTTTCATTTTATTATAACTTTACATTTTTTCTATACTAGCCAGTTTAATGCTAAAATATTTTTATAAACTACCGTGCTATATAAGTACTGAGATTCTGGCAGATTCCTGGCCCCAGGAATTTGGCCACTTGACAACTGCTGGGGTAGGGGGAGATAACTACAGTTTATTGACTACTGCTATGTGCTAAGCATTAAACTATGTGTTTTGCATATATAATCGTATTTACTTTCCACAATATCTCTTTAAGCTAGATATTAGCATTTGTTTAGATTAATGATGCAGCTTAGGTAATGAAATTTACACATTCAACAGACAATTTTAAGTTAACTTAAAAATAAATAAAGGCATGTATACTTTCAAAAATATTTGTTGGATAAAACAATGTTTAACAGCTTGTACATGTACTACTTGGCAGGCTCAAATTTAACCCAGGTCTCTGATCCAAGGGCCTTGATCCTAAACGTGTTTTATTGATTATCTGTAGCATATTTATGAAAACAATATTGTCTAAATGAGGAGATGATTATTATTAGATAAAGCTAGATTTCTTATAAAACTCTTCTTATATAAACTACTTAAGTCATCGCTAGGCACATAAAAAACAATCAGTTGATAGCAATCATTATTATTAATGTAATTAACAATATTTACCAATAAGATAAGCCCAGGCAAAATATTAAGCAGTAAAACTTCTATTTAAAAACTGAATTACTATGTTGGAATTCACCAGATGACTATAATTTCTTCACTTTACTTTGGAATAAAAGAGCTCTGGGGAGAAGGATCTGTGTGAAATGGATACGGAGGCTTTGTATCTGCTGCAGAGGCGAAGAAAGGGTAAGAGCCAAGACATTGTGAGGAAAAGCTCAGCGTATTTGTTTTTCTTTTCCCCAGGCTCAGATTTCCAGAGGGGCCCCAAACATAAGCAGAAAAAGAAGAAGGGGTTGGGCGGGGGGGGGGGGGGGAGTTGAAAGGTAAGGCTTAGATAAACGTGACTCATCTGTTGAATTCCAAAGATACAATGGAAAATATCACCCCTGAGGAGGAGGACAGTCAGAGACAGGGCTCAGGCTGGGTCAGTGTTTTGAAGAACCAAGGAAATAAGTTCCTATTGGATCAAAAAAGTCAAATAGAGATTTTATGGCAAAGAGAGCTTATAAACCAAGAAATCATTCAGAATTGGTCAGGAAGCCCATGACAGCATAGAATGATACAGCTGGCAGCCAGACAGCAGCCAAACTTGAATATTCAGTGTTCTGCCAAAAGATACCAAGTTAGGGGCGCCTGGGTGGCTCAGTCAGTTAAGCATTCAACTTCGGCTCAGGTCATGATCTCATGAACAGGCTCACGAGTTCAAGCCCCGAGTCCAGCTCTGTGCTGGCAGCTCAGAGCCTGGAGTCTGCTTCAGAGTCTGTGTTTCCCTCTTTCTATGCTCTTCACCCACGTGCTCGCTCTCTCTCTCTCTCTGTCAAAAATAAAAATAATAAACATTTTTTAAAAAACATTAAAAATAAAGATACCAAAACGGAGGTTTTAAAAGTACTCAAACTGAAATAAACCGTATTTAAGAGAAAAATACTTGTAGTCTCATGAAGTGATTTTTTTTAAAGGAAAACCAAAGGACAAAAGCCTATCTATATCTTATTCTCTAAGTGTCTATCTACAGAAATGAGAGGCACCAAAAGACATAATTAATGAAGAAGGGATGATGTCAACACCTCTAAAGGTACTTTAATGCCTGATTCGAAAGGAATCATGATAAAAACAAAGAATGAAAACATTTTGCCCAGAAGAAAATCATTACTGTTAAAAGCATTTAGTAGTGAGAATCTATTACGTAATAAAGTATCTGGAGGGAATTAATTTTTAAAAGAAAATTATTAAGGGATCCAAGGAAGATCATCGTTTTTTTTTTAATTCATCTTGCTCCAACTGAAATTTGAAACAGAACATTTCCCACAGATTTAGAAATAATCTATTTAAAAATTAAGCATCTTACAAATGCAAAACATCCATTCATTTTTTCCCCCATGTAGAAAACTCCCAGGCATTGACCCAAATTAGTCTCCATGGACTAATGAAGGGCAATGACCCTGAGTGTAATGCAAGACTCCAAGGTCATGGCCAATTTGAGGAAGTGGATACATTTAAATTTTTCTCTAGACACTCAGATTTTTCCATTCTGTTCTTTTTAAGTATTATCATTATTATTATTATTATTATTATTACTATTATTATTTTGGAGAAGGGCATGGGGGTTGAATTTGGAGAGGAACACTTTCTCACTAGTATTTTATGCATGTGTTAACTTAATAAAGCCAATACCACACTAATGTTGGAACTCAAATGTATCATTAATAACTTTTCCTATTGTCAGAATGCCAGAGAAAAAATAGAGAGCTAAATGCTATTTCCTGTTTTCTTACTTAAAATCTTCATCTCTCCCTCCTCCAGGACCTCAAGTCTTTTTCTTTATTAATTATACTTTAATAATTATTTTATTCATTTGAATGTTCATGAAACGGCACAGAAAAATTCCTCCCCAGACCAAAGAACAAGGATGGAATTTGTGACCAGTACAATCAAATAATGTTACCTATTCATCATGGGTGTTGACATGATTGGGAGGAAAATACATGGGTAAGAGCAGAAATATGGACCCAAAGGATAAAAGCGAACTTGTGACAATTTCAGTGATACTCGACCTGAGTTCTCCAGGAAGACTTTATTCTTTATTACAGAATAGTCTTCCTTTAACTGAAAAAGTCACTCATTTCAACCTTGTGCTTGACGGGATGGAGTCAAAATGTAGACGATCTTGCTTTCCACGCAAGAAAATTTGGTCTTTCAGGAGTTGGTGGGGAGGGGCGAAGATTTTTTTTAGCAGATTATTTACCTAACCAACTACCCATAGGAGTAATGTGAAAGAGAGTGAAATAAGGAGGCATTGAGAGAAGTAAGACCAGATGAGGCAATAATTCAAGGGGAAAAAGTTAGTTCATGAACTAGGAAAATGGAGAAAAGTGGGTGCTTTTTAACTATATTGCAGAGACCATTTCTAATAGTTTTATTTTTTATTTTTTTAATGTTTTTATTTATGTTTGAGAGAGAGAATGCAAGCAGGGGAGGGGCGGAGAGAGAGGAGGACACAGGATCCACAGCAGGCTCCATACTGACAGCAGAGAGCCAGATGTGGGGTTTAAACTCGTGAACCATGACATCATGACTTGAGCCAAAGTCAGATATTTAACCAACTGAGCCACCTAGGCACCCCTAAATTCTAATAGTTTTAAAAATACACATTTATTTTTTATCCCACTTTTGGTTGGTTTAGATTTGTGAACTATATCCTACCTGTGAAACTGAAATTCTTCAGTCCATACGATTTACCAAATTCTTACAGGATCCATAAATACACTAGGTGAATCTCCATAATATTATGATAAATGAAAGACTTTGTTCTTTAAAAAAAACAAAACACTCCAAAGAAGACATCCAGATGGCCAACCAACACATGAAAAAATGCTCAACATCACTCATCATCAGGGAAATACAAATCAAAACCACAATGAGATACCACCTTACACCTGTCACAATAGCTAACAACTCAGGCAACAACAGATGTTGGTGAGGATGTGGAGAAAGAGGATCTCTTTTGCATTGTTGGTGGCAATGCAAGCTGGTGCAGCCACTCTGGAAAACAGTATGGAGGTTCCTCAAAAAACTAAAAATAGAAGTACCCTATGACCCAACAATTGTACTACTAGGCATTTATCCAAGGGATATGGGTGTGCTATTTCAAAGGGACACATGCACCCTGATGTGTATAGCAGCACTATCAACAGCAGCCAAAGTATGGAAAGAGCCCAAATGTCCATCGCTGGATGAATGGATAAAGAAGATGTGGTATATATGTATACAATGGAGTATTACTCGGCAATCAAAAAGAATGAAATCTTGCCATTTGCAACTACGTGGATGGAACTGGAGGGTATTATGCTAAGTGAAATTAGTCAGTTAAAGATAAAAATCCTATGACTTCACTCATATGAGGACTTTGAGACAAAACAGATGAACATAAGGGAAGGAAAACAAAAATAATATAAAAACAGGGAGGGGGACAAAACAGAAGAGACTCATAAATATGGAGAACAAACTGAGGGTTACTGGAGGGGTTGTGGGAGGAGGCATGGGCTAAATGGGTAAGGGGCACTAAGGAATCTACTCCTGAAATCATTGTTGCACTATATGGTAACTAATTTGGATGTAAATTAAAAAAAAATAAAAATAAAATTTTTAAAAATGTTGGGAGTTTTTTGTTTTTTTTTTTAAATAAAGGCTAGACTTCAAATTGGCAAAATAATGATAGAAGAATTTGTTATTCAAAGTTTGCCTTGAAAAGTGATATGCTAGGAAGTGTCAGTGACAGGATTTTTACTGAACTGTGGAATTTAATTACAGCACCCTCTTAGGTGACTTGTTCATAGATAGGGACCAACAGAATTATTACTTTATTATACAATATATATTTTTAAATGTATAGCCCACCTAATCTATATGGAATTACTAATATATGATAAATATAATAATATGTAATAGTATGAGGGATGGGGGAAGAGTTACCTTTAATCCCATAAAAGAAAGAGGCTGATAAATACTGCCAAAAGAGAGACTTTTATCACTCTTTTAACTAAGTATTTAGAAGTTAGTATGGAAGTTCCTGGAAATATTTTTCTAACATTAGAAAAAAATTTGCAATCAGCCACTTAATCTTAAATTCTCTGTAGTCAGACTCTTTCCAACTGAGTTTCAAATACACCCAATTGTATTTTCAAACAAGCCTCATACAATATCTAAGTTCGTCACATCCCCCACTAAACCAGTAGCCCAAACTGGCTTCTTTGAAGTAAACATTAATGGCATCACCGCTCTTCTAAAATGTGGTAATCCCTGTCATTCTCAAAATATAAGACAATAGAAAAAATATACTGATATATGCATTATTAAATTACATATTTTTCATGTACGTCCTATAAGTGCATAATATTGTTTTAATGGTATAATATTTTACCTACTATTCTCTGACCTACTTTATTAGACTGTGAATTTTTCCATGTTCAAATATGTAGATTTATATCTTCATTTTTGGTGGTTCTAATGTATAGATTTGTTCTAATTTGCTACCTGAGAAACAAAGCTACAGTAAAAACATTTGTTCATATATTTTTACATGTTTGTCTAAATAGTTCTTTAGTTATGACTATAGGTGGAATTTCTGGAAAAAGGTATACTGTTATACTTTTGTATTTATAGTTTCTGGTATATATTACCATATTCCCTACCTAGAAATTTGCCTGATTTATATTTCCATCAACAATGAACGAAAGTACCTCTTGAAAAGATATGGGTCTTGACCCAATGGTATTTCTTATTATTTCCATTTCTCCTTATACCAATGTTAACTATAAATACATGCTGCTTCTGAGTCATTGTATCCTTTCTTACCACCACTATTATTGTACCTGTCTATTCTATCCCTCACCAATATGATTACAGCAACATCCTGATTCCCAACTTAAAACTATTTATGCAAATTCTTTTATACACTCTTTCTCTCCCTTTCCCTCTCTCTCTCTCTCTCTCTTCTTTTTAATATCAGAAATCTAAATGTGTTATTCACACATTTAACTTCTCAGTGTCTCCGTTTGTTTAGCAAATTAAATACAAACTCCAGTGTATCACATCAGTTATAAGAAATGAATTCACATACTCTAAGATTGCTAACACACATAGGCATATAACAGGAAAAGCAATCAGTTCTCACTAGCAAAAGACAACCAAGATTTCATTTCCTTTTACCTCTACCTCACCCCTCCCAAACACAAATAAATGAGGAAATCATGAGAGAAAATGTACAAAAGGAAAAAAAAATAAAAGTAGATTTGAACTCACATTTCAAATATTGAAGTTCTGTGTACAAAATATTAATAAATAAAAAGGACAAATTAAAAACATGAAGACATTAAGTCTCCCAAAAATGGATCAAGTATATTTGGAAAGAACTGAACAGATTGTCTAGAAATATAAAAGCAGAATTACTAAAATTTCAAACTCAGTACAAGAGAGAAAATATTTGCAACTTATATTACTAATAACTATCTTTTATCTGAAATCTATGAATATCTCCTCAAATCAATAGGAGAAAGGCCAACAACTCAATAGAAAGATGATCAAGAGAGTTTAACAGACACTTTGCCAAAGGTGACATCCAAATGGTTAGTAAACACATAAAAGTCATAGAGGGAATGAAAATTATAACTTGAATGCTATTTCATTACCCAGCTATGAGAATGACTAGTGTTGGCTATGGAAACTCTGATTCCACTGATTGTGGAAGTGAGGTTGATACAATACTTTGGAAAAGAGTTTGCAATTATCTACTAAAGTTGAAGAGGCTTAGAATCTAAGGATTCTACAACTGGGTATAAACTAAAAAGAAATACCTGCACACATACACTGAGAGACACAATGGAAATGCTGATAGTGGCATTATTTGTAATATTTTTAAACTAAAAATAACTCAAATTTACATCAGTGGAAGAATGTGGTTTATTCACATGATGTCACACTACACAGAAAATTAACACATCATAGTCATGTGCAACAATATAGGTGAATATCACCAAATAATGTCCAATGACAGAAGCCAGAAACAAAAGAATATATACTGTATAATTCCATTTATATAAAGTCAAGAAAAATGCAGAATAATGGTGACCTTAAGGGAGGATATACCTTTGAAGAAGGTAGAGATTAGACAGAGGTAGAGCTACAATGAAGCCACAGAAGGACAAATTTTGGGCCCCCACTTGCCTAAGACCCTTTTAGGATCCCAAGGAAACCGGACCACTGTGTTCACATGATCGTATGTTTTTGTAAAATGTTCTCAAGAAATACATTTAACTGCAAACGTTTAAGACTGATGGCTCATTCTTGTCCAAATTCCCTTCTGTCACACTTCGCCGTTTATTGGCTGCCTTAGAGAGGTGATAGGTATTCAAGGGATCTATCTAAAATGAAATTGAATTAGTTATTCATTTAGTTTGACTCTAGTGGGATATATGTATTGGGTTAACAATCACTCTTGTGTATAGTTAAGTTATTGCTACCACTCCAGAGTAGGACTGGCTTCTAGGAATAATTCTACCACTCACTGTGCTAATTCCTTAGCTTCATGACATAAAGGTATAGAGCCAGAGGTCACATGGCAATGTAAGTTTTTCTTCTAGTGGTAGGCACTAGAAATACTTGGATAATGGAGAAAAAATAAGGAAAAGTGAACAAAGCCAGAAACTGTCCATGGAAATTCTTCCAATCATCATGTATAAAATTATAGGTAGACAATTGATTTCACAATGATACATAGTCAAAATGGAAGTTGTCTTATGACAGGACTACACTAGAAAATGCAACATAAACAATCATAAGTGCACCATAAATATGCTTTTCTTTTTCTGCTGGGAATTAAGAGAAATAGAATTTATCAAAAGTGTCAGAATTGGGAAGGTGAATACATCTCAAGCAAAATTGAAAAGAGAAAAACTAAAAACAAAGAAAATCCACTATTAGAAATATGGAAAAAATAAAGAGAAACTAATAGCAGTTAGAAAGAAGTGAAAGATTACCTACAAAGGAACACTAACTAAACTCAGCTGAAATACTCAAGAGCAACACAGAAAGTAGGAATGAATGTCCTCAAATTTGAAGAGAAATGTCTCTCAGTATCTTAGTAACAGCAAAAAAAAAGTGTTTCCAACAAAACCATCTTTCAAGAATAGTGAAAAAGACTAAGATTTTTGCATACCAGAAACAGAGCTTCATGAAAAAAATTATTTTTTATAATTTTTTTAATGTTTATATTTATTTTTTGAGACCATAGAGAGACATAGCATGAGCAGGGGAGAGGCAGAGAGAGAGGGAGACACAATCCAAAGCAGGCTCCAGGCTCTGAGCTATCAGCACAGAGCCTGATGCAGGGCTCAAACTCAACGGTGAGATCATGACCTGAGCTGAAGTCAGATGCTTAACCGACTGAGCCACCCAGGGGCTCCTCATGAAAAAAATTCTTAAGCCTCATATAAAAGGCAAGGAAAAGATTCTAAAAGGAAGGCTTGAGATGCAGAGAGGAACGAGCAGTGAAAATGGTATGTGAATAAGTCTTGCCTGTGAGAATTAAAAAAAACAAAACAGTAAGATTGCATTAACACTAGATAAGAATGGCCTGGGAGCCAAAAATAGGCTCAAGGCAGTCAGAGCCATCTCAGAAGAGCAAAGATATTAATTCACTTCAGAATACATTAAATTTATGTTGCATGCTATAATTTCTAGGATACTAATTAAAAGAATATTAACAGAATATTAAACAGAAAGGAAAAGTGTGAAATAAGGGGAAAAAAGAAAATTGAATCTAAAAAAGCAGCAAAAAAGATGGAAACAATACAAAACTGTAGAAATGAAATAAATTCAAGTACATCAATACATTAAAATACGTCATAATACATCATACATCATACATTTAAATGGTTACTGTCACAAATGAAATCCGAGAAAATACTATGTTGATTCAATTTAAAACTCAAGCTATTTAAATAGAGACACTCTGAAATTTAATGAACCAGAGGATTGAGAGTCAAAGAACTGAATGAGATAAATTATGTAAATATTTGCCAAAAGAAAGCTGATGATATTCTACTAGTAACAAACTTTAGAGCTAAAACTGTGATTAGACATAAATAGATTTACTATATAATAAAAGTTTTAATTACCAAGAAAGTTAAAATAGTTCTCAAATTCCATGCACTTAATAAAGTCACAAAACAGATAAGGCAAAGAAATTGAGAGCACCAGAAAGAGAAAAAAATAACCAATGTAGAGTTTTTAATATGTATCTCTTAGTAATTGATACATCAAGCAGGGGTGGGGGGTTGGGGGGGAGGAGGGGGTACATGGAACACTGAAGAGCACAATTAACAAGTTTGATCAATGAGATTTTAAACCTTAAAATAGTAATTAAGGAACACATATGCTACTAAATTGAACACAGCATATAGATCATTTAAGAAATCAATTACATGGTCAATTTTCAATAAATTTCAAAGAATTAGTTTAGTACAGAACACATCCTCTGATCAGAATGTAATTAAGTTAGAAATCACTATTGATAAAATAAAATGTTTTATAATTTTATTTAAGGGTTTTGAAACACATCTTAACCCATGAGCCAATAAAGAAATTATAATGAAAATAGCCATACACTAAACCTGATATATAATGCGATTACAACATGTAAAACTTGTTAAATACAATTAAAGCGAATTCAGAAGGAAGTGGACAGCCTAAATGTTTGCTTTATAAAAGAGTAAAAGCTGGTAAGTAATGCATTAATTATACAACTTAAGGAATTAGATAAAAGAATAGGGCAAAACTAAACAACACAAAAAGGAAATGACAATAGGATCAGAAATAAATGAACAATATAAAACTAAGAGAATATAGATGACAAAGCCATTTTGATACTTAAAATAGATATTCCCCTTGAAGGAGATAGAGAGCAAGAGAGAAGGAAGGGAATGAAGAAGAGGAGAAAAAGTTAAGTTGTTCAAGGACAGGGGAAGGGTACAAGTCACAGAAAAGGCTCTGGATTTCAGAAATCCCTTCAGATTGAAAGTTAGAGACAAAACTATTTCAACTGGCAGATACCAAGTATTGGCTTCACAATGAGGCAAAAGCTACCTGTGAGGAGTTTGTCACATTTAAAATGGCAGGGGGGGATGGGGGGAGGCATTTATAAAAAATCTTTTTTTCTGTACCTTTCTCATGACTTTTATTGTCTTGTAAAAATATTTATAAATAAATATTTTAGTCTTCTCTGCTACCAATTCACATTTTAGTCTCCTGACTACTGAAAGTGCTCTCTAGGACTGACCTCAAAGTCATCCTGGGGTCTCGGCTTTCAGAACATCCTTAGAAGATTCTAATAGTCACCCATTGATGATACTTGCTATCCAACAAAATGTCAAAGCATAAACTGAAGCTATCAACCACCTCCATTTCCATTGATCCCAATCTCTGCATTATGTGGGATTTGATGTCAAAATAGAAAGATTATTTTGAAAATGGGGAGCCAATTTCTTGAAACAGTTTAAGGGAAAACATATCTTTATAAAGATCCAAATTAGAGAAGTAAATGAAGCTGAAAAGAGATATTTTCTTCTCTTTTCTCATTGGTATTAAAAGACAGAAAAAAGATTAATATTTTTTATTTGTGATTTGGGACCAGATTTCTGAGCTTTTGAGAGAATATACTGGCAAAATATATCAGAGACAAATGATCGAATATCATAATATACTAAGGGTTTGATAAATCTGTATACAGAGACATATACCTCAAAGAAAAACATGTAAATTGATAGTGGGGTGCCTGGGTGGCAGAGTCGGTTGGGCGTCAGACTTCAGATCTCCTGGTTCCTGAGTTCGAGCCTCACCCACATGGGCTCTGTGCTGACAGCTCACAGCCTGGAGCCTGCTTCGGGTTCTGTGTCTCCCTCTCTCTGTGCCCCTCCCCCACTCACACCCTGTCTCTCTCTCAAAGTAAATAAAAATAAATAAATAAATAAATAAATAAATAAATAAATAAATAAAGATTTTAAAAAAGAAAAACATGTAAATTGATATTAAGTAACTTAGAAACACAGATTGGCACTAAACATGAAAAATCCTATTTTAAATAGCAACTGAAGAAATGCAAACTAAAATAGAATATCATCCTCAAGGATCACATTTGCTAATAGAAACATCTGATATTATCCAAACACTATTTCTGATAGTTACAGTTTGTCATATAGAGTATTTTTCAAAGTTTATGTGATTAAAATAAATAATACAATTGAGTTATTTATTTAACACTTTCAGTTTATCAAATCACTTTGAAACTAGGCTCATATCCAACTGCTTACTCAATACCTGAAACTCAACATGTCTAAAACTAAATTCATCTTACCACCGAACCCCCTCTACCCACCAATTTTCCCATCTCGGGGATAAATACACTATCCTCCCAGTTACCCAAGTCAAAAACCTTGGCATCATTCTTTATTTCACTCCCATATTCAATATGAAAATAAACTCCACTGGCTCTACCTTCAACATCTAACTGGAGGCTAAGAATTTTTCATCATCTCCACTACTGGTGGAGTGTTGTAAACCACCATCATTTCTTGTTAGAGTTATGGCTTCAGCCTCTTACAGGATCTCTCTGTTTCTACTCTTGCACCTCAACAGGGTACTACCAACAGAGCAGCCAGAGAGAAAGTCTTCAAATGTAAGGTCAACTTACTCCTCTACTCAAAAGCCTTCCCTGGCTCCCCATTTCACTCACAGGAAAAGATAAAGTCCTTATAATTGCTTCTGCATTAGTCAGTGTAAGTAACAATAGTTTCCTGCTTAAAAACAAACAGGAAAACAAAATCCTTGATAGCTCAACACAGTGTTACAGTGTGATGCAGGTTGAGTGGCTTGTAAATATTTCCCCTCCCAAGGATGACTCAAGAATCTAGACTCTTTCACCTTGTGGCTCTGCTGTTTCCTAAGGCCATCTTAGAGTGTTCTGCCTAATCTCCTCCATCCAAAGGACCAAAATAGGTGGGGGGGGGGGGGGGGTGGGAGGGATGGATGAGAGAGAAAGAAGATAGAGAAAAAGGAGACCAACCAAGAGAAAAAGGAAGAGTGAGTCAGTCAAAAATTGGACTACAGGTTTTAAGGGCACCCTCTACAAAAGGCATAAATCCCTTCCGTCCACATTCAACAATTCATTTTATGTCCCCTCTCAGACTACAAAGAATCATCTAGCTGTGTGTCCAGGAGGAAATGATGTGGCATTACCTCTTTCCCCTGACTCGATCACTCTTCCCTAAAATATCAATGATGAAATTTTTCATCTTCTTCAAGTGTTTGTCCCAATAACACTTTCTAACTGAGAGCTCTCAGACCAAACTATCCAGCTGATAGTTGCATTCCATAATCCCAGTCACCTTTCTCCTACTCTACTTTTAATATTTCCCTGAGTGTGTTATCATTTCCTAATACAATGTACTTACTTATTATAGTTATACCTTATTATCTCTCTCCCTATTGCTAGATGTAGAACATGGATATATCTTTTATTTCTCAAACAGTGCTTGACATAAAACACTCTGTAACTAGTTTACAATAAAAATTATAAAAGTTGTGATCTTATAACTATTATCTTTGACTTTAGTTCTAAGCTCCGTATGTCTGTTCTCAGAAGTGTATTCTTTTCTACTTGATTAGTTAAGATTTTATATATTTTTATATGGCAAACCATTTCTTTTACCTATAATTGTCTCATTTTTGTGATTTCTGGTTACTCATTTCTGATTTTATGCTTATTAAAATTACCATCTTTTTCATTTTAAAATTTTCTAAATTTTGACTAAATTATTTATTAGTCATGTATGTTCCTGGTATAATTCCTCCATATATTACTTCTTCTAAATCCTTGTTATGCTATAAATAATATCATCAGAGACCTTAGATCCAGTTAATTATTGTTGTTATTTTTCAGTGTACGTCACACTTTTTAGTATTCTCGTGACATTTGTATTCTGCATATATTTTAAGTATTTAAACTACATTTCACTTTTTTGTTTCAATTTTCACTAACATTTTTATAAAAAGACATATTCATGCAAATGAATACCAATTTAGCTGATAAATTTAGATCACAAATTCTCTCTCAAAAATACAAATGTTTTAGGGTGCCTAGGTAGCTCAGTCAGTTAGGCATCTGACTTTAGCTTAGGTAAAGAACTTACGGTTGGTGAATTCAAGCCCTGCATGGAGCTCTGTGCTGACAACTCAGAGTCTGAAGCCTGCTTTGGAGTCTGTCTCCATCGCTCTCTGCCCCTCCCCCACTCATGCTCTGTCTCTGTCTCTCAAAAATAAATAAATGTTAAAAAAAGGTTTTTTTAATTAAAAATACAAATGATTTTTCATTATCTCCATGTATTTAATGTGTTAAGTTTGGGGGTTCTGCTGGTTTCACCTTCTTTAAAACTGACATTTTATCTACTGACCAAATGCTATAGGATGGTTTCTCTGATTTCCAAATTCAAAGATTTCACTAGATTCTGTCTAGATGTTAGTTTCTCTTCATTAATATTTCCCTTGTTCCAGGGGAGACCTATTGTGTAGATTAAAGTCTGTGTCTGAGAGAGTGTTCTTCCTTTATTTGACTATTGTCTACTGCCTTTTCTTATTTTTTTTTTTTTTTAAATAAGAGCAGCGATCTGTTTTCAAGGTCTGCTCTTAGTTCTTCATTTTTTTTAATCCCCAGCTACCAGGCCTTCCATGGAAATTTAAATTTCCTTCATTAGATTGACCTTAGACTATAATCTTTGAAGCTTATAATGTGGATTTTAACTATGTTATTGAATGCTTAACTTTGTTAGCTCACACAGCTAATTCCCTTTGTATATCTACCTGTTTCTAGTGTGGTTCTCCTTTCTACTCCATTTATTTTATTAGTTTTTTGTCTTGCATTACTTTTCAAATTATCTTATTAGCATAAAGCTGTCAAATAAGGTTGCATCTTACTTCTTGGTCTGTAGTTAGCTGGTCTCATGGGTCCTTGGATGCAGGTCCTTTTAAATGCCTTCAATTGCAGATGTGAAAGTGAGTCCAAGTGGAAGGTTTCTTCCTCTCCCAAGGATGCCTCAGAATTTTCCAGAATTCTCAGTGCTAACCTACCTCACCAAAAGGGAAAATTTCAAATTTGGCTTTTAGAGATCCCATCCAACTACACCATATCGAGCATAAGTTCCTGAAATTTTATGGCAAATTTACTACATTTTTTCCTAGTTGCCAGCACTAATTCTGGGTTTCTTTATTATTTTGTCATTACCACCAGAATGGAAGAGGTGAAGCTGGAAGTTAGATTTCAGGAAATAATTTTATCTGAAAGGCCTTCAAATAGATTTCCAATTAAATGTTTTCAAAAGCAGGGAAGAGTAAAGTTAACTTTACAGGATTTCATGTCACTGACATTGGTCTATTTTTCTTATAATTGTAACTCTAGCTTCAAAAAAGGCCAATGTCACCAAGGATTGGTTATTTTTAGGGCTATCCGCTCTCTCTTGCCAAAAGTTCTCACTCAGGAAATTTGGGAAATCAGCCCATCTACACAAGCGCAGTCTCTCCCGTTTGTCACGATGAAAACATAAATATTTGCTTGGCTCATCGGTAATAGTTGACAAGCAAGTCTCCCTGCTTTCACTGGCAATAAGGGAAGTAACCTCCTCAAAGTCTAGTACAGTCATTGCCTGTAGAACCTTCTCTCAGGCTCTCTTACTTCCTTGATACACAGCTTTTCAGAGGTAAGTCTCTTCTTACAGTGTCTGCCTGCTCACCAGGCTACACTGGCCGGAAGACTCGCCTCAGGCTGCTAACACTGCTGTAAGGCAGGCTCCTACCCCACGACTGACATCCCTAGTTCTCTCCTGGAGACTTCAGATCATCTTAAAGTTTTGCTTGATTAATTAGCTGTTGTTCCTCCTATTCAAACATTTCCCAGCATAACCCAAAGAAGCTGCTGCTGCCTGAGGGAAGCTCAGATTTCAGGCAGGTCAGTCATCTTCAGAGCCAAAGAATACAGAAGGGCAACTGTGATCTCCTCACAATTAGGCAGCTTTTCATCTGTCTAGCTCCAGAATCTAGTACAATGTCAGACTCGCTCTGAGAGCTCAGTAAATGTCAAGTCCACACAATCACATTTGCTTCTTGTCATTAACTCTGTGTAAGGTGTGGTTCTTTCCACTGTTCTTTAAAGCTCCATCCTTTTAGTGACCTTAAATACAGCTTACGAGAGGGTAGAGTGTCTTCCCATACAAGATCTAACCTTAATTCTACAAAAACCAAGCCGTTTTGATTTTTCTTCAATTTATATCCATATAGCACTTAGGAATATGTTGAAACTTAAAAGAAAAAAAAAAAAAACGGTAACTTTGGCTTGAATCAAAATAAATCCAATTATGGGCGCCTGGGCGACTCAGTCAGTTAAGCATCCGACTTCAGCTCAGGTCATGATCTTGAGGTCCATGAGTTCGAGCCTCACATTGGGCTCTGTGCAGACAGCTCAGAGCCTGGACCCTGCTTGGGATTCTGTGTCTCCTCTCTCTGCCCCTCCGCAACTCACAGTCTGTCTCTGTCTCTCTCTCAAAAGTAAATAAACATTACAAAAATTTTTTTAATTCTAAAAAACAAACAGAAAATAAATCCAATTATCACTAATTATTAAAAAAATGGTCAAGGGCTTATTAAAATCCTTTCTACCAACCTACATACAACTTTTTAAAAAGACTAATATTAGAATAATTTTCATTGTGGCATAAACTGAAAATATTTATACTCATAAATTGCCTCAGCCATTAATGATATGTATTTTTTGCTGCTGAGGATATTTTTAATTCCAATTGGACATGATAATATTTATGATGTTTGGACACTAGGAAAAAAGGTCCCTGTCTCACATTATATCTACATAATATCTCCATTTTTAGACAGCTTCAAACTATACAATTCAGCAAAAACAGAGACAATAGGTTATTAATAAATGTGGTATTCTTGAAAAGGAATATATAAGTAGGTTTAATGATTTAAGAGCCTCAAAGTGCCAGCTGTTACTTTAAGTTTCCACTTTAGTTCCTTATTCCACCATGTCAGAATGAGGTTGTGAAGTCCTGTGCTTTTGTTTTTGTGAATCTTTACAAAAAATAAAAAAAGGAACTGCTTTTATCCATCAACATCAAATATTTTGTGAAAATTTTAATCTTATAAATCTAATTTTACACTTTGATTTGCATATTACATATGCTGTGCAAGATTATGAAAGATACTGTAGACTGAGTCAATGTATCAGTGATGTGCTAATAAATGTTTAAAACACCAGTTTTCTGGAGGGAGGTGGAAAGGGAAGCTCTCTTGTGTATTATTTTCCAATTTTTTGTGGTGTCATTATGCCCTGATCTATCTTTCAGCTGGGGTTCTGGATGCAAATTAGCTGTCACCAGTTAGATGTCCTTGCACAAATTTTAGAATGAGAAAAGTGAGCCAGAGGCAATTTCCACCGCCCAAAAGCAAAGTCCATAAGGATGTGAGATGTTCTGTAAATCACTGCCCCATTCGCTTTCCAGGTTGCTCAGTGCCCAGAGTCTACAACAGCAGCAAGAGCAGCTTTCTCACCCCCTGAATACCAGCTCCCTCGGGGTGTTCTTAAACACAGTAGTCCCCATGGCAATCTTAGAAGAAGCATGAGAAGATTCTCCTGTGTCAGTCTTGTGATGCTCTGGGAATTTATCCTAAAGGACCAGCTTAGAGCAAACTCTTTCAGCCCTGCTGTACATTTTAGGAGACTTTAATTCCCTATGTTAAGTCGTTTATGAATAAAATTTGCCACACAAACTGGATTTTTTGTTGTTCCCATTTACAACTTGAAATTTCTTAACTCTAATATCTGGCCATATCCTCTCCTCAGTTCTTCAGTTATCAGCCCAAGTATCAAATTATGTAATGTTCTTAGACAAAGGTTTTCTTTCTGTTCTCTGAAGTCCTGTCACTCGGGGGTCTATTTCTTAATTCTTGTGGCACAGGATAAATTGTTCTCATTTTAGGATTTAGACAAGTTCAGGACAGATGAGGTGGGCACAAATAATACATCTGCATGAAGGCAGTGAGCTGTAGGAAACACTTTAAGGGAAATAAGGGTAGCCATACAAGATTGAGCCAATAACACCCTACTTAGGTGAAGATATGAGTGATTTTTGATACAGCTTGTCTTCTCCATTCCTAAGGACTCTATCTTGTATTATTGTCGTATACACTATAAAAGGTAGAAGGAATGAGAGAGGGAAAGCATGAGCATGGGAGAGGCAGAGAGAGGAGGAGACCCAGAATCTGAAGCACGCTCCAGGCTCTGAGCTGTCAGCACAGAGCCCGACAGGGGCTCAACTCACAAACCGCAAGATTGTTACCTGAGCCAAAGTCAAAGGCTTAACTGACTGAGTCACCCAGGCGCCCCAGATTTTTTTAACTAATCTCTAAACCTACTGTGGGGCTTGAACTCAACAACCCCTAGATTGAGAGTTGTGTGTTCCACAGACTGAGCTAGCCAGGTGTCCCTGATTATATTTTCTTTTGAAAAATATTTAGAGGGATTAAAATGATTTTAAAATATGTATGTATGGATGTAGCAGAACACCTTTTTTTTCCCTTTGGTAGGGTAATTCAAGTTTCCTTTTGGAAAGTAAAAACGCAAGTAAATACATTGGCAATTCCAATGAGTGTCTTTAAATATTAGCTCTGCTGATTTCAAAAGAAGCCAGTTGGTGCCATATATATGCCTTTATTGTCTCAAGAGAGAGCAATCTTATATGAGACATGTCTACCTTGAAGACCACCTAATGTTTTACAAGAACAATTTCTAAAGAAAAACATGACAAAAATATGGCCTCAGGCAGCACCACTATATGAACAAATGTTTTAAGCCACAATGCAAATCCCATACCAGACCAAATTTGCATGCTTTTTATATTTTCCTGTAACAGTAACCATTGAATACTCTGGGAAAATGCATAGAAATATATACACAAATTTCTCTGTAAAATCATATCCTAAGAAGTTCTTTAAAATAATATTCTCCAAAGAGGGAGTTCTAAGGAGGTTTGAGTCAGAGTGACAGAAAAATCTGCTAATCTCCTATCAGGCAGAGTTAAATAACAGCGTTATTAGAGACTTTGATGATTTTGGAGGCAAATTTAATAATGATATAAATCAAATGTTAAAATAATCCTCTAAGGAAACTTACTTCATTTGGGAGAAAAATAAAGTTTCACCAGTAACCATAGTGAGTTGATATTATTGCAGTTGTTTTCATAGGTTGTTGCCATGACTTTTTTGACTTTTGGGCTACATTTTACTTCAAATACAACAGATGGCAACGATTACACTTCTGTAACTTTTTTTTTTCTTGAATAACTAAACAGAGCACAATAAAATAAACAGGCTTATACACTAGAGAGTTTGGTCTTGTTTCACATTTTATTAAAACTAAAAGTGAACAAAGTAACTCAAACCAAATATAAAGCAAGACCTCCATGTATCCCAAACTTTACCCACGAATTTTAAAATATTAAAATATTCCATTTTTTTTAACTTCCTCGTGGTTTCAAGAGCACTAAAATACAATGGGACCAAAATAATGCAAGGAAGAAAGTTTGCAACAGTGACAGCTCAAATCTGAAGCAAATGTTAAAAGCCTAGGAGAAAGTTCTATATCTGTCTCGCTTACTATAAAATTCGAGAAAACAGATTTAAATGGAATTAATATCTGGAAGAGAAAACTCTTATAATGAGATTTTTATTCCAAACACTTTCAAATTTACATCTTAGTATTATATGCTATTTCTCCATAGTCTGACTCTCTCTTCTCATGACCTCTCTGAGAAAGGATTTGAGTAATTCTCCAAACCCAAACTATAGAAAAAAAGCCAAATTATGATTACTGTTCACAGAGCACATTTTAAGTAAGTGAATTCCATAAGGATTATTTAATGAAAAGGGCACAGTTGGTGGGAAATATGCTTCTAATGAATAGAACACTTAATTAGATGTCAGGGACCAGAGTTCCATTTCCAGATATTTAAAATAATGATGTATGTCCTTGGGTATGTCATTTAACTTTCTTTATTTTTCTCATTCTGGTAATGAAGACAATAAATTCTCTGACAAGATAGAATTTGTAAATCATGCTCAAATGTTGACATATTATAATTAGGTGGAACTTTAATGCATCATAATAATATCGATTTTGGAACTATTAGTCATCATGATTTCATTGGCATAGATAAGAGCCTTTCTTAAATAGTGTGTGGAATGACTTCTAAAGTGCCAAATTGCCTTTTTAATGATCTCATCGTGATTTCATTCTTTGGTTAACAGCTTGAGAATTTGATGGAATAAAGTGTTCTGATTGAGCAATACCCAAAGTATTTGCCTATAAAAATTTTATTTTAAAAACAAATCCTGCAAAACCTCAGCAAAATGACTAGTTAAGGAAGACTAGCCAAACAAACCTTAGTAATAGTTGACCATCTAATCCTTTTAATCACTATTACAGGTACTAATTAATTACTAGGTATTGCAGATTGGAGGCCACCGATCTTAGTGCAAACAGACTGAACTTTCGTATTCATGACATGTTTCCTAGATATAAAAATGGTACTTGACACTTTTTTACACTCAGAAAAACAGAAAGAGTAAAACAAAGAAAACACTAAGCATATAGAATGCTCAGAAACAAACTGTTAGATTTTTACTGTTCATCCTTTCAGGATTGTTTTGTCTGCTTTACTTTCCCCCCTATGCATGTTCAGGAATTCCTCTATTTACATGTATTTGCTTTCCTGGAAATGCATTAAAAGTCAGCAACCTAAATAATCACATTTTAAACTCTACATTAACAGATCAGGTTATATTCACAAAGAATTAAATTCATGCATGCACATGTGCACACCACACACATATTACAATGGCTACTTTTTACAGTTCAAGTGGGCCCAGGCTTATCCACCTGGCAGATGAGACTAACACAGGCACACAGGACCTCCAACAAGAAGACCCTACAGTGGCTTCCTGACCAGGGCTGTTTTCTCCTTCTCTCAATTTCTCTGCAAAGGACAGAAGCAGAAGCTCCTTAGCCCTTTCCAGCCTGGATATGCTGAGTGCCTAAGTGATGCTGGAGAGAACGGGCTGTTCTTCCCTTGCACACATTCTGACGGAATGGATCTCAGCCAGCCAGGCTCACTGTGACCACCTATGTGAGGGACCCAGCTTGACTGCCTACACAGACACACACACACACACACACACACACACACATGCCACCTGCCACTCAATTTACCCGCATCTTGCCCTTTGTCCACCATGAAGGAAGCAAGAACAACAGGAGTAAAGCTTGAGTTACCTCTTTGTATAGTCATGGGGCCTACAAGGCGTGGAGATCGCTCCACAAACTGGGCTGGATCATCAGAAGAGTGGGGCGGCCTGGTGGGCTGGGGAAGGGCTCTGTCTTGTGAGTTACGGGGCCAGCAGCACTACAAACCAGCTGAAACACACTGCCAAGGCTGTGGCAACCTGCCCTTTTCTGGTGCCCTACCTCGTGAGGCCACAAAAGCATTCTGCAAAAAATTAACTCTCTACAAAACTACACATATATGTTAATCATGTCAATGTATAAGTTGTAGGGGCCACCTGTGTGGCTCAGTCAATTAAGCATCCAACTTGGGCTCAGGTCATGGTCTCATGGTTCATGAGTTTGAGCCCAATACTGACAGCGCGGAGCCTGCTTTGGATATCTGTCTCCCTCTCTCTGCCCCTCCCCCACTCATGCACACACCTCTCTCTCTCTCAAAAATAAACATTTAAAAAAAGTTTAAAAAAGTGTATACACTGTAGAAATTCCATACAATAGGTCTGCCTATTGGTATAGTTTATGTATGCACTTATATATACTTATGTGCATATATATGCATATACTTGATTATAACATTGGACAATGTGAGCTTATTTATTAATATTTATTACCCCATGTTGCTCACTTCATGGTTTTAAGTTAGTCTCACTGATATTGAGAATTTTATCATTAAAGCATCAGGTTATCCAAGATAAATTTTATTCTTACAGGTGATAATAAACACATTATAAAAAGAGCCATTGAAAGAGGGTGAAAGCACCCACTTAAATATCGCTCATGTTTCATATTAGTACTTTGTGGGGTGAAATGGTTTCCACTATTTTCAGGATTGCATAGGAATACTTGGATAGGATGTGGAGTTAGGACATCCAGGGTGAATTCAGGAAATTTCTAGCTTATTCCACATGAGATCCTGGAAATGACACTTAGCTTCTCCTTTCCTTGGTTCTCCTAAGATTTGTTTATGGATTAAATCCATCTTTAATCCATTCCTTCCTCAATACTTTTCACATACATGTGGGAGTAGAAGTCACAAACGAAGACAAAATAGGCCGGATAAAAAATGAGAGACAACAAGGAAGAGGAAAAAATAGAAGAGCCCCATAAATGATCTCTGAGGAAAGGTAGCCAGAGAGACTGGGGAAGCATTTCTGACATGGAGGAAGAAAGGAGTTTCAGGAAGAGAGAGGGGGTCAAATGCCAAACATGTCTGAGAAGTCAAGAAAGAGAACTATACAGAAAATCGCTGTCATTTTGGTTCAGTGAAGAGAACAAAAGCCTGATGGCAGTAGACATAACCCTGCAGCCTTCTTTTCAGAATCTTGACAGTGAAGAAGGGGCATGGCATCTACTAGCCAACTGACATCCTGAGTTCCCTTACATTAAGACTAGAAGATGATCTAGAATCTTCAATTAATTAGTAACCTCCTCCTTATTCAAAGATTCCCCAATAGAATTCATAGAACCTGACCCTAACCCAGGTGAAGCTCCTTTTGTAAGCAATTGTGTCAATCCCACCCAGAGCTCTTTCTTAGTACACACAAGGACAATAATAAACTCCTCAAAGGTGCGTGCCTTGTTTGTCTATGTAAACCCATAAACTATTATAGTGCCAGACTCTAAGTATTTAATAGAGATCAACATGATCATAAATGTTCTATGTCTGTAACTGTGCTAAGAAAATCTCAAGGAAAAGTTTGGGTTTTTCCGCAGAGGGGGGTTGTTTGTTTTGTTTTCATTTTAGGCTGATAGAAATTTAACTTGCTCATGTGCAGAGGAAAGTAAAGTAATAAAGAGAAACATACAGAAGAAAATGGGAGACCACAGATGGACTGAAGATTACCAAGGAGGTGACCAGGGATGGGATCTGGGACACAATTGGAAGGACAATAGTTTCCATTGAATGGAGGGAGGTGTGATGGACATCTGGATATATGGAGATGCAGATAAACGTCTCTGTGACCATGAACGGAAAAGAGTGGAGGAGTGAGATAGGGTGGGCTATGAAAGTTTCAGTCTACAGCACAAGTAGATTATCTGCTGAGTGTGAGGAGAGGAAATGGCAGAGTCTGGCTTGAGTCGAGCTGTGATGGTTTGGAGTAGCTGTTGGGGGCGACAGGCTGTCAGAGATAAGTATATGAAAGTACTCTCTCCATTATGAAGACTGGCACAATTTACCTTCTTAATGCTATGCACGTAAACATGGTCATACGATGTCATGTAAATGCAAGTGTAATGAGAAGCCAAGTTTATTTATTTAAATACATGAAGATTCTAAATTCCTTCAGTAAGGAAAAAGCTAAAATAATAAATCTGTAAAGGCTGTGAGCATACAAATCACAACAACAACAAAAGGAAACATACTGGGGGGAATTTTTCAACTGCATCAGTAATCGAGTAAGTTAATGATGTCACCATTTCTGCCTCTCAAATCAGGAAGTTGTGTTCTTCTATAAAAATTATCACAAGGGTAATGTATGTTCATTTAATAAAAGGAACGTTAAAAATAAAATGTCCCATAGAAAAAGTGATTTAAAATCACTTGAAATTCAAACATGCAGAGATATTGGCCATTTAAATTTTGCTTTATCTGCTTTCAGATTTTTTCCTATGCACATATATGTATGAAAGTGTGCCCACATTTAGAAATACATAGAAGTATCACAAATATTTTTATAAAACTTGCTTCTTTCATTGACTACACCACAAATATCATTTCTTGTCAATAAATATCCACCCAACTATTGTTAACAGCTATTTGCCATCTCAATGTAACAACAAAATGCATTTAAGGAAACCTCTTTTGGATATTTTAACTGTTTATAATAGTTACAGTTCCTTCCTATTACAAAGAATCCTTCAAGGAATAGTTTTTTTACCTAACATCTTGGTACATTTGTGTAATTATTTTCCTAAGGGAAAAAAATTTTGAGTGAAATGTCTGAGTCAAAGTCTTAGAGGATTACACCCTTCGAAACAAGTGTCCTTCACAAAAGTTAAGTCAAATTTTGCTTCTAAGAGGAGTGTGTGGAGTTTTCCAAGTCAACATTTGTGATCACCCTTTAATTTTTGCCAAAATAATACACAACACATGCTGTTACTTATTTGCATTTTTAAAATACATGTGAGAATGTAATTTTTTAAATACTGTCTATAATGGTCATGTATATTTTTTTGTTTTCTAAATTCTTTATTAATTTTTTAATGTTTATTTTTGAGAGAGAGAGAGAGAGAGAGAGTGAGTATGCGTGGGGAGGGGCAGAGAGAGAGGGAGACATAGACTCTGAAGCAGGCTCCAAGCTCTGAGCTGTCAGCACAGAGCCCGATGCAAGGCTCAAATTCACAAATGGTGAAATCATGACCTGAGCCAAAGTTGGACACTCAACCAACTGAGCCACCCAGGCACCCATAAATTCCTTATTAATATTACTTGTCTATATATGGTAAATATTTTTAATTGTGGTAACATTTAATGTTAGGATCATCTACAATTGGGAAAGTGTAAGTCCAAGGATTCTTTCCTTAGCTGTGTCGCATGTGTTGTTTGACCCATTCATTAAAGTTTCAACCTGAAAATTTTCATTTTTGATTTCTAAATGTTCTCTAAAAAAAATAAAAATAAAAAAAAATAAATGTTCTCTGATTCTTTTTCATTTCTGCTGGATATTTTATAATATGTTTCCCAATTTTCTATCATACCCTTCATTTCTTCAAATATGTTATAAATAGTCATTTTAGATTATTAGGCCCTTGAGAATCTAATTGTTATTTTTGCTTACTTTCAGTGTCGGTAATTTGTTTTATTTATTTATTTTTTTGGTGACATTTGAATGTGAGCCTCTCTTGATTAGAGAAACTACAAAGTCATTGCAAACAGCTTGAATTCAGGGAGGAGGAATTCAGCTAATGGCCATTTAGTAATATACCCTAAAAGTAACGTCACTATGTTTTGTTAGGAATTTTCTTTCTTTCTTTTTTTTTTTTATAAAATGCTTATTTACTTTGAGAGAGAGAGAAATAGAAAGTGAGTGGGGAAGGGGAAGAGAGAGAAGGAGACAGAATATCCCAAGCAGGCTCTGTGCACTAAGTGCAGAGCCTGATGTGGGGCTTGAACCCACAAACCGTGAAATCATGACCTGAGCTGAAATCAAGAGTCAGCTGTTTAACTGACTGAGCCACCCAGGTGTCCCAGGAATTTTCTTTAATTTTTTTTTAACATTTATTTATTTTTGAGAGACAGAGAGAGACAGAGCATGAGCGGGGGAGGGGCAGAGAGAGAGGAGACAGAATCTGAAGCAGGCTGCAGGCTCTGAGCAAGCAGTCAGCACAGAGCCTGATGTGGGGCTCAAACCCACAAACTGTGAGATCATGACCTGAGCCGAAGTCAGATTCTCAACCGACTGAGCCACCCAGGCACCCTGCAGGAATTTTCTTATTTGAGAAGATGCTCACTGCTCTACCTTTGTTTCAAGTGAACAATCACCTTCAGCAAATATGTGAACTAAAGTTACAATTGACGCTTGTGCCCCAAGGGACATTGAGATTTTGGACTAATGCCACATGTTCCTCAAGACACTGCCTTTCCTCCACTTTCAAATTCTGTAAATTTCTCTAGCATATTCCCTCGGCACAAAGGCAATGCCTGCCTGTTGACTTAAAATAATTTCATTAGTACATTTCTTGAGTCTTGTGAACAAGCCATATGAATTCAGGTCTCATGCCTCCAAATTTTCTCCCTGACTGTGAACTGGGCCTAGAAGCATTGGAAGACCATTTGTTTTTGGACATCAAACAGCAAGAGAAAAAAAAAAGATTGAAAGAAACTTTGAGGGAAAAAAAAGATCTTAACCATTAATCTTTAAGTCTGTAGCAATGATCATAATACAAGTGTGACTTCCCTACCCAAATACAATGTTTGAGACAGTCTCAAGCAAGCACCCATTAAGTTGAGAGGTAGAGTGGTAAGGAAACAAAGAAATAAATCAGAAATAAAAAAAAGAAAGAAAGAAATCAATCAATCAGTCAATCATGTATGGAAAAGAACTTTGAGTTCTTTGAGCATGATGATTCCCTAGTGGAAAGGACTGGAAGCAAAGATTTCAGAAGCCCACTGAAGTTTTTAGAAAAATATATTATCCAGGGGCCCCTGGGTGGCTCAGTTGGTTGAGTGCCCAACTTCAGCTCAGGTCATGAACTCGCAAGTGAGTTTGAACCCCACAATGGGCTCTGTGCTGACAACTCGGAGCCTGGAGCCTACTTCAGATTCTATGTCTCCCTCTCTCTCTCTCTCTCTCTGTCCCTCTGCTGCTTGTGCTGTCTCAGATATAAATATATGTCAAATTTTTTTAAGTATATTATCTAAACAACCAAGAGTCCAAATGAAAAAATAATAACACCTTGATTGATCAAGACTTACAAGTTTCCATGGGCTCCTAAACTTTTACTAGTAAGAGGCAGGTTTTAAAGGGATAGAGACACCAGCAGCTATTTCAGATATGGTCAAGGAGAAAATCGATAAGGAAAATCCTCTCACAGGGCAAAGAGGCTCAAATGATACCAGATAAGAGATTCCTTCCTGGAGAACAAACAAGAGGCTGACCGAGAGTCTTCCCCACCACCCCAAATAGTTTATAGTGCTTGTTGCACAAGAGTCCATCATGGCCATGGACCTATGACTTCTGAGGGTCTTCCTCCTTAAATAAGAATGTTAGCAATAAGAATGTTACCAAGTTTATCCTATCCTGATCATTACTGTACATAAGGGATGAGAGGAGGGAGGGATGATTCCTTATTTTTGTTTATTGACTAAAGGACCAAGAGAAGGTATATTTGGGCTTGATGGCAAGGATGACAGAGCCCTAAGATCCTGAGCTTTGAGTTGGATTCAATGACTGCTTGAATTTCCTGTTGTCTCCTCTGAGAATGGTATGTGAGCAGAGGTAAAAAGTTACCTGATCTTCTAGTCCAGAGGACAGACAACTGTATACCCACCCACATGCTATTATATATTTCCCAGCCTCTCTTCAGGCATGCACTTAATTTAAAAAGTCCTATCACCTCCTGAGAAGGAGAGCAAGTCCATTTATGTGTGGATGGAACTGATGTATGTTCCCTCCAGACCTAACCCCCAAAATGTCTCTTGAATACTCTTTCCTTTATCTACGTGGCTAGGACCAAAGGATTCTGAGATGGTAGTCACGTTGATGGAAAATGGTGGAATTCTTGAGTGACTGCTTACCAGAGAATCATTAAACCAGCTTCAGATTGCAATGTAAAATAAACCACTAAGATTTTATCTAGCTGTACAATTTGCTTTGTATTATCCAGAGTCAACAACATTAGCTTTGAGAGGGAAGATAGGTCCACGGATGATATGCTGATACTAGTTGGGACGGGCTCAAGGTATGTAGGAGGCCACCTCAAGACCCTGGATTGCTGAGCTGGGGCAGACACTAGAGAAACAAGGTAGATGTTACTAAATTCTAGAAACTAAAAGATTCACAAAGATACATTAGGGGTGCCCTGGGAGGAATTCCAACCATAATTTGACCATATGATGATGGGAGTAGAAATTTTCAAAGACATAAAAATAAGGAAGAGTTGTTGAAATTTCATAAATGTCCTCTCTTGAGGATTGTTTGTGGTTGAAAAGCTACAAATTCATCAGTTTGGACTCATGGCAGCTTGTATGCCTTATAATAAGTCTTTTACTCTGTAGTATGCCAAATATACTACTATGGTGAGAGTTGAAATTTGCACACTATAACTCAGATATACAAAAAAAGCTCTTTTAAAATCCAAAGATGATGTCATCTGTCTCAAGTTTCCATTTCCACTCAGTAGATTAAAAAAAACTTTTAAATACTTTCAAGGGAGCCTGGTCCTTTTATGTTTAAAATAGTTTCTTTTTGGTATTAGTAACTCAGATTTTTCATTATATAAACTCACTGAATTTTTTATTATTCCCTTCCTCACTCTTCCTGCTTCCTTCCCAAGGGAAACTCTGGACTCAAGGAGTTAAACTACCTTCTCCTATAATCAAGTTTAACTGAATTAGTCTCTCAGAATTCTCTGCCCATATCTGCTCAGATGTACTTGGCCACATCTGGCTCATTTCATCTCGGTGCTAGTGTCAGCTGCGGAAGTCGTTGCCTATCCACTGCACCAAGACACAATCTTTGTAGCCCCCTCATACAATCTGGTTCTTTTAGGCACTGTTTCAACCAGTAGGGTACAGGAACCTACTAGGTTGCCTAGACTCCATATGCAGACTACTGTCTCAGTCCCAATTACCTAGACATTTACCTCAACCAATTCTAATTTATTGCCTTGCCTTATCATTTTCAAACTACTCTGAGTATAGTGCTTGGAATTTTTCAAGGTATATCTAGAGATGAACCATGAATGTGCCTTTTGTTCAAGATTCTCCTGGACCTTGTGTCCTCCTCCCAGGGAAGGGTGAATTCTTATCCCTGATTCTTACTTTCTTTATCTCCAGGTCTACCTCCCAGCAGGGAAAAGGATTTCCATTTTCCATGCCAGTAAGATAAGAATTTCCTTAATGATGCATTCCTTTTAGATGAAAGTGAGCTTCAGTCTCAGAATAATTTGAGGGGTTACAGAAGGAATTAGGTAATGAACATTTAAGGTTCACTATCCCTGTAAGAAGTGGTTCCATAGTGAATTTTTGGAACAATACGAACATTGGTAGTATCTTTCCAAAGAAAATAGATACCTCCCACCCTCAACTAAGTAGAGTGAACAATTTGAAAAGTCCCAATGCTGAGATGCTACTCTGACCAAAGTCATAAGCAAAGATTTAGCAATAGAGGTCAAATGGAAAGCTATCATAAAACTAAGACAAATTAAAGTGGAACGTATAGAAGAGACACCTAACTAAATTATCACAGAAATTATTGTCATCATCATATCTAAGGTTAATAACTCATTTCTAAGGAAAAAAAACCTACTATATACCCTTTTATAACTTTGAAGGACTTAATATAATTTATATAAATATCTTTACAGGGTATAGATTAAGTCACTCTCAAAATATCTAGAAGTCCTTGAAAAGTCGAAGTTAAATTTTCACTTTAAATATTTTTACAAATAAATACTTGAATTGGGTAGATATTTCCGATAATCAGAGTCAAGCTTCTGGTGACCAGCAATAGAAAATGAGGTAAATAATCCCCTTTAATAATATTGTCTTAACCTATAGTCCTTTACAACCATTTTGACCTTATTAGTTTTTCATGGAGACTCCTGTCTCAGGGCCTTTGCACGTGCTGTTCTCCCCTGCCAGAAATGCCCTATACCCTACATGTCACAAAATTCACACTCTGCATTCACTCAGGTTTCTGCTCAAATATTAACCCATCAGAAATGTATTTCTTGACCACTTTTTGTAAAACATAACCTCCCTTCACTCTGTTCCCTCTGTTCTCCCTTATTTCTCTTCGAAGCACCAATAATTACCTAATATTATATCCTTACTTAATATTAACAAAATAAATAGATCCACATACTATTTTACCTACTAGAACATAAGCCCCACAAAGATAGAAACATAGTCTTTCTCTTTCTGTACTCCTAGCATACAAGGTCTATTTACTGAATACGTGAACTAGACTATATCTTTCTGCACATGCTACACATTACTAACACATAGGCTTAAAGACTTGTAAAGAATTAAAATACATGGGAATAATTGTAATGTAGTGAAATGATAGGTGGGTTCTCGTTTCTTTTTTTTAACTACAGTTTCAAATTATTCATGATAATTACATGAACACCATAATACAGGACTAATAATTTGTCCCCAGGCTTCAAGAACATCTTTGTAAGCATCAAATAAGGTAACAAATGTAAAATTGTTGTGAAAGTGATAAAGATTTTGATTAATGGAGGATTTTGCATAAACGTGTTATACACTAAAGACATATGGTCAAAGTGAATTATTAAGATAATTAATAGCTAATAAATGATATACAATGTATGCTAAGTCATAGGCTTCTGAATAATCCATATAATCTTTCTGAATTTATTGGATAACCTATTCTTTTTTTTAATGTAGTAGGATATAACTTTCACTAATATCTTCCAGTTTCTTTTTCTCAGTATGTCAGATAGACTTATAATTGCTTCCCCAATTATATATTCCCCAAATTACTTCCATAAAAATCATGTGCCATTATGTATAAAGGCAAACCAGAAATATATTTTACCAAATATCATGACCTCTAAATTTAATTGAACCTTATTAGAGAAAGAGGAAATCTTTTTAGAGGATGTATTTATGAGAACAAAACCCTACTTTTACAACTAATGACAAAATAATGCTACCAATATTAACAATGATATTGACCTATGGTATACTGAAAAAGAGAAAAGACTAAAACGTCAGGTATGACAATCTATTAGGGTAACAGAATACTTTACCTCCCATATGACTATCCAGGGCAGAGCAACCTCTAAAGACTAAATAACTTTAAATTTGCTGCAGCTTCACATCACCTTAACACTTCTTATTTTACATTTAGGTAAATATTTTTCCTTCTCTAGTTTCTCTATCTTTTGAACACACTGGCCTCGTCCCAGAATACTTACCTAACACCTGTAGAATTCATTATAGTGTCATTTATGACTTTGAATTCAAGCCTATAAAGCCCCCAAACCTAAAAAGGAGACACTTATTCTCAGAAATACAGGCTTACCCATAAAAAAAAAAGGATGGATGGGTAGCACAACCTTGTAGGCAAATACTGTATGCCAGTGATCTAAAGAAACAACAGTGATTATTTTGTCCCAGCCTTATTTTTATAACAAGTAACTGGTATTCTAATTAAGGACTATTGGGCCAATCAACAAGGTGTTTAATGGGCTTAGCGAAGTGCCAATTATGTGATAAATGCACCTGGTGGAAAAGCATACTCCAGACCCTCCTTCCTCCAAGGCAGGCGGACAAACCTTGATCTCAAGTAGGTGGATACAATATATATATATTCAATGATTGATTTACCTTTTAGTTATTTTTTCTCTTTAGGAAGTTAACACATGCTTATTGTTGAAAATACAAACAATACAAAAAGTATTAAGTATCAATACAATACAAAAATATGAGAGTCTTTATCTGTAAAATAGTGGTTCCTTCTTCGTATGGTAACTCACTGAATTCTCAACGCATAAAGCACTTTTACCAGCACCTAGTTTTTAGTAATTATTGAATAAATGCCAAATGTGATAAATATTGTCAATATTATTGTCATTATGTTCACATTTAGAGCACCTAGGACAGTTTCTGAACCAATAGGCACTTACATGCCCAGTGAGTTAAGGGTCAAATGATAAGATGGGCTGGTCATGAGTCATTTGGCTCTTTGTCAATAATGACAATTCCTGAGAGTGTCAGGATGGCTCCCAGCCTGGTCCAGAATTCCAACCATCTACAGGTCAAGTTTTAGCAACTCAGTTTCTAGCTCTTTACACTTGTGTTCTAAGATGCTTTGAGTGGTTGTCAAGGCATCCAGGAAACTCAGATGGCACTTGAAAGCTGTTTGCCCAGAATGCAATTGAGAATGAACAAGACTTAGTAACAGACATACTCTGTCTGTCATTCCTGCTCTGTGACTTCATATCCATGTGTCTGTAAGTCCCTTATACTTGATAAGGCTGTTTCTTTATTTGTAAAATAACTGAGGTCATATAAACTATTCAAAGTGCTGAGAATATAGTGGATACTCAAGAAAGGTTAGTTAGCTTTATCCTTTTAAGTGCACCCTATAAATTAAAAAAAACTCTCATCCCTAAACAGGTAGGGAGAAGAGAGGGGCAGAATGGGCCTGTTCAAAATCACACTCTGCTAAGCTCCTCAACTCTGAATCAAGGAAAAAACCACTAGTTCAACCCAATCACAAGAACATTGGATCGAACCAAGGCTCTAGTGCCAGGAGGGAAGTCTGCAGCTCTAAGACATCAAGGTCTACAGTCCTACTGTCAAAACACACTCAACTCCACCTCAGCCCGGACTTGCCCAGGAACACTTTTATATCAGACTTCTACTGACATGCTTGGTTACCACCAAATGATCACCTCTCTGACCACCTTCCCTCTTCCCATACTGTCATTCTTACACTGCTATGCTATGCTTCCAAAATCATTTGTCCACTTCTCTTAACACTCAACTATTTCTATTTCCTGAAGAGCTTCATTCTATTTAAACTAAATTGATCTTCCTCACCAGACTTTCCCTACATAACCCTGCACCTACATTTCTCAGTAAAACCTGGCTCTTCTCAGAGGTAGTTCCTGCCACAGCCTTCTTGGGTGGTGACTTCTCTCCCACACCCTAGTCCTTTGCCTCTCCATGTTCATGTACAAAGCGTCTGCTCCTCTGAAGTTTATGTGTGCTATCCTGATTGTTATGACTAGGATATTCCCATATTCACTTGGATTTTGATATCAAACTCATAGTACCATCCCACCTGCCAGTGTAAAGTTTACCACACTATACATGTTACTGCTTCTAAATCTGTTGTCTTTGGTTTATCATCACCTTGCCCCACACCCCTGCATGAGACCATGTAATCCTAGGTCTTCGTGTACAATCTATATGCTCGTGGCTCCTAAGTTTTTCTACTCCGTGTACTTTTGAGCTCCGGACCCTATAGATATTTCCACTTAAACACATTCAAAGATTGAGAAATGAATGCAGCTGTGCCCTGGTAGGAATCTTATAGGCCTGACCCCAGCTCCCAGTTATTTATCTCAGTGACTGGTTTCATCATCACACAGTTGCTGCAATTGAGCCACTGAAAGTTATCCTCACACATCCGCTCTTTCCTCATTTACCAAATCTGAACAACCACAGAGTTCTGAGAACTACCTTCCTGATCCTGTCTACTTCATTTAACCCACTGACACTGCCTTAGCTCAGGCTGTACTTTCCCATGCACATTGTTGTAGTGTCCTTACATCCAACCTGCTTACTTTTAATCGTAGCACCTTCAGATCTGTTCTCCGCAGTACTAGGAAGATGCTAAATCAGTTCCTACCATTCTTTCTCCTAAAACCTCTAATGGCTCTTCAAGGTTTTTGAGAAAACTCCCAGTTTTTTAGCATGGATGAAAAAGGCCTTTACAAGATACTCCACCCCCCCCCCCATTCCTTGGTGAACTCTGGCACCTCCCTGATCTACTTATACCTTCCAAATATGCCAAACACCTTCTCACCTCCAGATCTTTAAACATGCTAACATGCATCTCCCTATACTATGACGTCCTTCCTCTCCCTTGCCTACCCACCTGTTTGCCTTCCCCTCAAGCCTGGCTAATTCCTATTCATCATTCAGTACCCAGGCTGAATCAGATTTTACCTTTCCAGGAAGCTTTTCCCCCAAGGGTCTCTCCTCCCATCCAGACCACTGCCCTACTCTGGACTAGACGCCCCTCATAGCAGCTCGTCTAGAACCTTGGGCTGAATTCTAGTACAGCAGTGCAAGAATGTACTGAAATTGTCTATTTACTTATCTGTTTCCCAAACTCTGTTCCCTCTTCCACCTAAACTGTGAGTTCACTGAAGTCAAGATTTGGCTCTACTAATACCTGTAACCCCAGTGTAATGCCTACAATTTGGAACGTATCTATTTGATGATGGAGGGAAGAAGAGATGAAAAAGTGGAGGAAAGAGGGAGGGATGCTGGCCTTCTAGAGCAATCGGAGTCTAAAGATACTCTCCAGAGGTCCCTACAAACCCAACAGATCTGCACAGACTCTGATCAAGATCATCAAGGAAGATCAGGAGCACCATATAGATTTGGAACATGAACAAAAATGTCTGCGAGGATGGCTAATTATAACATACTTTATATGGCAAACAACGCTAACTATCACTTTAACCAGGCTCACAAGATGATAAATATTACCCCAAGTTCCTGATGTGTATTCATCAATTCAGTTCTTACGAGCATCCAGATCAATCACGCTATTTTTATACTGTTTTGTAGAGGAGAAACCTGTGGCAGGGAGTGATGACATAACCTGCTCAAGAGTACACTGGCAAGGTGGAGGTTTGAACCTAAGGTAGCCTGACTTACGAGCCTGCACTCCAATCCACCATGCAGTACAAATTTTAATTACTTCTGTTTATGCTGAATCACTGGCTTAGCACTTTGTAGAAATACTTCTTAGTTCATATTTGTTTTATGAGATGGGCCAAACAAAAACAATCAAACAAACAAAAAAATCCCCACAAACTACACACACACACACACACACACACACACACACACACACCATCAGGAAACAGTTGGGAACGGCAGTGAAATGATTTTTCATACTGAGAGCAGCCAGGAGTTAAAGCAAGGAGTGCCTGTGAAGCATGGGTCAATTATTCAACTGGGAGCTGGGGTCAGGCCTATAAGATTCCTACCAGGGAACATACTCTACTGTCTATTATTATTTAGAGCTACCCAAGAACAGTTCTCCAATGAATGTTTACCCCCTCCCTGCTTACAAACCAAGGTATAAGAAATCATTACTCTCAGAAAGCCAACAAGCATAGGCTTTCCAAGCAGCTAGTCCAACTTCTAAGATTCTACATTAATTTTTCTTAAATTCAGGTCTCTTTATGTGCTGCTACAAATGATTAAGAGAAACGGCATTTGACCAGTATTTTCCCTCTCAATAGAAGACGGCTCATCCAATTTTTTTCCAGACCTACATTTAATGGCTAATTCAATGGAAGATGCTACACTTTTACAACAGATTAGTGAAATCTGTATTGCATTAATCAGTCACCTTTAAATAGTCTTTCTATAGTTAATGGAAAATACTATATTCCTCAAATGCTTGTCGATGTGCTACAGTTTCATGGGCAAAACTACTAGAGATTTTGGTGATTATAAAGCACCTCTTGTAACTTCCCAGGGTCCCCTTACACAGCCTAGCGGCTCATTCAGGATGCAAGCTCTACCAACCGCCTGACCCATTAACGATTTTAGTAGTAAAGTACACGGCATGTGCATAGAATAATCTTTGAGAAAACATTGGAAAGCCAGAAAGAAATTTTTCAAAATAACTACTTACACATTAGATACACAAACAGATTAACAACAAAACTGATTTTAACTGGGAAAAAAACATCTATCATATGGGAAGTATTAAGTGATTTTGTCAGCCTTCTCTTCAGAAACTATTTTTCTTTTTTCTCAATTGCCCTTTGGTTTTCCAAAAATTTGGACTTCTCTCTCACTGCATGCACTTTTGTTAAGATCCTGTGGAGACTCATAAAAACATTTTCTTGTATCCCAGATGGCCCTCTTCTTTTGCGTTTCATTTTTTAGAAGCAGTCCTACTTAATAGCTGATGGTTAGCAGTCCCTGAACCTAGTGGGCTGTTTTTGGTGTTTAACCGAGAATACAATTCTCTAAGGACCCACCCTTAAAGAGACACACAAAAGCTACCTATGTGTATTTTAGTGTCATACTCCCTGTAAGCTAAAAGTCTGACGAGTACTTAGTAATGAACATCCAAGAAATACTTAATTTAGAAAGTGGTGCGCACACACGCATGCTTTAATCTAGGACATTAATTAGGTTTGTCAATATTTTTTTACACATGAAAGGATTAAGAAAGAATTTTTCCACTGTGATTTAAAACAGGGCCAGATCTTAGACAAACCAGTATTCCCACACAGCTTCTAAGCCCAAGTCCAGGCCTGGGAAGCCACATATCTAGTCATCTGCCTCTCTTTTTAAGGTAATATCAAAACAGGTCCGGTTCATGGGATTCCTAGCCCAGGGCATATCCTGTGACATGGCACCCTACTCTGTGATCTTTAAGTGCCTACCAGTTAATCATCTATAGATGGCACTATAGTTAAGTGCCAGTTAGGTGAACTGAATTGGGTCCCTCCAAATTCCTATGTTGAAGTCCTAAGCCCCTCTACCTCAGAAAGTGACTGGATTTGAAGGTAATTAAAATAAAGTGAGGTCATACAGGGGAGCTTTAATCCAATATTACTGGTATCCTTATCAGAAAGGGAGATTAGGATACTGACACCAGATAGACACAGTGTAAAGACCATGTGAAAGCACAGAGGAGGAGATGGCCATCTATAGGCCAGGGAGAGAGGCCTCAGAAGACATCAACCTTGACAACACCTTGATCTTAGACCTCCAGCCTACAGAACAGTGAAAAAATAATTTTATGTTGTGTAATCCACCCAGTGGGGATACTTTGTTCTGGCAGTCTAAGCCGATGTATACAGATACAGGTCTGCTTCACAGATACCTATCCTAGGGCACATCGCATGACCAATCTTTCATTAACTTATTGGCTAAAGCCAATTATAATCACCTACCCAGCTAATAATCTATAGAGGGCAATATAGTTAAGCTGGCCCTGAGTCCACAGCATACATGCAACTTCAGATAACAAGAACTGAATAAGGGAAATCAGCAAAATACTTTTGAAAATCAAGAGCTAAGCTCTCTCCAATAGTTAAGAATTTCACATAGCCCTAGTTAAAAGCACATACAAAAGAAGAGGGAAAAATGAGGCAAGTAATTCATCCTATATCCAGGGAGAATACTGCCAATAGGAATATAGGCAACTTTTTCGTTTTCATCTACATTTTCTGTTCCTTGCAGATTATGTGTTCTTTAGTCCTGATACATATGTAAGTACCTTATGTGAGACAGTCTCTTATCTTAGAGTGCCTTCTAGCACCCCATGAGTATACTGCAATCCCATCACTAACAATTAAGACAAAAGTTCTAATGATAATTCTGTATTTGAAATGAAAACTTGAACTTTTAAATTACAAGGAAAATATTTTCAGACTTGTAGTGGATTGTAAAAGCTGTTTTAGCACCATAAAGTCAAATCCTTCTCATTTATTCATATACAATTGCTTAGTATAACTTATTTCCAAGATCATGAAAAGAAAGGGTGTTGAGTTCATTAATACTTAGTGCTTTTGTAAGTCATTGTGAAGAGTGGTTCAGTGAATCATGAGAGACCCCTATTGACCTTTTTAGGTATTATGAGAAATCCATCGCTATTTACAACAATACTTTCTCTGCGTTCCCCTGTGCTAGTGAGCATTTGTATAAATCAGAGGTGCTTGAGATCAATGGCCATATCTCATTTGTCTTTGTTTCCCAGCACCTACTATATAGCCCAGTAACTATTAGCAGTCTAATAATATCCATTTAGTAATACTGTACTGTATTGGCTCGAAGTAAATAGCTTACACGTAAGAGGCTCCCCCACTGAGAGTAGGTTAAATGCAAGGGACTTTATAGAAAGGATGCAGGAACCTCTCACCATTCCAAAGTAGGACTAGAACTGGCTCTCAGATATACCTGGAATCTGAATGCAATCAGGCTCTTCATCCATCTTTTTTTTTCTTAGTTCCTCTCTACACATCTCTTTAATTTCTTCCTTCTCTATCCATTTCTCTAGTTCATACAAAAGAACACAGCGATACTAGCAGAGGCAAAATTCTAAATGTTGTAGTTTTTCACTAGATGTAGCAAGGATGCTTTAGTTTGTCCCTAGTCCAGATTCTCTAGTAGAGTTTGGGCAGGGGAGGCAGCAAGTCTTAGAAGAAAACAATGAACAGACATTCCCATTGGAGTCTAGTCTGTCAAAGAATGAATGAATGAATGAATGAACAAATGAATAAATAGTTGTTCATATTATCTGGCACCAGAATATTAAAATAGCCTGAGAATACAAGAACATATAAAAGGACCAATTTACATATTACATATTACATATTACTGATTCACCATGTCACATGGCTGTGAAAGGTTAGTGTATTCAATGAATTTGGCAAATGATATAATATCCATGTTGTGGGGAAAGTTGTTAGTAACAGAAGAAGCCAGAAATATGAAATCAACTAAAATCCCTAAAATAAACATAAAAATAAACATAAAATAAACAACTATTTTATGGTGAAGCTGAATTTCATAAAAATTCTTGAAGTGTGAACGTTCGCTTTTCCTTTCAGAAAAAGGGCTGACATATATATTAAAGTGTAGGACTGGTTAGACTGCAATATTGGAATATTAGAAAACAGAGCACAGCCCTCATTTTGCTGGACATCTGGCAAGTTTACTGTAGTTTCAGATGACTGGTCACTGTTTTCCTCCAAAACAGGATTAGCCCAGTGGGTGTGGGTTTAATGATTTTTGCTTAGAACTCTTCCCTCTTTCATAAATCTTTGAGGCATTACTAGAGGTTTTCTGAAGAATTAAAACAACCTTTCAACATCATCCTATAGCCTGTCTCTTCGTAGTTTCTCAGTAAATATTTGTTAAAGATATGAATCTCCTCTTCTTAGTTTCCCAATCCTGTAGCAGCAAACTCAGCCCAATTTTCTGACAGTGGAAATCAGGGAATTCTATGTTAAAATTCTAAATAGTTACACGGTACATATTAGATCTGCACTTTAGTTCAAATTAGGTGTTCAGGGAAGCATTGACTTCACAGAATCGAGATGTTTTAGGCTTGAATGACTCTTAAGCAACTGCATGATTCACTACTGTCCCTGTACCTCACCTAAAACTAGCAAGTATTCAAGTCACAGAATTGTGTTACCAGGGACTAAATCTGAAAATTGCAGAAAATAGCTCAGTTCTTTACATCTCCAATAGTCTGATAATTTCCAAGAATTTCTAGAAAATTATATATAGTATAAAGTATACTATATATAAATGTACATAATAATGAAATAACCACTGGAAAACATCTGGAGACCAACATGCTAACTCATCATCATCCTAATGAAAGTAGGTGAACTGCAAGGTTGACAAGCAAAGTACCATTGCTCAGTCTGCCTTCCTCATTTTTCCCATGTACTTCTAGTATTAAATGTGAGATGGTGAAAATGATCTCCTTTTACACCCTTGGAGTTCTTGTTTAGAATTGCCATTTCTCCTCTTCATCTTACACACAATGGTCCCTTGAACCAAATAACCTCTTATTTAGCCAAGTAAAATCCTGGATTACGATTTGCATTTTCTTTTGATTTTACTGACTAATAGGATTGAAGTATCATAAATCCTACCAGTTTATCCTGTAGAGCTGAAGCACTATTAATAAGGGACATGATTTGTTTATGTAGAGATAGATTTCACTCTATTTCCTTTCTCTATTTCATCTGGAAACTGGGACTTAAATCACCCTTCGTGGACTAAAATTTACATGGTTCTACCAACACAATTCAAAGCAGGAATTAGGTTTAAAGATCCTAAATAATAAATTTTAGTTCTCAGTTTCCAAATCCCACAAGCCATCCAAATAAACTTTAGATGATTTGTTTAAATGTTCCCTTTCAGAGTATTTATTTAAAATACACAAGAGCTAATGTGCTATGTTATACTTGATTAATGCCCAATTAAATGTTGTAAATTGTAAACCTGGCATATTTAACCAGGAGTTAATTTTCCTTATAAAGAAGGGTACATATTCTGTATTTTATTCAACACATTTCATGGATTTTGTATTTGAATATTATCAAAGTGCACATTACTGAGAATGCTACTGAGCTGTTATATTTCCATTATACAATTAAAGATGAAGTTACTATTAGTAATCAGCTTCAATAGAAATTACTAATTATTCATTTTAATTTTGCATTCTCTCAGTGTGTTGCTGATTTATTCTTTTTTTAAACTATTTTGATTCCACTCATCATATCCAGTCAATACCCACAATATTGTACTGATAATTTAATAGGCCAAGATTGTCTTCACTTGTTTTGTTCTCCTATGTAAACATAAGATTCAGTGCATATTCTTTCATTTGATAAAATATTTTTGTACCTTAATAATTTTAGCTTCTGATTTTTCACTTCATTTAGAACTACTCTCAAATTGACATTCATGTTATATATTAGGATTCAGGAAAGAAAGGTGTTATGTACGGTAACCAGCACTATTTTTTATCATAACAATAATTTTAAAAAGCCAACAATATTCTCAGATGACTCAATTAAACCTTTTGAATTTAGGTTTCAATTAAAATTTTCTAGGATGCCTTGGGTTATTATTGGTTTTAGATTTCATCCAAATATTAAAATTAAAGCTAAACTAACTAGTTTATAAAGCTTACTAATTTATAAAGTCAAACAATTTAATTACTCAGTTAGGAATTTTAATACACACAATTTCTTACAAAGGGGTCCTTAAAATTTTTTTAACTGTAGATTCTTTAAAAACTCATTTCTAAATGTTAAAAAAAAAAACTTTTACCCTTTTAATAAACATATGTTGTGAATTGACTTCTGAGGTAGTTTTCGTAATTTAAATCTATCCTGTTTTAGTTTTCCACGGTCCACTTACATGTTTTAACAAAATAAACAATCTTCCCAGGGGGGACTATGAGAAAAAGGTCATGGGCAAAGTCGATTTATTTGGATGCAGTTGAAAATAGGGGAAAGAACATGGGACCAATTGTCTCACTCCCTAATATTTCCCTTCTAAGTAGAAGAGAAGAAATTCCCCAAATATTTGTATTGCTTCTCAGATTAGATGTGGCTGACCTACTTTGGACTAGGTAGCACTTACCTCGGATGCTGAGAATTCACAGGAGCCACAGGACAACCATTACACACAGGATGGTATGAGGGTTGGGGGCTTAGACCAATTTTATTTATATTTCCAAGCACAGATCTTCCCAAACAAAGTGAAAAAGCAAAAGCAAAACTATTAAAGAACTTGGGTGAAAATAACGATGATGACAATGACACTGCGTATCAGTCTGTGGGATACATTTAAAGCAGCGATCAGTGGAAAATGTATAGCACTATACACTTTCATTGGTAAAAATGAAATCAGAATAGATGCATTTATGTCCCATTTTTAAAAACTGGAAAAAAAAACCAGAACAAAGTAAGCCAAAAGAAAGTGCAAAAAAAGAAATAATTTTCAAAAGCGAAAACTGAGGCAGAATACAGAAAACAGTATATCTGATTTGTAAATTAAAATCCTTTTTTTTGAAAAAAATTAAAAATAGAGCTACCACTAGCTGACTTGACCAATAAAAGCATAAATACAATAAATAATAAATGTCAATGAGAAAAATACTGAAACAGAAGAAAAAATTAAATCATAGGAGGATAATTTACAGATATCTTTACAAATACATTGAAAAACTTAGATAAAATGAATTAGTCTCCTAAGGAAACACAGACTACCAAATCTGACCCCATTAGAGTTAGAATGCTTTAAAAGACCATTTCCATAAACGTAATAAAGTTATTAAGGAACTGTCTTCGTTTTCTAAGTTTGCTGTAACAAATTATCACAAACTGGGTCATTTTAAACAAGAGAAACTTATTCTAGCACAGTTCTGAAGACCACAAATCTGAAGTCAAAGTGTCATCAGGCCAAGCTCCCTCTAAAGTTTCTAGGAGAAAACCTATTTTTGCTTTTTGAAGCTTCTGGTGGCTCCTGGAATTCCTTGGCTCATAGCAGGATAACTCCCCTCTCTACCTCTGTCTTCACCTGCTTTCTCTGATTCTGTGTGCCCTTCCCTTTTTTCCACCTCTTGTAAGGACACACACCATTGGATTTAGAGCCCACACTAATCTTAGAGGATCTCAGTTTGATATCTTTAATTACAACTGCAAAGAACCAAAGACTCCTTTTCCAAATAAGGTCACCTTCACAGGTTCTGGGGATTAGGACTAAACAGCATTTGAGGGGCCATTATTCAACCGACTACAGGAACTACTCCACAAAAAAAGTACGAATCTCAAATGGTTTCACATGAGGATACTACCAAACTTCAAAGACCAGATAGACCCAATGTTCTATAAATTATTCCAGAGAAAAGGAAGGAAAGGTGCAAATTCCTTTTAGGAAACAAATATTACACTGATGCCAAAATCTCCCAAAGATAGTAAAAATATAGAAAATTGCATACCATTATCACCAGTGTATATACATGCAAAAACATTAAATAAAATACTAGCAAATTAATCCAGCACCAGAATAAGAAGATAATAATCAACAACCGGATCTATTTGTACAATGCACGTTGGTTCAACATTAGGAAATTGATTAATATTGTACACCACATTGATGAATCTCTAAGGGAAAGAATTCATACAATTTTTTGCCATTGATAATAAGAAAGCTTTTGTTAAGATTGAAAAACATTCATGATAAAAAAAACTCACTCAAAAATAGGAATTGAGGGATACTTTCTTAACCTTGTAAAATATGTGTAACTTAGTCTTAAAGCTAGTGTCTAATTTAGTAGAGAAACATTGGAGACATTTCTCTAAGAATGAGAACAACACAAGTATGCCCATTAACTCTACAACTCTTCTACATTGTACTAGAAGTATTAGCTGCTATAGACAAAATAAATTAAAGTCATAAGAACAGGCTGTGAAAGTATTTTTATCTACAGATGACATAATAATATAGCCAGAAAATCTTACAATCAATCATAAAACTAACTCAAAAATAATTCAGTAAGGTAGCAGGATTAAAAACTGACAAAAAATTAATGGTCTTTACATATACAAACAATAACCAAGTAGTTATATATGATAGTAGATATATATGATTCACCTATGCTAACAGAAGGGAAGATTAAATATTTTGGAATAAACTTAAAAAAAGAAATGTGTCCAACGTATTTCATTCTCTAACAAATTTTTTTTTAAACTCCAAAGACATAAAAGTAAAATTTGAACATATGGGAAAATACATATGTTCTTATATAGGACAATGCAGCATTATAAAGATGTCTGTGCTCCTTAAATTAATTTATAAATGTAATACAGTCCCAACAAAAACGTTAAGAAGTATTTTTATTCAATGGAATTAGAAATGTTGATACTGAAATTCATATGAAAAATCCATACATATTCAGGGCAAAAATGAAAAAGAAAAACTATTAGGGAGGGATAACCCAATCAGATACTTAAACATAATATAGAGTGTGTATAATTACAACAGTTTGGTACTGGCTTATGGAGACACATACAGCAGTGAAATAAATAGAAAGCCCATAAACAGATCCAAATATATTTATACACACACACACACACACACACACACACACACACACTGAACTTTAGTATATAATGAAGGTAGCATCTTAAATTAATCAGGGGGAAGATGGATATTTTAATAAATTTTTCTCATTTTGGTAGTCATTTGGGAAAAGAGATAATTACATGTTTATTTTGCATCACACACAAGAATAAACTACAAATAGTTTAGAGATCTAAATGTAAAATTTGAAACCATACAAGTACTAGAGGAAAGCATCGAAGAGTCCTCTTTAATTACTGGGTAGGAAAAGGTTTTTTGATGTTGAGTCCAAATCCAGGGATGATTTTAAAAAATGATAATTTGATTACATACCATTTTAAAAACAAAATACATGTTTTGTTGCAAAGAATATCAAAAATCAAAAAGCAATTGAAAATATCTTCAACATATGTTACAAAGGGCTAAAATTTCCAATATATAGGTAACTCTTAAAAATGGAAGGACAAAGATCCAATCAAGCAGAAAAATAAGAAAAAAGAACATATAAACAGACAATTCATAAGAAATAAATAGGAATAATTCTGAAAGCATGAAAAAATGTTCAAACTCACTGATAATTAAAGAAATGTATATTAAAACAACACTGAGGTGTTTCAGAATGGCAAAGTACTGCAAGTATGCAAACACAACCTGATAAAAATGCTGTGGGGTAAACAGGCACACTCATACATTGCTGTTGGTAATACATTTCTGTATATTTTTGCAAATTCTTTGTAACTCTAGAAATATTTTTTAAATAAAATTTGAAAACAAGACAACCAACAAAAACAAAACCCAAAAACGACTAAGAACTACAGGATGATCTAAACTCACATGTAAGATGGAAACATATGTGAAACTACACTGAAAAATCATGAAGTGTTACATAAATTTGAAGTATTTTTGCAGAAATTCTGAGGCAGGAACTTAAAGGGGAGATAGATATTGTCAATTGTATTGCAGGTCTACAAATTCAACTCTGGGAAGGATAGGAAATCTTTAACACATTCCACTTTGAAGCAGTCGCTGTCTTTCAGAAACAAGTCTAACCTTCTGTAGACTCCTCTGAGATGGTGGAGATGAAATTCTTCAAACTACAGTTTTCAGACTCCCTTATCAACTGGCTTCCTATTAAGATCTGCCAATGGAGGAAAACTGCAGCGGAAGAAAAGATGCAAGAAATTCTGCCGTGAAGGAGAACTGGAAGGAAGAGGAAGGAAGAAAAGACTGCTTTCCTATTCTCCACTTCCTCTCTGCACTGCCTGTGTAGCTGCAGACTGTGGACCAATCCTCCCTCCTAGACCCAGCTTCTCCAAACAGGCTACCAGCCGTAGCCAGCAGCACTACCTTGGTAGTTGGAGAGCCAGCCAAGCCATATGCCTACCAACTGGGCCATGGTCTGGGGCAATTCAACACCTATCTATCATTCCACATCAGCAACGTGAGTGCCCACTAGGCCACACCACCTTCAGAGATCTGACACGGACCAGACACCCCCTGTCCAGATTCCCAGGACAAATTGTAGTTTCCCTCAAATTCCAAAGCACCATCCCCATCCAGTCCTTCCACCAGACCCCTAGGTACCATAACCCTACTGTTTCCCGGTAGTGCTCTCACATCTTGCAGTTATTAAACTTAGATACCTTAGTATCATCTTTTTACTCATTAAGCCTGCCCACACCTGTGTAACCACATCCCTAATCCACTCAGTTTGAAGTATGCAGTGAGGTTTCTGTTTTCCAGCATTGATAACTCTTTTAGAAGGAATTTCTGGGTGTGTCTGTAGGGGGAGTAGATTTTGTTTACAGTTCATTTATTCATTAATTTAATACTTATCAAGCAAATACTTGGTCACTGTCATGAACAATGAATGCAGAAGATAAAAAATGACATAATTCCTGGCTTTAAATGTTCACAATAAATGGATGAGGTAAATATTTGGACTAGCAATCATCATGTAAACAAGCTATATAACACAGGAGCACTCCAAGTGCTATGAGAGCCTGTGAAGAAACACAGGGCCCAGGTGAGGGCTTTCTGTTAAGGGTGAGAAGGGCATTCTATCAGAGGAAAGAATATCCAGGAGAACATAACAAATTCAAAGAGTGTTGGATAAAATCTGTGATCAGAGGATAGGAGAGGCACACAAATTGAAACCAAACAGGGAAACCATAAGTGATCATGAAAGGTCTTGATGACACAATTCATTTCAAATTCACCCAAAAGCAACAGAGAACCACTAAAAGATTTTTTTCTAGAGGTATTCCCTTTTAATAGTATTTGTGCAGTATATTAGGAAAAAAAAAAAAAAGAGATATCCTTTACCCCTTGGACCTAACTTCCAGAAATGTTGCTTACAGATCCTTCTAGGAAGATATTGACTACTGTATAAATTCACAGTGAACACTAGAGCTTATTATGTATCAGATGCCATTCAAAGCAAGTTACATGTATTAACCCATTTAATCCTCACCACAGTGCTATTAGGTAGTTACTATTATCATTTCCGTTTCACAAAGATGAGCTTGAGGCTCAGAAAGACTAACTTTCCCAGGGTCATAGAACTAGTAAGAGGCAACGTTAGGCTTTGAACCCAGCAGCTAGGGCGCCAGGATCTATGCTGTTAGCCACTATGCTATGATGTGTCACACGCTTACATGGGTATATGTGGGAAAACCATGCAATAAATAGTCTAACACAAATGACTCATACACTACATTTTACTCTGCACCTTGTTCTTTCAAGTAGTAATTTACCTTGAAGATGGTTCCTTATCAACACATTTGATCCACTTTATTCTGACTACACAATAGTCCATTATGTAAACATTCCAAACTAAAACATTTCTCTATTGATTAATATTAAGGTTCATTACGGGCTTGGGTTTTAGAAATAATGCTGCAACAAAATTAATAGCAGAGGAAATGTTCAAAAAATTTATTTTTTTAATATCAAAATGTTGCACAATTGCCTGTCACAAATAGAGATGTTCAGTAGCCCTACCATGAGTGTAAGAGAATGCCTTCTACTCCATATTCCTGCTAATGGGAGTTTTCATCAAATTTTGTTTTTAAATTTTTTGCCTGATGGGTGAAAAGTGATCCTCACAGTATTTTAAAAATAGCCTGATGTGTTGAAATGTGTGTTTTGGAAAGATAAGCTGAGGCAGTCTGGAGGTTACCTTGGCCACACCAAGACTCAAGGCAGAAAGGACAGGTAGGAAACAGTTACAACAGACTGTGGAAAAAATGGATGGCTTAACCAGAGAAGTGCCTTGAATGTATTAGGAGGAAAAAATAAGAGGAAGGGGGAGCATATCACAAAGACCAGCTGTTGAAGTAGATCCACAGAACTTTGTTCATGACATTTAATATTGTGTTAAAGGTGGGCAAGAGAGAGAAAGGATTCAAGTATATTTCCTAGATATTTCCTAGGTTTATGAGTTAGGAAGCCAGGAGAATTATAATGAAAATAACTGGCCTAGGAAACACAGAAGAAGGCATAGGTCTGCGGTCATGCCAGAGTTAACAAGGATGATAAAAAGTCCCTTACAAATCTAAGATTCTATTATTTATTTATTGAAACTACCTTCATCTGTGGTAGGGGATATTTCAGAAGATTCATATATATTTAATGTCACAGAACAATGAGTCACTGAATTTTGCAGTGACACAAAGGCCCTTAAATCAAATTGCCCAGCACATTTAGGAAACTAGCCTCACTATGCCAGAGTATTCTTTTAGTATTCTGCCATCTAGTGAACAACAATTATTTGTGCAACTTGGCCTGTGAATTGGTTCTTCAGAACAAAGAAACACAATTTTTTTGCTTCTCATCAGATGTCTTTTTAGAGTTTCCACATCATAGAAAAGTAACCTGAAAATGCATCACATTTTCAGCAAAATCCAATCTCATAATTATCTAATTTTTAAACACAGAGGAAAGAATGAAAGCATGGATCCTATCGGCTAAATCCCAAAATTTGACCTTGGGCTCATCTTGAAAATTGATGTAATTAAAATCATAGGGAAAATTACCGAGAGTTTCCTTTACATTATGCCACCCCGTTCCACCATTAAAAACCACCACAATAAAAACACAAACACAGAACAAAATCTTTACTCATTTCTTTTTGTCATAAAATATCCTTAAGTAAATAGTCTTTGTCCATTCAATGAGCTATGCTTAATAATATTATCAAAACTTCATCATCTGAAAAATTGTCTTATGTGACGCATTAGAGATTGTATGTGAATGTTGTGGAAGAATATCATGAAAAATGTGTTTTCTCTATATTTCTATAAATGCTTCATTGATTTCTCCTGAGTTGTTTACTTGTTTTTCGTGCAGCTAATGAACTAATGTACTTTTGTGTTGCTAATGTGTGGTGTTACTTATCATACTTCATTCATATACAGATTTTAATTATTGGTTTGCAAGCCTGTCTCCCCAAAGGACCTATGAATTTCCTGATTGAAGATACAATGTCATATTCAGTTTTATATCTCCTGTAATTCATGATGTACAGTACCTACTGCTTTCAATAAATTTTAATGAATAAATGATTTGAAATTATTCAATTGAATTAATGGCAGATATTTATAATGTCATTAATTCTAATTCAAATTAAATTCACATATAATTTAAAATAAGCAACCACTGCACTCATCTTCCCTTATTAAGCCTAACAGAGACAAGACTGAACATATTGCCTGAGTACCCACAGAGCCCTAAAATATAGATGTATGCTCATTAGAATTATTGGAGTTAGGTAGACAAAAATCCTCCTTTGAAATTTGTCCTTATAGGTAATGGCAATATTCCCAGCCTCGTCAACTTCTTTCACTTGGCAGATCTCTGCGGTCCATCTGTTCAACTTGAATGCTGAAATGATCTCAAAGTGAGCATGCCTTATGGATATCTTTATCCTGCATGATCATATGCCAGCAGAATGCATAAACTCATGCTATTTCAGATTGTCAAATGAAATTGTTCCCAAGAGAGTATTTCACTGCCTTATGGATAATGATTATGAACAAAACCTCAAAATCATAAAATCTGCGCTAAAAGTTCTATTGATATTAGTACTATACAATAGTTACACGGCCTCTTAATCCATCTACATACTTAACTTCTTTAATTTTACTATATCCAAGCTCATTCTAAGAAGTTCAAATAAGGACCTCACCAGTTTTGTGGTTTATTGAAATTACCAAATTCTGTTCCCTCGTGCAGCTGTTTTTATTTTAATTTTAATACCTCTGCTTTAAAAGAAAACAAACCTGAGTACTTTTTTTTTGGATTGTTAATCATATTTGTATATTTCCCAGAGCATTATCCCCATCTATCTTGTGATACTGAAAATGCAGGAAGAGAAAAAAAGCATTATTACTCTTAAGAAATTTAGTTTATTTTACAATTTGTGTCTGACCTCTATGACATGCATGGTCTATACCTACTATTTCTTGGACAGCTGTGTGTCCCAGAAAATTTAGAGATGACAGAAGTAAATTTCCTGTTCATATAGAATCCCATCAGCTCATCTTGACTAGGGAACTCAAGAGAAGGAATTAAGCACACTCTACTTGCCCCCTTCTGGGATCCTCTCTCTTTCTCTCTCATAATGGCTTTTCCTCAAGAAACACACATTTTCTGCTCTATCAAGCTGTAAGTTTATAGAAGCATCCTTTGTCACCAAGGCTGGAGTGAGTGGGGAAGGGAGCAGTCGTAATCCAACTCTGGCTACGGATAGTAACTTAAATTTAGAATGAAGTATTGAAAAATCCATTTGGCCCCAGATCCCAGCCATAATTCCCATTAAACCTTATTTGAAATAAGCTGATATATTGATAGGCAGTTGACAATGCTTGTGTCTTGGTTCTCAGTAAATTCTGAAATTTGGAGGCAAAGAAATTATTCTTATTATTAGCCCCCTCAGATGCCATTATGGATTATTAATAATGATTTCTTTTTTTTCCTAACTGTTGAGACGGACCTGGCTTTAGTTTCATAATTATCATGCTACATGATCTGTGAAATACACTGCTTCTGTTATGATCTCCAATGGAAAAAGTGTGAAAAGTTGCAAACAGAACCATTCAGCATACAAGACTCACAGTCTTAAAAAGAAAATCTTAACTATATAAAAATAATTAAAATAATTTTTAAGAAGATTCACACTTAGGTAAAGAGAGTTATAATAATGTTGGGAGTGAACACATAGGAAAGGAAAGGAGAAAGGAGAAATGAAAGGAAACCCAAAATGAAAGAACTCTCCCAAGAGGACCCCAAGAACTGAGTGAATTCACGAATTTAAGCCATCAACTGGTTCTAAGGACACATACAAAAGTTTACCTAACAATCCAGACTCCCAAAAGCACTGACACAGTGCAGACAGTGCCTCAAGCCCTCCTGGATGAAAAAAAGGCTTGGAGAGCAGTACAGTAATTACCTGTGGTATCCAAGTTTCTCCAGATAGAAGACATCCGCATGCCGTAGAGTTACACTTCATAATGATTCGGTAGGTGAGCCCACACAAGATATTTTTCTCTTCCAAGTCGCACGTTGTGGAGTTAATAGAAAAAAGGGTAGCTGCCAGAGTGGCAGGTAATCAAAACCTGAGAATTAAGGAGGATATCTGTAAGCCTGCTGACGACGCCCCCTCTTTGGATATTGTTTAAACCCTAACCCGTTTTGTCAATTACCATAATTCTTCACTGGAAGGAGGTATCTCATTGGCCACAGCTGAGCCTATAGAAGAACACAGTGACACCCACTTAAGACTGTAAAGCCAACATAAGGATGTCAGGAAATCAAACCAGTAGCATACAGAAGGTGAAAATAGGTTTCCACTAGGCTAACAGGATAAATACAAAAGTAGACTTTTGAATGAAAATGCCTGAAGAGGGTAACAACATGCTTAAAGATGCTGATCATTTAACTTTAGGAGATCAGAGACATCAATGCCTAGTAATCTAAGAAGTCACCCAGGAACAGAGTATTAAGGAAGGTTTGGTCATAAGTATAGTTATAAACAAAGATACCCCTGTAGGCTCAGAGCAATAGCTACAAACAAGATCCAAGTCTAGTGCCTTTCATTGTGCAGTAGTTTCAGACATCATTCTTTGGCTGCCTGACAGATCAGCACCAGAATGATCTGATTTTCATGAAACCCTAAGAGCCAAAAATGCTTGCTTCTGGGAAAAGGAATTGAAATATGCAAGGAATGTCAGGAACATACTTAGCTCTGTGTTGTAATGAGCTTTTAGATATAGCTTTATATATAAAACATCAGATTTTAAAACTTAAGAAATGGAGAGCAGTGATACAAATTTTAAATTAAGTGAAAAAAATACATTTTTTTTTTTTACCAAAACACTTACATTAGCACAGATTCATATAATGCGGTGTCAACATCACCTAGGAACTGTTAGAAATGCAAATTCTTCTCCAACCCATATCTCCTGGATTGGTAACTCTGGGGGGGGGGAACCTAGCAGTCTGTGGGGTAACAAGCCCTCCAGGTGATTCTGACTGAAGTTTGAAAAACACTGGTGAAGACTATAAGGAAACAAAATTAACATTGGATATTTAAAGTGAAAGAAGTAAAAAACCTTACATTATCACATGGTAATGCTGATACGTTTGATATTAATTACAGGTGGAGGTTGCAAAGTGAATTATTTACAACTGACATCATCAAGGGTTTTTATGAAGCTGGAATTTTTAAAAAATACTTTAAATGTGTTCTAACTATGCGATAAAAGAACCAGTATTATATCGTGCTATACTATAATGTATTATTTCTTATTGCTGCTTATCTACCTTTGTAAGGAAGTCAATAAAATTTTCAAAAGTAGCAAGTTCCCCTTATGAAACTAAACTAAATGAAGAGAAAATAAAACACAAAATCTTTGTGTCTGGTAAGAAAATATCGAGCTTAGGAAAGGCATAGAACAGGAAGCAGATAGCCGGACTGATCAACTGAATTCAGTGAACAAACTAAATTAAACCAGAAGTCTCAAACATCCACCCTCTAGCTTACAAAATGAATAAAATTAAAGTGTGAATAATTGCTTGTTACTGATGACAGGGCTTGCTACTGACGCTGAATCTAAGGGCATATCTAATAAGAAAGGAAATGGCTAGAGATGGAATAAATTCAGCCAACCAGCAGACCACTGGTGTGAGAAAATTGAAAATGATAGATGTCTCACAGATAATAACTATAGTAACAAGAGTGGAAGATAGAGGCTGTTGACAACGCAGGCTGAATCATGAGCTGTCATTTAGAGATGAACTGAAAAACAGAAAAATCATTTGGCAAATGATGATTTCCCCCTTTTGATGAGAAAATAAATGCACAACCTTGGCATAAGAAGTGGAGGTCCTTAAGGAAATCCATGAGCAAACAGGCATGACTGAAATAAACTGAATCAAGAAGAGCATATGCTGGAACAGGAGGTGGAGAGGTTGCAAGATACAGAGTCAAGCATAGTTAAAGACGGAGAATTTGAGAAACAGAGAGTGAATGGCAGAAGACAAAGAGCCTCTACGGAAACCATATTGCTGTCCTCTGTGTCAATGGCTCACCGCTTCTCACACTCTTGAACTGTGTAGCACAGGAGACCGGACTCTTCGTTCCAGCTCATGTAACTTGATTAATTCACAAATGATATCAAACCAAGTGCCATGAGAATATAATGCTTTCCAATAAATTTTAAACAAAAAGCAAAGAACTATGCCTATACATTTTTCACCTACATGTTATTAGCCTATTACTAAGGACACCAACTTAGGGGGAGATCCCATGGATGAATGTGATATATTTTAAAATAAATATCTGGTCCTCAAGACAAGAGGCATAAATGATTATAATTCTTAAAAGAAAATCAAGGATGGAGAAGAACCCCCATAGGAAAAAAGGGAATAAATAAAAGGGGAGGAAAAGAGAGAGGCAAACACGTTTAGATTTGGTGAAAGGAAGGATATACCTGTACAAAGGAATATACCTGTACAAAGAAATGACAGATCTGGGAGTAGCTCTTCCTTTCATCACCAAATCTAAACAACCTGGACCAGAACAGGACAACCAGACCTTCCCTTCCCGCCAGCGGGGACAGTGAAACACAGCCCGCTATCTGAACAGAGACCTGGAAATTTCTTACAATATTTGAAAACCAAAGTACAATTAAGGTACTGTAAAATATTTTAAATCATTTAGAGCCCTATTCTGCTAGCAACCATTTTTGTTGCTTTTTGCCATCTTTCCTTCCTTTTTTTTTTTTTTTTTCCTAAGCATAACCACATTGGGACTCTGCTATGCTTTCATGTATGTGGTAGCAGTGACATACCTGGAAAATTCTCCTACATGGTGCTTATTTCTTCTGGAGTCCATCTTACTGGTGAGCTCTTTTTTCAGCTGACCTGGGACCAGCTTGTTTTGCTGCAGTGAAGATGGTAAGCAGTGTCAGGTGAGTGACAGAAGCTGTTCTGATTCTTTTCATTAACCCACCTCAGCTGGACACAAACATCCATGAATAGTGTGTGAACTCTGTGTTCATTTCCCTTTACCCGTCTTTCATTCAGATTCCAGTAAAACACAGTTTTAGCTTCTGCTGCATTATAAAATATTTTAACATCCAGTGGGGACTAGTGCACTTTTACTATTCACCCTTTGAGAAATTGCCCTCTGAATTTTCACATGTTAATTTCTTTTCAAATAAATTGTAGTATCACTTTATCTCTAAATAAAACAAAATATCTTTTAATTTTATTTGTTACTGCCTTTTGGAGATTCATTAAGGGAGCTATAAATATTGAATATTCTTATCTAGGAACAAGGTGGTTTTGTCTTTGCTTTGAGTTTCTTTTATTCCTTTCATTAGAGTTTTACAGCTATCTTTATCACAGTAGTACCTAATTGCTGCTAAATGTATTTGTAGATAAGTTATTTTTGTTTTTATTATGACAATCTTATTTGTTTTTATTATGACAATATTTGTTTTCCTATCTAGTTACTATTTGTATAAAGAATGATACTTTTTTGTTGTCATTTCCTAAATACCCTAATTCTGTGATCATTTTAATATTTTTACAGTTTGGAAAACATCACTCCATGGTTTTCAGGTATGCAATGATAATATTTACAAATGCTGATGATTTGCACTCCTGCCTTTTATTCTGTGCACCTTTAAATGCCTGAGCAAAGACTCTGGAACAGCCCTGACTAATAACGGTGATAACAGCAGCTCTCCATTCCGTAAAACTGAAGGCAATAATGCTGAGCGACCTTTCATTTGAAGCATATGTTTTCCTACCACATTTAAAGTGACTACCTATTCCTGTTGTTTTGTTGGATTTTATTAAGAATTCCATGTGCTTTTTCTCCTTTGTGGTCCTCAAGAGTCTCACCAAAATAAGGTTGCAGACTTCAAGTTATGAACTATTTGATGCCAGATGCAGATGAGTTCACACCTGTTGGTCTTCCTCTAGTTCTGAATCAAAACTTCCAGACAGCATCCATAAAACATTCCAGGTTTCTCTAAGTTTCGTTGTGCCAAGAGTCAACTCTGCATCCTTAACAGGAGGGGAGCAGAGCTCTGAAGTAACCAGGTGATGTCTTTTTCACAGGCAGGTTGCAAAGGAATCCATGGCTTGGCCTGTGTAATGATAGATATATACTTGTTAACAAGTATATAGATTTATTACATGAGTCTCACAAAGCACATTAATCACACCTGACCTGCCCCAGAAGCAATAGGTCTCAAAGTTTTACCAGTGACAGCAATAAAAGCACAACCAGTCAGAAGACAAAAATTTGGACACATCACATTAGGAACTGTCATTAATTTCAGCTTCACAGATTTTCAACCCTTTTAGATTGGGAAAGGAAAGTTGTTTAAGGCACAAATCTCCCACAACAGATAACTTAAACACTCCTTTTGCAAACACCAGCAAACGAGGTCAATGTAAGTCTAACACAAGTGCCTCTTAGGACCGTGCTCAGTAAATCTCACTCTAAACATACACAGGAATTGTATCTCTTAGAAGAGATATCTTCAAGAGCCAAAGCATAAGAGACTCTTAAAAACTGAGAACAGGGGCGCCTGGGTGGCGCAGTCGGTTAAGCGTCCGACTTCAGCCAGGTCACGATCTCGCGGTCCGTGGGTTCGAGCCCCGCGTCAGGCTCTGGGCTGATGGCTCAGAGCCTGGAGCCTGCTTCCGATTCTGTGTCTCCCTCTCTCTCTGCCCCTCCCCCATTCATGCTCTGTCTCTCTCTGTCCCAAAAATAAATAAACGTTGGAAAAAAAAAAATAAAAAAAAAAAACTGAGAACAAACTGAGGGTTGATGGGGGGGGGTGGGTGATGGGTATTGAGGAGGGCACCTTTTGGGATGAGCACTGGATGTTTGTATGGAAACCAATTTGACAATAAACTTCATATATTGAAAAAAAAAGAAGAGATATCTTCATTCCCTGAAGCTTTTTTTAAATGTTTATTTATTTATTTTAAGAGAGAGAGTATGTGCGAGCTGGGGGGTGGGGGCAGAGGCAGAGAGGGAGAGAGAGAAAGGGAGAAAGAGAGAAAGAGAGAGAGAATTCCAACCGAGGCTCTGAGGCTCCAGGCTGTCAGCCCAGAGCCCAACTCGAGGCTCAAACCCACAAACCATAAGATCATGACCTAAGCCAAAACCAAGAGAAATGTGGCTCAACCAACTGAGACACCCAGGCCCCCTCCATAAAGCTTTCTTAATTAGCTAAACTTGACAACCCTATTACAAGGCTGAGTAGTGTCAAACAAACTAAACGGAGAAAGAATTTTGTTCAAAGCCCATTTCATCCAAGGATTCCATATCCGAAAAGGGTTGTGTCTTTCATTCTAAAGAGAAAAAGGCCAGAAAAGTTAAGTAATTTCCTTTGTTGACCGTGTGATTTAATAATTAATTAGTTAGGAAGTAGGTGTCAGGTCAACGAGTTTAGATCTGCAGCATCGCTGTTAAGTCTTATGCGATGGAAGGTAAGGAGGGGAAAAGGAAAACAAAAAAGGTACACATAAATTTATAATAAAAAATGATCAATGTTTAAAATTTAAAATATAAAACATTATTTTTATCCCTTCTGTTGTGATTCACAGTTCCCAGGTTTTATAATAGACCCTCTCGCAGGTCGCCAAATACCGTTTGTCGAAAGAGCTGAAATATGTTAACATACAGAAATGTTTTCCACTCCTTATTAAAACTGTGATTTGACAGAAAATAATAACTAGACTTTCACGACGTTTGGCACACGATAAATGCTCTGGTCTACTTTTTAATATTTTCAAGTTTTTATTTTTTAAGATTAGTAATAATCATGATGATAAAAATAAACTTAGTACAATTTGCCAATAATAGGAAAATTAATAATTAACAGCATGCTATTGTGTGCCAAATTAAATCAGAGTTTTTAGGAAAAAGAATTGAAAGTGTCACTCTTTTAGCAAGATGCTAGTAAGAATACAGATTATATATATAGCCATCTTTCTAAGGATCTTTTAGGGAAAATATTACATAATAACTAACTGGTTGTGTTTAACATACACATACCCTTTTGAAGCATCTTCCTCAAATTGATATCCTTCCTCGACTATAATTAACACAGCACCTGAAACATAGTAGACACCCAATCTATTTTAACTAGATTCTAAAACTGTTGTTCAGATGACCTTGTGTTTTATAATTGTATTTCACAACCAGATGGTTCCACAGCAGACATGGTCCTTCAATATATTTTAATTGAGTTCATTGAGTTCACTAGCAGCCTGATCATACCTAAGTCAAATGATAGAATTTAGATTTTAAGCCACCCAGACCAAGAAATATATCCTATGAGAATTTATTAATAGATACCCAGTCCTTGAAGTCCTGCCCCAAATAGCAGGCTGAACATGTCCATTTCTTCAGCAAAATAATAAAGTCTTGTATACTTTTGTTAGGGACTTTTCACATTCTTTGAAGAAGTAACCAAATTGATAGAAGCACTTTTTTTTTCCTGGTTGGCTTTCCTTCGGTCCTTCTTCCCTCTCTTCTTTCTCTTTCTTTCCTTGATCTTTCTTTCCTCCCTCTTTTTCTTCCTTCTCTCTGGAAAACAAAACATATTAACAAAAAGTGAAGATAATGGAGACCATACTATGTTCTAGTCCAAACTGGATAAAAATGAGCTGCAAGTATGAAAAACAAATAAAGACAATGCACCATGACCCTTCTTCACTGAAATGGGCCAAATCTCCAAGATGTTCAAGGAAAAACCCTCAGGTCAAAGTAGAGAATCTTAGGAAGCTCAATCAGTCAACATATAATTCTGCACCAGAAATTTACTCAAGAAAATTGTGACCTGGAAGGAAACAAGCAGCAGTTGACAAATGTAGAAGTTTAGGCTAATACAACCTTCAATAAATAAACCATAAATTTCAGAATAGAAGGAGATTATAAGATATCAAATTACTGTTAATCAGAAAGTCCATGCCAACTGACTAAATATTTCTGCTGAAGAAAGCTTTAGACAGAATACACAAACTACCTTCCTGAAACAGAATGCAATACAATGTTTTAAAGATTAATAAATGTAAATCCGATTCTAAAAAACATCTGGTCATCATACCCCTCCACAGAAAGATGTCCAAAACATCAGTTGGCTCAGTTACTCTAAACTGGTGGATTATACCTACACCTGATAGTTAATCCAGCAACTTTCTCTTCTAAGTGTTATCAAAGGAAGTGCCTAAAATAAACTTGTGCCTCTGGATAATCAATCACCCACTTGGGTCTAATACAGCAGCTGAGTTTTCTGGAAACACATCTTTCTCTGATCTGAGCTCCAGTGTAAATTACTATTGTGATGTGATCAAGATCACCTTTTTGTTGAGTTGTTTTTGTTCTTTTCCTGTGAATGGTGGAACACATAATTACCTCTTGATCAAGGAGATATGGCAAGACGTTGTATGAAGATTTCAGACCTGCCTCCTCTGGTACTGTGGGACTGAGAGATAAAGAAAAATATATGTCTCCCATCTGGATACTAGGGTGACTTCACTGATGCACAGTGGCATTTCTTTGCCCACTCTGTGTGAGTGACAAATGTCTAATCCCCTACTGAAAATGGAGTAGAGAGATCAACTGCCCTGGTTTGTCTGGGACTACCCAGATTTCAGCTCTGAAGTTCCCACGTCTCAGGACACTCTCAGACAAACCAATAATATGGTCCCTCTCAGCATCTGAGTTAGATGTCTCTTCTCTGCATGTAAAGGACATGCCTCAACACTCTCATGAGATTTTAAATGGGTTTCCACATAGGTACAGGGAAGAACTAACATGAATAGGATAAAATCACGCTTTCTGGGTGCAAATCCGGAAAGGCCCTTGTTATGACTCCCTCTTTCTGCAATCTCCACAAACACAAAACTTTGCCCCTCCCCGCCAAGAATTAATACATCACTTTAGCAATCACATTTTTTCTTCTGAGTCTAAGAAACCTATGCTCTTAGATTATGATGAGAACATTCCTGATTTAGAGAATCCCATTAGTTTTTTAGACCAACTCGTACATCTTATCTGGGCCCTAACATACCTCCCTGCTGGACCCTTAGAATGAAATTTACTCAAGAATTAATTTTTCCCTGATTATTATGTATGTGCTCTTTATTTTTTTTATATATGAAATTTATTGACAAATTGGTTTCCATACAACACCCAGTGCTCATCCCAAAAGGTGCCCTCCTCAATACCCATCACCCACCCTCCCCTCCCTCCCACCCCCCATCAACCCTCAGTTTGTTCTCAGTTTTTAACAGTCTCTTATGCTTTGGCTCTCTCCCACTCTAACCTCTTTTTTTTTTTTTTTCCTTCCCCTCCCCCATGGGTTCCTGTTAAGTTTCTCAGGATCCACATAAGAGTGAAACCATATGGTATCTGTCTTTCTCTGTATGGCTTATTTCACTTAGCATTACACTCTCCAGTTCCATCCACGTTGCTACAAAAGGCCATATTTCATTTTTTCTCATTGCCACATAGTATTCCATTGTGTATATAAACCACAATTTCTTTATCCATTCATCAGTTGATGGACATTTAGTCTCTTTCCATAATTTGGCTATTGTTGAGAGTGCTGCTATGAACATTGGGGTACAAGTGCCCCTGTGCATCAGTACTCCTGTATCCCTTGGATAAATTCCTAGCAGTGCTATTGCTGGGTCATAGGGTAGGTCTATTTTTAATTTTCTGAGGAACCTCCACACTGCTTTCCAGAGCGGCTGCACCAATTTGCATTCCCACCAACAGTGCAAGAGGGTTCCCGTTTCTCCACATCCTCTCCAGCATCTATAGTCTCCTGATTTGTTCATTTTGGCCACTCTGACTGGCATGAGGTGATACCTGAGTGTGGTTTTGATTTGTATTTCCCTGATAAGGAGCGACGCTGAACATCTTTTCATGTGCCTGTTGGCCATCTGGATGTCTTCTTTAGAGAAGTGTCTATTCATGTTTTCTGCCCATTTCTTCACTGGGTTATTTGTTTTTCGGGTGTGGAGTTTGGTGAGCTCTTTATAGATTTTAGATACTAGCCCTTTGTCCGATATGTCATTTGCAAATATCTTTTCCCATTCCGTTGGTTGCCTTTTAGTTTTGTTGGTTGTTTCCTTTGCTGTGCAGAAGCTTTTTATCTTCATAAGGTCCCAGTAATTCACTTTTGCTTTTAATTCCCTTGCCTTTGGGGATGTGTCGAGTAAGAGATTGCTACGGCTGAGGTCAGAGAGGTCTTTTCCTGCTTTCTCCTCTAAGGTTCTGATGGTTTCCTGTCTCACATTTAGGTCCTTTATCCATTTTGAGTTTATTTTTGTAAATGGTGTGAGAAAGTGGTCTAGTTTCAACCTTCTGCATGTTGCTGTCCAGTTCTCCCAGCACCATTTGTTAAAGAGGCTGTCTTTTTTCCATTGGATGTTCTTTCCTGCTTTGTCAAAGATGAGTTGGCCATACGTTTGTGGGTCTAGTTCTGGGGTTTCTATTCTATTCCATTGGTCTGTGTGTCTGTTTTTGTGCCAATACCATGCTGTCTTGATGATGACAGCTTTGTAGTAGAGGCTAAAGTCTGGGATTGTGATGCCTCCTGCTTTGGTCTTCTTCTTCAAAATTCCTTTGGCTATTCGGGGCCTTTTGTGGTTCCATATGAATTTTAGGATTGCTTGTTCTAATTTCGAGAAGAATGCTGGTGCAATTTTGATTGGGATTGCATTGAATGTGTAGATAGCTTTGGGTAGTATTGACATTTTGACAATATTTATTTTTCCAATCCATGAGCAGGGAATGTCTTTCCATTTCTTTAAATCTTCTTCAATTTCCTTCATAAGCTTTCTATAGTTTTCAGCATACAGATCCTTTACATCTTTGGTTAGATTTATTCCTAGGTATTTTATGCTTCTTGGTGCAATTGTGAATGGGATCATTTTCTTTATTTGTCTTTCTGTTGCTTCATTGTTAGTGTATAAGAATGCAACTGATTTCTGGACATTGATTTTGTATCCTGCAACTTTGCTGAATTCATGTGTCAGTTCTAGCAGACTTTTGGTGGAGTCTATCGGATTTTCCATGTATAATATCATGTCATCTGCAAAAAGCGAAAGCTTGACTTCATCTTTGCCAATTTGGATGCCTTTGATTTCCTTTTGTTGTCTGATTGCTGATGCTAGAACTTCCAGCACTATGTTAAACAACAGCGGTGAGAGTGGGCATCCCTGTCATGTTCCTGATCTCAGGGAAAAAGCTCTCAGTTTTTCCCCGTTGAGGATGATGTTAGCTGTGGGCTTTTCATAAATGGCTTTTATGATCTTTAAGTATGTTCCTTCTATCCCGACTTTCTCAAGGGTTTTTATTAAGAAAGGGTGCTGGATTTTGTCAAAGGCCTTTTCTGCATCGATTGACAGGATCATATGGTTCTTCTCTTTTTTTTTGTTAATGTGATGTATCACGTTGATTGATTTGCGAATGTTGAACCAGCCCTGCATCCCAGGAATGAATCCCACTTGATCATGGTGAATAATTCTTTTTATATGCTGTTGAATTCGATTTGCTAGTATCTTATTGAGAATTTTTGCATCCATATTCATCAGGGATATTGGCCTGTAGTTCTCTTTTTTTACTGGGTCTCTGTCTGGTTTAGGAATCAAAGTAATACTGGCTTCATAGAATGAGTCTGGAAGTTTTCCTTCCCTTTCTATTTCTTGGAATAGCTTGAGAAGGATAGGTATTATCTCTGCTTTAAACGTCTGGTAGAACTCCCCTGGGAAGCCATCTGGTCCTGGACTCTTATTTGTTGGGAGATTTTTGATAACCGATTCAATTTCTTCGCTGGTTATGGGTCTGTTCAAGCTTTCTATTTCCTCCTGATTGAGTTTTGGAAGAGTGTGGGTGTTCAGGAATGTGTCCATTTCTTCCAGGTTGTCCAATTTGTTGGCATATAATTTTTCATAGTGTTCCCTGATAATTGTTTGTATCTCTGAGGGATTGGTTGTAATAATTCCATTTTCATTCATGATTTTATCTATTTGGGTCATCTCCCTTTTCTTTTTGAGAAGCCTGGCTAGAGGTTGGTCAATTTTGTTTATTTTTTCAAAAAACCAACTCTTGGTTTCGTTGATCTGCTCTACAGTTTTTTTAGATTCTATATTGTTTATTTCTGCTCTGATCTTTATTATTTCTCTTCTTCTGCTGGGTTTAGGCTGCCTTTGCTGTTTTGCTTCTATTTCCTTTAGGTGTGCTGTTAGATTTTGTATTTGGGATTTTTCTTGTTTCTTGAGATAGGCCTGGATTGCAATGTATTTTCCTCTCAGGACTGCCTTCGCTGCGTCCCAAAGCGTTTGGATTGTTGTGTTTTCATTTTCGTTTGTTTCCATATATTTTTTTATTTCTTCTCTAATTGCCTGGTTGACCCACTCATTCGTTAGTAGGGTGTTCTTTAACCTCCACGCTTTTGGAGGTTTTCCAGACTTTTTCTTGTGGTTGATTTCAAGCTTCATAGCATTGTGGTCTGAAAGTATTCATGGTATGATTTCAATTCTTGTAAACTTATGAAGGGCTGTTTTGTGACCCAGTATATGATCTATCTTGGAGAATGTTCCATGTGCACTCGAGAAGAAAGTATATTCTGTTGCTTTGGGATGCAGAGTTCTAAATATATCTGTCAAGTCCATCTGATCCAATGTCTCATTCAGGGCCCTTGTTTCTTTATTGACCGTGTGTCTAGATGATCTATCCATTTCTGTAAGTGGGGTATTAAAGTCCCCAGCAATTGCCACATTCTTATCAATAAGGTTGCTTATGTTTATGAGTAATTGTTTTATATATTTGGGGGCTCCGGTATTTGGCGCATAGACATTTATAATTGTTAGCTCTTCCTGATGGATAGACCCTGTAACTATTATATAATGTCCTTCTTCATCTCTTGTTACAGCCTTTAATTTAAAGTATAGTTTGTCTGATATAAGTATGGCTACTCCAGCTTTCTTTTGGCTTCCAGTAGCATGATAAATAGTTCTCCATCCCCTCACTCTGAATCTAAAGGTGTCTTCAGGTCTAAAATGAGTCTCTTGTAGACAGCAAATAGATGGGTCTTGTTTTGTTATCCATTCTGATACCCTATGTCTTTTGGTTGGCGCATTTAATCCATTTACATTCAGTGTTATTATAGAAAGATACGGGTTTAGAGTCATTGTGATGTCTGTATGTTTTATGCTTGTAGTGATGTCTCTGGTACTTTGTCTCACAGGGTCCCCCTTAGGATCTCTTGTAGGGCTGGTTTAGTGGTGACAAATTCCTTCAGTTTTTGTTTGTTTGGGAAGACCTTTATCTCTCCTTCTATTCTAAATGACAGACTTGCTGGATAAAGGATTCTCGGCTGCATATTTTTTCTGTCTAGCACACTGAAAATCTCGTGCCAATTCTTTCTGGCCTGCCAAGTTTCAAAAGAGAGATCAGTCACGAGTCTTATAGGTCTCCCTTTATATGTGAGGGCACGTTTACCCCTTGCTGCTTTCAGAATTTTCTCTTTATCCTTGTATTTTGCCAGTTTCACTATGATATGTCGTGCAGAAGATCGATTCAAGTTACGTCTGAAGGGAGTTCTCTGTGCCTCTTGGATTTCAATGCCTTTTTCCTTCCCCAGTTCAGGGAAGTTCTCAGCTATAATTTCTTCAAGTACCCCTTCAGCACCTTTCCCTCTCTCTTCCTCCTCTGGGATACCAATTATGCGTATATTATTTCTTTTTAGTGTATCACTTAGTTCTCTAATTTTCCCCTCATACTCCTAGATTTTTTTATCTTTTTCTCAGCTTCCTCTTTTTCCATAACTTTATCTTCTAGTTCACCTATTCTCTCCTCTGCCTCTTCCATCCGAGCTGTGGTGGTTTGCATTTTGTTTTGCATTTCCTTTAAAGCGTTTTTCAGCTCCTCGTGACTGTTCCTTAGTCCCTTGATCTCTGTAGCAAGAGATTCTCTGCTGTCCTGTATACTGTTTTCCAGCCCAGCGATTAATTTTATGACTATTATTCTAAATTCACTTTCTGTTATATTATTTAAATCCTTTTTGATCAGCTCATTAGCTGTTGTTATTTCCTGGAGATTCTTCTGAGGGGAATTCTTCCGCTTGGTCATTTTGGATAGTCCCTGGTGTGGTGAGGACCTGCAGGGCACTTCCCCTGTGCTGTGGTGTATAACTGGAGTTGGTGGGCGGGGCCGCAGTCAGTCCTGATGTCTGCCCCCAGCCCACCGCTGGGGCCACAGTCAGACTGGTGTGTGCCTTCTCTTCCCCTCTCCTAGGGGCGGGATTCACTGTGGGGTGGCGTGGCCCGTCTGGGCTACTTGCACACTGCCAGGCTTGTGATGCTGGGGATCTGGCGTATTAGCTGGGGTGGGTAGGCAAGGTGCACAGCGGCAGGGGGGGCAGGCTTAGCTCGCTTCTCCTTAGGTGATCCACTTCAGGAGGGGCCCTGTGGCAGCCGGAGGGAGTCAGATCCGCTGCAGGAGGTTTGGCTCCACAGAAGCACAGAGTTGGGTGTTTGCGCGGAGCGAGCAATTTCCCTGGCCGGAACCGGTTCCCTTTGGGATTTTGGCTGGGGGATGGGCGGGGGAGATGGCGCTGGCGAGCGCCTTTGTTCCCCGCCAAACTGAGCTCTGTCGTCCGGGGGCTCCGCAGCTCACCCTCCCTTTGTCCTCCAGCCTTCCCGCTTTCCGAGCAGAGCTGTTAACTTATGACCTCCCAGACGCTAAGTCGCGCTTGCTGTCGGAACACAGTCCGTCAGGCCCCTCCGCTTTTGCAAGCCGGACTCGGGGGCTCTGCTTGGCCGGCAAGCCGCCCCTCCGCCCCGGCTCCCTCCCGCCAGTCTGTGGAGCGCGCACCGCCTCGCCGCCCTTCCTACCCTCTTCCATGGGCCTCTCGTCTGCACTTGGGTCCGGTGACTCCGTTCTGCTAATCCTCTGGCGGTTTTCTGGGTTATTTAGGCAGGTGTAGGTGGAATCTAAGTGATCAGCAGGACGCGTGGTGAGCCCAGCGTCCTCCTACGCCGCCATCTTCCTCTCACCTAAAGACAATTTTTCTGTATGTGCTCTTTAATAGAACTTATTTTTCACTACCCTGGCATATGCACAAATAATTAAATTCTAATCATATATTTTTAAGTAAATGAAGACCACCATTTAAATAACTGTCTATAATACTTGGAATACAAAAACACTTTTGCTTTATTTCAGTTCATGAAGTTCAGATAAGTGAGAAATTACTTCAATATCACTGAAACAGCTTTATTTAAAAATCTGTATCATAAAAGTCAGATCTTCCTTTCAATTAATTAACTTCTTACCCTTGAAAACCTATTGGTTATCTAAGACTCTGGATTAATATGATTCTTTAAAAAATTAAGTTGCAAAAGATCGAAGTAATGCTAATTCTAAATGTTTTCCAATAAAAATTACAAACAAAACAAAAAAATAAAATCAGGTTTGGAGACTTTGGAAAACTCTCCTGCAAATAACTGAGAATGGGAAACTATTGTAGCTCTTCTTCATACAATCACAACAGCAAGACAGAGTTCAGAAAGTACACTTATACTCTGAGCTTTCCCAGCCCAAAGGGAAGATGCAGTTGTATGCTTGAACTGTATTTAATTTTTAATAACACATTTTCCTGGTTTTGAAAGTAGTGAATATTATTTAAAAATGTTGAAAAAAACTTAAATTCTCAGAAGAAAACGGTTAAAATCACCTACAATCTTTGCCATCATATTTTATTTCTGTTCAGCGTTTTTGCAATACATTTTATGTCATATTTGGAAATGCATATTTAAAAGAAAAACAGGGGCACCTGGGTGGCTCAGTCAGTTGACAGGTGAGGGTCTGACTTTGGCTCAGGTCATGATCTCGTGGTTCGTGAGTTCAAGCCCCGTGTTGGTTAGAGCCAGGAGCCTGCTTTGGATTCTGTCTCCCTCTCTCTCTGCCCCCCCCCCACTCGTGCTCGCTCTCTCTCTCTCCTCTCAAAAAAATAAACATTTAAAGAATTAAAAAAGGAAAAGCAGAATCAGATCTATATTGCTCCTGATTTTCTTGGGGAGTAGGGGACTCAGGGAATAGTCTCACAAGAGCACTATTCTGTCTAGAGTAGGTCAGAGAGAATCCTGTTCCAGGAATGAAAATGGCTACCATTGCCACTCTGGCTACAATCTACTCGCCATCTATTCCAGAATTCTTCACAAAGCCTCTTCTGTCCTAAGCCCTCACCAGGGAAGGGTGTTCTATCTTTCTCTGAATAGAGGCCACTGTTTTTCAGTTTCCATGTTTGATTAGATTCCATGGAACTTTTCTTTCCTGCCTGGGTTTTCTTTTGTTGTCCCATGTGAATAATTATTTTTCTTGAGAGAGAAAGGATGGAAAGGAAAAGTAGAAAACAAAGAAAAAATGTATAAATGAATATACATGCTGAGAGAAGAAAAAGGGGAAAATGTATATTTAAAGATATATTCTGTAGGGAAGAAAAATATTCATATAAAATCTAACTAGATCCATTAGAGGCCACACACCAGGTTAAAATATCTGAACTCATTAGGAAGGTACATTTTATAAAATACCACCATAGGATGGAATTTGCATTAAATGTATCTTTTCTTTCTTTGGTGGGGATGGTACCATTATTTGGATACTAGAAATGAGTATTAAATCAACCTCAAAAAATGGAGGATGAAAAGAAGAGAGAGTCCCCTAATTAAGGAACCACTGTGATTAAGTAGAAAGTCAGTTTTATTACAATCACCGTCTGCAGTCAATCTCTTTTGATGTAGCACACAAAGATTATTCTAAAAATAAAAATGTGACTTCCTAATAATGGCCAGAAACTTTTATGTATACAATGGAACTTCATGAGGCAAAATCTGTATCTATTACTATTTCATGAAAATATTATACCAACGTTTGTTTCTGGTATTTTTCTGTTAGTTTGCTGCAACCAAGCATTAACAAAATGAAAATCATCACTGAGAACCACAATTCTCTGTGTTCCATTAATTCCTTCAACATGCAGAGCTCTGTTCTATCTTGTACTGATTTCTTATTATGATGTATTCTTTTTATTTGAGAGGGGTGGGTAGAGAGGGAGGGACAGAGAATCTTAAAGAGGCTCCATGCTCAGCACGGAGCCCAATATAGGGTTCGATCTCATGATCCTAAGATCATGACCTGAGCCAAAATCAAGAGTTGGATGCTTAACCAACTGAACCACCCAGGCACTCCCATCTTGTACTAATTTCTATACTTAGCAACATATAGAGTTTATATTTCTTAGAATTTTAAAATAATTTTTACAGAGTAGGGACCATCCATAAGAGAATGATGTAGAAATTCTGTTCCCTGAATCCTGAATTTCTAAGAAAGATCCATACCTACAGTTTCTTGCCAGCATCTCCTCCATATCCTGGGCAAAGTGTTAAACATACCGTGGATGCAATAGAAAAAGAATGAAAAGGGAAAGGAAATGCACTAAGGATATATAGAGACCACAGTTATTTTCAGCAACTTGTTCTAAACTATGACTGATACTCCCTCCTTCATTCTTGATTTCCTATTTTCCTTCCCTTTAGCCAGCACCTCTGCTGATTAAGCACCTCTGCTGATGGTGATTTAAACCATAATTTGTTGTTTCTGAGGAAATCAGTGTAGGATGCAATAGTCCTGTGTCAACTTTTACTGCAAAACACAGTTGTAGAATGCACCCCCACTCCCTCAGTCCAATCCCTGCCGTGGTTTCTAGCCATCCATTTCAAATAATCTATGAGCAATCCAAAAGGATGAGGCAGTGGTCTCCCACTTAAATTTAGAGTTGAGGGGGAACACGGGTTCCCCATGCCTCCCTTTGTCTTGATGGGGAGGACCTTTTTAGTGCCCAGTAGGCATATTCTTTGCACACTCTCTCACTCTTCTTCTTGGACTGGGAAATTTGGGGAAAGGAGTTTATGATGCTGTGCTCAACTGTTGGGGCTCTTTCTCTCATTAAATCAACACATCTTCCAATAACAGCAGCCCTCCCCACCGCAGGGGAAAGCACCCTGCCTCTGTCAGGGGCCCTGCAGTGGCTCCATGGTGCCAGCCCCTGGGTGGGCAAACCTGTTTAATTCTGAGGTCAAGGTTTAGAAAGCCCAGTGTGGCCATATACCTGCACCAAGTCTTTTTATCCAGTTTTAATCTCCACTAAAACTTCTATTTGAGCCTCCTTCTGTCTGATTTGTGCCTATCTCTCAATTGGTTTCAAATTTGGAGTTGAGGATATCGTTGTGGTTAACCCTTTCCAAAACCCCACACTATTGGTTAAAAGGATAGGATTATGCCCAGAGTAGAGGTTTTATTTTCCTTATAGTTACTGATATAGAAATTTTCCAAAACTGTTTCTACTTTTGGATTTTTAAATTCCACATGAAATTAAGGGATAAGGAACAAACTTTATGAGAGAATTCTAGAATCTTAGAATTTAAGCCAGTTCTGTAAGGAGATACAGCTATAACTTTGTTCTGTTTAACATCTACCAATTCTCAGGGGTGCCTGGGGGGCCCAGTCAATTAAATGTCCAACTTTGACTCAGGTCATTGATCTTGTGGTTTGTGGGTTCGAGCCCTAGGTCAGGCTCTGTGCTGACAGCTCATTACCTGGAGCCTGCTTCAGATTCTCTATCTCCCTCTCTCTCTGTCCGGCCCCCACTCATGCTCTGTCTCTGTCTCTCAAAAAATAAACAAACGTTAAAAAAATTAAAAATATATATACACCAATTCTCAAACCTTCAAAGATCCAACATAATATCTATATTGAACCACAGCTATTTTTTTAAGTTTTTATTGGTCATATGCAGACACTTTCTTGGTGGCAATGTTTAATAAACAGAACTAACCAAAAGAGTAATTTTTGTTTGGAATACAGAAGATAATAACTTTAAATATCAGTCCTAAAGTTTTGGGATATTGGAGTTTTTAACATTTTTTTTTCTAAAATTGATTATGATGTTGAAATGTGGGTGTGTATAGATTTATATTGTGTGGATGAATGACTGAAAATGGAAGAGTTGTTTTTAATTAATTATCAAAACTATGCTATGGTCCCTTTTATAGGTAATGGTATTTTCTAACTCACTTTGCTAAACAAAGAATTAACTGAACATGTTAACAATTGCCTGGAGAAATATATATTTATTATAGATTCATGTCAAGTCATTAGATTACTCTTTAAGCATAAGCCATTAGCATGGTTGATTTTCTTCTTTAGCCTTTAGATAGGTTTCCCTGAAATTCAGATAAGAATGTTGACCTGAAGAAATCCAGGCTTAAAATATGCCACTTTGATTTAGAATGAGTTCACTGAAAATTAGATAATATCCAAGTTGTATAAATTGCTGACCTAGTTACTACCTTGGACATAAGGCTGTGAAACATTACTTTAAAAATAGAAAGTAATTAAAATGGATAGCCTCCCTAAGTGGTTGATGCAAGTATTTATATTCAATAAAATTGTACAAATTATGGCTAAGCATATGTTATTAATAGCTTCTCGGTCTTAGATAGATGGGTTTGAATTTATCAGTATGTACATCGGCCTTTATTTTCAGTTTTCTGATGACATTTTTATTGATTAACTCTGTCCTGATTTAAATTATGGTATTTTAAACATTTCTTCTTCTAGAAGAGAAAGAACAAATTCCACTCTGATCGAGTGATAGTTAGCTCTTTAATAATGAAGTGGAAACATTAACTAGACCATTTGGTTTCTAGCTATGAAAATGACAGATGAGCCAAAGGCCTGGAGAAAGCTTTGCTAACCAAAAGACTGGTTCAATGAAGGCAGAGTAGAATGAGGGATAAGGGATAAAGTGGATAGCTTTATTCTTTATTTTTCTTGTAAAATAGTGTAATGGCAGGGGGCAAGCACATGAGGAAATACATTAAAATTAAAGTTTTATTCCTTTAGGACTCCCCATTGCTCACTTTTACCAGTATGTTAGTTTATCTGATTTAACCTTCAAAAAATAAATATTTTGATTGTGGTATGTCTTTGTTTTTATTTTAATCACTTTTTAAATTTCGTCTATTAGTTTTAGATATAGTAAAATTTGATTGCAGCTCTGGGGCAAATAGTAAGAATAACTTTTACATGATCCATGTTTTTCCTATCACTGTTGTGGTAGGAAGTGCTGTTTGTGATGGCAAGAAAGACTCACTTCATGTTATTGTGTCCTGTAAACACAATTTTCCACACACTAAACCAAAATCTGAGTTAAAACACACACAGAACTTGTATGGGGCTGCAGCAGAGTGAGAAATGACAGGAGGACCTAGAGAAAAAACCAGCTGGGAGCTGACACAGACCTGTGATCAAATCAAGCCTTGATTCTACCTGTTCTCCTGTTTTCCAATTGACTTTGGGCAAGATAGTTCATGTCCATGAACCTCACATTCCTGATCTCTAAGGTGGAATAATATCTATCCAACAGGGTCACTGTAGGGCTAAGCACTTAACCTGGTGCATACAAAAAGTTTCATAAGCATTAGAATACTCCTTGTTCAAGGGGTGCCTGCGTGGCTCAGTCAGTTCTGACCAGCTCAGGTCATGATATCAAGGTTCGTAGGTTCAAGCCCTGAGTCAGGCTCTGTGCTGACAGCTCAGAACCTGGAGACTGCTTTGGATTCTCTGTCTCCCTCTCTGCCCCTCCCCAGCTCGTGCTCTGTCTCTCCCTCTCTCTCAAAAATAAAAAAAAAAAAAGAATACTCCTTATTCCCTTTCCCTCCAAAATATTTGTTATTAACAAGGACACTTTCGGTAAACTATTGGCACCAGCAAAGACAAAAACGTAAGGTACAGAGGACTGCAAGCATTCTTTCTAGATAACTTATTTTAAAATAAGAAGCAAATGGCTATTATATACAAACCAAAGTCAGTTTTTGCCTGTTTTTTTTTCCCCATCTGAGAAAACATATCTCATAACACTTTACTTCATTAACCAACTTAACAGTATATCGCTTCCCTAATCCTCCTGTGCACTGTGATTATTAAAATTCTTGGCAGCTTGATGTGCTGGAGATGAGAAAACATTAACTCGATTATAACCAGTGAGGCATGCTTTATTAGAATACTACCTTGCCTCTTATTACTTGGGCTTAGCTTGTCAAAAGTAACAAATGAAAGACTTAACTTCCCATAACTTTTTCTTCCCACTCCATCTATTATATCTTTCAATATCCTCCAAAGTGCTTTTTATACTCCAAAGAAAACCAGATTTGGATATTCTTTGAATTTGAATGTTGAAATGTCCATAATATATTAACTTTGTCAAACAAGGTTTGAGCTAAATATTTAATTTTTTGTTAGCTTTCTATCAGAGGCAAGTTCTGCTCAACGATTTTTATTATTTTTATATATATATAAAGCTGTTCTATGAGCAACATTTGACTCTTTCCCACCAACTGAGGAGACACAAAGTCAAGTCTAGTGCCTAACCAACTGCCTTGGTGTTCCTTCTTAAAACTTCACATAATACAGAACTTCTTTGGATCTGGTATTTAGAATTCACTGATTTCTAAATTCCAATTTAATTCTAAAATTCTATGTAACTATGAGCAGTGTAAGCATTTACTAGGTATCCTCATGGTTTGCCCCATGAAGCACAAAATACATGCAAAATAAAATCTTATCTTAAAATCCAAGTGTCCCTTCAATCTTAGTCCTTAACTAGTAATATGTGGGTTCACTTGTTCAAAGAAATAAGGTAAGTGAATTCTCATTTGGGTTTTTAGTTTAATATGTATATTACGGACCAGCAACTGAGTTTGCAAGACAAACAGAATATGATGGTCTCTATTGTATCAGAATTTAAAGTCTAGAGTGGGTGTCTTATTCTGTTCAGGCAGGTAAAATAGTACACCACAGTCAGAATAGCTTATAAACAATAGAAATGTATTTCTCACAGGTATAGAAACCGTCGTGCCAGCATCGTCAGGTTCTAAGGAGGACCATCTTCTGAGTTGCCATTTTCTCATCATATACTCACTTGGTGAGGAGGAGGAGAGAGCTCACTGGGGTCTCTTTTATAAGAGCCCCAATCTCAACCATAAAGGCTCCATTCTCATTACCTAATCTCCTTCCAAAAATCCCAGCTCCTAATACTATCATATTGGGGGTTAGGATTTCATTTTATGAATTTTGGAGGGATACAAACATTTGTCCATAGTAGAGACAGGCAGATAATTAAAGACACCATATTGGCCTTGATGGCACAAGCCTATAGATATTTCTGGTTTCTGGCCTGAACAACTAAATGAATGCTAACTGTTGTCAATCCTTAGAGAGAGCACACTGTACTTCATGAGATTAGAAGAAGCAGCATTCATTTGGGTCCAAGGCTATAACGTAGATACTCAGCAGTGCTGAGAGAGCAAATTAAAGAACTTTTTTGATTAGGTTGGAAATAAGGGCTCTCAAAAAGAGAGTAAAAATAGACATTGCTGAACAAAATGAGCCCAAATTTCAGAGAAGGGATTTTGTTCATCATCTAAAATTCAAGTTGAATTAACACAGTAAAAGTTAAGGATATTGTATTTCATTGATTTTAAGTTCAAATTCCTTCATGATAAAATGGTAAATGATCTCTGAAATCAGTATTTTTATTAGTCATCTTAAAGTTGCTGTCATTCTTGTGGCACTAGCAATGTAACTTATGCCTAAGCGTGCACAGACTTTGAGGTACCTATTTGTTTCGGCATAATTTTAACAACTCTGTGCACTTTGAGTATGCATGTTGTGTTAAACTGCCACAAAACACCCTCAAAAAGATTGTGGTCTGACTCAGCACTGAATAAAAAGTTACCATATTCCCAAAAAAGCACGTAAATGGAGAAGTGTAATATAATATAAACACCTATATCTAATAATTACAAAAGACCCTTTTCAATAATTATAAAATAAATTATTTTGGGGTGAGAAACTTAAGTTCTACTTTCAGCAAATTTCAGTTATATAATATCATGTTATCAACTATAGTCACCATGTTATATACTAGAGCTGAACAAAAAAAAAAAAAGAAAGAAATGGATATAATTCTATTGGGGGGGGGGGACACCTTTCACAGTATACATATATCAAATTGTCACAATGTACTGTTTACATATCTTTCAATTTTATTTGTCAATTATACCTCAATAAAGCTGAAAACAATTCTAAATGATAAGAAAGCATTATAGTATTGTTTAATTGACAATATCTTTTCCTTCTTAGAGGTACAGAAAAGACTGGTGCCAGCTAAAATCAAAGGCATCTTATACTCAAAATGAAGTGAGCAAGGGGCATCTGCGTGGCTCAGCCAGTTATGCATTGGACTCTAGCTCAGGTCATGATCTTACAGTTGGCGAGTTCGAGCCCCATATCAGGCTTCACACTAGTGGTGAAGAGTCTGCTTAGGATCCTTGCTCTCTCTCTGCCATTCCCCCACTCGTGCTTTCTCTCTCTCTCTCAAAATACATAAAACTTAAAAAAAAATGCGGTGAGCAAATCCCAAAGTTGTTCATGGTCTTTTCAAATACCTTTTCAAATACCTTTGCATGTGTTTACTGTTATTTATGCTTAGTTGATAATTTTAGGTTATTTTGAAAACTAGAGTCTGGATCTCAAGGAAAACTGTTTTTTCTTTTTTTAAGGTATTGCATTTGTTAGTGCTACCTGATGGCAGGAAATTCTAATTATTGGAAAGGTATTTAAAAGGGAAAACAATATCTAAAGTGCTGAAACTTTACATTTGAAGGCAATACATTCTGGCAAATGTCCCAGACACTTTTATGGAGCCAGAAGAATAGTTGCACTGGACTGTATAAAGGAAGTGACATGGTAGATTTAGATTCTGATTAACTTTTCCCAGGGATTTCAGAGAAACATTCTCCAAGTCAAAGTTTTTCATTGAGAGGGGATGTTAATTTCAGCAGTTCGAGTTTCCTGGATTGGTAGCAGATCATTTATGCGTGCCATAAATGCTGAGCACCTGTTTGTACAAGAACTGCACAGGATTCTATGGCAAATGCAAGAATAAATAGGCAGAGCCCCTGTTATCAATAACCTTATAGTCTGCACAAGGAGCTAAAATGTATATATAAATAATTATAACTCAAAATGATAAAGAGCTTCCAAAGAGATGTGAGCTGAGGACCCCAGCAACAAAAGAATCTATTACTTCTATTTTGAGTGAAAATGGGAGGGGGTCTGGAGATCAATTAGAGTTGGGTGACATCAACTACTCTAATGAGCTACCCTTAAAAATGTAAAGTTGGATCTAATATTCTTCAAAGTCAACTTAAGTATCTGTTCACTTTAAAATGGTTGTTTTAAATTCTGGGGGAGTAAAAGGGAAAATAGAAAGTATTAACATTGCTTTTCTTTGTGATGCCACAGTACTGGATTTTAAAAATATATTTTAAATTTGTGTCATTTTTAATGAGATATATTTTCTTTTTACACAGTATTTTAAAATCCAAGTTGAGGTAGTTTACAATTTTATACTTTTTTATCAGTGACTTCAATGCCTGGTTTATAAGATTGTCTTTTTAGAAAGATCATGAGTATTTGAAGGCAGGGTCAATATCCTACTCACTTTCCCTCCTACATCACCTAGTAGAATGCCAGAAAATTAGAATAACTCAATAAATATATAATGAATGAGTGCATGCAGGAAATATGGCTATAACAATTAAAATAAATTTTAAAATATAAAAAAGCATATTAAAAATATTTTGGTTCTTATGCTATATATGTCACGTTTCAATTCCAGAGGACTATTTTAATTTATATCAAATATTTTTAATTTTGTAAAATACCATTACCTCTTCAAATGTAACAGTTTATCGTTACATAGAAAACCACTAAGCAGAGAGGATGGTATATGCATTACCGTCGACTTTTGAACAACATGAGTTTGAACTACTCAGGTTCACTTACACACAATTTTTTTTTCAATACAATACAGTACTGCAAATGTACTGTCTCTTCCTTATGATTTTCTTAATAACATTTTTTCTCGAACATACTTTATTATATTGTATGTTATTATAACATACAAAATTTGTGTTAGTGGACTGTTTATGTTATCAGTAAGGCTTCCTATTAACAATAGGGTATTGACAGTTAAGTCTTGGGGGAGTCAAAAGTTATATGAGGAATTTTGATTGAGCCAGAGTCAATGCCCCTAACCCCAAACATCCCTGTTGTTCAAGGGCTAACTGTATTTGCAATTACTCTGACTAAAGTGAACTCAGAACTACAAACTGTTAATTATTTTGCCAATGACCTACTGAAAAAGAGTTATGAATAACACCCAAGTACTCTTACTGCAAATTAAGCAAATAAAGTTCATTTGTTTCTCTTACCTCAGAACTCTTGCTGTTGCTATCAAAAACCAATTATTGGTTTGTTATACTGATAAATATTTACATAAATAACTATTAGATAAATAACTGATAATTCATCCTAAAGAATGGTGAGGCAGCTGGAATGTTAAAGGAATAGGAAATAGTGATAATAAAGGGATCTAGACGTAAATTCAGCATGCCACAGTTTTGTTTGGTATAACCACAGAAACATCCAAAAGACCATTGTAGTTCCACAATGTAGATCCACAAAAATGGATCTGAGGTTTATTTTATTTAACATCATAAGGAAAAATATTTTAAATTGCAATATGTAAAAAATATACCACTTTCCCTCTTGCCACCAAATAACATTAATGATCAGAAATACTGATTATTTTTAAAAAGGAACAGTGTTCAGATTATAAATATGTCTTTGTTTTTACAGTTATACACGAACTAGATGCAGGTCTTTAAAATCCTGTCCTATAATGTTTATCTCCAGGACCTCTTTTATTTGTCATTTAATTGACAAACGAATGAACAGATCTATTACTAACAAGAGCTGCAATCTTGATACATTACAGCAATTCATTATTTTGTTCTTTCTGTTTTTCTCTCTTTTTCTTTCTTCATTTGTAATGGATTCATTTCTATTTTTTAAGAAAAACACATTAAATCAATTTGTGTATTACAACCTATGTAAATGAATCAGAACTGAATAAAGTAGGATATGAATACTTGTTTCTCAACCTTTCTTCCTCCCTCCCCTGGGAAAAACCATTAACAGTTTACTGAATGTTTGTGACCCCATATTTTTCCATGCTTATTTAAATACATATACATATATTTAAGTAAAATAGATAGAGGTATTTAAGCACCTAGATATATATGTGCTGTTAAACAGAACTAGAATCTTATTATACATGTTTTTGTAACCACTTTACTGAGAGGAAATTTACATACCTTGACACAGTATGCGGTCTTCTGTGTCTGACTTCTTTCATTCAGAATAATGTTTTGGAAATGTATCCACATTGCTACATGTATCAATATGTGGACCCTTTTTGTTGACCAATAGTATTCCATTGTATGGATTTAACATATTTTGTTTATCCATTCATCAATGGATGCATATTTCGGTTGTTCCACTTTTTGTCTCTTATGAATAATATTACTCTGCGCATTCATGTACAAGTCTTTGGTAAACATGTTTTCATTTTTCCTGGGTAGATACCTAGAGGCAGAATTGCTGGACCCTGTGGTAATTCTATGTTTAACATTTTGATAAACTGCCCAAGTATTTGCCAAAGGGGCTGCCCCCTCTTACATTCCCACCAGAAATATACGAGAGTTCTAATTCCCTATTCTTATCTGTACTTGCTATTGCCTTTTTGACTGTAGACTTTATAGTACTCATGAAGTAGTATTTCATTGTGGTTTTGATGTACCTTTTCCCTAATGACTCATGTTGTTACACATACATCCCTGTGCATGTTAATCATTCTTCTATCATCTTTGGAGAAATTTCTATTCAAGTCCTTTGACAATTTTAATTGGGTTGTTTTCTTGTTGCAAGAATTCTTCATATATACAAGTCTCTTATTCAATATATGATTTGCAAATATTTTCTCCCCATCTGTAAGTTGTCTTTTCACTTCATAGAGGGTACTATTTGAAGCAAAAGTTTTTAATTCTGACATCCAACATTTGTTTTTCTTTTATGGCTTGTGCTTTTTTGGTTTTATCTAAGACATCATTGACCAACCCAAAATCATAACGATTTGTTCTTGTATTATCTTCTAAGATTTCATGTTTTAGCTCTTGCGCTTTGTTCATTCATCCATCTTGAGCTTAAATTTCACAAATGGAGTGAGAATAGGGCCCAAACTCATTCTTTTGAATGTGGGTATCTAGTTGTCCAGCACCATTTGCGGAAAAGAGTCTTTTCCCCCGTTGAATTGTGTTGGCACCTTGTTGAAAATCAATTGACTATGAAGGTAAGGGTTTATTCCTCAGCTCTCAATTATATTCTGTTGATCTAGATGTTTGTTTTACAATACTACACTGTCTTGATTGTTGCAGCTCTGTAGTAAGTTTTGAAATCAGAAAGTGTGAGTTCTCCAGCTTTATTCCTTTGTGAACATTTTTTGGCTAGCCTGGGTTCCTTATATTTCTGTATGAATTTTAGGTTCAGTTTGCCAATTTCTGCAAAGAAAAAAAAGGCATCAATGGGGATTTTGATAGGAATTTTATTGAATCTGTAGATCAGTTTGAGAAATACTGATATTTTATCAATATTAAGTCTTCCAATCTATGAACATGATGCTTTTCCACTTACTTAGATATTCTTTAACTTTTTTTTTTTTAATTTTTTTTTCAACGTTTTTATTTATTTTTGGGACAGAGAGAGACAGAGCATGAACGGGGGAGGGGCAGAGAGAGAGGGAGACACAGAATCGGAAACAGGCTCCAGGCTCTGAGCCATCAGCCCAGAGCCTGATGCGGGGCTCGAACTCACGGACCGCGAGATCGTGACCTGGCTGAAGTCGGACGCTTAACCGACTGCGCCACCCAGGCGCCCCGATATTCTTTAACTTTTTAAAGCTATATTGTGTAGTTTTTAGTGTAGTTCAAGTGTAGCCTTGTTTTTTTTTTTTTTTTTTTTTTGCTTTGTTTTGTTTTTGCTAAACTTATTCCCAAGTAGCTTTATTTTCTTGGATTCTATTGTAAGTTGAATTGCTTTCTTAATTTAATTCCCAGATTTTTCATCAATAACGTACAGAAATGCAATTGATTTTTATATACTGATCTTATATCCTGCGATCTTGCTGAACTCATTTATTAGGTTCTTATTTACAAGGTAAACCTTATTTACAAGGTTTTCAGTGGATACATATTTTTAAAATCTCCCTCTTCACTTCACAACCTATGAGTATGGATAGCTTTTCAGGTCAGTTAAAAATACCTCTTTAATTCCCATTGTAAGAGTACATGGTATTCCAATATAATAAAATTTATTTATTTATCCTCCTATCGATAGGCATTTATATTGATTTGTCTTTTTATTTTGCTATCACAAAAATACCAAAATGAAAATCCTTAATCATATGTCTAACTATTCCCACATGTTCATATTTTTACAGGTCAGAATCCTAAAAACAGAATGGACCAGTCATAACATATACTTATTTAAAATTTTAGCAAATATTGGAAAATTCTCCCTCAAAGGGAGTCCAAATTTTTCTGTCATTAAAAGAATAGTTAGATTTATTAAGGATGACTCTCAAAACAACTAACAGTTCCTGATAATAGTCCTTTCACTTGGCTAGAAAGAATTCCTCTCCAGTAAAGCAGCAAGATTCTTCCTGTGATAGTCAAATTTAACCAGAAATAACAGAGAGGAACTAAGAGGATTTACTGTGGTTCAATCGATCAATCATATATGCTGTGAAGCTTTCTGACATTTTTGCTTACCGATTCCCAGAGGATCATGTTTCACTAGGTCTCAGAATAGGAAGCACATGTTTGGAATGCAGATACATATGCAGACCTGGTATAGCTATATAGTCAGTCAGCCAGCACTTCTCCAAATCAATGATTGCTCAAGTTTGTATATACCTACACAGTGATACACTCACACACACACACACACACACACGCACACACACATACATTAGCATGAAATGTTTAATCAGGAACCCCCTTGCTGCTGCCTCAGGGGCATATTATAATAATCTTCCAAAGGAAGTGGGATGGTGGTTCTCCCTACCAAGAAATCTTTCTCAGGTTACATCCCAACTTCTAAAGAGAGTTTTTGTGGGGTTTTATGTTCATTTATCTTATTTGAGAGAGACAGAGAGAGAGAGACAGAGAGAGAGTTAGAGAATGAGCAGGGGAGGGGCAGAGAGAGAAGGGGACAGAGGATCTGAAGGGGGCCCTGCACTGACAACAGCAAGCCTGATGCAGGGCTTGAACTCACGAAGCATGAGATCATGACCTGAGCCGAAGTCAGATGCTCAGCCCTGAGCCACCCAGGCGCCTTAAAGGGTGTTTTAAAGTATTCCTCCATTGTCTCTAAGTGCAGGGCCCATTGACTATAAATGAAAAGGTAAAGACCATAGGCCAAATGCCCATACCTTGGAACACCACATATTCTCTTTACGTTGTAAAACTGTCATGGAGCATTCTGAACATAAAACAGAATGGAAGGAAAATCTTCAACAGAAGTGACTTAGCAAAAACGATTCTCTAAGTGAACATCAGCAAAGACTAAAATCTTTCTACCTGTTCTCAGAAGCAAGAAGTCCATTGAGTATGATGTGATCCCTGTGTAAGATGACCGACAGAACGTGCAAAACGAAAAAGGTGGGCTATCCGAGACCATAAATTATAAACTTGCCCACGAGATTAATGTTTACTAATGGTTTTTTACAGAGAAAGAATCCAGGGTATAGAATTTCTAGTTGATAGGTATGTGTTTGGAGCTAAGATAACACTTAGAGTAAAATCTGAATTATTATTTGTCACGATTCCTTTGTTCTTAAATCAAAAATTTTTTTTCAGTTTTGTCTCATCCCCAAAACACATATCTACTAAGAAATTCCTATGTGAAAACTCTGGGTAAAGTAGTGACAGTGATTAATGCCTTAAAGGAGAGAAATAGGCATCCATATACATAATCATAACACAAAATCCTATAAAGCCTACTGATAATGGTTTGCAGAGACTTTTCATGCTTTGTAACTTTAATAATGTCAATATTCTACAAACAACATAAAGATGTAATTAACCCTTTAAAGCTATTTCCAAAGTAAGTTTAAGTAATTATATTGCTTTTTTCTAATTTTTTTAAGTTTTATTTATTTAAGTAATGTGTGCTCCCAATGTGGGGCTTGAGCTCACAACACCAAGATTAAGAGTCGCATGCTGTACTGACTGAGACATCCGTGGTTCTCCTATTCTAATTTTTTAAAACATTTATTTACTTAGAGAGAGAGAGGGAGGGAGAGAGAGAGAGAGAGAAAGTAGGGGAAGGGAAGAGAGACAGGGAGAGAGAGAATCCCAAACAGGCTCTGTCCTCTCAAAGCAGAACATGGGTCTCAATCCCACAACAGTGAGATCATAACCTGAGCTAAAATCAAGAGTCAAAACACTTAACTGACTGAGCCATCCAGGCACCTCCCTATTGTAATTTTTAAAGTGATAAAGAAAAACCCTCCAAATGCAGAGGCTGTGTCTGTCTTGTGCATTGTATCCCTAGCATTTATCACAATTCTTGATAAATAGTAGACACTCAGTAAAGATTAGTTGAATTAATATAGGAATTCAGATTAATGCATAAAAACCTAAAAAAAAAAGAAAAGAAAAATATAATTTGGCCAATTTTATAAACACCACCAAAGTATATATTTTTGCTCAGTAATGTGACTGTCTTCTTAGAAAATTGCTATAATTAGAATTGTGTTTAAATTATGTTCATGTTTTACATTGTAATGTACAATGACTTACCATCTGCCACAAAGTTTACATTATTTTATACTTCATCACTGGGATATTGGTATGTGACAAATAAACTCCCAGTGCTATTTTTCATTTGTATTGTTTTAATTACAAAATAGAAAGGACATTTTTTGTTCATTGACCTTTAATTGTTCTTTATGAGTTGGCTTTGTTTCCTTCTCCAACGTTTTATGAAATTGGAAGGTCTTTACATAACACTGTTATATAGTACCTTTATCTACCATATATTGCCTTTTTTTTCCATCTTTATGTTTGTTTGTTAATGTCATCTACTCTAACCAAACCTACAAAAATTTCTCTTTAGATTTCTGACTTTGGTGTCACACCAGAGGCCGTTAGCGACCTAAGATCATGTAATTATCTGCCTGTACTTTTCCTAGTTGCATTTTCCCACTTTAATTTCAATACGTCAAGAAAGTATTTGCATCTAAACTGTGAGGTATAAATTTAAATTTGGTTTTCCAATGAGCTAATTGTTCTAATATCATTCGATATGTAGACCAATAGCTTTGAAATGCTACATTTGTAATACAAAAAAATTATTATGATTATCTCTCGATTTTTTTGGCTCTATATCATTTATGTATTTTAATGGTAGTACCACCTTCTTAGAAGTATACAGGTGTACAGTATACTTCTTTAAGGAGTATCGTTAAGTATCTTTAAGGAGATTAAAGTATCTCTTCAATACCTTTTGTATTATAATACTCTTTGTGTTTATATCTTATCAAGAAGTTCCCCTTTTTAGGTGGATTATTCCAGTTTCTGCACCATTCTTTAATGTTATTTTTTTTCTGATAAATTTTAAACTCCTTTAATCAGGCTTTTTTCCCAATATCTCATTGGAATCGGTTCTGGGATTCTCAGAGTATTGTTTGAAACTCTCCACAAGGTAGTTATTTTGTGTAATTTTAACACAGTTTCAAAAATAATAGAATCTTTTCAAGAAAACAGTAAGAAATGAAAAATACAGCTGATGGTTACCAGAATGGAAGTGGGTGGGGGGATGGGCTAAATAGGTGATGGGGATGAAGGAGGGCACTTGTGATGAACACTGCAAGTTGTATGGACGTATTGAATCACTATATTGTACACCTGAAACTGATATTACCTGGTATGTGAACTAACTGGAATTTAAATAACTTTAAATAAGCAAGTAGTAAATAAATAAGTCTTAATGAGAAAATTAAGAATGTCAAAAATCTCATGGTAAAGAAAAGACTCATGGGTCTTTCCAGGGAAACTCTGGTAAACTGAAAAATAAATAAATAAATAAATAAACTGTAGTTTAACCACCAGAGGGCAGTACAATCTAAATAATGGACTTCAGTGGTCTCCAAAGCCGTTTCACTTGAAGATCAAATTTATCTAAGAATAACAATAGAATAGGGGTGCCTGGGTAGTTCAGTTAGTTAAGTGGCCCACTTCAGCTTAGGTCATGATCATGCAATTAGTGAGTTCAAGCACCACATTGGTCTCTGTGCTGACAGCTCAGAGCCTGGAGCCTGCTTGAGGTTCTGTGTTTCCCTTGTTCTCTGCCCCTTGCCCATGTACTCTGTCTCTGTCAAAAAATGAATAAAAATTTTTAAAAAATTAAAAAAAGAGTAACAATAGACTATAAGTTTACTTTAACCTCTATAATTACAAAATTTTATTCTGATATTAGCAATATGGCATGTATTTAGAATATTTCTAGAAATAGTCACCACTAAATTATAAATATTAATTAATATGTAAGTTTCTGCCTACACAGCCCCACTGCAGAAGACCTACATGAAAATAGATGGTACCCTCTATGAATGAGAACTCCCTGAAGGCAGGAACCGCGTCTTGTTAACCAGTTGTTTCTTCAGTACATGTATAGGATCCAGTTAATAGTAACAATTCAAATATTTCATGAAGAAATTAAATGATCTGTAGTCTCAGCCTTGCCCAATTTCTGAATTAATTCACATGAAACCTGATACTACCCTAGGAACTAGTACTGCCCTTAAGCAAGAGGTTCCCCTGTCTCAGGACCTGCACTTTTGCAGGCTCCACTTGCCCTCCTCAAGCTGCACCCCCTCTCCACCAGGCTAGAATACCCTCTCTTCTTCCTTCAGTGGTCAACACAACATGGCCACCTAAAGTCTATGATCACCCTTTTGCATCATGCTTTGGATAACTCAGACACAGAATTAACTGGAATCCACATTCTGAGGCTGTGTGGTCTGCTTCTCTGAGCACATCTTACCTGAGCAGATTGTGCTGTGAGTGTGGATACCTTTAGACCCAAAGGCTAGCTGATGGGAAGCTATTTCTTTAGAATGTAGACAGAGTTTCATTATGCAAGCTCAGATTTATGGATAAGAGAAATGGAAGGGGAATTTTATCTTTCTACTCCTTATACTTCCAAGTTGCATCATTTTGAATAATAATTATGTATTAATTATAGAATTTTTAAAATACAGAGGAAAAGATACAGGAAGTAGAATCAATGTGATTTGGTGACAGATTAGATGTAGAAGGTGAAAGGGAATGAATGTTCTGTCTCTACCTTGTTGGCTTAGGGACTAGTTGAATAATAGTATCAGCAAATGAAATTAGAAATTTAAGAAGGGGAATAATTTGAGGATGTGGTATAAGGATGATAAATTCTATGAAGAATGAGTTGTGTTGAGGACCTATGTAGCATTCATATGTAAATATCTCAAAAGCAGTCAGAAATTCCAGTGGAGCTCTCAAGAGGCAGGTTCAGACTAGATCATGCATTTAGAGGCATCTATGGATAGCTGAGAATTTAAGCAAAGAGGCCAAGAACGGTATATAGAGTACAAAGAGAATAAGGCCAAAGTCAGCACCTTGAGAAACAACAACATTTTAGCCTAAGAGGAAAGAAGGTGACTGAGAAAGACTGATCACACAGGCAGGAGAAGAATACAGAATGCAGGGCCCAAGTCAGGAGAACCTCTCTCTACAGAGATGGTGTCTACATGTTCACACTTCATGGAGAAGATAAGGAGAAAAAGAGTGCAGTTACTTTGGGGCTGGATGGGACAGGTTAATTCTAAGAAAAGCTATAGCTTCATAAGAGAAATCTGAAAATATATCCTCTGGAAGACTAACCTCATTGAAACCCCAAACGTGACCTCTACCTCTGGTCTTTTCCTGTTTCTTCTTGACTCCCAACTAGCAAGATCCATCTTTGAATGGTGCCAATTAGAAGCCAAACACTACACAAATGGACAATTTCCTGCCCATTGGTGCAGGTTCTCTTCTACAAAGATTAATGTTAAAGTACTGCTTTTACTCATCAGTGTTGATCATTTTCCTGGAATGTATATTCCAGGAAATGAAGTCTCAATTTAGACAACTTCATGTTCTAAGTAGTAAGTAGTACGTTGATATGTAAATTCGGTAATGCATAGTTGAAAGCCAATGTAAGAATCCTTATAGAAGTCAAAAAAAGAATATAGGCTGCCCAAAGTTTCTTAATTTCATTTGGCATGTTCATCTTGGCTTTCATTTCTATTCTTATGTAAAATGATAAAGGACGAAAGTTTAGTACTGATTTATGCCAATTTGGACTTTAACAGATTCATTATTATTTAATGCAAACATCATTCCCACCTCTTTGCAGAGTTACCTTCCATGGGCACCTACTGCAAACTCCCTTGCCCTGCTCCTCATTGCTCTCTTCTTTCCCACACCCACCTCCAGCCATGAGCCATTGTCAGTTGAGCGGCTCACAGCCTGCCACACTCCAAAGTCCCCTAAGTAAGCACTGCTATCTTCTTGTGGGTTCCAGAGAAAACAATGCAAACTACATTCACTTTTAAATTCTCCCCTGGCCCAAGGGGAGAACTCTAAAAAATTAGGCCCTACCCTCTGTCTCCTTTTTTGTGCACTCTCCAAAATAACTCTTGGCTCCCCTATGACTCTCTCCATTCCCCCATGAGACTCTCCATTCTATTTTTAGAAACACTCAATTTCCTATTCACAATATCCAACCACCTTCCCTACCCATTCTCAACCTACCAGCACAGTACCATAAACCGGATTCATTCTATCTGTATAATATTCAAGGAAGGGGAGGGGGCTTCGGCTTCAGCAACATAGTTGATGAGAAGCACAGCCCTCCTTTCCTAAACATGGCTCTTGTGTGAGTTGAGGACAAAAGCCAGCTGGTGGCCCAAGTCCCATAGGGCCCTTATGACCCAGGCAGACTGGTGGACAAAGGACACTTCTCTCCAGGGCAAAGACAAATTATCAGACTTTTGTCAGATAGCTTGAATTCATAAAGTAGCACAAAAGTTTCCCAACTGCCTCCTGGCTGCTTTGTAATTTGGGTGGTACCTCTGCCTCCTCTGATATAGTGAGTCACATCATTAAATAGAGCAGCAACTGTACTTCTCAAGGGTGGATCCCTTCAAAAAAAAAAAAAAAAAAGGAGTTTGGAGATAATTATCCAAGTCCACAATAAACTTTGCCAAATACCCTTGTTCTCAATTTCCATCTGGGGGGAGAGGAAGAGGGTGGTTTACTCTCCAGCTTATTTCATTTTGGAAGAAGACTAAAAGCCATTGTAATACCAACTCCAGGATATCAATTGATCCATTCGATAACCTCACAGAGCTATTGATTTTTATAACCAAAATTGCCTCATCACAGCATCTCAAGATGAACAAGAGATGTTTTTTTAGAAGTTATTCCTGGGTATTTCTGTAGCATTGTGATTCAAGGTAGCCTAAAAGAATTAGCAGCTTTTATTCAGGGGTTCATTCAGCAAACTCTTCTAGAATGTCTTGAGTTAGGTGAAAGCATCGTGATGGACATTGAGTATAGAAACATAAATATGAACCCCTGTGCTGAAGGAGCTTACAGACAGTAAGTTATTAGCCCCAGGGTAATGTGATGAGTGATGTAATCCATGAGGCGCAAGTTGCTATGAGGGAATAGGGAGCCCACTCCAGTCTGAGGAAATCACAGATGGCCTCCCAGAGAAAGCAACACAAAAGCTGAACCTTGAAGGATGAGTAGGAGTTACTGTGGCCCAGAAAAGACAGAAATATGTTCTGGTAGAGGGAAGAACTGAGGAGAATAAATGTCTGAGATAGCCCGACTTGAGAGAACTGAAAATGGCTTACCATGAGTAGAACACAAAATTTAAAGTAAGAAATTTTAGTTGAGTTAATCAAGATGTGTAGCAAAGATGTTAGTTTGTTCACATCTTCACATTAATATAAATACATTTGTTATAATTAATGAACCAGTACTGATACATTATTATGAACTAAAGTCTATACTTTATTCACATTTCCTTAGTTTGTACCTAACGTTCTTTTTCTGTTCCAGAATCCCACCAGGATACCATTTGACATTTATTTGTTATATCCCCTCAGACTCCTCCTGGCTCTGTCAGTTTCTCAGACTTCCCTTGTTTTCGATGACACGTGATGGGCACAGTTGTGATGGGTCACAGTTATGAATAATACTTGTTAGTTATTTTTAGCATGTACTCAATTTGGGTTTGTCTGATGTTTTTTTTATCATGATTAGACCCCGTGTATGAAAGTTTTAATAGAATATCTAATGGACATCAGGGCAAGGCTGACCTCAAATAAAATTCCCTACTATATCCACACACATGTCCACCCCATGTCCCCAGGCCCAGCACTCAGTGATGTCTCTCATCCATTTCTCTGAGCCTCTCAGGTTCTTATTGACAGGAAGCTTCCTCTTCCTTTCTCTCTTGAACCTATCTGCTCACTTTGCAATCCTAGTTCGTGCCTCCATCACTCCTCAAAGCTACTGCACATATCAGTCTCGGCCTGGAAATTTCTCCACACCTCCCACAGCCCTTGATGCCCACCTTACCCCATTCCACACCCCATCTACTCAGTACCTCCCATCTGCACTTATGGGTCTCAGACAAATGTCAACTTCCTCAGCAAGTACATCTGCTACCATTGGCCAGCCCCTGCCTCTCAGAACAAAGAGCAGCTTGAACTGTTCCTTCACAGCATATGTCCTCCACTGTGGTTGGATATTCATGTGCTCCTGTGAGAAATGCCTACTTCCTCCTATTATCTATAAGCTACATGAGAGCAGAAAATACTTCTATTTTTTCTCACCCAATATTGTCAGTGCATGGCACAAGACCTGATAGCCAGTGGATACAGAAGAAGTCTCCAGGCCAACATCCTCTCGAAAATCAAACACTGTTAATTACCTACCAGTGTTCATGGAAACCAAAATAGATTAAATATATTAAAGATGCCTATACACATGTATTGGGGGTAGGGTACAGGGGTATTTTTGAGGAAGACAATAGCTGCAGGAACCAGCATGAAAGCCTCTTTTAAAATCTAAAAGGATATAAGTTGGGGCGCCTAGGTGGCTCAGTTGGTTAAGTGTCCGACTTCGGCTCAGGTCATGATCTCATGGTTCATGGGTTCGAGCCCCGCGTCCAGCTCTGTGCTCACGGCTCGGAGCCTGGAGCCTGCTTCTGATTCTGTGTCTCCCTCTCTCTCTGCCCCTCCCTTGCTCACACTCTGACTCTATGTCTCAAAAAATCAATAAATGTTAAAAAAATTAAAATCTAAAAGTATATAAGTAAACAATTAAATAGTAGGGATTAGAATTCAGTTTTAATATTAAAATGTTAACAATCCATAGAACATAAACAAGATTTCCCAGAAAGGAATAGCATCCAAATGAAAAGTATATTTTAGCTGAAACACTACAATCACATATTCCATTATGGCTGCTATCAAGAACACGTGCTAATGAAAGGACCACATCATTCTGTTTATATTTTTATATTTTTGGAACAAAATGCCTGAGCTGACCACCAAATCCACAGCCTCAAAAGCACACACTTTTTCCTTACATGTGCAAACCCCCTAATTGCTGATTGACAAAGAGTGTTTCCTGGAACTGAATCACTTAGCAATTCCTTGTTTGTTCACAACTGATACAAATTTGGAAAATGTGAGTGTTTTCCAAGAAGGGAAGCTCATTAATTAGCCATAAGGTACCAATTTAGGTCATTCCAGATATGTCATGAAAAAAAATCTAGTAGGCAAGAGTCTCCGTTAAATACATGTTTTAAAGTCGTATTTTCTCTCCCTTTTCTCCTCCCAACTTCAGCGGAATGTTAAACTGGCATCATTTTATCCTTCATTTTTCAGTCAGCAAACATTTGTTGAGAGCTTGTTAGGTCCCCCTCACTATACTAGCACCAAAGAGTAAAATACAGACACGTTTCCTGCTCTCAGGGAGCTTACACTTTAAAGGCATAAGATGGACAAAGAGAAAATAAATGTAAAAATATACACCACAAAAATTTCAAACAGGAAGGACCTCTTTAAGCTGGAAGTGATCTTCAGTAATAATAAGAAGAAAAAAATCCAGCCTTGAAATAGTCTAAGGGGAACATATTCCAGGGGAGAAAATAGCAAGGACAAGAGGCCCTAAGGTTGCACAAAGCGAAGCTTGTTCAAGAAACAAACCAAAAGCCAGTGCAGCTTCCCTCCTGAGTGAAGGGAAGAATAATGGGAGATTATTAGGAGGAAGTCAGGACTCAGCTCTTACAGCGATTTTCAGACAGCAAAAAGGAAATCAGATTTTATTCTAAGGGAGGTGAGAAGCCATTGGAAATTTTTAAGTAAAATAATTTTTAAGTAAAAAATTTTAAGTTAAAAAATCAAGCTGTGATTTACATTTTTTTAAATAGTACCTGAGTACAATGTGGTGAATGGATTATAAGAGTAAAATTAGAATCAGAAAGGACAATGAGGAAGCTGTTGCAGTAATCCAAATAAGAGGTGAAAATCACGTGAACTGGGATGTTAATAGTGGAAGCAAAGAAATTGATAAATTTGAGGTCTCTTGGGAAAGTCAGCTGTGGGTGGGGGGTGGACAAGGTGACGGGCCACATGCGGAGGATGAGGAAGACAGGAATGAGTGCATGACACCTACAGGGCTTCCAGAGGATTGAAGGTGATACTGTTCTCTAAGAGGCAACAGCTGGGAGCACAAGGAAGAGGAGGGAGAAGGAATCGAATATTCCTAGTTCAGCATGTTACGTTTGGAATGCCTAATCCAGTGAGAGTTTACACACAAGGAACCCAAAGTCGATATTTAAGTAAGTTGCCCACAATCATACACAGCGGGTACATGTTCTAGTATTTGAAATTCAGCCCTTCTTATTCCAAAGCAAATGCAAATTTGGAGGGGACCTCCGAAATAATGGTACTCATCTTGTACCCACAACTTAGAATCAGCCTATTTATTAGCCAAATACGAGTCAGTCTTCTCTGTATCATTTGAGATACTCGCTGACTGTTATTACAGACAAGACAATAAAAACAAAAATAATGAATGTATTATCATAGGAAGTTCTTTCTCAAATTAGCTTAATGTTAAAAATCACTTAGCACTTTGTATGTTTACGATGGACTTAGGCAAATGAAATTCTATTGCAAGAATTTGAAGACCTTCAGAGAGAAATTCACTAACAAGGATAAATGTTCTAAATATAACTTTGATTGGATCGTGGAACAGAAAAACAACATTAATGGAAAAAACTGTTGAAACCCAAAAAGAGTCTGTAATTTAGTTAATAGTACTGTACCAATGTTTATTTCTTAGTTCTGACAAATGCAGCATGATTTTGTGAGATGTTGATGTCAGGGAAAGAAGACTGAAGAGCATATGGGAACCCTCTGCAGTATCTTTGCAATTTTTGTGCAAATCTAAAATTATTCCAAAATAAAGGATTAAAATAAACAAAAGGATATTGATGTATCTCATGGAACCTAAGTGTTTGGAATGCCTTACAAGGAATTAGAACCATACAAGAATTAAATAGTGCTAATGATCATAAGCAAAATATTCGACTTCACTAGCAGTTGTATAAAACACAAAACATTGTGAAATATAATGTGCTTCCTATGAAATCAGCCAATATATAATGACAACCAATACTGAGTAGATTTGGGGAAAATTATCTCTTTTTATGCTGTGAGGAATTATCATTGTATCAGGATATTTATATTATAGCAAATAGCAAACTTACCTCATAGTGAGAAAAGAGGAAATTTTTCAGTTCAGGTACTAAAAATTTCCAAGTTAGGTCAAGCTTCAAGTGAGAACTAGCCCCAGTGCACAAAAATCCAGATGCTTTCTGCCATGTCTTTGCTTCAGTAGTGTTTACCCTAAAGTTAACCCCAATACACAATAATTCTCATAGCTGTATTCTTTCTCCTTTCCACAAAGGAGCCAAGAAATTATTTTCCCAATAGTCAATATTTCTCACCTCAACAGCTGGAATTAAATTATGTATCCATTCCTGAGTCATGGCCCATTCACTGTGGCCCAGAGAATGGCTTCAGAGATGGGGCCAATCCCTCTAATACCTTCTGGATGAGAATATCAGAGGGAGGGTCCATCAAAGGAAATAGAAAATACTATTTCCATGAAGGAGGCGTAGGAGTCAATTTTTTATAGAAGCTTTTTTAACATGGAGAATTTCAAATAATTCTAGTTCTTTAAATTTGTTTCAAATAATCAAAGTTGTACAGAAAAAGGAATCATGAACAAAAGGTGTCCTGGAATTTTATGCATCAAAAATTGGAAAAAAATCTAAATTCCCAGCAGTAGTATGTTTACTATTTAAGCTATAATGCACTGCCATACAGCCATTAAGTATAATATATTCAAAAAATACTTACTGATACACGAATGAAAGTCATACTGTACCAGTGAGTTCAATAAATAATTGTTGATGGTTACTATGTATCAGGCACTAGGATACATCAGTGAATAAAGCAAAGACAGCTTATCTCCTGGAATTAAATGAAAAAATAATATTACAAAAAGAGTATGAATCAATTTTTTAAATAGCAACACTCTCAAAAGCATGCATACACAAATATCTGCAAAGTACCAATGTTTTCATATGCTTATACACACAAATGTCTATAAAGTGATACATCACTATGTTAATAGTAGTTTCCTCTAACTGGTAGTTTAAATGGGATATTTTTGTTCTTTCTTGGTTTTTTAGTTGTCTGCCATATGATAAATATATTCTTCCTGTTAAACCAGAAAATAAGTAACAAATTTGCTATTTTTTAAAAGAGTGAATACTGGCTTCTGTTGATGTTTGGCATTTGCAAAACACCTGTTAAAGGTTTAATTCATTTCTTTTAACTCTGACATAGTTGAGGGTTGGGTAGTGAAAAAGAAATAAAAAGGAAAATATTGAACTTATTTTTCTACACTGACATCTAATTCCACCTAACTTGCTTCAATTGAACCCTTCTTGTATCACATCTCATTCGTTTTATTTATTTATTTTATATTTTATTTATATTTGAGAGAAAGAGAGAGAGAGAGCATGAGCAGGGCAGGGACAGAGAGAGAGGGAGTCACAGAATCTGAAGCAGGCTCCAGGCTCTGAGCTGTCAGCACAGAGCCCAATGCGGGGCTCAAACCCAAAAACCATGAGATCTTGACCTCAGCTGAAGTTGGATGCTTACCCGACTGAGCCATCCAGGTGCCCCAAATCTCATTCATTTTAGTAAATGTTGATGCTGAATTTCTATTTTCCAAGAGAGAATTGCTATTTTTAGATTTGTGAAAAATCAAGATTGGATACAAGGAGTGGACATTACCTATTTTTATTATCTAAGATATGATTGCAGACAGAATTATTATTTCACATTTCAGAATTCTCACAGCATGACTTCTGTCATGTGTTTAAAATAATTATAATACTGGGGTGCCTGGGTGGCTCAGTTGGTTGAGTGTCTGACTTCGGCTCAGGTCATGATCTTGCGGTTTGTGGGTTCGAGCCCCGCATTGGGCTCTGTGCCGACAGCTGGGAGCCTGGAACCTGCTTTGGATTTGGTTTCTCCTCTCTCTGTCTCTCCCCTGCTCATGCTCTGTCTCTCTCTGTCTCTCAATAATAAATAAATGTTAAAAAATTTAAAAACAAATAACTCTAATACTGTCCAAGACATTCTGTATTAACCTTGGTGTGTGAATTCCAAAACCATTCCCAGAGCAGAGATATTTTTAAAGAAGTTTCCCATGAGAAAACATAGCATCTGACTTTTGGTGATATGAACAAAATAAAATGTCCAGTCAACCAACTTTTCTATTTTAACTACCTACGACCATATCAACAGTGGTAACAACATCCTTGGCATGTATGGGCTAAAGGTAAGTACTTTGAGGAAGTCTGTTCTGTAGAACTAATTCCTATATACAGGAAAGTTTTAAAGGAAAGGAAAGTTGTAAAGAGGTCTCATGCATGTGAGTTATTCTCTGAATGCTCACATCCTGGTCTGAAGAAGAAACGATTCCTTCCTAACTCCCAATGAGTCTCTGCAAAACTGATCTAAGATTTATCCCAGAAAGAAACAAGAACAATTTGTTCATTATATCTTGGACACTTGTCCTTTCATTATTTTTTGAACACCATTTAAAGAATCTTGATTCATCAGAAATACTGTATCAGGTATGTCAATTATTTTCATGAATAGGACCCCCAGTGAAGATATACAAGTATCAGATACTTCTCATTTTTAAATATCTTTGTAGATCTTTGGTAAAAATAGATTTTTGATATATAAAATATCTTTAATCACTTAGTATGGATGACTGCTCAAAATACATGCACTGAACCCATCACTTTCCAGAAAATTTATTCATTTATAACAAATCAAGGAAGTCTGATTTTTCTATAAGAGAATTAACTTCTTTTGGAGCAAGGAATTATTAAGTGACAGAAGCCAATGACCGGCCAATATCTGTTCAACAGCTGATATTGTCTGGAAAGAAAAAGAGAAAGAAGGAGGGAGGGAGGAGAAGGAAGGAAGAAGGGGAGGGGAGGGGAGGGGAGGGGAGGGGAGGGAAGGGAAGGGAAGGGAAGGGAGGCAAACAGAAAGAGAGAATGGGAGGGGGGAAGGAAGAAATTAGAAATAATATCAGGCATTAACAGATTAAAATTATTCCTAGCCACATTAATAGTTTATAAATCTTATTAATATATTTTATGACTTTCTCAAAGATTTTAAACTTTTAATAAGCTATAATCTCAAATGAGATCTGGAGAACAAATTTAAACATTCTTGAGCACTTTCCAAAATCAAAGTCCATAGAACAATAGCACTAGAAGTCTTTTTTTATTTGAAAAAAATTTTAACATTTATTCATTTTTGAGAGACAGAGTGCAAGTGGGGTGGGGCAGAAAGAGAGGGAGATACAGAATTCGAAGCATGATCCAGGCTCTGAGCTGTCAGCACAGAGCCCAACGTGGGGGTCCAACTGAGGAGCCATGAGATCATGACCTGAGTGAATTTGGATGCTCAACCGACTGAGCCACCCAGGTGGCCCAGCAGTATAAGTCTTAAATGTAGTTTTTAAATTATTCTGCAGAATATCCTAACAATACTGCTCAACTGTTTATCTACAGGTAAACATAGAAATACATGGTTGACATTTATGGCTCAGTACTAAGTAATTCATTCAGCCGAAAACCATGAAGAGCTTCTAATGCCTATACAAATCACAGTGCACGAATAAGCATTAAAAGTGGAAAAAAACATGGGGTGCCTGGATGGCTCAGTCTGTTAAGCATCTGACTTCGGTTCAGGTCATGATCTTGCGGTTTGTGGGTTCAAGCCCTGCATTGGGCTCTGTGCTGACAGCTCAGAGCCTGGAGGCTGCTTTGGATTCTGTGTCTCCCTCTCTCTTCCCCTTCCCCACTCATGCCTCATGCTCTGTCTCTCTCTGTCTCTCAAAAAATAAATAAAAACATTGATAAATTTTTTTTAACTGGAAAAAAACAGTCTACTCTGGTAGTCAAAAATTCTCCTTTTCCTGCTGTAACAGAGTATGCTACTTGACAGCAAAATGTACAACTGTTTGGCTTCAAGATCAAGAAATCGAATAAATTAATTAAATTAATACTCTTTGGTAAGTAATTGCTAAGTATCCACCAGAACGAGCATTGTTCCTGTCACTGTGAAGAGCCGATTAAACCGTCCTGGCCTTGATCTTCAGGAAATCACACTGTGGGGCAGTTCAAGTTAATCTGGATTTTGCACTGACTGGGAATTATCAAATTCTGCTGTCTATGAAGTCTCCTAACCCAAAAGTATATTTACTCAAACACTAGTAAAACTTGAAGTTCAGGATCTTTCATGTGCATGGGCCTCTTTCAAGGCCCCTGAAGGGGACTCTAGTAATAAATTTACAGGGTATTTGTTTTTGATAATCTAACTGCAACCAGATAAGATCCCTGTTTCATTTCACAGACTCCTTTCCATCATATTTCTCCTCACACCAGGCAGTATAGGAGTGGCCATCGGCATTTTGACCATCTGGCTAGGATTTGCCCTAAGGGATTCCTTTAGTTTTGGCTTGGTGGGCTACGTTCATTTAGTTCGCAGGTACTCTCATGTAGAGGTGAATACTTACTAACCATCTCAGTGTACAAATGATGTGTCCAGGAACTACCTTCCTCCTCCAATTTACCCAACATCAAGGCACAAAGATACGAGACCAAAAGTAATGATACAAAATGTTCTATGGCATCTGGAACTGGAAATATATGAGTTAATGAAGGAGAAACAGAATTATTCCGTTTATCTGTGATCTGATAAGTGGATTTCAGATAAATTCTTGCATATCATCTAATCTAATAAAAATGTCATGTGGTTTTAAATTATTCCTGCAAAAACAATCTTCAAAATATATAATCCTAATAGTGCAAACACAAGAGAATAGGAAAGTTTATGGTTCTGTTCCTAGTATGAACTTCTATTCAGCCACATTAAAAGGTAAAGTAATGATGATCTAACGGTATGTCCCAAGAAGCTATTGTAAGTTGTTTTTACTATACAAGAGGATATTGAAATCTGTGTTTATTAATTCATCTTTAAGGGTATCTTATGCCTTCAGATATTAAATACACTAGTAAGGAGACATTCTCCATAACAAGCAAAACTTTTAAAAGCAAACATGCAGAATAAGAAGATAAAACTCTTTCTAAGAGCATGAATGTTTTATGATATCAGCAAATTTACAAATATTTTAGATTGTCTTGATATCTTATATTACATATTTATAAAACACATAGTATGTTAATATTGGTAGCTAGCATTTACATTATACCAGGCACTGTTCTAAGCACTTTACATATAAAAATAAATTCTCAAAGAAAACCATGGAGTAGTAGTATTATTATCTCATTTTACAGAAGAGGAACCTGAGTAATTTGCCTTGCCCAACATCACCTAGCTTGTACAATATGGACTTGATTTGGAAACAACTCTTTTTCTAACTGGTATTCACCTTCCCCTTCCCTTTCCACCCCTCCTTCCCCATTGCACTCTCACTTTCCAGAATAAGAAATGAAAGTAATAAAGATAAGTCATGAAATCAGTAGAAAGTATTCTGACAATGAAAAGGATAGACATTTTTTAATGAGTCAAACATATTTTATTTCTCAATGCCAATAATAATATAGTCATAGAGATTTAATGTAAAAAACATTTCAATTCATCTTTTTATGAATTTTGTTTTTTATTGAAGAATAATTGATATGTAGTATTGCAAAAAGATAGTTTAAATTAAAAAAAAATAGATCACCCATGGTCTACACTGATATAGACAAACTTCTTTGTCATCTTTCTTCCCCAGTGGATAGATTTCTTCTAGCTTTGACAGGAACTTGGCTTATATTGAGATTTTAGTTTCAGCTCCATACTTGACATGGCCATGATCTCCTATCCCCACACAGATATAATGACTCAAGTTAGGGAATGCCAGAATGGCTAATAGGGAACATAAATTTGAGGAGAGAATACTGGAACACCATTGATTTTAAAATGTTAAAATTGCATTCTTTGTGTTAGAGACTGACTAGATGTTCTCTGATCTGTTACTTCTTCCTAGGCAGTCAGGAAAATGACATTTCCCAGCCATCCTCTGCATCAGGCTGAGACCCTGTGAGTAGCTTCCAGTGAATCAGATGTGGAAAGGGGAGAAGTACACCCCCAGGCCTGGCCCTGAAATCGCCATGGGCCTTTTTTATGTACTCCCTCTCCTCTTCCTCAGAGGCTGGTGGCACTCAATGGAAGAAGGTTGGACTCCTGAATTACTGCCTGAAGGAAACCAACGAAAGTGCTAGTTGACTCTCATGATATTGGATGTCAGCAGGGAATTAACTTTTATTGTGTTACGCTACCAAGTTTTGAGGGTTGCTGGCATTAATTATCCAGACAAATATATTCCCTTTATAGCTATTTGAAACATAAGAGTTTTAAGGGACATGCTCAAATATACAGTAAATCAAAAAAATGACCTTACTAGAGTAAAAATATGTTCATGATTAAGCTGAAAAATCATTTGTAGAGTCTTATTTGTAAGCTTATGTATCAATTTTTAATTACTGATCGTTTACTCTAAGACATCAAAATATTGATTATAATGATTCTGGAAACTGTACATTTATTTGTGCAGTAGCCACCCCCAAAATGTTCACTGATGAAAAATAATGGCTTTTTTGAATCTAAAGTAAATGTGTCAATACTTGAGTCAATACCAGAGAAAGCAGTGAAGTTGAATCCCCACCCATTTCCAAATGGATTTTACACTGGCCAAGGTATGTGGAAATGTGGGCACCTCTCTTTATATTCTTTAGAGAAGAATTAATACAAATGCTGTCAAATGCATACTATTATCTGGTTAAGATTTCTAACTAATGTTTACCATTTGGGAATATACGTATATGTGTGTGTTTCTAACAAAAACAAAATATTTACAACTGAATTCATCCTTCATTAGCATTTTTATACATTATAATATCTAGAATTTATTAGCTCAGGAAATTATTTATTTATTTATTCATTTATTATGTAAATTTATTTAAATTTGAATTCAAAATGAAAACTACAAATTTCTCATTTTGTTTTTCTCACATAACACTATGACAGGGTAATTGTTTGAGAACTGTGAAACATTTTGACATTGTTGGCAGTTATGTTTTATTCTTTGGCATGACTTTCTTAGGTTGTTTCATAATGTTATAGACTTTCCTAATTGGGAGAGGATTAAAAAATTATCATTTTAAGAATGCAGAAACAAAGGCATAGCTAGATTAGTTGCCTTGCTGCAAGCCTTAGAGACACCCGGTGACAAATCTGGGAAGAGAATCCAGTGTCTAGCTTCCCCCCTTTTCTCTCCTCGTTGAAGTATCCTTATAGATAGCTGCTTATTCCAAAAAGAATTTCAAAAAATTTTAAATAATTTTGTATTTGTTTTGAAACTTATATGTAATTGTCATTTTTGAAAGCAACTTTACACATTCAAAGTCTTGCATATTTTCTTCTTTGGGGGATTTTTCTAAATAAAAATGCCCACTAATAATTCCCTTAAGTGTATACTTAAAGCATATAAAGTATAATTTAAGTGTATAAAGCTAGGAGTATCATTTCCTAATAGAATCCCAGAGTCATGAAGTCTTTAATTTCAATGAAAGAGCTCCTAATTGTTCTTGCCCTCTGCACCACAAAAGCGTCATGATTTAATACTGGGATGAAACCTGAGTTTGCAAATGCAACGCTCATTGTAACAAGAAACAACCTGAATTTTGTAAGCCAACTCATGTGGAAGCTCTTTTCCAAGAGTTTCAGGTTAGAATCCTCGAAGATCACTCATACTCAGAAGCTGTTTAATTGTCATCTGAATGTAATTTTTTTCTACAGTTCAACACTCATTTTTTTGGCTGCAGAATGAATGACTTCAGCTATTTTATCATTAAATCAACATATGCTTAAACCACTTTTTAGTTTTTGTTGATGAGGTTACCCAAGGAATGAAAATATCTTCAATATTAAAGAAACAAAGTTAGGGGTTTAAATTTATTATTTCATGGGCTAAACTAACTTGTAACTTTAAATAATAGTAGTTTAATAAACCAGTGGGAGGATTTTTGTCAGGTAAGATGCACCTCATCTGTTTCCTATCTCTTGGGATCACTGTCTTTTGTTGAGTGTTATCTAGGATCTTGAAAAGCTTTGTTTCATAGATTTTGTCTGTATCTGTCTTATTGCTTCAATAAGGTCCCTATTCAGTATGGTCTCTATTACTTTTTCTACACTGGAAGCAAAGTGTGTGAACTGATTTTAACAAGAAAGGATTCGTTAAAAGTTTTTGGAAGAGAGAAAGCGCTGCTGAGGCTATTGTAAATGATGACATACCAGCCATTGTGGAATGGCGTGGAAAATAATAAATGAATATTTCATTGATTTACTTATTTAACCCAAGCACAGGAAAATTAATTTAGTCTACTTAAGAAATTATGTGGTTGGGGCGCCTGGGTGGCGCAGTCGGTTAAGCGTCCGACTTCAGCCAGGTCACGATCTCGCGGTCCGTGAGTTCGAGCCCCGCGTCGGGCTCTGGGCTGAAGGCTCAGAGCCTGGAGCCTGTTTCCGATTCTGTGTCTCCCTCTCTTTCTGCCCCTCCCCCGTTCATGCTCTGTCTCTCTCTGTCCCAAAAACAAATAAACGTTGAAAAAAAAAATTAAAAAAAAAAAAAAGAAATTATGTGGAAATTGACCTCTTATTTTGAGTCAGAATAGGGTGATTTTTCCTGCAGAAACAAAGATACCCCCAAAATTTTATGTACTGCTCCATCAGAGGACCCAGGCTGATGTAACAGCCAGTATCTGGGGTCTCTAGTTTGATAGTCAAGGTTAACCCAAAAAGTGCCAAAACTTCAAAATGTTTTATTTCTTCTTCTCAGATACGGTGCACATCACATTCACCCATATTCTATTGACAAAAACTAGTCACGTGCCTATTATCTGGATATAGGACCCTATAAGCAGGGGCCCTATAATGTAAGTCTCCTGAATGTTTTCAACAATAGAAAAATCGATCATGCTCAATAAAAATTATAAATTAGTGGATGCTCAATAAAAATTAAAAATCAGTGGTTCTTAATCTTTTGAATTCTTAAGAAGTTCTTACAGAAAAGTACAAATATGCAACAAATATGGATATTTTTCATACAGTAATATCCTAGGCATTGTGAACCCCTATGGTTTACCCAAGGACCAAAGGCCATAGACTCTAGATTAAAAACCTCTGATTATATAGCTTTGATGTTCTACATCTTTGGGGCCAGGAGAAATCTCAGGTTATTTTAAATTTTACAGAGTGGAGAGGTCATATTTTGAGAAAAACAGAATGTACTCCAATTTGATTGATTAAAATTCTAATCTGTTTATAAACATATCAACATATCCCATGGAATAAATATAAATATATTCAATATTTGTAATACATGTGAATTAAAAAGTCATTTAATATACCAGGACTTATGCTTTATTTTCAGAAGTATTGGTTGAACCATCTTAACAAAAAAAATTCTTTAAGCTGAAAAAAGTTTGCTAAACTACATTTGAATTTTTAACTCACTCATTTGATTGGACCTGTGAGAATAACAAAACACCTGTTGGTCAAAGAGTGTTACTTCTGTTTCTTTTAAGAAATCTTGCCAGATTTGTCAGACTGTGAGGCTACACATGCTCCATTAAAAGCCAGAGAATACCGTAACAATCCTGAAATAAGAAATGAAAGAAGTATTGTTTCATTTCTGTTTTGAAGAATGGAAAAGAAACTAAATCAAGAATGAGAAATACCAAAAAAACCAAAGAGTAAAATATTTCTGTTTAGGGCACAATTTTATCCATCTTATTTTGTATGTGAGATCTTTATGTTTATACTGTTATCATTATGAAGTTTGAAAATAGGTGAGAATATATTTATTGATCTAAGAAAAGAATATTATTTTTAAATTTATTATATTTACTTAGATTTGGATTCTTTGAAAATTATAATTTTGTATCTAAAAACAGTAAACATGTACCACAAACTGCCTTGGGGTTTTTTAGAACAAAGTCAGGAAGCAAATTAATAAAGAAACCACAGTAGGATGACATGAACACTGTAATAATCAGAGTTCCAATAGTCAAAATAGAAAAATACTAGGCACATTTATTGACGAAGGAACTATTTTCAAAAGCACAGGCAGAGGGTCAGATAAACCACAGTAACGCTGAAGCACTTAGAGTTAGTAACACTAAAGCCTGTTACGCAGAAGCTCAGAAGACAGAGGTGACAGCAGGTGGTGGAACCGACAATCAGAGTCTTGCAGAGAAGTGTGCCTAGAGAAGAGCAATGACTTTTGGTAGAAGGGTGCCACCATCCCAAGATGATCACCCAGGAAGGAAGGAATCAGTGCCAGGGTCTTAGTGACCTTACTTTCCTGCCTCCTTCTGATCTGCTGGGGTTTCCCTTTGGTAAAACCCAGCTGGAAAAGCCAGAAATCAAGGAAATGGATCTTGAAGAGCAACTGGAAGGACTCTGGCCCAAATATTTAGGTAAATAATTGGAGGATTTTATTTTATTATTTTATTTTATTTTATTTTATTTTATTTTTAAATGTTTATTTATTTTTGAGAGAGAGAGAGCACAAGTGGGGTAAGGGCAGAGGGGGGGTGGACAGAGGATCTGAAGCAGGCTCTGCGCTGACAGCAGCAAGCCCAATGTAGGGCTCGAACTCACAAACCATGAGATCATGACCTGAGCCGGTGCCGTATGCTCAACTGACTAGCCACCCAGGCGCCCCAAGAACTGGAGAATTTTGAAAATATGAAATAATATGATCATGAGTGGATTATACTCCAGATCTATGTTTTAACTGCAAAGTAGCATTATATCTTGCCTCATCATTATTTTCCTCTACTCCTCCCATAGGGAAGAAGGAGGGATGAAGAAGCAGAACAAGTCTCCTCAGAGACTTCTAGTCTCAACATCTATAAATTCCTCTCAGCAGGATGCCACACTTATAAATCTTTTTATCCTAAATGCCTAGCATGTATTTAGCACACAATAAATATTTATTGAATTAAGGTAATGAATAAGTGAACGAATCATGTTTAAATGGGAAGGAACTGATGTAAATAAATCCCAACAGTAAAAATGGAAATCTATATAACACAGATTGTTAATCCTAAATGTAACTCCAACTGTGATTTCTCATAAATGTATGTGAAACCCAGATACTTTAATTCTCTAACACCCTGGCCTATGTTTCAAAATTATTCCTTTAGGTAATCTCATGCAAGTCTCTGTATATCTAAACACACAACAGGCCCTATGTTTTCAATTTATTTTATGGTACGATGGTTCTTGAAATATATCATTACTAATTCCTCCAGTTTTCTTTGGGTGTTATATTGTAACATATTAATCTCTAAATGAAAACAGGATGATTTGTTGGAATGAATCGGTACTCACTTAGGCCACCCCAGAGAAATAAATCTCAACACTTTCAGGAGAAGCAGGGGAGACTTGTTCTTTTGGCCTCAGCTTGGCTCACCCAGAGAGTGATCATCTTTAAATAGCATAAAGATCAGAGTCCCTTAGAGACCCAAAACGTGTAGCTAAATCTACTTCCAAGTCAGTTTTCACTTGACTGAAAACACTGCCCCTATGTAATTTACACCCAGAAAGCCTATATCCTCCAGCTAATTATGAAGTCATCCTACTCTGTCCTTGACTTTTCCTTCTCTTTTCTTCTTCTATACCAGGTATAAAACATTCTCAAGTGACATCAACAATTATATGGAAAAAGAAGGAGGGCCAAAGTATATGCATAATCTGCCAATTTCTTTATAGGCTTTATGATAGAAACCAACAGGTTTTTTGTTCAAATTCTATGCATTCTACCTTGAACATGGATATGACAAAAATGTCTCCTGTGTAATAGATGGTGAAGGAAAAATTAAAGGAAAAGGGAAAAGGAAGCAAAGGAGAAAGAAAGAGAGAGAAAGATCATTTTCTTCTGCTTACCCATTTGTAATTCCTGAATCAGATGTTTCAGATCAAAGTAAGTAACAAGGGAAAAAATGGGGGAAAAATGTGTAAGAGAAACAATACATGTCACCTCAAGTCTTCCAGAACCTTAAATAGATCATGGGGTCAGTTTGATGGACGATGCAGAAAGATCTTACTGACTCAGGTGAACTTTAAGACAAAGACAAAGGAATTAGGGGAGAAGATGTAAATTCCATGTAAAGAAAGACCATGAGCTTTTGAGTCAGAATAGGTGGGTTTCAGTGTGGCTATAACTTCAAATGTGTCTTTTGACCAAGAAAAAAAGGATCCTGGTCAGTAAGTGGCCATAAGATGAGCTAAAAACAATTGCTAAGAAGTTTCTCTTAGAGCCAAGAGAACTTCTGCAGTTGCTTGGTAAGAAGGCATTTTTTGATGCAGGAAACAAAAACAGTGAACAATAAATAAATAAGATTGGTGTACATAACCTATAGGGATCCTTCCAACTCTTGCACACTGTCCCAAGGACTCTGAGGTCTAGTTAAGTTACTTCTTTGGATCAAAACATTCATCTATGGAAAGCTGCGTTCAGCAATCAACCAGCGTACAACTAACAGTCCCATAAAGCAAATCAGGGCAGTTCATTATCAAAGGGTACATTTTGACAACTAGTTTATCTTAGTGGTCACAATATGAAATTATATTGTTTAAAGCCAAACATTCTTTGTATGATTGAGGTTTTAATGGTGGGAATTTAATGACATAATTTTTTTTTAGTTTTTTTTTAAATGTTTTCAAAGATACACATGTCCTAGGATTTGTCAGATGCTTAGATGGGTAGAATATAGTGGAAAAGGGGAAGAAACACAAGGTGAAAATGTCAGAGTAGTTGAGGACTAGATAATACAGGCCATGCTGAGGTTTGATAAGAAATTGTATTTTCGTCTCAGAGCAACATGAACCAATTAAAAAGGTTTAAGAAGAGGAATATACAGTCTGAACTATTATTTCTATATAGTTTTGAGTCTATTGAATAATGTGGTGGGCTAGAAATTTTATAAGGGCAATAGCAAGAATCTTGTCCTTTTTTTAAATATAATGCCTTCTGTTAGATATATGTAGATATATGGTACTTGCTGAACTAACTAAAATGTCTTTTTGGTGAATAATAGTGCTTATAGTAGTCATCACCCTTCAGTGGTCCCTCCTAATATAATTCTCTCCTTTGACTGTAGACAGAACCTGTGACTTGTATCTAACCAACAAAATATGCCAAATGTGATGGAATATCATTTCCACGACTAAATTAGATAAGATTATAACTTCCATCTTACTAGCAGCCCGTGTTGCCTTCTGGACTTGTACACTGGGATGAAGCAAATCAATTCTGTCAGTTTTTAAATCTGGATGTAAATCCTCATTCAGTCATACTTTCAGATGAGACTTCAGCCCTGGCTGACATTTTGACTTCACACTCATGAGAGACCCTACGTCAGAGAAGCCAGAGAAGCCATGCCCAGACTCTGACACCACAGAAGTTGTACAATAATAAATATGTTAAGCCACTACTTTTGTAGCAATTTATTACATAGCAATAGATAAATAGTATTATGAAGAGGTACTCAATTCACACTCATTCTTTTCTGAGAATGATTTTTGCATACAAGTGTAGGTGTTTGGGCTAAGAAACCAGGCACTCTGGCCACACTATTAGTTAATTCATGGGTAGTTTTCAGACCTGAACTAGGCCATTTGGAATCTGTCTCCCAAGAATTTAACATTTAGAAAAGAGAGATAATGGAGTGGAGGTAAGTCACATTACTAGTGCTACTCTAGAAAAAAGGTTGAAGAACTCCTAACATTGAGGGTATAATTCGAAAAACCATATTTATGCCAATGGCAGTGGCAAAGTAGGTGGATTTCAAAAACAACTCCTACATATTTAGATTACAAAACTTGAATTTATCCATACAACCTTTAAAATAATAATATAGGTGTGAGAAAATAAGTTCAGAAATTTATAGTCCTATAGCCCTAGCCTTTCATTTTATATTAGGGGAAGAGTTGAGTTAAATTTGTGGCCAACAATTTTTTGTCAACTGTTTTCATCGTGGATCATGAAATTTGGGAATACAGGATATACATACATGTACTAATCATGGCACTTGGTTAAAAAAAGTGATCAGTGAAGGATGCATAGTGACACAGTCAAGTGTTCAACTCTTGATTTCAGCTCAGGTTGTGATCTCACTGTTCATGAGATCCAGCCCCACTTTGAGTGCTGCCCTGACAGCCTAGAATTGAATTAGAATTCTCTCTCTCTCTCTCTCTCTCTTTCTCAAAATAAATAAATAAACGTTAAAAAAGCAATGAATGATAATAATTTGAGCTGTAAGTGGAGAATGATTAAAATTATAATTTTGAGAGGATAATACCCAAAATGCAGAGGCACTTTTTTTTTCTTTCAGAATATGAGAAATAAGGAAAGGATAAGATGTGATAAAAATTCATCTGTATATTTGTAAAATAAATACACTAGACAGAATGTATCCTAACCTCCTTTAAAGTTATAAATTTTATGACCGTACAAAGAACTTATTATGGGGGGGGGGGGGGTAAGGTGAGAAAATTCCATTTACACTACTGCCATTCCAACTACTTCCAGAAGAGGGCAGCACAAAGGAAGAGAAGGAAGACGCAATGCCTTAAGCCTTTTCTTAGTTCTTAGAAACCCAGTTACATTAAATATCACAAATAAACCAAGTTAAAAGAAAGAGATGCTTTGATGCAAGAAAAACTCAGATAAGACATTTATAAATCTGGAGGGGGATTGGTATACACAAAGGTATAAGTTTGAGTTGTTATTTACTATGATTGATAATTAATCCTACATCATCCATCATCACAATTACTAATACACAAAAATCACCAACAATCTAATGGAGACTTAATATCAGGTTCCTTTATAAAAGAAGCGCTATTCTGGGTTCATATTTAGGCATAAAATGATAACTCAAAATGTCAACGTCAATTCAAGGCACCAGGAGGCAACAGTCACTCTGAATCTAGAAATTGTAATCTAATTAGCATGGCATTCCTCATTGGGTGGTGAGTGCATGGAAATTTGAATAGCTACTTTCCTTGTCTTTAAATGTGTATGCATGATCACAAGAGATGGAGAAACTGACTTGTAAAGTTTGAACAAGATGCAAGATTGTTTTTCTGTGTGGTCTCTCTTCTTGAAGTCTAATTTAAACTATTTACAAAATCTACCAAAACATAGCAAGGAACAATGGTGGAACTCTGAATTATTCCAAACCCCTTCTTTTTTCACCACTCAAGCTGTACACAGACATAACCACCAAGAACTAAATTGTGCCCTTTACTGCAGACAGGATGCCTTAGAGAAAGTCTCATGTGTGGATTTATGATAGAATTTGGCCCAATATCCTGTGTTAGGCAGATCCAGTCTTGTTTGTCACATTTATCTGGTTCAATAGCCATTATCTTAACTGTCATTTGTTATTGTGTCTATTAGAATACTCTGAAAAAGACTAAAGTTACACAAAACATTTTGAAAAGAGGAGATATTAAGAATTTATTCAGTTTGGGGATTTTTTTCTATTGGGCATGAGTGTATACGTATTTTAGTCATCAGTATCTCATGTTATGCAAATATATTTTACCTGTAGGTAACTGTTTTACGACATCCACGCATTTAAGGGATCCATTGCTAAAATGACCCAAGAAGAGGAAAAATAATTGAACAAAAGAATGCAACTATAATATAATTCAAATGTAAAAATTGTGAGGCAGAATTCTGAACTTTATGACTACTATTTTATGACTACTACTTATCAATGAAATAACTGTGCCTTGGAAAAATGTGCATGACTGGCTATATGGATATAACAAAAGTAGTTTGATTTATATAAAAAGTTCATTTGGTGGCATCCGGGTGACTCAGTCGGCTAAGCATGCAACTCCTGATTTTGGCTCGGGTCATGATCTCATGGTTTGTGAGTCTGAGTCCCACGGCAGGCTCTGCACTGACAGTGTGAGGCCTGCTTAGGACTCTCTCTCTCTCTCTCTCTCTCTCTCTCTCTCTCTCTCTCTCTCTTTCCCTCCCCAATTCATGCTCTCTCTCTCTCTCTCTTTCTCTTTCAAAATTAATAAACATTTTTTAAAAAGTTCATTTAGTCTGCTCTAAAATAAAATAGCTAAACCATCTGTATAACAGCAAAAATTGCAGAGTGGTAAATATAAAGATACTGGACTAGAATTCAAGAGACAAAGAGTTAGACTAGGGCTGGCAAATACTTTCAACTCGAGTACCAATTCCAAATTATATAGCACCTACTTAAAACACTTTGATGAGAATGAGTTATGGACTACAGCTGGATTCAGCAGGAAACATACTGATTAGCAATTTTTATCCTAGGTAGGTATAGAGGGAAATGTGTTTGGGGATGGAGGTAAGGGTCAAGTGTGGAATCCCTGTCCTCAGCAATATTGCTGAAATAAGGACTCCAATTTAAGCCCTACCCTATTTGTAGAATGCGGATGAAGGGAGGGGTGTGCCTCTATTTTTTATCTCTATTTCTTCCTAGTTCTTTTATCTCTAGTTCTTTTATTTCTGAAAAGAGTATGTGGAAATAACCACATTTTTCAATTTAAAGACTGTTTTATTCAAAAAGGGTTTAAATATTCAGAGGGAGGACCACAAATATTGAAAGAGAAAAATCTGTGCTGCCCAAACCACGCTCAAACTAATTTGTAAACCAGCTGGAATTCTGCTTCGGCAAACCATTGCTTTTATTTAAGCATGGACAGGAACCAGGATTAGTTAGTTGGAGAGAATAGTAATTGAGACGCACTGTTGATGAGTAACCTTTCTCTACTTTGGAGAAGATCTTCACACGTTCTAACAAATACAAAGGAAACAATTTTCTCTCCACTCTCTGTTATGAGAAGACAAGTGAGAACATGTAATTGAAAGGTGAATTCAAGACCAAGCCAAACAAATAACAAAACCCAACAAAAGCAAGCCAAACAGCAGAGAAAGCACTCTGCACAGCAGACACTCAAGTTTACTTGTGGAGAGCTTTGGTCAATAATGGCAGGAGATCCAATGAAGAGATTCATGAAAGCTCTAATCTGTTTCCTTTTTTTTTTTTTTAATCCTTTAATGCTTATTTATTCTTGAGAGAGACAGAGCATTAGCAGGGGAAGGGCAGAGACACACACACACACACACACACAGAATCCGAAGCAGGCTCCAGGCTCTGAGCTGTCAGCACAGAGCTTGATGAAAGGCTTGAACTCACGAACTGTGAGATCATGACCTGAGCCAAAGTTGGACATCAACCAAATGAGCCACCCAGGCGCCCTCTAATCCTTTTCCTTTTAAGTAGATTGTTACTCACACAAAGTCCTTAAACCCACAAAGAGCAAAACAAGGCATATTCTCTGGAGTTGTTCTGGCTCAGATGCAGAATTTTACCTCTAAGGTAAGATTAAGTGGTGACCAATAATATTGGTAGACTTGTGACAGGGAAGAAAATTACACTTAGGTATTTGTGTCTTATTAAAATATTATTTTTTGTACACAGTTTTCCTAAAGTTCCTTTGGAGAAGGCTGCTACTTTTCATCAAAATGCATCCCTCCTTTCTTTCACAGCAAGAAAATTGAAGCTGGGCATATCCTCTGGCTGAAAAGGTACCTCCCAGCCAGGCCTATGGTCTGACCATAGACATCAGTTCTCTGTACCATGAAGATAGCAGAGGTGATGTGAGCCACTTCCTGCTCCTGGCCTTGTTTTAACCTTGGACATTTGTGATCTTCTCTCCCTTCCTATGAGCTGGCATGCACACACACACACCTGTGACCCAGATTTTACCATGAAAATGAGGTTAATGTTCTGGGGGAGGACAGAGCAGTAAGAGAGGAAGGGATTTGAGTCTCTGACAACGTGAAACAGAGATACCCCCAAAACCTGGATTGTTTCCTAAAGATTATTATGTGAGAGAGGAGTAAATGAATGTTTTTCCTTAAGCCATGGTTTTTGGGAAGCTCTATTGTAGCAGGTTAAGTGAGAACTAAAAGATTTTCTCCAGATATTTTTACATTTATTTACATTTACATTTTACATTTACATATTTTATATTATATTTACATTTATGATATTGCATATAGCATTGTAATATCATATATATATACATACACACGTATATGTATGCACACACACTTATAATAAGACGGCGACCATCCCTGTACCCTTCTCTCATGATAAATAAAACATTGCCAATATGATTATGGTCCTGTGTGCTTTTTACCAATCAAGATTCTGTCTTTCCTCAACCTCTGAAGTATATATCAAGTAATTTTGAAGTTGATGCTTAATATTCCTTGTCATGTTTTTATATTTTACTAAGTATGTATGTTTTCTCAAACAATATCTGAATGTTTTATAACATTATAAAAATTTTATCTTTAGCAGCTGAAAATCTTACCTGCAAATACAAAAGAATCTGCTTTGGTTAGTTTAAACAGAAAAGGATTTTATTATAGAATATTAAATAATTCATAGAATCTCCAGGATTCTCAAAAGGCAGTCTAAAACTGCACAGTTTAACCACATCACAAAAGTTTCTCTAATGAAAACATCAAGGCTTCTAATCAGTAACTGTGAAGCTGTGGGATGTAAAGAAAATAACTTTGTGTCTGGGCACTCTGGATGAATTTTGCTGAAAACTTAGGATCCTGGGAGAGTAGTAGATTTCCAGAGATATTTACCTAATTCTGGAGGTATGTGTGTATATTTCAAAAGAAAATAAGGCCCAGGACCTTGGAGACATTTGTAGGTCACAAAAAACTAGAGAGATACATGAGGCTTCTATGACTCCTGGAGACATGTATGTATATTCCAAAAGGCTCAAGTGAGAACCCAGAATCCCTTCCATCCCATCTCCACAGAGCAAAGGTTTTTCTTCTTCCTTCCAGGAGAGGAGAGGGAAGGCAGCTCTCCTGCATAAAAGGAGGGAATCCATTTTCCCTGTGCCTCACCAATGGAATGTCCAGCTACATATGTAGAGAGTTTTTCTATCTGGCTTTCATCACATCACCTCAGGGGTAAGAATTCAGGTGAGGAGGAATCACACACCTATTAATTATAAAGTAATAAATATGAAATCTCCCTGATCAGATCACTTTATGTACACATTCAGAATAAGATTAATAAAGATGAATATTAAACCCCAACAAGTCCCTGGGAGTAGGTACTAGAAAATCCAACACACCACTCCCCCCCCCCAAAACACAGTACATCACCACTGTACTAATCAGATGCCTTGGTCAGGGTATTGGGGGAAAAGGCTCTGAGGCAGAGACTTCTGTGGGGTATATTTATTGGGGATACTCTCAGGAACAGAACCTCTAAGAAAGTGAGGGAAGTAACTTAGAGGGAGAAATTGAACTGTAATAAAATGGTAACAGAGGCCTCAGTCAATGCCTTAGAGAGCTGTGGACATTTAGAATTGTCCTAAATTTAGACTAAGAGTTTATACCCCTAGAACTGACCAGTCATTGTTTACAAGCTGTCTCTGGGGAAGAGCTGCCCTCCAAGAGCAATTCCTGGAGAAAGACTCAGCTGACATCTATCGTTAGCAACATTCTGGCAACTTCAAGATGGCTCCTTAAACTTCAAGGGAAGATCTGAGCAGTGTGCTTCTGCACCTAGCACCAGATCACTTCTTCCAAATGTAGCCATCTCTTCAACTTGCTCATTTCTGAATCCAAGACCTGCATGAATACATCTGATGGGAGGAAACTTTAAGACCTCTGGTGCACAGGAAAGACTTACCTACATCCAAGTGTGTGTTCCATTAAGGACAAAGTGCTTTCCTGTTCGTGACAGAAGGTGTCCATGCCACTCAACTCAACATCAGTTGGCTGCTAGTCCCCTATGGTATGCAACTGCATTCTCACAGGGCAGAGGTGGGGAGCCAGTAAGGGGTGGTGGCAGTTATGTCGGGGTCGGGCGCTGCTGCTAGAAATCTAACATTTAGCAGTAGCCTGGTCACCTTTCATGAAGGGACATCCATGTTGAGCTATGAAACCACCATAATAGCAAATAGTCATTTCGGACATAAACAGACACAAACATGACATAGGTATGTAAAATAAAATTTACTTTTCTAAGTAATGTTTACTTATCTTAGTATAGAAAGAAGTCAGTGCCATCAGAATACTGCAAATTAGAATGTAGCAATCAGAACTGCAACAATCAGCAGCATTATCCATTAATAAATTTTCATATGACTTATGTTCTCCAGAAAAGGGAAAAATTGCAGGTGAAAAATCTTATTGAAAGTTATGTCAATTCTCTGAAAGCTCAAATGCTCTCCTTCTACCCCAATGTCATATACTAAAACCTGAAAAGGTTCTTCAAACAGGCTCATATGGCTATATGCCAAAGGCAATATCATATAAGGTGGGCAGATTTCATCAATCTAGGTGCTATAAAATATAATAATATAGTTCAATCAGAGGATCCATTATTAAGGGTTCATTTATCACCCTTGGCCTCCCTGGTTTAAGTGCTCTTCTCAAATGAGAGCTAAGAAACTGGAGCAATGATTATATCTGGGACTCACGCTAACAGATCCTATTCTTGTTGACCCTGAAGGTGTACTGCCATCTCCACATGGTAAAAGCCAACTCTTTAAGGTACAGTTACTGAAGTGAGAGGGAGAGGGATGTATTTTCCAGATCAATAGCACCACATCAAGTACCAGTGAATTTGCTCTAGTGAAAAACTACATCCTCAATGGAGTCATCACTTTATTAAGCTGACATTCATAACCCTTATTTCCCAAAGCCCAAGTACAACATGTAAGGTAAATGAACCTGTAATAAAGATAATCACACCTGCATCTTTCAAGTTTTGGATAAAGGTAATCTGTATGATTTCTTAGGGATACAGTACTTCTTTGACTTACATTTTGGTAGGGAACTGGTATTCCATGATCTACCACTTGACTCTTCTTCCTTGACAATCTTCATACTATTTTTGAAATTGCTGAGAATGCCTAATTCAATCATATACTTAGGAAATAGAACAAATAATGGGAGGGCTGTGTTTTCCCATCTCATAGGCCCACTATGACATGGTCTTATATCAAAACTCCATGTATCACCTGACCTCAACTCTCCTCAAGCCCATCATGACTAGTAAACCACAAGAATGTTCTGGGTGGTGCTATCAGTTTTCTCTTGGAGATGTGACAAAATACACATATTTAGAAGTTTAAAACAATACCAGTCATTATCTCACAACCAGTAGGTTAGAATTCTAAGGGTCTCACCAGGCTAAAATCAAGATGCTGCTTCAAGGATCAATCCAATGGCTGGCAGAATTTAGTTCCATGTACTTGTTGGACTGAGGTCCCCATTTCTTCACTGGCTTTCATCCAGGGGTTATTTTTGGCTTGTAGATGCCACCTGCATACTCTGGCTCATGACCTCCTTCACCTTCAAAGCCAGCAATGGCTGATGAATTCCTTATGCTTTGAATCACTCTGACCCAACCCCTTTCTGAAATATCTCTCTGTTTTCCTTTTGTGCTGGCATTGCAGTGTTCTTTCTCAAGGATTCCTGATCTTTTTTCATTCAAGATGCTCTGGATTTGTAAACAATGGATTAAGAAATGGTAAGATGACTTCTGTGGCCAAAAAGGAGTTAGACTGTTAGAAAGTGGCTTCACATAAACTTGGATAAAACAAATCTCTAATCCTAATGAAGTTTTCAAATACCAGTTTATTGTAATAAAGTAACATCTCAAATAATATTTATAATTTGAAGTAATTTAATTGCACACTTCAATTGTCTCAAATAGGTATTGTATGGTATTAGAGATAAGACTATAGTCTATATTTTGATGCATATGCGTGTGATAACTCTATGATATGTGTGCGTGAGAAAATATAGAAATAACAAGGTATAGATATGATAGTGGACACAGAAAATGTGTGTGATGTCATATGCAAACTAAATAAAATAATGACCTATATTTAAAATATGCACATGTATTATTGTACTTCATATTAAAAATATTATAATACTAATTTTCTCTTAGTATAATTAGTACATGAATACAAATAATTTTATTTATTTATAATTACTTATAATTTATTTATATTACTTATAATTATTTATTTATAATTACTATTATTTGTATATTATACAAATAATTTGTATATATATACAAATACTTTAGTAGTTTATTTGGTGTTTATTAGATAGAATCTATTTCTAGCTAAGATAGAATCTAGCTCAACTGAGCTAGAAATTTCTCTGTCTCATAACCTAGAAAGAATTTGTTCCACCAAGTCATCTTATCTGATGCCCAGAGCATATTGTCTTTCTCTACATGGTCTGAGGACTTGCTACCATGTCCACTTTCCAAGAGGCAGGATAGAGGAAGGAGACCAGAGAAGACAGTTTCCCTCCTTTTACAGTACAACCCATAAATAGCCCACCTCACTTCTGACTACATCCCTTGGGAAGAACTTAGTCACATGGCCACACAGAGCTGCAAGGCAGATAGAAAATATAATCAACACTGAGATAGATGGCATATATTAAGCACCTACTTAGTTACTATACTAAGCCTTCAATGTTGAAGTTTATTTTCATTTAATATTCAAAACTAACAGCAGGCCTATATTACAATTGACTTGTCTGAAGTCACAAATTTGGAAAATTAGGACCAGAACTCAAGTTTTGCAATGCGTAGCTCTTTTCCCTTTCACTCTATCGTGCATTAGTGACAGACTCATGACTGCATGCTAGGGCAGAAGGGGTTTATGCATGTAATGTGATGTACCCAGAAAGCCAACAAGAAATTGTCTTTTCCATCAAGTGCTTTATGCAAAACACCATGTTAGATGTTTTTAGACTCTTCCTTGGAGAAGAAGAATAAAAATGAAAGGCCTCTCGATGGGAGGCCATCTATAAATTATGCTCAGCCTAAAAATTTTTGCAACTAAATTCCACCCAGAAGAATGAGCATCTCTAAATTTCAAGACCCAATATAGACATGATGTCAACTGCAATTGTGCCTGTTCAGTCTCCAGTGCTTCCTGTCCAGCACAAATCCCTGTGGTCCAACAGGTATCATTTACCCTGACGATTTCCCTCCTCAGTACAAAACAAGCATCCACTTAAATCAGCTCCATTTCAATGGCTTCCTAGTGAGACATTTCAAAACAACAACAAAATGCAAGTATATCATCATACAGAAAGATACATAATTTATGGGAAGAATAGTGTAGCTCAGGAGTTGAAACAGAGATGACAGTTTATAAAAATGATCACAGATTTTAAATACCTAAACCAATACCAAAAAACAAACAAAAAACCCATCCCACCCTTGAAAAAAGAGAAGACAGAAAGGAATAGGAAACAGCTATGCAAGCTGGGACAAATTATACCCATATTATGTCCCACTTTGGTGGCCCTTAACTCTCATGGCAGACAGGAACTTAACTCAAAGCAAAGACCAAATCTCTCCAGCAGTAGTTATTCATAACTCCACTTCATAGGAGCAATTCCTACTTTTACAACACCTTACCCTCAAGTAGTAATTATCAAAAGTGGTGAACGGGGTTAAAAATTCATACCAGCCCCACAAAGGGCTTGATCTGAGCACAAAATCTTTCTGGAATGAAATGGAAGACGGAATATTTCATGCCCCTGGCTTCTCAGAGTTTATTGGCTTTTGTGTAAGAAGGAGAAATCGATTGAAGGGATTTTGTGGTCTCTAACACAAGGTCCAGAAGTATTTTTAAGAGAGAAAGAAAAAATGGATGATTTTGTCATGAGCAGAGCATGCTAGAAATCTTTAATTTTTTTTTCAACGTTTATTTATTTTTGGGACAGAGAGAGACAGAGCATGAACGGGGGAGGGGCAGAGAGAGAGGGAGACACAGAATCGGAAACAGGCTCCAGGCTCTGAGCCATTAGCCCAGAGCCTGACGCGGGGCTCGAACTCACGGACCACGAGATCGTGACCTGGCTGAAGTCAGACGCTTAACCGACTGCGCCACCCAGGCGCCCCTAGAAATCTTTAAATATGCAAATGGATAGTCAAAGCCTTGTATATTATAGTTTTACATTTTGAAGATGAAAATTCATCTTCAGAGGACTGACATAATCTTCATCCCATACAGACTTCCATGCCAAAGGCTCTTTATTGGAGAGCAGCTGTGTGGGCAAATGTTAAAGTGGTAGAAACCAAGATGTTGTGACATTAGCATTACCTTATCTCTATTCCTCCTTTCTTCTGAGGAAATAGGAAACTCGTTTGTCTCCATGAACCATTTCCCCTCTAGGACAAACAGAAGAAAAGGAGATAGGGGTGGGGGGAAAGGGCAGTAGGGTAGTGCCCCAGGGCAAACACACCAATCTAGTCTCTGCAATTTTTCCTAGGTTGGGGTAAAGTGGCCAGTGGGCAGCTAGGGCCAGCCAGCTCCACCTCTTGCCTTGAGGATTCTCCTTACAACCTTTTAAAGCTTAATTTCTTGGTTATTTTGGAGACAATGCTTATGAAGGCTGTAAGGGTACCAATACTCACTTAAAATGAACCATGGTGAGAGACCTCTATAGTGGTTTGCACACCTCTGTCTTCCACTGCTGGAGGTCCTCTTGGCCCTGCCAGCTACACATGCACAGATGAACCTGTTTCTGTTTCAGTTCACACAAGACAATCTCCTGCATCATCATCTCCTTGCATGTAGGAGCTGGTGATCTCCATATTCTATGTAAAGTGTAATGAGCAGGGCTAGCCTCTGGAAATCCATCCATGCATCCATGCATCCACCCATCCATGCTTCCACCTCTCCTAACTTCTATCCTTCCTTCCTCCCCAGCTTCCTTTCATTACTGTCATGGCTGCCCACTACATGAGGTTGGAGCATCTCCAATTAATCTGTGCTTTCAGGGGCACCTGGTTGTCTCGGTCAGTAGAGCATGTGACTCTTGATCTCAAGGTGGTGAGTTTGAGCTCCACATTTGGTGGAGATTACTTAAAAATAAAATCTTTTTTAAAAAGTTACCTTAAAAACAATCATCATCATCATCATCATCATCATCATCATCTGTGTTTTCAAGTTCTTTCTGGCAAACCTGAAATACATATATCTGCATTTAAACTCAAAGCTGTGGTTGTTGAAGAAGCTCCCAATGGCTCCTTGCTGGCCATGGTTGTTGCCAGAGAGAGAGGCTTGGGTCACCCACAGGGCAAATTCTGGTGGTCATGCATCTGTCCCAGATGCCAAGAATGAACAAATTTCCACCTGTCCCATGCGGAAGTTGCTTCCATATGGGCCTCTATCACTGCTGCTGATAATGGGGGTGGAAGAGGAGGCTATAGGGCCACTCTAAGGACTGCAGCACCTCACGGTTTTTGTGTGCCAGTCACAGCCTAGAGGCTTGGCTGGGCCAGTCAGGCTAACTTGGATTCCTGGTGCAGGTGGGCTGGGCCTGGGGGACTGTAGGAGAAACAGAGGCCATAGAGACCTCAGACCCTGGCACAGTCAGGCTCTCTTGCTGAGACTGAGAATGAGAAATTTCTTGAGGTTTTAAGACTCTATGGACGTGTAAAATAGAATACATGCAGTCCTGGCTCATGCAGCTTCTCACAATTCTGTTCAGCAAAATGCAGGGAACTGTTAATCAGTGTATATATGATAACTCCCAAGCAACACATATTTACCAGGGGTACATCCTACTTTTGACTCTGGAAGAGCTCTGGGGAAGCATAGGAGGGTTGCCATGGAAGGTGTTCAGCTTGTTGCCAAAGGTGAATATTTTGCTGAACATAAAGTCTGCAATCTTGATGTTCATGGCAGCATCCAAGAAAAGGTTCTCTGCAGTTAAGTCTCTATGAACAATAAGCTTCTGGTGACAGAACTGTACAGTAGATGTTAGTTCATGGCATTTGGTTCAGATGTCTTTCTTGGCTACTGCCTGCAGCACCAGGGACTCAAATACCTCTCCTCCACTAGTATCCTCTATGGGAAGATAGAGTATTTCTCAGTCTCTATCCCTTCAAATAATTTCACTACATTGGGGTGATTCAATGCCTTCATGAATCTACTTCATGGAATCATTTCTGGAGGCTGAGTTCTGTTGAGTTTTATCAATGATCTTCACATCTATCTCTTTCCCAGTCAAAAGGTGCTGGGTCAGTTTCACCTTGGTGAAGTTATGCTTGGTGAGGTTACCATTGACAATGTTCTTGAAAGACCAGCAGTTGCCAACCTGGGCCTCCTGCTCATCAGACGGGACTAGCTGAGAGGCACTGCAGTGTGTTGGACTTACTGATGGGGTTGGAGTCAAGGTGTCCCAAAGGCAGCTTAAGATTTGGAAAAGCTGGTTTTAGAAACTTGGTCCAAATCACCTTAGAAGAAAAACATTTCCCAAGCATGCCTGATGAGCTGATCTTTATTTATTTTTTTTTTATTTTATTTTTTTTTTTAATTTTTTTTTTCAACGTTTATTTATTTTTGGGACAGAGAGAGACAGAGCATGAATGGGGGAGGGGCAGAGAGAGAGGGAGACACAGAACCGAAAACAGGCTCCAGGCTCTGAGCCATCAGCCCAGAGCCCGACGCGGGGCTCGAACTCACGGACCGCGAGATCGTGACCTGGCTGAAGTCGGACGCTTAACCGACTGCGCCACCCAGGCGCCCCGAGCTGATCTTTATAAAAGAATCAAAACCTAATTGCCAGACAAAAACAAACAAAAAAACAAAAGACCTAGCAAGCTAAATTTTAAAAATAAGAAAATATTTTTATTGTCCATTTCCTTTCTGTAAAGTGTTCAAGTCCTTTGCACATTTTTTCTCTTGGGTTGTCTGCCTTTTTTTCTTTTTGGCTTAAAGGTATTCTAAAAGTAAAGGAAAATTGAGAAAAAGGATAAAGAAAAAAATGAGACACAAATTCAGGAGTAAAAAATATAATAACAACAAACAAAATAGACAAGATACCCACAATGCCAAAGAGCAAACTATCTTTAATCAAAATCCCGTAGGTTACTGAAAATCAACTTCCTAAGCTGGAAGGACCACAAACCTAGGCCCAACCAAGGATTTAAAAGCAGGCTTGGAATTCCATGACAATGAACTAACAATGAGCAAAGAATGGGGATTATCCATAGTGGTTTTCTCATGTTTTTCTGAAGGACCCTTTATTCTGTTAAAAAATTGTTGAAGACCCCATGGAGCACCTGATTGGCTCAGTGGTTAGAGCATGTGACTCTTGATCTCAGAGTTGTGAGTTCAAGCCCCATGTTGGGCCTAGAGCTTACATTAAAAATCAACTTTATCGAAAACCCCAAAGAGCTTTTTGTTTATGTGGGTTACAGCTGTCAATATTTACTTGAGAATCAAAAATTTTAAAATGCTTCTGTGGCATTTTGATGTCTAGTTTAAGAAACTGTAATAATTTTTGATTTTCAAAGAACTCATAACATCTACACTTACATATTCAATTTTTTTTGTAAACTCTTAGTGATTGGACTTAAATGATGCCAAAAGTTGGGGTGCCTGGGTGGCTCAGTGGGTTAAGCATCTGACTTCGGTTCAGGTCATGATCTCACAGTTCATGGGTTCGAGTCCCGTGCCAGGCTCTATGCTGCCAGCTAGGAGCCTGGACCCTGCTTCTGATTCTGTGTCTCCCTTTTTCTCTACCCCTCCCCTGCTCATGCTCTTTTTGTCTCTCTCAAAAATGAATAAATGTAAAAAAAATTTTTTTTAAATGATGCCAAAAGTTAACTGGCATCATGATGCTATACAAAATGTTCTGTTGCATAACACATAGTAAGATATATTATCATTCAAAAAGTTGACACGAATATACCTCTCATCATATTTTCATTTCTTATTTACAGTTTTTCCCAGTTGCTTTGGAACAGATATCTCCTTTCCAAGAGCCAAAGAACTCACTATGTATATATGGTTTATTATCTTTGACTACAGGGGTTACAGCTGCAAGTTGAAAAAGCAAGACTTCCCCTCCTTTTTTTTTTAAACCAACAATCCATCATGTCCCATGTCCTTCTTATTCAGCATGGACAGTGATGCCCACATGCTGGACATGATAAGCTACTCCTACATGATTAAACTATTAATGATATATTATCTAGATACAGAAATGTGCACAAATCATCAGTATACAGCTTGGTGACTGTTCACAAACTAAACTCCCTATTAAACTAACATCCAGACCAAGAAACAGAACATTACCAGCTCCCCACCATCTGCCATCTTCCCTTCTAAGCACTTCCTCCTGAAGAGTAGACACTGCTCTAACAATATAGATTACTGTTGCTTGTTTGTGAACTTCATATAAATAGAATTACAAAGTATTAAGTACTGTGTGTCTGCATCTTGTGTTTAATACATTTGTGAGATTTATCTATACTGTTTACTTTGTTTTTCTAAATGTTGTATAGAATACATTTTGTGACTATAAGACAGTTTGTTGATCTACTTAACTGTTGATGGACATATGGGTAGTTCTGTTTTGGGATGTTAAGAACAGTGCTGCTCTAATCATTCAGTTCTTTCAGTGAACACATATATGCTTTTTTTTGCTGGAGATACACCTAGAAAGAGAATTGATATCTTAGAAGGTATGCATAATTTTCATTTTCAATAGATACTGCAGTTTGTACCATTTTAAACACCAGCATATGAGAGCTCTGTTTCCTCTCAACTACCTGTATTCCCTAGCTTTTACATTTTAACCTTTCTGTGGGTATGTATTGCTGTAGTGTTGTGGTTTTAATTTGTATTTCCCTGATGCCTAATGAAGTAGAGCACCTTTTCATATTCTTATTGTCCATTTCCTTTCTGTAAAGTGTCTGTTCAAGTCTTTTGCCCGCTTTTTATATTAGGTTGTCTGCCTTTTTTTTCTTATTGGCCTAAAGGTATTCTTCATGTATTTTGCGTATTTGCATTTAGGAATTTTCTCTCCTCCCACCCATCCTGTTAACTCTCTGACACCACCTCCTACTATTTATCTATTACTCATTCTTATTTAGCCATTGGATTTCTTGTTCCTTGGATATGACAGATGCACTTCCATCTCAGGATTCTGCACTAGCTCCTACTTCTGCCTGGAACATTCCCAGAGATCCACATACCTTTCCCATTCAAATCTTTACCCTAATGTCTCCTTCTTAGTAAGGCCTCCCCTGATCTCCCTATTTCTCCTGAAACACGTCTTACATATCCACTCTATCGCCTTCATTGTTTTCTATTTTTTAAAAAAGATTTGTAGGGGCGCCTGGGTGGCGCAGTCGGTTAAGCGTCCGACTTCAGCCAGGTCACGATCTCGCGGTCCGTGAGTTCGAGCCCCGCGTCCGGCTCTGGGCTGATGGCTCGGAGCCTGGAGCCTGTTTCCGATTCTGTGTCTCCCTCTCTCTCTGCCCCTCCCCCGTTCATGCTCTGTCTCTCTCTGTCCCAAAATAAATAAAAAAACGTTGAAAAAAAAATTAAAAAAAAAAAAAAAGATTTGTATTATGGAAATTTTAAACACACAAAATTAGAATAGTCTTAAGACTCTCCCTCACATATCTATATCTACCATGAATACTCATCAGTGTTGTTATAATCCATTGTATTTTATCCATAAGTATTTCAGTCTGCATCTTTAAAATACTTTTTTAATGTTTATTTATTTTTTAAATTTTTTTTAACATTTATTCATTTTTGAGAGACAGACGGAGTGCAAGCGCAGGAGGGGCAGAGAGAGAGGGAGACACAGAATCTGAAACAGGCTCCAGGCTCTGAGCTGACAGCACAGAGCCTGACTTGGGGCTCAACTCACAGACTGCGAGATCATGACCTGAGCCAAAGTCTGACGCTTAACCGACTGAGCCACCCAGGTGCCTCAGTCTGCATCTTTAAATAAGTACTTTCTTAAAAACACAGATGCCATACCATCATCAAAATTAACAGTATTATATAATACCAATCCATATTCAAATTTCCCAGTTGCCTCAAAGATATTTTGTTTCAATTGATATGCCTGAACAAAGGGTCCAAACAAGGTTTGAAAAAGTAATAGATTATTATTGTTTTACCTTTTATTCTAGCCTTCAAGCTCTATTCATAGTATCTTTTAATTTTATTTAAAAATCCTATGAATTATAAGAATTTCAGAGGAACTATGAATACATGTGCTATGAAAGCAAAAGCTGGACTAAAATTAGTTCCAAATATGATCTTCTTTCAGTATCGTGATTATTCAGACTATTTACTGGAATGCAGAACTACAGATAATGTGCCAAGATTCTCATATCTTGAAATTCCAAGTAAAAAATATTTGTAATCCTCAGAGTGGAGAACTTCACAGTTCATACAAATGTGCTTCATTATCAAAAATATATCAATAAAAAATAATCAAATATGCTCTAATCCTCATATTATAAAAGAAGGATATAATGAAACTCACAGTTGAGAAACATGATTATTTTAAGAAACCAACTTGCATACCGATCTATTAAAATAAATGATTAAATTCTTATTGTTCAAATCCAGTGTCTACAATATGTACTGCAACCATTCACCGGCTATTAAAAGTAACCTGTTTATTGATATTACTTTGGATTTCAACATCACATGGATTTAATTTAAGCAAGATTTGTTAGTATTTTGCATGGGCACAGAGCCAGGCAGCACAGTTGAGAAGAAAACATACTGCCTTGGGAATTAAGAGATGAAAGTCCTGGTATACTTTGTGTTTTTAACTAGATACTTCATTTTAGGGAAGTCAATAATTATTTGCCTCCATATCTTTCTTTAAAATGAGATGAGGGGCGCCTGGGTGGCGCAGTCGGTTAAGCGTCCGACTTCAGCCAGGTCACGATCTCACGGTCCGTGAGTTCGAGCCCCGCGTCGGGCTCTGGGCTGATGGCTCGGAGCCTGGAGCCTGTTTCCAATTCTGTGTCTCCCTCTCTCTCTGCCCCTCCCCCGTTCATGCTCTGTCTCTCTCTGTCCCAAAAATAAATAAACGTTAAAAAAAAAAAAAAAAAAAAAAAAAATTTAAAAAAAAAATAAAATGAGATGAAAATACTCACTCCACTTAGCTCAGAGGGTTGTGTGAGCTTTCTTTGTGAAGTGAGACTTCTCTAAAGATACCAATAATATTTCCCAAACATACCATCCGTTTGACAGGCTGTTTTAAACAAACGTAATTGTTTTACAACTTACTCTTCTCCTTTCTTTTGCAAAAATTATAGGCATACACATTTCGTTTTGAATTTAAATAAAGTGATTGTATTCTAAAGCTCATATGGTCAAGTTTTCAATACATCATGAGTTTGGTGGCTATAAACATTGAGGGAACCATGGCCTTCTACAATGGACTAAGGTCATTCTTTCCAGTCACAACCACATCCAAGTGGATTTCACCACTCTCTCCACACACTGATTGAAATACAGTGGTACAGTGCTTGCTGCTAATTTAGAGACACCCACTGTCCTCATTCCAAAGTTCAGCCAACTTCTCTGCTCCTTACTGAAGTCCACAAATAGGATGGTACTTAACTTGACTTTTGAAAGTACTTTCACGTAAAGTACTGTTATTCTCTTCCCTTTTTCTTTCACAATCAACTTTATCTTCTTTTCTCTTCTCTTCTCTCTACCCCCTCCATTTTTTCTCAAAATAGCCATAAAAAACCAAACAGCTGGCCCTTCTATAGCTCTCTTAGAAGAGGTCCTGAAGGACATTGTAGGATGAGAAGATAGTATCTGACAATTCCAGTGTCCCTTTACAAATCAATCTTTCTTTGAAATTTTGTTTTAATGATCATCTGGGATAATAACTTTTGTAAATTTATAACCTGCTAAGTAATGTGGCATTGCATTTGCCTTTATTCAGCTCAAAACCACCTCTTTTCAACATAAGATGAGATTTGCTGGAAGTAAACACAGAGGCTATCAGAATGTAGTCAGGCTTTAATTGGGGGAAGCTGAACCAGATGCTGGGCTAGAATAGGATGCAGATTCAGTGGAAGGAAGGCAATTAAAAATTTAGCTTCCACAGCTGTCAAATTTGGTGTGGGACTATAACCTGTCATACAACAAATGCAGGGGTCATTTCAAAAGAAAATCTGAGAGCTTTCTTTCACGTTGTTGAAAAAGTCAGACTCGGTTGAGTCTCTCTGCTAGCTCCTTTTTATTCCTGACTTCCATTTTACAAACATGATCACCAAGGAGTCTTACTGGGTTTGGTTTCATATTTTTCATTTTGATACATATAGGTAAAGTTTTCATGATCCTCATGAAATCTCTTATCTAAGAGAATCTCCTTCCTCTTTCTTTAATTTAGGATTGCAACAGACTTATGCTTTATGGGCTTCTCTAGCTCATGTTAATATAATCTGTTAGTCATTTCAACATTTTTTCATAGCTTTTTCTTTGTTGCTTTGCTATGTATAAGATTTTGAGATCAACTGTGTTTGCTAAATATTCAATAACATATTTTCAAATGGTCAATTAGCTTACTGTAGGTTTTTTTTTTTCAAATATCTACTTTTTAAGTGTGCTGAAATCAAATAACTATAAAATGAATTTGGCCTTTTTTCTTACTTTATTTTTTTAATGTTTTTATTTATTTTTGAGAGAGAGAGACAGAGACAGAGACAGAGCGTGAGTGGGGGAGGGGTAAGAGAGAAGGAGACACAGAATCTGAAGCAGGCTCCAGGCTATGAGCTGTCAGCAAAGAGGCTGACACGGGGCTTGAATTCACAAACTGCAAGATCATGACCTGAGACAAAGTCGGACGCTTAACTGACTGAGGCACTCAGGTGCCCCTTTTCTTACTTTAAATAAGCCAAGAATATCAATTTTTTAAAAGAGGTAATGCATATACAGAACAAATACATTCCTTATGAAGTAAAGATGATATAGAACCTAGGCTTTTCTTTGGCTTAACAAGAGAACTAGAGATAAGCGCGTGTTGTAAACCCTAGAGGTACTACTACAATAATAAAGTATTTAATAAGTATAGCCAGTAACTCAATAATGAAGATACTATGAAACACCAAAATATATTAAATCCATTAGAAGATGAGAATAAAGAAAAATATAATAAAGAATAGATGGAACAGACTGAAAACAAATAGAAAATGGTAGCTATACACCCAACCAGATTAATAATTACTTTAAATTTAAATGGTCGAAATCAGCGGTTAACAAACTAGGACTCGTGTCAAATCCAGCCTGCCATCTATTTTTGTAAACAAAGCTTTATTGCAACACAGCCAGCCTCATGTGTTTATGCATTGTCTATATATTCTTTTGTACTGCCATGAGAAAGCTGAGTAGATGAAAGGAGAGACCCGCAAAGCTTAAAATATTTACTATCTGGTTCCTTATAAAGAAAGTTTGCTGACCTCTGATTTAAACCTTTAGCTGAAAATAGTCAGACTAGATACAAAGCAAGATTCAACTATATACTGCCTACAAGAAATCTTTACACTTGTGATGTAAAGATGTAGATGAGATAAAAATCAAATGAAAAAGGTATTATTATGCAAATTATTTTCCAAAGAATGCTGAGTGTCTATATTAACATCAAAATGTATTTCATAATGAGGACTATTACCATGGATAAAACAGAGAATTTATAAGCAAAAAAGAATCAATTCATCAAGAAAACATAACATCCCTAAATGTGTGTGCACTATGTAAGAGAGCTTTAAAATACATAAAGCAAAAACTGACAGAATTACAAGGAAAGGAAACTCCAAAATTGTTGTTGGAAGTTACCATACTCCTCTTTTAGCACTGAGAGGACAAGCAGACAGAAAATCATGAAGAATAGAGAAAACTTGAAAAATACTATTAACTGATATGGTTTATGCAATACTCCATCTGAGGACAGCAGAATACATGTTCTTTTCAGTATAGATGGTGTATTTCCAGAATAAACCGTATGCTGCTCCATAAAATAAGTCTCATTACATTTAAAAGAATTGATAGAGTTTTTTTTTTTCTGCCAACAAAATTGAATTAGAATTCAGTAACAGAAAGAAATCTGAAAAATACCTGAATACTGGAAATTAAATAATACCATTTTAAATAATCCATCTATCAAAAAAGGAATCACAAGAGGAATTAGAAAATACTTTGAACTTAATGAAAATGAAAAGCAGCATATAAAAATTTTAGGATATGGGTAAGGCAATGCTTAGAGGGAAATTGGTAGCTTTAAATGCTTATATCAGAAAACAAGAAAGGTCTAAAATCAATTAAACAGTATCTACCTTAAGAAACTAGAAAACATAGAGCAAAATGAGTCCAAAATAAGTCAGGGAAAGACACAATAAAGAGCAGAAATTAACGAAGCATAAAATGGAAGAAAATACAGAAAATTTATGTAACCTACCTCTTTTTTTGCAATTCTTACAAATCTACACAAAAGCTATTTGAACTGATAATAAAATGTACATTTAGTAAGGTCCCAGAATAAAAGGTCAATGTACAAAAAAAAAACACAAAAAAAAAAAAACAGTATTTACCTAAACTATATTAGCAAGGAACAAAGAAAATTGAAGTTTAAAATAATGCATTTACAATAGCGTCCCAAAACATAAATTACTTAAGGATAAATTTTTCTAAATAATTTGTACAAGTCCTATATAATGAAAACTATAAAATATCTCTGAGAGAAATAAAATAGAGAGATAAATAAATGGAGCTGAGATGCTCAGGGATGGGAAGATGAAATATTTTTTTAAATGTCAATTTTCCCCCAAATAGTTAATAGATTCATTGCAATCCCCATCAAAAATCCAGTAGGCTGTTTTTGTAAAAATTAACAAATTGTTTCTAAAATATTATGGAAACTGCAAAGGACTTAAAATAGCCCAAATGACTTTGGAAAAGAAGAATGAAGTTGGAAGACTCATACTACCTGATCTCAATCTCAGAGTAATCAAGGTAGTGTGGTATTGGCATAAGGAGAAAAATATACATCAGTGGAACAGAAACATACCATATATTTATAATCAAATGATTTTTGACAAAAGTGCCAAAGTAATTCAATGGGAAAATGACAGTCTTTTCAATAAAGTGCTTTTAGTCCTTTTGGGGGAAAATGTATCTTGAGACTTACTTCCCACTTTATACAAAATTTAACCCAAAAGAGATTGTAGGCCTGCCTAAACACAAAAGCTAAAACCATAAAAATTTCTAGACCTGTGTTGCCCAGTATAATAAGTCACTAGATACATGCGGCTATTTAAATTTAAATAAATTCAAATTAAATTAAAAATTCAGCTCTTCAGCTGTGCTAGTCACATTTCAAATGCCCAATAGCCTTGTGTGGCTAGTGGTGCAGTACAGATATACAAGTTTTCCATCATTGCAGAAATTTTTATCAGACAGAACTATTCTAGCAGAAAACAAAGGAAAAATATCTTCATGATCTCAGGATACACAAAGATTTTTTAGATGAAGCACAAAGAGTACAAGGTATAAAAGCAATAAAAATTGTACATCATAAAAATTTTAAAGGTCTACTCTTAAGAGGATTGTATTAAGAAAATAAAAATGCAAGCCATAGACTTGGAGAAAATATGTGCATTATAGAACAAAGGATTTGTATCCAGAAAATACAGTTGCTTACAAAGTTAAGAGTATACTTACAATACAATTCAGTAACACTATTCCTAACACCCAGGAGAAATGAAAATGTATCTCCGTATAGACTTGTAAATGGGTGTCCATTGAAGCATTACAACTTTCCCACACCAGAAATAACCCAACTTTCCGTAAACATATAAATGAGTAACCAAAATGAAATACAGTCAAATAAAGGAATACTATGCAGCAACAAAAAGGACTAAACTATTGATAGACATAAGAGCATAGATGAATCTCAAAAATATTATGCGGAATTAAAGAAGCCCCACACCAAGCCTTATATCATGTATGATTCCATTTATTCAGAACTCTAGAAAAGAAAATTCTAATCTGAAAGCAGATCAGGAGTTGCCTAGAACTGGAAGAGGGATAAATTATCTGGGGAAAGACACAAGAAAACTTTTCAGGGATAATAGAAATGTTCTATATCTTAACTGTAATGATAGTTTCATGGGCACATACAATTGTTGAAACCTATCAAAATATACACTTAAAAATGGACGCATTAGGGGCGCCTGGGTGGCGCAGTCGGTTAAGCGTCCGACTTCAGCCAGGTCACGATCTCGCGGTCCGGGAGTTCGAGCCCCGCGTCAGGCTCTGGGCTGATGGCTCAGAGCCTGGAGCCTGTTTCCGATTCTGTGTCTCCCTCTCTCTCTGCCCCTCCCCCGTTCATGCTCTGTCTCTCTCTGTCCCAAAAATAAATAAATGTTGAAAAAAAATTTAAAAAAAAAATGGACGCATTATATTGTATGTAATTCACACTTCCATAAAGTGCTCTTTCAGGCTAGCCTTATATTTATTAAACATACACACTAAAGACAAAAATTTAGATTACATTTTGGTCTTTATATCAGCAAAAAGGCAGAAAAGGAGAGAAAATAGAAAAGCAGAACAGGAAAAACAGAATACAGATCAATTTCAGGCAATTTCAAAATTCTGAAATGAGGTGGGGAGTGGTTATTTGATTTGTTTATTTATTTTTATTTGAACTATCTTTTGTGTAATCAGCAATACAAAACCACTGCAATTATTTTTGACCTCAGAATATTCTTTCCCCTGAGTAACATTAGGTACAAATTTCATTTCATAGGCATTTATACAGATTTTCATGTAAATAACATTATTGGGAAAGAATGCTTTCTTGCCAATTTCCAATACAGAAATTAGATAATTCTAGGCATAAAAAGTTATGTGGTGGAACACTTTTCTTTCATTTCCATGCCAAAAGACCAGAATCTCTAATACTCAACAAGCTCTTCTAATTTCATCGGCAGTTAGCCTTATGGAATGCAGAATTTGGCACCCGAAAACCACATTAGTCCACTGACAATTGGACAATGTGGTCATGTCCTTAGAAAGCACCAATATTAAATTGGTGGAAAATCAGAAAAAAAATGAAACTGTGAATTATGATTTTCCTTAGCAACATATGTATTTTTTCCTATTGTCTATTCCCCCATTTTCCCCTCAAACTGAGTGCCTTTTCTATCTAGTGTTCAATATTTTCAAGGCATTAGGTTAGACTTAATGCTTAAAATTCTCGTTAAGCATTCGTTAAAATGCTTAAAAGCCTCGTTTTCCTATTGCTAAAAAACAATATGGGATTTGGGGATGTTAAAAAAGACAACACAGTACATGTTTTCCACATATTTTAAAATGGAAAAAATGTGTCTGAGTACATTACTTGCTATTTAGATACAGTAAATTCCATTCAAATAATACGAATTAGTTTTGCCAGAATCACAGAAGAAAGTAAATACTTACATTTACTTCCAAGGAGTTATTTCATGATTGAATTTAATGAGTGAATAGTGAAACAGGAGCAAACATTTACAAAGTACATCGAAAATCTCCTGAAAATTCACAATTAGTTGCAATTCTCAGCAACAGTGAGGCCTGATTCCACAGTATCTTAGTCAAGTCAGCTGGATTTATTCAGGAAAAAATGTCATCACATATTTCAGGAAGCAGAGGAACTTTGTGACACGGCCTGATGGCACTGTCAATAGCCACCAGAGGGGCCACAATCTGGACTGCAGACTGCCTGTTTCGTTACTGTAAATAGAGGCAGTTCTCTAGCTGAGCTAGGGGACTGGCATTACTGAAGGCATTAAACCAGCGAGGGTGGAAAAATGAATTCTGTTTTACATATTCACAGTTAAGTGATGGTACGATATTCCACTGAAGAGGCTTCACTAATTTTGTTATATAGAAGATCAGAGAAAGAGTCTTGATCAAAGTTCGAGGTAAGATCTGGTAACTGTCTGCATGGGCTAAATTTGTCCTAATACTTGAGTGATTACACACAAGACAAGGTGGTAGCCAGCCTGAGGAAACCAGCCCCACTGGTAATCACAGAAACAGCTCGCCTCGAAGGGGTGCCTACTACATGTCAGACACTGCTCTGCATTTTTAAATTAATTACCACATTTAAAAATAAAACTCTGATGGGGCCCTTGGGTGGTTCAGTTGAGTGTCCGATTCTTGATTTTGGCTCAGGTCATGATCCTAGGGTCATGGGATCGAGCCTCCAAGTTGAGCTCCACACTGAGCATGGGACCTACTTAAGATTTTTCTCCCTCTCTCTCTCTCCCTTTGCCCTCTCTCCCCTTTGCCCTTGCCCGGTTCATGTGTGTGCACACTCTCTCTCTCAGAAAACCAAAACAGAACAAAACTCCTGGAAAAGGGCAATTCTGTCCAAAACCTGTGCTGCTAAAGAACTCCCTGGTTCCCTTGCATTTTTCTTGTCGTCAGTGCAGAAGTTTACAAGAATAATCATCAGATGGCTAGTAGTTATTAAGCACTAACTGTGTCACAGATACTCTTCTAAGAATATTACTCAACTCACCAATATCCTAGGTTTCTGGCACCACCATTACCCCCCCTTATGTGATCTTCATACTAACAAATATGGTTCAAAAACAATTTCAAATCAAGCCTTGGCAAGAGATGTACTTGAAAACATATTTTGAAACAGTGCAGGAAGCTTGCCTTTAACAAGCTCACAGACTCATGGGGGAGGCTAACAAAGAAAAGTAGCAAAACAGGGTTAAAAACAAAAATGCCATCCCAGGGAAATGCACAGAATATTAGTGGGACACTTGGAAGAGGTCCCAAAATTGACCCAGGAGAGTCACTCTGAAAGAAACCTGCAAATAACATTCCAAAGGACAGGACAAAAACAGTGCAACATCCTCCAACTAAACTGGATAAATTTTAAGGCAGTGAAAAACTGTGCCAGACACAGTCGTAGAATGATTGGATGGCCTCCAGTTGCCAACTAAATATTGTATTGCAACATGGACTATATAGAGAACACATTTTAGTGATACTCAGACTGAAAACATGAGCGTTGGAGCCTCGCAGATCTGGATCGAATCTTGGATTCATCACCGTCTAGTCATGTGAAGCTCAGTGTTTTCATTTATAAAATGAAAATCTTATTACCTAGTCCTAAGGAAGCTATAAATACTAAAGAAGGGACGTTTGAAGTCAATGAATCAATAATAGCTGTTGTTATTAATGTCTTTCTTCTGGCTTCCTAATTTAACCGTCCTTGACAGAACCCAAGAACTCAGTAGATCCCTGTTTCTTCCCCTTTTGGCTTTCAGGACTCTAAAACCTGCCTTGGGGCCATTAACATTTCATGGAGACAGACAACAGCATTCATCTCTTACTCTCTGGGTGTTATTGGAGACAGTGATCATTTCTTACGTGAGCTAATGCCTCTAAAATTTTAACTAGTTTGCCTTAAAATGAACAATGGAATCAGGGTATGATGTGGCATAAAACTAATCAGAGCCAACTGTCCTCCCACCTCCCACCTTTTTTCTATGTGGGTGCCACTTATTCCTGTGAAGGCTTAAAAAGATGTTCTCGGTAAGGTGTGAAGGAGTGTTTGTCAGTTAAAATGAAAGCCAGCCAGGACCCCTGCTGACACTTATTTAGGGAAGCTAAAAAGGAAAAGTTTTCTTAAGTGGGGTTAAATACATTATTATGAAAGAGATCCCTGGGCAGGTAGATTAAAGAATCTTAGGTGTTTCTGAAATTTTAAAGAAAATAAATAAAGAAAATGTCTGCTTGGTGCTTAACATTCTTTCCTTTTATCCTCACCAATACCATCTTTAATCATAGACTTTCTTTTTCTTCAGCATTACTCATTTGCATAAACAAAATGCTAATTAACATTAACATTTTGCATCTAAAAATGGTAGGTTAACTCACACGAACTGTGATCAAAGCAATCCTCCAACATTATATTCTGTTCCTTACTCTTCTCTATTCTCTCAATCTTTTTTTAACCAGACCTTTTGTTTCCTTGGGCCCATACAGAAACACAACATGGGGGAATATTAGCTATATTTCAATCTTCTCACTTAATGTGGAAGAAGGGGGTTCATCCTTTGAATACATGTGCGTCCACTGCTATGATGAAAGCCTATTCTCCATGGCAAGACCATCCCAGCCCCAATCACTAACATTCTGTGTCATCACTGTTCCTTTCTGAATAATATTTGAAGTGTACATTTCCCAACTATGATTGATCTTTGCCCAAAGTTACCCTTGGGATTGTGCTCTTTCTACTGAGCCACTTTCCACACTTTCCATATTGCCTCTCACTTGTAAAAGGAACAATCCTATTTTTCCAAAGCACTAAGCAATTCTCAAAGGCTCAACTGTCCAATAAATTCTTTCTAGTACAAAAGTTTAATGAGACTTGAGAAAAAGAAATATGTTCCTGACAGTATTTTTGAATTACATCTAACATTCCTGATTTTCTTAGTTTCTCTCACTTCTTCATTTGTCATTGAGAATGAGTTACTGAATACATTTCTTAATCTCTGGATCTGGAAATATTTGTTTGATTAAATCACCAGAGAAAGAAATTTCCATTAAGAGCCTTACAAGGTAACTACTGTTAAATTAATTAAACAAAGAGACCATTAGACTGAGAAGGCTCTAATGTCTTTGTAGCCTGCACAAGCAAACCAAAACCAAAGACTGAAGTGCCTCAAGATTAAGAAATTGAAACCTAGGGACAAATAGCCAACTAGCCTTTCCCAAATAAGGCACCTGCATAAGCTATCTCCAATCAAATATTCTTCTCGCTTTGCTTCCACCTCTTGTCTATAAGTCTTTCCCCAGCTCCTGTCCAGTGGAATACCAGTAACCACTTCCAGTTTGGTGCTGCCTAATTACAATCGATTTTTTGCTCAAATCTTAAAATTTGTACTATGTTTCAGTTTACCTTTTAACACACCAGTAACTGACATGTGAATTAGACACTGTTGCCTGAGCTGCTCACCTTTTTAATAATTCTTAAGGAAATTTGGAGCTTATTTTTATTTTAAAGATTTCTGTTGGGGCACCTGCGTGGCTCAGTTGGTTAAGCATCCCACCTTTGATTTCGGCTCAGGTCGTCTCAGTTTGTAAGATGGAGCCCTGGGTCCGGCTCTACGCTGACAGCTCTGAGCCTGTTTGGGATCCTCTCTCTCCCTCTCCCTCTGCCCCAAACACACTCACGTGCTTACATGCTCTCTCCCTCTCACAGTAAATAAATAAAAACATTTTTAAAAAGATTTCTGTTATCACTAAATTCATCAGGAGGGGAAATCAGTTAAAATAAACAGGGGAGTAAAACACTTAAAACAACTTATTTAGCTTTTAATTCTCATAGGAGTTAAGACGGAGCATGGCCTCGTCTTTGAAAACAGGATTTAGGTTTCAATCCCTCCTGTTCCCCTAAGTCGTCTATAGCCTTGAAAAATCTGCACCTGAGTTTAGTATGTAAAATGTATAAAATTCATAGTTCATACAGTTAATTCTTAAATTAATAATAGGTATTATTCAAGTTTACAGAATTTAAGTTTATTTCTGGAAAATCCCTAGGAGAGGTCAGAAATGGAAACACACACACACACACACACAGTTTCAAATTGATTTCCCTCTAAATCCAACCCACATGCTCAGATACTCCTCTCTGTCTACCCCCCAATTCCCTTAACCTCACCACTTCAGCCAAAGGCAAGGAAAATCACATCTAAATTAGATTTTGCTTTCCTCCAGGCAATTATTAACAATTGCTGGGATTTGGCTCTAAAAACCTCCATTTCCCATTTCTGGCTTAAGGACTTTTTCCTCTGGAAGGTGTTTCCTCCTAGAATTTAGGCTGACTACGGACGCCTTGGGGAGATGGGAGCACATCCTTTTATCAAATCAGCCAACTTGATTTATTGACCATTTCCAGACAGGATGACACCCATAGACTTTCCGCTCCACAGCAAACAGTCTGTGTTACCTTAGGGTCCACCTGTTTCACTCTGGGGTGGCAAATTCATGCTCAGAGACCAAGTCTGTCTTTGCCAGCAATTTATTTAACACAGGTTCCCTGCAGGAATTTCACAACCCGTAGCATAGAGGATAACGTCACTTCAAAAGCCAATGAAGAAATCACCTACTTTATTGTGATTAACCAACGATAGGGTAGTCACACTATTGTTGCAGGCAAGGGACGAGGAAAAGATTAAAGCCCACATTTAGTTGAGGTGAACCTTTTTACGAGTCGGTGCTTGAGTGAGAAGGCTTGGCCGATTCCGGAATACTTATCTCTGACAACAGATGAGATGAGATGAGGCATCCTGACACTGCTTAATTCACTCTCACATGAAAACTTTCTTCCTAAAAACAACTTCACTTTGCTGGTCTTTGTCCTAAACAAGTGGACTTGAAATCATATCAAACCAATACATACCACGTCATAAAAATAAAAAAGCTTACCCATCACTCTTTACACTCCCGCGGATGACCGGTGCCACAGCACTTACAGCATCGGCTGTTCCGAATGGGTCCCAGCAGGAGTGAAATCGTATTCTCTTGCATCCTGAGGCATCAGAGACAAAAGGAAAACAGATACAATTTACTGTTGTTATCGGCAAAAGACTGGTGTGAATAAGACCTAGGTGTGGAGACTTTGTCACAGTCAGAGCCAGCATCAGAAACCAGCTGGCATGTTTTGCCCCAGTGGAAGCCTGAAATGAATACCTTTCCATGCAATTCCAAACCATGGTTCTCACGCTGACCCTGCCAACATTTTCAGGAGAGGCCCCTAGAAGATGCAGTCCTGAGCCCCGCAAAGCAGCTCTTCCTAGGTCGACATCCAGGTGGAAGCCCAAAATGTTTGGTTCATTTCCTATCTCGTGCTACACCAGCAAGCCCTCACCTTCCTGGTGTCACTGGGGTACATTCTGAAAGTTATCTGTGATTTTAGTAGAATAAATTGATGGCCTTTTATTTTCCCCTCTGCCTCTGTCTTTTCCTCTTTTATCTACACTTCTGTCCTCAGTGCCACTGTAATGAAGTTATTTTAACTATTTTTTTAATTTTTTTTTTTTTAATTTTCAGAGAGAGAGAGAGCGAGCGAGCAGGGAAGGTGCAGGAAGAGAGGAAGAAAGAGAAAATCCTAAGGAGGCTCTGCTCTGACAGCCTAGATGCAGGGCTCGAACTGTGAGATCATGACCCGAGCCCAAATCAAGGGTCAGATGCTTAACTGACAGCCACGTAGGCACCCCTGTAATGAAATTTAATTAGCTTCTCCACTTCCAACTTGCCTGTTTTCATCCACTCACACTGTAGTCAGAGTGATGTATCTGTGAGGCAAATCTCAAAATCCTGGAAGATTTTTTAGTATCTTCTCCTTCCCTTTTTATCCCTTTTTCCTACTCCCACTATTTCCACCCTTATCTTTTGCCACCTCTAGCAGCAGCTTTCTAAAACCTAAAAATAGAGAATTACTTCCACTTCCATTGAGCTGTGTTCTCTGGCCCAAGGCCTTTGTAATAGCTATTGCCTCTGCATGGAAGGCAAATCCATTACACCAGAATCTCGGTAGAGCCGAAACAAGGGAATTTTTTTTAAGCGCTAGGTGATTGTAATGTAACAGCCCAGGTTGAAAAATCACAGTAACTTAAACCTTTTGTTTCAGAGATAAGAAAACAAATTCAGAAAAGTTATCCGAGTCATCCAATATTACATGTCTCAGGGCTCTCTTTACCTTTTTGTTGTTGTTGTCAAAATGATTGATTACTTTTTTTAATGTTTATATTAGAGAGAGAGAGAGACAAAGCATGAGCAGGAGAGGGGCAGAGAGAAAGGGAGACAGAGAATCCGAAGCAGGCTCCAGGCTCTGAGATGTCAGCACAGAGCCTGATGCGGGGCTTGAACTCACAAATAATGAGATCATGACCTGAGCTGAAGTCAGATGCTTAACCGACTGAGCCACCCAGGCTCCCCAAAATGATTTAAGATTTCACTTTGAATGTCATTCTGTAAGAGCTATACACCTCTCAAATTTGATTTCATTTTTATTTTTTGAGACAGTGCATGCAAGTGTATTGCACGCAAGTGGGGGAGGGCAGAGGGAGAGGGAGGGAGAGAATCTTAAGCAAGCTCTACTCTCAGCACAGAGCTGGACTTGGGGCTCAAACTCACAACCGTGAGATCATGACCTGAGCCGAAATCAAGAGTTGAATGCCTAACCAACTGAGCCACCCAGACACCCCTCAAATTTGATCTTTTAATACTATTTTGAAATAGCAACTGAATTGGGGACATGATGGAAAAACTGTCACTGTGTCTCAGTTCTCCCTTATGCAGAATGATACTCCAGTCAGCTATTTCAAATGCTCATTTTCATCTAGTATATCAATATGGGACTTTTAAAATCTATCTATCATGGGGGCCTGGGTGGCTCAGTAAATTAAGTGTCTGACTTGGGCTCAGGTCATGATCTCATGGTTCATGAGTTTGAGCCCGGCATCAGGCTCTATGTTGACAGCTCGGAGCCTGGAGCCTACTTTGGATACTGTGTCTTGCTCTCTATCTGCCCCTCTGCTGCTCATACTCTATCTCTCTCTCCCTCAAAATAAATAGATGTTAAAAATTCACAGATGTTTCCTCTCTGAAAACCTACTTTTGAAAATGCAGAACCCAGAAATAATTTAGTGAGTAGAGACAGCAATGTTCCTTATTTCAAATGTGTTATTTGGAGCAAGATAAAATTTTTCTACGTACCTTTTAAACTAAAGTTTTGTTAAGACATTCCAGAGAAAACTTTACAGCTCAATTTAACTAACTTATGGGCTTATTTCTGGTCTTTTCCCTTAAAATTGCAGAGACTTTTAATCTGAGTTTCCCTCTGTGTCCCCCATCACGCCCCACCCTCCTCAGAGATTAAGCTCTCAAGGCTTTAGTCACAGAGCTGCTAATAATCTCTTGTGCTGGCATTTTATACAATCTATTGTACCAGGACGATAGGATGTCTGGTTTACTCACTTATAAACTCTAGATAGTGATAAGGGCACCTTTCTGCCTGCCACGGGCATAACAAAGCTAAAATACCAGTCAACTGGCCAGATTCGTAACTGAGGAAGAGCAGGAGTGAGTTTCAAATCTCTCCTTTGACAACACAGTTATCAGTTTGAAGATACAATCAAAGCTCCTAGCCATAGCACTTTAACCAGATGAACTGAATCCTACAAAGATAAAGCAGTCAGGCAAGACATCAAAATATAAACAAACCTCATTAACTGTGGCTTAGGTGTGCAACTTACAAAAACCTCGTGAGGTTTTTTTTGTTTTTGTTTTTGTTTTTTTTTTACCTTTGGGATAATAAAGTTTTGAGGATACAAATCTAACCATGCTTGAAAAACTGAGAAAATGTACACATTAAGTATATATACAGTGATAGTTGATATAATTAATAAATACAATGAGAAAAAGATCATCACAGCTTGGTTCCGGATATGAGTGGATATGTGTATTCTGCTGCCCTCTACTGGGCATCAAAGAATGATTTTCGGTTCCATCTCCGTTAAAAATCTTTTCACAATGGAAATTAATTACTTGGTGAAGTTCTAAGAACCAAACATAAAATACAGTTCATAAAAAAAAAATAGTTAACAAAATACAGATAAAATACCACAGACAATAAACCCCAAGGGTTTGATGGGTTTTTTTCCCCTAAATTGTTCCCACTTTACATTTTAGACCAAGATGATCAAAAATCTGGCTGAGCTTTTACTGAGAATTATTTTTATCCTTTTAAAATTTTTTTTAATGTTTATTTTTGAGAGAGAGAGAGAGAGAGAGAATGAGCGCATGAGCAGGGGAGGGGCAGAGAGAGAAGGAGACACAGAATCTGAAGCAGACTTGAGGCTCCGAGCTGTCAGCACAGATTCTGATGTGGGATTCAGACCTATGAACTGCAAGATCATGCCCTGAGCTGAAGTTGGACGCTTAACCAACTTAGCCACCCAGGCACCCCAGAATTATTTTTATCCTAAAGACTGAGAGTTTCATTCTGAATTGAAACAAATCGGATTAATCAGTTTTATCAGTATTAGTTACACAGATATAAAATGTTTTGAATAGTTAAAATTTCATCTCAAGATTTGCTAATGTCACACTGTATGTTTCTGGTAAATTATCTAACTTTATTCCATGAAATAATTTTTTTTGTTTCACCTAATCCTAATACTAATCTTGCTTTTAGGTAAGTACTATTAGTATTTCCTATTCAACATATACAGAAATCTAGGCAAAAAGAAATAAATTTTCTGAAGACTCATAGCAGAAAAACCAAGTGGCGATTTGAACTCAGACAAATTCATTACAGAAGTCATGCTCTTGTGACTATGTTAAAGGGTATACATGTAAAATGGTGATGATGGACATTACAATGCAAAATGTCCTTGCAGGAAAAATTCACTCACCTATTCATTTGTGAAAGTCAGTACACCATGGTTAATTTCAAATTTGTCAAAGGCAGAAATATGTTAGGACATAACATGTACCATGATAAATCACAGAAGTATTTCATCTTGAGATATCAATTTTAAAAGTAGGGATACTAAAAGTAAATATGGTTTATATTCCACAGGTGATGTTCTCAGAATTCTCCCTGCTTTTCTAACTCCCCAGCTTTTGCTCATTTCCATTATCTTGACATGACTTGGTTAGGTTAATGCCTCCTCGCCTTTCAAATGTGTTTATAATCTTTGCTGCAGGGAAGTTTTCACTACTTTCACATCTGTTTTATGAGCTTGTGCAGAAAATAACAAAATAATATTTTATATGGCAGTATTAAGACTGGCTGGCTTAAACAATAGAAATTAATTTTCTCACAACTACAGGCTGGAAATTCAAGATCAAGATGGGCTACCTTCCTGGCTTGTTGACAGTGGCCTTATCAGTACGTGTTCACGGGACCTTTCCTGCATGCCTGTAGAGAGAAAGAGAGAGATTGTCCTCTTTCTTTTCTCATAAGGCCACCAGTCCCATAGGATTCATTACCACCTATAAGCCCTGTCTCCAAATACTGCCACATTGGGGTTGGAGCTTCCACATATGAACTTGGGAGGGACATAGCATCATCCTATACATTTCTATAGCACTTCTCCTTTCTTAGGATGAATGTATTGGAATCACCTGTTTACTTACCTACATCTCATTACACACAAGTAACTGCAGGCTAGACAATGCAACTATTCTGCCACTATATCCTTGGCCACACGGTGAGTGGTGGCTAAATGAATTAATAGGTAACACTAACTACCTGTTCTGCTCCTTTAGCATGTCTTAGAAAATGCCATAATCACCTAGGAGTTAAGCCTAAACAGATACCTAGGGCTTTGATGGAGATTGAATATCCAAATAAGCCTCATGCTATGGCTAGAATAAAAAAGTCAAGAAATAAAAGGTGTTGGCAAAATGTGGAGAAAAAAAGTACCCTACCTGTGGTAGGAATGTATATTGGTGCAACCATTGTACAAACTAGTATGGAGATTCCTAAAAAAATTAAAAATAGAAATACCATATGACCCAGCAATTCCACTATTGGGTATTCACCCAAAGAATAAAACACTAATTCAAAAAGATGTACACACCCCTATGCTTACTGCAGCATTATTTATAGTAGCCAAATTATGCAAGGAGCCCAAATGTCCACAGATAGATGAATGGATAAAGAAAATGTGGTACACATATATACAATGGAATATTACCCAGCCATAAAAAACAATGAAATCTTGCCATTTGCAACAATATGGACAGACCTAGACGATATTACACTGAGTAAAATAAGTCTGAGAAAGACAAATAATACCATATAATTTCACTTATAAGAGGAATCTAAAAAACAAAATGAACAAACAGAAAGCAGAAACACCCCCATAAATATAAAGAACAAACTGATAGTTGCCAGAGAGGAGATGAATGGGAAGACAGGAAAAATAGGTGAAGGGGAGTGGGAGATACAGGCTTCCAGTTATGGAATGACTAAGTCACAGGGATCAATGGCACAGCACAAGGAATACAGTCAATGGCACTGTAATAGCGTCGTATGGTGACAGATGGGAGCTACACGTGTGCTGAGCACAGCATAACGTATACACTTGTTGAATCACTACGTCGCACACCTGAAACTAATGTAGCAGTGGGTCAACTATAGTTCAATTTAAAAAAAAACCAAAAATGACAAAAAATTCTTGTGCGCTAACTCTGCTACTGAATGTTATGACTTGAGTCTCCCCCAACGTCCTCATCAAAGTGGCAGGATGACATGTCAGTTAAACTAAACGCTGATCAACAGTCACTCCAGGAAGCAGGTGCTGCACCCATTTGTGTGCGTAGTATACCAAATGAATTTCTAAGTTCTTATTTCAGATGATTGAGCTTTTCAAGAATAGGGTAAATAATTCAATCAAGTATAACCATTGAAAACAATGACCATGTGATACGGATACTACACTCAACAAAATTATGTATTTTAAAAAAATAAAACACTGCAATCAGGCCTGTACAACACTTTATTGAACTTTGAATAACAAGCATGTAACAAAATTTAGAGCATGATTAGGATAAAATATCTCAAATATGTTCCTTACAAAGGCAGTAAGTACAGTACACAAAGACTGTAATGTTTTAAAGTCTGCTAAAAATATCAAGACATACTAGAATCTGTGGAGTTACCTTTCCTCTCAACTAGAGCATTTATTCCCATTAGCTTTGCTACAATGAAAGTTAACATATAGGACCATACACATGTAATAAATGAAATGGAAAATGAAGGCATCCAACAAACATTCCAATTGCTAAGCAAGTATGAAGAATAAAGTCTTTTATTTCTGAACCATCATTTCCTTTGACAACACCAGGTACAATGAAACTGTTTTCCAAAATGTTTTTAATGTTATATAATTTGGACCATTCCCATTGGAACCAATAGTCTTTCTTAGCATATTCATTAATCAAATTTGAGAATTTGCAAATGTACTTAAGAAACACGTTACTCTCATACAGAGGTGACATTCAAAACACTGAACAACCAGCAGCCCGTTGTCCCTACCCACCAAGCACAGATGCTGGAGTAAATGACTGGCATGGCAATACAGTCTGTCCTAGCTGAATATCAGCCCTGATGTTATTTCCAATGACCAGACACATGTTTTGGCTAATGTACAAGCATGTGCTATGAGATATGAAACATGAAATTCACACAGACATGAAACTGAACTCAAATACTCTGCTGCATGGAGGCTGAATGTGAAATATTTCACAGTGACTGAAATTGACTGGCTAACAGGCAATGGTGTTGTTTTTTTTTTTATATATATAATTCAACTTTGATTAAAATAAATGGACTTATAAGACACCCTTGAGATTTAGTTAATGCTACTAATCCAAAGGCTCTGAATTACTGAGGAGCCTTTAAAATCAGTATATGTGACCTTTCATATATTTTTCCTTAAGAAAAAGTAATAATAAAAACACCGAGGTACTTTAGTTTCTTTTCAAGGGATTATGTTATTATCTTCCTGAGATGCAAAAGACCATAAAAGAAAAGCACCACGCCTAGGTTGCTGAATGAGGCATCAGACACTAATAGTTTGGTCCTTTTCTAAATGGATCTCTTCCAACAATTACACTAAAACATAGCGATGGATCGCAGATTCCAGGGGGGCCTGGTTGTCCTTGGTTTCCAGGTTTTCCATGATCTCCATCTTTGCCTGGGAGACCTGGGTCTCCTGGAGGACCTTCTTTGCTTATTCCAGGAGGACCCTCTGGACCTAAGAAGGGACATGATCAATATATGAACAGAGGAGTTTTGGTTTTTGATGATGATATAGGTGATTCTGTAAGAAATGGAAATGGGAAAAAAAACAAACCCTAAAAGTTTTACATATTTGCACTAATGTGAAAAGAGAAGTACTCTCTTGCTAATTCTATATACCTTCCATTTAGAAGACTATGGAGAAATGATCAGTAATTTTTATAAAACCAGGCTAAGCTATATCAATATAGCAATCACCCTGCTGATTAAGACACTGAGCTAACATTCTAATATTTTAATTGGTGGGTTGTCCAAACTTATTTCTTCCTTCCAGCATATCTTCTGCCAATTATTATAAATTAGCAAGTGAGAGATGAGTAAGCTAAAACTCTACAACTCTAATGAAGTCACTTTTGTGCCATTTTTGCAGTAAAATGATTTTTCATTACACACGTTTTTAGGTTTCCATATTTAAATACAGTGCTATTACCATGGCGTAATTGTGATCATTATACACACAAAGGTGTTACAGCACTAATTTGAGAACCACAGCCTAATTAGCTCAATTAGCATGCTCAAAGGAAGGAGAGTTAACAGGATATTATGTGAAAGGTGATGACTCAAAGTAACAAAAAACATTCAGGGTGTGAAATGGAGCAGCATAGGTTGAGGCACTCTCTACTACTAATAATTCCTGCCGCTACCACTAAGAGACATTTAGTCAGCATTTAACTACAACTGTAGATACTGTTCCAAGCATTTTACATGAAGACTTTTGAATCCTTTCATCCCCGCAAAAGCCTCACGATGTTCTAACATCTAAAATAACAGTAATAGCACCCATTTACTGAAAACACGATTGTTACACACTGTTCCAAAAGCACATATATTAATTCACATCATTTTACAATAATGTCATGATGCAGGCAACATCTCATCACCATTTAACCAATGAGGAAATGGAGGCCCGACGAAGTTAAAATAACACAGCTAGCCAAGGCTGCCCTACGAGTCCACCACTGCAGGTGTTCTGCTTCCCTGAGAATCATAAAGAGTGAACACTGATATACACTAGATAAGCTTGGGTGACTAAAACCATTCCAGAACTATTCTAAGGACTAGTCTTCTAAGGCATCCAAATGATAAACAAGAGAAAATCCGGATGACTGATCAATAAGCTGGAGGAAGAAAATTCTAGTAGAGCTCAATATGTTCAATGTGAATCATTCAAAAAAGGAAACAAATGTCTTGATTTCAAATTTTTTGACATAGATTTATGCAGATTTTCTTAAAGCCAAATGTGCAGCAACACTTAGGAGCATGTACCAGTTCTTACCTGGGGGACCAGGAGGACCTTGTTCTCCAGGGTACCCAAACCCTTGGTTCCCCTTTGCCCCGTTTCTTCCTGGTAGTCCTGCAGAGTGTCAAAGATGGGAATAAGCTTACTTTTCCTATAAAATCACATCCTGCTAGATTGCTTCTTTCAAAGCTGTTAATATACACATTGGAAGAAAAATAAATTTGGGGGCGCCTGAGTAGCTCAGTTGAGCGTCCGACTCCTGATTTCAGCACAGGTTAAGATCTCAAGGTTTATGGGTTCAAGCCCCACATCTGGCTCTGCACTGATGCGTGGAGACTTCTTGGGATTCTCTCTCTCAAAATAAATACAAACTTAATTTTTTTTAACAAAAAAAGAAAAATCTTTTTAAAAAAAGCTTGCCACTTATTTATTATTACTAATGGGAAACAGAATTTTTGAAGCAAAAATTTCTAAGATTATCAGTGATCTAGAAGGATCTAATATTGAAATATTGAAAAGGAAAATGGTTTGGGATTATTAACCCTTGTGTTATTCATAGTTGTTTATTACTTTGATTGAACATCTCAATTGTTCACATAATACTAAATAAAAAGGAAAGAATTATCAACTGACATTTCACATAAACATTCAAAGACAATGATAAGTAAGTTGTGGGCTATTGAGAAGTTTGGTGGCAAAATATAATTTTTCCTATAATAGAAAAATTCTTAAGGTAACAGAAGTTACTGGAGTCAAAATAAAGGAAAGTGTGATTTTCTATTTAAAGACCTTATCAAAGACTCAGGCAAAATCTCTAAGTGCACTATCAATAATTTCTAATTTGTAACTTCACAAGCTTCAAACTTTAATTTTTCTCTACTTAGAATATTGCTTTAAGAAAACAGAATTGCTTTTTAACTAGTTGAAAAATTATTTTATTTTTTTATTTTTTAGAGATAGAGAACAAGCAGGGGAGAGGGGCAGAGGGAGGGGAAGGGAGAGAAAAAGAGATGGAGAGAAAAAGAGACAGAGAGAGAGAGAGAGAGAGAGAGAGAGAGAGAGAAAGAAAGAGGGGGGAGAGAATCTTAAGCAAGACCCATGCTCAGCATGGAGCCTGATGTGGGGCTCAATCCCACAACCCTGGGATCATGACATGAGACAAAAATCAAGAGTCAGACACTCAACTGACTGAGCCACCCAGGCACCCTGACAAATTATTTAAAGACTCAGGGATACAAAAAGATTTTTGGCATCATAAAACCAAAGATAAACCCTTGCCTATTAAATCAATTTTGAAAGTGAATACAAAATATGTACACAAGTTCAGCACCTTTCAATCCTTTGGCACCTGGACGTCCAGGAGCACCCACTAATCCAGGAACACCATCTCTTCCTGGCAAACCAGGAAATCCTCGAGGACCTTCTGGGCCTATGGGACCCGGTGGCCCAGGAATACCAGGAGAACCATGTTGAGACTGGCAATGATCACAACTTTGAATTCTTCCACTCTGAAGTAAGACTGGTAGCTGAGCTTAAAAACAAAGAAGCCCCACCCCTTAAGTTTAAATAGGCATTGGTAAAATCACTAACCATTTTTTTCACAATTTATAGATGCCCATCTCTTGACCAATAACTTCACTTCTAGGAATTTAACTGTGGAAATACTCTGTTCTATGCAATCATTTTATTATTACAATCACTTAAAATGGGGGGGAGTGAAAACACCCCCCAAAAAATAAATTGTGTAAATTATAGACATCCATATTTATGAATTACATTATCAGAATTATGTCAGAAAATTTAATTCATGGTGAAATAATGATAAATTGTTTTATTAAAATGATTACAAAAGAGTACACATTATTTTCATTTTTAAAAAATTACTCATCTAGGGAAAATAACAGGAGTTTATAAATTTCCTTTATTTTCTTCTAATCTTACTTATATATTTTATAATTTCTACCAATAATTAGTATTATTTTACCAATTTTAAAAAAGTTATTAAAATCTCTGTTTGAGACTTACCTCTTAATACATCGGTGCAAACTTGTCGAATAAACTGTTCTGAAAATTCTCTTCCCTGCATCAAATTATTAGTGGGTTATAACATGTACATACCAAGTAAAAAGCAATGAAAACATGAGAAATTGGAAAGAAGCAGAATACATACAGGCTTTCCATCCAATCCTGGAGGTCCTTGAGGACCTGTTTCGCCCGGCTGCCCCTGGGGACCCATAGGCCCCATCAGGCCGTCCACCCCAGACTCTCCTTTTGGTCCAGTGGCACCTCTGATGCCAGGCTCTCCCTTTTCACCTCTCTAAAATCAGAAGAAATCTTCAAAAGTTCTGTTTCAATATTTCAGAAGGTATAACTGCATCATAAAAGTCCTTAAGGATATGAACATATACATACATATATATAAAGTACATTATGTAGAGAACAGCTGTGAAATGCTGTTATTGATCAGAGGGGAATTTTCATATCATATTAAACTGCCATTTATCCATCCATCCACCCATCCATCCAACCCCACAAATCTCCTCAATTTATTCAACATATTGTATAGGCGATACATGTAGCACTAGAGAAACAACAAACGTGCCAGTCTTGTTTCAAAGAGATTACATTCTAGAGAGACAAATACAGAAACACAATATTCTTTGTTAAATTTTTGCACAAAAAAACTTAGCTCCTAATACAGATGAAGAACCAATAATATTCACAAATATGCAACATTTCCCACCTAATTCAACAAATCTACATATTCTGAAAATCACTATTAAAGAACTACTGAAGAATGTGAAAGGCATTTTCTGCCAAAGCTAGATTTATTCAGCACTGAAAACTGAAGCAGTATGGACTGAAGAGAGAGCATAATACATGAAGAAACATACCTCGCCTTTTGCACCATGATGACCTTGAATTCCCTTTGAAAATTAATAGGAGAAAAAAAAACATAATAAATCTGCAAGGTACAGTACTATTAGCATGGTGTGCACCTGTTACCACACATTTAATCAAACTTTACTTTTCAATCTGAAAAGTACTGATACAATTAGTGAAAGAATTACACATGATGCTCTCTCTGCCTTTTTAAAGGAGGCTAATGACTAGGTGATATGCTAACTGGATAATATAAAATTGTTAATTTATGTCATTGTTTCATTCTTAGATATGAATATTTTTATATGCTGCAGGTCAAATATGTAGGTTAGAATGGGATTCTATGTGAATTCTATTTCAGTTCTATTCTGGATTTTAAATATGTTGCTATTTTAATGTAAATTAAACTCAATCAGGTAATATAAGGTATGTTTATTCCTTTATTTGGTGATTAAGATAAGTATTCCATTTTCCCAAGTTTATGTTCTTAAAATTAAATTTCAATTGAGTACTATTTATGAAAGATTGAATAAAGCAAAGATGCCATTAAAGGCGATTAACAGGGAAGAAAATACCCATTTGTCCTATGCCTAAACCACTCACTGCTGGCAATTCAGAGATTAGAAAAGCAGTGTGATGTATAATATGGTATTCTTCCCAAGTGATATTATACACACTGGGGAGCTCACGCATGAAACTCATTCACCGTTAGAATCACTGAATACATCTGGATGGTTCTATTAAATGATTTCCCACTCATCTCTCACATATTCATTACAATGGCAAATTATAGATGATAAGAGTTTTCAGGAAAGGCATGAAAATTTCCCATTTTTCAAATTCATTGTACACTTGGGCTCCAAAATCACCTGATATCAGTTCTGGGAAAGGGTAGAGCTTGCACACACACAGGTAGGATTTCATTATTCAAGTTTCAAATTAAAAGTCAGAGTTCTGCAATTCAATATAAAATTTAGCATATGACATTTCACACAATGAAACTTGAATTTGCATATTTATTTTGCTTTATTTCTAGGTCCCTTAAACATGGATACCCAGATTGGACAAAAGGGAAGACAAATGGGGTAAAATCAGAGTATGGCACAGAAAGAGGCATACTCTCAAATTAAAACAAGAGCATAAAAACACTAAGTTTTCATGTAAAAATATATTAGTGAGTAAAACACTTCAAGATTGTTCTTTAAATATTGAAGTTTCTGCAGAAATGCTGAGGTGTTCCCTCCCAGACATAACCCTACAACTGGAGCTTGTGTAAGAGGAAACACAGAATAGGAAGTTCTCAGGACTAGAACTGAGTTAGAGCTGCGACTGAAAACACCGGTTATCTGAGAATCCACTGGGATGGTTTCATGAGAGGAACCCAACATGAAGGCCAAGAAATCGCACACTTGCAGCCCTTTGTAGGATGACAGGTAACTAATAATGTTTACTTAAACAACTTGGGACAGCTATTCAGCTGCTGAGAAGCAACACTTGCTTTGACCCCCAGGTACTCCATTAGGGCTCAGTTACCGGTGGTGAGAACACCAGCATCCAACAAATCTTGGGCAGAAGTTTTCTAGGAAGCCCAAACCCTGCCCTAGGGTGGCCAACCACTATTTCCCTTGAGAAGTGAGGGGGAAAAAACCAAACATGTTTAGGGAAGTGTGAAGAGAGTGTTATCTGTAAGCCAGTGAGCTAGCTAAGTTGTGAGCTCAGATTCCACAGGAAATAGCCTTCTTCTCAGAAAGTTCCTGTAAGAATTTTTGGTGAAGGGCCTGGGTTGTGGAGATTGAATGGACGAGGAAGTTAAGGTTGTCCTATGAGAAGAGCGGTTTATAGATACTGTGTGATTGACTTAGAGAAACCTAGGGGGTCAGTCTGTGCTGCCAGGGAAGAGAATGGGGTCAATGCTGGTCATGTCATCAAGTGGATCTAAGTGGAGGAGCAATAAAATTAAAAGACACATTTTACTGAGCATAGACGTAGACAGACAAACTTCGTCTTTCTCCTCTTTTGCTCTTGCTGTTGGCTTCTAAATTCTCAACTCTTTTGAATATCTAGCACTCACCTTCCATCCTATCTTACAGACAACCCTGGACCACATGCTTTTACACCTCTCTCCAATGGTCTCCGATATCTCCAGGCGAGGGACATAGAGACCCCTGTCCTTGAAGACATCACTCACAGTTTTATCCGCCTATCTCCAGAACCAGTGTAATTACTGAATCTGTCTTGAATGTCACATTCGAAAGAGGTCTATCCCATGAGGGGATCATATGTACAGTCTGTCCTTTCAGTGTGGACCAAGTTGGATCTGAGCTTAACTACTGGCAGTGCAGCAGCAAACAAGCTACCATTACATACAAATCACTTTTATGCCACTTTTGGTCCAATTTGGCTGTGACTGTACTTACATGCCACATGGCAATCTCACTGAAGATAACATTTGAAAAAGTCTCTAGTGTAGGAAATTGTATCTCTGAACACACAAGAGGGAAACAAGAATATTCTTCCACTACTTATAGGCTTCAACTACTCCCATTTCAAGAAAAAAATAAAGAGTGAATAGTAAATATGGAGATACTATCATTGTATGGCTACCTTTGGCCAATAACTATTGCAGGAAGTAAGTGGAATTGTCTACCTTTAGCCATTTGCTTGAAGAGAAAAAAGCATGGAGAAGCAAGTTTCATAGTCACCAATCAGTATAGGAAAATGAAAACATAAAACATATGATTAAAGCAAACCATTATCACCACCACCATCTGGCATTTTCTTCCTCAGATGCTTAGAATGAGCACTACCATCTATCTACCCTTCTCCCCACTCGTTTCCATTTGCAAATAATCCTCTCCCAACACCATCCAGTTATGTGGTTCATTATTCCATTGTCCATTAAAGAAAACAAAAATACCTGTGACCCTGGAATCCCTTGTCTTCCATTTTCTCCCTTTTGACCCTTTAAAATTTAATAAACATCATTGATTAGCTTGCACACATATAATGCAATCTCATATAAGGCACAAACTATGTATAACACTGGTGTCAAGAAGAAAGGTCACAAAAAGCAGTGATGCAAATATGCAAAATGATGTAAGAGATAAAGAAGTTAGTCTCTTGGAGGAAGAAAAAAAGAGAGTCAACCCTAATATTAACAACGTGAAAAATAATTTAAAAACCCAATGGTTATGGATATGTTATTAATTTCAATGACATAATTATGTTTAGTCTTGATTATGTACATGCAAAGACAAGAAGACATCTTTAAAGGAGTTTTTAAAGATGAAAAATATATTACAAACGTGGAATACTACTCATACACAAAAAATAAAAGGAATCTTGCCTTTTGTAACAACATGGATGGGACTTGAGGGCATTAAGCTAAGTGAAGTGAGTCGGATAGAGAAAGACAAATACCGTATGATTTCACTTACATGCGGAGTGTGACAAAACAAAAACAACCAAACAAGACAAAACAAAAAACTCGAGCTCACAGATACGCAGAACAGAATAATGTTTGCCAGGAGGGAGGGGAGGGTGAGATAGGTGAAAGAGGTCAAAAGATACAAACTTCCTGCTATAAAACAAAGAAGTCATGGGGATGAGTATACAGCATGGTTACTGTAGTTGATAATACCATAATGTGTATGTGAAAGTTGCTAAGATTAATTCTTAAAAATTCTCATCAAAAGAAGAAAAAACGTTGTCACTATGTATGGTGATAGGTGGTAACTAGACACATGATGGTGATCATTTCACAGTGTATACAAATTTGAATCATTATGTTGTACACCTGCAATACAGCTGACCCTTGAACGATGGTAGGGTGACGGGCACCACCTCCCTCAAAGTCAAAAATCTGTGGATAACTTTGACTCCCCCCAAATTTAACTACTAATAGCCCACTGTCGACCAGAAGCCTTACCAATCATATAAATTAACATATATTTTGTATATGTATTATATTCTATATTCTTACAAGTTAGAGAAAAGGGAATGTTAAAATCATAAGGAAGAGAAATACATTTACAATACTGTATTTATCAAAAAAAATCTGCATGTAAGTGGAACTGAGGAGCTCAAACCTGCATTGTTCAAGGGTCAACTATATACTGTTATATGTCAATTATACTTCAATTTAAAAAATACTGCAAAAATATTTTGAATGAAGATCTTTAAATCAGGACAAATAAGAAGAGAGGAAAATTAACAAAGGTATAAACACATTTGTCCATTTAAAACATACTTGTGGATATCCATCATATATAATGCGTGGTACTAACCCCGAAAGTACTACCTCATCCCCATGTGGGACGAGATAATTAGCAGTTTCTGGGAAAACATATACCCAGATAATAAAACAGTGACTTATCTAGTTACCTAAATTTTAAATCACTCTAGCACTGTTGATTTATTCATTTATTTACTTAAATGAATTCCCAATATTTATTGAATGATACCTATTTGCTGGTTCGTAGGGGTACTGAAACAAAAACTGGCATCATCAAGTTGCTTACTGTGTGGTGGTAAAGTTAAGTCATTAAATCAAGAATGATGAAAATGCATAATTAAGCCTCTGGGCTGGGTACTATGGGGACAGAGGAGGGGGCATCTGAGAGAGGTGCGTCCTACAGGGTGGGGAAAACTACTCAACCTTAAGTGTAGGCTTTAGGGATAAGTAAAAGAGAGCCAAAATAGTCAAGTCAGGAAGCACTTCATGGAACAGACTTTATCTTGAAATGTGTGGGGCACCACAGATGGATTTCTAAGCGGATGTGTAGCTTAGTTATTGCACGCTGGTAGGAGCATGAGAGGAAGCGGGGAGGACACTGGTAATCTGAGACCCATGACAAGAAATGATTAGGACAGTGCAGACAGGGAGAAGGGGCCAAGTTCAAGAGAGATTTAGATGTGAAACTACCTGTGAAGAGAGAAGAGACTGAGTTTTAGGATGGCTTTCAAGCCTTTTTCCCTGAGATCATTTCATGGGTCTACCAATTACCATGACCAAGAATAGAGTAGGAGCTGGTTTATGGGGAAAGGTGATAAGCTCTGTTTTGGACCTTTTGATGTGTGCACATGACACATTCAAACTCAGTACCAAGAGGGAAACCGGAATATGTGGGTCTAGAGTTCACAGACACTTGCTTAAAATCTACCTCACTCCTAATTTCCAAATTACAGAAATCATAATAATACTTGAGTATCTTTAGTAAAAGGTACTGAATCAACAGCTAAAAAACAATTGTTGACACTGAGACCTCAGCAGATGTTCACTCTACTATTACTTCAATTTGTAATCTCCTTTTATGCCTCCAGAAATCCTAGGACACTTTGCCCTTGTGGTAACACACCCAAATGAAATATCCTTTCTAAATCACCCTAGATTTCCTCAACCTGATTTAATTTTTTAGTATAATTCTGCTTCCAATGATTAGTTTGAACATGTTTTATATTTGGTGTTAAATATAAAATCTTATCACATTTATTTGTGCCATAAGCCATTCAAATCATTTCTGGAAACATACATAATATAGATATGTAATATTTCAAATAAACATACTAGAAGTATGTAATACAATCTACATATGTTTGGTTGAATCACTTGATTTCCAAGTTTCTACAACAGTGAAATAGAGAATAATCTTAAAAGGAGATCTGATGTTGTCCGAAAAGTTTAGAAGAAGAGAAGAAAGCTGAGACTTAACAATTGGATACTGATGGTGAAGCAGGAAGGAGCCGGAAAAACCACGCTACAACTAAAAAGAACAAAGCCCTGATTTTATTGCCAAGCAAAAATTTTAAAAAAGCCAGCAACATACCTGAATGCCTTTTTCACCTTGACTTCCTTTGTCACCCTGCAAAAAGGCAGTTTAATGTCTATCATAATCTAGGATATTCTGTATCCTTTCAAGTAAACATATTTTTCTGCAGGAAAGAAATATATATGGTCTCCTACAAATTCCACAAGTGCCTTATATGCAGAAGCAGACTCCAAAAGGAGAAAAATCATATTATGTCAAAATGTTCTAAGTGAATACTTTCTTGTGCTCTTACATTTCAAAGGAAAAATTATTATAATTTCTAGTTTACCAGAAATAAGAAAACTTGTCTATATTGATCACAATCTGAGGTTTAGCAAACAAACATGAGAAAACTCATTTCGGCAACTGTTTTACAAAATCAAACTGAAAAATCTTCCATTGAGCTAGTAGTAGCCACAAATTTATAGGAAACAATGAAGCAGAATATAATACTGAAATGGTATTTTTGAAAACATACACTTCAAAAATGAATTTTGGGGGTAAAACCCATATTCCATAATATAAATATTCCTGGCACTTTTCAGCTAGAGTAAACCTTCCAGACCAACTAAGTTCAATGTCCTTGTTCTTAGATCATGAATCTGCAAATTAGGAAAGATAAGCACTTGCCCTCAGATGAACTTGGACACTGTTTCCAAATTTCTTTCCTCCCTCACCATGCTCTCTAAACATTAAGAGTTTTGTGTTACAGCCAACAAAATACAGGTGTTCTTTTAAAGGGCAAGTTTTGAACAAGAAATTTCTCAAAACCTCAACATATAGTCCCAGTAGGTTTATGTAATATTCACCAAGGTTCTGACACTTCATTGCTGCCCTGAGGGTCATCCCTGTCTCAGCAAGTGTTACCTACTGCTCACTGGAACAAAATGGTCAATGATCATACTGGTTATAATAACCTAGGGGCCAAGTGCATGATACATGAGAAACAGAAAAATGAAATGGTAGCAAAACCAAAACAGCAAGGGATATAAAGGTGAAGATGTATCTTTTCCAGAATCAAAGTCAACATATTTACTTTTAGACTGAAATGTATATATTTGCAGTGGCATGAACTTCTTTGGCAAACGGGCTGTCAGTTGTTGCTTAATACCACCAAACAAATACTATTTATACAGATACAGCTTCACGGTTCCTTTTTGAGGAGAGAGAGAGAGAACATGAATCTAAAATGTTGCTCTCTTACCTCACCAAAACATTTTATATCAGAATACATGATGTGTATTTTAAACTCCTTAATTTCAAATGAAATTCTATGCAATATAATCTTTCATAAATAGGAACTGCATGGTCAAGTGTTCTGGGTGTAGTTTTTACTATTTTAGACCTTTGTCCCAGTTTTGATAAGAGTAATATTCACATTTTAGTAAGAGTGCCAGACATTGAATACTTTTCCTAAAATAGTCTTGACTCACTTGGACCGACTGCAAAACAATCTGAATTTACAGGCTTTACTTAATAGAATGTTTATATTTTCTGAGCTGCATGCCTCATCCAAGGCCTTCATCTAGGAGACAATACCCATGCAGGAATGTGAAAGATGAGACACAGCTATGGGCATGCGGTTGATCATATTACACATATACCAAATATAAAGGTCATTAAAAGTACAGTCAGTCCAAATTGTGCTACTTTCACAAAAGGAAGACTTACGTGCTAATAGCTGATTAAAAGTTAATTTTATCCTGGGGCACCTAGGTGGCTCAGTCGGTTAAGCAACCCACTCTTTGTTTCCTCTCGGGTCATGATCTTGAAATTTCATGGGTTCAAGCCCCTTATCGGGCTCTATGCTGACAACACGAAGCCTGCTTGGGATTCTCTCCCTCTTTCTCTCTTCCCCTACCCGACTTGTGCTGTCTCTGTCTCTCTATATAAATAAATAAATAAACTTAAAAAAAAAAAAAGAAAAAAGTTAATTATATCACCTAAACAATGCATACCTTTTTTCCTTGAACTCCCGGCAAACCCAGGTATCCCGGTTCTCCTGGGGGACCTACTGCTCCTTGTTCTCCCTAAGTAACATAGAAATTACATAAAGATTGCAGACCTATTGCTTATGAAAGACACCACTGTTTTTATCTCTACATAAATCCCAAATGTATAACTGATGGTTACAAAGTTTGTTGACCTTTAGTTATTATTGCAGAAATAGTAAAGAATGAAAAGTTTATGGGAGTCCCAACAAAACTTCTTGTACCTTTTCCTATCTTTGTAAGTTAAAATAATTCTGATAGCATAGATTTTAAAATTTTATACATATTTTTCATCTTTATTTTATAGCTTCAACAATAAATAGTAAAGCAGTGATGATAAACATAGGTATCTCGTTTTGTTTGCTAACACTTTCTCTTCCTCCTTGAGACTGCTTATTCTCATGCTGCTACTTTAAAGAACCTATTTTATTGTTAAAAAACTGGTGAGGAAACAGTACTAAAATTGCTGAAAATCTCATTATTCATTGTTTTTATTTTGTTGTATATTTTCTCACAAACACACAATACACAATTTAGTTACTAAGTTTTCTCACTACATAAGGCCTAATTTATATCTTTCACCAAGACATATGAATATTGTGATGTTCTTTATATGCCATTATGTTTTTAAAACATAATTTTAAATTACAGAATAGTACTTAACTGTAGTGATTTATCATCTTTAATAAAATGCCTATTGTTACAATTAGTTTTCACAATGTTTATTTTTATAAACAATATGGGGGTGAATGTCTTTGTAGTTAAATCATATGCACACTTATGTTGGTTCTTCATACACAGGGAAAAGTATTTTCTTAGAAGTAAATTCTTGAGTTGTTTTCAGTACAGGGAATATTCCACGACTTATCCCAATTTTTCTACTCTGCATCATCCCACAGGGATTATTTCCTTCATGGAATAAAGATTCCTTAAAAGTCTTAAGTAAGAACATTTTCTGAAAGTATATAGTGACGAATTATCAATGACATTTAGGTAATGTCTGTAAGACAGGGGACGCAAACCTGAATTTGCCTCATGGTTTTTGGTTTGAGTTTTACCATTAGTCCCAAACTCTATCACATTAACTAAAGCCTACTCTCTTTTGTGGAAACAGTTTTGCCCTCTTTACTTACTAGGCCCACTCCTGAGTATTGATTACTACTCTAGATTGCTAAAGGCTTGAAAAGAATTAAAAATCCTATTGAAATAAACATCAATTATTTGGTTTGGAGGAAACTGGTATTAGCAGCTCTGAGTCCCCACACTGAAGTCCCATCAAGCAGTAAACAAAGGAATAGCATCACTTTTGAAAGTCATACACACTTCCTTTCAGTTACAGAAGACAGGGATATTCTCTGAACCAAAGAGTAGGTTCATATAAGCATAGGGCTTTTACCATTTCTAGGAAAATCAAGCCAAAATATATTTTGTCTTTTTTACCTAAACTGTGAGAAAGTGTCCCCAAAACAAATGAAACCCCCCATTGGCCATTTTCTTTCCTGAATGAGAACTCTGTGATAGAGGTAATCCTTAATTTCATGTAACTTTTCTTGAGGGATACACGTGGTAATCTCATCAAATAATAAAGGGGACTTATAATATTTTGAAAGTATTTCCAAATGTATCAAATGATAATTACCTTTAGCCCAGAAGCCCCAGGCATCCCTTGAAGTCCAGGTTCACCTTTATTTCCCTGTCAATGCATCAAACCATTTGAGTTAAAAAAAAAAGTCATAATATATCTGATATAGACACTTAAAGGAACATCTTTTAAATAATTTTTATATTTCCAACTTTCCACCTGTTTGAAACACAGACTCTGTAGGTTAAGCCTATTTATTAAGAAAAAACTCTTGTAAACAAGGAATGGGTCTGCACATTTATAAAGCTTTCCAAAACTGTGTTTTAAATCTAGAAGCTCCAAGTAAGGGAAGAAATTCAAATCCTCAGGCACCAGTGCTAATTAGCTGGGTCTCCATACCGCACAGGCCAGAGCCATGTATTTTGACAACATCCTATACATTGAGAATCTTCCTCTTTCCCTGTGTCACTTTCTCAGGATGACTCACCTTCGGTGTGCAATTGAAGGAAAGAAAATTAGATTCAAACATACAGTGGCTTTAAAATATATATATATATATACATATATATATATATATATATATATATATATATGTATATATATATATGTGTGTGTGTGTGTGTATGTATTACATATATATGTATAAATGTATGAATTGTGTATACACACACACACACACATGCATGCATATATGAAAAGAAAACTTTGTGTTGTCAGGATTTAAGTGAAGTCCTTTCCAACAAAAGTTTGAAGGACAAGACCAACTTGACAAAGAATACAAAATTATAAAAAGGGTGGGATATACAGAGAGAATATGTCTGCTGGTTAATAAGAGAGACTGTCAAAGGTAGTGTTGGTTTTCATACACATTCTGATGCCTAAAATCCCAACCTGGTTCTGGCAAAAGCCAGAACCAAACTGGGTACACTAATAATTAAGGTAACCAACTGCATTTTCAGCTTTTGAAAAGTTTTCTAGGTAGCTCATGTTGAGAAACATATGAACACAATATGTGGAGTTCATTAAGCATTGAGCACATAACAACGTTATTAAGCCGTGGAGCATTGGTTCCTTAAAATATCTAATTTTACAAGTGATTAGTATGGTTCAGTAGCTATTTTTTAAAAAGGTATTATAAACCAAATTAGAAGTTTTCTAAAGATCTACCACAAAGTTTCAGCCTCATCTTTGCCCTGTTTAATACAGCTTTGTTTTTTTGGTCCCATTCTAGAATTCATAGCAACTGATAAGGCATAGTTCACAAACATATTAGTTGACAAAATAGGCAGGGATAAAGTAACACATAGGTAAGTAACCTACAGTTGATGGGCTGACTCCAGCCTAATGCAGGCTTTTGTAAATAAAGTTTTGCCAGAAACAGGCACATCCCTGTTTGTCCACTGGTGCTTTTGTATTACAACAGCAGAGTTGAGTATTTGCAACAGCAACTATATGGCCCTCAAAGATTCAAATATTTACTATCTGGCCATTTGCAGAACACCTGAGCTAACATACTACATGAGGAGAATTTGAAGTGTTTCACTGAAGAGATTATATTTAAAAGGTAGTATTTTAACACTTCAAATCTATTTTTAACAAAATAATTGCACAAGTACAAGATGAGAGGAAATGAACTTCTTAGTAATTCATGTCAAAATAAACAAAGTGATTCTGGAAACAGCCACTTGCCTTCCCAGCCATATCAGCAGAATCTACTCAAATGGCAGATAACACAAAGTATTGTTATAAAACATTTGACGGAAGTTCCAGTAGATTTAATTGACCTCCTGCTCAGTGTGAGCTAACAATGTGAAGTGGCTGATGAAATCTTAGGTTGAATTCTTAAGAATTAGAGCATCCAGAACACCCTGGGGGATCCATCGTATCCCAGTTACTTAAGAAATATACAACTACTCAGCATCTTCTTAGAAAATGACTTTGAGAAATTATGGAGAATCTCCACTTGGCAGGCCCAGTCACTCAAGGGTTTTATACCAACTCTGTGCACACTTACTACTACCAGGACTCCACACTCCAAAGATTCACGACGGTCTACCATTGGTGAAAGGGCAGATACTTTCCCCATGATGTTTTATCCTATTTCTTTCTCTAAGTAATTTAGAAATTAAAAGTAGAATAGATTAGGCTGTCTACTCATCTACTCATTCTGCATGCCAGGGTCTATTTCCGTGCAACATTGTCTAGTTAGAGGGTCAATGCTTCTAAAACAGCAATTCCATCATTTCCTTTGGAAGGTTGTCCTACATTCTCTAATCATTAAATAGTTGAGAATAGTTTGAGTCTAGCCAGAATGTACTTGATTTGACCCTTCTAGTAAACCAAGAAAAAAAAAAATAGTTCTCTTAGCACAGGATTCTATACACCTAGAAAATGGTCAAACCATGGTATTTGGAGTTGCAATTCTATCTTGAAAATAACCTAACCTGACATCCTGAATACGTATGACAGGTTTGCCTGACATTTTTTAAAGATGAAAGTAAAGATAATACACTATTTTACCCACAGTCCTGAAGGAGAGAATGCCTAATAAAACCCACTAAAAGGCATTTCACAATAAAAACTCCATATACATTCCACTAAATAAAAATATCAAGAAGAGGACTCAGAAATTGGCAAAAGTCATCCTCAATCAAAACCACTAATCCTCTATATTGGTGGGGTTTGACATGAAACTCCACAGAACTCCACATAATCCTCAGTGCCCGTGAGATGACAATAAAGGAGAAGAGGGTCAAGTAGTGAGAGATTCTGGACTTTTTCCAGCTTAAACAAGACCTGCATTACATTAGCCTACTTTATACAATTCATTTTGTCTAAGGTTTCATTCTTACAAATGACTGTTCATAGAATTAAAACCACACTTAAAATCAGTATAATTTAAAGTTTTGCTGAGGCACACAAATGGTAATTTTGCACAAAGTGTTCTGTCTTATTAATTTCATTTTATTTACCTTAGATCCTGGTGTTCCAGGCTGACCTGGTGAGCCATCACGTCCCATCATACCCTATATTTTTAAGTGGAAGTTTCAAGAGTTTTATTTCCTTCAATAAAGTATAATAAAAAATCTAACTATGCAAGATAGCCTGAAGGCCAGCAAAGACCTCTTAACGTGGTTAATCAAATAACCTACAAATAGCAAAAATTGCTGGAGAGCTAGTAAAAGACAAATGTAAAGGAAAGTTCATTTTTTTCTACATTCTTACTTTCTTCCTTATGTCATGATGACTAAGAATTAGGTTTCTTGGGGTGCCTGGGTGGCTCATTTGGTTAAGTATTCAACTTCGGCTCAGGTCATCATCTCAGGGTTCCTGGGTTGGAGCCCCGCATTGAGCTCTGTGCTGACAGCTCAGAACCTGGAGCCTGCTTCAGATTCTGTGTCCCTCTCTCTCTCTGCTCCTCCCCCACTCATGTTGTTTCTCTCTCAAAAATAAATAAATTTAAAAGTAATTAAGAATTACGTTTCTTTATAGATGTTATCCTGGTCAACTTTACTTCCAATTTCTATTTTCTTAAATGATATTCTGAAAGAGTGACAATCTAATAAATTCTCTGAATATAACAATCTCTCTTCAAGTTACAAAATAGTCATATTTTTAACTAGCCATATGACTCAAAACAAAACAACAATAACTAGCAACAAGGAACTGATTTAATTTGGAGTCTACTTTATTTTTTAAGTGTTTATTTAGAGAGAGGAAAACACAAGTAATGAAGGGGGGGAGAGAAAGAGAGAGAGAGAGAGAGAGAGAGAGGGAGGGAGGGAGGGAGGGAGGGAGGGAGAGAGAGAGAGAATGAATCCCAAGCAGGCTCCATGCTTAGTGTGGAGCCTGACACAGAGCTCGATCTCACAACCATGAGACGATGACCTGAGCCAAAATCAAGAGTTGGGATGCTTAACCAGCTGAGCCACCCAGGCACCTCTGGATTCTACCTTAAATACCAAAACATTAAAAAACATTGCTTTCTCTTAAATATAGCCAAGGAAATGTGATGAGCAAAAAATATTCAATTAATATCATCAGGAAACATAATCTCAGTATGGTCATATTGAAAATACCATGTCATCACTATTATGCTTTGCTATCAATTTAGTATATTATTTCACCTGTAAAATGTAAAATACACTAATTCATAGCATAGGGTGCAAAATATTAGAAATGGCACATAATAACTATATTTCATATATCCTGATAATAATGACATTAACCTACAGGAATCCCTGGAGCTCCTTTTTTTCCTAGTGGTCCTTGAGGCCCAATTTCTCCCTAAAAATCAAATACAGATAAAATTTAAAATTGTAAATTATCAGTTCATTTCAATGAATTTCCTACCAAAGCATTATAGAATAAAAATTCAATACCAATCAGCCCAACTGCTTCCCCTTTCTCTACTGTAGAACAGAAGCAACAGAGTGTAAAAAACATGGTACATGGTATCTTAAAGATCTGAGCCAAGGGTCTATGGAATCACTAAGTCAAATATTTTTATTAGAAAATCATGAGTGATACTGTCATTGTTTGAAAGGAAGATCTGGAAGTTCACACAGAGTTGGTGAGGAAAGACAAGAGGGGGTAAAAATCACATGAAAAAATTTCTTATTTATCATAGATTAAGAAGTATGACAGTTAACATAAATTAATAAAAAAATAGGATAGAGAATAATAGCATTTTTACTTCAATTTCTCAGATTTCTATACCCTACAAGCTAACTAGGTACTCCAAGGGAGTCTGAATCTTGAACATAAAAAAACAACAAACAAACAAACAACAACAAAAAACAACAACCAACTCTGGAAAGAACATCTTCTGTGAGGGAGTTCTGGTCTTTAAAGAAGTGGGTGAAGTCTTCAAAGATCCCTTATTTTAATTAAATACACTCTGGGTTGGGGCTATGATTAAGAGGATTAGGAACAATGCAGAAATCTTGCCAGAGGTCAAGATGCAGAAGCCAAGAAAAGGCCAGAGGCATCTAGAATGTATGTTCAGCTCTTGGGAAACTGAATGGTGGGCTAACAGTGGGAAGAGGGCAGGAATCTTTAATACCTATGATGACCCAGGACTCTTAAAGGGGGCTGACATGGTACCCACGGCAACCAACAGGAGGCAGCTCCCCATGCCCCAATTAGGCTGACAGAACCCATGCCAATTAACATGAAGCAATGAGCTCATATTCAACAAGAAAGAGGAAGCAGCAAGCCACAAGACTGAGAGTTAACAGAAATAACAAAGGGCATTTGGTGGAATTGTTAAAACAGAATTAAGAACAATACATGAGATCTTTACTAATTAAATAATGGAATCATGAAAGACTATTAGGACTGCAAATGAAACAAGAGGCTATCAAGAATAAAAAGATGTTATTAAAAATTTAAACTTTTAGAAAAGTATTTTTTTTAATCAACTGCTTAAATAACAGATTAGACACAGTGAAGGAAGAATAATTGGGCAATATATCAAAAAAATTTAACCAGAATGTAAGAATTAAAGATATAAAAATAAGATACTCTTTAGAAACATGGAGGGCAATATGAGAAGGAATAAAATTTCTCTAACTGTAATTCCAGAAGGAAGGAATAAAATTGGAAGAATTGTAATTTGGAGAAAATGGATGATGTTTTCCAGAGTTAATTGAAACAATACCACACAGCCAGGATCAAACTGAATTCTCCCCAGGACGACTAAAGAGGCTGTGTATCTAGATATACTGTAATGAGTTTTAGACCAAAAAAACAAAAAAACAAATAAAATACCTTAAAAGAATCCCAAAGAAAGGGACAGATCACTTACAAAAGAACAATACTTAGAATGAGATCAGATGTTTCATAGTTAATAATGGCAGTTCAGGAGACAATGGAAGAAAATCCTCAACACGTTAAGTGAAGATAATCATCAACTCTGAGTTGTATACCCTACAAAATTATCTCTCAAAAGCAAGAGTAAAATAAACATATTTAGAATTAGATAAATCTGAAAGTTTGTTACCAAGATATCTGTACTCAAAGAAATGCTAAAGAAATAGTTCAGAAAACAGGAAAATTATCCCAAAAGGCTGGTCTAAGAGCACAAGATAGAAAAGTAACCAAGTAAAACAGAAAGCATATGTATAAATCCAAATTAATATTATGCATATAGAACAAAACAAAAACTAATTATAAGGACAATACTTTCTGAAATTATATCATATTTAAACAATTAACTATTGCCACTAATGTGGTAAAAATGCATTCTATGTGAAGATATCAACACTTTGCACTTTTAATAAACAGATCTAGGCCCAAATCTTTCAACTTTCATTAATACTCACCTTTTGTCCCATTAATCCTTGATTTCCAGGAAATCCTGGTAGTCCCTAAAAAGTAATAAAGTAGAATCTTAATTAAAAAACAAAACTACATATATAGAGAGAGAAAGAGAGATTGACTGAGAGAGAGACTGTATCATTAAAGAAGAATAAGTCTTAATCAGATTTTTAACTGGTAAATAATGCATAATTTCAAACCTGTATCACCCACTTACACTATAACACTGCTACTGATAATAATCCAATTTTGGAAAAGAGAATATTTATGAAATTCATTATTATATGAACATCCACTGATATTTAAAGTTTTAAATAAAGGCTTTCAGAAAGAGAAGCTTATGAGGGTATTAATTAACTTGATTTTTCTTTGAGACCAACATAAGTGATAAAATAAGAAGGAGATTTCATTTGAACATATTCCTATATTATTTAAAATGAATAATGCAAGAAAAACTATCACATCATAGGAGTTCAGATTCAGTACAACAGTTCCAAAGGCGCCCATTGTCTCACAACCATAATTAAAAACTAACAAGACTAACCAATATCCTCCAAATTGAGCCCTGAAACACCCAGGAACCTAATTTCTTGTATGAAATACGTCAATCTTTGTCCTAATGATTTCCTTACTGACACAATCATGAAGAATATGCAGATCACATTTGAGAAAGAAATACAGAGAGCTCTTTCACATGTACAATCCACATGTACAAGTTCTAGCAAGTTTCAGAGATTAATGCTCATTGTATACATTTGAAAATAACAGCACATTCGTTAACCGGAAAGCAATTCTACAGTCAATGAATTTACCAAAATAATCTTTCACCACCCAAAGCAAACAGTGATGGTACTAATCAATTTTCATTTTTATTCATTTCTCTTAGCTCCTTTCTTGATTACACTGCAGTTGAAATAAGCAACATTTGTATGTATATATCTATGTAGACAGACTCGGGCAGGAAAAGGAACTTGAAAGACCAGGAAATTGGGCCCCATCCGTATTTCTTTGAAAGCCCTCTGCATCATCAGGGCTTTCGAAGAACAGCAGTACTCCTCAGAAAAGCCAGGCAGGTGGTGGAGAGGCCACTGTCAATGAGATCAAATTATCTTCTATTCCAGGGAGAATCGGCCATTTACTTGATTTTCACATCTTGATTTTATTAGCACAATACTGGTCAATGTGTCAGCCACAATTATAGTGCAAGACACATGCATACAGTTCTAGTTTTAAAATCTGAACTTGAATCATAAATTGGAATTCAATTTGATTCTATTTGGCTCCATTTATTTTGCCACATCACCATACCCTTTGCAGAGAAAAGATGTATCTGAGCAATGACCATCAGCCAAGGGCTTGTAGTCTAGTTGAAAACACAAACCTTTAAAAACATATTAACTAGAAAATGACATAAAACCGCATACATTTTAAAGTGACGTTATAAAATGTGAGCATGGTGTACCCTAAAACATAAAGTAAAATTAAAATATTTGACTTGTATGTATAAAGAACATAAAATGATATGAATTATATCCTTCCAAGGTGGGAAATACATATTCTTAATGTAATCAGTTAAGACTAATATTGTTTCAAATAAAGGCCTCCATTTCAATAGACCATAATTTGGCATGAAACCATCTGTAATCAGCTCCCATTCAAATACACATATACACAAACCCACTATAGGTTTAGACTAATTTCTGAATTTAAATAAAATCTGTAAACTCTTATCAGATACAAGATGGCCATACATTGTTCTATAATGAAAGAGGTGCAGCTGTGGCCATTCAGTGTCCTTTAGCCCCACGAATCCCTAAAGGGGTTGTGCAATTGCTCATGATAATGTCAGACCTGAGGAACTGAATATCTTGCTGCATGGTGCCCTTTATTGTTTAGTTTCATCACTATTCAAGTCTCTATGCCCTCACACAATCAACATCAGTATGAATCAGTTACAGATATCCTACCCCTACTCCTGTTTCTGAAGCCAATTTCAGGGTCAGAAAGGCTACATCCTCACTGTGGAGGAAAATCGGAGTTACACCCAGGAACCCTGGCCTCCACCTCCCAGAAGCCTTGAGAGCCCCCACAATTCATTTTCTGGATCCGATTTGACATCTTATTATCTAAATAATTATAATACTAAACTTGGTCTATATTTGAATAGAGCCTCAAATGTTATTTCAGCATATCAGATATTGAGGGTATTCTGGGGGGATTCCAGATCTGAAAAAAACAATTCTTTTTCTTATTGTCTACTTAATATGTTAGTAAAACATTAAAATATATTTCAGAGATATGAAGTCATGTATTTTATGCCCAACTATGCCAAGAACTCTTATTTTACAAATATCAACCAAAAATATGTAAAACTACATAATATTAAAAAAGAAAATGTAAACCTGATTTATGAAAGCAATTCTTGGCAAAACTAACATAATACCATGAGCATGCCTAGAATAAAGACTGTTGACAGACTAACCAGAACTGAAACCAATCAGAGCTATATTAGTTAATAAAATTCTCCTATATTTTATTTTCCTGGGCTTCCACTTATTGAAATTCACTAAATTTTGCCAATTTTACACTAGCAGAAATATTATTCAAAACCACTTGAAATTTAAGAGTTTGCTGATCCAAAGTATTTAGTAACAATTACTTCATACAATAAATGTTGTCCAAGCAAACTATTTTATGTTTCACTTTTGGCCTGTGTGGTTCTGGATTCAGGCAACTGTGATAATGTGTAAATAAAGACAGAAACAAGCATTTTATTTGGTAAGAGTAAAGGGGCATATTTCCCCCCCCTTCTATGATTTCAGTTTGGGTTTGAGCAAGAGCAGAAAGTCAACTGGAAAATCCTGCATAATGTTGTGGTGAAAAAAAGTAGACATTAAAAAAATGTTCTAAAAGCTTCTCTGTAACCGTTAAACCATTGATGTATAACAAAAAAGTAATTAAGAGTTGAAATACATATTTTAGAATAAAAAGTTAGGCCCTTATTTCCTAAAGACTACTTTACAAAGAAGAAATGTGTCCATGATACATTACTTGGAAAAGATAAAACATCACTTGATACTTTCTCACGTCCCATGAATGCATTTACCTTACCCCTGAAATCAGAGCATCTTGGATCCAACCTGCCTGTAAGTAATGCAATATTTTCAGTGTAGTAAAAACAAATCTAACCTGTTAATGGTGTTTTTCAGAAGTTTTTATTTATTTAGAGAGTGTGCATGCATGCACACATGAGCAGGAGAGGGGCAGACAAAGAGGCAGACAGAGAATCCCAAGAAGGCTCGGAGCTGTCAGCACAGTGTCCAGTGCAGGGCTGGAACTCACAAACTGTGAGATCATGACCTGAGCTGAAATCAAGAGTCAGACGCCTAATTGACTGAGCCATCCAGGCACCCCCATTAATGGTATTTTTCAAAACTTGTACAGTGGTAGAGATATTTAATATACAATTATCAATATATTAGAAGCATGTTATGTTTTCTATTATATCAAGAAGTGATGTGTTTGTTCCTAAAGATTCATGAAGAAAAAGCACCTATGTTGAAAGTATTGTTCTTATTAGCTACAAAAAATCACAATGATTATTAGGATTATTAGTAAAAAGCATAGTGGAAGCAGTTACAAGTTTTGACAATGAAGTCAGCCAGCCCATTATCCGGTAGCTGATGGACTCCAGGCCTGTTATTTAAACTGTGGAATCTTAGTATCCCCATTTTTTATATGATGAAAGTAAAGGGATCTGCATCACAGAGTTGGTACATTATATTAACTCTCACAAGTGCTCAGCTCAATGCTGCACATTAATGAATACATCTTCATGACTGTCTTTTCACAGCTCCTCCCTGACCTTTGAAAGTTGTGAAATAGATGAAGTCAATTCTCTCCCATGTCTCAAACTTTGTCCTCCTTCTCCAATGCAGGATGTTTTGTTTGTTTGTTTGTTGTGTTGTTGGGTTTTTGTTTTGTTTTGTTTTTTTGTCTTTCCACCTTTCTCTACCTTTGTTTCCAAAATCTCCCAGTATACCCATGATTGATTCCAGCAATCTAAGGCTTCCCCTTGGGGGTGCCAAGATGGTATTGCCCCTCATCCATTAACTGTGCCTTTTCCTGTTTGGCTAACTTTAGGACTTTTGCTTTTCAAACATTTATATGTAGTTCATCACAATTGTTTCAGAAAAAAATATAACCAAAAGTTTCAAATATATTTTCAGCTGATCCTCATGGTTTTCAATCCTTTTATAAAATTCCACACTAACTGACAGACCACTATGAATGATGTACGAAAGATTATTCTGTGGTAAGAGAAGTCTAAAGACAAGTAACTCACAAACATAGCTGCCAAACCTAAAAGAAACCAATATATAAATACTTGCAATAAACCCATAATAAGGAAATCACCAGCTTTACTATGTCCCTGAATACTTTAACACAGTTTTACAACTGCCTTTAATCATCAAGGGGAAAAAAGTAATCTGAGTAACATTGGATGAATTTATTCTTCCCTAGTCTACAGATCAGGACCCACATGGGACTGGACCCAAAGTATCCAAAGATAAGTCATTTCAACAGAAAAATGCTTTGGTAAATATTTCTGAGATACTCATGCTTATATACAACAGAAAATGTCACCAGTTTGACATAAAAAGTTAACAGGGGTATTATCAGAAGGAAAAAGTGATCTGGGAGCCCCGTACAAAGTTGCTTAATGTTACAGGCATTTTTCTTTGACATCTAAAAGCATTTCTATGTTTTTTTAAACAGTATATTCATTTTGAGACGCAGAGAGAGAGAGAGAGAGAGAGAGAGAGAGAGAGAGAGAGAGAGAGCGAGCACGCGCGCACACTCAAGCAAGCAGAGAATGAGAAGAGGAAGAGAGGAAAGAATCCTAAGCAGGTTCCATGCTGAGTATAGAGCCTAACTTAGGGCTCGATCCCATTACCGGGAGATCATGACCTGAGCCGATGGACGCTCAACTGACTGAGCCATCTGGGCACCCCTCTACATTTTTTTTTTAAAGGCCAAAAAGATATTCTAAACAACTTTGTTATTGTGCAAGTATCATTTTGAGGGACAACACAAAAAAGAGACAAATGTTTAACAAATTAACATACCTAAAAAGAAGAGAAGGGGGACAGGTTTCAGAGACTCAGGGACGGTCTCTGCACTACCCACATCATGGGAAGGTTACATAACCACCCTGAACCCAGGAATCCAGAAAAATAACCTGTCCCTTCACATTATTAGCAAGTGATATCATGCACGTGAAATATATTAGTGAGTTAAAATGAATGTATACATATAGACACATTCAATTCCATTTGAAAGTAGTTCCAAAACTTTTTTCTGCTTTAGAATTTATGATCCTCTGAGAACGTAAAAAATATAGACCATATTTTTTGGTACATGGAGCTTCACCGTACAACTCAAAGTGTGATGAATTTCTCAGTAAGGAAAAAAAGAAAATGAATTTTTCAAAGACCTTTACAGTCAACTCATTTGCTTAAAATTTATACACTTTTTAGAGAAACTGAATTACTCTTTAAAATTTTTCATATGATAGAAGTCACCAAAAAAAATTTTAACATCAAAGGTGAAACTAGTTTGATGAGGAAAACAAATGAATTTTTAACCTTAATAAAATAAAAACCAATTATATGAAAATTACATCTAATTAGTTGTCCATGTATCTTTTACTTATAACCTATTTTTTAAACATGCATATATTGTTACACCAAATCATATTTATTGTGCAACTCAGCCCACTGTGAATTTTGCTCTGCTTATAAAATGCATGTCCCTATTTTCCTATTGAAAAAGGAGATAGTACACTAAAAAGCATTCACTAAAAGGAAAAAACTTAAAGGAAATTATGTTTTCTATTGACTCATGACAAATTACACACATTTAGTGGCTTAAAAGAACATCAACATATTCTCTTAAGGTTCTGTAGGCCATAAGTAATGCATGGGTCTCACTGGGCTAAATTCAAGGATTTGTCAAGGCTGCACTCCTTTCTGGAATCTGTAGTAAAAAAAATCATTTCCTACTCATTCAGGTTACTGGCACAATTCAATTCCCTGTAGTTCAGGGGGATGGGGGAAACAAACAAATTGTTCTGTTTTCTTGCTAACTATAAACTAAAGACCATTCCCAGCTTCTAGAAGTTACCACAATCCTTGGATCATGGTCCCCTTCCTCCATCTTCAACAGCAGCAACTGGCTGGTCAAGTCCTTCTGGAGTTGAATCTTTTTGACCCGTTTCTCAACCATCTTCTTCCACTTCTAATTATTTGGGATTAGACTGAGCCTACTCAGATAATCCAGGATGATATCTCCATCTCAAGGTCAATGAACTTAAATCACAACTGCAAAGTCCCTTTACAATGTGAGGTAAATGTCCTGGAAACTAGGATGCAGATATCTCTCAGGGGGAGGAAGAGAGTCATTATTTTGCCTACCACAGAAATATTACCTAAAATCCAAGGACCAGATAGTTTCTAATTTATTTAAATGTCTCCAGGGTACTGAAGATGGAGATCATTGAAGTTCAAATTATGAGGCCACCATACCCTAATAACAAATCCAGTCAAGAATAATACCTAAAAAAGAAACCTCCAAGCTCATCTAATTTAATACAAATGCAAATGGATTTACTATAATGTTAGTAAATCAAATATAGCAGTGCATTAGAAAAGCAGAGAATTAACAGGGCTTGTTTCAGGATGGAATGAATGTTCAACATTAAGAACTATACCCATATGATACATTCACGTAAGTTATTAATAGTTTAAAGGAAGAACAATACAAAAATCATCTAAAAAGTACTGAAAGTAAATTTTACACAATTTATCACACATTACTAAAAATTCTTAAGAACCTAAGACTAGAACTTGGTAAACCTAAATCTCAATCCATTGGAAACTGATTGCAAACATCATACTTGGTGAAACACTAGACATTTCTGCTTAAAATCAGTAATAAAGGCATAAGCTATATTTAGAAGTAGGGATTCCACTTACAGGAATGCATCCTTCCCCAAAATATTGCATAGTATATGGGAATATATATAACATCAATAGGAGAAGTTAGATGAAATACATCATCCATGCTATAAACAAGATAGACTTTATATTCTCTAATATCCAGATATGGCAAAACATTTATAATACTGTGAAGTGAAATAAAATTTCAACAGACATGACTTTTTATCTTAAAAATGTGTATGTGTTCTGTTTGTGCATTTGTATACACAAGTTTGGAAAGAATCTTAATAAATGAATAACGATCATTATCTCTGGACATGGGGATGGGATTTGGGTAAATGAAGGCAGATTTTGAAATTTACAACACAACTTCTATATTGTTTTGCCTATTTCAGAGAAGTTAAAGTATATAAAAATGAATAATACATAAATATAAATAAAATAAAATGTACAATAAATAGAGGCATCTAGGTGGCTCAGTCAGTTAAGCATCCAACTCTTGATTTCAGCTCAGGTCATGATCTCATGGTTAGTGAGATTGAGCCCCACATTGGACTCTGCACAGACAGCTCAGAGCCTGCTTGGGATTCTTGCTCTCCTCTCTCTGCCCCTCCTCCTGCTCATACTCTGTAACATTTTTTTAAATGTACAATAAGTAATAAAAGTTTGCCCACAGTTTTACATTTCAAAACTTTCTCAGAAAAAAAAAATATTTCCCCTCACATTTAAGTCGTTCAATAAACGACTGCTAAATATTTATTTTTCAAAATAAAAAAGTAAAGATTCTAATGGTTGTGGCTATTGGGCTAAACACACACACACACACACACACACACACACACACACACACACCCATAGGGGTGCCTGGGTGGTTGAGTCATTTGGGTATCTGACTCTTGATTTCAGCTTAGGACCCAGCCCCACATTGGGCTCTGTCTTGACAGCATGGAGCCTTCTTGAGGTTCTTTCTCCTCTCTCTCTCTCTACCCCTACCCCATGTACTCTGTCTCTCTCCCTCTCAATATAAATAATTAAAAAAAAAAACTAAAATAACAAGAAGTACAGTGCAACCTCAGAGATTGACTCACTGCTGTGACCTGAGAGGGTAACATGTTAGCTTAGTTTTCACACCTTGGTAGGTTATTCGCACAGATAACTTTTCACACATTGCTAAAGACATACTGTTAGACAAAGGCCTCAGTCTTCCCATCTAGGGAAGAATAATAAATACTGTGTTTAAGAAGCAATTTCCTTGAAAAAAATACAGGAATTTGGCATTTCTTCCTCACCATTTCTTCCATTTCTCTGTAACAGAAGTAACAGAACTTTTCTAAATAAAAACGGTAACACATCAGGTCTAAAAATTGTTTTTTTTAAGACTATAAACATCTTCAAAGCAAATATCTAGGATAACTAATAACCCAAAAGTTTCATTCAAGTTATAACAAAATAAATTTAAGTGACCAAATTCCTATCTTTGTGAGGATTTATCTATCTTCATATAAATAACTTTAGTCTTATTCAGTTGCATGTAGATTTATCTCTATTTTCCAAGACAGATTTGCTTCTGAAGTTTTGTCAAAAAGTTATAAATGATTTTAAATACACCAAGAATACTGAATCCATTTGGAAATATAATTTCATATTATTATTCATGGCAATATTGAAATTTATTTAGTCAGAGAAAGATATTAAAGCACATATAACCTTAAAAAATAATGAGGTAGATAATAAGATAATAATTTCATTTTCATTTACTAATGTCACTAAAATTAATTTTTCTCCTGGAATAGGTAACTTTGTCTTTCTACTACCTTCATATTTCTCTATTTTGATTAACCTGTATCATAGTCTTTAATATCACTAGTTTTTTGGTTTTTTTTTTTTTTTTTTTTTTTTTTTTTTATCAGACACACATAAGATAGCCATTAAAAATGCAGTTTCCTTGGTTTCAGTTCCTAATTCTGATACATTAGGACTGGAATGGGCCAAGAAATGGAATTTTAATAACCATCTCTGGAGATTCTGGTTAAGGTACTCTGGATCAGAGCTGGAGAAACACTGCTCTATGTGTACTGGAAAAAAAAAAAAAGACTCTTGAACGTTATTTGCATTGGGGTGTTAAGCTAGAATAGTCATCAAAGAGTTTTTTATTTATGATTATCTACCAATTAAATTATCTACCAATAAATTATGATTATCTACCAATTATAATCCATGTTATGTCTCTCTGGTCAAAAACAACTATAGATCATTTCCCCACCAATTTTTAACCCTTCATCAAAATTCTTAATACTCAGCCTTTCATGATTAACTTCATTTGCCTTTAATGGCATTTAAGACTCTTAACCTACCACAGGCTTTTCATATAAACCTTTGTACAATATGTTTATTGAGTAAATTTTCTATTTCTCCTAACTGGAGAACAATTGTTCCATCTAAAGCCACCGGATACAGTATTGTACATTCTGTGATTGCTAGCAAATATTAACACCTGACTCCACATCTCAATAAGAATATGCAACAATTCAGGGCAACTAGGTGGCTCAGTTGGTTAAGTGTCTGACTCTGGCTCAGGTCATGATATCACGGCTCATGAGTTTGAGCCCCACCATCAGGTTCTGTGCTGACAGCTCAGAGCCTGAAGCCTGCTTAAGATTCTCTCTTATTCTCTCTCTGCCCCTCCCCCACTTGTGCTCTGTCTCTCTCTCTCTCTCTCTCTCTCTCTCTCTCTCTCTCAAAAATAAACACTAAAAATTAAAAAAAAAAAAAGAATCTGCAACAATTCTAAAGTTCTCTAATGGTGTGTGATTAGTCATTTCATTCTTAAAATCCATTGTTCAGAAGTTCTCCATATTCCACCTAAATCCATCAGTTAAGTGCACTCTTTTTATGTAGCCAGCAGAAAGAAAATTCTATCACAACAAAGAAATTATTCATTGTTTTTAAAACTGATAGATCATAAAACTCTTTAGCCCTGATTTTAGTATTAGTTTATCAAATCAGTCTTTATACTTCACCCGCAAGAGATCTTCACTGAAAAATCCTAGTCCCTATGTTCTAATAAAACTATTAAAAGAAATTAATATTCCAATATTATTTGATAATTTACATTGGATTGAACCTTTAGGGTAGTACATGACTTCTAGAATATATTCATAAATACTAGTCTACTCATGATTAATACACTCTTTTGTTAAAACATACCTTGGGTTTTTCCCCTACAACCCCTGAATTATCTATCTATGCCAAAAGCATTTCAAAGCCACACATTTTTAAGGAACCAAAATTAAAACAGCAAAGCAGCTATGACTTAACTAAGCATACATTTCAAACAATAGAACACCTCAGTATTCAAAATTATAGAAATCATTTTTATAAACCATCTAAGTACCTAGAACTATTGGCAATCAATTACTTATTAGGAGCTTACCTCATCATCAAAAATAAAAATGCACATTGGTATAAACAAGTATTTTTAAGTGTTCTTTCCCAGATATTCCCCATATGTATTTTACACACCCTAACATACTGAGAATATAAATGATTTTCTGATGTTCTCAGGGACATCAAACATTTGTCTAGTGCTCAGTGTGGTAACCACACTCAAGCATTTTGAAAATATTTCTTAAAATATAAAAACAAGAGCTGTTTAGAATGAAATAATCTAGTTACCAAAGTGTGCACTCCACATCACATCAACAATGTATTAGTTTCCACACTTGTGAAAATAGAACGAATGGAAAACATTCTCATTTCGTCTGCTTTTAAAATAGCCGCTAATATGGATCATGAATCCAGTATTAAAATAAATATGCCTTGTCTTAAACAACACTGTTAATTCTGTAGTTTCATGCTTTGAAAATGGAGAAAGTATTTGGACTAATTCAAAAGTATCGTATGATACCTTATAACAAGATTAAAAGTATACAAAACAACCCCAGCCCCTGTATGACTAAAGAACATAATTTTAAAGTCAAAGTCTTGAAAGCTTTGAAACCTAGACTAAATATTCTGTACATATGGTGATGTAAGCTTCCTGTCACCCATTCTCCAGAGGTGGATGTAATCAATCCCCATGTCAGTGAGAAGTGAGACTATGTAAGCAACATGAAGATTCTATTTACCCATATTATATGTTAACCATTCTAAGAACTAATCACACGTCATTTCCTAGGTTCAATTACATTCAACGCTCTTGTCATTTCAGAAATCGATAAAGCCTTTTTGAATTATAAGGAAACAAATAAACAAGAGAAAGACTGAAATAAATCCATTTTAATGCTGATCAATAATTTTACAATGAACATATTTAAAAGATTTCTTCAGAACAACAGAAAAATGATCAGTACCATAAACACAGAGCCCCCAAATTTAAAATCCATAAAGTCACTTTATTAAAGTTGTTTGATGGTGGTCTGGTTTACTCTGCCAGTGGAATCATTTATAATGGAAAGAATTAAGTGAATCCTTTGTTAAATCTAGTGGGATTTTATTAACTAATTTATACAGATAATGGGCCATTTGTTTTTTATGTTTAAAGAAACAGATACAATATTTTCATAGTCACTACAAAGCCAAAGGCCTTATTTTGGGAAACCAAAAAATTGCAGATATCACCGAACAAACTCAATCACTCCTGCAGATAAATCAGACTTATACATTATTTAATTTAGATAAAACCAACTTCAAAATTCATTCTAAGGGTTTGCTCTCAATCAGGTTTTAAAACATAACCCACCCTGGAATCAGGAGGGGATTATTACATTAATAAATACAATTCAATTTTTCGAATATTCTAAGTTGTTAAATGCCAGCTGCCTTGATACTAAGAAATGCCATGTGAAATTCTCAGGAAACATCGGGTTAAGCTTGTTTCACTCAACACATAACAAGGATGTGTCCTTCCTGGTGCCTGAAAGAAGAGTGGGAAAAAGATGTTACAAATCTCTACAGAATATTTTAAAAAGCTTGTTACTCAAATGCCAATCAAATAGGAACAAAAACAAAACTTGGGTTTTTCTCTTCCTAATAATTTCTTCCTTCTCAATATAAATTAAAAAATACAGTCAAGTAGGTAAATAAGGATACCTCCACATTGCTAATATAATAAAGTGAATTATTCCACATGGGAAACCACCATAGCCTTTTGACATTAACTTTCTCCCAAGAAGTTTATGGACGTCTTTGGCTTATAAGCAGAAAAATGACAAGTCAAATCACCACACCAGAGAAAAGGCAATTAAACAAAACACCTACTCGTCTCTTAAGTACATGATGACTTGGACCAGTTCAGCAGCTAACATTACACCATACACACAAGCACAACATGGGGGTTTATAAATTTTCTAAAGACATGAGGAAAGGAAACAGAAACCTCTATGAGCCAATGTCCTCGAATATATAGTACAGGGAACACCACATCTTCATTCCTAGAAAAATGATACAGCGAACATTTCCAGAATAAAAAAGGCTTAACACATCCTTATTTTAGAAACGTGTGCTCACCTCCATAGCTCCAGAAAAAGTGCCATCCTTTCTCTCATCCTCATGGAGCTCCAGGGATCTTGGCTCAAAGAGTGGAGTCCAGGCCCTGCTTACACATCTTCGCCATGAGCCACAAGGGGCTGGCTGATCAGGAGAGAAGTAGCGAGCAAACGCCTCAGACCGTCTGAGGAACAATGTTACCCTAAATACAGCATGTCATCAGGATGGAGCAGCAGGACAAGAACAGCTATGACAAAGAAGCAGTGGAAATGTTGACACCACAGATAATTTGGCCAGCAACAATGGGCCATGGGAAAGTAGCTGGTCAACATGATGATTTGCCCTAAAAGTTCATTCGGTCAAATATGGATGTTTCCAGTTTTTGTTTCTCAACTAATTGAATTTGGTGTGTCGGTGCCCTGTCATCCCATCCACTTAACTGCCCAAGATAAAATCGGAGTGATTTGTGAAAACACATGAGGATTCCTTGAAGCAATCTGATTGTTCTCTATTCCTCGGCACAAAAATGAAAATGTCATCTGACAAGCTTAACATATTTAAAAACAGAACAGAAAGGAAACACTGTAAGCCACTCACAATCCAGACCTCAATTTTTTTTATAATGTATTACAAAAACAATGGCATGCTCAGGGGAGAAAATAAAATACAGGTAAATAAATGGAACATAACAGACATCAAAAACCAACCTGGGGAAAAAATAAGCCAAGTAACCAAAACAGGATTAAACTGTATGTTTACCGTGCAGATTATTTTTTATACATACACATTCATATAGTATCAATTTTTTTAAACTATGTTTAAATCCATATACATTTTACAGTTTATATATATAACACATTAAGTATCAGACATTTAAACTGTTCCAACCGTGCAAGACCTATGGGCCAAAAGTTACCAAATCGAATGACACAAAAATAGAAAAATGAGAAGTTGATGCATTAAGGTTTTAAAAACACTTGACAGTTTAGCAAGATTTCTAAATCAGAAGATACCTGTGGCTGGGGAGCCTTGCTTTTAACCAAACTGTCACTGAAACTTGTTTACCTATGTGCTTTAATCCCAAATGGTTTTAATCGATACATGTGCTACTACTAAGTGTGTGATAGGTATCAGTATGTGCTCACATGCCTTTTGATACGGGTCCATTCCACAAATGATTTGATAACAAGCCCCCGTGTACTACTTCCCTGTGGCTGCTGTAAAAAAAAGTCACCACAAACTTGGTCATTTGAAACAAAAGAATTTTATTCTCTCATACTTCTGGAGGCCAGAAGTCTGAAGTCCAGAGCTTAACAGGGTTGTGTTCCCCCCAGAAGCTCTAGGGGAGAATCCATTCTTCATCTCTTCCAACTTCTGGTAGCTGTCAGCATTCGTGACTTGTAGCTGTATCACTCCCACCTCAGCCACCACGTTCTCACCTCTGCCTCTGACTTTAATTCTGCTCTCAGCACCTTTGAACTTGTATCAGCTACCCCTCAGACAATCCAGGATTGTTTCTCCATCACCATATCCTAGTTTAATCACATCTGCAAAGGCCCTTCATTCAATTAAGATAACATTTACCGGTTTCAGGCATTAGAGGGTCTGATTATCTTGGGGGGGGGGGGCATTTTCAACCTAGTACACCCTAGTTATTCACAAAATCCGCCTATAATTTCCTTGAATCTGACCCACTATCTCTTATTGGAATTGTATTAGCCTCCATTTGTACATGTCTATTCTTTTCTCATTACCCAAAGCACAGGACACCTATGTAAATGTCTTTGTGATTATCCAGCAAGTCCCATGTGAAAATATCGTACGATCATCTCCCCCAGTACAAACTACTCTCCCTGCTCTCTTTCCTATTTATTGCTTGGTCTCCCTGTGCTATCAGCCATGCAGAACTTTGAGAGTCATCCTTTTTCATCATTAAGTAACACATGCAATTGATCCTCGAACCCTGCTGGTCCACCTTTCAGTTCATTTCAAACCAGTCCCACCCCACTCCCTCCCACTCTCAATGTTCATGCCCTAGTTGTACTGGGGCACAGCCCAGCTAGACAGCTGCAAGGCTCTGTCCTCTACCTCAGCTCACCTTTATCTATTCTCTTTTCTGCTGTCAGAATCACCTCTCTAAAACTTTCTGAATTTGGGGCACCTGGCTGGCTCAGCTGGTTCAGCGTCTGACTTTGGCTCAGGTTGTGATCTCACAGTTCTCGAGTTCAAGCCCTGCAAAGGGCTCTGTGCTGACAGCTCAGAGCCTGGAGCCTGCCTCAGATTCTGTGTCTACCTCTCTCTCACTCACACTCTCTCTCTCTTTCTCAAAAATAAACATTAAAAAATTTTTAAACTTTCTAACTCTGATCAACTCACTTGCCTACTCAAAACCTTTGAAAAGGTCCCACTGCTGTCAGATTTAAGGGCGAACAGCAGAGACATTTGGGGCCCTTTTGGATTTGGCTGCTACCTACCTCCACAACCTCATCTTCTATTTCTATCCCATCCTTTTCATGTATCCTAAGCAGCCTGAACTAGTGTCAGCTTTTCGTAAAGTATCATGATTTCTTTTGCTTTGACACTGTGGAATATGCTACAGGTTCCTGCCTTGCCAGGCCAAACAACAAGACAACTCCTATTTATCTTCCAGGATTTGGCCAAGAGACTAGCTTGTTTAGGAATGTATCTCTATGTGCTTTAAACAAGTGAATTGTACAGTATGTGAATTATATCTCAATAATGCTATTATTAAAAAGAAAAGAAGAATGAATTGGGCCAAGTGATGATCCCAAACTCATGTAGTGTTATACACATCTTCTTCAACTTTGCAAGACCCCATGTGCCTACCTCCTTAACATTTCTACTAAACTATCTACTGGCTCGTGTGACTGTTTGAGGGCAGGGCCCTCACAAATTAATCTTCACGTTCTCCTGGAATAGTATAATGTCTGGCACAATGAATGATCAGACTATAATCCTTAAACGGAGCATTCCGTGGTTGAAACCACTTATAATATGTCCACCAAGTGTTAGAACTGAGTATCTGGTCACCTGGGTTGAAGTTAAGTACGTATAATTTGGCACTTAGAAAGTAAATCACCTTTGGGACTGGACTATATCACCATTAGAATTGGCCTATACTAGACTTTAAAATTCAAAGTACGGGCATTTGAATGTAATTATACTTTAGACAATATAATCTTTTCCCAATGAAATATAGCCTTTGTCCTCAATTTGAATTCCAGGATTTAGGGTTCATATTTATCAATCTGCTTACAGGGATGAACCATGATCTGGCTGCTACAAGCTGTGTTTAATTAGCTTTAAAGCATTTTTCTAAGAGCTTCTGCCCTTCCAATTTAAGCTCCATTAATTTTTGGCTGCCACATTATAAAACAAAGTGAACATGTCCTTTTTAGCGGGGCTAAATCATTCATCATAAATACAACCCACATCCACATGCAATGGAAGAATATTCATTTGTTTGCATTACCAAATATAAAAACTTTCATTTTCTCCTGTTTTCAAAGCTTTTCCACAAATGGTAAAGATCAATCTTCCCAGGATGTTACTTCTAACAACCACGTTTTCATTAAGGGCCAAAGGAAGTGAATAATTTGTAATTACATTCTTTATTGTAAAATAATACACATCACAAGAATTCTATCCAGATAACGTGGGCCAATTTTAGATGCTTAATCTATTAATTGCTTTCCTACAAGAATATGTCTTCTGGCCTGGGAATCCTGGCTTCTTCTCCAGAGGTTTGCAGGAAAGAGAAAGAGAGGGAGAGGAGGGGTAGGGACCGTTCTTGCCTTCCCTGATCTGGTGGGACAGAACTGGAGAGAGTCCAAAGAGTTACACTTGGTAACTCCCAGTCTTCTATGTCGCTGGTTTAGAAGAGATTACATTCCAGATACTTCCACCGTCCCACTACCATGATTCCCTGCCCCAGCACCTTGATTGCCTTGGAACTTTGTAATTAGCTTTTGTTTCTTTATCCCTTTACTGTCTACCTCCCCTGCTAGTCTGTACGGCTCCATGGACAGTCCTGGTGTTTCTCTCACTAAAACCAATGCCGTATACATTCTGGGAACGCAGTGAAAACAGGAAGGGAGCAAAGAAAGAAAAGGTTTAAATCCGAAGGGCCATGTTGCATGGGATGGAATTTTATCCTAGTGCAAAAGTTCTAGATGAAGGTAAATCTTGAACAAAGTGGGAGCAGGCAGGGCACAAGAAAACACAGATGGGCATCTGCTTCTGGCTGCTGTAAGGAACAGGCATCCTTGGGAGAGGAAAAGAGCCCCTGAGGGCCCCTAATTTCCTATTTATCCTATCTGGTTTAATTAACAGGATCCCAACAGTATTATTTTTAAAGTAAATATATGCTGCTCACACTGCACAATTGCTCACATTTACACTTGGTCAGTCTACCCTTTCTAACATTGTTTCTGTGGGAAGAGTCACAATTCCAAATAACTGACTCAAAGACTTAAAACACACTCGACTCCAATTATAACCTGTTTTTCATTTCAGTTGTCTCTTATTTCCCTCTCCTCTTCCATTTGAACTTTCTCTCTCTCACCTGTCTGTCTTCCCTTAGCCTGCCCGTGTTCATGTACATGCATGCACATGTGCTCACACACGTGCATACATACACACACACACACTTTATATTGTTTGAAATAAGAACAAATAAACATACCCACTCTCATATCCAGTTACCAAGTCCTAGAATTCTTCCTTAATAATAAAAATTATGAGTCAGACATCCGGTGCTCACATTCCATTCCAATTCACACCCTGAGGCCTTATTTTGCCCATGCCCAGTCTGTCAAAATAGTTAGCAAATTGACGTCTTGATTCCAGTCTCTTCTCTTTTCAATCCATCCTGAATCTATCAGGAGCTCATAGTTGCCTCTAAAGCACTATTTTATATCACATTACTCTTGTTTTCTCATGTCACTTCCATGGCAAGTGAAAAAAGTTTACTTCCCGAATTACTTCTCTCCCAAATTGGAGTTGAGGATCTCCATATTATGATTCTATCCAACTTCCCAACTTCACTTCCTACCGCCCAGTAAGGACCTATCAGTGCAGCCTCAGGACCTCATTAAGATCAATTCATCATGGGGCACTGGGTGGCTCAGTCGGCTAAACATCCACTCTTGGTTTCCACTCAGGTCACTATCTCATGGTTCCTGAGATTGAGCCCTGCATCAGGCTCTGCGCTAACATTGTGGAGCCTGCTGGGGATTCTCTTTCTCTCTCTTCTTTTCTCTCAATAAACAGTAAAAAAAAAAAAAAAATCATTTCATCATTTCTTGGGCACACACTTAAACCATCCCAGCCTGTGTGCCTTTACTAATATTCTTTCTCCCTCTTGTCTTCCTTTCTTTCCCAGTCACCCTTTCAAGATAAAATCTAGCCCCAAATCCTTGGTAAATATTTCTCATGATACAAGATTCCCTTTCCATACTGCTTCTGCACTTGAGATAACTCCATGCATTTGTGCAATGTTCTCACATTTTTTTTCATGTTTCCTATGTAAGCCTCCCAACAACACAGCAAAGTAGGTATGGTTAAGTATGCACACTTCACAGATAAGGAGAAAAGTTTTCAAAGAGGCAAACTGATTTAGCCAAGCTTGCACAGCTGGAGTGTGGCAGAAACTATCTTTAAACCCTGGCCTTCAGATTCCATGTTAAATCCCTACTTGGCATTTACTAAAAATTGCCACAGGTTGGCAAGGATTTGCATTTTTTTTTTTTTACTAGATTATAAATTCCTTGAAGGCAGTAGCTGTGTAGAGAACTTGCGCTAATACATTATAATACACAAGATGAGAAGTTAATCAATATCTGATTGCGGCATCCTAAGAGGAGTTCAGTCTGTCCATGTAAGAGACTTTAATGATTCCTCTCTCCCTCTTCTGTCCAGTATTTAGACTCTGAGGGCTCACGTGAACATGCTGTGATAAACTGCAATATATCTTGGCGATTTTTTTAATTTCTTAATCTAGTTATCCCCAAAACAAACTGCAAATTCCCTAACAATAAGTAACTTTGACGAATAAAATGAGACCTGCTGATCTTTAAATGTTGGCCAATGTCGGCCAGGAGTTGTAGGAATAAAAGGCGGGGGAGACTGTAAGTGAAATCGAGTCCCCTGGCGCACTTGCTAACGACACATATATTGAGGATTCAGAATCGGTACGTTCTCCATCATGTTTCTTACCCCAATTCTTTTTTTTTTTATTTTTTTTTAATGTCTATTTATTTTTGAGACAGACAGAGACAGAGCATGAATGGAGGAGGGGCAGAGAGAGAGGGAGACACAGAATCGGAAGCAGGCTCCAGGCTCTGAGCCATCAGCCCAGAGCCGGATGCGGGGCTCGAACTCACGAACCGTGAGATCGTGACCTGAGCTGAAGTTGGACGCCCAACCGACTGAGCCACCCAGGCGCCCCTCTTACCCTAATTCTTATTGAACGCATGATCCCAGAAAGCAGACTACAAAACAGCGAACCAGTGACAAGGTGACGCTGACTAAAGGGTCAGCAACAGACCCTGTTGTTCGTATTAGCCATTTGTTTGCACAGGCGCGAGTCCTTGTGATCATAATTCATACTGCACGGGAACTGTCTGCTGGCAACATTCTTCCTGTTTTGCAAAAAGGACTAAATAGTTCACTCTTTTACAGTGTTCCATAAAGAGACGTTACGACATCTCAGACTGAAAGTTACTGAACAAGAACAGGGCATCTGACAGGAGCACTTAGAGGATTTCACGACAGGAAACGAACCTCATCTTTTGGAACACAATTAAGAAGATACTCACAGGCTCTCCCCGTGATCCATCCTGACCTGGAGCACCCGGAGGTCCCACTTCTCCCTTTTAAAGATAAAAAAAGAAAATAGAGAATTCTATTTGCAGGCATGCTTATAAAACAAATACATACAAGTGAGTATTAAAGCACGTTAGATACAAACATAAAAATTACTTCCAGATTATTAATAACGCTGCATGGTGACAGACAGCAACTGTACTTACAGTGAGTACAGCATAATATACAGAATTGTTGAATCATTATGTTGTATACCTGAAACTGTCTATAACACTGTGTGTCAGCTGTACTTCAAATAAAAAATAAGTTAAATAAAATAGCAAACAAAACTTTGACTAAGAAAAATTCTAACAAGAATACAAGATTTTTTATGTATAATTATAGATCTCTATTAACAAATTAGGTAAAAAGCCTAAATAAAAGGAGATACATATCCTCCTTATGGATAGAAAATCTCTTTCATAGTTTTGAAGCTATAAAGTCTTCATAGCATAAGGATGTCAGATGTCTCCAAATTAATCAAAATTTAGTACAATTTCAATAGAAATTCCAAGGAGATTTTTGTTGTAATTTGGCAAAACAATGATAGGATTTCAATAGAAGAACAAATTACCAAAATATAGACAATCTAGAAAAAGACCAAGAGGGTGAAATGAATCTTTTCATATTTTTATCTTCCTTTTTACTTTAAAAATGATCATTCTGTTGTACTGGACCCAATGAATTGGAACATTCTTTTGGATCTATAAGAATTGATCATTCTAATTTGACCTTGCAAGCAACAGTTGCATTTTAAAAACAAATAAAGCTTTCATTAAATGGATTTATAGGCTATTACTTGAAATTATTTGGCACTTTCATTTAGTATCTACCTATTTAAAAAAAAAAAACTTGTTTAATGTTTGTTTATCTTTGAGAGACACAGAGCATGAGTGGCAGACGGGCAGAGACAGAGGGAGACACAGAATCTGAAGCAGGCTCCAGGCTCTGAGCTGTCAGCACAGAGCCAGACGCGGGGCTCAAACCCACAAACTATGAGATCATGACCTGGGCTGAAGTCAGACACTTAACCAACTGAGCCACCCAGGCGCCCCATAGTATCTACTTATTTAAAATAAACATTTTATATGTTTAAAATGCTTATTTTTAGGTAGCTATAAAAACTATCCTAGTTTTCAGTTTTATGCCTTTAAATTACTATGTTCAAATTATTTAAGCATCTTATTTTACATCCACCTTTTAGCATCCTCAAACTTTTTCCCAAAATGCCAGTGTATAGAAAAGTATCTGACACTCTGCTTATAAATATTAGCTGAATTTATTCATAAAATATGTAACATTTACAGATCAATACAGCTATTAAACTGCCAAGACACAAATAAGGGGTAGTGGGGGAGAAGCCTCCTAAAATACACAGACAGACACACCCTCAAACATTTAGGCTTTCTGAAACCTAACAGTCATTAGGAGCCATATTTTGTTTTCTGTTCAGCCAAATGTTGCATCATAACAAGCAAAGTTCTCTGCAATTATGCCACACTTTCCTTCATACCAGAAAAAAACATTTCATTCTACATGAGAGCAAGAAAGTAAAACAAAAGCATTTTTCTTGTAAATGCTTCAAATGCCTGAGTGGAAACAGATCTAAGGGTAAAGAGTCTCAGAATACACGTACCGATGCATATGCCAGCATTGTTTTCCAGAGTTTCAGATTCTAATGAATTTCCCAAAACTGTAAAAAATGAACCACAAAACGAAGAACCTGGCTAACATAATCAGCACTTAGAAAAAAAACTCAACCGTCTCACTTTATGTAACCAGTGTTCTCCCACTTTTATGAATTCTTGCATTTCATAGGCCCAGTGAAATACCAGCGAAAGCCAAATATTTCATCTGTTCCAATTTTATTTACAAACACCAGCTGACAAGTGATGACAGAGGGAGCAAAGAATGATGTTTCCTGTAAATTAACCACATTGGGAGGGGGAGTGCTGCTGGCCTGATGGTTCTACAGAAAAGCTAATGAAAATATCAGAGAAACAAGGATATATGTAGGATCCACTAAGTTTAAAAGCTATAGGTTACCAAGTCTGAAGAATTAAAGAAAAGGGATTTGTCAGGACTTAATAAAACAGAGAAATCCTACAATGACTACATCTAAACTCAACATTAACAGGACGATTCATTCCCCCACATCAGCCAGCTCAGCCTCACTTCGTGTGGGAACTTCAAAACACAACATTTCAGACCTAACAAATCAGCAGCTCTGGATGGTGGAGCCCAGCAGTCGGTTTTAACACACCCAGCTGACTCTGATGATGTGAGGGACATGGTGTATCTTAGGCCACTTACCTTCCCATACCTCCAGGTACTGTCATATGTGACTTGCTAAGCAAATCTGTAGTTTAGATCTTCTGTATATAAAGGGAGGAGGGCAGTTGTCAAATAGGAGAAACAAGTAATCTGGAATTACATGACTACTTTAGCTGACAAAAAAACTGTCTCCTTTTACTACTCTGAAGATTTCATCTTATTTTTTTATTCTAATTAGCAGAGGGTTTTTTAAAAGCTTACTAATCATCATCAAGGATTATCAATAATTAAGTCCCCAAATTATTTGAGGATTTATTTTCTTTCTATTCCTACTTCTTAAACATAATGATACATCATCATATGAACAAAATATCACTATTTTATTATCTATCACTAGATAATAAATAGTAATAAAATATCACTATTTTATTATCTACAGCGGTGATTTTCATACTAGCTGCAACAGAATCTCCTGGAGAATTTGTTAGACTGAAAATTGTGGACTTCACCCCAGAGTTTCTGATCCAATAGGTGTGGGGTAGATGTCAGGAATTGGCATTTCCAACAAGTTCCCAGAAAGTGCTGGACGGTGGCCACTGGGACCACTGCTCTAGCCCACATCTCAAGAGACTTATACATCCTTGGTTTCGCTTACCAACACCTCTCTGTGTGAACTATAATGACACTGTACAGTTTTACACTTGGCACTGAGTTTTATGATGGCTATGCTGTTCAACAGGTATCTTGTTTATGGAAGTGTTGTTTTCCTGAGTTGTACATTCTTTGAAGGCAAGGAACATATCTACATGAGTGTTTTATCACCTACAATATTTAGAATTGTGCTGAATGAAACGCATGACTACATGTAAAGCTTTATGTCCCCTTCTTTAGAAACAACTAAAGAGCATATGAAGGAAGGAGGACTTGGCTATTTATTCTTACATACTTGATTCCAAGAGGATAAAGGAAATGGGGAGAAACATTTATGCACAGCACTATAGCACTCGCTGTTGTGAAATTACGGAGTTTGGTTATCATAAGACAATGACAAATAATCTTTACCTAGAAGTATGCTCTTGATTCTCTGAATAATGTTTCATTGGGAGATGAAGGATGATTTCTTTGGAGACATTCTCCATAAAATAATTAAATGCAGTACACAACTAACCTGTGAAGTGCAGTATTGTGACGTAACCTGATCATCTGATTGCTTTCATGACCTGGAGAACCTGACACATGCTAATTTGTTTAGCTGGTGGAAAGCAAATGCCCCTAGCTCTAATCTATCATTTTGCATTCTATTATTAGCTTCTTATTTGATATAAAATAACTGAAAAGATGCTATGCTAAACATTATCCCTAAATCCAATTTCTACAGCTAATGTCAACGACGATTTATTCCACAAAAAGCAGCTATTTTTAAGAAGGAAATTTAACCAAAAACAGATACGTAAAACTTGCATTGTTGTGTATTTCCTTTCATGCTGTGGTCACTGGTACTTACCCACAAAAAAAAATTAAAATAATGGAGAATAATTTAGTTTGTGGTCATAGCAACCCTCAAAATCAGGTGTGTGACCACTAAAATATAATTTAATTTTGAGGAAGTTCCTTACTTTGTTACTAAATACTTTGACTTTGATCTTAATTAATGGTTTATTCTCAGTTTGTAAACAAATCTCTACTATACCAAAGGATATACTGAAGATATAAGACTAGGGAAGCTTCTCCCAGGTTACCAAATAAATAGACAAGAAGTTTGGGACCCATCATGCATAGAGGGGAATCACACAAACTAGGCTTGGAATTCTAGCCCTGCCATGTAAATGACCGCACTTCTGGATAAATTAATTAATCTGTATTAATCTGACCATAATGGCTAAGTGGCATTAATACTCCCAACTCCCAAGATTCTTTTATTAAGAAAACAAATTAAGAGGCTTTGTGAAAGTACCTTGCACATCTCAAGACACAGAAGGGAAGATTCATGAAAGTTTGCTACTTTATTGTCATCAAAAAGTTGGGGTTTCAACAATCCTTTACCTTATGATTTGTTTTAGGCTTCACTTTTTTCAAATAATATGGTATTTTCATATTTGTACTGCTATGGCTTAGTATTATCATTTAGAAAACATGAGTATTTTTAAAAAGATGGTCAATATTTTAATCTAGCTAAAATACCACAAAAATAGTAGAGGTCATAGTTCCATCATCATTTCCTATATTGGAGAAAGATTATTTGGCTATAACATGATTTTTCAACAATTTGGTGAAAGACATTTTCAGTGGTTATTAAATTATGGCTACATGATCTAGGACACATTATTAATCTCCTCATTCTTTAGTTGCCTCATCTCTAAGAGGATAATTTCTTTTTTCCACTTGTAGTTCAATGACTTTTGAGTTTAATGGGAGAATGCATATACAATGCTGGGAAAAGAGCCAGGCATGTAGGAAGTATCCATAAATTGTGTCTGTTATCATGTGTCCTGTCCTGTGTTCACTTCTCTCCAGACCCAGTTTCAACGCCATTTTTCAGTATTTCAATTGCTAACTGAGATTCTTATCCCTTTGCCTCACTGTTCAAGCACAGCACTTGCTTATGCAAACCTCAATATTGAGTTAATCAAACAGAAAGCCTCCTCAGACCTACTCTTGGGCTTCTAAGTATAGCAATGGGAGGGGAAATATAGTACCACTGTTGACCAGATGATAACTTCCAGCTTCAACTACACTTCAAAGCAGCTTCTATATTTTCTTAATCTCTTCTGTACCACATTCTCCACAGAGCTAAAAGTTCTTTAATCAACAGAAATTCCCTTTTCCCTGCCTCTCAACAGGTGATAATTTACACTTCCTTAGAGGAAAGAGAAGTTAGACATCTTGCCACCAAACCAACAAACTGTCCTGAATTTACATCCACACATTCTTTTTTTCTTCTTCTTCTTTTCTTCCTCCCCCTCCTTCTTCCATCCTTCATTTCTTCCTTCTTTCCCTCCTTCTTTTTTTTTTTTTTTTTTTTTTTTACAGTGAAAGGGTCTCTTTCCCACAACCTAAGATAGTCCCTTCCAATTCCGTTCACTCTCCCATTCCTTCCCCTCTGCAAATGAGACAGTTATCAGTATTTAACTACTTGCTGGACATGTACTCTTAAATGTGCTACATTATAATTAAATGCACACATTATACTTCTCATTTCTCCACCTTCCCAACCGAAGGCATACTTAACCTATCCCAATAATTAATTCCATTGATTAAATAAACATCGAGGGGCACCTAGGTGGCTCAGTCTCTTGAGCATCCAACTTTGGCTCAGGTCATGATGTCATGGTTTATGAGTTCGAGCCCCACATCAGGCTTGCTGCTGACAGTGCAAAGCCTGCTTCAGATCCTCTGTTCCCCTCTCTCTCTGCCCCTCACTCACGCTCTCTCTCAAAATAAACAACCATTAAAAAAGATTCTCTCTCTCCCTCTGCCCCTGTCCTCCACTCTAACAATTAAGAATAATTAAATAAAAAGTTAACTTCACTATACATAAAAAGGAGATGCTCTAGAATTAAGAAGCCTAGTAAGCTGCTCAAACTTTTACACCCCTATTACTGTAGGTCCAAATACACATAAAACATTTCAAATTGAGAAGAATCTGCAGACAATATTCAAACAAAACTACTAAATGAAAAACAGAAAATAAGAACCCAAACATTTCAGTCAATTTCCCTCATACAAAAATAAACATGAAGCAGAAAAAAAAACTGCAACAAATGCTATAACCTGGATTAATGTTACACAAGCATTTTCAGATGTAAGGAAAAAAAATGACAACACAAAATAATCTCAGATATTACGATTAAATTACCTGAAAACAAGGGAGAATAGATTTAATATTTTTAAAGGTACTGAGGGGGAAAAAAACTAAACGTACCCAATAAAAATGAGTTTTTTAAAAAGATAATAAGGGTCAGAAGGAGAGAACAGAGTCAAAGAAGTCGCAACACATCCAAAATTAGAGTCCTTAAGATATAAATCAAAATAATGTAATAGAACTTCTATTTAAAACTATAATCCAAGAGGCACGCTGGGGTGGCTCAGTCAGTTAAGCGGCCGATTTCGGCTCAGGTCATGATCTCGCGGTTTGTGAGTTTGAGCCCCATGTCAGGCTCTGTGCTGACAGCTCAGAGCCTGGAGCCTGCTTCAGATTCTGTGTCTCCCTCTCTCTGCCCCTCCCCCACTTGTGTTGTGTCTCTTTCTGTCTGAAAAAATGAATAAACATTTTAAAAAATTTAAAAACTACAATCCAAGAGAATACTCCAAAATTAAAAGAAATCCTGGATCTACTTTATTATAAGGATTCTGGGGCAATAAATTCTTAATTCTGGGATAAGCTATGCTATCAGACTTTACACATAAAGGTGTTTTGTTGTTGTTGTTGTTGTTTTGGGTTTTTTTAACCCTCTGGGTTACCATACAAAAAAAACACCTGAAGCCACTTACAAAAGAAATATAATTAGGTTGCTACCAGCAACATACATGACAGCAGTGGAGGAACATCTCAAAGATACTCAAAGAAAAACAGTGAGACAAGAGCTTATAATGTCAGTGCCAAGACAGTGACAGCTAAATTGTCATTCAACTAACAAGAATATAGAAAACATGTTAAGACATAAGAATTCAGGGAACACTGTGTTCACAAGCATTTCCTAAGAAATACACTATAGAAGCAGCTTCTATAAACCACAATGATGACTATAACTGATAAATATACCTGGGGATGAACCCTGAATATATTTAATTGCAGATTTGAAACAAAGGTGGGCAAAGAGTGGAAAATAGCTTATAAATATTAGAGCAGGGGAGGGGCAGAGAGAGAGGAAGAGAATCCCAAGGAGGCTCTATGCTCAGCACAGAGCCTGACACGGGGTTTGATCTGATGACACTGAGATTATGACCTGAGTTGAAATCAAGACCTAAGTGACTCACCCGCCCAGGTGCCCCTCTAAAAGTAGCATTAATGAGAAAACACTGCACATTAATATCAAGGGAATACAATTGAAGCAATAATCAAAAAGAATACGTATAATTTAAATACTGGAAGCAAAAAATAGGAAAAGAATGAAAATAAATGAATTCAATTCCCAATTGTAAAACCTAGAAAAATATAAGAAAAAAGAAAGAAGTTAGGAAGTAGTAAAAATGTAATAACAAAACAAAAAACAAAACAAAAAAAACAAAAACAAAAAACACACAAAAAACCAGAAATGGAAAAATCAGTGAAGTTAATAATTAAATTACAATGTTGGTTCTGTGAAAAAAAAAACACAAATAGAAAAACCACAATCTCATATAATCAAGCAAAAACAAAAAAACAACAAAACAAAAAAAAAAACAGTAGAAAATGAAAGCACAAATATTCAAACAAGTAACAAAGAGAGACAAATTACTGAAACCAAGAACTTTTTAAAAACTATAGAGGAATTTGCACAATTTTATACAAGTCCTTTGAAAAATCTAGATGGAATGGCTCATTTCCTACAAGAATGAAGTTTACTATTATTGACCCTATGAGAGATACAGTGCTCAACTTAACCAGCTTCCATGTAAGAAATAAGAGAAAGTTATCACGAAACGATTCAACACAAAAAGCATCAGGCCAAGATGACAAAGGAGAAAATGAGGAAAAACCCTGTGGTGCATGAATTCAACTGTAACTGTGTTAAGTTATTACAAAATATCAGGAATGAGAGCACATTAAAAAATCCTACATTAAAAGGACAAGAATATGACACCAAAATAGGCACATAGATCAAGGGAACAGAAAACCCAAAAGAAGCCCACATTTACATGGTCAATTGATTTTTGACAAAACAGCAAAGAATACACAATGGGAAAAAGTCTCTTCAGCAACTGATGTTGAGAGAATTGGACAGCAACATGTAAAAGAATGGAACTGGACTGCTGGCTTACACCAAAAACAAAGATGACATCAAAATGGTGGAGTGCCTGGATGACTCAGTTGGTTAAGGGTCTGAATTTGGCTCTGGTCATGATCTCACAGTTCATGGGTTCAAGCCCCACATATTGCTCTAAACTGATTGTGTGAACCCTGCTTCAGATTCTCTCTCTCTCCCTCTTACCTCACTTCCCCTCGCCCACTTTCTCCCATACACATGCGGGTGCACTCACTCTCCCTCTCTCTCAAAAAAATAAACTTTAAAAAAATTCAAAATGGATTTAGTACCTAAAGTTAGATCTGAAATTATAAATATCCTTAAAGAGAACAGAGGCAGTAATTTCTCTGATATCAACCATAGCTACTTTTTTTCTAGATATGTCCTCTGAGGCAAGGGAAACAAAAGCAAAAATAAACTACTGAGAGTACATCAAAATAAAAAGCTTCTCAGGGCACCTGGGTGGCTCAGTTGTTTAAGCATCCGACTTCAGCACAAATCAAAACTACAATAAAATATTACCTCACACCTATCAGAAAGGTTAAAATAGAAAATAAAAGAAACGAGTGTTGGAGAGGATGTAGAGAACAAGAAACGCTTGGGGTGCCAGGGTGGCTCAGTAGGTTGGGCATCTGACTTTGGATCAGGTCATGATCTCATGTATCGTTGAGTTCAAGCCCCACATCAGGCTCTGTGCTGACAGCTCAGAGCCTGGAGCTTGCTTCAAATTCTAGATCTCCCCTCTTTCTGCCCCTCCCCCACTCATGCTCTTTCTTTCTCTAAAAAATAAACAAACATTAAAAAAAATTTTTTTAAAGAAAAAGGAACCCTCATGCAATTTTGGTAGGAGTGTCAACTGATAACACCACTATGGAAAAGAGTGAGGAGGTTCATCAAAAAGTTAAAAATGGAACTACCCTATGATACATAATTGCAATACGCAATAGGATATTTATCTAAAAAGTACAAAAACACTAATTCAAAGGTACACATGCACCCCTAGGTTTACTGCAGCATTATTTACCATAGCCAAATTTTGAACATACCAAGTGTCCATCTATAGATGAATGGATAAAGAAGAGATGGCATATACATACAACAGACTATTATTCAGCCACAAAAAAGAATGAAATCTGCCATTTGCAACAACACGGGTGAAGCCAGAGAGTATAACGCTAAACAAAATGTCAGAGAAAAACAAATACCATATCATTTCACTCATATGTGGAATTTAAGAAACAAATGAGCAAAGGAAAAAAAGAGAGAAACAAACCGAGAAACATCTTTTATTTTAAAGATTTGTGGGATGTCTGGGGAGCATCCAACTCCTGATTTTGGCTCAGGTCACGATCCCACGGTTCCAGGGTTGTGGGATCAACCCCTCTGTTGGGCTCCAAGTTGAGCATGGAGCTTGGTTAAGATTCTCCCTACCAGCCCGCCCTGCCCCTCTCCTATTCTCTCTCTAAAAATAAAGTATTTATTTATTAAAAATTGCTTGCTTGTTATTTATTTATTTATTTATTTATTTATTTATTTATTTTGGAGGGGGAGAGAGAAAGAAAGAGAGAGAGAGAGAGAGAGAGGAGAGTGAATCTTAAGCAAGCTCCATGCTCAGCACGGAGCCTGATAGAGGGGTTGATCGCACAACCCTGGGATCATGACCCGAGCCAAAATTAAGAGTCGGACATTCAAATGACATAGCCACTCAGGCACCCCAAGACTTGTAACTTTTGAGAACTGATGTATTACCCTAGGGGAGGTAGGTGTGGGACTGGATGAAACAGGTAATGGGGATTAAAAAGTATACTTTTCATGATGAGCATTGAGTAATGCATAGATGTGTTGAGTCACTATCTTGTATACCTGAAACTAATGTAACACTGTATGTTAACTATACTGGAATTAAAATTTCAAACTTCATAAAATTAGTTAATTAAACAGACAAGAATAATGCAATATTATAAATAAAATATGCCAACAAATTGAAAATGAAATGAACAAATTCCTTCAAAGACACAAATTAGCAAAACTTACCCAAGAAGGAAGAAAAACACTAAGTATCCCAATATTTAGTAAAAGAATTTAATTAGTAATTAAAATCTTCCTCAAACTTAAAAAGGGTATATAATCAACATACCAACCATCGTATTTTCATGTTAGCAAGAGAAAATTTTTAAAAATCTATTCACAAGAGCATTTAACAAAATAAAATTTTTGCATATGAATTTAACAGAATCACATACAAGATCTGCATGCTGAAAACTACAAAACATTTCTGAGATATATTAAAGAAAGACCATCTAGGTGGAATGATATACCATGTTCATGGACTGGAAGAACTCAATATTGTTACAACCAGAACTCTCCTCTAATAAATGTAAAGATATGTACATACTCTCCCCTCTGTGAGTTGAAATTTTAATCTCAGCCCCTCTGTCCTATCATAAGTAGGAACTGGACATAGTAACTCAATTCCGTAAAGCATGTAAAAGGAAAAAAGCAGTAACTTCACAGTGAAGAAACCTGACAAACACTACCATAACCAAATGATCAAAGTTAATATAATCAATGATTAGTCAAGTGGATAGCATATATACTCTCTGATGAGTAGGACACTTCACCTTTGTGTTATTCTTCCCTTCCCACCAAAACCATAAATAAAAAATAAAAAATAAAATACTTACAGTTACAGCCTAATCATGAAGAAACTATCAGAAAAACCCACATTGAGTGATATTCTACAAAATATGTAATCAAAGCTCTTCAAAATTGTCCAAGTCATGAAAAACGAGAAAAGGCTGATAAATTATCATTGATTAGAAGAGACTAAGGAGACATAACAAAACAATGCAATGTGGAATATCCTCAATTAGATCATGGAATAGAAAAAATACATATGAATAAAATCCAAATAAAGTATGGAGTTTAACTTATAGCAATGTGTCAATACTGATGTCTTACTTTTGACAAATGTACCATAGCAATATGTTAACATCAGGAGAAAATGGACAGAGTGTGTAAGGGAACTCTGTATACTGTTACTTGCAACTTTTGTATAAATCTAGAATTATTCCAAACTAAAAAGTATACTGAAGCTTAGTAGTTTGGTAGTTTCTTAATAAGTTAAACCCAAATATTCATCAACCAATGAGTGAATAAATAGGAAATATCATCAATAAAAATGAATAAAGTACTGTATAGGCCAAAACACAGAAAGAACTTGAAAATGTCTGTTAAGTGTAAGAAGTTAGCCACAAAAGGCCACATACTGCCAAATTCTCTAGCAAATATTCATAACAGGGAAATCCATAGAGACAGAAAGTACATTAGAGGTTGCACAGGGCTGAAAGTAGAGGGGTAGTGGCTGGGAGGAAATTGGAAGAAACCACTAATGAGTATAGGGTTTCTTTTTGAGGTGATTAAAATGTTCTAAAATTAGATTGAAGTGACAATTTAATAACTCTAAGTATACTAAAAACCAATGAATTGTGTGTACAATAAGTTAAATAGGTAAACTATATAATGTGTGGTTTATTTATAAATAAAGCTGTTAAAAACTGAACTATAGTTTACACTTGTGGGTATATGCATGCAATCATGCTACCCAGATGAATATCAAAAAGGGGAATAAACTCAAAAAAAAAAAAAAAAAGAAGCCCAAAGTTAGCTGGAGGAAGGAAATGATTAACATTTGAACAAAAATAAATAAAATATAGAATACAAAAAATAGAAAAAATAGACAAAGCCAGAGTTGATTTTTTAAAAAGATATAAAATATGGACAAATCCTTAGTTATCTAGACAAAGAAAAAAGAGAGAAGACTCAAATAAAGTCAGAAACAAAAGAGGAGACATTACAATTGATGCCACAGAAATGAAAAAGATCACGAGGGACTATTATGAATAATTGTATGCAAAAAAAAATTGGACATACTAAAAGAAATGGATAAATTCCTAGAAACACAAAACCTGCCAAAAGTGATATAAGAAGAAAGAGAAAGACTGAAAAGACCAAAAACAAATGAGGAGACTGAATGAGTAATCAAAAATCTTGCAATAAATAAAGTCCCAGGACCATAGACTTCACAGGTAAATTCTACTAAACATTTAAATATGAATCCTTCTTAAAATGTTCCAAGAAATAGAAGAGAGAACACTTCCAAATCATTTTATGAGGTCCATATTAGCCTGCTACTAAAGCCAGACAAAACACCACAAGGAAAGAAAACCACAATATCCTTGATGAAGGTGCATGCAAAAGTCCCCAACAAATAGTAGCAAACTGAATTCAACAGCACATTGAAAGGATCATACATCATCACTAAGTGAGATTTATCCCTGGGATACAAAGATGGCAGTATATGCAAATCAGTGTGATACACCACATTACCAGAATAAAGATAAAAATCACATGATCAAGAAATGCAGAAAAAACATTTGATAAAATTCAACATCATTTCATCATCAAAACTCTCAACAAACTAGGTACAGAAGGAACTTAATAAAGATCGCATATATGAAAAACCCACAGTGAACATCGTATTTAATGATGAAAAACTGAAAGCTTTTCCTTTATGATCAGGAACAACACAAAGATGCACACTCTTACCACTTCTTTTCAACATAGTACTAGAAGTACTAGTTAGGGAAATTAGGCAAGAAAAAGAAAGAAAAAACATCGAAATTGGAAAAAGAAGTAAAACTGTCTCTGTTTATAGATGACATAATCCTATATAGGAAAACCTAAAGACTCCACAAAAAAACTGTTCAAACTAATAAATTCAATAAGGTTGCAGGATACAAAATCAACATATAAAACTCAATTGCATTTTTATACACTAACAGCAAACTATACAAAAAGAAAATTAAGAAAACATCATATTTGTAACAGCATAAAAATAATAAAATACTTTGAAATAAACTAAACCAAAAAGGAGAAAGACTTATACACTAAAAACTATAAAACATTAATGAAAGAAATTAAGGAATAAACAAATAAATGAAAGTCATCTCTAGTTCATGGACTGGAATATTTTTTATTGTTAAAACATCCATTACCACAAATGATCTACAGATTCAGTTCAATCCCTATCAAAATCCCAATGGAAATTTTTATATAAATAGAAAAAAGAATCCTAAAATGTGTATGTTCGATCCAGGAACCAAAAGCATAGGCAACAAAAGCAAAATTAGTCAAGTGGGATTACATCAAACCAAAAAGCTTCTGCACAAACAAGAAAGTCATCAACAAAATGAAAAGGCAACCCAAAGAATGGGAGTAAACATTTGCAAACCATATATCTGATAAAGGATTAATGTCCAAAATACAGAAGGAACTCCTACAACTCAACAGCGGTAATAACACCCCTATTTAAACATGGGCAAAGGAACTGAAAGGTCATTTCTGTAAAACAACATACAAATGACCAAGTATATGTAAAAGTGCTCAACATCACTAATCAACAGGGAAATGCAAATCAAAACCACAATGAAATATCACTTCAAATCCATTAGGGGCTATTACTAAAAACAACCAAAAAAATTAAAGTAACAAGTCTTAGGAAGGATGTGGAGAAACTGGAAGCCTTGTATACTGTTAGTGGAAATGTAAATTGATGCAGCCACTATGGAAAAAAAAGTATAGAAGTTCCTCAAAAAAGTAAAACGATAACTATCATTTAATATGACAATCTCACTTCTGGGTATATATCCAAAGGAATGGAAATAAGGGTATTGAAGACATATCTATAATGCCATGTCCATTGCAGCATTATTCACAACAATCAAGACATTAAGTAACTTAAATATGCACTAGTTGAATGAATAAAAAACTGTGATATCTAGATAGATACAGATAAGGTATACAGACACAGACATAGAAATATGGTTCATCCTCAAAAAAAGAAGGAACTCTTGTCATTTGTTACAACATGGATGAACCCAGAAGACAATGCTAAGCAAAAGCCAGACACATAGTGACAAATACTATATGATCCCACTTATATGGAGAATCCCAAACAAACTCATAGAAGCAGAAAATAGAATGGTGGTTTCCCAGGGGGAAGAGGAAGAGAGAAGAGGAAGAGAGAGAGAGAAGACTGGTCAAAGGGTACAGAGTTTCAATTACACAAAATGAGTAAGTCCTAGATATCTACTGTACAGCTTAATGCCCAGAGTTAACAATGCTGTATTGTAAACTTTGAAATGAGCTAACAAGGTAGACCTTATATTAAGTGTTGTCATCACAAAAATAATAATAATAATAAATAGGGAGGAAATTTTTGGAGGTGACATATGTTTATGGCATTGACTGTGGTGATGGTTTCATGAGTATATACTTATCTACAAACTCACCAAGTTGTATATATGAAATATGTACAGTTTTTGCATCTCAATCATACCTCAATAAAGTTTTTTTTTTTTTTAGGCTCCAAAAGGGATCTTCATGCAAAGCTCCAATCAAAAAATGTACAAAGAAACTAATTCCTTATTGAATACATTCTCTGACAGGTACTATGCTGGGTGCTCTATCTTTCTCAGTCCCTACACCATACCAACCTATGTAAGTAATATTTATCCCATATTTTAAATGGAGAAAACTGAAGGTCAAAAAATTTGCCAAAAGACATACAGTTGATTAGAAAACGTCACTGAGGGGTAGAAATCCCATTCAGTTCTATTCTCCAGACTTAACTACCCCAGAAAACCATAATCTCATTTCTTGTGGCACATGGGCTTTTGATAACAGAAGACAAAGGAAAATTAAATTAGATGAATGCAAAATTTGAAGTTAAAGAGAAAAATCTGTGTTCTTTAATAGAGACTAGATTATACACTCCACAAAAATAAGGGCTGATATAGTTATGTTCCCTTCTGTACATATAGCACCTAATAAACATCAATAAATATCTGTTTAATTAACAAATGGGAAATAAAATACAGAATCACTGAAATATAATTAACAACACATGACTGAGCCCTTAAAACTAAGCCCCAGGAGCATCTGGGTGGCTCAGTTGATTAAGTGTCTGACTTCACCTCAGGTCATGATCTCATTATTTGTGAGTCTGAGACTCCTGTCGGGCTCTGTGCTGACAGCTCAGAGCTTGGAGCTGCTTCAGATTCTGTGTCTCCCTCTCTTTCTGTCCCTCCCATGCTCATGCTCGGTCTCTGTCTTTCAAAAATAAATAAATGTTAAAAAAATAAATTAAAAAAATGAGCCCCAATATTTTACATTCAGGAAGCACTATTTATAATCTTTAAGAATCATGGATATTTGGGTAACTTACATAATACTTAGGCAAATAAATGAACAGTTTGTCCAAAGGAAAAGAAAACAATGGTGGACAAAGAAAATATGTACTGGATTTCTGAGCAAGTTTGGCCTCATGATTAGGAAACCTGATGACATCTCTAAATCCAATGCTTGACCAAGCAGCCTCATTGGTTGATGGATTACACAAATCCTCTCCTTAAATACTCAAGAAACTTATAGCAGAACAATGATGTGGGCTGTTAGCATATTCCAGATACATGGACTTAAATATACACACATGACTGATATCTTTTCATTTAACAAGCTATAGCACAGAAAGCCCATTCCTATTTGATAATTAACCAATCAACCATTTATGTAAGAGTAAGATGGTGCTAACCCACCATGGTGTTTTTCAGAGCCATTGACTTTTTCAGGGTTGGTGAAGGACTGACTTCCCAGTACTTCTTGCTTTATTTCTCCCATACTGACACCACAGAATTGATAAAGAAGTTGTTAAGGTTAAGGATGAAGTCTTCCTACCTCCCACCCAAAACTTCAATCCTTTGGGAGCTAAGAGCTATGTACCTCTGCCTCTCACCCACCAAACAAATTCAGTTTCAATGGCTTATCAAAGAAGTTCAGCTTTCAAATATCCAAGGATTTTATTTCTAAGACATAAGAATTCACAACAGACTCCCAAGAAACTTACTTCATTTTTCAATTACAGTAAAACAACTTTTAGCTCATTACTTTATACCAATGTCATAATGTAAAAAGTTAAATGTCAGTACATTTTTCAAATGTTCACTCACAAGTTACAGAATGTTTTTTTTTTTAATGTAAATACCTTGTAACCAGGACTACCCATTAGTCCATCCTTTCCATGTCTTCCTGGTTCTCCCTAAAAAATAAATACATGTATTTTAATATATTTTTGCACTAATTTTTATTTCTAAAGAAAGAGAGTATAAGATAATTTTTAAGTAAAATACTCAAGAACTTTTTCTGTCAAACTCACAGCACGTCCAGGAAGGCCAGGAAAACCAGCATTTCCCTTTTCACCTTTTGCACCCTGTATTAAAAATAAATACTTAAAAAAAAAAAAAAAAACAATCCATGCAAAACTTTTATTTTTATTTTTTTGTTCTTATTGCTCAGAAAAGCTTCATTTTGTTTGTTTCTTTAGCTTTCTGACTCTGTGCTTGTGCCTTCAACACTTCCTCAAAGATTTTCTGCTCCTCAATAAAGAAAGCAGGCTTGACTTTGGCATGGGCACATTTAGCACACATGGAACCACCATGGGCCCTTCTAACATGTTTTTTCATTTGAGGCAAGTTCATAAGAACTTTAGGTCTCACAGCACAAACTCTGACGTTTGCCTGGGCACACACACGCAGATATTGGTGCTTTCCCAACTTTGGTGGTAGTAAGGTAAACAATCCTATTACCAGGCATTCTGGACAGCCTCATTTTGCTAGAGGCTGTATTGTAGAATAGCCTATGACGGCAGTTGGACCGCTGTGAATGTCTCTAGACACCACCCTCAGAGGAGGTACAACAATGATTTTTAAATTGCAACTCAAACTTAAGTTAAAAAGTGAGTAAGTGAAACTCTTTATGTAATGACAGAATTCATGGAACTATAGGTTGTGTTGGCTCTATGACTTTTGGCAAAGCATTATTTTACTGGGCCAATGGACACAACATGAAGACATCAAAATTACGGTGAATGCAGGATTATTATAAGCATCTAAATACAGAAACCACATCTCACAAAATTAAAAAGCAGTGTATTTTAAACACAATATGAAGAGAATATAATCTTCCTTCAATGTGAAGAAATCAGAAGGCCCATAACATTGATTCTCCAGGGACATGCTGTTACTACTTCTCCCAAGGAATCGTTCTCCATAAATACTTTAAAAATTCAGAATAATCGGGGCGCCTGGGTGGCGAAGTCGGTTAAGCATCCGACTTCAGCCAGGTCACGATCTCGCGGTCCGGGAGTTCGAGCCCCGCGTCAGGCTCTGGGCTGATGGCTCAGAGCCTGGAGCCTGTTTCCGATTCTGTGTCTCCCTCTCTCTCTGCCCCTCCCCCGTTCATGCTCTGTCTCTCTCTGTCCCAAAAATAAATAAACGTTGAAAAAAAAATTAAAAAAAAAATTCAGAATAATCATTAACACAGTGTACACCTAAACCAGTTATTTTTAGGGCTTTTCATTATTCTAAATAAATCTCCTGAGAAAGATGAACAAAACTAATTGCTGAAATGGTGGCTGGGAAAGATTCAAGTTTTGCATTTCCATGACATTCAAAGTTCCATACAGATATTTTGTTTTACAATCCATACTTCCCTTTTTGCCATAAAATCCAGTTGATCCTTTATCCCCTTTGGGGCCCATTTCACCCTAAAAGGCAAAATATAAATATTGGGTTTTGGTTTTTATTAAATTTTTAATTTTAATTCCAGTATTTGTTATGTCCCTTTTTATGTGATTTAACCAAGTGATTCTTCTGTGGGTACTTGAAGAAAATGTATATTCTATTTTTCTTGGATGGAAAGTGGTTTTATATATATCTTTTCAAACCATGTAATTTGAAGTATGCTTCTAGTAAAAAATGTTCTTGTTGGAAGAAAAATAACTTTAACTGAGGGTCCTCATTTAAAATAAAGTATATCAGACGCCAAGTTGGCCAGAGGCGGGGGCGGATGAGCGAAACAAGTAAAGGGGATTAAGAGTACACTTATTATGATGAACACTGAGTAGTATATTGCATTGCTGAATCACTATATCATACACCTTATACTAATATAACACGGTATGTTAACTAACTGGAATTAAAATAGTGAATTTTTTAAAAGTATGAAAACGTCCCTTACAGATTAAAGAAAAAAAGCAACACCAATTATAAACAAGGTTTAATATGTCAACATAATATAAAATAATTTAAAGTTTACAAAAGCCCTATGTTTAAGGCTTTATTAAAAAAAACAAGGAAAAACAAGGACAGATGGTACCAAAATAGGACCTACAGTTCAGGGCTTATAATTAAAAGAATTTCCATAGAGGGGTGCTGGGGTGGCTCAGTGGGTTAAGCTTCCACCTCTTGGTTTTGGCTCAAGTCATGATCTCACGGTTCAGTTCATGGGTTCGAGCCCCACATCCGGCTCTGCACAGACCCTGCTTGGAGTTCTCTTGCTCTCTACCCCTCCACCCCCCACACCCGTCTCGCACACATGCTCTCTCTCTCCCTGTCTCAAAAATAAATAAACAAACTTAAAAAAAATTCCATATGGTAAACTTTACTCATCAATGTTTAAATACCATAAAATTTGTGTCTGGAAATTGTAAAGAAAATTTGTAAAAGCTTTCTGTACACTATGATAGTAACCCATTTATTTTAATATACTTTCATTTACACATGAGGATTTATTTATAACACATTTGTAGCATAAGTAACTTTAAATTCAAAATAAAATATGATGTGGTGAATATTAAGACTAGATTTTTTCAACCTTTAATCCTGGCATTCCATGAAGCCCAGGAAAACCAGGAAGTCCACGGTCACCCTGAAAATAAAAGTAAAATTAATGAAAGAAAATACATCAGCCTAAAAAATGTCATCATCCATTCTTTAACTTCACCCTGGTCAAAGTCTACTGGAAGAAAAATCTTCCATACGCATACATACGTTAAAACCATATGTCTATGAAAGATCAATCCTCATTTATCAAAGTTTCCTTTATGATCAAATAAGGAAAGTATTTTGAGACTAGGTGAACTTGCTCCGTTCTGTGGGAAATGCTGTTGGTATTTTGATAGGGATTGCACTGAATCTGTTGATTGTTTCGGGTAGTGTGGGAATCTGAACATTAATTCTTCTAATCCTTGAGTATAAAATATCTTTCCATTTGTGTCATTTTCAATTTCTTTCATCAAATGTTTCATAGTTTTCAGAGTAAAGGTCTTTCACCTCCTTGGTTAAATCAAAAAGCATGGAGACAAATGAAAATGTAAACATGATGTTCCAAAATTTGGGGGAAACAGCCAAAATCTATTAGAAGTAATACATGAATTCACTAAAGTTGCAGGATACAAAACTAATACCCAGAAATCAGTAGCATTTCTACACACTAATAATGAAACAGCAGGAAGAGAAATTAGGAATCTCATTCTCAATTGCACCCAAAAAACTGAAATACCTAGGTATAAATGTAACCAAGGAAGTAAAAAACCTATACTCTGAAAACTATAATTCAATTTAATCCCTATCAAAATACCATCAGAACTTTTTATAGAACTAGAAAAAAATAATGCTAAAATTTGCATGGAACCACAAAAGATCCCAAATAGTCAAAGAAATCTTGACAAAGAACAAAGCTGGAGGTATCATAATTCCAAATTTAAAGATCCCCTGCAAAGCTGCAGTAATCAAAACAGTATGGTACTGGCACAAAAACAAACACATAGATCAATACAACAGAATAGAGAGTCCAGAAATAAACCCACACTTGCATGGTCAATTAATCTGTAACAAAGGAAGTAAGACTATACAACAGGGAAAAGACAGTTTGTTCAACTGATGGTGAAAACTGGTCAGTTACATGCAAAAGGATGAAAGTGGAACACTTTCTAACACCATACACAAAAATCAACTCAAAGGGACTTAAGACCTAAATGTGAGACCCAAAACCATAAAAATCCTAGAAGACAACAGGGCAGTATTTTCTCTGATATTGGCCATCACAACATTTTTCTGGATATGTCTGCTAAAGCAAAGGAAATGAAAGCAAAAATTAACTTTTGGGACTACATCAAAATAAACAGCTTTTGCACAGCAAAGGAGATTATCAATAGAACAAGAAGACAACCTACCGAATGGGAGAAGACATTTGTAAATGATATATCCAATAAGGGTTTAATATTTTTAAAATGTAAAGAATTTGGGGCAGCTGGGTGGCTCAGTCAGTTAAGCATCCGACTTCGGCTCAGGTCATGATCTCACGGGTTTGTGAGTTTGAGCCCTGAGTCAGGCTCTGAGCTGTCAGCACAGAGCCTGGAGCCTGTTTGGGATTCTGTGTCTCCCTCTCTCTCTGCTCCTCCCCTGCTTGCACTCCGCCTCTCTCTCTCCCTCTCTCTCTCTCTCTCTCAAAAATAAATAAACATTAAAAAAAAAAAAAAAGATCACTCCATTGAATAAACCCTCGACACGTTGTGTACGGTGTTAGAAAGTGTTCCAGTTTCATCCTTTTGCATGTAACTGACCAGTTTTCACCATCAATTGAACAAACTGTCTTTTCCCTGTTGTATAGCCTTACTTCCTTTGTTATAGATTAATTGACCATGTAAGTGTGGGTTTATTTCTGGACTATTTTGTTGTATTGATCTGTGTGTTTGTTTTTGTGCCAGTACCATACCTGCTTTGGATTCTGTCTCCCTTGCTCTCTGCCCCTCTCCCACTCATGCTTTGTCTGTCTCTCCCAAAAATAAATTAACATTAAAAAATATTTAAAAATAAAATATAAAGAACTTCTACAACCCAACACCAAAAAAACAATCTGATTTTAAAATGGGCAGAGGACCTGAACAGACATTTTTCAAAAGAAGACATACAAAGGGCCAACAGACACATAAAAAGGCACTCAATGTCAGTCATCACCCAAAAAATGCAAATCAAAACCACAATGAAGTATCACCTCACACCTGTCAAAATGGCTAAAATCAAAAAGAAGTAACAAGTATTGACAAAGATGTAGTGAAAAAGAAAACTGGTGCACCCACTGTGGAAAACGGTATGGAGTTTCCTCAAAAATTAAAAATAGAAATACTATATAATCCAAATGCCACTACTAGGTATTTTCACAAAAAATTCCAAAGCACTAATTCAAAGATATATGGCTTCCTACATTTACTGCAGCATTATTTACAATAGCTAAGATATGGAAGCAGCCCAAGTGTCCACTGATAAATGAATAAAGAAATGTGATATGTATATATACTTGCATATATAATGGAATATTATGTAGATGTAAGAAAAATGCTATTTGGACCTTTCAGTAATATGGATGGACCTAGAGGGTGTTATGCTAAGTGAAATAAGTCAAACTGAGAAAGACAAATATCATATGTGGAATCTAAATCCAAAACCAATGAATAAACAAACAAAAAGCAGAATGAGATCTATAAATACAGAGAACAAACTGATAGTTGCCAGAAGGAACAGCAGTGGAGGGAGGGTCAAAATAGGTAAAGGGGAGTAGGACATACAGGTTTCCAGTTATATAATGAATAAGTCAAGCAAATAAAAAGCACTGTACGGGGAATAGAGTCGATAAATTTTGTAATATTGAACTCCAACATTGTAGTATGGCAGATGGTAGCCACCTTTGTGGGGAGTGCAATATAACATAAAGAGACACTGAATCACTATACTGTACGCCTGAAACTAATGCAATGTTGTGTGTCAGCTGCACTTAAATAAAAAAAAAAACACATTTTTGAAACTTAAATCTTAATTTTTAAGAAAATTATTTATTCACATATTTTAAAGAGTAAATTTTAAAGAGTTATTAGAGTGTTTTAAAACCCTCCCAAGGCCGCTCTTTTTTTATTCTAAGCTTCCGTATCTCTATGAGCTCAAATCACGTGGTCACACTGCTACCACAGTTTCAGTTTCCAGGCTTATCTACTGACCTTCCTCTGTGAAAGAAGAGAATCAACCTCTCATACCATCCAACATCCTCTCCCCATCTCCACTTGTAAGAAGCAGAGATCCCCTTAACTTTCTATTAAAGCTTTGGTTAAATCAATAGTCAGTGTTTCTTATATTAAGATTCACAACTAAGCCATCAATATGTTGACTGCTTGCCTTTTCCTGACCAAATGTTTGTTTTACCTACAGTTAACAATAACCTGTTTTGGTAACCTAGTTTCCTATAAACTTTTTGTAATATTGAACTCCAATCTATCTCCAATTGTCAAGTTCACTTCAAAACAGAATCACATACATTGCAAATTTGATATTCTTTGTCCTTCCTCCAGCCTTCTCACTTGTTTCAATATACATTTGCTGTTCTATCTGTATTTATTCCCTTGTTAGGAGAATACATCATCCAACAGCTTCCTCAAAAGGAATTTATGGGAGACAATCTTTTGAAACCTTAAATTTCTGAAAATAACTTTATCATATTCACTTAAGTAATTAATTAATTCACATATAAAAGTATGGTTTAGATTTTTCTTTCAGACGTCTGAAGGCCCTGCTCCATTCGCTTTTTGACATCAGTGTCACCAGTGAGATGTTTGAAGCCATTCTGATTCTGATCATTTGTATATGGCATGTTTTTGGGGGGTGGTTGTAGTGTTTTCCCTCTTGGAATGCTTGTAGGATCTTCCTTTTGGTTAGGGTGTGTTACAATGTAAAACTGTATAATATTAAGCATGGATGTGGTCTATAATCATCCATTATGCTAAGCACTATGGAAGACTTTTCATCCATAATGACCCCATGCTTACACATGTGGACTCAGACCACACACCCAACTCCATCCACATTTCACATATACAACCTTCCCTCGGCCACCTCTAAGCATACTGTGTTAGAAGGCCCTCAGCAAGACAGAGACAAGAAAGAGGCCTGCAGACCGTGGGAATGGGCCTGGGGTGGTCTGTACAAGGAGTGCCAGGACCAAGGATCTGGAATGTGGTGTACAAGTGGATCATGTGCTACAGGACTGTCTCTGTGTTGGCCCTGAAGATGCAGTGTGTCCTATCAAGGAGCTAAGCTGAAGCAGGATCTATCAGGAGTTCTGCATCTCTGAGGGCATTAATGACCATTTTTCCAAGTCTTCTTCACACATCTTTTGTCAGTTTCTTTTTAGACTTTTTGGTGTCTTTAATTTTCCTAAGATATTTTCTGGTTCCTCGTGGTCAGTTCACCTGGAAGCTGATGATAAGCTCTCACTGAGTACTGTTCATTGAGATTCTCTATACATGGTGTGGTTGGGTCATTTCACTAAACAGCTCTGGATATCAGCAGATTCCCCATAGAAAGATCTTCTTTGCCTATAGTTTTGTACATCTCCACCTTTTCTTTCCAGTCTAGAAACCCTCAGTCTTATCCTCCCCAGATAGTAAACTTTCAAGTCCCACTACGGTAGAAGGGAAATTCACTTAACTACACAGAGGTGAGGAAGGGATAGCAGGATCTCACTGTTCTTAAAGGAATATTCAACCATGTTTTCATTTTTAGCTCTACCTTCAATCCACCTCTATTTTCAAGAATACTTTGTATTCCCATTTCCTAAGCTTTTGGGGTACCTGCGTGCATATGTGCACATGTATGTGTGTGCACACACACAAACAGGATTCTCTCTCAAATGAATCGTATCTCTTTCTATTTTAAGATTGAGCTTCCTTGGGTCTTCATGGGAGTTTAAGAAATAGAGAAAATGTGTATGTTCTACCCTTCATCTTCATCAAGAAGCCCTAGTGACTTATTGATACTTCAATAGTAATATCCAGAGCACCTTGCCCTGTAGGAGATAGGTTCACAACAGTCCACTGTTACAGGAGACAGCAGGACAGACACAAAAGAAGGAAGATACAAGTTGAAAAAGTATGTACATGGTATCATTTCCAATTATTCCCATTATTCCCATTCCAATTATTCCCATGGACACTTTCCACCAGGAGGCTTTAAACCTCCTGGACAGGGTTGCTATGACCTCTTGTGTAGGGCCCCAATATTCATTCAGACTTACCCTGTTTTATTCTGAACCAATTTCATTCCTTATCCACTCTGGTTAATTGCAGGAAAATCTGGGAATGTACTTATCTGTCTAGACTAATACAATATTGGCCTTAATTAAAAAAAAAGCAGCCTTAATTTTAACAACAGATCTATTTCCACAGAAATATTCCTTTATTTTCCATTAGTGAAAGAATGAGAGCCATTATAAAATAAATTTTTACAGAGAAGGAGCCAGGGCTGAAAGTCCAGGAATTCCCTTATCGTCTCCCATAATAATTGATGGAAAATAAAAAACAAAAGTTACATTATATTTCAGATCCATCTGTATTACATTTGGATCCTTTACTTTATAAGTGTATCTGATACAAAAAGTATCCTAGCTAATGGTTATATCCAAAAATCTATTCGCCTTAAACTACCAAGAGAAGATTTTTATCTGGGCACATAGCTTCCTAACTAGTGACTATATTTCCCAGTCTTCTTTGCAGTTAGGAATGGCCACATAACTAAGTTCTTGCTAGCAGAATGTGTGGGGGACTATGACATGCAACTTCCACATAATTGATTAAAAATAAAGTTATTGTTATGACTTCTCTTTCTCCCTTCCCATCAGATTACAATGCAGGTAAGACAGTGACCAGTGATACAGCGTTGACTGTGTAGAAGAGAACAACATTCTCAAGGAGACTAGACCAATAAGAAGGAAAAACTGAGTCCTTGAATAAGTACATAAACTGACTACATGAGAAAAATAAACTTCTTTCTCATTTACATCACTGGATTTCAGGGTCTGTTTCTGGTCTAAACAGGAATACTTTTTTTTTGGCTTGTAAAGAAAGTTTTCTCATGGGTAATAGCTTTCCCTTGACTACTTAAATTTCCAGTAAAGATTAAAAACAATCTGAGTGTGTGTGAGAGACAGAGACAGAGTGAGAGAGAGAGAGAGAGACAGAGAGAGAAGATCCACTAAAAGTCCACACATTCCAGAGCTTATTAGTCCTAAAATCCAACAATTTAACCAAGGAATAAAAGAAAAAAATAAATTTAGGGGGAAACCAAGAGAAACAACAAGAAAACTGGGTATTTGGGTATTTCTTTCCCCTACCATATATATGTAGACTCCTAATTCAAGAACCAAAACTACCTTTTGGAAAATTTTTTTTTTTTTTCCTTTATGCTTGGGGCAGGTAGGAGTAGTAACCGTTTCTATAGAGAGAAAAGATTAAAGACTACCTGAGCTAGCTCTTGACTGAGCTGAGACAACTCCTTGATGGTCAGGATAGACTAAGTTACACTCTTGATAAAATGGAATTTAGGGGGATAATAAATACTTGATAAAAATACAGAAGAAAGGGGGAAAATTAGGATTCCCTATTAAGACTGGACAAAGTCCCAACTAAGACTTCCATTCTCTGGTTACAGGTTATAGAAGACATATTCTTCAAACTTTAATTTACCAGAGATAACAAACAAATCTCAGATGAAATGAAAAGACCAGCAGCATGCACCGACATTTGGATGGAAAAATTGAAAATCTGGACAAAGCTACCCTCACATGTACAAGCAAGAGTTTTTAAGTAAAATAAAAAGGCAAAGCATACATGTTAACACATAGCAGTTAAGAGGGGAGAGGAGAGAGAGGAGAGAAATGTAGTGAGGAAATGGTTGAGGAATATTGACACAATCTACAAAATACTGAACACAAAGTGTTACCCATCCACACTGCAGTTAACCTCTGAACAATGCAGAGGCTGGGGGACCAACTCCCATGCGGTTGAAAATCCACACAAAAGTTCTGACTCTGAAAATTTAACTACTAATAGCCTACTGTTAACCAGGAGCCTTACAAATAACATAAACAATCGATTAATGCATATTTTGTATGCGTATTATACACTGAATTCTTAAAATGAAGTAAACTAGAAAAAAGAAACCATGAAGAAAATAAGAGGAAATATGTTTATAATATTATACAATATTTACTGAAAAAGAAATCCATGTTTAAGTGCATACATGCAGTTCAAACCCATATTGTTCACCTAAGTTATACCCATGGTTTAATATAAGTGGTTGCAAAGAAGTGGTAAAGTTAAGCCAAAATATCCACAATGGGCACGTAATGCAAAAGACAAATAAATGCTCTTGTTTGGTCATCTGCTACTGTAATCTAAGCTAATTAATACAAAACTTGGTAGAGTAGGAAAAGGAGTCTGCCAAAACAATATTAAATAATATATATGGCATTGGCTTTGAGTAATGAAAAAAATTAGTTTATGTTTAGAAAATGGCAATTCGTTTAATATAATGGTAAATATTTGATAAAAATGTTGCAATACTTGCAAAGGTAAATAATACATCAAATTAACTTAGAGCTAGAGGCAAAGAATTAAGAAAACAGAATGTTAGTATCATGAAGTGACTGGTATTGGCTATACTTGAAAGACCCTGTAAAAGAAAGAAGCTCAGAAAAGAATCAGCCAATTTGCAAGTAGTAATGAAAAGCAATAGACCAAGTCCAAAAACATGGAGACTGTAAGATACAACTTTGTTCTCATCGCTAATAGGTAAAAATTGAAACTGGAGAGGACCTTTAAAAGAAGTTCAATTAAAATAGCCTCTGTGAAGAATCAAATCAAGGGGGTGGCCATAAACACTACTCTTAAATGCTCTGAATCAGTGAAAGTGGGTCCAATAAATTCCTTCAGGCTGGACAGAATGGCTCAAGAGGAAAAAAAAAAAAAAAAGCCTAAGAGTGTAATGGATGTCTGATAAATTCAACTCATCTATCATTAATTATCAGTAGTTAATTAATTAATGCAGAGAGGGCCATGACTAAAGCAAGGACTGTGGATGCTGCTATTGGCTGGAATCAAAAGCCAAAGATAGAAAATTAGAAATATTCATCTGCTGTTGAGAGAGTTGTACTGCCAAAGAAGCCCTAAACCATAAAAGAAAGACTCCACAACTGTTTGAAACTTTAAGAAAAACAGTCACCCAGCATCACCATTTTTAATATTTTTCTAGCCAGTTGTGACTAGCCACTGAATTTAGACAAAATACAGAACAAAGCGAGATTAAAAACTAGAAGAAAACAAATCATCGTTAGGTATGATTATACATCTAATACACCAATATACCTGATACCCTAAATCACTAATTCAGTTAATTGCTGCTTTAAAAAGGTAATATATAAAAAGGTTTTTATATATAAATACTAACCAAAATGAAAGTATATTAAAGAAAAGGCTCCATTTATAATAGAAACAAAGGACATAACAATTCTAAGATATAAACCTGAATAATGTTTAGGACCACTATAGAAAAACTCTAATATTTTATTAAGTTTCAAGATTGAAAATAAAAAATTAAATAAGTCATAATCTTAAATAGGAAAACTCAATATTGAAATTATGTCAATGATTCTGTAATTAATCTATAAATTCAAAGGAATCCTAATTAAAACATGAATAGGAATTTCTAAAATACTGAAGGAAAGATATTGAGCTTTTCTGGAAAAAATAAGCATGCAAGTATAGCCAGGAAAATTTTGATGAAGAAGAATAATGAGGAAGTACTAGGACTGCCAATATTAAATCATATTATGAAGTGACAACAATTAAGAACAATTTGGTGTTGGAGAGGATGTAGACAGATAAATGGAACAGAATGGAAAGCCAAAAACACCAGACCCAAATGAAAATGGAAATTTAGTAATAATGATGAGTTTTCAAATAAATGGAGAAAAAAGTGATATTCCATAAATGTTGTGGCCATTGGATATCCATTTAGGAAAAGAGAGGGAAAAATATGACTGCTCATCTACCTTTACTCAAAACAACAAAATTTTAAGGACTAAAATATAAATTAACAAGGTCTAAATATATATTCAAAATGTTATAATGTGGAATCCTTCTATATAGACACAAACATAAGGAGAGAAAAAAATACCTCTACCTACATAAATATTTAAATTTTATGTGTGGCTGAGATTCCAAAAGCCAAGTCAAAATACATAATATAAACCAGGAAAAAATATTTTCATACAATTTATGAACTGTAATAACAATCAGCTTTTAAAAAAATCAACAGCCCAGTAGAAAGCAAAAAAAAAAAAAAAAAAAGATATGACTAAAAAGTATATTACAAAGAAGTAACAAAATGTCTATGACAAAGTACTCTACCTTAATTACTAATACAAAAATGCAAATCAGACCAATACCATTTATAACTTGTACTGATGACAATTAACCTTAATGAAATTCAGTTTGAATTTGAAGAGTATGAAGAAAAATGGGGCACCTGGGTGGCTCAGTTCATTAAGTGTCTGACTCTTGATTTCATCCAGATCATGATCTCTCAGCTCCTATACATGTGAGATCCAGCCCCTATACATAAGGCTCTGCACTGACAGCACAGAGCCTGCATGGGATTCTCTCTGTCCCTCTCTCCCATGCATGCGTTTTCTCTAAATAAATAAATTGTGAAAAAGAGTGTGAGGAAACATATTTTCACACACTTGCCTGGAGGTACAAACTTACTACAAGTTAAACAGGCAATTTGTATCAAAGTTTAATTATGCATTTAATCCTTTGATCCTGTAATAAATTCCAGTTCCAGGATGTTTTCCTATGGATATTCTCAGAAAAAAAATACTGAGAAATGAGAAATATATACAAAGATGTTCATTCCAGTAGTGTTAATACATACATACACACACACACACACAAACACACACAGCAACATATTAAGAACCAGAACGTCCCTAATTTAGAGATTTCTTACAGTGGATAAGTACAGCCCGTAAAATATATAGCTGTGATTAACCTTCTGCCTATAGTTTCTTTCATGAATTGTTAACTCCCCTGTAACTTATAGAGATTTTGAGTATGAAACTTTTTTCTTCTTTTTGAGAGAGAAAGAACAAGCACCAGCGGGGGGAAGGGCAGAGGAAAAGGGAGGGAGAGAATCCTAAGTAGGGTTCATGCTGTCAGATCAGAGCTCTACTACTGTATCCTAAGCTGATGCCGTGCTTCTAATTAATGATAATTTGCTGAATATGCAAAATATTTTCATTTTCTAAAATATGGTAAATACTTTTGAGTCTTCCAAAAATATTCTAATAAAATAATTATTTTGAGGAGTCACAGTCCTGATTGCACCCAAGCTTACAAGAGAGTAGATTCTAAGAGTATACCAAGATTTACAGTAAGATGGTTCCAATTCCACAGGTTGCTTCCAAAACTCTCATGATTCATGAACATGGCTTTGATGAGCTTGTCCATCCCATAATCTGATCTAGAATCATATCGTTTTCAAAGTCAAGATTATTTATGTGCATTGTTAAGAGAATATGAAAACTATTATTTTAAAAACCTCATTCTTCAAAAACTTCTCAGTGTATGCATGTGTTTTTAATGCATATAATGCTTTGTTCAGTAGCATAGGTATATAGTTCATAGATGTACATGGAACTACATGCCCAAAAGTCTTTTACTGCAAAGAGCTCACAACTTAAAAGTCTGATAATCTATGATCTAGAGTGAACAATCTCCCTTCACTTGAGAGAGATGGAGAAACAGGAGTCGTCTCTCATGGCACAATCGGTATGATCTAATCTCTTTCATCCAGTTCCCCCGTCCACCTATCTGCATGGCTACTGACAGGCATTCAGGAATTCTCTTCACAGTGCAGGCAACAGGGTGAAAAATGAACAAGTCACATGGTTCAAAACTATTCTGGCCAATGCAAAAAACAAACAATAACAACAAAAAAAAAAAAAACAGACTAAAATCAAGACATTTTATTTCAACCCCCTGATTCTTAAGTAACTTTAGACAAATGATTTAAGTTCTTCATTCTTCAGTCATCCCAGCTGTTAAGTAGGAATCACCTACTTCACAATTAATATAAAATCGGCATAGTACGGCTTACTCTAGTAACTTCATAGGGCTTTTTGGGAGGACTTCATGTGATAAGAAATGCATATGGATAATATCGATACAAAACAGGTCTAAAAATAAAACAGAAAAAGTGTAAACACAACAATGAACACCTTCAAGCACTCAATACATCAGAAGCCTTACATATCTCAGGTTGTTCTTTGTTCTCTCCCATAAAAACAAATGGGAGGCTCAGGCACTAATGATTTACTGGAAATTGTTTAAATCTGCTAAAATGTTTCCTCTCTTTAATACAGCAATGGGCAATCCCCTTGGGTTTGGAGATCATGACTGAACTGGTCAGGCCTAGAAAAAAGGTAGGTTCGTAAGCTCCTACTACAGAGGCACTGCCATAGCTTCTTAGTGACCACAGAGTACACCCAAAGAGAAGATGAGAAATGGCATTTAGAACCAACAAAATATGAAGCACTCTGTAAAAATTAAATGTAAGTTTCAAGTTTCTCAAGGGATGCCAGTAGAGAAAAACAAAATGGGACAGAAAAAGGCATTGCAGCCAACAAATGAGGCGGGACCTGGAATTAATGATTCTTTTTAATAAACTGAGATGCTGAATCCATTACAAAGGCTTAAAAGAAAAGAAGCTGCAAGACCAGAAAACAATCAAGACGTTGTATAAGTATCCACAGAAGTAATAAACACCTGGGCACACACAGGTCAGCACCCTATGTACACAAGAGGCACTTAACAAAACCTGACTTCAGAGCATATTTAAGGAAGGCACAATTAGTGCTGCTTTTTTGGAAGAAAAGCCTCTAAGAAAAGGATGTAGAAGGAAAATGTGGTACCACACCATCCATAAAAAATACAAGTTTTTTCCGAAAATCCCTGGTTTTAACAATTCCAGTTTCTTCATATTCAGATGAAGTAAAGTATTTTATTAGAAAACAGAATGTGTGGGGCACCTGGGTGGCTCAGTCAGTTGAGCATCCATCTTCAGTTCAGGTCATGATCTCACAGTTTGTGAGTTCAAGCCCTATGTCGGGCTCTGTGCTGAAGCCTGGAGCCTATTTCGGATCCTGTGTCTCCCTCTCTCTCTTCCCCTCCCCACTCATGCTCTCTCTCAAAAATAAATAAACATTAAAATTTTTTAAATAAAGAAAAAAAAGAAAACATCATGCGTATGCATGTATATCTAATATTTTTACTTTATTAACTATAACACTGATCACATAAATATATTGCTACTGATATACTTATCACAAATATGTTTATATAGTTAACAAATAAATTTATATTCATTAAGGTTTATATTTAATAATATTACAGTAAATGGACTCATTAAGGAAGGAGAGGAAGGGCATAGGACTGAACTCAGTCGGCAACACTCCAACATTTAGTGAATGAATATAGAAGACAAGTCAACAGTGAAAAGGTAACCAATGAAGGCAAGAGAAAATCTAGGGAAATGTGCTATCTTAGAAGCCAAGAGAACAAATTGTTCCCAGAAGAAGGGAAAAGTCTGTTGTGTCAAATGCTGCTGGGACATATAGCAAGATAAGCAGAGATCATTGGAAAACAATGACCACTGGATTTCAAAGATGGTAGATACTAATCTAAATACACAGCAGAAGTGTGGGGTGGAAATCCTACTAGAGTGAATTAAAGGGAGAAAGGGAAGTAAGAAAGTGCAGAGAGAATAAAGGCAAACTTTTCTAGGGTGTTTCTACTATAATGGAAAGGAGAAATGGGGTGGTAACTAAAGGAGACTATATGGTAGAGGAGGGGGTTCAGTTTGGTTGGTTTTAGATGGGTCAGCCTTTAGGCTATTGGTAAAAAATTAACTAAGAAAGAAAAAACCGTGACATAGCAGAGAAGGGCTAACTAATAACACAAAGTAATGGAGAAAGATAGGATCCAGAACATAAGAGGAGGACTGGACATTATGGACAGTTCATCCATATTAACAGGAAAGAGGGCAAAATTTAGACACATACACAAGTAAGAGGGTAGACAGTCATCGACATCATCTTTATCATCACTAATTTATAGGTGTTTAATTTTGGCCAAGTACATGCATAGCCTATTTAACCTTCACAACAAAACTATGAAGAAATACAATAGCACTCACTTTCCAGATTTTGAAATCCAGGTTTAAATAGATTAAGAAGCATGGCTAGGGAGTTAAGCAGTCTTAATTCAGAGCCCAGTCTATAAACCCATAACTGCTTTAAGCCTCCCACCCTCACCCCCCCTCCAACCTTGGCCATGAGCACACCAGTATTTGGGCCTTGGGTGGTGGTGTTATCAGAAAGCTACACAGTTTGATTACCCTCCTTTTCTGAGAAAGAAGAAAAAAGTGGCAACTTCACTAAGCCAATTCTATTTCTCCCTCTCCTGTCACTCTTGGCTTTGTTTTAATTTTTTAAACATTTTTTTTTTTTTGTCTTCAGACATTGTAAGAAGTAAAACCACTAATATATACTAAGTTGGTCCTTTATTCTGTTCTCTCCACATGTATATAGGCACTCCCTAATTATAATTAACCATATAAATCACTGTAATACCACTTAATCTTTTGACTTTGGAAGTGCAGTCGTGAAAGTAAGGGATTGATTTGAAATAAGGAAATCTTATTCATCACATTATACTCTTGTATGGACACTAAGGACAATGGGAAAGTAAAGTCTTGAAGGGACAATTTCAATGTTAAATGATCTAAAGAGGAAATTAAGCAAAATGTGTAATTCACTCCATAATGAGACCTTAGATATAATTAACTTATTTCTTAAATCCAGAAAAATGAAGTGATGAGTTTGTACCAAGTTTAGATAGGTTAAAAAAAATAAATTACTATCTCCCATGTGTTGAGAATTGAATTTTCCATAGAAAGTTTCATACTCAACTCAAAAACCCATAAATATGTATCATCCCATCAACACAACTTAATATAAGTTTTAACAAAATATATTTCTCCCTATGATTTAAATACATGGGTCTCCTTAAAGTTGAGGAAGTTTTGAAGTACTTTTTCTTAAATTCCAAAGAATAGCTTCAAAACATATTGTAAAATGAGTTACCAATTGAAGACCATTTGGTGAATTAGTGCTCCTTTTTAACTTTATAAATCGGTGGGGGGGGGGAGGGGGGCCTGCAAAATCTATACACACTCCACTGTCTGATATGTGAGCAACCAATGCTAAAGCCAGCAAGAAAGTGCATGTAGTTTTAATTATCTTAAGTGGAAACTCCTACTATGGGAGTTCTCAGAAGAAATCCACAAAATGGAAATGATTCTGGGAAAATATCCTAATGGAGAACAGTGTTGTGTGGAACAATCTCTCAGAGGATGCTAAGTGATCCCTGGAAAAAATGTCCTGTACCACCACAAGTCAAAGTCATCTCAGGGTCTATTTTTCAACCTTCCTATTTCTGAAAATTAAGGAACTATATTCTAGAGGAAGAACCAAGGAAAAGTCTTTAACTTATTCATTTACTGCAACTCTAGATAAAGAACACTCTGAAGCCACAAGGAATGTGAGGAGGAAATTTAGATGGCACAGCACACGGTGATCTCAGGCCCACAGGGACTGTGTCAGATCAGACTTTATACCCAAACAACAAATTTCAGAAAACAAGCAACTCTTGAGTAGAATTATTACTGGACTGAAAACAGAGACCTTCACATCATCTTCATTCATCTTATTTTATTCAAGAGAATGTATGACTTTGTAAAACTCATGCCCATCTATGTTGAAGACAGTACCATGACCCCATCCAACAGAGCAGTTAAAGATGTGACTAATCAAATTATTGCTATTCTTCTACCTTCAAACAGGCACTTTATTTCAATTCTTTTAAGATGAATAAAAAACACCCTCCTTTTTATATCTGGTTTCTAAAACCCAAGGGAAAAATAGACAAATTTATGCATTCATCCATAGATATATTCATTCATATACTCACACTTTCATTACCTCCCTGCCATCCCCAAATCAGACTAATTGTGACAATGTTAAAAAACAGCAGTGATCCTGTAAACCAGAATATAAGTGAGGTGTCTGCCACATGGACTCCTCAGAACAGGTATCTTCATGATCTCAGTGGAATCCCCCATTCACCTGGCAGAGGTCAGGCTATCCCTCTCAACATTGCCACAGCATGAAAGTATAAGACATGCTCCCTATCACCTCTTAATATATACCTCCATTGTTTAAGATAGGCAGAGATTTCTCAGTGGCTAAAAAGATTCATAGAGGCCACATAGAAGACAGGAGGATTTTACACTTCTTCTTCAGGAATTTTATTGACTGCTACTGTTGCGCTCTGTCCTTTAACTCTCCCCAGATTATAAAGCTGCCCTGACCTATTCCATCTTTTCTGGCCACTAAACCTCCTATTTGCCCTTGGGATTGTTTCAACCCATGTTATGCCCATGACATATGCCAACTACCCCATGCTACATCCCATCTGCAACCATGCTACTTGGATGAACAAAACAGAACAGTACAAAAACAACTGTTTATTTAAGCAAGACCCTGTACCAGAGCACCTGGGTGGCTCAGTTGGGTAAGTGTCTGACTCTTGATTTCGTCTCAGGTCATGAGATCAGGTCGTGAGATCGAGCCCCACGTCAGGCTCCTTGGTGAGTGTGAAGCCTACTGAGGATTCTATCTCTCCCTCTCCCCCACTTGTGCAGAGAGAGAGAGAGAGAGAGAGAAAGAGAGAAAGAGAGAAAGGCAGGCAGGCCCTGCACCAGGAAACATACTGAATATTTTTCACACATTATATTGTCTCATTTGATCCTCAATAAACCTATGAAAGAAGCACCAGATAGGTATCTATTAAGGAGAGGGACATACTAGAATTGGGCTATCTGTGGCTAACAGGAACATATTCCATTCACATAGTTCTCTCCCTTCTAAGAAGGTAATCCCCCCCTCAGAGTTTAACCACAAGGAGAGAACATGGAATCAGGGCAATGCCAATGCCTGTTCCATCTGACAGTAGTCATCTAGTTACAACCAATTTCATCTAGTGACAAAAACCTGCTGTGAGCTTTATTAGCCAATGACCACTGACAAATTTCTGAGCCCACATATCTTGCAATTCACCAAGGTGAACACTACTGAATGGGAGTCGTCATAGGTAACATCCTTTGTCTTCCTTGAATGACCAAAGTGACTGGACACATTTTTGTTTGTGTGCATTTACCTTTTCACCATCTCTCCCTGGTTCTCCTTTGTAACCTGGTAGTCCTTGAACTCCCTAAATCAAGCACAAAATAAAATCCGGTTAGTTATGTTTTGGGTTCACTAGAAACGATAATTCTACAATGTGTATCTATGAATCACATACTTGTATGCCAGGGGATCCTGGGACACCTGGTGATCCTGCAATTCCTTGATATCCCTAAAGAAAAGTAAACACAAAATAATTAATATTTCATCATACTCACTAAGAACAGGAATCCAGGATTCACTCTTGTCTGGAATGTCTTACACTTAAGACTTCACTTGGTGACTGTTTAAGAAACAAAAATAACAAAGTTTCAAATGCTGAATAAGGAATTAATATCCTCCAGTCTTTAGGGAAAAGGTCTCAAATATCTCTAGATTAATAAAAATAAACAAAAATGCTTCAGTTAAAAGGAAGCTTTGGATTTGCAAAAACAGAGCCAATGTTCACAGCTCCCCCCCAAAAAAATGTTTTGCACACAGAAACGTATTTAACATATTCGAGAGAAAAACACTTAAGATTGGAGGATTATACAAATGGACTACATTTTGAAACCACCTGATTAATGGTCATTTGAGTTAATCCTTGGAATTAAGACTTGATAAATGTTATTCCTCAGAGTAAGTTTTTAACAGCCTTTGGACTGCTCATTTTAGAAAGCTGCTGATGTTATCCATGAGCATGGCTGTGACATGTCTCCCCCACCTCCCAAGGCTGGGCTGTCTGTTGAGGCAAGGGTCACTTTGGTCTCCACTGCTTCTTACATATCCCTCCAGAAACCGGGCCTTTGGCAAAACAGCACAACTGTTTCAACAAGGCAAACTATTCATTCTTCACTCAGCACATGGCAATTAAACTCCAGAACAAACTTGCAGGCCCTCAACATTTGTCTAGGTTTCCCTAGGTCAATGTCACGTTGACTTAGACCACCTGGCACCTGCAAACACAGTTCACGTTCTTATTCAGATCCCATCTCTCTCGGGTCTTACTGTTTGGATATAGCTTTCTGTTGTCAACAATATTAAAACAGATGTCATTAGTGTTTCCAATTACATCTTCATTGTTAAATCCAAAAGCTTCACTTCCATGTGGCTATTTAAGGCTGCTTTTTGTATTCACCCACTCACTTGTCAGCACATTTTTAGCTATGATTTTAGAGATAGCAAAATTCCCTGCTTTACCACTCCCATTTTCAAATATTCCTTTTACTATTCTTTGCTAGGTCTAACAATACTAATAACAATAATAGTTGTCTCAGCAACATCAGTCTTATTGGTTTTCTCCCTTTACATTCACTCACATTTTTTATTCTGTAAAATGCTCTCACTCTCCAAATGATAGACTATATAATTCCTACCACCAAGCATGATCCTTTCCTTCATACTCTTTCAGTTCTTCAGAGTTTATCAGAGTGTATCATCATGCTTCCTCGAAGATTTCTCAACAAATTCTTCTCTTGAATCCCTGTGCCCAATCCTTAAACATTTTGCTTCACCAGTGAGTGAGTCACTCGTCATTTTGCTTCACCAGTGAGTCTCATAACAAACCTTTCCACGCTCCATATTAAACAACCTGCAGCTTTCAAGCCCAACATATGCTCTCTGGGTGGCCACTGTCTCAAGTGTCATGGGATTATGTGCCCCCTTGATATGGGAAACCCAGTCCAATTCATTTCTTTATTTGCAGCATTGAACAGAGCATTTGGCATTTTGGGTTAATCAAACTTTGGAAGAATTTACCTTCATGTAATCCACACTGCATAAAGTCTGAAAAATCCCTTTCCCGAAGGAACGAGGTTATGTTTGGGCCACTACCGGTAGCAAATTCAAGTTTTAGTCATGCCATGTGGTTCGTGTTCCCAAGAATGGCAGGAAGAAAGAACAAAGTCAATTCACACCGTTTGCTCAGCCTCTTATCTCTACCACTCTAGTGACCACTGAATCTCTTTCCTTCAACCACTTTGCAATCAGATAGGTCTGGAATTAAATTTCAACTCTGTCACTGGTAGCACATGCCCAAGAGAGTTAGGTTACTTATAACTGCTGCCACTTAGGATGCCTCCAGATCCTTCAAAACCCTGTATGCACTTCTCTGGACAGTCTGATAGGATTTACAACAGGCTGCCGTAATCGGGAGAAACAATAATAGCAATGATTTATACAGAATTCACCAGAGTCCAGATTAAGTACTTCACTTAATTCATGTAACCCTCACAATCACCCTTTAATTAATGTAGGTGCTGTATTATCCTTATTTTCAGATGAGGAATCTGAGGCACATAAGATTAAATAACTGGCCGAAAGTTATTCGTTAGTTGACAGAGTCAGTGGGAACACTCTCTTATCAGAAAAAGCTTCATGGTAGATCTGATCTTATGATTCTAGGATAATTAATCAGATTCAAAAAAGCATATTTGCCAGGCTGCTTTTAAATTGTTTAGAATTCTGAGTGCCCAAAGAATATGAATGTTCATAAAATTCCTCAAAAGAAAGTTACCATGGAGATTGGCTATTTATCAAAATGGCCGGTCATCTGCAAAGTTCACTGTAATGAATTATTTTTTTCACATTTTTTCAAAAGTTAAGCCAAATGTCGTATCTGCTTTATTACTTTTTTTACAAAACGAATCTTTTGTAGAAGATCAAAAGCTGTTCTCTTCTTCGAAGAAGTAAATTAATATGATCCATTTGTTAGAGAAGACACATCACATTTTAATGGATTAAAGCAATGTGGAGATGCCCCAGACTGTGTTCCCAGCTCACCTCTGACTCATAATGTGACCTCAGGCCGAGTGATCATATCCCCAAATCCTGGGAGGCAACTCAATAAAGTGGAAAGACAATGAATCTTGAAATTGGAAGACCTTGGGCTGAATTTTTGCTCCTCCCTTTACTTTCTACAGGATTTTGACTAACTTTGCCTAGCTAAGTGTCAGTTTCTTACCACAAACCAGGATAACAGTGCCCAATTCACTTCTGAAAAGAAACAAACGGAGTCACAGGTGAAAATGCCTGGCAGATGCTAAAAACTCAAATGTGAGTTTTTCTTTTTCTGTTCTTCAGATTCAATGGCTATTGTACAAAACCATGAGAACACTTCTGCAAAATGTGTGGCACCACAAGCACATGAGGAATGGCAGATCCAGTCATCATCATGATTTAACCCTTTTGCAACATTCATATAGATCTAATGGTGAACATGTGAACAAGGCTTCAGTGTATTTTATAATGGCCCTGTTTGTTTTGTCTTTTGAAGAATTGCAATACAAAAAATAACAAATGCTTCCCACAATATGAGAACCAAGTTGATGTGGGATTTTTTTTAACTTACGGTGAGAGGCATTCTAGAAAACTTAGTTATATAAAGAAATTCAAAGATTATTTTAAAAGCTAGAGGAAGCATGATTAGTAACAAAATTAAGAAAAATCAAAACCACATCCAAGCTGGGGGATCCCAGGGTAAACCACCAGAAGAAATTGGATGAAATTCAGAAAAATGAAATTTGGACTAAAAATCAGGAAAATAAAGGTTAACAGGGAGGAATATTACAACACACAACAATTTCCAAGAGGAGCAAGAACTAAACACTGGTTGACTCATAGCAGGGTACACTTGAACAAGGAAAATGCCCTGAAACAGAAAAAATGATAAGCTTTCCATATAGCTCGCTGAGTTTTTATTGTTCTGAACACACAGGCTTCTGTGTTTTCAGGTGGGCATGCAAATTTCACATGATCTTTGATCAATACTCTTCGACACTAATTTTGCCATTTTGCAATTATTAGCAGGTCCAAATATCCACCCTACAGCCATGTGCAAGATTTCTGACAGTAAAGTCTTTTCCACGTTCACAGAAAGTCTTTTTGTAAATGAGTCATTTTTTAGGAAAAAAATATTCTCACTGCCAAATTGTAGGGTTGAAGAATACAGAATCAATTTAATTTCCTTCCATGATTCATAGTTATAATGCTCCAGGAAAAATGTATAGCATTGAAATGGAAATTAAGGAAATAAAATCAGCAAATGTGCAAGGGTCACAATCTCTTCTGAGCCCAATTCTGATCAGGCCATAAAATATTCTGCCAATCTAAACATACAGATCTTCTCAAGTAGTGAGGAGGATAGAGTAATCAATTTTCTTTCAGTGCTCTAAACTCTAAAAATGAGAATAAAATACAGAGAAATCATTTTGGATGTCACTCTTCTTTCTGAAATGTAAGAATGTGATTCAAAGTTTATTCTATTACATTAATTTTCTTCAAAGTTTTCCAAAATTCCCACAGATACTCTTAAGTGTACAGCCATGGTAACTAAGTAACCTAAATCAAGTGTATATTTTTAATATCCACTGTGGATTCTTCTTGCCACCAGCACACTTTATAGCTCAACACAACTAAATTCAAAAAATATTCATAAATCTGTCTTTTCATGTGTAGCTAATGTAGAAACTCAACTCATTTGCCACCTAATTGAACTACCAGTCCAGTAGTTTATATGCTTTAACTGACTGCTCAAATTACTTGACCAATACATCTCATTAATATATATAAAATTAAACCCGAGCTAAGATCTAAGAAAGAACTGGAATGCTATGGGAGGTGAAGAGTAGATAGTCAGGGAAGCTTTCTGAAGAGACAAGCTCAAAGGAACACTAAAGGAAGCGCAGTGCAGAAGAGGAAGCCCTTCAAAATGTGCCATGAAGCATGACAAGATGAGACATATCCATGGAGACAAAAGAGACAGCACATGGGGAAGCACGCTGCAAACAAGACTGGACCAGTAGACTGCAGCTTTCATGCACAGCCTGTGGGTCTTATGAAGGATTTTTTTAAATATTTATTTTTGAGAGAGAGAGAGTGTGTGAGCAGGGAAGGGGCAGAAAGAGAGAGAGACACAGAATCCAAAGCAGGCTCCAGCCTCTGAACTGTCAGCACACAGCCCAATGTGGGGCTTGAACCCACGAACCGTGAGATCATGACCTAATCCAAAGTCGGACACTTAACCAACTGAGCCACCCAGGTGCTCCATGAAGGTTTTTGGTCTTTAACCAATCCACTATACCAGAAGGTCAGACTGGAGCTCTGAGAAGCTTGCTTGCTACACTATGGAGATAACAATTCTAAGCGGCAGGGGGAAGCAGAAAGACCAAGTGGGAGGTTCCTGCAGGAGAGAGATAATGGTAGGTAGAACCTGAGTCCATTCAAGGTGTATTTAATTCAACCTGATGATGAGCTACAGGATGTCAGGAATCTGAAGTTATAGTATGATGCTCAGGTTTCTGATTTGTGCAGTGGATGGCAGATAATGTATCACTAACTGGGGGAATCTGGAGTAAAATACTATTATTTGGTTGCCAAATAATAGCACATTTTTTTAATGTATTTTTGTGGACTAACATAAAAAATTTACATTTGACAATGGGAAGCTATAGACTTTTGTTGGGGGACAAAATTTCTACTCAAAGCAGACTACATTTACTATAAATGAAATTTATACCTAATTCTCCCACCCTTAAGTAAGAGTGGATGAGTGATAAATATGGAACACATCACCTGCTTTCCTATGATAGTTTGCCTTGAGCTAAGCACATAAAAGAAAAACACTGCCTACCTTTGACAACCTCTATAGATGCAGCTTGGTTCTCAGATTCACAAAACTTAATTAAGCTTAGGTAAATTGCCTCATTCCCTGAGTATGACTGCACTTGAAGTTATACTAAGCTTATTTCAAAAGGAAAATGTACAGTGTTGCTGGATGGCTCAGTCGGTTGAGGTCTGACTCTTAACTTTGGCTCAGATCATGATTTCACAGTTCATGAGTTCAAGCCCTGAATCGAGCTTGGTGCTGACTGTGGAGTCTGCTTGGGATTCGGTCTCTCCCTCTCTCTCTGCCACTCCCCTGCTCACTCGTGCTCTTGCTCTCTCTCAAAATAAGTAAACATTTAAAAAAACAAAAGGAGAATATGCAACTTTTTAAGGTAACCAATAGCATCTTTAATAGTTCTTAACTTCCTAACCTAAATTTCTAATAGTAACATTTTCTATTCAAAGAGAAGTGACCAATAACTAGCCTCATTCTCTTTCTGTTCTGCTATATTTTTTCCATTGTAATTACCAAAATCTGATATCACTTATTATTATTATTATTATTATTATTATTGTATATTCATTATTGTTGTCCCTCCCTAGCAGAATGTGAGCTTCAAAATGGCGGGTTTTGTCTTTTTTGTTCATTGCATATCTCCTCAAACTATAACAGTGCCAAGAGCAAAGTAAATACCCAATCAATATCAGGTATATGAATGGATGAATGAAAGAATGAATAAGAAAACAAACATATAAATGTTTATGGTGCCCAACCAGTCACTACTACTGATGGCTCTAAAATAATGGCAGAAACAGCCCTGCATTCATACAGATTACAATCAAAACAATACAAAATATAAGCACAAATTTATCTTTAAAATCACACATGCTAGTTGTGTTATCAATCAATTCCTTCAAGAATTTAAACAGACAAGTAATGGGGCGCCTGGGTGGCTCAGTCGGTTAAGCGTCCGACTTCGGCTCAGGTCGTGATTTTGCGGTCCGTGAGTTTGAGCCCCGCGTCAGGCTCTGTGCTGACAGCTCAGAGCCTGGAGCTTCAAATTCTGTGTCTCCCTCTCTCTGACCCTCCCCCGTTCATGCTCTGTCTCTCTGTCTCATAAATAAACATTAAAAAAAAAAATTAAAAAAAACAGACAAGTAACATTTCTATATAATATCTACACACACATCATTATTGTATATACTATCCATAATATAAAAAAAAAAATAAGTAATGTACTTAAGAGGCCCATGAGGAAAACATAGAGAGATCCATACAGGAGATTTACATAAGGGGTGTGTTCGAGAAAAATGAATTAGCTAGTGGACCAAGCTTTGTCTAGGAAAGCTTTACAGAAAAATTTTAAATCACATTTTATTTTACAAAAGGGAGATAAACTGCCCAAGTGGAAGATAGTTCATTTGAGGCAAGTGGTCCAAATTTTAGTTTACCAGTAAGACTCTCACGAGGGGTTTGATCATGCGTGTGCGTGTATTTTATAGTACGGGGAGACAGTGAGACAATAAACCTTTTTGCTAAAGGAATCCAAACTGAGGTGAAGTAAGAGCTCAGGTAGAAATAGTTTTCTCTAGATGTGTATTGTATACACATTTCAGTAAGCCTCTTCTTACAATTCTCTTTTCTAAGCTAAGTAACAGCCATTCCTTTGGCTTGTAACCTCATGTACCCCATTTTCCAGGCCTTAATCTTCATGGCACTCAGCCCCAAATTGCCCACAGCTCTTAAACTGTTGAGTCCACAACTGGCACCATGTTAAGAGTCTGAGGAAAACATAAAAACTTGTCTCATGGGTCTTATTGTTCTACTACTAATTATTCACCTCCTGTCACGCTTACTCTGCAAGCGTAACTGCCAGATTTCTTCCCTTTCCTTCCATTCTCTACCATCATTCTCGACTAATTTTAAAACAGCACCTCTTGTTTGGATTACACCTGAGGTACAGTCAATTCTCCCTGACAGACATTCTTCTGAGTTTTCACTCTCTCCCCATCTCTCTCTTGTAAGTCAAATCCAAATTCTACTATTCCCCATAGTATCCTAAACCAAATCTAACACTTCAAAAGCAGGACTGTCATCTTTCTTAATATAGACATTATATATTTACTAACAATGCCAAGTATTGCATCAGCCTTTCAGGCAACCCCATTACAAATCCCTCTTCACCATGGTTAAATTTAAATAACACATCCCAGACAAGTAAGAGCCATACGTTTATTTGGGTTGAATTTCACTACATTAGAACAGCCATTCTCCAAGTTCGCTAAATCTTTTTGGATCTCCATGTCACCCCAAATGCCAAAATAAATTCCAAAAGTGAAATCAAGAATTAAAAATTCTCAAAAATCATAATACAGTAAATGAATACAGTAATGTTCAAAAAAAAAACACTGGAAAAAATAACAGAACATTTAATTGTGAGAAAATTTTACATTACTAAAAATTAAAACAAAACTATAAACCAAATAAATAATTAAAAGCAACATTTACAACATAGATGCCAAAGAATTGATTCTCTTAGTGTATAGGAAGCTCTTACTAATCAACATGAAACATACTATCACTCCTATAGAAAAGGACAAGAGGAAAATCACTCTGTCAGACTTCTATATTCAACTACCACTTAAAATTTGTACTTGAACAGGGGCAGCTGGCTGGATCAATCAGTTAAGCATGCGACTCTTGACCTTAGGGTTGTGGATTCAAGCCCCAAGCTGGATGTAGAGATTACTTTAAAAAAAATTTTTTTAATCATTTTTTTCCTTCAGGTAGGCTTCACAGCCAGCGCAGAGCCCAACATAGCGCTTGAATGCATGACCCTGAGATCAAGACCTGAGATCAAGAGTTGGATGCTTAATGACTGAGCCAGCCAGGCACCCCAAAAATAATCTTTAAAAAAATTCTACTTGACCATCTGATAAAATTTAATATAACCTAAACCAAACTCTTAATTTCCGTTGCCCTAGTTTCCGTATCCATCCTTCCACATCTCACTGGAGTCTCCTTTGACTTCTCTCCCTCAAACTCAGGCAGGGTACATCATCAAATTCCATCAGCTCTAACTTCAAAATACCCCCAGAAAGTCAGCAGTTCTCTTTGCCTCACTACTTACTATCCTGATGCTAGCTGCCATCATCTTACTCCTGGGTTATTTTAAGAGCCTCCTAACTGATCCTGCTTGTGTCCTCATCTCCCTAAAATCTATTCTCAACTCAGAAGTTAGAGTACTTTTGTTTGTAAGTAAGTTACATCACATCAGTCCTTTACTTAAATCCTCCAGTGGTTCCTCAGTTCACTTCAACTGAAAGCCAAAGTCATCACAATGGCCTGAAGAACCCTATTTGATCTCCCCTCCTTTCTCCCTCCTATGTACACAAATTCATCTCCTACTAACCTGCCCCATCCCTCGTATTTGTAGTTTGATCAAGTCAGGTAACTTTGAAATTCCCCATGTGTGTTGACTACTTCTGTAAAGTTGAACCCTCCATAGACAGCTAGCCACTTTCTGGAACCTCTAGATGACACAGGGGTACAATGAAGGGGTGGCGGTGGGGACAAAGAGGGGTGCTGCATCATGGAGTGTGGCTCATTGACCAATCTATTCTTCTGTCTATTGGTAGCACTGTGCTATCAATATTCCTGAATCACTTAAGCCAATAATACAGAAAACCAACTCCAGATTTTGACAGTTTATTCTAGCTTACCTTTCTCTCTCAGTAAATGTGATGGCCTTCATGGAATCTTAGAAAATCAACACTGGACAGAACATGGGCCTCATCTGGCACCATCTTCTCATTTCCCAGATGAAGAAACTGAGGCCCATGAAACCAAAGCAATTTTTAAAAGCAAAACAGAGGGCAAAACAGCCTCAGATCTATCCAACAGCCAGCAAGGGCTTTGGTTTCATAAAGTACTTTAGTTCATGAAGAGTACTTAATAATGACAGAAAACAGAAACAAACACTACTACAAAATCATAAAACAGTCCTATATATTTTCATAGTAGGCCTTCTTTCAAAAAAAATCAATGTCATAACAGTATAATGTCTTTACTAATAGCACTACTCTGAACTACCTAGCAGGATATAGAAATATTTCCCCTGCTTCTCTCTATATAATGATAGAATAGCAAAATAGTAATATGCTCAGACACTGCTGATAGAAATCGAGAAAGGAGGGGAAGAATTTGAAAATCGCTCTTTCATTTTGTTTGAAGGCATTTTCCTTATGAAAATCAGTATTTCTCCAGAATGGAATAATTCCTATTTAAAGCTTTAGTTGACTTGGCCTGGTTATGTGAAAGAGATTCAAGCTGCTTATTGAAGGGGATTGCACAGAACCAAATCCAAACAAAGCAGAATTCCCTTCGAATTGTTCCATCCAACTCTCCTTGGTCCAGATGGCTTCAATCGCCAGCCAGAGACTCCACCCACACCTTCCCACTCCCGCTGTGCACTGGCCCTGGACACATACTAATGACCTTCAGCTGTTCTGGCTCCCAGACTCACTTTCTCTTCCTGCCCCAACTCCTATCTCCTACAGATTTCCTACAGGGAAAAGGAGAGATTTAGGAAAAGCTGTACCTTTGGGTAAACAGATTAACATTAGAGAAACTGTTTCTTATTGCTGCTGTAACGAATTACCCCAAACATAATGGCTTAAACGAACACACACTTGTAGTTCTGTAGGTCAGAAGCCCAACATGGCTTTAGGGAGCTAAACTCATCATGTCAGCGGGCCTGCATTCCCTCTAAAGGTTCTAGGGGAAAAAGTGTTCTTTCCCTTTACCAGCTTCTGGATGCTACCAACATTCCTTGGACATGGACACCTCACCCTGATCTCTGCTTCTGTCATGACATCTCCTCCCCTGACTCTGACACCCCTACCCCCCTCCTATACAGATCACTGTGATTATACCGGCCACTCAGATAAATTTCCACAGGATATGGGGCGCCTGGGTGGCGCAGTCGGTTAAGCGTCCGACTTCAGCCAGGTCACGATCTCGCGGTCCGTGGGTTCGAGCCCCGCGTCGGGCTCTGGGCTGATGGCTCAGAGCCTGGAGCCTGTTTCCGATTCTGTGTCTCCCTCTCTCTCTGCCCCTCCCCCGTTCATGCTCTGTCTCTCTCTGTCCCAAAAATAAATAAACGTTGAAAAAAAATTTTTTTTAAAAATTTCCACAAGATAATCTTTGCATCTCAAGATCCTTGATTTAATCATGTGTGTGGAGTTCCTAATCAATACATTTACAGGTCTTAGAGATTAGGATGTGGACATTATTCTGTCTTTTCTCTAACATCAGATAGTCTCTAATACCATCTAACCTCTAATATCAGGTACTATGTACCTATCCCTATAATTATACATAAAGTCATATACACATACAAACACATACACATGTACTCAATGAGATGACATAATAAATCCATTATAGCTTAGATAAAAGTCATAAAGCAATATCCATGATTATTATATCAGGCTTATTGCAACTAGTTTCCAGTACTTCATTCTTGACAAAATATTTAATAAGAAAAAAAAAAAGCAAACTAGAGCTGATAGCCTGTGAAAGCTTGCTCAGCACTCACCTCGATATATTGAATAACTTATACTAAATTATTATTATACAATTAATTAATATTAATTCTATAACTAATTTAATATAATTTAATACACTTATATATAGTTATAATTTATATATATTATCTATATTATTGAATTTATATTAACATATATTAATTATATAGTAATATATTAATTATTACAATATATTAACACACATTAATATGTATCCATGTATATTAATATATTACATATACTAACATTACTAATATATTAATATAAGTACTTATATAACTAATATTTATAATTATATAACTAATTAATATTATTATAATTAATTGTTATACTAAATTATTATTACTGAATAATTTAGTAGTGCTCTCAGAGGAGCTCTGTGTCATTACGAGGTGCCAGCAGATGATATTTCAGCATGTCAAGTGTATCTGCTTCGGAGGGGGAAAGCACCACAGCTACCAGTACCCAGACAGAGTAGGGCCCAGGAAAGGGTCTCCAGGGCATCCCACCACCCAGTGTGATTAGGAAAGAGTTCACACAGGGGCTCAGGCAGCACCATTACTGGGACTCAGGAGTCACAGTGAGGAATGCCACCAAGTCACATGACACTTTAAGTTATGAAGTGAGAACAGCTGGGATATAAGAAACTCCAAGGAAAATTTGCCATGTTACAGGAGTTGAGGCTAAAGGCAAAAAGGAGATGTTAGATTAAGAACCTATTTGTTTCATTCAATTCAAATGTCTGATGATACATTTTTCACCTTCTTTCCCACAAATCGCTACCAAGCTACTTCTGTACTTACCAGCTTGGCCTACAACGGCACAGAAAGATTCAAATGCCCATGCTGTATACCAATGTCCTCCCACCTACCTAAGGGTTTTCTTCCTGAAAACATCCATTATCGCCCAAATCACGGATATTTTCCCCCTCTGCCTCATTTTCATCATCATAAAAACATGTTACAACATGTCCCATCTCTTAGTTTTTTTTATTTTGAGAGAGAGACACAGAGACAGAGAACACTCAGGTGCATAAGTTGGGGGAGGGGCATAGAGAGAGGGAGGGAGGGAGAATCCCACAAACTGTGACATTATGACCTGAGGAGAAACCAAGAGTCGCAGGCCTAACTAAGCCACCCAGGCATCTCTCTCCCATCTTTTAAAAAAACCCTCCTTTTATCCCACATCCTAACCATGCAACTGCTCCATTCATCTGTTCCTCATTCTACCCCTCAGAAAAAGCACCTATATTCAGTCATCATTTTACTTCACACTTTCTCTTGAACCCATTTCAATCCAGCTTTTATACCCACCTTCCCTAAACCCCATTTATCAAGGGCCCCAATACCTCCATCTAGCAAATTCAATGGACTACGCATAGAGCTCATTTTTCTTTTTTTTTTTTTTTTTTTTTTTTAATTTTCTTTTTCAACGCTTTTTATTTTTATTTTTGGGACAGAGAGAGACAGAGCATGAACGGGGGAGGGGCAGAGAGAGAGGGAGACACAGAATCGGAAACAGGCTCCAGGCTCTGAGCCATCAGCCCAGAGCCTGACGCGGGGCTCGAACCCACGGACCGCGAGATCGTGACCTGGCTGAAGTCGGATGCTCAACCGACTGCGCCACCCAGGCGCCCCTAGAGCTCATTTTTCAAAACTTCTTAGTAACAATGACCCAACTGAGCACTCCCTTCTCAAAATGTTTTTTTCCCCTGGCTTCTGGGGATGCCACCCCCTGCTGATTCTCCTCCTACTTCATTGGCCTTTCTTTCCCAGTTTCCATGGCTGCATCTTCCTCCCCTTTTTCCTCTAAAGACAGCCCAAGGCTCAGTCCTCTGCCTTCTTCTCTTCTCTAATCTGTGATTACTCTCTAAATGATCGCATCCACTCTGGTGGCTTGATATAGATAAATCTACAAATGAAGGAGTCCCAACTGTGTATTTTCATTCCCTGAACTCACATCCCTGAACTCAAGATTCCTCTAATATCCTAGCAAGCACCATGGGCATCCTAGGAGAAACAAGGCATTCTCTCCCAGGGCTGTCCAGCTCAGTAAGCTGTTCACAAAAGATCCTCGGAGTCTTCCTCGACTCTTTCTCTCATGCCTCACACCTAATTTGACAGCAATTCTGGTCAGCTTTACATTAAAAAAAAATCCAGAATATGACCACTTATCTTCCCTTTCACCACATCAACCCGTCCAAGCCAGTCTTACTTCTCCCTTAGAATCTTGAAATAACCTCCGACACATCTCCTGTTTCCACTCTTGCCCTATATAATCTACTCTCCACATAATATTCATATTTATCTTTCTAAAACATAAGCCAGGTCAAGTTACTTCCTATCTCAAAATTCCCAAATGCATTGTCATCACACTTAGAATGCATCCCAGTGTGTCAGTTGAGCAGCACCACCCCAGCCACCCGGCAGCTCCTCAGCTCTCTACAGCTTTTTGTGACCATTTTGTGACCTCTTCCAACTCCCTTCTCCAACAATCTCTCTCCAGAAAGGCTCACCTGTGTACCATTTTCCCACACAAAACTGGCGTATGAGACCCCAGCACATCACTACTTCTTCAAAAGTTGGCTATATTTTTGTATTGAATTTGTCAGCAAACCTCTCTCAGGAACTAACAAGCTCCTCTATCCTGATGGTTGGGATAGTGATAGTCTAACATCAGGCTGTGGTTCCTTCATTCCTTAAATATTACTGACTCACAATACACACCTTCCCATCTTTCATGCAATAAGTTAATGTTTCATGATAAAGAGATATTTTGGATGACAATTATCTAACATTTAAAAGCAAATTCCTCATGTTTATTTGCTGTTATAAACATGTTGACAGCTGAGCTATCTGAAAATATTTGCCTAGAATGCTTTAAAGTGGATTTGCTTTATGTTTCCTTAATTCAAAAGTCTCCCTACAGTTCTCTTGAAACTTACAAGACACTATTTTTTTAGTCAATATATTCCAGTGCACGTATGTTCTTAGGAAAATATCACTTTTAAAAAGATCTTCAACTTGAAAACTGCCATAGACATGAAGGAAAAAGACAAAAAGATTTCTGAACCTAGCTATGCATCGATACTCACTAGACAACTTTTTAAATGTAACAAAGATGCATGCAATTTGGGGATAATGCACCTAAAAAGTGACTGGAAAGCTGATCCTATTGACCCAACCAGGCTTAATGTTCCCCTCAGCTTAACTAAACTTCAGACAGCCTTCTTCCTGACCCTAGGCTCCTGATCTCCCTCTTCTTAGAGCATTTATACTCTAGAAAATTTGTCACTTTCTCTGACCCTCTGAGTGGCAAACCTTTTCAAAATTTCTTGTCAGTTTTGCAACTAGCAACGAACGTCTTTCTCAAGGACCTAGGAGCCATCCCTTTGAAATACACTCATCAAGAAAGGGAAGTACCCGGATCTTCCAGTCTCTGAGGGAGGGTAGGACCCTAACTTTGAGAAGTGCCAATTACCAAAGACAGTTGCCCTAATCACACAGGAAAACATCTGCCAAACTCAGGATAACTCAATTCCTGCCACCCCATTGATCACCCACCTAAAGTTCTCCAGTACTTTTTCACTAGCTCAGGCCAGCACGCAAGAACCCTTCCTTTGTTTCACTGAATAGAGGTCAATCTCTCTCCCTATTACAACAGTCTTGAATAAAGTCTTCCTTGCCTGTTTAACTTTACCCAGTGCAGTTTTTACTTTGACATAATCCCAGTACTGGAGATGACTAAGCTTTCAGTACTCACAGGCTTACCATCTTGACCAGATTGTCCAGGGTAGCCGGGGTTCCCAGGCTGTCCAGGTTCACCCTAGAAAGGAAAAAAAATCCTCAGTACAAAATGACCAACCATAATGATGCAATCAGACGCCTTCAAGGTTCAAACCAATTCCATTATTTGTACCTCTCTGTATGTTAAAAAACAAAACAAAACAAAAAAAAACATAAGTCCCAAAATAGGGTTAGAAAAATGCCATATTTTAAACACCCACTTTACCAAATAAAGGCTTTTTATTATGCAAAATTTTCAAGGATTTATTTCTGTGAGTATATCAAGTATAACAAGTGAGATACTTTTCACTAATGTAAAATGTCAGTATTTATGGCAGGACATTTTTAGAATTCTAAACAAATTAAGTGTCACAGCTAATATGGTTTCAATAATAGCCATCTTTCATTTGTAAGTCTACAGTCTTTATTCTAAATGTTACACTACAGATATCAATGACCTATAATGTCATAATTCAATTCACAATTTTTTTTTAAGTCCACAGGCTCTATGATCTTACGCATGGGACTCAAGTTTAAAGCTGTATGACACTCATTTCTTTTATTCCAGTCAATGCGTCTCTTTAATAATGTTAAAATTTTTAAATCTGAATATTTACATGAAAGCATGGCCAAGCCAAATAAATCTGCCCAACCCCCACAGTCTTTAACACATTTAATACCTAGAAATGAAGAAATGACCTTTGCCCTCACAATCCAAGGATGTCCCAAGAACACTATTCCCTACAATATGACAATTCACCCAGGCACATTTTATGGAACTCTAGTATGTTGTCCAATGGCATTCAGATGGTCACCACCCATAAAAAAGGGAACGTTTTTTGTGAGATAAGGGAGTTGTATAATTTAATTCTAAGAAATACTTCAAAATTAATGTATTAATCTATTACTGAGTCCATGAGATCCACATGGGGCATCTTGCTTAAAAACATATACTATCAGTAAACTCCTGCCTAGAGGTCAGACAACTGATTTCAGTTCAATAATTAATTATTTAAGAAATCATTCACACAGGACCCCAATAATTGTAAGTTAACTAAACACCAGTACTAAGGGTACTTTCACAGAGCCAGATCTGCTAGTCTGAAATACTACTTCAGGCTACTGGTTAGGGAGATTTGTTCCTGAAAAATGGAACAGGAAAAATGGAAAGAACTATGTGAACTCTATTAAGTGGCCAATGAAGGAGGGATGGGCTTTTCACTTAGGAGCTGCCCACGAGGCATAGCACAAGGAAAGGCTAAGAAAAATGGAAATGTCATTTTTAAAAGAGAGGAAGAGTAGCTATAAATCCAGGGAGAAAAATAATGCTGAAACATGTAATGTCTTTCTGAAGAGACAGAATTTATAATTCTAACCCAAGGACTTCCATTAAGGAGTAACACTCTGGTTCTCTAGGTAGTTAGCGTTTTCTCTTTTTTATTTTTATTTTTTAATTTTAGAGAGAGAGAAAGAGAATGAGTAGGGGAGAGAGGCAGAGGGAGAGAGACAAATAATCTTAAACAGTCTCCATGTTCAGCATGGAGCCCTACATGGGGATAAATCCCATGACCACGAGATCATGCCCTGAGCAGAAAGCAAGAATGCGACTCTTAACTGACTGAGCCACCCAGCCGCCCTGAGTTTTACTGTTCTTATTATGAGAGGATCCACCTTCACCTCTGGCCTCCCTGCCATCTTTTATCCATGTTCAGATTGGACCTGAGGTCTTTCAACACATTCCATTTTTTTTTTCTCTTGGCAAGAAGTTTTCCTTCCTTATCCACTTAAGAATCAATTATTCCTCCCCTGTTCTCTCACTCTCTCTCTCTCCCGAAAATAAACACTAAAAAAAAATTATTTTTAAGGGGCGCCTGGGTGGTTCAGTCGGTTAAGCGTCCAGCTTTGGCTCAGGTCATGATCTCACAGTTCCCAAGTTCAAGTCCCACATCAGGCTCTGTGCTGACAGCTCAGATCCTGGAGCCTGCTTCGGATTCTGTGTCTCCCTCTCTCTCCCTCTGCCTGTCCCTTGCTCTCCTCTCTCTCTTGAAAACATTTTAAAAAAAAAGAATCAATTATTCCTTTTTACTTGATGTCTTTTTCTTTTGAAATGCGATAGCAGCTCTTAACTGTTTCCTTATTCTTAAGTAGATTTCTTTCAGTTTTTCCTTGATTAGTCTGCATTTATCATTTGAACTGAAACTGTGCAAACTCGTCCTTTTTTGGCAGAAGAGGCAGGGGTTGAAAATGCTATTAGGTAGAGATTCAAGAACTATTTGCCAGTTGATTTATTTTAAACTTTTTTTAAGTTTATTTATTTTTGAGAGAGAGAGCACAAACAAGGGAGAGGCAGAAAGAGAAGGAGAGAGAGAGAATCCCAAGCAGGCTCCGCAATGTCAGCTCAGAGCAAGAGGAGGGGCTCAAAACCATGAACTATGTGATCATGACCTGAGCCTAAATCAGACACTTAACCAACTGAGCCACCAACGTGACCCTACCAATTGACTTAAGTCAAATTTCCTGTTAATGACCCTCTTTATTTGCAGCATATTAATCATCAGCAAAATCTAGGATATTAAAAGGATCTTAGAGGGGCGCCTGGGTGGCGCAGTCGGTTACGCGTCCGACTTCAGCCAGGTCACGATCTCGCGGTCTGTGAGTTCGAGCCCCGCGTCGGGCTCTGGGCTGATGGCTCAGAGCCTGGAGCCTGTTTCCGATTCTGTGTCTCCCTCTCTCTCTGCCCCTCCCCCGTTCATGCTCTGTCTCTCTCTGTCCCAAAAATAAATAAAAAACGTTGAAAAAAAAATTAAAAAAAAAAAAGGATCTTAGAGGGTTTATTTTTTATGACAAAGCTGAAATACAGGTTTGGGATAAGAAGAAACGAGATTTGTGGTTTAATGCTGCATAAAAGTACAAAACATACTTAACATTTTAAATAAATAAAAACTAGGTTTCAAGACAAAAAAAAAAATCACTCACAAGATAAATCCAATGTGACTTTGTAAGGACCATAACACTGGTGAACGGGCCCCAAGAGGGAAAATAATCTCTTTTTCAGGTTCTATTATTTCTGGTAGGTTTTACTGGTTATTTTGACTATTGCCCTACTATTTATTTGCAAAAACTCAGGAAGGGTTGGTGTTGTTTCCATAAAATTGGGAGAATAAAGTAAAACACTAATTTTGGAGAGACGAACAATCAGAATAAAAATTCAATTGTATTACTATAATAAAAGCTGATGCTCAACCTTTGTTAATTATATGCTACACACTGCTGTAAGAGATTTACATATGTTAAATTACTTAATCCTTTTAATAATCCCATGACACAAGTAATTTCATTATTCCCATTTTCTGTATAGGACAACTGAGGCCCTGAGGGTTAGGTCACTTGCTTAAGGTCACACAGCAGTAGTGAAGATGTCACTTGAACTCAGCCAATGCAGGCCCAGAGTCCATGCTCCTAAACACCACTGTCCCTGCCCACATTAAAACGCATACACTGATTAGAACCAGACCTGGGGACTGCTAAGAAACTTAACATGGAAAACAATTTCCAAATATATTACTTGAGACGTAGGGCCTATTGTACAACTGTGACTAAATTCCCAATCCAGTTTCTTCTAATTTAGTTGAAACATTTGCACATTTTGAATTTTAGAAACTATGTGTTCAGCTGAAAAGCAATACTTACTTATGTTGAACTGAACTCGTGCCACAGGATTTTTGAGTTGTTGACAGGAGTGGAAATGTCATGGACTAAGCTAAAACATCTCTGCATCTGGCCTCTCAAGTCATGTAAATATGAATAATTAAAGTAAGAAACAGTTGTGCTTGCAGAAGCAAGCTAATAGTTTAAGTTGCTCATCTGAAACAAAGGTCTTTGGAGCCCTTCACCTAGGCCCACATCCCAGGTATTCAAGCCCTTTTCTCAAAAATCCTTGTGCCTTCATGCTCCCCTGAAGACTTGCAGGAGTCCTGACCTACGACCTATTCCCTCTTCCCAAACCAACCTCTTCCCTCCCTCAAAACTCAAACACCCACTCACAGGCTAGAAGGAATCCACTTAGTCTGGGGAAATCTACATAAAAATGTGAATGCCCGGTGGCCCCTGAAATTTTCCAAAGGCTTTTGTATTTTAAACAGAGGATACTTTGATAGCTCAAAGAAATCCCTAATCAGTGGACTGATGAGGGTGAAACAAAGGAAGTCAATAGAGACAGATACAGCTGGAGAGGGGGAGGCAGCAATTTCAGAGGAAAGGATTAGTAAGAAATTGCTCCTTCCTAAAAAGAGGACAAAACGCCTTCTTTCCACTTCTGAACTAATAGCTCTAATATCAAGGTTAGATCAAATGTGGGAGTCTGCCCCCACAAACGTTCCTATGACTATTCAAGTGGAGAGAGAACCTGCCAATCACAAAGGTCTTTTGAAAGGGGGTGTTTGGGGGCGCCTGGGTGGCGCAGTCGGTTAAGCGTCCGACTTCAGCCAGGTCACGATCTCGCGGTCCGTGAGTTCGAGCCCCGCGTCAGGCTCTGGGCTGATAGCTCGGAGCCTGGAGCCTGTTTCCGATTCTGTGTCTCCCTCTCTCTCTGCCCCTCCCCCGTTCATGCTCTGTCTCTCTCTGTCCCAAAATAAATAAAAAACGTTGAAAAAAAAAATTTAAAAAAAAAAAAGAAAGGGGGTGTTTGTAAATTGGGGATTGCCTGGATCTTCCACAGCACAACAAAGGCATTCCATCCCACACAAGTCAACTGGGAAGAGGGGTGAATCTTATTTGTTCAATGATTTCATAATTCATTAAATTAAAAAACTACCATCATTAAGCACTGTTAGACACTGGAATTTCAAAGGAGAATTTAGTTTTTATTAAATGTAAAGTGCTTGCGTAGAAAAATTATTCAAACAGGTTTATTGGATCCTCCCTATATTTGACATTAAGAATGCAAAATGAATTAGCTTTTCTTTAAGGAACTCGCAATCCAGTAACAGACATATATTTCTATGCTTTTTATAGAGTTATAATGCCATGGTAAGTCTAAGTACAGGCTACCACAGTCAATTCGACCTAGTTTTCCAATAGGGTTGTCCTATCTTTTGGAAACTCAGAGAATTCTAAACAGATGACTTTCTTTATCCTAGAATAAGCATTTACCCACCTACCCACACAAGAATTTCACCTCAGTTTCAGTCTCAGGACTCAACTATCAGCTCCCAGAAATCTATTTCTGGTTAGCAGGAATACTAGATCTGTTTTTCACAGGTAACTCTATTTGATGGTTATCTACAAAACTTTCCAGAGAGCATCTAACAAAAATGCCCATTAAGTTTCAGTTCAATCTATAAGTAAAAACACTTCATCTGTTTTAGTTCCAGTTGTGCTGATCTAATTAAAACCCTATTAATTCCCCAAGCCAGAAATTCTCTAAAGGAAATACAACTCAGAGTGTTGCTAGGAATTCTGTTTTTCACATGCAGGTCCCTGATGTGGGCTAGGAACCACCTCCAGGGGAAAGAGCCCTAAAAGGATGGAAGAGCATGTGTGTGTTCCTGTTCTCCTGCCAGATTTTCTGAAGAAAATGGAAAGCAGATCGAGAAGGCACGCCAACTTGAAGATTGGTGGAAAACTGCAATTTCACTTAAAGTAGTAGGTGGCAATAGTGTGAGATTATGACTAAGAAAATGAACATGAGGAACACATGGAACTTGGAAACACTGGATGTCAGAGGCTTTACCAGATAAGACAAAGGGTACTCTGGAACTTTTCTGTAGAAACACATGTGAATAAAAACTGATGTCACTTCAAGACACCTAACAGATCACTAATAAAGATTCAGAAAGCATCAGAGGCATCTGATGTCTCCCCAAAAGAAGACAAACCTTAAGATACCCTAGTGGTGGCCAGAACCTCCCTGGGAGTCAGGAAAGCACTCTGGGCTTTGAGAGGTCAGACATAATGGGACTCTCATTTCCATATTATATATCTTACAGATCAAATAATTCTTATGTATAATATTTCAAATTGAATTTATATATATATGTATGTGTATATGTATACATATATGTATGCATGTATGTATTGTATGTATATGTATGTATATATGTATACATATGTGTATATATGTATGTATATACATATACATATATGTATGTATATACATGTGCATATATGTATGTGTATACATATACATATACATATAAGCCCTGTGTGGGGCTCTGCACCGACAGCACAAAGCCAGCTTGGGATTCTCTCTCTCTGCCCTTCCCCACTCATTCACCCCCCCCAAAATAAATAAATAAACTTTAAAAGGAAGAACACTTAGATTAACTTACCTAAATGCCATTTAAAAATACTTTATAATAATAAATTGATTATGATATACTGAAGTCAAATTCCAAACCAAATAGATTTTCTTTAAATAAAATAATGAATGTGTACTTTTATTTGTTAAATTATATTTGTTTCTTGATTTTAATGCTAGACCTGGAGTGTGTCATGAGCTATCACATAAAAATGGACAGGAGAAACATGCATAAAAGATAGGAAGAATTAAATCAGATGAGCAATTTAAAATCTAAAATTTTCAGTGATGGTGACTAAAACACTTAAGGAAATTCCATCAAAATGAACATCATAATTCATATTTATTGCTTGGTCACCTCAGGCAATAAATGATCAATACACAAAACACTCTTTTTGGCTAGGGAGTCATACCTGCTTCCAAGTTAGACATCATTTTTATTTAAGTGATACTGTAAAATACTATTAAATGAATAAGATTCACATAGAGTAGACAAACCACTTAACGTCTCAGTATCAGGCTGGGTCTAAGTGATGCCACAGTAAGTATTCACTTACACTTAATCATTCATATTTAATAGCATAGAAACATATTCAAAATATTTAGTTATATAAAAAGTAACTAGTTGAGAAATAGTATGCACATCATAGCTCCAATCACATAAAAATGTATAATACACAAATATGTAAATGTTTATATACACATACACACAATTAACATATATACACACAAATCAATATATGCAACTGGAAGATGTGCATATATGAGTATCACTAATAGACCTACTCCCCCAAAGTGATTATCACATAATTAAGTAAAATTAATAAATCTCTATATGCCTGTTTTTTAGAATTAGACATCAAACATAATGTTGAAGTCAATTTTAATATTTCTACTTCATTTTTCTATCTGAAAGTCATTTCTGTTTATTTTTTAAAAAAAGTTTTCTAATGTTTATTTTTGAGAGACACAGAGAGAAAACGTGTGAGTGGGGGAGGGGCAGAAAGAAAGAGAAAGAAAAAGAGAGAGAGAGAGAGAGAGAGAGAGAGAGAGAAAATCTGAAGCAAGCTCCAGGCTCTGAGCTGTCAGCACAGAGCCTGACGTGGGGCTTGAACTCACAAACCGTGAGATCTTGACCTGAGCTGAGGTTGGACATTTAACCAACTGAGCCACTCAGGCACCCCCTATCTGAAAATCATTTTGACAAACTGAGAATTTGGAACACATCTCAACAAATGCCCTTTCTTCATTTTTTATTAGATTGCAACGAGGTATGGTTCTTGGAATCTGGCAGCAGTCTTTAAGGGTGGTGGGAGGGAACCAGATAAACCAGCAAACTAATAAAGTTCCCTCACTTTACTGTGGGCCAGGGGAATCAGTTCTAGGTTCAAAGGCATTTATAGATTAGAATATGCTTTTTTAAAAAAATCACTATAAGTCAGGTTTTAAACTGTTCTAAGACACTAGGTAGAAATTTCAAAAAAGGGTCAGCGGTGCCTAGGAATTTTGCGCATTTGCTCAGCTCTTTTGTTTGTGGGTTTTAACAAGAAAAGCATGTTAGGCAGTACTCACTTTGGGGCCTTGCAGTCCTGGTTTTCCCGGAGGACAAACACAGGGAGCTGGAGTAGAGCCTACATCACTGGGACCGTTGAGGCACTACAAAGACAGAAATGGAAAAAAACAACAAATGTGGGAAGACACATACATATGCATGTGTACACAGGTATGTGTATGCACCTGCATGCGAAATGGTAAAGGTATCTCACACTGACTTTCCAATTTTATTCAGACCAATCCAATACAAAATTCTGAATCACAAAAAGCTATGAAAACGAAATACACTCCAATGACATAAAAAATGAGTTCTATTTGTCTAATATACTCACAGTTGATGGAAGCAAGCTAAACAGTCCCACAGTACAAATACTACCTTAAGGAGAATAATAGTTTCCAGGCCTACCTCACCATTCTGAAAGAAAAGGAAGAACAAATGGGTTTTAAAAGATGCTTTTAATTTTTTCTAAATTTTCTTCCTAATTTACAGATATTTCATCGTCCAGGTTCCAGATACATGAAGTATTGGAACCGGCAAGAGTTAAAACATTTGCTTGCAACTATCCTTAAAAAAAGTACCTATTTATACATGTCATGACAACATTTACAGTAGGATAAAGTAAGGAAACGAACAACAATGACGAGTGAAAGGAGTAAACGAAAATGCCAAAGCAGCTTGGTATAATGGCCACTCAGGAGCAAAAGTACCTCGGTGAGATTTATATGCCCCCTCGAAATTTCTGGAAGTCATTTAAGAACCAGAGGAAAAAGCCAAAACACATCTGAGAGAGTCACAAATTCCACGCATTAAATTTTATGCCTTTTACTTTAGGAGAACTTCTCACTCAACAATCTGTTTCTCAGTGAATAACACATGATTTTAAATAGGTTAATAATCTTTCCAAACAATAATAAATTCAATCAGAAGATAAGAAAGTGGGAATAAGATGCAAAAGGCAAACAAGCTTCATGAACTCACACCTCAGAGGAAGGGAAGAGACATAAAAACACAAAACAGTGGCTGTGAGGACTGAGAATCCACCATTTAATCCTGGGCTTTCATGATGTGGGAGGGTAATGGTAATGGCCATCACATCGATGAAGAAATATCAACAAGTAAGTATATAAGATGGACTCTCAAATGCAATCACTTATTAGTACTTTTAGGAGAGATTAGAGATTCATATTCTAAGCTATAAATATCTAAAATAAAAGTTACAGAAACAACTACCTATCTAAAAGACCAAGAATGAATTATTTCTAAAAGGTTCTATGTTGGATTTTATTATAGATCCTTCATAGCACTGCTCCACATCCTCAAGTTTTCAGAACATGTGGATTTGCAGATTATTCAGTTTGATAGGAAAAAAGGAGATTATGACAGTATGACTTTACAAACTAAAAGAACTATAGCATGAGCTCAAATGTCACTGGAAACTTTTACAATATTCTGCCTTATTTGCATTACAAATACATATATATATGTATATGTATATATATACATATACATATATACATATATACATATATATATATACATACACACACACACACACACACACACACACACACACACACACACACATAGGTCCAAGGAGAGAGGGATTGATTACACACACACATACTAGGAGCAGACATATATAATAAGACTAATATTTTAGCTTATAATTATTTCCTCCTAACACATTAATGAATATAGCTACATAAATAGAAAGTGGCTTATAACCTAGAAACAAGAAAATCTTACTTAGGTAACAACAACAAAAAGAAACCTATATATTCCTTATGGTTTGAGAAAATGTGCTGATGAACAGGAAAATCAATCACTTCCTATTCTTCAGAATTTTGCTGTGTGGGGTATTCTGTCCACACATTTAATGAAATATAGAAATGTATTTACACTCTAGATATTCAGACAAAGAATCCTATGTTTTTCTAGAGCAGGCCCAGTCCTGCTTCACTTGAGTACTGGAAATATCACATGCTGAGATGTGTAAAAAATACTTCCTTGTGCTCTTCCATTCCTATGTGTACAGAGATACATTATAATTTTATTTCAATTATGAAATATGTTTTAATCAATGTAACTTTATTTGCACTGACAATTAACAAACAAATTAACGCTGTATATTTAATTAAGGCTCACACATTATCATTTGTTTATTGCTCTGAAAGTACTGAAGCAACACTCGGGGGAAAACAATCCATCCTACTCACAAATCCAGGAATCTCGCATGCCGTCTCTCTGCTGTTCTGTTCTGGGTCACAGTAGATTCGCAACTTCTGGACATCAAACTAGGAACAAAACCCACTCAAGTTAAAATTGAGGCACAAGCTAATAGCTTAATAAAAGCAACCCAAATACATTAGCTGTTATGTAAGGTTTAGCACTCAGCTAAAACATAAAAACACTAAATCTGAATACCTAAGATACAGTTTAAAGATGTGATGCAACATAATTCATAACGAAAACTCTAGCACTAAAAACAAATCTCTGATGTCCTTCAGGAACCCAGTGGAGCTTTTATTATTATCTCTGTATTAAGAGCTAGTCTAGAGAGCATTTCCTAGGACACTTAAAAGCTTTCCCAGGCTTTCTGTGTTTATCCTAAATCTCTGCAACATTTCTGATTACAATAGAGTCGGCTTAAGAAGTCATCTTTCCATTCAGACACTTAGTTGATGGCATGGAGTGTTATGTGATGAGTAGGCCAAACACCTGTTTCTATTTAAACACTTACTACAATTTGACACGTAACATTAATACAGAGAGACCATGTGCATAATTTGGATGTGACAGTCTTCCCTTAATAGAAACACAGTGGGAAAGACACACCTTTTCAAACAAAGCATTTTTCAAGAAATGGCTATCTTTTTATACACACACTTCTCAAACCAGATAGATACTCCAGCTTCAAAAATATTTCAAAAATATCAAAAATTAGTTTTAAGAAGAAAGAACACCAAGATGCATTCATCTTATTGTATCCTCACAGCTGCAAACAAATTTTATAGCCCCTACTCACAGCTCCAATCTTACATTTTCTTTTCCAAATTCGTTATCTCCTGGGAAATATGAAATTAATGTTTCCTAAGAATGTAGAATTCTACCCTTAACCCAGGGGAACATTTTTCTAAGAATTCCTATAAAATCTATTAAGTCTAACTTTGCATTTTAATACACACTCAAATACAAAATCCCACCAATAAACTGAATACATTTTAAGTGTCTTAAAGGAATTAATAATTAAGTCAAATGCAGTTAAATGTCATAAATACTACCACAAAGGACAGCAAGAGCTCCACTTTATACAATGCAAAAAGCAAATCATTGTTCATCTACCTGAACGGTTTCTTCTTTCCCAGAATACTTTCCAATTTGAGTTTGCCCGCTGATGAAGATCCCTAAAACTGGATGTAAGGGCTTGTTTTCAATCTGTTGATCATCGATATACAGAGTTACATCTTGTTCTGTTACTAAGAGACGAATTTGATGCCAGCCTTCATCAAATAATGTCTATAGGAAGAAAGTATGGAACATTCATGAACAAAATGCTAACCATCTTTCATTTTCTTTGTTCCCATTCCTTCGCTGCCAACCATAAATCCATACCACATAGACGGTCTGTACCATATACTAATTCACCTTGACCCAAGCGGGACCTTAAACGCTACTAATTAATTAATCCCCATTTTCCATTACATATTCATTACATATTAGTAGATGTATCAATTTCCTGAAGCAATTCCTTCCAGGTCACAAAAAAAGTTCCTTATGTCTGAATCCAAATGGCTTCTCCCATTCTTCATCCTATTTACTTCATTGCAACTTTGCACCCTTAACGAGTACATCTTCCTTGATATCCTCATTCAACTTCCATGATTCAAACCATCTTGATCATCTTCGTTTCTTTTTCTCCCTTTGCTTATTCTGTTTCTTCAAAGGCTCCTCTTCCTCACCTGCCCTTTGATGAGGTCATTCTCCACAGGTTTGTCATTGACCTTTTTCATTCTCCCCTTTGATTATCTTACCCACTTCTACAGGACAATTATTACTTCGATGGAATAACTCCCATATCTACATCAACAGCCTGGACCTCATTCCTACATATGGGACCTACAATTCTAATACTGGCTAGTATAATTTTACCAGGATATTTCACAATCAGACTGAGAGAATGTGTAAGCAAAATGAACTTGAACTATCCCCAAAATTTTCTTCCTTTCAGTTTCCCTCAGATAATAATATCTTCAGTTTCTAAACTGCAACAAGTGTCTTTACCTCTTGCTCTCCCCTCAGTTCTAATAATAACCAGACGCAAAGTTCTACCAAATATGTCTTTTGACTCAAATTCACTTCTCCCTTTCCATTCTCATTACCATTGTTTAGGTTCATGGATATCTTGCTTTATCTAAATAATTTTCAAACACATCTCTAATCCTGCTCTCTCTAAGCCATTGTTCATACCTCTACTACCATTAATCTCTCTCACTAGAATTTCATCAAGAGAAGATACCACATCTTATTCATTTCTGGATTCCCAGGACCTATGCCAATTCCAGGAAAGAAATGCAAGTATTCTTTGTGAAAGCAAAAGGAGGAGAGCGAGCTGCTTTGACTAGGGCACACCTATTAAAGACTTTTAGATGGAATCCTGTCATCCACTGAATGAAGTCTAAAACCCTGTGTATGGTTTCCAGGTCCCCATAAATTGAGTTCACACCTTGTTAGCTCTTTCTTTCATGTATCTTATACTCCAAACACAGGGGGCACCACTTTCTACCCTTTAAATAAAAACCCTGCGTTTTATTATACATGATTACTCAATACTGAACCACTGACTTACATATCCTTAGCTCTCTTCATCAAAATCCTATTCGTTCTTCAAAGTCCCATCCAAAAAGCAGCTCATTAATAAGTCTTGTCCACATTTTGTGTTAGAATCTACCTTTCCCTCTACACTCCACTAATACTTAGTACTCCTATTAGATATCAGAGACCTTCAATCTTCCATTATATATAAGTTCCTTCGAGGTATGAAATATGCCTTATTCATTTGTGATTTCTTATAGAACCTAGCAATTTGCCTTTAACAAAAATAAAGTTTTTAAAAATTTCATCTGCTTGCCATATGAAATTGCATAGATGCATAATTTCATATACAACCTTGTACACTTCCTAAATTATACAATGTAGTGTTAGACTACCATAATTATAATAATGACCAAAACATAACTGTTTTTATCACTACATCTGTATTCCGAACATATTTGACTTGAAAATAAACTTTTATTTTTAGTTTATCAATTTTATTAAATACAGCTTCCTTCTGGAGAAACAAAATGTCCTCCCAATAATTGTGAATTCTTTACCCATTATCTACCTGTATTTGATGTTCTAACAAATGTCTTGATCTCAGCATTTTGTAGGACATGGTAATGTAAGAACAACCAACCAGACTTTGAAACTGACAAGACTTAACTTCAATTCCTGATGTCACCACTTACTAGCTGTGTTATTTTGAGGTAGGATTTAATATCCCTGCATTTTTTTTTCTGTCTGTACAATGAGAACAATACCTTCTTCCTTGGGTGGATATTATAATTACGCGTTCAGGGCATCTAGTAGTAGGCACTCAAAAAATGTGAATTAGCCCCACCCCTTAATCCCATTTAAGAAATAATTTTCCTTCAGGGCACCTGGGTGGCTCAGTAGGTTGAGAGTCCAACCTCGGCTCAAGTCATGATCTCACTCCTCATGAGTTCCAGTCCTGATGTCTCACAGCTCAGAGCCCTAGAGCCTGCTTCAGATTCTGTCTCCATCTCTCTGCCCCTTCCCTGCTCACACTCTGTCTCTCTCTCTAATACAAATAAATATTGAAAAATTAAAAAAAAAAAGAAACAAATTTCCTTCATCTGTTGCTTTTATTCAGTAAAGCAACATTAAATTATGAAGTCAGTATCTTTTCAGCCGTGTTAAAATTATGGCTCCCTTCCTCCAAACACACACAAACCTGCTAATACCACCATGAATACCACCATACTCATACCCAGGCATATTTACCTTAACTTGGGAGTCAGCAAAGGTGACCACCTGTGAGCCATTAATTATGCTGGTTGTTGTAAACAGTAATGTTTTATCCACACCATTTAAGGTAACTGCTATTTGTGGCCTTCCGTCAATGGTTAAAATTCTCCATAAATCCCACATTTTCTTGACCTTAAATCTCTGAGTGGAGACAAATACATATGATGGAGGAAGACCTTCTGGGAAAACATTGCTAGAAAAAGAAGAATATGCATAAGCTTAAAGAATTCTCAACATATCTACAGACATACCAAAAAAAAAAAAAAAAAGAAGTCAGATCAACACATAATGTCATAATGTTTACCTTGTGAATTCTGATAAGTCAACTTTAGATGTTACTTCATATCCTTTTATCTTTGTTGGTGAAAGCGGGATTCTTTTCTTAACCTTTTTCTTTACTCCCAAGCCTAAAAGAATATCAAACCCTTTCTCATCGCGAGCTGCCACTGGAATTCGTGTTGGACAAACAGATTCTACAAATCCAAAGCAAAGGCAGTAAACGTTAATTAGTCACAAATTACTTCGACAAAGAAAAAATGTCAAAGGAGAAATATTAGAGAAAATAATAAAATCTGCATATGCACACAAATGGATGTAAATGCATTGTCTGAAAAAATATGCAGGAGTGATTTTGGCATTCGAAGTCTCAAAAGTCTTTTTCCCCCTAAAAAGGGATAAAAGTAAAACAGAAATATAAAAGAAACACTTGCTAATGTACTGTTTTAAGAACACCATGTTGATGTTTTTACTTCACTATTTTGAACACGAAGCAACCTGATACCGGTGGGGTAGGAGAAGACTGGAATGGCATTCACGATTCTCATCCAGTATTTGGTGTTAATTTGTCACATGACCTTGCAGAATTCTAAATTTCTTGGATCTAGGAGATGAACTCTAAGATTCCATTCTTGCATTCACAGCATTTGAGGGGTAAAAAAAAGTAGGTGTCATTCTTGATATTCTTTCCAGTTTAAGCAGTTAATAATTCCACAGTTCAAAGCACATTGTTTCTATTACTCTGGAAAAAACTGTGGGTCTTTTCTGTTCATCAAAGTACTCAAAATGAGGCTATTATCTCATCTATTATTAACTATATTATTACATTAATCATATTTATAAATAAAGACTATTTCCTTAAGAAAAATCATTAATATTTCTATTATACAATTGTCTATATGTTATAAAAATATGGCATGCTTTTTGCTGAGAAACTAGCACCTAAAATTACGTGGAAAATTTTACATGGTTGAATGCAATTAAGCTGTTCTGTAGATATGTTGCAGTATTTTCAGATTCTTCCAAAGTCCTCATATAACATACATATTGAGCATGACTGCTTACATTTTATAGAGCAGCTAACAAAATAAAACAAGAACTCCACTAAACATACTTTAAAACAATCATTCTTACACAACATTAAGAAGAGGGAAAAGTATCATATTTACAATACAATAAAAAGTAATGAGATGGATTTTATGAGCCTAACACATACAGTCATAACTTACACCATAGAATACTGGAAATAAAATAAAGGTTTGATAGAAATAAAATAAAAAGTATTCCTGGAAAAGAAGGGACATTTTTCTCTTCGGGTCTTAAGTTTTGAAGTGACCCAATGAATTACAACCGTCTTTCTCTGGTAAGCTTGGAGCTGACTTATGGGGAGATACAGGAATGAGGCAAACACGTTGATCCAGTGAGCTTCATGAGACTGCACACCATGATTAACCCCCACACCATCCCAGCAACGCAGGGCTCACTTATTCCCTCTCCCACCTCAGAAGCAGGGTCTGCCCATTAAGCTCATACATGGTCTAGAGAGGAAGCCAGAATACACTAGCTCCCCAGGCTCACTGACTCAAGGAGAAGAAAACCGAAGGCACGCTGCCAACCATGACCAGTGACGTTTAACAAACTCACTAATCTGAAAACCCATTTTCTCATTCACCGGTAAGGAGCTAGAAAGGGATGAGAGAGGTCAGAAGAGTCAGTCTAGTTGAAGTTACTCCCAATGAAAACATGAACAGCAGGGAATGTGTTCCTAATAACACTATATTCTAGAGTTTAAATCATAAATCAATCAAATTAAATAATTCCTGTCATGATGCAGGGGTTCTTTTTTGGCAGGCGGTGGGGGGAGGTATGCAGAACAATATATGAAGCCTCATTTCAGACGCATTTGATTTAAAACTACAAAAGAAAGAAGGTCAGCTGGAAAGAAAATGTGTGAAACATTACATCATAAGAATATTTAGATCTGAATTACTCCTTTGATTTGCTTTACAAATGAGAAATTCTAAGATGTTAGATAAAGATCTCAGACTTCAAACAAGAACCTTAGCTTTAGACTTAAGCCTCGCTCTTAACCTCTCCTGAACCTCTGGATTATCATCTGTGAAGTGGGAACAATGATCTCCTTCACAGGGATTGTCTGAGGATCGAATGTGATGTATGTGAAAGTGCTTTGTGACTCCAAAATGGCCCATAAGTGCAGGGGATAAAGCAATTACTGTGTTCATTCTTTTGCTATAACAAAGTCCTTTACACTGTATTGTAATCCCCACAATTTCATGGGGGAACAGTGTAGCATGGCTTGTGAAATCAAGAATGTACCATACAGCCATGTTTTCATTTCTACCTAGCACATCTTATTAGGAAAAATGTATTTAACCAACTATATTTTCTTGAAGGTAATTTTTCTTCCCAATTTGTTCACCTGTAAGGAGAACAGTAAGATATGTTAATACATGGGAACTGAAAAAAAAGGTAGTTGAGATGCTCCGATACCAGTATTATGTTTGTATATACCTAGTTATAGGAAACTGGTAAAAGAAGCTTCCATACATAAAATGCTACGTTTTATAGATGGAACAATTATTTTATGTATGGAACAACCAACAGTTCTTCACAAACTTCAGCGGAAACCTAGGGAAATAATTTCCCCCATTGTGTAGAAAAAAGGAATATATGCATAAGTATATAAACCACATCTAGAGAGAAGTATGGAAACTGGAAATAAGAACTGAAACGTGGAACTTATCATTCTAAATACGAGGCAAGTCAAATGCTAAGAGAGACTCAGTTGGGAGCCTGTTATAACACCCACAATAAGTAATTAGAACAATCTAGACATACCAAGTTATTTTAAAGGAATGCATTCAGGAACAAGGATAAACAAAACAGAAGACCTAACTTCACAAATGATTTCCTATACCAACTACACAGTTTCGATTTCATTTTACACTTATATGTTCAGAGTATTCAGAATAGGAATGCTTTCTGGGATGAGCAAAGATTACTCTATTTATTTTAAACACTAGGGTCCAGCAATGTCTGCTTTTCAGTTTGGATGGCTTATTTTTGCTTTTCTTTCTCTTGTCTTTGGGGATAATTATCTAGAAAAATGTTGCTAGAGCTGATATCAGAGATATCACTGACTATATTCTCTTCTGGCAATTTTGTGGCTTCAAGTCTCACATTTAGAACTTTAATCCACTTTACTTTAGAATGGGAGAAGATATTTGCAAATGATATATACAATAAAAGGGGTTAATATTCAAAATTTACACAGAACTTATAAAACTCAATACCAAAAAACAAACCAATTAAAAAACGGACAAAGGACATGAATGGACATTTTTTTCTAAAGAAGACATACAAAGACATGAAAAGATCACTGATCATCAGGGAAAGACAAATCAAAAGCACAATGAGATATCAACTTACACCTGTCAGAATGGCTAAAATCAAAAAGACAAGAAATAACAAGTGTTGGTAAGGAACAGTGTAGAGGACAAGGTAAACTGGTACAGCCACTATGTCAAACAGTACGGAGGTGACTCAAAAAATTAAAAATCAAAATGCCATATGATCCAATAATTCTGCTACTGGGTAGTTACCCCCCCAAAAAAACAAAAATATGAATTCAAAAAGATTAGATGCATCCCTACGATTGTTGTAGCATTGTTTACAATAGCCAAGATATCAAAGCAACCTAAATGTCCGCTGATAGATGAATGGATAAGGAAAATGTGACACACACACACACACGCACACACACACACACACACACGTGAATATTACAGAGCCATAAGAAAGGATGAGATCATGACATTTGCAACAACATAGATGGACCTAAAGAGTAGTATGCTAAGGGAATTAGGTCAAAGAAAGACAAATGCCATATGATTTCACTTACATGTGGAATCTAAAAAAATTAAGTAAAATAAAATGAAGAAATAGACAAAAGACAGAATCATACCTGTAATTACAGAGGACAAATCGATGATTGCCAGAGTAGAGGGAGGTAGGGAGATGGTCAATACAGGTAAAGGGGAGTGGGAGACATAGCTGATCATGTTTGAATAGTGTCATATAATGGCAGATGGTAGATACACTTGTGGTGAGCATAACATAATGTATAAACTTTTCCAACACTATGTTGTACACCTGGCCTTAAAATTATATTAGAATCAAAAAATTTTTAAATGATCCATAGAACACAGAAAAAAAATTTGCTTTTCTATTAAATCTCAGGGCTTAGTAATATAATACAGTCTTACCAAGGTCATAAAAACACGTTTTATTTAAAATTCTGCCACAGACAAGGACACAAAACCTATGTCTTGAATCTAACTAGAACAAATTCCAGCTATACTTTTCCACCTATAAGTTAACATCATAGGAACACTAATGAAGACATTATTCCAAAATATATCTGGCCTACTTTCTAAGTGCCTATTTAATCTAATTCCACATTGCCACATTATTTATATGTTGCCCCTCTCCAGAAGTCAAATATTTTATTCAGAACAAAGGAATTCTATCAAGATCTGTGGTCAGAAACCAAAAGTAATATTACTGATCCACACCTGATAGTCCAATAAAATAGAGTTGCCTTTGGGGCCTCTGGTGCAGATCTGTGCAAGCCAACTTCTTAAGACTTCCCGGATTGAACTTGGCTTTCATGATAAGGCAAACATGAGTATATGTCCAATTGATACACACCCCTCAATGGTATTCAGAGGCAATTTAATACATTTGCCTTTCTGAATGTCTATTATATCATGTACTTTAATATCATGTACAGGTTCATTAAAAGAAAGTACAGTCACCATTGTTTCAATTTAGTACCAAGGTACTAAATCACATCATATTAAAAATATAATAATATATTTAATATATTAATTATATTATTAATAATTAATTAATATAACATAGTAATATAATAGCAAATAATAATAAATATAAAATCGCAAAATCAAAATAAATTATGGAAGCACAGAGCCTCTTACAAAGATTAGTTAAATAAGAAAGAAGGTAGCCCCATCATCACACAATTTCTTTTCTCATTACAGATTGAATAGTTTCATTCTCCTTCACCATCAAGTAATCCCACTGCCTTGAAATCTAGGTTAATTAGAGTCAACAGTTCTCATCTAAGGAAGATGTCTGCCGGATGCATGGCTGACAGGCAATGCGACACAGTAAGTACAGATTTCAGCGGTAAATCAATGAGAACAAGAGACTCTTATTACTCTTTAGTATAACTTGTGCACCAACCAGACAAGTCAGAATCTTTTGCACCATTCAGTAGCCTCACTGATCATAGAATATATTATTTTTAACAATAAGAAAAATACAAAAAGTAAAAATCATTTTTGGCTTAATAAATAGTTAAGAAAGTACAATTTTAAAGTTTTACAAAATTATACAAATAACTCATCTGGTTTTGCCATTTTTCATTGTAAAAGCACTGATTATGTAATGTAATGAATTTTCTTGGTTATTCCTGCTTGAATACTATAGATGGAGAAAGGGTAATGTGTTTTGCCTTTACACACCCAGACAATAGTATGTGTATAATTCCTTTACCTCATTCTTTACTCCTTGTTTCATTTTTAATTTGGCAGAGCTTTTGTAAGATATTGCAGTTATGTATCATTTTAACATACACACCATTGCTTTTTTTTCCTTAACCATCTTAACATGTCCCTAATGTTCCTCCTATACATGGATATTAATGTTCATAAAACATGACCTTTATCACCAAAGTTAGAGTCGTTACTTAACTCAAGATCACACTTCAAGAAAGTGATGTTGACAAAGTTAGGAATCAAACCTAGACCTGAGTTTGACTCCAGAGACTGGGCTGGAGCACCATATAATCATACAGCCTCAGGTCTATAGAAAAAAAATCAGCAGACAGTGCTTTACTTTAACAGACATTGTATGGAGTTTTTAAAAATGTTTTTATTAAGGTACAATCTACATTCAATAAAATGCCCTAATTTCAACTGCACATCAACCGGCACATATTTACATGCTTATATAACTAGTACCCAGACAAGACAAAGAACACATCTAACACCATCGAAAGTTACCTCAAGTTCCTTCACAGACAATAACCACCACGACCGGAGGCCACCACTGTTAGGATTTCTATCATTGATTAGTTTTGTCCATTCTTGAACTTAATATAAATAAACCATAGAGTATACTCTTTTACTTGGCTTTGCTTGCTCAACAAACATCTGTGGGATTATCCATGTTGTTGCACCTAATGGTGACTTGTTCTTTTTTTGTTGCTGTGTAGTATGCCACTGTATGAATTATAGTGTATTATGATGTATCGATCCACTTTTATGTGGGCGATCATTTGAGTTGTTTACAGTTTTTGACTATTTTTAATAAAGTTGTTATGGACATTCTTGCAGATGCTTTTTGGTAAATATATGAACTTATTTCTCATCGTCATATATCTGGGAGTAGAACTGTTGTTTCATAGGGGATCTACATGCTTTACTCTAGCAGACGATGCCACAAGCTTTTCCCAAGTTGTTGTACCAATTTTTTATCTCTACCAGCATGTCTGCTGCTACTTTAAAAGGAAGGAGGTGTTATGAAAATGAAATACATAATTAGGGGACAGAGATTATACATGATATTTCAAAGAGAGAAAAGAGGGGGAGAATGGGCTATCCATACAAGCTTTAAACACTCCTAATGAAAATTATTCTGAATATTTTGCCTTTCATTCCTTTCCTAGTCAAAATTAACTCATACAACTGCATCTAGATCTAATCATAAACACTAACAACAAGATCTGTATGCCATAATTTGTCAATTTTCTAAATCATGCCATAATCATTCTACTTTTCCAATGAATAATCAAATATCACTTCTCAAGTAAACTATAAGCTTACTGTGTTTCTTTATTTGTAGCAAACATAGCTCTTGCCTCTCCAATTAAATGGAAAATTCTTATTTTGGGATATACCCTAAGTCCCTCACAATGTAAGTTCCCTTCAACTCAGATTAGATTCAAATCCTTTCCATCTACAGATAGAATACAAAGTGATTCCCCTGATGTTTGTTGAGATTTTATGGAATATTATACTCAATCCTTTCCTATCCGTGAAACTTTATCCCACCTCCCCATCCCCCATTTCTTCCTGCCCAACTTGAGTGGTCAGAAATTCATACTATATGTATACCAATAGTAAAGAGGAAGAATGTAAGTCAGTCAGTTTTATAAGAGAGCAGAGAAGTTAATCACATACATGTTATAAAATCGTGAAAGCTAAAATACTGGCCACCTCCAAAATATCTCAGTTGTCCTGGCCATGATTGTTGATATGTGTATCCTTACCCTTTGTGACTTCTAATGAAATACAGGTAGAATTATACAAGTAGGATAAGGCAATGCACTAGGCCACTATTGCAAAGTGCTGTAAGGCTTGAATTAGATCCAACAATCTCTAAGCAAAGAGCAGTTATACAAAGTATGAGCAGCTTTTGATGGGAGGAAAAGAAATTCAGAAGTCCTAAACATCATTCCAAGTTAAACTGCATTATGGTAGAAAGCACTGGCAGGAAAAGAGCCTCTAAGTTTTATCGCATGTAAGATACCAAAGTTCCACTCAAGCAGGCACTCACCCTCTCTTTCTGTCTATCTGTCTCTCTTTCTCACTGACTCACTCAAAGAAGATAAGGCTGAAGATGCATAGTTAATTATCTTCTGACATCTGGCCTTTGGCCCCCATTTGAGCAAGTCAACATAATATACTCTCTTAAAAAATAAATTTCCTGCATCATCCAAAAGACAAGATGGCAGGAAACAGAACAGTAAGAATACACAAGTAGTTTTTGAGAGACTATTCTTTACCTGAACCTGTGCATAGTCAAGCTCAACATACCTAAATTAAAACATGGGTCCTAAAACCAAGTAATTCAACCCACAGGCTGCTGGATGCTCTTAAAGACACATAAGGAACCTGATTTACTCAAAGAAACAGAAGAGTGATGTCAGCAAGATGGAGGAATAGGAAGTCCCAGTCCACATTCCCCCAATGACACACTGATTTAACAATAATATACAGACAAAAATACCTTTATGAAAACTCCATATTTGGGTTGCGAAGTTGAAATATCCCAAGTGAACACAAAGCTAAGAACAGCCTCATTGAAACAAGTAATATGAGTAATTAACTGTACCCACAACATTCCCTCCCCCAAGCCTGTACAAGTAAGTGCCAGGAGAGAAAGCCCTAGCTTATATTGTCCTTGGGTGGAAAAAAGAAGAGTGAAGCATGCTTCCAGGGGGCTTCCCAAGAGACAGGTTTTAGTCTCACCTCATTTAGAGCACTGACGGAAACAGAATCAATTAGATGCCTGGAAACTGCTGAAAACAAAGAAGAGTCAGTTGCAGGTTGGAGGAGGGAGCTTTTTGTGGCTAGCATGGCTCAGCATGATCAAGAGAAACATACAACTGGAATCTTCTCCCTCCGGAGAAAGAGAAAATAGTGGAGCATGTATCCAGCACTCTAGCTTTTCCAAGGGCTACCTGAGGAAATGATACTGCTCTTGCCTAAGCATGATGACAGGGAACCAAAACACTTTGGATGCCTAATGCCCACTGGGAACAAGGTGGGGAAGCTTTTGGTTACAGAACTAGAAAACTTAAAGAGGTACAAACAAATACTAAAGGGAGTGAGAGATTATGAGCTCCTGGGGAAAAAATAACAAGCCTCTCTAATTAAGAAATTGCTCACTGAATCCCAAAGAAATGGCATCCCTCCATAAAAAGGCTTCAGAGATTCCCTCAAACCTCTAGACAAACTAACTGATGAGGGACTTCCCCTGTACAAAGTCAACTGGTAAAGATTGACAGGGATGACTATTTTTTTAAATGTGTGGATCCCAAAACAAAGCTGTAAGATACACAAAGAAACAGGGAAACATGATCCTATCAAAGGAATAGAATAACTCTCCAGAAGCAACCCTAAAGAAACGGAGGTGTATTATCTGACAAAGAATTCAAAACAATCATCATAAAGATGCCCTATGAGCTCAACAAAAATGATGGCATAAACAAAATGAGAATACCAACAGAGATAAAATATAAAGGAGAACCAAAAAGAAATCTTAAAGCTGAAGAATGCAGTAATTGAACAGGGAAAAAAAAAAAAAAAAGAACTGGAGAGGCTCCAAATCAGACTTGACCAAGCAGACAAAAAGAATCGGAAAACTTAAGGATGGGTCATTTGAAACTATTGGGGCAGAGGAACAAAAATTTAAAAGATTGAGAAAGATTGAAGAAAGCCTAAATGACTTCTGGGACACCATTAAATATACCAAATACATGTTATGGGAGTTTCAGGAGAGAAAGAGATAGGATTTAGTTAAAGTAATAACCAAAAACTTCTCAAATATAGGAAATGAAATGTACATCCAAATTTAAGAACTCAAAGAAATCCACATCAAGACATATTATAATCAAATTGTCAAAAGAGAGAGAGAGAGAATTTAGAAAGCAGCATGAGAAGCAACTTGTTATATACAAGGGTAGCCCCCCCACCCCATGACTATTGGCAGATTTGTCAGTAGAAAACTTTCCGGCCACAAAGGAATGGGATGATATACTCAAAGTGTTTGCTTAAAGAAAAATACTGCCAAATGCAAATACTATATCTGGCCAAAATGTTCTTCAAAAACACAAGAGAAATAAACAACTTCCCAGATTAAAAAAAAGCCTGAGGGAGTTCATCACCACCAGATCGACATTATAAGAAATATTAAGAAAGTCCTTTAAGTTGAAATTTAAAAACATTAAACAACACAAAAGCATTGCAAAATATAAAACTCACTGGTTAAAGTAAATATATAGACAAATTCAGAATACCATAATACTGTAACAGTGGTATGTAAGCCTCTTTGAAATAGAAGTTTAAGAAAAGTATAAACAATAACCATAAATGTAAAAATATGCTAATACAGTATACACACACACACACACACACACACACACATCAATATAAGATGTTGTAATTTATAACACCAATGACAAAGTGTGAGGGGGGCAAGGAGAAGCAAAAATGTAGAGTATATGTGAATGAAATTAAGTTAATAAGTTATCAGCTTAAAATAGATTGCTGTAACTACATATTTTACATAAGCCCCATGGTAACCACAAAGGAAATACCTATACAAGATACATTAAAAAAATAAGAAAAACATCAAAACATGTCACTACCAAAAAAAAAAAAAGTCAACGAAAGACAAAGACAGAAAGAAAGAAAAGAAGGTACCAAAAAACATATGACTGAAAACAATTAACAAAATGGTGATATTAAATCTTTCCCTCTTGCTATTTCAGATGTAAATGGATTAAATTCCGAAATAAATTGCTGAATGGAAAAAAACAAGATCCAATTATGTAATGTCTATAAGACATATACTTTAGGACTGTGGAGACACACAAGCTAAAAGTATAGGGATGGAAAAAGATACTCTGTGCAAATAGTAACCAAAATACAGCAAAGGTGGCAATACTTAGACAAAACAGACTTTAAGTCAAAAATTCAAATGACACAAAGAAGGACATGATATAATGATAAAGGAGTCAATTCACCAACAAGACATAACAATTACAAATATATAGGCACCCAGTATCATGCCACCCAAGTATCTAAAGCAAACGCTGGCAGAACTGAAGAGAAAAATAATAGACACAGAAAACACAGTCATAAGGATTTCAATAGGCCACTTCCAATAATAAACACAACATCCAGACAGAAGATTGAAAAGGGAACACAGGACTTGAACAATACTATAGACCAAAAGGAGCTAACAGACATATACAGAACATTCCACCACATATCAGCAGAATATACATTCTTCTCAAGTGCAAATGAAACATTCTCCAAAACAGATCACATGTTAGGTCAAAAAATGTCTTAACAAATTTAAGAAGACCGAAATCATACCAAGTACATCCTCCAATCACAACAATAAAAACTAGAAATTAATGATAGGAGGAAAAATGGAAAATTCACATATACGTGGAAATTAAACAACATGCTGAGTCAAAAAACAAATCAAAAAAGAAATTAGAAAATATCTTGAGACAAACAATAACTAAAATACAACATACCAAAACTTTTGAGATGTGGCAACATCAGTACTAAGAAGGAAATTTATAGTGATAAAAATATACATTAGAAAGGAATAAAGATCTCAAATAAACAACCTAACTTTATTCATCAAAAAACTAGAAGAACTAAGCCCAAAATTAAGAGGAGGAAGGAAATAATCTATTTTAATAATCTTTAAGATAATTAAGATTAGAGCAGAAAAAGACTTGTAACTAGTCAGGATATTGAATTAGTAATCAAAAATCTCCCAACAAAGAAAAGCCCAGGACCAGCTGTCTTCATTGGTGAATTCAAACAAACACTTAAGGAATTAATGCCAATCCCTCTCAAACTCTTAAAAAAACTGAAGAGGAGGAAATACTTCTAAACTTTTTTTTTTTTTTTAATGAGGCCAGCATTGCCCTGATACAAAAGCCAGATAAAGACACTACAAGAAAACTAAAGGTCCATATTCCTCATGAATACAGATGCAAAAATCCTACACAAAATACTAACAAAATGAATTCAACAGCATCCTTGAGATGCAAAAATGATTTAACCTAAGAAATTAATGTGATACACCGCCTTAATAAAGCATAAAAGTTACGTGATCATCTCAATATATGCAGAAAAAACATCTGACAAAATTCACCCTTCTTTCGTGACAAAAACGCTCATCAAATTAAGAAGCAATTTACCGGGGCGCCTGGGTGGCTCAGTCAGTTATGCATCTGACTCTTAGTTTCTGGTCAGGTCATGATCTCACAGTTTGGTGAGATGGAGCCCTGCATCAGGTTCTGTGCTGACAGAGCAGAGTCTGCTTGGGATTCTCTCTCTCTCCCTCTCTCTCTGTCCCTCCCGTGCTCACGCTGTCTCTCTCTCTCTCAAAAATAAAATACAAAATAAAAAAAGAAGGAATTTACCTCAACATAATAAAGGTCATATATGAAAAGCCCACCGTTAACATCATAATCAATGGTGAAAAACTAAAAGTTCTTCCCTTAAGATCAGGAACAAGACAAAAGAGGTTAGAGTGGGCGAGAGCTAAAGCATAAGAGACTCTTAAAAACTGAGAACAAACTAAGGGTTGATGGGGGGTGGGAGGGAGGGGACGGTGGGTGATGGGTATTGAGGAGGGCACCTTTTGGGATGAGCACTGGTGTTGTATGGAAACCAATTGGACAATAAATTTCATATATTGAAAAAAAATAAAATAAATTTCAAATGGAAAAAAAAAATCAGGAACAAGACAAGGATGCCCACTCTTGCCACTTCTATTCAACTTAATATTGAAAGTACTAGCAGAGAAGCAAAAGTAATCAAATACTAATGAATAAACTTAACTAAGGAGGTGAAAGACTTGAATGCTGAAAATGACAAAACACTGCTACAAGAAATTGAAGAAATCACCAACAATAGAAACATCTCACGTTCACAGATTGGAAAACTTAATATTGTAAAAATTTCCCTATCACCCAAAGTGATGCATCTCTATCAAAATCCCAAAAGCCAGACACAGAAGAACAAACACGGAATAATTCCACCTTTATGAAATATCTAAAGGAGTCAAACTCCTTACAACAGAAAGTATAATGGTGGGCTGCCAGAGTGGGAGGAAGAAGGAAATGGGGAGTGGCTGTTCAATGGGCACAAAGTTTCAGTCACGAAATATGAAAAAGTTCTAGACATCTACAGTATGACACTGTGCTTGTAGTTAACAATACTGTAGTATACACTTAAAATGTTAAGAGATTAGATCTTATTGGTTTTTTACAACAATAAAAAAAGAATAGGAAAAAAAGAAAAAAATTAGACTCTCAGACAAAGAAATCATTGCCCATTATAAAAAGATCATCCTGAAATAAGAAATGTATTGCAGAATGCACCTTCAGGGAAATGGTAGTCTATGAAGATGAAATAATCCATGTGAGAACAAAGAGGTGAATAATATTTTGCTCAATGTGGATCAAATCATAGCAAGAGTATAAAGGTGAACAATATTAGGAAATGGTAATCCTATATGATAAGCACCTCAACGTAAAATTTAACCATTTGTCAAAAAAAAGGAAACTGTCAAATGATTCAAATACAAATTACATGATTACAGCAATGCATTAATCATACTTTAATACAGTTATTAAAAAGTCAAGTTCAAAGAAGCTCATATACTGCTCTAAGTACAATTTCAAAAAACCACATTTTCAAAGATGGCTATTGTACAGCATGTTTGTGAACTGAATAGACACAGACATTACTTACATTCTTTCTTTGAGTGTGCATGAAGAGATTTTTGGCAAGATTTCCAATTTAATTTTTTTTTTTTTTACAGACTGGACATTTCCAGTCTGTAAAAAGAATTTTTTACCCCTTTTAAGCACAGCTACTCTTTCATGTGTAATTAGAATTTTTTAAATAGAATACATTTACCAAAATACCTATCTACAAAAAATCTCTGAAGTAGTACAAATACATATTTAATCAAATTTTATTTTAGGATACAAAATAGTAAAATATCACCATGAAAAGTCTATTTTAATAACAATATATACCTAGCTTCAAAACCACAGAATTCTAATTCTAATATGACAAAGCATTTAAACATCTATGTATGTCAAATTATTTCTCAATACAACTGGGAAACAAATCTACACCCCTCTGTTCTGTTCAAGATGACAAAAGTCAACACAGTCTGTTAGAGACATTAAAAAAAAAAACTGTGATGACCTTTTCTACTTGATACAGTACCTTTTTAAAAGTTTGATTAAATAAAATGCTTAATTTCTATACCTTCTTAAATAATATAAAAGAAATGATTAAATGTTTTTCTGTACTATATACCCAAAACAAATTTGAAGAAAAAAGAGAAATGAAACTTTTTCTAAGCCACAATCATTTAGAAATATTTCTAAAATTTTGTTTTAACGTTTATTTATTTTTGAGACAGAGAGAGACAGAGCATGAACGGCGGAGGGTCAGAGAGAGGGAGACACAGAATCTGAAACAGGCTCCAGGCTCTGAGCTGTCAGCACAGAGCCCGACGCGGGGCTCGAACTCACAGACCATGAGATCATGACCTGAGCTGAAGTCAGACGCTTAACCGACCAAGCCACCCAGGCGCCCCTAGAAATATTTCTATGAAATGTTAACCAACCTATTTTTGAAGATTTTGTAGGTAAACTGGGGGCAAAAAAGCCTTTCCATGTTACACAAATATTATTTTTAGGTATATTGTATATTAAATGACTATAATATTAAAAATAAAAGATACAAGAGAGATACAATAAAAGATACTTAGGGAGTAATATGAACAGAAGCATGTGTATATCCTAATAACATTAATGTTTACTAAAAATACAAACTTTTCCATTTCCACGGAGTTATCATAAACACAAAGTTAGATTTCATGGAATGATATAAAAATAACTGACTGATAAGTACTATATTTTCAAATGTTCTCTCACTAACCATAGAAATTTAAGTCTCTCTCAAGTGCAATTTTTAACATTTTTCCAGAGCTTTAATAATATTAGTAATTTGACCTTTGTTTTTGGAAGAAATGAGAGATTCTCATTCAGAATTCTGTACAAGAATATTCACTGTTATTTATAGTAGAAAAACTTAGAAATGAACTAAACACCATCAACTGATGAGTGGATAAAGAAGATGTATCTTCTTTATCCATACACACAGACATATACACATACATACATACAATGGAACATTACTCAGCCATCAGAAAAGAATGAAATCTTGCCATTTGCAACAACACGGATGGAGCTAGAGTATATATGCTAAGTGAAATAAGTCAGAGAAAGACAAATACCATACAATTCCACTCATATGTGGAATTTAACGAAACAGATGAATACAGGAGGAACAGGGAGGCAAACCAAGAAACAGACTCTTAACTGTAGAGAATAAACTGATGGTTACTGGAGGGAGGTGGGTGGGGAGATGAGCTAAATGGGTGATGGGTATTAAGGAGGGCACTTGTTGTGATAAGCACTAGGTATTGTACGTAAGTGGTGAATCACTAAATTGTACACCTGGAACTAATATTACACTGTATGTTAGCTAACTAGAATTTAAATAAAAACTTAAAAAAAAAAACTAAACATGCAAAAATAGAAAAATTATTCAATAAATTATCTTAGGAGACTGAGATTGTCTGCTTTCACATTAATAGAGGATGAAAATTATACACACAGTAATAGAATATAAAATAATAAGAAAATAGAGTATGAAATAATATATACAATATTATTCTCATTTAGGCACATGAATAAATTCTCAGACACGCTGAAATAAAAGAGAAAGACTGGAATGAAAAAGACAAAAACTCATTAACAGGAGTAATAATGATCATGTGTAATTTATACATATTCTTGATCTTTTTTTTTTTTTTTTAGGTTCATTTATTTACTTTGAGAGAGAGAGCTGGGGAGAAGCAGAGAGAGAAAGGGAGAGAATCCCAAGCAGGCTCTGCAGTGTCAGCACACAGCCAGATGCAGATTCCATCTCATGAACCATGAGATCATGACCTGAGCTAAAATCAAGAGTCGGACACTTAACCAACTGAGCCACCCAGGCACCCCACATGGATTCCTATTTTTTTTAGTTTATTTTGAGAGAGAGAGAGAGAGAGAGAGAGAGAGCGAGCGTGAACTGGGGGAGGGGCAGAGAGAGAAGGAGAGAGCGAGAATCCCAGGTAGGCTCCACACTGTCAGTGCAGAGCCTCATGTGGGGCTTGCACCCACAAATCGTGAGATCATGACCTGAGCCTGAGTTGGATGTTTAACAACTGAGCTACCCAGGCACCCCTCTTCATATTGTTTATGTGTCTTTATTTCTACCATCTCTACAACACACATATTGTGATCAAAAAGAAAAAGCAACAAATATAACAAAGTATGACATTTTCCAACTGTAGATTTTTTTCAAGTAATTTTATCCAGAATAAATGAAACACAAAACTAAGTGTTCATTTCAGTTCTAACATCATAGATAATTTGACATTAAATATAACTACACTGGTATAATAAGTACAGGTTACACCAAAATGTTAGAAAATGCAATTATTAATTGTTTCCAGATTCTATTAAGGCTTACCTTCACAAAGTTTCTGCTTCATCACTTCCCTTATTTTGGATATTGCAATATAGTCTTCCACATAAAACACGTAAGTAGATGAAGGCTTATTGGCGATAGCTCTAAGTTCTGCATCCTCTGTTTCTGAGCCAACACCAATAGCAAATAAAGTGATTTTACTGTCTCTTGCTGCTTCTGCTGCATCCTTAACTTCATCTTGAGATTTACCATCCGTAAGTACCACTGCTATCTTAGTCAGAAACCGTGAGGACTTGGCAAAAAGGTAATCAAGAGCAAACTGGATGGCCTTTCCGGTCCTTGTGTTTCCACCCAGGTAGTGTATGGAGTCCATTGCGGCAATCAAGTTCTCTCCTGAATTGTGGCTTCCAAGGGGAATTTCCAATACAGGATAGTCACTATACTGGACCACTCCAACCTGAATAAACTTTGGTCCTATGTCAAAATTTTTTGTGATATTGACAAGCCATTTTTTCACTATTTCAAAGTTTTCTGGACCAACACTGTAAGAGCCATCTAAGATGAAAACTAAATCTGTTGGAGCCGTACGACAACCTAAGTGAAAAAGAAAACCATCAGAGCACATTTGCTGTATAAAAAGAAAAGCATAGGCAGTTTTTACTGCATGATTTTTAAGTAACCAACTGGGGGAGGGAGATCCTTTCACAACATACATGTGTATCAAATCACCATGAGGTACACTTCAAATATCTTACTATTTCCTACGTCCATTATACCTCAATAAAGCTTATTTTTTTTTAAAAGTAACCAGTTCACTGGAGCTATGTGGGATTAAATAAGATATACCACCTAGTTCATGAAAATTCTTTCTGAGGGCTATTATTTTTGTTGACATTTTTAATTCTTTTATCTTAATTTAAGGATTAATGACTGAGCTTTAAAAGTAGGGAATAAAAAAGACATGCTGTATATGACATGATATCTAGATATCTCTTTGTAGGGGCAGGTATTACCATAAAGCACCATTTTATTCTATTTCCCCACCCAATAAATGAAAACACAAAAATAAGCAAATAAATTATTTTCAGCTATACACTAGTAGCATTAAGTTATCAATGAAATATGGTTCGTTTACTGATAACCTGAAGTATTTACAATAATAAAATAAACCAACGAATAAGGGAAAGAAATTTAAAAAGAAACTTTCTGCCAACTTCAGGATTCAACTAGTCAAAAAAGATCCATATTCTTTAATATAGTTAATAAAAGCTTAATGAACTGAGATCACCAATGCAGGTCCAATATCTCATTGTCAGCCAATAATATACTTGTGCTAAGCGAATCTATGTTCAAAAGTATAAAGCTATTTATTTCTCCAGAGCGATAAGGATTCTCGTTTCAAGATGCCAGGAAACACATGTGATCAGCACACCTTACATTTCTATTAAGGAAAATAAAAAACTACCGTTGGTATAAGTTACACTTAGACAAGTTCTAAGCAGTTGTGGGGGAAAAAATCTTACTGGTCTTTTCCACACTGCACAACATGCCTCCAACCCTATTTCATTCTTTCAGTCTATATATATTAAATACCTACTCTGTGCTTGATATCCTGCTAGGTACCAGCTTCAAAGATACATAAGATATCTCAAATAGATATCAAAGTCTAGTAAGACAGACAACTGGCTGCTTAGAGAAAGTACAAAGTATTCTGAGAACATTTAGGAGGGGGTAGCAACCTAACTGTGGAAAACCAGGGTAGATTTTGTGGGAAAGCTGACTGGGAGTCTGAGGTCTGAAAGGAGAGCTGTAGCCAGGTGAAGAGGAGGACCTCCTAGTAAGAGGGGACAGCAAGTGCCAAGGCCCAGAGATAAGAGTCAAACACTGCCCAAAAGACAAACTGGTTCATTTGAGTAATTCCAATAGTTTGAAATGGAAACAGAGCATGCTGAACAGCCATACTTGCTTTCTCTTTCTCTCACTTCTGCAAAGCAACAAAAATACTACTGTTTATGGCCCATATGATAAAGGTCACATATCCCTGGAGATGGTAAGTTGGAAGAGAATGAGATGAGTCAAGGTAATATGACAACAAATTTTGTTGCAAGTCTTGTGTTTTTACTCAAATCAGTGGTCTCCCTTAAGTAGTGATCAGATGCCCAATTTAAAGTTATAATGGTTTATTTTCCATAGACACTGCAAATGAGATATCACAATTGCAAAGGACAGTCGTGAAAGAAAAAGCAATGTTTACTGACAATTAGTATTTGCATTTTCATATCTCCTTAGGAGTAAAGTCAATCAATCAATCAATCAATCTCTCTCTGCTTTCCTTTCCATTCTTTTCCTCATCTTTGTCTACTTCCATATCTAGGATGATGACAGGGCTCACAGGAAGATGCCTCAATTTTAAAATTAACTCACCCAACACAGTAACCAGCAAAAAGAAACACTATTGTCAGGTGAACATGCAGTCAAGAAATTACTTCCCCCCTCCCAAAAACTTTTTTCAATGCCAAAACATAGATTTATCTCAAAACTGTAACCATGATTATGATGCCACTCTTAAGGTGGTGGGGAAGTCCAAAAAAGCCTGAGGGACTCTATTCCAACATCCTCTGCCATGGTGACCACAGCCAGGGTTCAGGTTAGGGACAGCAGAAATGGAATTCTGCCCCAGAGGCGAATTTTCTAACCCAAGGGAATGCAATTCTTCTGGGTTTTTTTGGAAGCTGGACTGGGATTACAGACATCTGCTTTCATTCGAGACACAAAAGGACAGGCAAGTTATGTTTACAGAGTTCTTTAGCGTTGTCCTTCCTCAATGCTATGAGACTCATTGTCTAGACCTGCTAGTGTTTGTGTGCCACTTGATTCAGTGTTTATAAACTCTAACCAGGTTGTTCTTGGCCCTTCATACCCCTTTCCAGAGCCACGGAGCATATATTTCACAACTGCCAGGTGAGCCAAGAACATGGGTACAAAAGCAAGTATTGCCATTTATAAAAGCTAGGCAAAATACCACTCCAAGAGACTTCTTCCTTAGAGAGATGAATTACCAGTGTCACCGGGGGAAAAAAATGGACTAAAGAGCAAAGGCATAGTTCTAATACTAGTTATGGCACTAATCAGCTGTGTGACATTAGGTAAGCCCCTTAAATTTTGCTGAATCTCTTTTCCCACCCAAAAAACCAAAGCATATCTACCTTCTATAGTGCTTGGGTTGATTAACCTATAAAAGTGTTATATAAACATTAAATTTATTATTGTTTTAATAAATTTTTAGCAAGTTGTCAAACCATATGATTTAAGTGTTAGAGAAACCATAATTAATTTACAGTAGGGTGTGTACGAGTTTTCAAATATGATTATAAGTAAAGTTTTTTTTTTAAAAAGCATGATATCTACAAATAATGGCCTGGGTAGCAGAACAGCGATTAATATAACCCTCCTTCTCTAATGCAAGCTCTCCTACAGGCAATCAGAATAATAATCACCATTTACTCAGATGTCACTGTGCTAAGCCATTAAAATGCATTATCCTGTTTATGTGGATTATCTCATTATCTCTATAAGGTAACTTCATAGGATGGTCCTGATAATCATCCTATGAGGTAGATACTTCATCTTCACATCACTAACCTCATAAATGGCTGAGCATGAACTCAATATGAGACCATTTATTCCAAAGCCTGATGGGTAAAATAAACAATTACCACAGAATTTTCTCAAAATTACCTCTGATAGAAGTTTTTCCTCTCAGTTAATACATAACACAGCAATTCATTTTATTTTAGGGCATTACAACATTAAAGACAATAAGAATAAGGTCCTTAAAAGAATTGCTTGAGCTCCACTAATTTGATTTCTACAATCGATTTGTTGATAACAAAAATGCTGATAGTTCTTACTTGATCTTATTTCCCCATCTTCAGCTAATACAGAATTCTGAAGAAGCAGGACCGAAACTATCCAAAGAAACATATTATGGTGAGCCATGTTTCTTCTTTCGTTCTAATATTTTGGTTTTAGGATTCCTAAAAAGAGAGAGAGAGAGAAAAAAGGAAAGTTAACTATATTAGAAAAATAAAGACAAATAGCTAGTCATTATTATAAGTCTAGATTTTTTCATTGTAATATCCAGCTGGAGTACAGTTTTTAGTAGCCTTAGAATAATTTACATGTCCAAAATAGCCATATTTTTTAATGTTTATTTATTTTTTAGAGAGAGAACGTGAGCAGGGAAGGGGCAGAGAGAGAGAGAGGGAGACACAGAATCCGAAGCAGACTCCAGGTTCCAAACTTGCAACACAGAATCTGACGTGGGGCTTGAACTCGTGAAATGCTAGATCATGACCCGAGCTGAAGTCTGACGTTTAACTCACTGAGCCACCCAGGCGCCCCAGAAATAACCATATTCTAAATATGTTATGCAAGAGGACAATGAATAGGAGCTGAGGAAAACTGTAAGTCTTTTAATTCATAACTATCTTGAAAAGATATAAACTTTTCTAAAACTTTGGGCTTTGCTCAAAATATTTACTAGAATTCCTCCTTCCAGCATAGCCTGTAGAGCCTTATCACATTCTTTGTATTATCTCACTGGGAGCAAACATTTTTCTTTTAAAAATGGATTTGCATTTACGAAACACTTAAAGGGCATCTGGTAAAAATATTTACATAATAAAGCGAGCGGATTTTAATTTTTTTGAGCATTAAGAGCTATTTTATTTGATTCATAAACACTCAGTTATATGACCTTAATACGTCTTCTAAGTTAGTCCAAGGACTTCACTTCTGGTTAGAATGTGGAAAGTTGCAAGACACTATCATTCCCACCAACGCCAGATAAACTACACAACTATAGTCTTTTACACCCACTGGGAAAGACAGGATTTAAAGAAACTTAAACGAGTAAAATTTCAAAAGTTAGCAATCCTTTATACGATAGAAGAGATTCTGGGCTGATTTCATCCCTAGCAGAAAGGGAATCCTCTTCAGGAGGGTCCCAGACACAGAAAGAGTATGCCCCTAGTCAGCAATACTTGCCCATGAGTCTTAACAGAGTACATGGAACAGACAAGTACTACAGAGAAAGTTGAGAACAACACGGAACAACAAGAGAGATCTACCTTCCTCTCCCTGTTCAGGTATCCAGGGAATTCCTCAAATGCAAATCTTTGGCATGCTGAAGTGGGGGGGGGGGGTGGGGAGAAGCAACAGAACTCAACAGAAATCCCTTGGAGACATGCCAGTTCTTAACTACAGTGGAGAAAGAAAGAGAATTCAAAAAGCAGAAAGCTGGGGCACCTGGGTGACTCAGTCAGTTAAGTATCTGACTGAGGCTCAGGTCATGATCTCACAGTTCATGGGTTCCAGCCCCACATGGAGTTGTGTGCTGACAGTGCGGAGTCTGCTTGGGATTCTCTTGCTCTCCTGCGCTCTCGCTCTCTCTCTCTCTCTCTCTCTCTCTCTCTCTCTCAAAATAAATAAGCTTAAAAAAAAAAGCAGAAAGCCAAAGAAAGGACAAGAGAGAAAAACAGAACTTTTAAATACAAAAGGCTGGAAATCATACTGACAAGCTGAAAGAAATTTCCCAAGGGTCTCCCAAGATGTGAGAAGAAGCAAGAAAAATCTGATTTTTGATCAGGATTAAAATAGTATAAGCACATCCAGAGATGATGTAAAATGGCTATCATAAATATGTTAAAGGATCTAATGAGTAAGACAAACAACAATGGGCAAAAATATGGGAAATTTCAGAAGAGAGATGGAAACGTTAAAAAAAGATACAAACTGAAATGCTTGCCATGAAAAATATGTCAAAAAATAATTCAGGGGCGCCTGGGTGGCTCAGTCAGTTAAGCGGCCAACTTCGGCTCAGGTCATGATCTTGCAGTCCATGAATTCAAGCCCTGTGTCGGGCTCTGTGTTGACAGCTCAGAGACTGGAACCTGCTTCAGATTCTGTGTCTCCCTCTCTCTCTCTGTCCCTCCCCTGTTCACTCTCATTCTCTCTCAAAAAAAAAATAAACATTAAAAAATTTTTTTAATTCAAATAAAAATGTGACATTTTAATGCTCACATTTCAGTAATCATTGAATTAGACAAAAAAATTAATGATTGTACAGGTTTCAAAAATATCAACCAACTTCACCTCACTGACATTTACAGAACACCTAACAGCAGCATAATATACATTCTTCTCACTTCTTTTCAAAATGTGAATACACTTCTATTCAAAACCGTACAGGAAGTCCTAGCCACTGTCATACTCAAAATGAAAATAAAAGATATAAAGCCTATAAAGAAATAAAACTGTATTTATAGATATGATTTTTCCATAGAAAACTTTTTGAAATCTACCAAGACATTAGTTGACTATGTCAATTTGGCAAGGCCACAAGAAACAAGGGTAGTAGGGTTTTTTTAAGTTTATATACTAGCAATAAAATTGGGGGGAAAGGGGAAATGTAATACTCTATTTAATAGTATCAGAAGCATCCTAAACCTAATGAAAAATGTGAAAGACCTCTACCCTAAAAAATATAATACATTGTTGAAAGCAATTTAAAAAAGCAAATAAAGAATCTATATTCATCAATTAAAAGACTCAGTCTTGGTTACATGTCCATCCTTCCTAAACTGACCTATAAATTCAACACAATCCCAATTAAAATTCCAGCATATTTTTAAAAGAAAGTGATGAACTTATTCTAAAATTATATAAAATTCAAATGATTTTGAATTAGAAAAACCATCTTAAATGAAGAACAATTTTCAACAAAGAACCATCTTGATTAAGAAGAACAAAATTAAGAGAATTTATACTACTTGATTCTGACTTACGATAAAGCTCCAATAATCAAGAAAGTGTGCTCTTGGTATAAGGATAACCATACAGAATGGAACCCAGTAGAGTTCAAAAACAGACCCACACGTCTCAGTTGGTTAAGCGTCTGACTTCAGCTCAGGTCATCTCACAGTTCATGGGTTCAAGCCCCATGTCAGGCTTTGTGCTGACAGTTCAGAGCCTGGATCCTGCTTCTGATTCTGTGTACCCCTCTCTCTCTCTCTCTCTCTCCCGCTCATACTCTGTCTCTCTCAAAAATAAATAAACATTAAAAAAATTACTTAAAAAAAAACAGATCCACACTTACGTGGTCAATTGATTTTCAATAAAAGTGTCAAGGTAAGTGAATAAGAGTCTCTTCACTAAATGGTGCTGGATCAACTGGACAAACACAATAAAATGAACCATCTCATCCTGCATACAAAAATTAGATAAAGCATAGACCTAAATGTAAAAGCTAAAACTATAAAGCTTCTAAAAGAAAACTTAAGAGAATATTTTCATGACCTCAGGATTAGGCAAATTTTCTTAGGACACAAAAACCACTAGCAACTTTAAACATGGATACATTCGATTTCGCCAAAATAAACACTTCTGTTCCTCAAAAAACACCCTTAAGACAATAATCACAATACTCAAGAAAAGTGACCCATATCCAGAATACATATATTTTTTTAAACTTCTACAGTATTACTCAGCCATAAAAAAATAAAATAAAACTTGCCATCTGTGATGACTTGGATGGACCTACAGGGTATTATGCTAGGTGAAATGAGTCAGTCAGAACAAGATAAATACCATATTATTTCCTTCATATGTGGAATATAAGAAACAAAACAAATAAACAAAGAAAACAGAAATAGACTGAGAGACATAGGAAGCAAACTGCTCACAGCCATACAGGGGTGGGGTTGAAGGGCTGGGGTAACAGGAGAAGAGGATTAAGAGGTACAAACTTCCAGTTACAAAATGAGTAAGTCATGAGGATATAACAATACAGGAAATATAGTCAGTAGTACAGTAATAACCATGTCTGGTGACAGATGGTAGCTACACTTATTGTGAGGATCATTTTGTAATGCATAATATTGAATCACTGTGATACACCTAAAATTAACAAGATATTTGTGTCAATCATAGTTCAACAAATAAAAATAAAAATATATTTTAAAAATAAAATAATTTACTGGCAAAAAAAAACCTAAAAATCAACAATAAAAGGGAAAATAATCTGGGGTGCCTGGGTGGCTCAGTCAGTTAAGCATCTGACTGCAGTTCAGGTCATGATCTCACAGTTCTGAGTTCAAGCCCCACATCGATCATCTGTCTCCCTCACTCCCTCACTTTCTGCCCCTCCCCTGCATATTCTCTGTCTCTCTCTCTCTCTCTCTCTCTCTCTCAAAAATAAACATTTTTAAAAAAAGGAAAACAGGGGCGCCTGGGTGGCGCAGTCGGTTGAGCGTCCGACTTCAGCCAGGTCACGATCTCGCGGTCCGGGAGTTCGAGCCCCGCGTCAGGCTCTGGGCTGATGGCTCAGAGCTTGGAGCCTGTTTCTGATTCTGTGTCTCCCTCTCTCTCTCTGCCCCTCCCCCGTTCATGCTCTGTCTCTCTCTGTCCCAAAAATAAATAAAAAACGTTGAAAAAAAAATTAAAAAAAAAAAAAAAGGAAAACAATCCATTTTTTTTAATAACGGGTAAAATTCTTGAACAGATACATTACATAGATACAGAAATGGCCAATAAACCTATTAAATAGAACTCATCATTAGTCATCAGGGAAATAAATGTTAAAAACAATAAAGTAACATTTCACACCCACTAAAATAGCTAAAATTTAAAATTGACAGTATCAAATGTTTTTTTGAGACTATGTGGAAAAATTGGAACTCATACATTGTTGGTGAGAGTGGAAAATGAAATAACCACTTTAGAGAACTGTTAGGTTCAGTCTCTTAGAAAAGTTAAACTATGACCAACAATTCCTCTGCTAGGTATAAAACCTAAAGAAATGAAAACATGTGCCTACAAAAAAACTTTAAGGATGTTTATAGTAGTTTTATTCATAACTGTCCCAAACTAAAAGTAACTCAAGTGCTATCAACATGAGAACAAACAAACAAGTTGTGTGGTATATTCACATAAGGAAATAACACACAGCAATGACAATAAAGTGAACTATTGTTATAACCAACACATGAACAAATTTTAGATTTGTTCTGTGTAATGAAAAAAGTCAAACACAAAAGAATACATAAAGCATGATTCCAGTTATGCGAAGTCCTAAATCACAAAACCTACCCATGGTTCTAGAAATCAGGAAACATTTGACTTAGATGAAAGAATTCAACTGGAGGGGCACCTGGTTGGCTCAGTCGGGTAAGTGTATGACTCTTGATTTTGGCTCAGGTCATGATCTCACGGTTCATGAGATCAAGACCCACACTGGGCTCTGAGTGGTCTTGGAATTCTCTTTGTTCCTTCTCTCTTGAACTCTTTCTCTCTCTCTCTCTCTCAAAAATAAATTCATAAAAACACTTAAAAAAAAGAATTCAATTGGAAAATGGCATAAGTAAACTGACTGGGTCATAGAAACATCTACACTTGCAGTGACGTTATTCTGGTGTATAAATTTATCTAAGCCCATTAAACTTATGGCTTGATAATTATATAATTTGTTGTATATAAATTATACCTCGGTGAGAAACAATCAACATCATCGCTGTCATTTTTCAAATTAGGCTGGCCCCTCTGGACAAAGAGCTATAAAGATCGAAAAATGTCAATGAGAAGCACTTTTGGTGAGTCATCACCAGGATGTACTATTTTATGGTAATAAGTTATGCTAATAAATATTGACTGGCTTCCACCCCAAAAGCATCAAAGTTAAGTTATTCTGCTCCTCTACCAAAATCATCCTTACTATTTTTATGTAGTATCTAATTCCTTCAGAATTCCTGGGCTAAAGTTAATTGTCTAATTTTATTCAATTCTAGATAGACAGCTATTAAATAGCTATCAATTCTAAATAGACAGCTATTAAAGTAGATGATATAAAAAGGGCATTAAATACATGTTACAGTCATATTATTTAGCCTTTGAAACATAACAAACATAACTGGGATGTTTCATAAATATGTTTTATAACTATTTCATTGTACATATGCTTAAGTGCAATGCATATAAACTGAGACATATCCCTGTTAGCATTTATGTCAATCACCTGGGGAGTTTGTTAAACATATGGATGCCCTAGCCCTACCCACTAGCTTCAGACTATAGAGCAAGGGAACAAACATTAAAAATAAAAAGTTTCCCATATCCATACGCTACTGTATACCAATGTTCTAGAAATTCTGATGTAAGGTAATACAAAAAATGATAAATAAGTAACAAAATTTTAAACTCCTACAGTTCCTATTCCCCTGGTAGAGAAGCTAGCAACCCCAAAGTGGAAAGCATTACTCAGAGAATCTCTTCAAGCAAAAATGTCTCAAAATTTGCTACTCAAAGAGTGGTCATATGCCACCCTTAAACATGGAAAATCCTGGAAACAATGTCTTGGAATGTCTTGGAATGTCTTGGAAACATTTAACCTTTTAATGCTATAGGAATAATTCTTGATCCAGCAGAATATAGGAATTAAACTGAGTTCACCTGTTAATGTGGATATGCATTAGGCTAAATGCACACCATGTAATCCAGGGTATAGATTTAACACTGCCACTAACTTTACCTTAATATCTTTCCCATAATGTTCAAAAAAAAAAAAAGGAAATTGATGATCCATAATCTTCCTTTCAACTACAGAAATAATGATCCATATTCTCTGACCTCACATTCTTGTGATAATGAAAATGTGTAGTTTACAATGGTTGAGGCTACAGCACTTCATTTAATCTTGGCAAGTGTTGAAGAAAATAAGGTTTGCTTAGGTACCATGGCTTGCCTGTCACATGAGCTCTAATCAACAACAGACCCAACACTTAAACTCAGGTTCTCTCACCTAGAATTCTTGACTATTTTCATTCAACAATAAACAGTTAATAAGTGCCTATTATGTGACAGATAGGTCTGGGAATTCAGCAGCAACCAAACTAGATAAGGGATCTGTTTTCATGCAGTTCCTGTTCCAGAGGCTAAAGAAGTAACTTAGTGAGATAATTTCACATAACAGTAAATGCTATGAAGAAATACAAATAGTAACATGTAACTTGGGGCCAGGAGAGGAAGGGCTCTTGTAGATTTAGAAATCCAAACAGGCCTCTAGAAAGATGCCATTTGAGCTGACAGCTGAGTAATGTTAAGGAGCCATCCTTGCCCAGAACTGAGGATAAACCTTCCCTTTTGCAGATGGAGAAGTTTGGTTTGTTCTATGAACAGAACAAAGGTCAGTGAAGCATGGAGTGTAAGAGCAAGAGAAAAAATGGCAGGACTAAAATGACGTACCAAGGCCTACATGCAGTATGTTAAATTTAGGACTGTCTTCCCTAAATGCCAAGTGAATCCAATGGAGGGTTTTAAGGATAGGTGCATCATGATCAAGTTTTTGTCACATTTAGTATATCGTCCCACTTCCCAAATCAAAGAGCTTTAAAGCTTATTTATTGAGAAAGCACATGCAGGTGTGTGCACACAAGTGGGAAGAGGGGCAGAGAGAGAATCTCAAACAGGATCCACACTGTCAGCACAGAGCCCAACACAGGGTTTGAACTCGCGAACCTTGAGAGCATGACCTGAGACAAAAATCAAGAGTTGGATGCTTAACCGACTGAGCCACCCAGGCACCCCAAGAGCTCTATAAATTTTAACACTTGATTCTCAGAGAAAGACAAAGATCAACTGATCAATTATTATCCTTTTTTACTTTTCACTTCTCTTCCATTTCTTTACCCTCTGTGTTGTATCACATTTCACTGTCACAGTCCCTAACATTTTATTAAAATCAAAGTAACTACTTGTGAGTAAATTTGTGAGAACAGTGGATACAAATGAAAGCAAATTCTGTGTCTCTTGTCTCCTTGCAGTTAATGTTTCTTGCAGTGGGTCAGTGGTAAAGGCATGGGAATCAGCAGGAGGAGCCATCAGGAATGTAATACAAGCTTTCAAAATAAGGGACTGTCAGGAAAGATGCCATCTCAAAATCTGGTTGCTGTGCTCGGCTATAAAACCTTCACATAAAACTGAAGACTAAAAATAGTCCCCTCCTGGGACACTAACACTCAGGCTTATTTATAGGCTCTGCCTTTAAACTACGTTGTAAAACAGGAAAAGGTGGAGAAACAAATGGCAGTCCTCACACTTTCATGCACACATACACACACACATCTATTGTGTTCTAGATTTCTGACATTATTATAGAAAGAAGCATTAAGTGGGACAGATAGACTTTAAAAGGGCAAAATGCTGGCAAAGCAGAAAACAAATTAAGAAATAATTCACCTATATACATACGGATGTATGTAGAGTTTGGTCTAGAGTCTGAGTTATCATTAAAACAACAGAACTATGGTTATAACATTTGCCATTTCACAGATCCAAGCAAGCCCCCCCAAAATAAATAACTAATCAATGCTACCTTGATTGTGTGTAACAATTTGTGGATATCTAAAAAATGACATTGGTTATATTTCTCTAAACAACAATCTAGTGTGGTAGGGCAGATGGGTAATTATAAATCCCCATTTCACAGATAGACTAACAAATTCAAAGATATTATGTTATACCTTGCAGAGTTTACCTTCCTGCTGCAGAGTGGGTGACTACTTTCACAATTCATTTGTACATTACACAGCATCCATTAAACCCACACAAGACAAAGTGAAGTGCAGTAACTCGGTTGTCTGTGGTTTGGTGGAGTGGTTTAAAACTCCATCTGGCCACAGGAGCTTCTGAATACTCAAGCAACAAAATACACACATCTGTGCAGGCATTCAAATTGAGGCCAGTAAAAGACAGCCAAGGAACATCGAGCAAGTATATTTTATTTGCCTATGCCAGCAAATCCACTGAAATCAGGCCATAGGATTCTGTCGGTAATTTAAGCTATGCTTAAAATGTAGCCCTTTTTTCTATCCCTAAATTCCTCTTATATTAACATATATTAGCCTAATTTTAATTCTTTTAATTCACCTCTAGTTTTTAAAACAAATTATTATAAAGGTAAAGACATCAATTTCCAAAGAGATAACTAAGAAAATTTTTCAACATCTAACTCAGGTCAAATTATTCTCCAGCAACTTAATCTTCCAATTCATCCATGTTACACCAAAAAGAATGCTCGATAACAAGTCATGAGGTGTGAGTTCTAGTCATGCATGTCCCCTGTCTGCCTACTTAGAAAATAAAACATAACCATATGCAAAGTTAAATAGCAATATGGGATAATAAATACAAAATATATGGTATAAACAAAAGAGGAGCCAGGGTAAAGGAAATAGGTGGAAATGAACATTTTATGTTCATCCCAATTATGGTTTCTAAATACCATTTTCCATTAAAAGGAACCAGGGCTCTTTGGGAAAACAGCAGATTCCAGATCTATAACGACAGCAATCTTGTCATTACAACAAGGAAGTCTCAAAAACTACTGGGATTAGATCAAAAGGACCAGAAAACTAAATTGAGGGGCTCCTACTGGGTAGCAATGAAAGCATCTGATCGTTAAAAATAATAATACAGTGGAATGAAGCATAACAATTTGATAAACCTATGAGTTCATAATGAGAAATACAAAAAACACCATGGGTCACCTTTGGAGGTTGCTAGTATACAAGTAAAGAAAGACAAGAATTTTCTTTTCCTACATCTGTGATACTTCAGGGTAATAAAACAGTTGATGAAGCAACAGTTAATAAATGCCAGGAGAATAACAGAATTAGAAAATCACATTTTGCAAGGCACCTGGATGGCTCTGTCAGTTGAGCGACCCACTCTTAATTTTGGCTCAAGTTGTGATCCCAGGGGTGTGGGATCAACCCCCACGCGAGGCTCTGCACTGAGCATGGAGCCTGCTTGAGATTCTCTTTCCCTTTCCCTCTCCCTCTCTGTCTCCCCCACCCCGACCCCTCTCCCTAACTTGTGCATTCTCGTTCTCTCTCTCAAAATAAAAAATAAAAAAAAGAAAATCACATTTTGCAATCTCTCATGAAATAATGGATCTAGGCAAGGATCACTAATGCTGCTAAAGGTCAGACAGGAAATTAGGACACATGTATTAGACCTAACAAGAGAAAACCTGGGTAAAAAGTAAAATTTAGAATCATTGACAAAGAAACAAAATATCGCCAAGAAAAAGGTACCAAAAAACAGGCAAAGGATAGATACAAAGCATCATTATCATCTAATTTAATAATATACTTAAAGTTCTCAGTGATCTTTAAGAATATTTTGTACAGGATGTGAAATGCATGGTTTCCACAGAAAGATGTTTCTGTAATAGCTTAGCGAAGCAGGAGAAAATTATATTCTCAAAAATTATTAGAACTATTTTTATCCATTAATGACGTGTATCTATCTGCTAAAAATCAAGGAATGCAAGCATTATGTGGCTTAGAAAATATTAGACTGGGTTTTGCAAGATTGTATTAGGCCTGATTCTGCTATATCATATGAATTTAAGCAAGAGAGAAAGGAAGAAATCAGCTGGACTGCTTCCTGGGACTTGGTTTTCTTTTCCATGAAAAGAAAAAGGTTGACCAGTCAGTCTGTGATAATCAGCAAAATCAATTTACATGAAGTCTTGATGTTTTGTTTTGTTTTTAACAAAAGTATAATTACACCATTGTGTAACCTGCTTTAAAAAAAAATCATAGGGGCACCTGGTTGGCTTAGTTGGTTAAGCATCTGACTCTTGGTTTCAGCTCAGGTCATGATCTCACAGTTTCTGGGTTCAAGTCCCACATGAGGCTCCACGCTGACAGCACTGGAACCTGTTTGGGATTCTCTCTCTCCCCTCTCCCATCACTCTCTCTGTCTCTCTCTCAAAATAAGTAAACTTAAGGGGCGCCTGGGTGGCTCAGTCGGTTGAGCATCCGACTTCAGCTCAGGTCATGATCTCCCGGTCCGTGAGTTCAAGCCCCGCATCGGGCTCTGTGCTGACAGCTCAGAGCCTGGGGCCTGTTTCAGATTCTGTGTCTCCCTCTCTCTCTCTGACCCTTCCCCGTTCATGCTCTGTCTCTCTCTGTCTCAAAAATAAATAAATGTTAAAAAAAATTATTAAAAAATAATAATAAATAAACTTAAGAAAAATGATTAAAAAAACCAAATCACAGACATTTAAGAAACAAGTTTAAGAGCCAAGACATTTTATTTCACTGGATAAGAAACAAACACATAGTGTTGGTGAGATTTACAGAAGTTCATCATGTAGTACAGAGCGCTTTCATTTATATTATTGATTGTTCTCATCCACATAACTCTTCCTTGTCTAAACTCCTCACAACCAATCACATCAACTACTTCACTAATGGATTTATGTATAGAAGAATGGTCTCCCCAGCAAGTAAGTGTACTTGTCCATGCAAGACAAGGATTCAAACCATGGTCACTAATCGCTGGCAAAGTTCTCAACTCTTGCTGAGCCATAGTTTTTTCATCTGAAAAATGAGTATGATACCACAGCCCTTCTAGGACTCTTATAAAGATTAAACGATATAGCAAAGGTCTGGCTTGTGTGAGGTTAAATAGCAGCAAGGACTTACATTTCATCCTTTACCCTCACTAGATGCCCAGTCACAAACAGGAAAGTATCTTATATATGTCTTTTGAATTCCACAGAGCCCTTAATAATTTTAAGCCCACAGAAGGCAACGAAATATTTGTGGCATCATGGACTCAATACATACTTATTGAGAACCAGTTTGTGTCAGGCTTTGGGGTAGGCATGGAGAGAAAATAAAAATGAAGAAGAATGTCACAGCTCTTTCGCTGAAGATTTTTAAATCAGCTACACACTCAGTAACAAGAATATTAGAAGTATGAAGTAATTTTAACATAACTTGGAATAATTGTGACTGGAGGTTGGCCAAAGTATTTAAAAATAAAAAACAAATATAACAAAAACACATAGTCATTGTCATAACTAAATAGGAAAGATTGTAGTCTGTGACCATTGTTTATCTCCCTAAATGAAAATGTCCCTTGGGGTTAAACTTTAATGGGCAAATGTGAATATTTGTCTAATTGGAAACCTGTTTTCTTTTTCTTGGAGCAGGAAATCACAGGAAAAACATTGTAGAGATTCAAGTTCCATGATAAAGAAGAAAAAACAAAATGGGTTTTCATAGATGGGATGAAATCATGTTTCCATGGAAACCCTGAATTGGTTTGTTGCAGCCCAACTTAAGTTGGCAATTTTGGCTAATTTCAACTATAAAAATAAATTTGGCAACTTGAAAAATTTATCCATACCATCATAAAGTAATTTTCAAATGATAGCTAAATACACGGAAAGGATCTCATTAGATTAAACACATATTTTTAATTTCTTTAATTGTTGCCAACTTCACCTGGCAAAGATATCATTTAAATTGGAAACAAATCCAATGAACTAAGTTGTGCCAGAATAAACAGAATCTAGAATATGGTTGTCTTTTGATTCTAATGTTGGAGCAAGAACAGGGACAAGAACTTCCTCTATTACAGACTAGCAGAGTCTGTGGGTTTAATAGCATTTACTGAATCATGATAACCAAAATAGACCCAACATCCGATTCCAAACAGGCAAGGCTACGTTTGTTTTTGGGGTTTTTTTTAGATTATTTTTTTCCAAACTAAAGATCCAGCTGATTATTGGCATATGGCTGTTAAGCCAAATAAGGCATCAAAGTATTTATGTTTTATAGTAATATCTTTAAAATATTTTTAAACATTTTACATTTAAACATTTAAATTATGTTTTACACTTACTAAAGGTTTTACCCTTCTTTAAGGACCTCACTGTTATACAAGGATTAGCTCTAGCCTTTGAATTTGTTTCATATGGATTTCTTTTGCATGATCTCAAGCCCTTTAGACACAACAAGAGCCAAAAGGCAAGCAAACATATACCTGATCAACTCTGAATTCAAACTGTCCAGTCATACAACCTTGATCAGCTTTTCCCAACATCCAGTAACTATCCCACAATCACATTCAACTAAAGCTTAACCTCCTATGCGTCATTCATATGACAATTCCGCAACTGGGAAACTTACAACTAGTTCTTAACAGATTATGCTTCCCTTGATTCTTTTACTTGCATGTTCCTTTCTCTCCCTGCCTTCATTGCCAAGCTTCATGAGAGAGAGAGGTCTTCATTTTTTTTCCCTCCAATCCCTCACTTCCTGCTAAAGCGTGATCCCACTACAATCCAGTGTCTGACTCAAGCACTCCTGTTTAAGGCACCAGTGATTTCCTAAGGGCCAAATTAAGTCAACTCTTTCTAACCATCTCTCTTAACCTCCCCTGCATTTGGCTTATATAGATGGCTTTTTCTTTTTATTGAAATTTTCTCCTAACTCTTCCTTGACACCACGTTCCCTAGGAGTGACTTATTCTCAGACTTCTCTTAGAGTCCCTCCTATATTAACCTTTATGTGATTAGGTTCCTGGGGTTTAGCCAGAGCCTCTGCTTTTCTAATTCTTCAAACTCTCATTGAAGAACTTCATCCTCCCCTACAGCTTTAGCTTCCACTTTGATATCACCACATCACAAATGTTTATCTCCAGGGCATACTTAACTCTTGCATTCAAGAGTCCATTTCTATTTTTTTTATTTATTTATTTTTGAGAGCGTGGGGGCAGACAAAGAAGTAGACAGAGGATCCAAAGCAGGCTCTGTGCTGACAGCAGAGAGCCCGATGCGGGGCTAGAACCCACAAACCACGAGATCATAAGCTGAGCAGAAGGCAGATGCTTAACCGACTGAGCCACCCAGGTGCCCCAAAAGTCGACTTTTAAATAATTATATTCAAAACTCTGCAGAACATCAACTTTTAAACAACCAACATACATCTCCGTTTCAACAAATCTTAAAGTGAGCTCAAAATCTACTCGTAAAAAATGGCTATTCTCTATTCCCTATTCAAGAAATGACCCTACCATTTACCCAGCTATCCTAAATCAGCATCATGTGTGTCTTGCAAAAGCTGTTTTCCGTCCATCCCCTCTCACAACTAATAACAAAATCCCCAAGGTTCTATCTATTTGCTCTAAACCCACCACCATATTCAGAGGCTGGGGCTTTATGATTCCATACCCATCCAAACTAGTGAAATAGATTCAGAAGAAATATTTGATAATTTCAACACACACTCATTACCTTGAAATACACAATACTATTTACTATATGAAAGTAAAAAGTTTTTTAGTATGATAAAACCAAAAATCTTTGTAAACATAATAATTAATGGTGAAATGTTAGAAGAATTCTCCTTGAATAAAGCCAGAAATAATACAAGGATGCTGCAATCACCACTTTTATTTAGCTCTGTAATAAACACTATCTAAGAAGATGACAAAAATAAGGTATAAGATTGAGAAACGAATAAAATTACCAATATTCTTAGGGAAAATATCTAAATTTAAAAATCTACATTAAAATAATTAACAATAACATATTTTAAGAAAGATGCTGCATATAAAACTACACTTTTAAAAATCAAATACCATTCCATTTACTCTAGCAGCAAAAAATTTCAAAAATTACATTCTGAGATCATTCACAATGGCAGTAAAAATAATGGCATGTCTAGGGAGACTAGAACAAAACTATAATTGAAGGACAAAAAGTTTTAAATATAGGGAAAATAAATGTGTTCATGACAGGACTTAATATCAAAAAGGTAACAGATTTTCCCTCAAATTAATCTAAACATTTAATGTAATTATCATCAAAACCCTGGTGTTTTGTGTTTGATTGTGGGTGTACAAGTTGAAAAGTTGATTAAAAAAATCAAATGGGGGGAAACAGGCCAAAAGTAGCCAATTTGAGAAAGAAAAATACGGAGGAATAGATTTATACTACCAGATATCAAATTTTATTTTAAAACTACAATATTTATAAAGACTCAGTATTGACAAAAGTTTAGTCCAAAACAGTGGGTATCAATAAATTATGGCCCTAGAAACAAATCCACCTACATATAAGAAATTGTTACAAAAGAGAAGTAGCATTACAAATGAGTTCTGAAGAGATGGACTATTGAATAAATGTTCTATGATAACTAGCAATCATATGGGGGAGGGGAATTATAGATAAAATTGTACCCCTAGTGACACCATATACCAAAGCCAAGTACAGATGGATTAAAGACCTAAATGTATAAAGCAAAACTTCAAAACGCTTAGAAGAATATATAGGATACCCTCTTAACAACAGATGAGGAAATTTATATTTTCATAACAAACGACATCATAAAGTTAAAAGACAAACCTAACCTGCAATAAAATATCTGCCAGGTGCACTTCCAACCAAATATTGATGCCTTGGATATTGATGCCTACATTCAGAAGAAAAAATAGAAATAATCCAATAAGACAATAGGTAAAGATTGTGAATGAGACACTCAAGAGGAATCCTAGATGTCTATAATGAAAATATGAGCAATCTTCATAATTGAAAAATACAAAATAGAACAAAATACTATTCACACCCATAAAAATATGTTAACAAAAATTAAAGAGATATAGGAAAATAGCAATTCATACTCCTAAAAATGAGAATACACTAGTACAGCTATTTTGAAGAGCAATTTACCATGCTTAGTAAAGTTGAAAACAGCATATGCTATAATCTCATGATTTTATTTCAAGGAGTACCCTGTGAAAAATATAACTATGTACAAAAGTAGACTTATCAAGGAGACATATATATCACTGCAGCATTATGTGTAACCAAAAAAAAATGGAAACAGCCTAATTGTCCATCAATAAGAGGGTGAACACTTATTTCAAGACAGTAAAAATGGATGTTCTAGGGCTATGTGTGCCAATATAAGTAAAAACAGTAAGTTCCCAGAGGAAATAAACAGTATGATGCCATCTACATAAATGTTAAACTTTACACAATAATAATATATGTTGTTTGGGGGTACATAAGTATAGAGTAAGTACAAATATATACCTGGGAATAACACAGCAACCTTCAAATAGCAATCATTTCTGGGCTTGAAGAAATGAAAGGCATGAAGATAGATCTCTAGCTGTTTATCTGAAAATTTATTACTTAAAAAAATACAGGACTGGGGCACCTGGGTGGCTCAGGTCATGATCTCGCGGTTCATGGGTTCAAGCCATGTCAAGGTCTGTGCTGACAGCTTAGAACCTGGAGCCTGCTTCAGATTCTGTGTCTCCCTCTCTCTCTACCCCTCGCCCATTTGCACTCTGTCCTATCTCAAAAATAAACAAACATTTAAAAAAAATTTTAGGGGCGCCTGGGTGGCGCAGTCGGTTGGGCGTCCGACTTCAGCCAGGTCACGATCTCGCGGTCCGTGGGTTCGAGCCCCGCGTCGGGCTCTGGGCTGATGGCTCGGAGCCTGGAGCCTGTTTCCGATTCTGTGTCCCCCTCTCTCTCTGCCCCTCGCCCGTTCATGCTCTGTCTCTCTCTGTCCCAAAAATAAAATAAACGTAAAAAAAAAAAAAAAAAAAAAAAAATTTTAATACAGAAATATCTGAAACAAATAAACATGAGTGATGGGTTCATTGGTGTTTATATTATCTATGTTTAAAATATTCTCTAATTTTTTAATATTTAATTAAATGTTTAAATTTAACAATATTAAAATCCCTTAATGGCTTCCTATTGCCTTCAGGACTCAGCTCTAACCCTCCTCAAACAAGCCCTTTCATGATTCAGTCCCCACCTAACATTCAAGAATTATCCACTCCTGCTAAACATCACAATCTGTGTGCTACCTTCCATAATGACATCTTTCCCACTCTCAGAGGGATGTAGGATTCTGCCTCACACCAGAACTTCAGAGAACCTTTGATGTAACAACTGCTTATACACATGTCCATCTTCCTCCACCAAAATGTGTTTCAGAGTGCGATCATATATTAGAAACTCATTAAATGGGGGATAGATACCTATATACAGACATCCATTGCTGAATGTCAGCCTTGTTTCCTACCACCTTTCAGTTCACAGAGACATGTTCTTTGCCAGTAAAGAACTGGGCATAAACACTTGTATGACATTAAGTGATTCTAGGAGTTTGGGTGGCCACTATCCCTCCTCCTACATGTTCACTTAACCCAGATTTCTAGTTTTCAAAGAGTGGTGCTGCTACTTAAACTACACCTGTACTCTCTTGGGGCCCCCCATTCCTGTTCCACAACCTCAATGTGCACAAGTGTCCACCATCCTGACCTGGCAGTGCAATTACCTATAGATCAAGATGGAAACATTTCTGAAGATTTGTCCATATCTAGGCATTTCTGTAATTTCCTGCACAGACTGCTAAAAGATCATAGGCTTTTACTTAAACAGATTTAAATCCTTCATCTACCACTTACTTACTTACACTTACTGTGTGACTTAAAACAAGTTTCTTCATCTCTCAGAATCTTACTGTCCTCTTCTTTTAAAGTGAGAAGTCTACCCTATGTACCTTGAAGGGTTATTGTGAATGCTAAATGAAATGGCATAAAAGCACCTTATAAAGTCTCTCACGCATTATAAGAAGTCAAAACTCAGTAATTTTTTTCACTCCTCCTTAAATTTATTTAAAAAAACTATATATAATACATATATATAAAATACATACATATATAATATGTATAATATATATAATATATATATATATATAAAATACAACGCATACATGAGTGGAAAAACAACTGATTGCTCTAGTTGAAAAGAATTCCCCATTCTGTCCTAAATACTATAGATTACATGCAAATTTTAAGCAGGCATCCATCACTTTCCTGTAAGGTAATATACATTCACGTGCAAATGTGTATCTGTTAGTTGCCTGACTAGCCAGTTCCCAGACACAGAGTTTAAAACCACCAATTCCCCCAAGCCACACTATGCTTTACATATTATAGGCAATCAGTTAATTACATTGATGGCTCACCCACCACTGTAAGGTATTTTTTTTTCACAATGATAGAGTGATGCTAATTCATCTGCATTTTCTGAGATGACTTCCTTTGGGGTCACACAACAGTGGAACGATTGGCTAGGACGAAGTGTACAGAATGCCATTGTGGAACACTAAAAGTCAACTGGCACACAGGACCTACTGCTACCCTAGTAGCTATGTTCCAACCAACCAACTAACCAAACCAGTCCAGAGACCATCCAACCCCACACAGAAGACCAACAATATTGTTTTTGGAGAAGAGCTTATTTTTAGAAAATTCATATTTTAGCTTTGAAATTGTGAACCGAGTAGAGCCAAAAGGTGATAGAACCAAAAGGAAAAACAACAAAAAGATATCCATCCCCTATTCGCACACACATAAATTTCTTTTTGGCCAAGGATGTCATTCAAAGCCCAATCCACACTAGGATGACTCAAAGAAATGCTGAGAATCCCGTCCTCTCCCCTGCTCTATTCTGTTATCCAAGTAATACCCATTGGAATCATCAACAGACCTCTTGATTACAGTCAGCCTCACACAGATGTGAGAGCCTCAATAGTTATATACAGCCAATACTATGTCAGCATTATTCAATGCCTCTGACCATGGCAAGATTCCAGTTCAATTCCTGTCCCTAACCACCTGTAGAGTCTTAGAGCTATACTTTTCTTAACATGTGTCTTTTTACTCAGGGCAAAACTTAACACATGAGGAATAAGCTGCATTTTTCTACACATTTATATTTTTTAAAGAAACAATGAAAAAATTCGAGGACCTCTGACTCAACATTCTTCATATTTAAATAACAAGATGAATTAGTCATTTCTTTCTGAAAATCAAGTACATGAGAAAATAAATTTGTATATTTATAAGGTAAGTCCTAATTACATTTTCCAAAGCAACTTCAGTGATATGCATATTCTTCAAATGTGTGAATTCTTATAAAAAAATATGTGGCAAGTCCATATTTTTAAGAAACTTTTTAAGTGTAGAGTTTAGTGGTAATTATAAAATATATCAAGTTTCAAAATAAGAAGAAATATATCAAGTTTCAAAATATTCTCAAATGTGATAGAAGTATGATGTTAGCTTTTTAATTAAAATAAGATTTCTACGAAAGGACATGTTACGAGTTTTGCTGAATGGTATCCTCTGTCTGAATAATTTGGCCAGTAAACAGAAGACATAATTTGGTAGAGTCCCACTATTTGGGCATCTGAAGCCAAACTACCAATTAAGTGAAGCTTTTATCTCAGTTAACTCAATCACCAGATTAGAACAGAAATCCAGCCCAACTGTGGGCTCCATAGCAGTGACAACTAAGGATTGACTTTTCTCTGAGACTCAGTATAGCATGCATTAAACGCCATCAACAAATAAGACAGTTCCTACTAAAAGAAAAATAAAGGGAATGGCCCTTAAGAAAAATGGACTTATTGACTGAAAGGTACCAGAAAGTCCTTCCAACCCTGTTTCACTGTCTGTTCTTACCAACAGATAAGAAGCTGGAGCTCAGTGGGGTACCTGGGTGGCTCAGTCGGTGTTAAGTGTCCAATTTCGGCTTGGGTCATGATCTCATGGCTCGTGATTTCAAGCCCTGCATCGGGCTCTGTGCTGACAGCTCAGAGTCTGGGGCTTGCTTCAGATTCTGTGTCTCCTTCTCTCTTTCTGCCCCTCCCACATTGATGCTCTGTCTCTCTCTCTCTCTCCCTCTTTCAAAAATGAATGAACATTAAAAAATTTTTAAAAATTAAAAAAAAAAAGCTGGAGCTCAGTGAGCTTAAATATTCTAACGAATTTCAAATGCAATGACAGAGCCAATATCAGCACCAAGGTCCAGTGGTTCCCAAAACAATGTTCTCCCCAATCTAACATACTGCCTCCCTTACCTGGGAGAAGGTTTAATGTTATTGCTCTAGAAGCAACCTACAGTTGTCAGCCCATGGCTTAAGCACAAAGAAGGCTTCTATCCACAGATAGAAGATATCCCAGGAACCTCAAAACAGCTCCACCCACTCTTTAACACGTAGTAAGACACAATCCCACTCCAGCCCCAGCTCTGCAAAGCTGCAGATGCACAATTCTCCTCATCACTGGGCCCCTCTGACAGCTGCAGGCCACAACATGTGTACAGAGATCGGAAGCCCACTCTATTAAATATCAATGTCATGAGGACTACATGTGATCATGGAGGCTCAAGCATTTCACATACTGTGACACGTGAAACATGCTATTAAAAATTCTACGTCCCCAACTGAGAAGATAACCCATTCCTTGATCTGTACGATAAAACTATCTGAACACAACTTACTACCTTTTTCTTCAAAGAGGAACGCATTAAAACACTTAACACAACACTAGCTTGATATAAAATATCAGGAAGGTCCTCAAACTTTTCTAAAGTACTTTGCTTTCAAAGTAGAGAAAACATACTTGATGAATATGAACATTCAGGGGTCTTCTACTCCTAACTGGTCTCTAACATTACTCCAAGGCATAAAAGTAGTTCACTTTGTAAAAATAAAGTGTAAGAAAACCATCATGAGTAACTTCATGGAAGTTGTTAACCATATCATTATTTTGTTCTTAATACACTTCCCAACACTTCTTAAAGTCATGGGCTTTTCCTTAACTGCATAATGAGACCACTACGTGGGTTGTCACTGCAGTACATCTACAAGGAACAGCTCCCACTTAGATGGAAATAAAACACGTCCCTCATTCATTTCCATTGCAGAGAAAATACCCAATATACAGTAAGTACTCTGTAGTTCCATCACATGAGCACCACTTTAAAATAGTACCTGTTTACCTTGTGTGAAATGAGGGCCTATTGCATAAATTCTTGAAATGCCTTTTAATTCTTGGAGTAGGTTTTATGTCTCCTCTCTTTGTGTTGAATATATTATAATATATTGAACACATCTGTCTGGGATTTCTCAACTGGTATTTACTACTTCACACTTTTTAAATCTTGGATTCATTTTATATTCGGAAGTAAAACTAAAGGGTGCTGTCTTTATCTCAGACACAATCTTAGTATTTCTCTCTGCCCACAGAAAGCAGGAAGGAAAAAAAGTTTCAACTGATTAGTACGTACGTTAAGTACTCTGAATGACGAAATCGGTGATTAGGTTCACGGAGAAAAATTATTCTAGAGGAAGGAGGCTGTCCCCATTATAATTCTGCACTGAAAATTTGCAAAATTTTCACCAATTTATGTGGGGTGAGTAATGGTAAAACCAAAGTGGTGAAACTTCTTACAAATTCAGATGATTTAAAATTTAAAAACCTGATTTGGTTTACAGAAATGTAATTAGCAAAAATGACATCTACTGTATCTATTGCTTTAGTGAACCGTATCTATCCTTTGTGGTATCATCAAGATAAATTCCATTTAGTTACACAGTTAAAATAGTATTTTGTCAAACAGCTGACTTCTGTTGCGATGAATATTTTGTTTCTCTATTCACTGAATGTGATCCACTGAAATAGTGATTTTTAAGCATTTACTAAGTACCTGATTTATTGAGTGCCTGATAAGCACTGAGGTATTATGAAGATGTAGTCATCAAAGCACTTAACTATGTAGAAGAAGTTTATGATAAATGCATCTTGCTTCTTCAAAAAACTAAGAGCTTTTATGGGGTAGACACTTTTTTTATTTTTAATAACAGTATTACTGCATAATACATAGTAGAAGCTCAAATAATATTGTTTTTTATGGTTAATTATATGTTCATTCATTCACTGATTATTTATTACATGCCTTTCAAATGATATAATACATGCCTAGCACATTGCATGGCACCTGGCATACAGGAGGTGCTTAATAAATGTCATGTTAGATGGAGAGATAAATAGCAAGCCAGCTACGGCTTCTATCAGGAAAAGGGCACACAATATACGTACAAAGAATTTTGATGCTACAGAAACACAGAAAATAGCCTGAATCCAAGCAATTAACTAATACTGGTTAACAGAGGGAACTAAGGGAACATTATGAAAGAAAAGTTAGAGTCAATGCCTCAGTATCAAAACACAAAGCAAATTTAATATCACTGAATGATATCAGTGCTACCTATGCCTATCTGATGTCAACCTTATCTATTTCTTACTCAAGACTCAAGGAAGACCATCAGTCATTTTATGTTTTATTTAGGAATGGTTTTTATAACCAAGAAAGAGAATAACATTTGAACACTTATTATAGAGTCAGATGAAACCCAAAATGTTGTCCACACTCTGCTTGAACTCATCCAAAAACAGAAAATTTGCTATCTCTTAAATGCTACAAGGTTCTTCCTGATAGTATCCTGAATAACAGCTAACTTTTATTGAGATCCTATACGAACCAGGCAATAGATTCAACAATTACATAATTTCATTTAATCCTGTAAGCCCTTGAAGTAGCAACCATACCATTAGCTCTGCTTGACAATAGGGCAGTGAGGCTTAGAGAGATTTAAAGGAAAGTAGTCACATAAAGGCAGAGCAGGAAGTCTTAAGGAAATCCCTCTGAGGTCATATGACCTCTGCTTCCTATTACAATTCAGTGCTAGTCTTGAGGCAAAAACCTCTCTTGTTAAGTGATATTCTGTAGGTCCAGTTCTTCTTTTTGCATTAAATGCACTACTGTGTACTTAGCTCAGGTCTTCTCAACTTACGTTGACATTTCGGACCAGATGACTATCATGGGGTCTATCCTGTGCATTTTAGGATGTTTGCAGAATCCCAGAGCTCCACCCCACAAGATGACAGTAGTACCCTCTTCCAGTTGTAACAATCAAAAATGTTCCCAGACATGACCAGAGAATAAAATCAATGCCATTGAAAATCACAAATTTAGTCAAAAGAGGCTTGCCTCAATGATTGGCAGTTAGAAGACTTAATAAAACTGCTTTTGAACTTGGTTAAGTCTTAGATTTCATAGTAGAAATCAACCACCTTATTTATAGTCCTTCACCCAAAGAATAAGGCATTAAGATAAAAATAAAAGCATCAGTTTACAATATTAAAAAGATTTAAGCTTATTGGATAGCCCTTCAGTTTCAGATGTGACATAAAGTCTATTCTTTTACCATCAGTGTTTCCGTGATTTTGCTTCTAGTTCAGAATCAAGTGTTCTTATAATAGAAGATATTTCTGCCCCCCCCCCAAAAATGATCAGGCAAATAAAGAAACTCACCACACACAATTCATGGCTTGCTTATATTTGCTTTTAACTTTTTTAAATAACCTCTACCCTCAACATGGGGCTCAAACTCACAACCCCAAGATCGAGACTCTCATGCTCTATCAACTGAGCCAGGCACCCCTGCTTTTTACTCTTTGGTCATGAACAAAATTCTTTTAAAATTGGAAGCATTCTCCTACTATTTTATTCTGTGTTCACAGAAAACTAATTGTAAAAGACTATAATGTTCTCTATGAGGATTTTTATTATATTCCACTCACTCACATGATAATGGTGGTTATATTTTTCATGTTTCTCAATCCATACCTCTGCAAAGCTCTAAAATCTCATACCTATAATGAAATTGTTACATAATCTTGAGTCTTTAGTGCATTCAAAGATAAAGAAGTACCGCTTCTCTGGGGAGTAAAGTTTAAGGCATGTAATCCATCTCTATGATGAAATGCAGATTTCCTACTAGAAGACAAATCATTCATTTAAATCAGTTGAGTAGCACAGTACAAAAAGAAAATTCATCTGGTTACATTTAAGGCCCAGAAAAAATCATGTACAAAAAGATTCTTTGGCTTTCAGCCTAGAGGATTTTCATGTGATTGTCAATTGGATATATTTTCATTCAGTTTAAGCTCATATTCTTCAAAACCAGGGGCTCCCCAGGAGGTGTTAAGAGAATTTCAAAGTGGATCACACAGATCAGAACACCCAGATCCCAAAAAACTAAACCTCCTTGATGACTTTGGCAATGGTAGCCAAGTGGATTAATTCTGTGTCCCTTACATTTCTGCTCTCACACCAAAGAGATCACATGTGAATGGTTCATATATTTATGTTCTGTTAAATGCTGAAAAGGTACATATTGGGAAGAGGGAAGAGATATCCTTGGTCTATTCAGAATAAAAAACTTTTGCAGTCCCTGGACAAACTACACGAGGCCACTCACTTCTGAGATATGCAGTAGTCCTACCAATATCACTTTCTATGATTATCAGTCCATGTATTAGCTGTGTTCATCTGAAGAACGGCTGCTAGTGACTGACAATAATATCAATAGAATGGAGGACAGTACCATATTTTTTCCTGTATTCTTTGATTCTTTATTGTCTAGATCATATCTTTTCCTTTCCACTGAAGAGTAAAAGTGTCCTCCATGAAGACAATATGAAGGAAAAGGTCTGTACTCTCTTATCTCACATTTCTATTCACGCTTTATTTTGATGCCTAAGCAATATTCTTCACTCTATACCATGCTTTGCAGAAATACTGAGTTGTTTGCTTTTCCAGGTAAGTAAATCATTACATTTTAAAAATTAAAAATATACGGAATTCTTCTAAAAATGTAGGTATTAGATTTACGTCATTTTCTATATATGGTGGCCAATAAAGTACATTAAAATTTCCTGGAGGCCAGCAGTAAATGGTTTCTGGTGATAAGGAAAGTTATTACATTGGTCTCACACCAGTGAAGGAGTAATTCTAAGTTCAAAAATTATATAAAAATTTTAAACAGTGTAAAACTGTATTTGCACAATGCACTCATGGTAAACTACCCTTAAATCAAAGATGCTCGGGAATGTAATGCCGTTAGCTATTGCCAGAGTAACAAAGTGCACCACACCTCCTCTTGATTAGCTGATATGTAAATAAATATAAAATTTTGCATTTTAATTGATTTTTCTATTGTAAAGCGTTACAAGACAATTCTACATGGTATTTCTGCACCCTCTTGAATCAGCTGTTGTTCTAGACTATTTCCAAAGATTGCAGGAGAAATCCCAAACAGCCTTGGGAGATGGATAGCGTCTCCCTCCTGAGAGGAGGCCAGACTTGTTTCCTGACTGAGTAAAGATGATTTCTCCCTCCAGCACAAATGTTGGACAAGTCTACTAGCACCCTTTTAATAACAGGGATTTCTTAAGTTCAAAATTCCTCAGCTGTGACCTAAACCACTGCGTATTCCAGTATCCACCTGGGTCCCTCCACACTGCTCTCATGGGACTTTCATGGGCAAGAAGAACCCATGTAGACATGAAGCTCGTGCTGTCTGCTGTGTTGTGAGTAATAAAGTCCTTTATCTCTGACCCAAGAGTCTCCACTCTGCCTAAAACTGTGTCAGACTAACTTGTTAGATATCAAGTAGGCTAAAATCTCAGAACCTTCACAGTTCTTTTTATTAAAACGTTTTTTTTTGTTTTTTTGTTTTTTTTTTATTTATTTTTGGGACAGAGCGAGACAGAGCATGAACGGGGGAGGGGCAAAGAGAGAGGGAGACACAGAATCGGAAACAGGCTCCAGGCTCTGGGCCATCAGCCCAGAGCCCGACGCGGGGCTCGAACCCACAGACCGTGAGATCGTGACCTGGCTGAAGTCGGACGCTTAACCGACTGCGCCACCCAGGCGCCCCAACCTTCACAGTTCTTGAAACAAACAAACACAGAAGAGGAACAGGAATTGTAAACGTTAAATGAAGAGGCCAAATCACCATGTATAACTGAACTCCATGATTTATCATGTAGATTTACAATTTTCCTTAGCAAAAGTATATGTTATAGTCTATACTTCATGTTAGACACAAAACAAAAAATACTGATTATTTTAATATTTTCTATTCTGACACCTACCTTCTTCATTTCAATAGGTGACTACTGAAGTCCCAATCTTGGGGTGTCTAGGTGGCTCAGTTGGTTAAGTGTCCAAATCTTGATCTCAGCTCAGGTCATGATCTTAGTTTGTGAGGTAGAGCCCTGCATAGAGCTCTGCATTGACAACACAGAGCCTGCGTGGGATATTCTCTCTCTCTCTCTCTGTCTCTCTCTCTCTCTCTCAAAATAAGTAAATAAACTTAAAAAAAAGGAAAACAGTGACACTATGAGGCTTTTGTTTTCCTGACATTGCTCTATTTTACCCTTACTGCAAAAAAAAAAAAAAATCAATATGAGCCATTTGATGAAAATAATGGTATTAGATTTCACTTGGACAACCATGCTGAAATATTACAGTTGGATAGTATCCGATTCTGTGTAACTGCATTATTTAAACGCAGTTAACAAAAAGTACTGCTTTAACTATCACAGCCAGTGAACCAAATCCCACCAACCACTTTTCCTAGCTTTTTCAATACTGATGATGATGGAGAACAGCGAGCCTCTTGAGTAAGATACCATGCAATATAAATTGTAACATAAAAAAAAAAAACCACTTAAGACAAACAATAAACAGGAAAAGAAAGACAAAATCCCCAAACCTCCAGGAAAAAAAAAATCAGGAAGAGATTTCCCTTTTCTCAAAATTCTAAAAATAAAATCACTCTAACCACTAAATTAATCTAAACACCACTGACTCCTTCGAAGCCACAATTTAAATTTTCTTCCCACAAAACCCTTAAAGTGTTCCATTTTCCTTTCACATTATGCAAGTTACAATAAGGCTTCCATTAAAGCAAACAATTTCCTCTGCATGAAATGGCCATTTCTTTAAGTCATTTTGAGACCCTGAGCTATCAAGAAACAAAGCACTAGACCAACTGATCATCCCTGATTCAGAACACCTGCTGCTGAGTGAGGCAATGACTCAACACTTCTGAGACTCTTTTGTTTCGCTTTTAGTGGTTGCCACTGGTTCATAATAAGTAAACTTGAAAATTTTAAGCAGCTAAGTTCTCTGCTCAAGTACAGAGGGAACCTACATTAATTGGTGGAATGACGGCAACCAACACCTACTCTGACAGCAGTGACCTGGCATTTGACTGCATAAAGGATGCCACTTGAGTAAATTTTCAGCTTCTTCCTGGACAAAGGAGGGACTCAATGAAAATAACCTACATCATAAAAGAATTAGGTCAGGATATTGGCACAAAAATATCATTTTAAAGAAAAGGACTTCAACTGGCAAGGATGTGTCACTGATATGACTCACAGGCAAAATTTTGAAATTTTTAAATATATTATGGCCTTTACATTCTTTTTTTTATTCTCAAGTTAGTTAATGTACAGTGTAGTCTTGGCTTTAGGAGTAGAACCCAGGGATTCATCTCTTACATATGACACCCAGTGCTCATCCCCCAAAAATGCCCTCCTTAATGCCCATCATCCATTTAACCCACCTCTCCATCCACCTACCCCTCCATCAACCCTCAGTTTGTTCTCCATATTTAAGAGTCTTGTATGGTTCTTCTTTCCCTTCCCCTATGTTCATCTGTTGAGTTTCTCAAATTCCACATATGAGTGAAATTATAGATCTGTCCTTCTCTTACTTAATTTCACTTAGCATAATACCCTCCAGTTCCATCCATGTTGTTGGAAATGGCAAGATTTCATCTTTTTCATTAATGAGTAGTATTCCTTTGTATATATATATAACCACATCTTCTTAATCCTTCATCACTTACTGGACTTTTGGACTCTTTCCATAATCTGGCTATTGTTAATAAACATTGGGATGTATGTGCCCCTTTGAATCATCAATTTTGTATCCTTTGGATAAATTCCTGGTAGTGCAATTGGTGGGTTGTAGGGAAGTTCTATTTTTAATTTTTTGAGGAACTTCCATGCTGTTTTCCAAAGTGGCTGCACTCAGGTTGCATTCCCACCAACAGTGCAACAGGGTTCCCCTTTCTCCACAACCTCACCAACATCTGTTGTTTCCTGAGTTGTTCATTTTAGCCATTCTGACAGGTGTAAAGTGGGATCTCATTGCGGTTTTGATTTGTATTTCCCTGATGATAATCGATGTTGAGCATCTTTCCATGTGTCTGTTTATGGCCTTTACTTTTTAAATATATTAATCATTAAGAGAGCATCTTGCCTTTTTTAATCTTAAATCTCTAAAACGTATTTATAGAAGTTACAATGCGATTTTGTGATTTCGTCAGCTTATTTCAAATACTATTCCCAAGAATCAACAAAGTACAAATACTAAATAGAATTTGTTTATAGAGTACAAACACCCAACAAAATTGTTCAAAGAATCCATAGGTCTTGAATTTTACATTTTTAAACCCTACATTAGAAACATTACCAGTGGTTAATGCATTCATGAAACTCTTAGCGATAGTGGATTCCCTAACCTGGTAGCTTTTACAATCAAGAATATATACCAAGGTAAGTCACTTTAATTTCCTCACCTAGAATAACAGGAATGTAATTTATCTTTCTAGGAATTAGAGAAAGGTAATTTCTTACCAAATGCCCCCTATCATTTAATTTACACAGATCAATTAAATGATTCCACTTTTTGAGAGATAAGCCTTTGCCCATCTCGTTCATGATAGTGGAGGGAAATGAAACCACCATCTAATGTTTTTTAAATGCTTTCTGAATTAAAACTATATAAAATGAACTAGTTCTTCAATTATATTAATGTTACCTGGATTTTCAGGACAGAATTCACTGGGGATGTTGACCATATAAATACACCAAAATGTCAGACTTCCAGTCTCACTAGCAAACCTGCTAACTAGCTGATCTGGTTTTAGTCACACTGTATTCAGGAAACCCCATTTTCCTAACTTAGTTTAACTTGAATTGTTTTTGTGATGGTGTTCTTTGGTTTGCTTTGCTTTTATGGGACGATGTACTGCTTAGTAACTCCAGTACTGCAGTTTATATGAAAATCAGATGCTCCTCACTTCCACAAAGAACCAAACAAGGTGACAAAACTAAATTAGGCAAGATTTAAATTAGTTTGAGAATGAAACTTTTGATGAGACTTACCAGACATGAAAATGGGCCATTGAGAAAATACTGTGGAGATTTTTTTTTTTTTTTAAGTAAGGGGAGGCCACCAACAGTTGAATGGACTTGGAATCACCCAAGTGCTTTTTCAAGCCTATAATGGTGACATGGAGGCTCTTCAAAGAAATTAAGAGAACAACTTTTTCTCAAGAACTAAATGCAGAATGCAGTTCCAGACCACCAAAACTCTGTGATGCTGGTTTGTGACCCTGACTCAGAGTCAGTGGGATGCGCTAGGAAACCACAATTCTTGGCAGATGCACATCTTATGTGCAAAGGCTTACCAGATGTGAAGTTCATATGATCCATGCTAAGCAATAGAAACAAAAATGAATTTGCTGTGTAATCTGACATGCCAGTTCATTCTATGAGCCAGCAGGGAATAGGCCTGGTCTAAAGCAAAGCTATGAAGTTTGAACTTGAGCAGAGAAAACTTCTTCAACTCCGCTCCACCTCCAATTAAAACCAATCTCATATGCTTGTTAAACCCGAAATTCCACCAAAATTTATTTCTTTAAATTAAGAATTCCTGAGGTGCCTCAGTGGCTCAGTTTGTTAAGCGTCCTACTCTTGATATCAGCTCAGGTCATGATCTCACAGTTGGTGAAATCGAGCCCAATGTTGGGTTTCTTACTGCCCATGTGGAAACTGCTTGGCCTTCTCTCTTTCTCCCTCTCGCTCTGCCCCTCCCCTGCTCATGTGTGCTTGCTCTCTCTCAATCTTTCTCTCTCTCTCTCAAAATAAATAAATAAACTTTAAAAAAAATTACAAATAAGAAAAAATAATTCCATCCCTGTTAAAATGGAAATTCTCTTGGGAGACATAAACTGTTATCAGTTATTTATACTTCAGTGTAAATGAATTTCGAAGCCTGTCTTGACAGCTGGTTTTGATAAAAAGAATACATGAAGCTTGGTTGTTTAGATTGTAAGAGAGAGAAAAAAATCTTCAAGAGATACAAGTTAATAAATGAATAATTACCACTGTTATCTGTCTATTCACTCAACAATATTTATGAGCACCTACTATTCTTCAGGCAATATGCTAAGTACTGAGGATACAAAGATGAAAAAGCATACATAAAGGCCTCAAAAAGCATAGGGTTTGGTGGAAAGACATCAAACATGCAGTTACCACAGAGAAGCAAAGATGTTAATGAAGGTGCGGGCAAGGTGCAAGAGGAGCTCAGAGAAATCAATACCTAAATCCGCCTGGCAGAGAGGAGACAGGAAAGTTTTCCAAGATGAGGTAGAGTTTGACTTGTACCGTAAGCAGAATCAGGGATTTTATCTTCTTGGGAAGATAAGAAGACAGTACCTGGTTATGCCTGGAAACATCAAAGAGCGAGATGTGCTCAGCAAAACAATATTTCTTAAGTAAAGGTGCCTGGAGTGAAGTACCTGTGGGGTCTGTATGTGAGGCAGTATCTTAGTCAGCTTGGGCTGCCATAACAAAATACCATAGCCCAGGTGGGTTAAACAACAGGCATTCATTCTCTCACAGTTTTGGATATTGGAATCTGGGATCAGAATGCCAGTATATTTGGATTCTGGTGAGACCTCACTATAGGTGGGTGCCATCTTGCTGGCTATGTCTTCACTAGACCTCACCTGTGGGGAGCAGGGGTGGAGGGGAGAGGGAGGAGGGTGAGTTCTCCGGTGTCTCTTCTTATAAGAACACTATTCCTATCATATCAGAGCCCCACCCTTAAGACACATTCAGTTCATAGCAGGTGGTGAGGGAAATGAATGACAAGGATGGGGTGGGTACTTAGGAAACAAATCATGAAGAGCCTTTCGTATCAAGTAAAGAAGGATCCATTTCGTCTGTAAAGCTCATTCTAGGATTCCAGAGGGATTTTGACGCAGGGAGTGACATATTCTGTCTCACATTTTAGAAAGCTCACTGTGGCTTCAAAAGGGAGAATGACGCATGGGAAATCAGATGGGCCACAGAGAGGCAGTGAGGGCCTGATGCACAACAGAGGGAATAAGAATAGAGGTGAGAGATATTCAGGAGCAAAAACAGGCCAAGTTTGACTGATTATATCAGTGTGGAGAGGAGAAATGAGAATGACCCCAGCTCTGGCTTATGCATCTAAAAGATTGCAATGTTCTTTCCTGAAAGAAAGAACTCAAGAAGGAAAACCCAATTTGTTTGCTGGGGGATATAGGAGAGAAAATTAAAACCTTATCAGTTTTCAGGAAAATTAAGTATAAGTTTCATATGTGGTATGTACATATGGAATTGTTTACTTGGCAGCGGAGTATACGAACTCACCATGTCCCAGGAGTAGAGTAATGGGAGATAAAACTGATGCTAAGCAGAGTGAATGGATATGGATCCTACTCTGGCTTACTATCTGCTTTTGAATGCCAAAGGCTGAGATTTTCATCCATTAAAATTCTTTGTATTGAACTAAACTTAAACATGTAACAGTACAAGATTAACTAAATAAATGCTGGTTCATTTATATGATGGAGCATTACAGAGGCATGATATTCATGCATTCCAAGAATAGTTAAGGACATTAAAAAAAAAGAGAGAAAAAGCAAAATACAAAACTATATAGTAAGCTAATTATAAAAATATTTTTCACATAGAACTGTCAAAAATTGTTACCTCCAGGCAGGGGCATTACAAATATGTAATTTTTGCATTGTTTTCTCATGTTTTCCAAATTTTTTATAAAGAACATATTGTTTTAAAACCAGAAATAAACTTGTTTTTAAACTGGTATATGTTTTTAGGCAAAGTTAGTATTTTTTTAAAAAGGCTCTCTCCCACCACTAGCAGAAACATAATTATTCCCTAACAATCAGGAGATGTTAGGCCATGCTAAATAGCAAAGATTTCCAAAACTTGTAGTGCCTTGTAACAACAAAAGTTTACTTTTTGCTCCTATGATATGTCCACCCTGGTCTGGCTAGGGGCTCTGTTCCACATTCCTCATTTTAAGACCCAATCTGAAGCATATGGTCACTTGCCATGGCAGAAGTAAAGAGCTCTAACATGTCTCAAACTGGCAATTATATGTGCCAGTCCAGAAACACTAGTCAATTTCCATCAAACTCACTGGCCAGAATGAACATAGGGCTAGGAGATGTAAACCTACCATGAACCTGAAATCTATTTATTAACAGAGCTAATAATGATCATATACAACTAGAAATTCATCAGCCCCCAAAAAAAACCTATGGATTTTTTTTTGAGAAAGAGAGAGAGAGAGAGAGAGAGAGAGAGAGAGAGAGAGAGAGAATGAATGCATTGCCAGATATGTCACAATGTAAAATATATTCCTGTGGGTCACGTGAAAACATTTTCAAAGTCATCATTCTGTGGGTAGACAGAAACATAACGTAGATAGAAACATAGCCACGTAGACAGAAACATAACAATTTCCATACCAGGCTCTTCTAATCCTATATTCTTGGACTACCATGAATGATTGGGAAAACTTGTTCTTCCTCCATGGTATCCATCTCAAAGAACTAAGTCCAATTTTTACCTTTACTTTGGTATAACGCTCTCTCAGTAATAAATTAAGACAGCATGAAGTAACTTATGTTGTTAGCACCTTCTGAGAGTATTAGTTTCATTACTTTTAATTTCTCCTAAAATAAAGAATTTCAAGTTTCAAAACATTTCCCTTAATTATACAGATCCTCACTTTATTGGTTTGTTAGGAATATACACAATCTTATATTAATTTAAATGGCATTCTTGACCAAGAGAATGGTAATAAAACTTTTTTACTTTGTATGGGTATTAACTTCTAAAACATTATCATGAATGATTATCAGGCTTACTTATGTTTTGATGTTTAAGGGGAGAATCCACATTTCAAAATGGTAAAATACCTATTGTACGCAACTCTGGTCACAGAATTAATATTCCCAATTTTCAATATTCCACTTTTTATCTTCAACTAAGGAGATACAAGTTTGAAATATGCATACTCCATATGTTTGTTTTTGGGGAAAGTACAATGTTTGTCAATTTAATTTCAAATTTCTCATTTCCAAAATGAATCCTTCTATTACTCTTTATTCCATCCATGGGAAATGTTTATTAATGCTTATGTAAATGCATGAGCTTCAACCAGTCATTATTTTCAACCCTTCCCCCCAAATACCCTGCCATACTTTTTCCTACCTCCCCTTCACAGCACTACCAGTTCCAAAGCCATCCTTTTGTTTCTACAGAGAAAATACTGGTTAAACCGCCAAGAATAACGAAATGCCTCATGTAGTACAAGCTTCTTTTACCTCCCAAATGGCTCCACTGCCACTTAATTAGATATGCCAGAGAGGCTTCCTGAGGGAAAAAAAGAGTCAACGGGAGCTAATACAATCTACCGTCCTGACATTCAAGAGAACCAAATAAAACATGACTCAGTGCATTTAAAAGAATGGAAAATGAAAAGACCATCCTCAAAAATAAACTAGTGTGCAATTTTTTACCATATAAAAGGAAGCTCTGGTATGGAAAAATGATGAACATCCTGCATTTGTTAATTGAGGAAGCATTATATTCAGTTTAGTAACAGTAACTTGTTTAAAAATGATGAATCATAATACTCTGTTCCTTCCTGGCCTTATGCAGCTAGGTGTGGGGAAAAGAGGATTGTACTGGCAGCTGGACCCTCCACATCCCAGCAAGGCCTCTAAGACACTACAAGAATCTGAGCAAGAAAGCAAGCTCAGCAGGATGTCAGTAGCTCCTCTTTAAGACCAGGAGGTGAGGACACGAGTGAGGATCTCTTCCACTTTAAATTTTCTGCAGTCCTACTCTCTTAAATAACTTACCTAATTATTTATTCCATTAAATACAAGATTAATAATTAGCTTCTTTAAACCAAAAAAAAAAAAAAAAAAACAAACAAAAAAAAAACAAAAGGTCATCTCTTGCCATTATTCCAAACTGGATCTACTATTATGAATTTTCTATAAATTAACATCTTGTAATCAAAATTACCATACCCATAGCATTTCTTTTACATTCAGAGAGCTCCAAAGACAAGCACAGTATCATTCTGATCATTCTCTTTTTGTGATAGTTACTCTTTTTATGGTTATCAGACAAAAAGCAGCTCCTTGGAAATCCTCCTCCTTTTAAACAAATGAAAAGCACTATACAAATCCAACTAAATGCTTATAGTTTGGTTTTGAACCCTAAATGTATAATTTCTTAAACTATTTTACATTGTTCTCCCCCAACACACACACAACGACAGCAAATACATACTAGTCAAATTTGGATCAAATCTGGATTATCTGACAACTGGGTGGCAAGAAACAAGTAGTACAGATCTTCTTAAATGGTCGAGAGTTTGGGAAAATATACAGTTGGGCATTGGAATGTGTTTTATTCTTCTATTTGAATAAAACAATTCCTGGCACTCTAGAAATTGGCAATAATGTACTTCAAACTGAGTGAATAATGAAACTATCCTAGGAAAAAACCAACCCAAGAGAACTAGAAAACAGTTTAGTTTGTAAATATTTTGGTTCACATCTTGGAATTGAGAAGAGTATGCTTTGTTTAAAACAGTATTTTTAAATCCCTGCTATATAAGACTAGTGTGTTAAAGAGAATGAATTATAGGAGGTGACACTGTCATTAAATATTTATAAAAATTCTTGCAGAAAGGAGCCCTAACAGGGATCACAACACACAAACTCAAGATCGTATTATTACTATATAATTTCCCCCTACAATGCAAGATACTCATGACTTGGGAAACTCTCATAACTCACTGCTCACTCTGAACTTGGTTGGTTCCATTCTCTTATAGAGATTTTCAAATTCAATCGTCTAAAGCAGAAACAGCTGCACTGGACTTTGTTCATGCTGGAAAACTGACATTTCTCTAGCAAGCGCCAAGTGCAGTCTCAGAATTACAGTATGTCAGACTTTATCCAAAAGGAGATGCTCTTATTTTCGTACATCATCCAAATGTTGTTCAGAAGAAACTGCAAACAAGATCCCTGAAGTCATATTAACCAGTGTCCCAAAGGAACAATTATGGCTGTCCACATATTGTTCGGTCCAAAATATTCATTTCATAGCAGAAGTAGTAAAGCAGGTACCAAAATGAGTTCTTCTCCTTTCAACAATTACAGGTGTTTTAGAATATTGTCGGATTAGCACTGAACATGATGTCTTCACAACTCCATGCCCTATACTGCTGCGAAGGTCAGAGGAAACATATTACTCAGAGCTAAAAGAAAAAGTATTCTCAGAGCAAGAGGAGGAAAAGTTCCCAGAAAGAGATAGAGTAGGAAGTGATTTGCACGAATGAGGAAGAACAAATGGCCTGTTGGACATTATTCAACTCTTTTCCATTTGTATCCACAGGAAGCCCTGAGTATGGGCTCTTAGACTGAATTGGCAAAGCAATTTCAGGTAAATTCCCCACTAGCAAAACCAGAGAGAAACAGGAAAAAGCCATGTCCAGAAGAGATTAGAATGCCCAACTCCACAATCATTAGGGGCAAGCTATGGGAAACGGGACAAAAAATCCATATGGTAGTAAATACAAAATCACAAACACAAAGATATGAACAAATATTCAATAAAAACTATCATCATCATAGAGGAAGACACAAAAATAGAAAATATAGTAACTAACACCCATAGAAAGAGTTAATACAGTCAAAAGACAACTGGCTTAAATGTACTTAATATATTCAAAAGTATATGTGAGAATATTTGACTATGGACATTAATATATTGAGAGATACCTGAGATAACTGAAGAGGAAAGGAGTGAAACAGAAAGTCAAGTGAAAGAATTCTACCAAGTTACAATGCAAAAGGACATTAATTTTATAAAATATTAAAAAAGAATTTTCAGAAGGAAAAAAATTAAAAGACATATGAAGAAATAATGGAAGAAAAGCTTTCAGAGCTAAATAAAGACCTGAATCTTCAGACTTAAAGTGTCTCACAAGTTACAAATTGCTTGAATGTGGGGGGAAAAAGACCTCTTTTAGACACATACTGGTGAAATATCATAATTCAAAGGATAAAGAAAAAAATCTTAAGTGTTTTTATGGGGTGGGGGAGAGATGAAATAGAGAGGATACTTATTTGCTCCCTCCAAAAAAAATTACTAGGGGATAAACAAAATTAAGAGCTAGTTGTAAGATGTAATTTTTTTTTCACTTAAAAGGATTTGCCCCCTACCCCTAACATTCCTCCAAGTTAAACTTCTGTCTAAAATTATTACTGAAAAAAAATTAATAATGTGCTAGAAATACAAGCTCTCAAACTGGTAGCTGGTGGGGAGTGGGAGATGGAGGGTGGTCAAGATGATAGAAATCATGTACATAAGATAAGTTATCTGAGGGAGGGGAACAGATACTAACTAGCTATTAGTAGGAAAATATGCTTTAATTTATATAAAGAAATAGAATGATAACTATTATTATATAAACAGGAATATAATTTCCAGAGATAACTGGTAAGGGAAGAAAAGGAAACAAATTTAATTCCAAACAAAGACAGAAAAAATAACAGTAATAATTATAATCAAGAACAAGAAAGCATGATAAAAACAGAAAACAAAGGAAAATGCAAAGAAAGAGAGTCCAAACATTTTAGCAATCATAAAACGTTTAATGGGTTAAATTTAGTATTTAGCATTTAGAGGTTTCAAATTGTAGGTGTTTTTTTTTTTAAGGTCCTCCTGCATGCTGCTTACAAGAAACCCACCTACAACATGTGTTAAGTTCCAAGAACACTTCAAATCAAACTCACCTGTACTTCTTTGATGGGAGTACTAAGGTGACATCAGAAGAATACTGTGCTCAAGAGATTACAAAAATGAAAACAAATTAAATCTAAGCTTAATATAAAACAAAATGGCTCCCCAACAGAGAGTAACACCTAATGCCAACATGGTAGAAGGTTTCTAGTGATGGTGTTTAGAATTCTGCCACTTCCAGTTAATTGGTTACTGTAATTTGGGTAAGAGCACTGATGACCTGCAAATGAAAATTCCAAACAAAGCAGAGCTAAGAAAGACCTCTGGATGAATGAATAAAAGACTTTGGATTTTAAAAGATCACACCTAGATAAATAATGGACCAACTGCCACAAGACAAAATTCAAAAGAAACACAAAAAAATCCTGGGCTCCAAAATCTGGAGTGTAGAAGGCTCAGTAGGAATCTGTTGGCCTCACAGCTGGAGGTCCAAATAGACTAAAAGGTCTTAGCTAATGGTAAACTGAAGTCATTATTGTAAACTGGCTGCCAACAATTAGTTTGCTCTTGGGCTACACCCTTTCTATTCAGCAACCAATGGTCAGACAGAATCAAGCTTCAAATGTGTCTAGAGAAGGCTGAGGAGACTGGAGATGTAACTGCAAACAACTACAAAAAAGAAGCAGTGTCAGAAATCTGATGTTTCACTTTGTTAGAAATAAGCCCGTCAACCCAATCAAAGGAGGGACACAGAGACTTGGAGCACAGCCAAGCCAGGCTTTTATCACCATTGTTGCAAGAGTGGATGTCTGAGGGACAGGCACACTCTGGGCAGTTACAGCAGACAACTTATCTCCCAGCATGCAAGTCCCTCCCCTGATTCCTCATTGACTGAGTACTACAGAGGTCACAGCCTTACCCAGACATGGCCTGTGCCCATATAAGGCAAAAAGTAGTCTGATTGGAACAAGTCTACATTCCCTGAGGTGACACAGACACTTCAGTTCTTTGGCACATGCTCATTGCAAAGCCCATGAAAATAAGCCCGCAAAAGGGAGAGGGGAAGAAGAACCAGAAGCGCAGTATCCAGGGGTTTGGGACGCCAAGGGGTGGGGGGCAATTCATACATATTTCCAATAGGTTGTAAATCTACTGTTAACTAGACGGCTCAGCTTTTATTTGTATTTCTGAAAATGAATCATCTCCCTTACTTCTCATAAGTTGTCTTCAAATACTGGCAAGGCTGCCACGTGGAAAAGAAATTAAGATTCTCCCTGTCACTCCCAGAGTACGGAATTAGGACCAGTGCCTGGAAACTCCAGGAAGGAAGTTTTCAGTTTAATTTTAAAAAGTTTTTAATAGAAAAAAAAATTAAAAAAAAAAAAAAAAAAAAAAAGGGGCGCCTGGGTGGCGCAGTCGGTTAAGCGTCCGACTTCAGCCAGGTCACGATCTCGCGGTCCGTGAGTTCGAGCCCCGCGTCAGGCTCTGGGCTGATGGCTCGGAGCCTGGAGCCTGTTTCCGATTCTGTGTCTCCCTCTCTCTCTGCCCCTCCCCCATTCATGCTCTGTCTCTCTCTGTCCCAAAATAAATAAAAAACGTTGAAAAAAAAAATTTAAAAAAAAAAAAGTTTTTAATAAATGGAGATGTCCCTCAAACTGAAAATTTCCCATCACTAGACGTGTCTGGAATTGGACAATACTCAGTAGGTACGCTACAGGGATAAGCATTACTGGTATCAACAGCATTTATACTGTAAACAATTATTTTTAAGATAATTTCCAAACCTATGATTTATGTTGACTGGGGTGTGTATCTAAACTGAATCATTTATCCAAACTGCACCATGCTTCTAGAAGCAGGTTCTATGAAGCACATCATGACAAAAACAGACCACACCGTCCACGGTGCCTACCACCAGTATTAGACCATTTAGAGCTCCATTACAGTTTTATTTTGCCTCCTAAAAATTATACTTGAAATAGTCCATCTCCAAATGGTATCATAAGCAACCTGGGGTCATGATCAACGTCAATCTATTAGGTGCCCTGGTAGCCACTGAAATTAAACTTGCTGACTCATCACTTCTCTTGTTTTGGGTTGTTGTTGGGTTTTTTTCCTCTTCATATAGCACATAGTCAATGTTTTTATAATCAGCAACATGTCCTTGTTGTGAAAATAATGAAATACACAGGAATGGTTTCCTTGGGAGTTTCTATATCTCCCCTCCCCCTTGATATATCAAAATTGCTGCATTTTTCCATTTAAAACTTCCCAACTCCCTAGTGAGAATCACGGATACAGAAACTGAAACCCATTCTTGTGGATTTTGCAGGTAATAAAATACACCTTGTTCCTTTCTCCTTTTACCTTAGAACATACCGATAGATGGCTCTGAGGAAACAGAAATCCCAGAAGATTTTTAAGAGAGAAAAATCAAAACATATAGTTCTTTAGAGTCTAGAGTAATAAAGATTAGCAAAGTCTTGCACTCAAGAGAAGCAAGGCTACATGTCCTCATCACTAAGGTCTGGAAACAGTACAGTATATAAGTGGATCCCTTAGGATACTGGCTAGACCAGCCTTTCTAAGAATTCGAAGTACAAAAACAATGAAACAGTAAAAACTTTCTCCTACAGTTCACTTGATGATAAATGCTCATCTTTGAAGATAAACTGGAAGACAGGATGAAGTAGAAAGTGTACACACATTTATTTTTTAAGTCATTAGTACTTAAATAATTTTGAAAATGTAAAATTATCTTTGTTTCTCTAGTCTTACTTAGGCTGCTTTAGGCTCAAAGTTCAGAAACATGGCAGGTTACTAGAAGGGAAATTTCAGATTCAGCTTGGCAGCCATATCCAAAATGTTTAAATGCACAAACTGATTGCATTACTCAAACTTAGTATTTAACAATGTAATACGTCTGGCCAAAAATTGTCCAATGTGAAATTACACTACCCAGCTAAAAATTAAAAATATTTAGAGGTATAGTTAAGGAAACACAGATGCACAAAATGGCTTTAACTATTCTATATCGGTAACTGGCCATTCATTTAATTGATTTAAAATGAATTAAAGATCAAAAATATTCACATTTTCAAAAAAAAAAGAGGTTAGAGTGGAAGAGAGCCAAAGCATAAGAGACTCTTCAAAACTGAGAACAAACTGAGGATTGACGGGGGGTGGGAGGGAGGGGTGGGTGGGTGATGGGTATTGAGGAGGGCACCTGTTGGGATGAGCACTGGGTGTTGTATGGAAACAAATTTGACAATAAACTTCATATATTGAAAAAAAAAGATCAAAAATATTCACATTTTCTTCCAGGGTTCTGACATGTATAGCCTAAAAATAATTGATTCTGATCTCCCAGTGCCTCCCTAACTTTCCTCTGTCAGGCCTCAGTCAGTTGAATTCAATTAATCATGGGTTTTTTTTTGTTTTGTTTTCTGGGCTTTTTTTTTTTTTTTGGTTTGGTTTTTCATCTAATAGACTATTAAGTCCAAATACTTTGTAGAAACCTATGTATATCATATATGTAGAACTCACCACGGTTCTGAGAACATAGATCCAACTACAGATGCTAATAGTAAACATTCAGACTAACAGGTCTAGTGGGGGCAATTAATACATGAATGCAAATAAAACAACCTTCTTAAAGGACCCTACTGTAAGCAGCAATAAAACAGGGTGAGGGGCTTTGTGATGTGATGTCCAAAGCATCCATGGGGAAATTTGCTAAGAGAATACAAGTCTTTGAGGACAGGGATCGTGTCTCATTTATTGCTACATCAATAAGATCTAGTTTAAACTACAGAAAGAAGTAAAAAATATATTTCCCGTGTGGATGGATTAATGCATTTCCTATACAAATGCACTGAAATCCAGGCTGCAACAGTACAAAGGCACCTGGCTGACAAAGCAAATGGATACTCAAATCCAGGGCTACACCTGCCCATTGAAATGGCTGTCTTCTAATTTTCACAAAGCTGTGATAATGGGCTATCTATGGCCCTGACCAAAGAGATCTCTGTAATTGCTAAATCCAGGAGCTCGTCACAAACCACCTCTAACTGCAAACAAGACTTGAGGATACCCTCAATCCCATGAAACCACCATAGTGACCTTCTGGGACTGTGCCATCTAGCAAAGGACAGTCTTGCAGACTCTAGATCAATACTCACAGTCAAAAGGTGTTGCTCTCAAAGGCCTCTGTTACTGCTGCTAGTGCACTGCCAACTTCAGGAGACTCCATCCCCTGCGTCCACACTTTCCTCTCCCCCATCCCAACATGGACAATGGCAAAAATCTACATGTGCCTCTTCATGACCCAAGTTGTACAGAGGATATTTTCATCCAAATTAGTAACATGTTTTCCAAAGGATAGATATCCAAGTCCCAAGTGTGATAAAGCTGAGAAGCAGGGAGAATACTATACTTAGTATAACAAATTTGAGCTAACTTGAGTACTTTTTATCTGCCAGGCACTATGCTGAGGTGTTTATTTGAATTATTCCATTTAACCCTCCTGACCACACTAGGAAGTAGGTTCTATGCTCCTGACTTGACAGAAGGGCAAATTAAGCTTTACAAAGTTAAATACCAAGCACAAGGTCACACAGGTGCTAGGTGTCAGGGACACGACTACACAACACCCATGATCTCAGCTATTATCTTACATGCCCTCAACATCTTAGAACACAGAATATTCTTTGGTCCTTCACAAGGAGTAATAAACTGATATTCTGCTGTTACAAAAACATTCTTTGTCATTTTAGCCATGATTTACCATCTGTAATTCGTAGTAAAGCCATGCTTTACTGTCTGTGTCTTGTTTTTAAAAGCATATGTGGCACAATATGTACTTTATGAATTACAAGAACATAAACTAATCACACTGTAATATCATCTCTCATTTGTGTGAGAATTCCAAATTACAATTTCAAGTGTTTCCATCTATAAGTCATTAGGCATTCATTTTTGCATTATAAAAGTAACACACGTATATTAAAAAATAGACAAAACACAGAAAAGCAGAAAGAAAATACCATTCTACCAACCAAACGCAACTGTTAATGTTTTGAGAAACAGGCAATTCAGAGCTCAAAAATATAATTTCATTACTCATATAAACCTGATTTCCCCCACAAACCCATAATTCAGAATCAGGAAAAAAAATGTTTTCAAGTGTTGACAAGACCAATTTCTTTAAATATAATCCCCACAAGGAGGCCGAAGAAAATTTTGTTTAGCCATCATGAAAAGGCATTTACAATTTTCTTGAAATAAAAAGATCTGTTATCTCATTATTCCTCGTCCACTGTTGTCCATCTTCAGTGAACACTGAAAAAGCATGTTCATAAAAATTTTAGAAATGCATTCTACATTTCCCAGTAGACTAATTTCCTAAAGGATTCTATCCCACGTTAACTTAAACTCTATATATAGATGTCCTACGCTGAAATTCTTTACATGCCCCATGATGGCCTCAAACGGTGTTTCGGTATGTAAAAACATACAAAGAGCGAAATGAAAGACTTTACAATCACACCTGCCCAGCTGTCCCTTACTGTAGGCTCTTCCAAGCTACTAGCTTTCAGGGAGTTGGTGGCAGGCTGGGATGAGAGTCCAGGTTTCCCGTTTCCTAGTCTAGGGCCTTCCTGGGAATAGTAAGAGCATTTATTGATTTAGTATTTGACATGTAAGTATTACTATTACTGTTTAAATGGCAGTATAGAAATGACACATAACTTAGACAGTAGGTACCTACTTGGCCCACTACACACTACTCACCTGCTTGCTTCCATTAAATAGACAGACTTTGCATTAGGTTCCAGGTGCCTCTAATTCCCTGCAAGAATATGAACCCTGCCTCTTCTTTTCACCCCTGCTCCCTCCTCATTCCAAAGAAACCCTAGTAGGAACTCTACCTATACCATTCTAGTGAAGACAGTGACCGTGTCATCCCTGCTTCCCCCAGTTTTTATTTCACTCTTTCTCATTTCAAACCTTAGTCCAAAGGTGCTAGCTCACAAGTGTTTTGAACAGCAGAACTGTCAAAGGAGCTATAAAACGGAGAAAAGGCAGACTGCCCAAGGCAAAGGGAAATTTCTCCAGAAAGTGGTGAAGTGCATACATTCTCAGGACCCTAGGTGTTAATCTTCTCCACAGTGCCTCTCTCTAGAATCAACTCTCTCTTCTTGCCAAGAAACCCTTCAAATCATATTCAACCCTTTCTAAAGATTGATACATGGTAGCATGTCAAGTGTCAGTCAAAAATGGTTGAAGAAACTAAGTGACACATCAGGCAGTGACTGATAATTCTAAATTTAAATCAGAACTATTTTTGTATTATGCATTTTTTTCACTTATAGAAATTTACAAAATGTTATTTTTATATAATAAATTGAAGGGAGTTTCCCATGAAAGAAAGAAAGAAAGAAAGAAAGAAAGAAAGAAAGAAAGAAAGAAAGAAAGAAAGAAAGAAAGAGAAAGAAAGAAAACTGCCAATTGGCTATTTATAGATTTACTAAACTGAACTTAGCAACTTCTAAGAATCCCCCTAGGATAGCCAAGCACAGGGTGAGCGCTTGATCATTATTTGATGACTGGCTGAACACTTACAAAGAATGTTCCTGTCTTAATATTCTATTTAATTCTGGATACTACTGGAAAACACAGGCCTAGACATATCCCACAAAGTGGAATCAAATTCTCTTCCTAATAAAGTAGCAAAATACATATATAATAGGATTTTGTATTTTTGAAAGTATTTCAAAAGTTGTTTCAATCATTGAATCATCTATGGATTTGAAAGTTATAACAATATGACACCTACATTCTGGTGTTTATATTTGCCCCAACAGTGTAATAAAACATTTAAAAACTAAATTTCCAAAGAATATTTTTAGAACAACTTTCTAAAAGCTCAAACTTCACTAGAACTTCCTTTTACTTTGGATTTAAAAAAAAATTGTTGGTCCTTTATCTTTTCTTCTTGCCACCGATAACTCTAAAAACAGTTAACAAATAGCATAACTTTGCAATCATGGCTGAATTGACCTAGATCAAAACAACACACACAAATCAAAACAAAAACTAAACACTGAATCAAACACAAGCAACTGGCAGGATTCCCAGAAGGTCACTAAACTTGGACTTGAGAAAATTGTCAACGTTTCCTGAAATTTTCAAAGATATCTCTGAGTTTTTTCATTAGAAAAACCAAAATGCCAAAGAAACAACAAAGAGAAAAAACTAAATTGAATCATTAGAAAAGACAAACCTAGTAGGAAAAAAATCCTTTCCCCAACTGACAGCTATAAATTTATTAGCTTGGCATTGTGGACATATTGTTTTCTGTGGTTTTCATTAAGAAAATCTTTTGAATAAATAACTCTGAACGCAAACTGGTTAAGTGGGATGGGTAGATCTGTAGCATTCCAAAAGCATTCTCGATCTTGGATTATGTGCCTTTGACACATCATCTGACTTTTCAGAAGGCAAAGTAGTTGAATGAAAAATGTACTGAGTAGAACACAGGAAATCTGATTTGTTATCCAGTGCTATACATGAGCCTTTCACCAAGAATGATGCCTCCAAGCCTCCGTTTCCTCTTTATATTACAAAAATTATAATACCCTTTAGCTTCTAAAAATTCTGAGTACCTGGGAATCCCACGGATATTAATATGTGATGTTACAGAACATGTTAAGAACATGATTACTCCTTTTCACAGTACATTAACCCAACTGATTATTTTTTAAATCAGCTTGGGCACCAAAATTCTAAAAAAATCTCCTCAGGTGATACCAACGTGCAGTCAAGCCTGGGAACCAGTGGGTTAAAGCAAGGATTCTCAAAGTGTGGTCTTTGGCCAGCAGCAAAAGCATCTGGGAACTTTTAGAAATGGTATTCAAAATGTTGTATTATTTTCTGAGAAACTTGAAGTACTTCACTTATTATGAAACAAATTCCCCCACTATTTAATACAGAAAAGCCATCACATGAACATAACCTATACTATTTTTTTCTTAGGATCCAATTTTCAGAGGTAAAAACAGAAAAGAGAGCTGCCACTTAAACCATTCATTAATGCCAAGATAAAATAACGGTAAATTCTTATTAAGCATTTACTAAGAGTCAGGTTTATACATGCTAGCTCATTTACTCCATACAACCCTGCTGAGGGAGGTAGTGTTTCCCCAATTTTACTAATGAGGAAACAGATGCAAAAAATAAAGGTATATAACTTACCCAAGTTCAAACAACTAATAAGTGGCTAGGCAGCATGGCCGAACAGTGTCCTCAACCATAAGATGGAGAAGAAAGTTAGGGAACTCGGCCTCCATGTCTGATTCTCTGAGTGAGACCGGATCACGTGCCAGGAATAAACATTCCTCCTTTGTTTCTCACAAAAATGATAATGAATCTAGCTAAAGAATTACTACTGCATGCTAAGAAATATAATCCAAAGATAATAAATACAAAGTAAAACATAGATCCATTCCAGTGATGTGTTTTACTCACAAGACTTTCAAGATTGGCCTTCATAGTAAAACCAACCACTTTGGAACAAAATAGGCCCCTGAAACCAAGTAAATGAATGCCAGGTAACTCTCATCAAAACCCTTCTCTAAGTGAGCCAGGTTATGTAAATCAAATGCAATTAAGCTAGCCTCTCAAAGAGGATCTCTGCTCCAGTCCTTATGCCTAAAAGTTGAGAATCCTAAAATCACCGTGGGGGCATTGCAGCATTGATCATTCCTAATTGGCCACTTACCACAAGCAGTGCTGCCACATCCTGTCACTGCAAATTGCGACATCACAGGCTCTCTTGGTTCTTCAGATAAATTATCCAGAACACATAATTTGATTACTGGAAGTTTGAATTTTCTTCCACATGCCCTTCATTTTCCCCATCAAGAGATGTGCTTCTGATCTCTCCTCCCACCCCCACAGCTACTTCTCATCTCATAATGAGTGAAACAGAACACTGTACTTCTATGAAATTGTAATGACATTTACCAACATTAAGTTCTAATTATATTCAATTTGATAACATTCAATTGTAATTTCAAAAGTATCCTAATAAAGACCTGATTTCGCAAATGAAGGAGTTACTAAGATGCTTATGTGCTGGAACCTCCATTAGAGTTTAGTCTTCCAGAAGAAACGTAAGATTCGTAATAGGCAGGTATTGTTAGTTAGGTGTGAGGGTGGAGTAATAAAGCAGACGCTGGCCACACCCTCAGAGCCACCCCAAGGGTTATCATCCACACCTTCAGAGCCACTTCTAAGGGCTAAAAGAACAGGAAAGGCCTAGCCACAGAGCTGACTCAAAAGTCACAAGGGGACTTCTAAGAGCTGAGAATGAGCGCAAAAGGTGCAACTTGCCCATAAGTACCTTTAAGGTCACAAAGAAAGCTCATTAGACACAGTAATAGTATAACCTCTTGCATTCAAAGATGCAAGATAAAGGCACTTTAAGTTCAAAATCTAATATTCGCTTTATCCCTGAAATCAAAGGATAATCAAGATTAATTTCCAGGTACAGAATAATCTGGCATCCTTTTTGGAATTGATACCCTATTTTTTCATGAGAACTTTTTGGTCCAGATCAGTTCCAATCAAATACCCAGCAAAGAATTGCTTTTTGTGTATGTGGTTTGAAGCATTCTGAAGTTATTGCAGTTCAGGAGGAAAAGGATTCTTAAATTACCTCACCTACCCTTTTTGCCAGTTTAGGCCTGTCCTTGCTGTGTCCTCATTTTGCTTTCCCTGATATTGTCTTGAACAAACCTTGATGTAACTGGATAAGGTTTCATTCTATTCTCACTCACAAGTACTTAAACACCAGGGGCGCCTGGGTGGCTCAGTCAGTTGAGAGTCCAACTTCGGCTCAGGTCACGATCTCACAGTTCATGGAGTTCAAGCCCCGTGTTGGGCTCTGTGCTGACAGCTCAGAGTCTGGAGTCTGCTTCAGATTCGGTCTTCCTTTCTCTCTGCCCCTCCCCCACTCACGCTCTATCTCAAAAATAAACATTAAAAAAAAGTTTTTTAAATACTTAAGAAACACCAGATGGTACTTCTCAACTGGTTCTCTTGAATGCCACAGCATGCCACTTTTAGATGCTCTTTTACCATCTGAATTTTCTTTTGTAAGGAATGATACTGTGGAGGGCCAGAGTTCAAGACTATTTAAATGTGAATGTTAATAGATTATAAAATCCACCAGATGTTGAGATACTTCACCACAGATAGTGAATAAAGACTAGTTGATTTGAAGCTAATCAAGTAAAAAAAAAAAAAAATTCTAGAAAGTTCCATGAAAAACATGCAATAATATTACAAAAATAATTTGAAAATATCCCTGTGTTCACATTCTGGTAAAAAGCAAATACTGTAAATTCTAAGGGTTAGGTTGACATGTGAATACAACATCTAATTACATTATCAACATATTTTTCATTTCAAAAAGTATTTGGGGATTAGGTTTTTTCTTAGTTTGAGTGTCGTGTGTGTATTTCAAGCTAACAAATATTTACTATTTTAAACACTTCAGTATTATTTCATTTAACTTTGACAACAATGTGAGAATTAAAAGTATGCATTATTGTACTACCACAGTCCCCATTTTACAGATGAGGAAAGTGAGGCTCAGAAAAGTTATGCAACCCTCCCAGAGCACAGGGAAGCAGAAGAGCACATTTTGAACCTGAGACTTGAGCCTCAAAGCCTCCTGTTCGTAACCACTACCTGTATTTTCCCCAGTTCTCTAAACACAAGCTCGGTACCTGTCCCTTAGCAAGCCTATATACTACAGTCACAAACTCGCACAGCAAATACCAGCTTGGAAAATAAACGTTCTCTGTACAGGATGTCTTGCTACAGTTAGCACTGTGTTCACCACACCACACATGTGCTGGGGCTGGAGTCATGCCTATTCTAGCTTTTTATTCCAATGTCAGATTTTCTAATCCATTTAAGCTTATTTGCAAAGTCATTCTATTTCTGTACTAATGACTTAGAAACAGCTGGAATCTTTTCAGCCAAAATTTTGAAATCTCAGATCTCTACTAAAAGAAAAAAGGAACCACTTCAGATAATCCAGAGACCTGCAATGCTGAATTCCCTTTCACTCTGGAGAACTGGCATAAATTCCTTAAACCTCCAACTGCTTTAAAAAAAAAAAAAAAAAGTCCTGTAATGTACACTGATGACAGGGATGATCTGGAATCTTGTCGCTGGGAGCCAAAGATTCATGTTATTACAACTAGAAAACTCCTATGTACATTTCTTCTTTGGCTTCATTTCAACTCTAAGAATATAAAATTCCTATTCTCCCCTAAAGTATGCAAATTCCACTATGTCAAAATTGCTCAAGATGATAGCTAAGTCTCTATACCCTTTATAGGATCCTCCAAAGTTCCCAGTATGATTTTTTTTTTTCAATATGGGTAAAACCCTACCAATGCATACCTCGGATTTTCCGAAAAGTATGGTTTCCTTCTCCTTCTGTGGAGGGGAATCTGCAGGTGTTTGCCCTTAACTGAGATCCAACCCAATAGTTTTCAAAAGCAAGCAAATGCTAGCATCACCTGGAGGAACTCAAATAACACAGAGAGCTAGGCCCTACTTTGAGAGTTTCAGTCTGTGCCCTAAAGTGTCCCTTCAAGTTCCCAGGTGAGGCTCCTGCTGCTGGCCAGAGATTACACTTTGAGAACCACTGCTTTAACTCACTGGTTTCCAAACTATTCCACGTGGAAATCACCTGAAAAGAGTTGGGGTTTTTTTTGTTTGTTTTGCTTTGTTTTTTGTTTTTTGTTTTTTGTTTTTTTAATGTGGACGCCCCAAGCCCCACTCCTAGACAGTCTGATTTAATTGGCCTGGGGTCTTGCTCAAGCACCAAGTTTGTGAAGCTCCCCCACGCGCGCGTACAGCGCAGGAATCTTCAAGAGCCTCTGGGCAGCGTCCTGCGCGTTCACCCACGCTCCCGGCGCGCCACGTGTGGACGCCACCGCCTCTTCCAAGGGGGACGTTGGGCTTAGGGGGTACCTCACCGCACAGCATTCGTTCTCGGGGCCAAACACCTCGAGGCAGAAATCAGCACCCAGCGAACCTCCCGTGATCCGTTAGCACTCAGTAACTTTGCAAGACAAACCCTGACATCCCAGCCTCCAGCCTGGGTGCGGGACTTACCTCTCAGTTCACCAAACGTTTCAGCGCAGGGAGAAACTGTACCCTCAGGCCAACCAAAACGTCAGGCTGCAGCCCCCCTGGAGGGCCAGCAGGGAGAGGGGAGAAGGCAGTGTCACCTTACCTGGCGCAGCGTCCAGGGTCGGGGTGGCGTCGCAACCAGCTGCGTGTTGCACCAAGGGTTCGGGGGCGTCCCAGGGAGTGACCTGCCCCAACCGGGGCAGAATCTGGGCCGAAGCGGGCTTGCTGCCCTCCGCCCCGAGCCCCGTCTCCCCGCAGCGACCAGTGCCGAGCGCCGCGGCTGTGAAGCCTGCTCTCAGCCCCCTGGAGGCGGAGCCCGGGAGATAAGGTTCGCGCTTCCCACCCGCCCCCTTTCCGGTGGGCAAGGCCAGAGGGTGGGTTTTGGATCGCGATCTCCAAACTAGTGGAACCCTGGTAGAAACACGCTCAGTTAAAATCCTGCCAGGACCAGAAAGTAGACGACTGGAGGGGCGGACTGAGGGACTCCCCGGGAAGCGGGAAGGTTAAAGGCGACTTTCAGAGGGTGAGAGGGCAAAAGCACCAAGGGAGCGAGGACCTGGGGAGCGTCGCCTGCACTCATCAGAGGTGGCCTGCCTCTCTTGGCCCTTGAGAACGGCCCCCAGGGGTCGCCAGGGTTAGTCACCCTGCTCCGCCCTCCAGCTGACTGTGGTACCTGTCTTTGACCTAAGGTAACAGCTACCAGAACACTTGAGGGGAGTTCACTTTCACATAGGTAGGCGGTTGCCTTTGCGGACCTAAAAGTTACAGGAAGTCCTGGAACAAGGTGACTGCCTTTGTGACAATAAAGGAATACTCATTTGTTCTGTCCATTACTCACAGAGCGCAAGAAAGTTCTTTCACTGTCCTGTGTTTAGAATTCCATTGTGCCCTGGCTCCCTTTACCCCCCTCACCTGTCACTCTCCCCACTTCTCACACTGCTTCCCCACCCCCATGTGGCCTGCTTGCCACCAGTGTGTTTTTCAGTTCCTGCTTCTCTTCATTCAGGTATCACATGCCTCTTCCAGACAGTCCTTCCTGAACACTATAGCCAAATGAAATTCACACAACCATTCACATTCCCCAACCCCACTTTATTTTCAACAGATTACTCACCACTCTTTGAAATTGTATTATTTGTTCTTTTGTTTTGCATCCATCTCAAGGTAAGCTCTATGAGCGAGAATTGGTTTTGTGCCTCACTTTCTGCATCTACAACAATACTTGGAACATAGTAGGTACTCAGTAAATATCAGCTGAATGAATGTGTGAACTAATTTATCTCCAGGGGAGAATGTTCACAAAGAAATGCCTTCCTTCAATAACTGAATCCTAAATTCAGGTCAGATACAAACATCTTGGGAGAATTGTCATTTTCTGCATTTCTTGACTCATTCATTTATACATTCATGTTATAGTCCATTGGTATGCAAATATGTTTCTTCCTAGGTCATATCAATGAAAACATAACAATTTCCCAATAAGGAGACATAGATAGCAGCTATATATATATATATATATATATATATATGTATGTGTGTGTGTGTATACATATATATATAGCTGTAATTATCTGGGGACATATTCAATGACTTCTTAGATTTTCAAAACATGACCCTCTGCTTTTCATGTATTAAATGGTTAAAAGCTTTCCATGTATTCCCATGTCTACATCTCCAACCCACTCTCTTTCTCCAACTTTTAGCTGGACATCTTTATTTGTATGAATGACAAGCACTTCAAATAAAATGTGGTCAAGCCTGAGTTTATTATCTTTGTTTTCTTCTTTAGAAACCTGCTCCTCCTCTCTGCCTTCTTGCCTTTCTCAAAGTCACCACCAGTCATCCAATTGCTCAAGCTAGGACTTTGCCTCAGTCTTCACTCTAAAGTAAATATGACCCTCTCCTGATGAAAACACTAACATGGTTTTCCTTTGCTCTTAAGCTCTGAATTCCTTAACGTGTCTCCACGACTTTTCTCCACACTTAGGACTTGCCGCTTCCTCTCCACCTTCTCAACCCCTTATCCTTGAAACACTAGCCATACTTAACTTCCGCTGCCTCGAACCCTCCGTGGCCAGACTTCTGACTTTCAGAAACTCTGAAATAATGCATTTGTGTCATTTTAAGCTGCTAAGTTTTGGAGAATTTGTTATGTGACAATAGAAAACGAATACGGTGACCATAAACCCAGATATTCTAGCAAAGTCTGAATTCCCTGGGCTATTTTCTCGAATAATATTAATTAGATATTAAAAATAAATTATTGTATTCCTCAATAAATACCTTATTTATTGGGGCCCCTGGGTGGCTCAGTCAGTTAAGCATCCGACTTCAGCTCAGATCATGATCTTGCAGTTCGTGAGTTCGAGCCTGGCATGCTGACAGCACAGAGCCTGCTTCGGATCCTCAGACTCCCTCTCTTTCTGCCCCTCCCCAGCTCGTTCTCTCTCTCTCTCACTCTCTGTCAATAAATAAGTAAACTTAAAAAAATATTTATTATTTAATTTTTATTTGTTTAATAAACATATTTATTATCTATTAAACACTTTAAGACTTGTCCATAAACATGTAAATTTAAAATTTAGAAAACAGAACATGCTTGCCAAATAAAATTTCCCAATTTTTGTTTTAGGACATTATTGTATCAAATCTATAATATAGCCTCTTCCTCCTCAGTAACAGAGAGCTTAGTCATAGATCCCAAAACCAGAACAGAAGAGACCAAAAAAATCCTTCATTTCCTTTACAGTCCCCTTTATCTCATCTTGGCCCCATCCAAACCCAGAATATGGATATAGAAGGAACTGTGTTACAAAAAGATTGCCTATAATTGATATATTGCTCTCTTAGAAATGCCTTCTGCCCTGACTATTCAGGGCTTAATCCTGCTCAAGCCAATAATTTTTCCTGTTCTCCAGAAGAATAAGCCTATATTATTGCATTTTAAATCTCAAATTTGCAACAGCTAAAACATATTTAACCAATCTACCACAGCTGAGCCACACAGCGACAACTAAAAGTCAGTACCATTGAGAAGCAAGTGTCATATCTGTATTGCTCACCATTATATTCCCATGTGAACAATAAACAAATATTTATTGAATGAACAAATTGGCTAATGTGACAAGACCAAGGGAGAATAACATGAGTGTATATACACTGAATGCACTGATGTTGTTCCAAGCATCAGGCTAGTCTTTTGGGATAGAGCTGCGAACCAAACAAGCCCCTGTCTTCCTTCAGAAGTAGCTAAAATCACCCTCAGTTAATGCACCATTCACAAAGGCAGCAGTTCTCCAATACTCTCTCTTGGATTGCAGGCAGGATCATCCCAAGCCAGTCTTACCCTTTAAATCAAAGGCAGGCATGAAGGGAGTGAGAAGTACGATAGGCAGCTTGAAAAGGAAAAGGTGAATTACCTGACAGTCTTGGCAATGCACATCACAGAAAGCAACTCTGGATGAGTTCAACAGCAAAGGAATGTATTAGAAAGATAGTGGCCACAGAAATGATAGGAAGCCTGGAGAATCAGGCTCAGACAAAGACAGACTGGTCGGGCCAAGATTTGTGCAGCGATTACTGCCCAACAGTCCGGTAAAGGCAACACAGCATGAGAAAACAAACTGTGTCTATTCTTCCTGCTCATGCAGCACTCTGCCTAAGACCCAAAGTCCAGAGAGAGAGTCCAGTTAGCCTGGCTTGGGTTCTAAGCCCACTCCCTCATCTGGGGATCTGACAGACCCGAAGCCAGTGGTGGAGAAACATCTGATCCCAGTACACCAGCGGACAACCAGAAACTAAGCATTGTCTGATCAACCTGACCGTAAAATCAGCTGTACCCAGTAGCACTCCTTCAAATGCAGTGTGGACTTAAGTAGTTCCCAAAGTCATGAGGAAATTGCTTGACCAGGTGGCCAACCTTGAGGCAGTTCCCATGTGAGGACTATCCAGGGTGCTAAATGAAGAGGCTTAGGTCACATGCTCCATCCTAGGAGTCAGGAGCGGAGCCGACCCAGGGCCCACAGACTGGAAGAGGGAGATAGCGTTTCTTCAGATAGAATCAGGGCTCTGTTAACTAAAAAAGAGGAAATAAACCTGAGAGAAGGGGATATTAAAAAGCAACAAATGTTCACCACATTTACACCTTTTGCTGTTCAGGCTCCAAATAAAGTTTTTTCCCAAGTGAAGAGAACCCAAAACCTCATCAGACATGCAGCTCCAAATCCAAGATGTGCATTTTTCTTGGTCAGGTTTACATGGTCCAACAACCATGACTAAATGATAAAATTAACCAATATCAATATTAGAGAGAGAACAAGTAACTTCAATAAAGACCCCCGATTTGGTTAAAAAAAAAAAAGAGAGACAGAGAGAGAATAAAATATATACCACCACTACTGTCAATATATCCTGCTAAGCAGGAACAGCCAAGACTGTTCCATGGAAGAGAAGTAGGTGTCCTGGTCAGCACACTAGTAGCTGCTAATTCTCTCCCAGGAGCATCTCCTTTGATCACTGATCAAAGGACATTGTTGCCAAGGTTGAGGTCTATCTGAGAAGACAACTTCCTTTAAACTCTAGGAGGCTTCTTTCAATTCCCGAGGCTAGAAACTAAAGGTCATTAACTTATCGAGTCATGTCCTTGAATCTAAACATCTACTGAGGATTCCAGTTTCCGGAAAGTAGTTTCAGTGTTCTGACCATCTCCTAGCCTCCATTTAAGCAATTATCAACAGGAATGTGGGGTGGAGAGTCTTGTCCAGTCTGACCTTTGACTCCAAACAAGAGCCAACTACATTTTTGCAATAAATGTCATTATCCCCTCTGACAATCAGACACTTCATAACAAGAGGTACATGCAAGGGTCCTGGAGAGTAGGCTTCTTATTTCCTTCTGTGGTTCCTACCTTCCTACTGTTGATCCTACAAGCTTTATCATTGGCCAGAGAACTTGGCTTTTCCAACTATCCAAGTCCCCAGAGCACCAGGCTTTATGCCATTTCATTTTATAGGCTGCATTCAGTGACTATAAGAAGGCTTTCTTTCACCCAACTTTTCCTGTTTTTGAAATGAGTTTTAGCTCACGTGTCAATTTCTTCTAGTGTCCTACTAAAATATATCCCCAAAACATCAATACCTTCACATTTACCTTCTGTGTTTCTGAAAGACTCAAATGGTCTGAATCCCAGTTTACTACAGGCTACAGCTTAACAACCTTTCCTCCTATTGCATAATAATGGTGGCCAACTTCCTAGCCCTGGATAGCACCTTTTCCACCCTCCATCCTCCCTTGCCTAGATAATTTTACATTTTAAGCATTGTGACTTGTATCACCCTACTTCTGGCCCCAATTTCTGTATCAATTAGGGCTTTCTGGTTACAAGCACAGAAACTATTTCCAATCTACACAGAAAATGAATCATTTTGAAATATATGAGTAGGTCACAGAAGGTCTGGAAAACTACATTAGGAAAAGAAGAACCAGATGAAATCACAGATAACAGAACTATTTAGCATGTTTAAAAGGATACCACTGGTGGTAGAAATGAGCTACTTTTCCCATTCATATATTAATCTACTCAATGTATAAAGATAGTGAATTTTATTGGCCTAGGTTGGGTCATTAGTCAACCCCTTAGATTAGGAAAGAACAAGACATCTAATTGTACTGGCCTACTAAAACTGCCTACCATGGGGAAGAAGAAATCCACAAAGGAAATCAGGATGCCTGGTACCATAAAAAGAAGGAATGAGTGCTGTGTGTGCAAGACAAAATAATACAGCTACTATGGAGAAAGGAAGGCTATGCTATTTCCTTAGGACTTTTTCAGAACCAACTATAGAGACTACTTTCTATTCCTTTCAACACCTACATTCTTGTATCATACACACACTTTGATGGTTAAATCCAAAGGGTTAATATACACTGATTGTATTCTAAGTAGGTATGGCATATAATAGCCCTACTGTGGAAATAACTGGAAAATACTTCACATCCCAAAGGTCCATGATTTTTCAGTAGTGATTCTAATGGTCCCTAGTTTTGGCCCCCATGATAACATTACTGGAGCACTCAATCCACGGAAGAAATCATCCACACAGACTGGTTTGGGGATGGACAAATGACCCAAATTAGGCCAGGCAGAGATCTCTCTGGAATTGTGGAAGGGAGGGAAAGAGGAGTTTTTGTTGTTGTTTTTCTTGGATTTTGAACCTTAGGGACCATGTAAGTCTGAATCTTCCTGGAAGACTATAACTGAGAATGGAAACAACACAGACATCAACAGAAACACAGGAAGAAAGTACAATCAACAGATATCAGTTGAATATCTACATCCAGCCATTACTGAAGCTAGGCCTACTTCTAGATTTTTTCCCTTAAGTCAATAAATCCCTCTTTTGTTTAAACCAATTTGAATTGGGTTTCTGTTACTCTCAGTGAGAAGAGTCCTAAACTGAACACTCAAAGCTGAAAGAGCCTTAAGAAAACAGAATGTCAATATAAAATCATTTAGTGTCTATTACTAGGTATTTATCCAAAGAATACAAAAATGCTGACTAGAAGAGGCACATGCACCCCACTGTTCATAGCAGCACTATCAACAATAGTGAAATTAAGCAAAGAACCCAAAAGTCCATCGGCTGATGAATGGATAAAGTAGATGTGTGTGTGTGTGTGTGTGTGTGTGTGTGTGTGTGTGTATACACACATACACAATGGAATATTACTAGGCAATCTAAAAGAATGAAATCTTGCCATTGGCAACAATGTAGATGGAACTAGAGTGTATTAGGCTAAGTGAAATAAGCTAGTCAGAGAAAGACAAATATATGATTTCATTCACATGTGGAATTTAAGAAACAACAGATGAACATGGGGGAAGGGAAGGAAAAATAAGATAAAAATAGAGAGGGAAGCAAAGCATAAGAGACCCTTAAATACAGAGAACAAAATGAGGGTTGCTGGAGGCAAGGTAGGTGAGGGGATAGACTAAATGGGTGATGAGCATAAAAGGGATCGCTTGTTGGGATGAGCTCCGGATGTTGTATGTAAGTGAGGAATCACTATATTCTACTTCTGAAACCAGTACTTACTATATGTTAACTAAATTGAATTATTTAAATAAAAATATAAATTAGTTAATAAATACCATGTTTTGTTATACATGAAAAAAATCATTTTGTATCTTAAATCCTTCTTAAATTTATAGCTTGAGATGCTAAATATCATTGCTTAATATTAGAGCTTGACATCAAAAATGAATATTTTTATTCCCTTTAAAATTCCAAGATCCCAGGGCACCTGGCTCAGCAGTTAAGTGTCCAACTCTTGATTTCTGCTCAGGTCAAGATCTAGGATTGGTGAGATTGCTACACTGGGCTCTGAGCTGACAGCATGGAGTCTACCTGGGATTCTCTGTCTCCCTCTCTCTCTCTGCCCCTCTCCCACTCTTTCTCTCTCTCAAAATAAATAAATAAACATGTTTTCAAAGTAACAAATGTACATAAAAGCCCAAAAGCTCAAGATAATTTGACTCATATTCTAATTTTGTTGGGTGACCTACAGTTATTATTTCCTACAGGTTCTCAGATCGAAATGTGAGACACCTAAATCATCAGGAAAAGTTGCAAAAAAGTACAAATACACCAAAAGTGCAGTCAGAAAGAGTTAATTATTCCATTTCATAGCTTCTCTTTTTTTCATTCAGAATCCCAAGTTCTTCTAGCCAAGAGAACACTGAATGAATTCACATTCCCCAAAGTTTGGGTCACATTTCTTACATTTTTATTTTAGGGCTAAAAGGCAAATTCAACTTCCCTAGATTTAAACCATAACAGAAATGAGTAACTACCCTATTTCCAGCCAGCTGTGGCAATGATTTCTTGTTAGACCCCTTTCCACAGAAACTCTTCAAAAGATGCTTCATTATGGTTGTTATTGTCAAGATGGAAGAGGCGATTGGCTTTTGTGGTGAAGTCATTTATATACAGGCATCATCAAAAGTAAAAGGAAGATAAATTCTTTGTTGGTTAATTTACTTATGATGGAAATTTTGTATCTAAAGTGAAAGTACATATTCAGTACTGGTGTTCCTTTGAGTTACAGTTAAAAGTTGGAAATAGAGGGGTGCCTGGGTGGCTCAGCCAATTAAGCATCTGACTTTGGCTCAGGTCACGATCTCATGGTTCATGAGTTGGAGTCCTGCACACGGAGTCTGCTTTGGATTCTCTGTCTCCCTCTCTCTCTGACCCTCTCCCACTGTGCTCTCTCTCTCTCTCTCTCTTTCTTTCTCTCTCAAAAATAAATAAACTTTTTTTAAAAATTGGAAATAGAGGCCTGTCCACAAGGATTCCACAAATCCCTGAATTCCTTATAGACATGGTTAGTAATGGGCTGGGATAGATTAAAAGAGAGAGAGAGAGAGAGAGAGAGAGAGCTCACTTCCCATTAACTTTGAAGTCGGCAGTGATATGTATCAAATTAGTGTTTCAAGTTCCAATGGATGTGTGAGTGTGCATGTGTATGTGTGGGGAGGGGGGGTAGAATGAGAAATATTTGAAGATACTGAAGTTATTTAATGTATTTTTCTAAAAATTTTGTATTTTCTAGAAATACTGGTTCTTTAACTTTTCTTAAAGGTCATATTTTATTCCCCTGAGGGTTTGCTTAGCATCACTCTGAGATTGCTTCAAGGGTTGCATAGGACTCTGAATAATAAATAGTTCATACAGGGAATTATCAGTGATAACCACTTGGAGAAGACATCCTACAGTGTTCTGCTTGCTTTAAAAAGAAAAGACAATCCAGGGCACCTGGGTGTCTCAGCCCAGTCATTTAAGCATCTCTGACTCTTGATTGTAGCTCAGGTTATGATCTCACGGTTCATGAGTTGAAGCCTCACGGCAGGCTCTGTGCTGACAGTGTGGGGCCCACTTGGGATTCTCTCTCTCTCCCTCTCTTTCTGCCCACGCCCCCTACTTGTGTTCTCCTCCTATTTTAAAATAAATAAATACATAAATAAATAAAAAAGAGAGATAACCCTATACTGTTTAATTCCCAAATCATGTTAATAATCCTAGATTTTTTTCTGTCATAATAAGTCATTTATTATCCAACTTACATTTTCCCCCAGGTAAATGGCTCACACTCATTCCCTTACATTTCAGTTCTGTTTAATTCCCAATACTTTGTTTTTATATAAGTCACTTTGACCAGATTTAAGAGAGATTTCATCATATGCCTTATGAAAAATTAGGATGTTGATGAAATGATACCTATGGTCCCTTCCCAGATCTAAAGTGCTTGAACCTCTGTGGGACAGGCAAGCCATAGTCCTAATCAGACATTATAACCTGCATTTTGTTTTCCTACTTCTCATGTTCTCTAAATCAGAGCTAATTGAACAAACTGTATTCTAGATTCATTACTCTCTTTTTCAATTCTGGGTATAATATCTTTCTTTTCTAACCTTCTAGACTTATTGTTGTTCTTAAAAGGGAGAATGTATGTGTACTTAGTGTCTATATAGATTTTGCCCCAGTCTAACTGCACAGAGCCCTGTAAAACTAATCTTTTCTTAAAGACATACATGACTCTTTTCATTAGATGCAATCTCTAGAACTTGCCATCATAAATTAGGCCACCTGCCTGCCTGACATCTTGTTGTAAAGGAACAGGGAGAGAAATATCTCCCTCTCGCTCTGCCAAGGTTTTTCCCTGGCCAAAAGCATACTCAGGAAGCCTCAGTGAAGCAGCAAAGGGCGGGGATGAATGCCTTGGCTTGGCTGTCTGCCTACCTTGCAGAAATGCCAAGTTATTCAAAAGAGCAGTCCCTTTTCTGTAGCAGATTCATCTGCTAGAATCTGTGTACAGGAGAGATGTGGCTTTCCCCTCAGGCATTTCAGGAGCTCAACTTTGATAAAGCCTTTGAGCCTGAATTTGAAAAAGCCACAATGTACCTGATTTAAAAAAAAAAAAAAAAAAAAAGGAAAACAACAAAGGTTTAAAGAGAATCCCAGCCCATTTCTCACCATAGCTGGGCTCTGAGAGATGTGATACACAGGGTAATCACAATCGCTATATACTTTCCGCAAACGTGAACCGTGACAATTCTGAGAGGTCTGCTTGGCTCAGCTAAAAGATCCTCACCCAAGGTTCTCATCTAGTGACTGATGAATTATAAGGGCATTAGGATTATAGAGTCTCCCTATAAGTTTTTCTGATTATTTTTCGTAAGGACAAGTTACAAGACTCTGGAGTATTTTTAGGAGGCACTTTAACCCATTAAATAGTTGCTGAATAAACATGAAGCTCTCTCGATGCCAAGCAGCCTAAGACCAGGCTAAAATTAAAGCTAATTCAATGGTCTCATATCTCTTTTCCACCCTAGTTACATTCGCCCTGCTCTTCTTTAAGGATCTGGAAAGCTTAGTCTGAGGATGACTTCCAGGGCTTCTGATCTACCCCCTTTATCTCTGGTGGATATAGGAATGTGGACAGAGATGGAAAATATTCATTTCATAGGCATCCATTGTGTTTTCTCTTCAAATACTAGCAGAATGAATCTTACTTCCTGCACTTTCATGTCTAGTGTCCCCTAAAAGTTTCTTACTTAAAAGGAATATATTTTCCCTATGAATAGAAAAAAATGAAAATTTTAGTGTCAAATTAGATCCTTGAAAACGTAACAAGTAAATAGTCAGAATCAGAATCAAGACATCACTTTTATGTAGTGCCAGAAGTAAAGCTTCAAAGAAAAAGAGATTCAAAACTATATCCTCCTTGGTATAATTAGTTTCATACTAAGGATGAGCAAAATCTAGACTTAAGATTTGAACCCTAAATATCTATTTTCTCACTCCACCAACCAAATAACATTAAATGAGGGTTTTATGGCCCTTTTCAAGGGCAAAGGTATATGCTTTTAGTCTCACATGAGAGTGAAACTAATAGTGCTTCCTCATCTGGAGGTAAATATATTGATCAATTGATGGAGAAATAAGTGTGGGCAGGTTCAGTTAGAATTTTAATGTTAAAAATGCTATAAATGACGTTCATAATAAAATGGAGGTGGCCACAGCGTGGTTTGAAGAGGCGAGGAGAGAACAGGTGAATTAGAAGATAAATTATGGAAAAATAGGAAGCTGAGAAAAAGAGAGATAAAAAATCCAGGAGTACGAGGGGAAATTAGAGAACTAAGTGATACAATCAAACAGAACGATATCCGTATCATAGGAATTCCAGAAGAGGAAGAGAGAGAAGGGCTGAAGGTATATTTGAACAAATCATAGCTGAGAACTTCCCTGATCTGGAGAAGGAAACAGGCATGAAATCCAAGAGGCACAGAGAACTTCCTTCAGACGTAACTTGAATTGATCTTCTGCATGACATATCATAGTGAAACTGGCAAAATACAAGGATACAGAGAAAATTCTGAAAGCAGCTAGGGATAAACAGGCCTTAACGTACAAAGGTAGACACAAAAGGGTAGTAGCAGACCTAGCTACTGAAACTTGGCAGGCCAGAAATGAATGGCAGGAAATCTTCAATGTGATGAACAGAAAAAATATGCAGCCGAGAATCCTTTATCCAGCAAGTCTGTCATTCAGAATAGAAGGAGAGATAAAGGTTTTCCCAAACAAACAAAACCTGAAGGAATTCATCACCACTAAACCAGCCCTATAACAGATCCTAAGGGGGACTCTGTGAGTGAAATGTTGCAAGGACCACAAAGTACCAGAGACACCACTACAAGCATGAAACCTACAGATATCACAATGCCTCTAAACCCATATCTTTCAATAATAACACTGAATGTAAATGGACTAAATGCTCCAACCAAAAGACACAGAAGGGTATCAGAAATGGATAAAAAAACAAGACCCATCTATTTGCTGTCTACAAGAGACTCATTTAGACGTGTGGACACCTTCAGATTGAAAGTGAGGGGGATGGAGAACTATCTATCATGCTACTGGAAGCCAAAAGAAAGCTGGAGTAGCCATACTTATATCAGACAAACTAGACTTTAAATTAAAGGCCGTAACAAGGATGAAGAAGGGCATTATATAATTACAGGGTCTATCCATCAGGAAGAGCTAACAATTATAAATGTCTATGCACCAAATTTGGAGGACCCCAAACATATAAAACAATCACAAACATAAGCAACCTTATTGATAAGAATGTGGTAATTGCAGGAGACTTTAGTACTCCACTTATAGCAATGGATAGAACATCTAGACAGAGAATCAATAAATAAACAAGGGCCCTGAATGATACATTGGATCAGATGGACTTGACAGATATATTTAGAACTCTGCAACGCAAAGCAACAGAATATACTTTCTTCTCGAGTGCACATGGAACATTCTCCAAGATAGATCACATACTGGGTCACAAAACAGCCCTTCATAAGTATAAAAGATTGAGGTCATACCATGCACACTTTCAGACCACAATGCTATGAAACTTGAAATCAACCACAGGAAAAAGTCTGGAAAACCTCCAAAAAACATGGAGGTTAAATAACATCTTACTAAGAATGAATGGGTCAACCAGGCAATTAGAGAAGAAATCAAAAATACATGGAAACGAATGAAAATTGGAAACACAACAATCCAAACGCTTTGGGATGCAGCGAAGGCAGTCCTGAGAGGAAAATACATTGCAATCTAGGCCTATCTCAAGAAACAAGAAAAATCCCAAATACAAAATCCAACAGCACACTCAAAGGAAATATAAGCAGAACAGCAAAGACAACCCTAAACCCCACCGAAGAAGAGAAATATAAAGATCAGAGCAGAAATAACAATATACAATAAAAAAAAACAGTAGAGCAGATCAATGAAACCAAGAGTTGGTTTTTGAAAAAATACACAATTTGATAAACCTTTAGCCAGGCTTCTCAAAAAGGAAAGGGAGAGGGCCCAATAGATAAAATAATGATGAAAATGGAATTATTACAACCAATACCTCAGAAATACAAGCAATTGTCAGGGAATACTATGAAAACTTATAAGCCAACAAAATGGACAACCTGGAAGAAATGGACAAATTCCTAAGCACCCACACACTTCCAAAACTCAAATAGGAAGAAATAGAAAAGTTGAACACACCCATAACCAGAGAAGAAATTGAATCAGTTATCAAAAATCTCCCAACAAATAACAGTCCAGGACCAGATGGCTTCCCTGGGGATTCTACCAGACATTTAAAGCAGAGATAATAGCTATCCTTCCCAAGCTGTTCCAAAAAATGGAAATGAAAGGAAAACTTCCAGACGCATTTTATGAAGCCAGCATTACGGTGATTCCCAAACCAGACAGAGACACAGAAAAAAAGGAGAATTACAGGCCAATATCCCTGATGAATACGGGTGCAAAAATTCTCAACAAGATACTAGCAAATCACATTCAATAGCATATAGAAAGTATTATTCAACACGATCAAGTGGGATTCATTCCTGGCCTGTAGGGCTAGTGCCATATTCACAAATCAATCATTGTGCTACATCACATTAATAAAAGAAAAGATAAGAACCATATGATCCTGTCAATCAATGCAGAAAAAGCATTTGACAAAATTCAGCATTCTTTCTAAATAAAAACCCTCGAGAAAGTCAGGATAGAAGGAACATACTTAAACATCATAAAACCATTTATGAAAAGCCCACAGCTAATATCATCCTCAATGGAGAAACTGAGAGCTTTCCCCTTGAGATCAGGAACATGACAGGGATGTTCACTCTCACCGCTGTTGTTTAACATAGTGTTGGAAGTGCTACCATCAGCAATCAGACAACAAAAGGAATCAAAGGCATCAAAATTGGCAAAGATGAGTCAAGCTTTCATTTTTGCAGATGACATGATATTATACATGGAAACCCGACAGACTCCACCAAAAGTCTGCTAGAACTGATACATGAATTCAGCAAAGTCGCGACAGAAAATTAATGTACAGAAATCAGTTGCATTCTTATCCACTATTAATGAAGCAACAGAAAAACAAATAAAGAAACTGATCCCATCACAATTGCACCAAGAATCATAAAATACCTAGGAATAAACCTAACCAAAGATATAAAAGATCTCTATGCGGAAAACTATAGAAAGCTTATGAAGGAAATTGAAAGAAGATTCAAAGAAATGGAAAAACATTCCGTGCTCATGGACTGAAATAAATACTGTTAAAATGTGTCAATACTACCCAAAGCTATCTACACATTCAAGGCAATCCCAATCAAAACTGCACCAGCATTCTTTCCGAAGCTAGAACAAGCAATCCTAAAATTTGTATGGAACCACAAAAGACCCCGAATAGCCAAGTAATATTGAAGAAGAAAACCAAAGCGGAAGGCATCACAATCCCAGATTTTAGCCTCTACTACAAAGCTGTAATCATCAAGACAGCATGGTATTGGCACAAAAACAGACACATAGGCCAATGGAATAGAGACCCCAGAATTGGGGACCCACAAAAGTATGGCCACTAATCTTTGACAAAGCAGGAAAGAATAGCCATGGAAAAAAGACAGTCTCTTTAACAAATGGTGCTGGGAGAACTGGACACACATGCATAAGAATAAACTAGACCATTTTCTTACACCATTCACAGAAATAAACTCAAAATGGATGAAGGACCTGAATGAGAGACAGGAAACCGTCAAAACTCTAGAGGAGAAAGCAGGAAAAAAACCTCTCTGACCTCAGCCACAGCAATTTCTTACTTGACAAATCCCCAAAGGCAAGGGAATTAAAAGCAAAAATGAACTATCGGGACTCATAAAGATAAAAAGCTTCTGCACTGCAAAGGAAACCATCAACAAAACTAAAAGGCAACTGACAGAATGGGAAAAGATATTTGCAAATGAGATATTGGACAGAGGGCTAGTATCCAAAATCTATAAACAGCTCCCCAAACTCCACACCCAAAAAGCAAATAATCCAGTGAAGAAACGGACAGAAAACATGAATAGACACTGCTCTAAGAAGACATCCAGATGGCCAACAGGCACATGAAAAGATGCTCAATGTCGCTCCTCATCAGGAAAATACAAATCAAAAACCACACTCAGATACTACCTCACGCCAGTCAGAGTGGCTAAAATGAACAAATCAGGAAACTATAGATGCTGGGGAGGATGTGGAGAAACAGGAACCCTCTTGCACTGTTGGTGGGAATGCAAATTGGTGCAGCCACTCTGGAAAACAGTGTGGAGTTTCCTCAAAAAATTAAAAATAGATCTACCCTATGACCCAGCAATAGCACTGCTAGGAATTTACCCAAGGGATACAGGAATGCTGATGCATAGGGGCACTTGTACCCCAATGTTTACAGCAGCACTTTCAACAACAGCTAAATTATGGAAAGACCTAATGTCCATCAACTGACGAATGGATACAGAAATTGTGGTTTATATACACAATGGAATACTACTTGGCAATGAGAAAGAATGAAATCTGGGCCATTTGTAGCAACATGGATGGAACTGGAGAGTGTTATGCCAAGTGAAATAAGTCAGGCAGAGAAAGACAGATACCATATGTTTTCACTCATATGTGGATCCTGAGAAACTCAACAGAAGACCTGGGGGGAGGAGAAGGGGGGGAAAAAGTTATAGAGAGGGAAGGAGACAAACCATAAGAGACTCTTAAATACTGAGAATAAACTGAGGGTTCATGGGGAGGAGAGGAGGGAAAGTGGGTAATGGGCATTGAAGGAGGGCACCTGTTGGGATGAGCACTGGGTGTTGTATGGAACCAAATAGACAATAAATTTCATATAAAAAAATAATTTGTAATGTTAAGTCTAAAATCAGTCATTCAAAATACAAGTAAATTCATGTAGATAGGCAAAGCAACCCTCATCTCCAATTTATACAGAATCACGTACAAACTTGGATGAATCATATTTTTCATACTATAGGTAGGTATTTCTCCATTACATACTTCTATTTACAATGACTGAGGAGTAAGCAAGTGCAATGAGGTCTCACAACAGGATGTATCAAGAGCAGAGGCTGCATGATTCAGGGCTGTATTGAAAGGAAAGATAAAAATATAGAGCATATGAAACTCATCCCCCCCCCGCCCCCGCTCAGCAAATCCTCATAACTAGCAAGGTTGGACTTGATTAACACTGTTTTATTATTGAAACTTAAAATAGTTTAAGGTGGGTAGGATACAGATTGTATTGCCAAAAAGAAAATCTTTATAGCTCTCTTATGCTTCTGGTGGGAAAAGAACTTAGTTTGAGCTTTCTGGAAAGAAATTTGGCATTATGCATCAGAGGCCTTAAAATATTCATACCCTTTGACACAGTAATTTTGTTTTTAGGAAAATACCCAATAGAAATAATCAGAAAAGTAGGCAAAGATTTGTGCCCAAAGATATCAGTTAAAACATTATTTATAATGGGAAAAGATTTAAAAAAAACAAATATACCCCCAAATTGTGGGTTGGTTAAATGAAAGGTCAGCAAACATTTTCTATAAAAGCCCACATAGGAAATATTTTAAGCTTTGCAGACCATGCTGTCTCTGTCACAATTACCACTCTGCATCGTTGATGTGAAAACAGCACAGACAATAGTAAGTAAGTGAGTGTGGCTGGGTTCTAATAACACTTTACTAATGGACACTGAAATTTGAATTCATGTAATTTTCAAATAGCATTAAATATTATTGTTTTGATTATCTTAAATGTTTAAAAATATAAAACCATCCTTAGCTCATGGGTTTTACAAAAACAGGTAACAGGCCAGATTTTCCAACTGATTGATTAAATTATAGTATCCTCATTAAAATTACATGTTCCTGTTTACTATCAGCCAAAATTATACAATTTGGTAGGGAGGTGGAGAGGGTGGAAAAAGGAGACAAAGGAGAGACTGGAAGATAATATGCTAAAATATTTATTGTAGCTATTTCTAGATTGAGAGATTATGGGTGATATGTATAATTTTTCTTTCATTCTCTAGTTTGTATTTTTTGGATTTCCCACAATAAGCATATGTAATTCCATGATTAAAATGATATTTTAAGAACAACTTTTTTGGCTAAAAGGATTCATTTCTTTCTCATTCTTTAAACATTACTCAGAAACTTTGGACTTTCTGAAATTCTTGACAAAGCTTGCACTCTTTTTCAGCAATAACATTTAAACAACACCGTTTGTGTAAATAGAAGCTCTCAATTCATTTATTTTTAAGGGCATATCATTTTTTCAATTATATTAATTTTTTAAATTATTTTAAATTATACTAGATCTTAGCTTCAAAGTCAGGGTGTCTCCCTTACTTTTTCATTCCCTTCCCAGCCCTGCACACCCTTCAGCTCTCCCCAGCTACTCAGCAAGTGCATGCTGCCCCAGCTCCCCATCCTGGCATCAAAAATCCTCCAACTACTTCCCTCTGTCTGCATCGCCAATATACTTTCTCTAACCTCCGAGGCTTGCCATTCAAAGTCCACCTTCACGCACCCTATTCCCTCATCTCTTGCTCACCTGCTATTGGCTCCTGGTCAGTTAACAAGCAGCCTGTCACCTGCTGTGTCAGTGCTGTGGTGTACATACTAGATAAGGGCTCACTCTGTAGGACCTCCAGAAATATCTTTATATTTATTTTAAAAGGGGGTTGGAATCTTAATATCTTAACTCAATTGAATAATTAGCTGACTGACAAATTTCAGGCATCTGAGCCAGCATTTCCCAAGTGTATTTCACAAACACTTGTCTTAGGAGATATTGCAGGGGGGAAAATAAGATCTGTGTTCAGATCATTTTGAGAGATGCTGCTTACAGTATTCCATTTTTTGAGACTCATGATTCATAATATGTATTCACAAATATAAAGGCTTTTAAAGGCTTTGCAAAGTCCAAAAGTAAAGGTAACCCATTTAACTTGTGTAATTCATTGTACCCCAAATTTATTTGTGACTTCCCTTTGTCTTGCCCCCTCCCTGCCTCTGTACTTTGTTTTAATAGAAACACATAAATATCAAAAACATCCAGCAGAAGCAGTGTTCCTAAGGAACACTCTTGGAGATACCCTGACCTGGCTAATAGAAGAGATGATTGGGAAAGTGGAGGTGGGGAAACTAATATGCTTAGCATCCCTCAAATCATTCTGCATTGGATGGTGATGGTCTCAGACTCTAAATCTGGCCCATTCTGGCCCAGGTTCCACCATATTGTCCTGGCTGCTCTAGCACTGCCGCCATTTGCATTTCTACTTAGACTACTGAGTGCCTTCAACTCCCTCCTTCTCCACTTGCTGCTTCTCTTTCTATCAATCTCTCTGATTCCTCACCACATGTGCTATCACTCTAGTGCATTCCCATCATTACTGAGTGCTCACTCACCAACTGTGTATTTAAATTTAAATTAAAAGCACCATAGCTTTCCTTGGCTTCTGCCAAAAATTAGCATATGTTTTCAGTATCCATGAGACATACACAGCTGACATTTTTAGAAAATTACATTCCATTTGCAAAAACATATGTATCCAACTGTGATGAGATTAGATGTTCCCACATTTATTTTTCTAAGAATTGAACACATCCAATATACAGTCTTCTCTGAATGCATCTCATTGTTTCTCTTTTGGCAATATCTTTCAAATGTCCAATCACCAGGGAGCTCTGCATTAACCTTTAATTCAATTAATAGCTTCTTAGAAAAACATGTACTTTTTCCAAAAGCAAATTTCTACAGCCAGTCTGCAAAGGATACAGAATAAAATATTGCTTCAGTTTACAACAGCCTTCATGAAACCTATTATTTTAGATTGTAAATACATGCCCCATATAACTAGAGCTTAAAGAAGTATATGGCCAGTTCAGTATTTATTGGTTTCCAGGCTACATTATGGTATTCTGGATTTTTTTCTGGAAATTTTCAGATAAGTCTCTTTATCAAGGGGGAAAAGCATGACATTCTTTCTCACGTTAACATTTGGATTCTAACCCAGCAGGAGTGACCCACTGCCACTCCACCACGCACATACACAGCATGTTTCAAATTCAACAACAGGGAAAAGGCAGAAAGTTTTAACCAAATAACGAGTCTGGTTTCACAGGAGAATATTATTTAGGAACCCAGGCTCAAGCTGAATTATTTTTTATCCTCCTTCAAGAAATGACTCAAAACCTGATGGAGTGATTCTTCTATAACCATGGATTTAACCCAAAAGAAAGTTGTGAGGTACTGTTAAACATTACAGGCAATGTGTAACTTGAGTGAAGATTCTTTAGAAAGTGGAAATGGAAGATAACTTTCTTCCCAAAGAAGACTGTTTTTGGAGTACAATTTTGCCTTAAATAATAAAAGCAAATTTTCACTGTCTAAATGAACTCCTTTGTCTTTTGGTTTTCTTGCCTTATTTTATAGCAAATAAGGAGTTAACCATAATTCCACTACAGGGAGCACCTCTCCTCTTGCAAGATGGGATGCTGCCTGATTCATGAATCATTTAATAAAGCCAATTAGATCTTTAAAAAAATATAATTCCACTAAAAATCCAAAGATCTTCCAATGGTCTTCGAAGTTACAACCTCTCAGACCTCTTCTCCCACACTTTCCCTCTCACTTAATCTGCTTTGGTCATAATGTCACCCACTTGCATAAACCTGAAAGGAAGTGCCTTCTTCAATTTTGTACCACAGGCATCTCTCTTGCCTCACCCTAGGCATGGCTCTAATCCAGAAGCTAACACTGCAGTCGGGAAGATTAATCATTGTATTAGTCAGGTTAAACTAAGTTATGCTGCAATAACAAACCAGTCCCAAATTCTGGTGGCATTATTCAACAAAGAATTATTTCTTATTCTCACCACAGGCAGGCCAGCAGGACCCTCTGCTTTACCTAGGGAATTACTCAAGAAACTTAGTGATAGCAGCTTTATCATGTTGTATCCCATCTCTCTGGAACATGTGGTCTCTGGTCACTATCGTGGAGGAAGAATGTAGACTTTACCCTGCCTCAGCCCAGGAGTGACTCATGTCATTTCCTTCACATTTCATTATCCAGAACTGCAAGAGGATTGGGAAAGATAAGGAAGAAAGTAGAATATTTGATAAACCTTACTGTCTCTGCTAGACACACATATATAAATAACTACAAATGAATACAACAGATATGAATTTTAGTTATTAATGTATCTGGTTACTCAAACCTAGGCTCTTTCTTAACCCCAGGCTTGGAAACATAAGGCTCCTTCTGCCTGGCATATTCACCACAAATGCACCCCACTGCCAAATCCTACATTTGGCTGCTCAACCTTCAGGTCCTGGCTTAAACAGCATTTCTTCCAAGAATCCTTAAATAACCTTCCTTCTTTCAACCTAGACCCTCTACTGTGTTCTCATTTGCTTTTGTCACAATAATAATAGCTAGGGGCGCCTGGGTGGCGCAGTTGGTTAAGCGTCCGACTTCAGCCAGGTCACGATCTCGCGGTCCGTGAGTTCGAGCCCCGCGTCAGGCTCTGGGCTGATGGCTCAGAGCCTGGAGCCTGTTTCTGATTCTGTGTCTCCCTCTCTCTCTGCCCCTCCCCCCGTTCATGCTCTGTCTCTCTCTGTCTCAAAAATAAATAAACGTTAAAAAAATTTAAAAAAAAAAAATAAAAAAAAAAAATAATAATAATAATAGCTAGCATTTATTTCCTATTCTCCACCAGGGACTGTTCTGAGCACTTTCCATTTAATCCTCCCAATAAGCCAGTGAGGTGGTATTGCAGCCCAAGCTCCCTAGAAAACAGAGCCTAAGATGAAAATGTATATGCTAGTCTTCTATTCAGTGGGCAATCCCAGAAGCACTGGAGCCTAAGAAGAGGCCAAAGGGGCAGGAAGGACAGGGAAGACATATAAGGAACCGGCATACAGAGCTGGCCATGGTTTTGTGACATGCTAGGTGCTCACAGGAAATCAAGAGATACTGAGAGAGGCAGAAAAGTACTATTCTCTGAAAAGTTCATCCCAGTCTCCAATTAGACTGGAAGTAGTGTTTCCGTAGACACTAGACCTAGTAGCTGCAGCCTGGCTTCCTGCCCAAGAGAAGAAGACAAACGGTTACAAGGACTGCTCCAGCTAGAAAACAAGGTGAAAATGTGCGTCTGGGGTAGTAGACAAACCCATGCCAAAAACATTTGGTTCCGGTAGTTGTGATTTATTTCAGCTTTCAGCTAAAGCAATTAATGCACAGAAACATAACAATTAAACAAGATTACACAGCTAGAAACTAACCAGGATACAAACCAGGAAATGTGGCCCCAGAACATGTGGTCTCAACCACTACACTGCTACAAGAGTGCAAACTCCATGAAAGCAAGAAATGCTTTCTCCCCAGAACCCATCACAAATATAGTCTGACACATAGTAAACATAGTAAATATTTACTGAGCAAATGAATACGTTTAGGCTTAAATAAGTGGTATTTCAGGAAAAGTTAAAGAGATCAGTAGGAAAGAGAGATTATATTTTACTGGGGTGCTGTGGAAGGTTCCATGGCAGAAGTGACATCTGTGCTAGATTTTTTAAAGATCTAGAAAAAAGTTTGACCCAGTAGCACAAAAGCCATATTTGGCTTCCATACTGAAATGGAAGGTTGAAATAAGGGAGTGGTAGGAAATAAGGCTTAAAAAGTACATTGGTATTGAATTGTGGAAGCCTCACCATATTCAATCACAAGATGCTTAAGTCAGAGAGAAATTCAAAACTGTACATTCCAAAAGACATTTCCACTTGTAACAATGCCCACAGCCAAGGAAGTCAAAAGTGTGCCCCATAATATCTCCAAATCATGGTTCATTTAAGCCATGTTTTAGTCTGTACTCCAGGAACCCACCATTGTTCACTCTGTTCTAGGCAAAGGTTCCATTTTGTTGTTACCCACATCTCTATGGCTAAAGATGAAGCTGTGTTCTTGTTTTCTATCAGGAGAAATGGAAAACAGCTGTTTAACATTCTCTTTATAATACGCTTCATACAATTTAGGCAGTTATTTAAACATTTTCCTGATATTTGAGCATTCACTCAGCATAGAGCATAAGAGATACTATAAGAAATATTAGAAGAAAGGGGTGCCTGGATGCAAAACCAAGAAAAGTGACCCCAGAACATGTAGTCTCAACTACTACACTGCTACAAGAAGGCAAACTCCATGAAAGCAAGAAATGCTTTATCCCCGACTCTCGATTTCAGTTAAGCTTCCGACTCTTCGGCTCAGGTCATGATCTCACAGTTGGTGAGGTTGAGCGCCACATCGGGCTCTGAGCTGACAAGCACAGAGCCTGCTTGGGATTCTCTCTCCTTCTCTCTCTGCTCCTTCCCCACTTTTCTCTATCTCTCTCTCAAATAAATAAATAAATTTTTTTAAAAAGGAAATCTTAGCAGAAAGAACAAATGATAACATTGGCTTTAGAAAGAGAAACGTGGGGCGCCTGGGTGGCGCAGTCAGTTAAGCGTCCAACTTCAGCCAGGTCACGATCTCGCGGTCCGTGAGTTCGGGCCCCGCGTCGGGCTCTGGGCTGATGGCTCAGAGCCTGGAGCCTGTTTCCGATTCTGTGTCTCCCTCTCTCTCTCTGCCCCTCCCCCGTTCATGCTCTGTCTCTCTGTCCCAAAAATAAATAAACGTTGAAAAAAAAAAATTTAAAAAAAAAGAAAGAGAAACGTGCACGCACACACACACACACAAACTTCTTAAAAAATCTATAAAGAATGAAATTATATTCCCTTATGGGAAACTCTTTAGTTTATAATGTTTTCCTTGTGACACATAAAGCATTGTCTTTGTGATAAATGAAGTCTCTCTGGAACTGATTATAACACACATGGGAAGCAAATTGCTGAAATAAATTTTTATTTAGCAGCATGAACATTCCAAATAAATTCACAAGAGTTTCATAATGCTTCCATTTTCATTTGCATTTCCATTTGGTTAATGGCTTCATGCATCAGTAGGAGCAACATAAATAGAATAATCCACAAGTCACCCTTCTGCCACTGACTCCGAATCCCACCACTTGCCTTCAACTTAAATATCTTGTGTACCTTGGAAGCCATCGCCTGGTTTTCCTTCTACTTCTATGGCTGCTTTTTCTCAGTCTCCTTGGAATGCTTATTACTATCCCCCAACCATTAAGTGTCAGAATTCCTCAAGGACCAATCTTAGACACTTTCTTCTTTTTCATCCTATGCCGGTTCCCTAGAAGATTTTCTTCATAAGACTTGCAAAGTTATATCTGCCTCAAGACTTGGCTGCTAACGTACAGCTGAGCCTTGAATGAGGTGGGGTTCAGGATGCCAACCCCCACACACTTAAAAATCTGTTTGTAACTTTTAGCTCCCCCAAAACTTCTTGTTGGCCAGAAGCTTACCAATAATATAAATAGCCAATTAGATTATAGTGTGTATGTTATATGTATTATATACTATATTCTTATGGTAAAGTAAGCTAGAGGAAAGAAAATGTTAAGAACATCATAAGGAAGAGAAAATACATTTAGAGTACTTTACTGTATTTATTGAAAAAATATAAGTAAAAAATATACTAGAAAAATATAAGTGGACTCGCACAGTTCAAATCCATGTTGTTCAAAGGTCCCCTGTACATGTAACTAATTGCCCATGTGACATTGACATCTGAATGCCCACCTAGCACCTAGAACTCAACTTATCAAAATCTGAATTTGTAATACATGAACTCTCAACCTGATCCTACTCTAATGCTTTCCTTTCTCATCCCCTTCTCCTTTAACCCTATGTCTAATCAAATATAATCTAATCACCAAGTCCTATAAATATTATCTCCTCAATATTTCTAATCTATCCACTTTTATCCTTCACTGTCACCATTTGCCTAGCACAAGACACTGAAAGAGGATGTTGAATGGGACTTTCTTGCTGCCCAGGAGCCATCAGTAGTTCTTGATGAGGTTTTTTTCCCTTCTTTACACATAGAGAAGGAAAGGTACCTCTTGCAATCCAGTGAGGGACAAACTAGAAAAGAATCACTCAGAGAACTGAGATGTTTACACAAGGGGAGACTGGTGTCTCAGTCCATGGCAGATATCTGCTTACACAGAGGTCTTGTGGATTTGCCCATTGTGCTTATTTGAGCAAGAGGAGAGGACAGTTGGAGTGAGATGCCAAGGCTGAGACAGGGCTGGCACTGAAGCAGTCCACAGGCAACTTGGAAAAATCAGCAATGTGTGGGTTTGCCATGGGTCAAGTGGATGTCCCACAACTCTTGATGGGGATCCCAGACAAAAGAGGCTCTGGAGGGGACTGCCAGGGCAGATGCTAAGTGGGGAGTTGGAAGAGGTGATAGAATGCATGCAAGTTCTTCATGAAGAGCCAGAATTTGGATGCTTTTTGCATATGCGTCACTAAAGGTTAGTCAGTGTTAGTCCAACAGAAAAAAAAAAAAAAACAGGAACTAACAGCTCAAGGACTGTAACAGAGCCAACCAAGAAAGAGACACTGTCCTTTTCCGTTCTCTCCTCCCTACTCCACCTACCAGAACAGCCTGATCCAAGAACAAACAATTGTACTCCCCACCCCCAGTGCAAAGTGGGTCTAAACTCTACTTCAAAAACACTTGTTACATAAACAAATGTGGGAGGTATCAGAATTCCAAATCCCTGTACTTAAAGAAGACTCTATATCTCATAGTTCCCATATGTGACAGATCGTGTCATCTTAATTCAGTGAACAGGGGGCCTGCTTCCATCTGTGTCATTTAATTAGACCTCTTTATGTGCTTCTGCAGGGTGCACAAGGTTGCTTTTTATATTTTCACTTTACTTGCTGATGACATTTTAGGAAAAAACCCTCTCCTAGACAGTTTGAAAACATTAAATAAAATTCTGTATGCTAGTTGGAGTCTTATAAGTGTAAAGTTTGTGAGATATAAAATTAAATTCCATCTACCAATGAGAAGAAAAAGTAAGCAAATACACACCAACTAAACTTTCCTGAAAGACGAAAGCCTTATGAATTCTTTTTTAGCAGTTACTAAAGCCTGTCTCCAAGTGCTTTTAATAAAGCAATTTTACTCTGAATAACCAATCACTTTTATAGGCCTGTTATCTAGCAAAAATTGCCAACACAATTATGATTTATAGCTTCATTAATGCCGATGACAAAGGACAGTGAATTTAGTCAATGCTATCTTAGGTCATGGTTATTCTTGCCATCAAAAATCAAACTGACAGTAATATTTCCAACTCTGTAGAGAGAAATTAGCTTCATAAATAACATAAACATCTAATATAAAATTAGAAAACGTACCCTTTTTAGAAAGTACTGAACATTCTAGACCAGGAGTCAGAAAAATGCAGTGCATGGACCAAATCCAGGCTACTGCCTGTGTTTGTGAATAAAATTTTATCAAGGACAACCCCAGTGATTTGTTTACATATTGTCAACAGGGGCTTTCACACAAAACGGCACAGTTGAGTAGTTGTGACAGAGACTGTATGGCATACAAAGGCTAAAATTTACTACCTGCCGTCTTACAAAAAACTTGCTAACTCCTGTTCTCGCTGCAATGCATTATCTCTAGTTATGCTAGAATGGCTGCTCCTTTGAAAGAAAAGTAACTGAGTACCTAAATCTTTTCTGGTAGGATTCATTTATATATACATAGATAGATAATAGAATGATAGAATGATAGATAGATAGATAATAAATGATAGATGAATAAGGAAGTTTCTACTTACATATAATATTTTCATTAATAGCATCTAAAGGAAATGGGGGGAAGGACATTTAAAGTGCTTTACTAATCTCATTTTAAGAATCATTTTTATTCTTTAGATAATGTGTTTGACAAAGATTATCTACCTCAAACTGTGTTCAAGAAAACAATTTTACTATTCTTTTCCTTTGTTCAGTTAACTATTAACAGAATGTATTGACTCAGTTGCATCAATATATTTTCTACAGCATACAGCTCAGGCTGAATGTACATAATTAACTTTAAAATCCAGTTAATTTAAACTTGACTTTAATGTAAGGAACAGATAATAAACACCTTCGTCAATTGCCCTTCCAAATAGAGATCTAAATTACTAATCATGAGTCTCAATACAGCATACATTCACACACACACACACCACACCACACACACGCACACACAAATTATCTCTCATATCACCTAAAATAAAAAGGGTTATGAGAGCTGTACATTGACATTCAATGTAATAATATTAGTAGCCATGTCATTGAAAGCTAACAATGTGCCAGTGCCCCAGAGACTGTCTAACTCTTCAGCAAATCTGCTTCCTCCCCTTCTAGGGACACAGCTGGAGGTCCCACTAATGGATTGTTCCTGGTCCACAGAAGTCTCTGGTGCATGGTCCTCCATACTCTCTCTTCTCATTGATTCAAAGGAGATGATCCTAGCAACCTGAAAAACCACTGTTAAAGAGGGGAGAGCTCCAAGATGGAAGAAACCTCATTCTCCAACCACAGTTTGGAGGAAAGCCTGCTGTCAATCAAGATTCCCCATTTTGTACATTCTGTGAGTGAGAAATTATCCTCTGTAATTCTTGCTCCATGATACCTTTGCTGACTTGTTTGTTACCACAGGTAGCATAGCTCCAACAGGTATTCTCATTTAATCAAAAGATATTTTTGTTATTACTGCTATGTATTTATAATGTCTACCATATACACTAGTAATTTTTATTAATATTGCCACACTAATGTGTAGCAGATTCTTAAAATGTCCTAAAACTCCTTGATCTTAGAAACCCACATACCATTTTCATCACATTTTGCATAAGTCATTTCAGATATTAAATATCTTTGTTAAAACCAGAAATACTCAATAAACTACAGATAAGCATGTGAACTATAACAATGCCAATATTAGTTTGTGAATTTAGAAGAGATGGGAAGTGGCTAATAAAGCAAGACTTATATTTACACTCCTGACAAATAAATGATATTTGTGCTAATTATACAAAGGCAACAGAGATCTGACTCAAATTATCATTGGTTAATTTCCATAAGTTTTTTTTTTAATACTGGCCAAAATTAAAGAGCTCCGAGCATTTTATTTGTTGGAGCATGAAATAATATGTTCAAAGTGGCAAATTAGATCCTTTAAACCTAGATTTATTTCAAAACAATTCTGGACACTTTGTGCTATTTACATTGCAATTTTCTTTTTGTATATTTTCTATTTGGCAAGCACAGAATTAAACAAGCACCAGAACCTTTCATCTTCCTTTCCCCATAAGAATTCCTACCACCACTCTCCTCTCCCTTGAGCATTAGATCCGTCTTATTCAGCTTATGTGAATAGGCTAAAATAACCGTGGGATGTTTGAAAAACTGTAAAATAACTGCCTGGGGGTTACACTTAATGATCTCAAAAAGCATTCCAGCTGACACAACCCTACATAAAAGCCAAAAGGGAGCAGGAGGTATGACAGTAGGGGGTTAGAGATGGAAAGGAAAAGAAGCCTTTTTTTATAAGAATGTCATTTTTGTCCTCTCGTGCTCTCATTATGTGTTGCCTACCCAGGAGTCTATAAACACTGCACCGTCAACATTCCCTACAATGAGCCAAACTCCTAATAATAGCCTGAGAGGCTTCCCTCTCCCCATTCCCTTTTCCCCCTCCTCCAGATATGCAGGATATAACTACACATTCGTGTATGTATACAGCATGGTGCATTTTACAAAGCCTGTTCAAATCTGTTTTCGCTAATCTCTAGGACAATAAGGTCCTATTCCTTGTGGCTGAAGAGGTGCATGGTCATAATCCAAATGAAAAAACTGAGGCTCAGGAATGGCAGCAGCTTCCCCACATCACACCAATGCCTGGTGAAGAATGGCCACTGCACCAGGACCCTCCACAGACCTCCTTAAACACCTTCCTAAACACCTGAAGACTTCCACTTCCATGAACACCCTCTCTCCTGAAATAGTAATAAAAAACTCTAATCTCCTAGTCTTTACATAAACTATGCTCATGCACGAGAATGAAGTTGCCTAGCAGAGCTAGGAATCAGTGGCCGCGGAAGGAGGCTGCCATGGACTGGGGACTTGTGTGTAGAAGAGCTGGCTGCCACATCTTTGCTTGGGCCCCCTGCAGTTCCTGGAATCTCTGATAGCAACAGCAGGGGCCCGGAGTGCCTGTCTCCTGGCAGCCAAGCAAGAGCCACTCCTCTCTGAGGCAGCCCTCCTGAGAACCATCCTGTTCCTATTGCCAGATTTGATAACTCCAGGGTCGTGCAGGAAAAATACTGGAAATGCTTAAGGGTGATTCACAAACCTCAGGTGCAAAATAAAAGCTGTGTTCATTTAATTGCTTTACAATATCAAAGGAGGTTCTTTTATGAGTGTTAGGTTATGCCTGTGAACAATACTGTCCGCGAGCAAGAGATGAACCAGAAAAAGGTGTTAGTAAGAGCATGGAGGTGCCTTCTGTCCACCAAGGTCAGATAGTTTTATATTTTGGCTGTATGAATCAGATGAGAATTTCTCCTCTGTCTCTAAGACCACCAACCTCCCCCAGTAATTAAATTAGTGTTTAATAGCAATGAAAGGAAACTAAGCCTGATAAATCATTCAATCCCTCAGATGTTCATTTGAACACACCTTCTCGTCCCTCCACTTACCTCCTTTGTCCTACATGAATACAAACACACACAGATAATGTGGGTACCACCTTCCATTACATCCATTACCTTCCAAATAATCTATTTTACTTAACTACTACATGAGTTACTATCCATGCATGTCTTTCATTTGCTTAATTACTTTTTCATTGATTCGGTGAATATTTATCCAGTGTCTAGTATGGGCCAGGTCCTTGGCTAGGTCAGCTAATCTCAATTCCACATACCTTTCCTGTGGGGCTCATTTACAAATTTTCTTATTAATATCATTCACTCGACAAGTATTGACTAAGCCCCAAACCATCAAGAGGTAAGTTTGAATAGGTGGCACAGAACCAGGCTATTATTGCTTTATTCTACTTCCCTCCAAGTGTCTCAACTCTTCTCCAAATTCCTGCTATTACTGTGGATTCTTTTGCACAGTTGGACACAGCTCAGTGTAGCTGTCCCTCATGGAGCCTCCAGTCTCCAAGGCACTGAACCAGTCACTGGAGGGGAAAAACGAACAAGACACTATCCCTGCCCCTCAAAGCCTCCCCAGTCCAGCAGGTGACTATACTATGCTGTGCGGAGGGCAGTCAGAGAAGCCCAATCAAAGGCTGCAGGCAGGAAAGAAAGCAGGCTAGAAACATGTGTAGCTTGTACATTCTGTGACCAGGCCGGGAACTTAATACACATGACCTTGCATATGAACAATTTTACGATCACCATTCTATGTGTGAGGAAACTGAGGCTCAGAAGGGTGAAATAACTTACCTAAGTCTGTCTGACCCACAAGGCAAGAATGTTCATTCCTTTACACCAGACTTTCCCACAGTCGTCAAAGCTCAACAGCCCTGCCTTCCGTATTCCCTGCAGCTTCTATATCCCAGATGCTCCCAGATGGGGAGGCTTCAGACACAGGACCACAATCTGTCAGAAAGAAAGAAAATGGGAGCTTTTATATGTCTTTGAAGAGAGTGACCTTTTAAAGGATAGTCACAATATCAAATAACAATGACAAAGTTACAGTTTACAAAGTCATTTATCATTTAATGCACACATGGTAAATGCTATGGGAGTATACTAAAAAAGGTTTTTTTTTTTTTAAAAATAGTGTGATATGGAAAAAAGAAAGAAACTTCACCCCCAACCACCACCAACATTATCATCATCGACCTAAACAAGCACTTGCTATGTGAGCTCTAGACTTCAAGAATACTTTCAGAATTTTATAAAAGTAAAATGTCCAGCTCTGCTGATACTCTTCCTCATCATGGGCCAAGAGAATGCTTTACCAGTGCTCTGTTAACTTATCTGTCTCCTTCTTTATCCCTATTAACTTCCTGCTGCTAACTTGGAGTGGCACTTCCAAGGCCTGTGAGGTGAGTGTGCTTGCCTCCAGATCTCAAACAGAAAAATTAAGAAATAAAAGAAGTACCCACTCCTTGTATCAATTGATCATGAATATGTGGGAGGCTGAGCACAGGTGTGAATCAGATGGCACCTAGACTTGGCAGATAAAGTCTATAATTAAATAACTCCAATACTCCAAGAAAAGGTCAAGTGTCATAAGTGGGTATGGGGAAAAAAATAATCTGTGAGTTCAAAAAGGAGAACTATTGAATTCTAGAAACTCTTAGAAAATCTTTAAAATGGAATAATTTCACTGTTGTTTTGGAAGATGACGTGAGTGGGTTTTTAGAATTGCTGTTTTCTAAGTGGTAAGTTTCCATTCTAAGTATTTTTGGAGGAATTCTAAAAGCCCTGGTGCCTTCAAATTATAGTTCCAGGAATGCCAAATAAGCATCTGTTGATTGGGGTCACACACAAAAAGTCTGTGTTCCCAGATTAGAGAAGCGCTTCAGAAAGACTTAGTATTGGTTGCCATCAAAATTGTATTACAATTATAGGAAGCAATGAAGATTTTCATGGAACCCTGAAAGAAAGAAGAAAAAAAAATTGGAAAAATTTAAGCTGGAGAGAGAGACATTAGCTTCTATTGGGGGTTGGTGGTAAGTTTCATTTTAAAATAAGATTTATCATCTCTTACACACATGGTCTTTCTATAATAAGAGAAAATAAGTTTAGAACAAATGTTCCCAGAAAAAAAAAAGAAAATCACAAACAAAGGTACAAAGAATAGAGCCATTTTTCTATTGTTCTATTATTATGAAACATGAGAAGACCCCTGGATGCCAGATACCTGATATAAATGGTTCAAAGTGTGTCCAGCTTACGATGGGAAATGCTCCTCTGTGCTCAGACCAGAATGCAGAGCCTTGAGCAGCATGTAGACTTCTTCCAGATGCATTGATTACATGCTCAATTATGTAAACCAGATCCAGACACTTGTTTAGCTCACACAAGTTTCAATATAGGAGGGTTTCCCCAGAAATGTGTACATTGATGTTTCCCCAGAAATGTGTACGTTGATGTTAACCATCTTGCAAAGAAGACTATCATCTGTACACAAGTTACTCAGATGAGATTATGTTCCTCCAACAAAAATCATCCTTCCTTATACAGTGAATAAGACTCCTTGCCATCCCAAACCATGTTGCAAACCTACTACAGGGCCACTGAGTTAATGAACTCCGGTTCTTAAAAATTATTTATGTCAATAATCCCCTTCATCACTATAAAAAAATAAGAATATGCTGTATCCACTTACCAGGCTACATAATAGCCTACTCATGTGAACTTTCTTCCCATGGCTTTCTCAGCAAAGATGTTGTTTTATGGATGAATCTCATTTAGAAAATTTTCCATGTAGGTCAGGAGAAACTTCTATTTCAATCCATTATAAACAATGTACTCTAACATTCATTGAATATGCTCAAATTTTTTGAAAAATAATTTAGCAATCTTTATAAAAGATCTTCAAGGATAAAAGCCTTAGCCCAATAAAATCCTCCTTTTAAGTATATGTCCCAGGGAAGTCAGAACGTGCCTAAAGATTTATGTGCAATGTTCTCAGTGTCATACTATTCACAAAACTGAAAAAAAAACAAAGTCCAATTTTTACCATAGTAAAAAATCATTATGAACCCATTGGTTGGAACAATATAAGTCATTAAAATGTTTTTTAACAAATATTTAATCATGGAGAAAATCTCATAATTCAAAGTTACAAGAAAAAAAATTAAAGAGGGAGAATAAAAACTCACTGGGAAGCCATCTCCAACTTCACAAATAAGTATAGGCATGAACCAAATGCATGCTTAGAATATACCAAGATGCTAAAAGTGTAAGAGCTCTATTATGAATAATTCTTATTTTCTTCTCTAACTTTCCTATATTTTAAAAGTATTTACAATGAACATGTACTAATTTTTTACAGAAAGACATAGACCAACACCATTTCTGTCAGTGTTGCTCAGTGATAGCAAAACAGGTATGATTGTTGGTGTGTGAGGGGACCACAAATAAGGAAAGAAGGCCAGTCTCCAAAAGATGAATGAAAGCCATAGAAAAATGTGAGCAGCCATTTGTAGCAGGAACCAATGTTTTAAATAAAGAAGCCTTGCTGAGGAGTATGCCTTAACTCAAAAATTCCAATAAAAGAGATGTAGTCTCAGGAAGGCAGAGCAGGGACACACACACACACACACACACACACACACACATGCACACATGCACACACGGCACACAAAACCTCCTCAGCTAGAGAGAGAGAAACAGAGAGAAGGAGAGACGAGACAAAGAGAGCTCAAACAGTAAAAGCAACAAGAGTGGCCATAATTCTTTAGCTCTCATGCCAAGCCAGGTGTTTTACAGATTGAACTCCATCACCTGTTAGAGTCCTGCCCAGAAGTTCCATCTTCTGGCTAAGATCTGTCTACCCTACATTTACCTACTCCAAAACACAAATCCTGCTCCATATATGCCTTGTTTTTCCAAGTTCCTGGGTCGATGGTCATGTTTTTCCCTTCTCCCCTTCTCTTTGCCTTCAAACCAAGTCAGATTTAGAGAGGCATCTGGTCATTAGAAATTTTTAAAGTTCCCAGGTAATTTGAATGTGCAGCCAAAGGTGGGGAATCACTTATCTGGTCTCTGTTCATTTCTATTGTTGTGTCGTCCCCCTAAGCACCACCCTTACCATCTCCCACAAATTGAATCAATAAATAACAGGGACTTGTTCCATTCATTCAGTCCTTCATCCAATGGGTATTTACTATGTGCCTTTATGTGTGAGGCACTATTAATTTTCATATCTGACCTCCTTTGTCTCCTTCTTCCTGCCCATTCAACATCTAGCATAGTAGCGTGGCTTAGAATAAAAACTCAATAAAATTGTGTTTTAATTCACTGAAATCATCACTAGGGATTCCAGCCCTTATTCACTGTCTTAAATCGCTCTTCTTTAAGAGTGTCAATTAGCTAAGGTGTCAGGCACTTAACTTCTTTTAACATTATACTAACTTTGTATATTTTAGATCTGGAAAGGATCTTAAAATCCAACTGTCTCTAGGATACAACTCTAAGGATAGTGTTTGTTCTGAACAGTCCCATCTCACACAACACAAGCAGTTCATACATTTAAAATGTAAGTACAACGACTTCACAAAAGAATATTTACATGGGAAGTAGAAAACCTCATTTCCTTTGGTTATGATAAGAAGGAACACGTGACAAAAAGGTGACATCTATTAATTAGTGTAAAGTCTTCTCGAGTACTCACATGATATGGTATTTACTGAAAACATCCTGAGGCTCCCTGTTCTCTATTGAGTAAAATCCAAAGGCTGTTCCCACTCTTTAAAACCCTTCCTTCAGGGCCGTGCTCCCTCCCCTTCCAACCCCTCTCTCCTCCTCAGCCCACCTTCTCCTAAAGGCACTATTTGTAATAAAGTTTGCTAATCTCCCAAACAATGGTTTGCTTACTCTTTTCTTCCTGCCATACACATTCTTCCCTTCTGGGCTCTCACATGAAAAGGGAAGGCAATACTAATTTTTTTTTTTTTTTTTTTTTTTTTTTTTTTTTTTTTTTTTTTTTTTGCCTTTCCCTCAGGCTTTCATACCGGCAGTTAATTAAATGTGGATTTCCACTAGCTCAATCTGTTTCAGGAAACAGAAAAGTCAAAAAGAGCAAAGGACTTAAAGTCTCCCTTGATAAGTCCTAATTAACTGGCCAATCAGAAATCATACTAGTGTTTAGGCTAATAACTATGCCCAGGTATGATTTCATAGCAAAGTTTAAAATAGGACATACACAAAACAAGTTACAGGAAGAGGATATCCATAAAAGGACGGGTTGAGGAGAGGTCAGTTTGATTCAAAAGTGCATGCATTTGAGCACTCTGCTGCCACTGAAGTTCAGTTACACATACACACGCACACGCACAAACATATGTACACACAAGTACAAGTGCACACATACATGCACATGTCCATACACACAGAGAGACACAACCACATACTTGCACGTGTCTGTATACACATACACGCAGATACATACTAACATACTTGAAAAAAAAACACACATATACTACTCATACATAGCTGCACATATCCATATCCACACATAGGCACATGTACACAAATGCACATGTATTCACACTCTATTTTACCTCCCATACAAAAGCCTAAGTTCCATGAGGCTGGTACCATGTCCTCTACTTGTAAATTTCCACAGCACTTGGCACTGAGCTGAGCCCACATGAAGTACTCACAAATACAAGTTAACTCAAAACGTTTACATAATTTTCTACATTGGTATGTCTAAATTTACTAATCATTTGACCTTCTTTATATAACTTCATATCTTGTTTTTCCCAACTGAAAACTGTGATAAACCCCTACTTTCTCATAAAATTATAGGGAGCTCAAGCTCATGATCCTGGAGCACAGGCACTTTTGTAAAGGGAATGCAAGTTTGATAAGGTTCATAATCTCATCAAGTTCTATATAAAATAAGACTGGAGATGAAAGGAATGTTCATAGAGAGAGATGGAATAATCGTAGGAGCAGGAAGTTTTAGATTTTCTTTTCTGAAAAGAGCAGCCTTGTGTTTGTTTGCTTTTTGGCTTGTACCGTGTTTAAAGATAATGCTGAGTTGACTTTAGTGTTCCATGTTACAGTATCATACTAATTGTTCTTAGGGGAAATAATGAATGAAAGTGGCAGAATTATTGAGGCCATTTCAGGCCTGTGATGGATTTGCATGTTAACAGAAACCAACACGATTGAGGCTCAAATACACATGAGACATGACATTAAACCTGATCCACAACTACATCTAAGCCTTTCAAGGCTACTTGATATACTTGAAGCAGAATGTTTTATCATAAAGCAGTATTTTTCAAAACTCTTTTACATTGTGGCCAGGCAGTGGGAAGAATAATGCCCTCCTACAATGTCTACACTCTAATATTCAGACCTTGAATATGTGAGGTTAAATTCAGGACCTAAAATAAGTGACAAAGCAGGCATCTTTACCCAGCAAGCACCTTATAGGACTATCTTTTCTCTCCCACGGTTATCTGAAAATATGTGGCTCACAAATCTTTTAATAGTCTCTGACACCTAGATAAGCCCACAGTAGATGCTCAGTAAATATATCTGAATGAGCAAATAATGAGCAAATAGATGAAGAGATGAATTTGGTTGACCTTGGCACATCTTTAGATCAGGATTTTCAACCTCAGTACTATTGATATCTTGAGCGAAACAATCCTTTGTTGTAGGGGACTGTCTGTGCATTATAGGATGCTTAGTAGCATCCCTGACCTCCTCCCACAAGATGCCATTAGCATCCCCCACCAATTGTGAGAATCAAAATGTCCCAATCGGGGGTGCAAAATTGCCCCTGGGTTAAGAACCTCCACTTTAGAACAAAGGTCCTCAGCTATGGTTGCGTGTTAGAATAACTTAGAAAGACTTTCAAAAACCCAAGGCTTAGACCACACTTCAAATTAATCAAGTCAGACTCATTCAGGGTGGCATCTAGTCAGCGGTAGTTTCCAAAAGCACTCAGTGATTCCCATATGCAGCCAAATGTTGAGAATCACTTCTCTAGCTGCTCACTATTAACACTGTGGTCTTTGGACCAGCAGCTGGGCATTACCTTGGGAGAAATGGAGAATCTCAGGCCCGACCTGAGACTCAGACTCAAGACAGAGTCCAGGCAGGAGACAGAAACCGCACCAATTATTTAAACAGTGAGAATTTCATATAAAGAATTGTTAACTGGAACAAGATGAGGATGGCAGAGTGGGAAGACGCCGAGCTCATCTCCTCCCGCAGACAAACCAGAACTGCAACTACTTGCAGAACCAGTATCTCTGATAACTGGAGATTAACAGAAAAGACTTCACACACAACTAAGGACATAAAGAAACTCACACTGAGATGGCAGGAGAGGCAGAGACACAGTCTAATCAGGATGCACATCGCTGGAGCAGCAACCTGCAAATGAGAGGGCTATCACAATCATAGAGACCCTCCCTGACAAATGAGGGGTCTGAGCCCAGCATTGGGTTCTCCAGCCCAGGGGACCTGTACCAGGAAGAAGAGCCCCGCTAAGGTCTGGACTTAAATGAGCAGGTCTTTGTCCAGGAGAGCTGGAGAGCAGCAGGAAACCAAGACTTTGCTCTCCAAGGGCACAAGTACAATCTTACTCACTCTAAGTCCCAGTGCAGAGGCAGCAGTTGAAAAGTACCGTGGTTACACTTGAAGGCGAATCACTGACAAATTTTAGGGCATATGCCAAAGGGGCAGGGATCTGTTAGAATATTGTCTGATGGAAAGACTGGCAGGCATCTCTTTTTTTTACTCCCCTTCCACTACCTGGCCTGGCACTGGTGGGAGCCATTTCTGATACGGTCCATGTGCTGTGCCAGCACCACTGGCTCTGCCCTGGGGTTCCCCTGCACATTCACCCTGCCCAACCTGCCTACCCCAGACAGGGCACTTCTCAAGCAGTTCCCTGCCCCATCACACCCAGAGGAAATAAAGTCTCATAAATAAGTAAAAAGATCAAGGAAACTAAGAGGTAGTTCTTTGAAAAGATAAGCAAAATTGATAAATCTTCAGAAGATTCATTAAGAAAAAAAGGGGGTCCTGGGTGACTCAGTCAGTTAAGTGTCTGACTCTTGATTATTCAGCTCAGGTCGTGATTTCACGCTTCATGAGCTCGAGCCCTGCAATCAGGTACTGTGCTGACAGTGCAGAGCCTACTTGGGATTCTCTCTCTCTCCCGCCCCACCCCGCCCCTCTCCCATTCATGCTTTTTTGTCTCTCTCCTCTTCAAATAAATAAATAAACTTAAAAAGAAAAAAGAAAAAGAGAGAGGAGGGGGCCCAAATAAACAAATCAGAAATCAAAGAGAGATGACAGACCATACCACAGAAATACAAAGGATCATAAAAGACTACTACAAATAATTATATACCAACAAATAAGACAACCCAAAGAAATGTATAAATTCCCAGAAACATGCAATCTACGAAACTGATTCAGGAATAGAAAATCTGAATGAGGGGCGCCTGGTGGCGCAGTCGGTTAAACGTCCGACTTCACCAGGTCACGATCTCAGCCGGGGGTTCCGTGAGTTCGAGCCCCGCGTCGGGCTCTGGGCTGATGGCTCAGAGCCTGGAGCCTGTTTCCGATTCTGTGTCTCCCTCTTCTCTGCCCCTCCCCCGTTCATGCTCTGTCTCTCTCTGTCCCAAAAAATAAATAAACGTTGAAAAAAAAAATTTAAAAAAAAGAAATCTGAATGATTTATCCCTATTAATAAAATTGAATCAGTATTCAAAAATTTCTGACAAACAGAAGTTCAGAACCAGATGGCTTCACAGGTGAATTCTACCAAACATTTAAAGAGTTAATACCTATCCTTCTCAACTATTTCAAAAAATGGACAAAGAAAGGAAGGCTCTCCCAAACTCATTCTATGAGGCTAGCATTGCTCTGATACCAAAACCAGACAAAACACCACAAAAAAAAAAAAAAAAAAGAAAGAAAAGAAAATTACAGGCCAATATCCCTGACGAACACAGATGCAAAAATCCTCAACAAAATAGTAGCAAACTGATTCAAACCACATTAAGAAAGGATCATATACCACAGTCAAGTGAGGTTCATTCCAGGGATACAAGGATGGATGGTTCAGTATCTGCAAATCAATGCAACATGATCCACCACATTCACAAAAGAAATGGTGAATATCATAAATCATATGATCATCTCAATAGATGCAGAAAAAGCATTTGATAAAATTCAATATTGTGATAAAAAACTCAATAAATGTCAGATATGATAAACCCACAGCTAAAATCATATTCACAGTGAAAAGCTAAACGCTTTTCCTCTAAAATCATGAATAAACAAAGATTCCCACTCTCAGCCATTTTTATTCAGCATAGTGTTGGACGGCCAAGCCACCAGCAAGCAGATAAGTAAAAGAAATATAGGCATCCAAAGTGGAAAAGAAGTAAAACTGTCACTGTTTGCAGATGGCATGATACCATGTATAGAAACCCCCCCCCCCGCCCACCGAGAGAGCCAAACATAAGAGACTATTAAAAAACTGAGAACAAACTGAGGGGTTGATGGGGGGTGGGAGGGAGGGGAGGGTGGGTGATGGGTATTGAGGAGGGCACCTTTTGGGATGAGCACTGGGTGTTGTATGGAAACCAATTTGACAATAAATTTCATATATTAAAATAAAATAAAATAAAATAAAATAAAATAAAATAAAATAAAATACGGTAATATAATAAAATATTGCATCTCAAAAAAAAAAAAAAACCCACCAAAAAAAACTACTGAACTAATAATGAATTCAGTAAAATCACACAACATAAAATTAATATATAGATATATATAATAGATTTTATTTCTATGTGCTAATAATGAACTACCGGAAAGAGAAACTAAGAAAACAATCCCATTACAACTGACCAAAGAATAAAATATCTAAGAAATCAATTAACCAAGGAAGTGAAAGACCTATGCTCTGAAACTAGAAGATAATAATGAAAGAAATTGAAGATGGACACAATAACTGAAAAGATATGCCATGCTCATGTTTTGGAAGAATTAATATTGTGAAAATGTCCATATTACCCAAAGCAATCCACGGAATCAATACAATCCCTATCAAAAGATCAGTGGCATTTTCACAGAGGTAGAACAAGTAATCCAAACTTTGTATGGAAACCAAAAAACCTGATAGCAAAAGTGATCCTGAAAAGGGAGATAAAAGCTGGAGGTATGATACTCCCTGATTTCAAGCTATACTACAAAACTACAGCGATCAAACCAGTATGGTACTGGCACAAAAACAGACACATGGATCAATAGAATGGAATAGAGAGAGCCCAGAGAGAAACCCATGCTTACATGGTCAACTAATTTTTGACAAAGGAGGCAAGAATATACAAGGAGGAAAAGAGACAGTCTCTTTAGTGAATGATGCTGGGAAACCTGGACAACTACATGCAAAACAATGAAATTGAACCACTTTCTTACACCAAAATGATTTTGAGTTTATTTTTTTATATGGTGTAAGAACAAAAAGAAAACACTAATTTGAAAAGATATTTGCACCCCTTTGTTCATCGCATTATTTACAATAGCCAACCTATCGAAGTAACCTATCAATAGATGACTGGATAGATAAAGGGTAGTATACACACACATACACACACACACACACAATGGAATATCACTCAGCCATAGAAAAGGATATAATCATGCCATTTGCAACAACAGGGGTGGGTCTAGAGGGTATTATGCTAAATGAAATAAGTCAGACTGAGAATGACAAATACCATATGATTTCACTCAAAGGCAGAATCTAAAAAACAAAAACAAATGAACAAACGAAATAGAAACAGACCTATAGATACAGAGAACAATCTGGAGACTACCAGAGGGTAGGAGAGTGTGGGAACAGGCAAAATAAGGAAAGATGAAAAGGTAGAAACTTCCAGTTATAAAATATTAAATCACAGGGATGTAATGTAAAGCATAAGAAATTTAGTTAATATTGTGGCAACTGTGTATGATTTAGCTAGATTTAGTGGTGATCGCTTCATAATGTAATATAACATTGAAGCACTGTGTTGGTATACCTGAAACTAATATAATAGTGTATGGCGTCTACACTTAAATAAAAAAAAAGTTTTTAATTGTTCATTAAATTATTAAAGTTGTTAAGTAGGTAATTGAAAGAGTAAAATAAAGGTCAACTATATTAGGGAGATAACAACTGCAGAAAGCAGTGACCGCCTTTAAGCTTAGGGAATACAGGAAAGAGGTTGAAACCTCTGACAGGGGAATTGCATGGCCAGTGCTGGGGTCTCTGAAGGGCACATTGAAGTTCATCTTGAGAAGGCTGGAAAAACTGAAAATTGCCACAGGAAGGACGCGCTGCTCCCAGATGGGAGAAGCACTGCTGAGGTGATGTTCACAGGGGCAGCAAGTAGACAGATCCTTTCTCCCTCCTCCAGCTCTGCAGTCTCCCTCTAGCGCCCCAACTGGAAAAGTCTATCTAGCATGGAGCCAGCTGACAAAGCATAATGTGGTTTGCAGAGTCCAGCCCTTGCAACACCAAGGGGAGCTTGAAAGTGTGGGTTTGGAGTTGAGAGACAATAGTTTAACAAAGGCACATCCACTGATTCAGATCTGCATTTTAGCAAGATCCCCAGGGGGTTCCATGCACATCAAGGTGTAGGAAATCCTGCTGCAGAGTCTGTCACTTCTTTTATCAATCCTGACTTTTAAACAAGTTACCTTAAACAAGTTAGAAGTTAGTAGCTTGGCGGCAACCCCCTACTTGCAAATAATCACAATGCCAATGGTGTATTATTGTGGTTTTACACGTCTTATCGTCTCATATGTCAAGGGAGAAAGAAATGAATTCAGGCTCTGTGTTCTCTTAAAAACTCAATATTTCCCTCTCTGTTTTCCCCTTCTAGTTCAAAGTATTACAAGCAAAAGCAAGTCGGGCATTCTTTTGTTTCTTAGTACTTCCTTAAATGGCTAAGTAAATCCAAAAACTTCAAGTGTGCAATTAATATCAACACACAAGAGCCCTCAAGGAGATTCTGGGTCCTTTAACTCACCAGGGGACCAGTAAGTCTGAGAACTGAGTATTTCTTTACCACACAGCCGCCTCAGCTTCTCTCCGGGAAAGAGGCTGGAGTGTCTCACTCCACCAGGCATCTGGCAATGTGCCTTGTTCACCACAAGAGATACCAGGTGGGAAAAGCATGGCGGCTCAGTGCCCACACACGGACGCAGCTGAAGAACATAACTGGTCCGCAAACGTCCTCCTCCAGAGTATCAGCATGTTCTCCATAAGCATCACCTTGGCATAGCCAGCACGTTCCCAGGACAGGGGGTTTATTGGTGACGTTCCTGGTACGCTTCTGCACCCAGTGGACATCCTTAGCTCTTATGCTTGGACTTCAATTGTGAAAGTCTAGCGTTTTTGAATTTATTTAAAGCTGAAGTATAATCGTTCCTAAAAACTGCCAATCTTTTTAATAAATGCATTAGAAAGTTATTTTAAATGGAATATATTCACACATGTGGGCAAGTGTAAACAACATATGCACACATATTCAATTTTACATAAATGGAATTTATAGTATGCTTTTATAGTGAGAACACAGCTCATATGAAAGTGTGAATGAAAACAAAATGACTTTTTTTTTCAAATGTGGGAAGATTCTTCATAGTTCCAAAATACATAAGATCAGAGTTCCATATATAGGTACATGTTCAGTTTTTATGTTCAAACATTATAAATTCTCTTTCAACTTTCGCATGAAGTAAAAAAATCAAGTAACACAAAAAGTGTCAAGTATTTTGATTCAAAGGTTCACATTTGTTGCAGGCTTGCCAAAATATTTTATTTATGAGATTGTTTTGTTTGTGTATAGGGTATTTTCTCACCTATTTTATCAACCATGGATTCTGAGATTTTAAGTTCTTTAAGACAATCCATGCGAAATTTAGGGATTATTCTGAATGTGGATGAGTAAAACTGACGAGTAAATATGCTGATAAAATATTATATGACATTCTTCAAAGAACAACAAAAAATTGTAATTCCTAATATCATGTATTTACTATGTAGAAACTAGAAGGCCAGATGTCTTACATTAAAAGGGGGGGGGAAACCCCAGTTTTAAATAATCTTATGAATTTATTCATGATTTTTGATAATTAATGAAATAAAATATGAGATTATAGATAAGAGGCTTCTGAAAATTTCATATCCTTAGGCAACTCTGACTCAATTGCTAGCAACATGTTATAGAAATCCTGCTCTTGAGTAAAAAAAAAAAATCACAGAAATTTAGAAACATTAAGAAAAGTTTAAGGAGATAGAGAAAACACATGAAAGCTATTTGATTTTTAAATTTCATTAAAATAAATAAAAAGTTACATGACAATTTCCAAGCAGTTAGCTATTTATGCAAAAATGATTTCAGGCATTAGAAACTATCATGAAAAGGGAGAAAGGTTTTTATCGTGTTATGTTTCAACTGAACTTGAACTATAACAGCTGAGATGCACCAGCTCCTTTTGGAATTTATCCTGGTTCATTGCAAAGTGCATATGGCAAAAACTGCATGTGGTGAGTCAAACTCAATTAAAATAAGACCAGAAAATTGATTTGAAATGGCAATTTAGTTGAACCAGAACTGGACCCAAATTATTTTGTTACTCTACCAATCAAAATCATTCCAAACTCCTATCTTCACTTTACTAAACTAAATAAGGCTATCATTACAATTGCATTTTGATGTTGAATCGTACAAAAGGCAAGATTAAATTAAGTAGCAATTTTCTGCTTCCTTTATGAGTTCGCTGCAATGTGTGAGGGCTTAACATTTTTTGCCTTTTCAGTCAAAATGAAAAATCAATTAATAATCCACAGCACAAGAGTTTGTAAAGGGTTGAGAAACAATGCATATCAGATATATGATTTGTAAATATTTTTCCCATTCCACAGGTTCCATTTGTTTTGTTTCATTTTGCTATAGAGTTGTAGGAGTTCCTTATATATTTTAGACATTAAAGGGGGGTTGTTAAATTATGTAAAGCTTCAGTTACACTAAATGAATATCCTTGTTCTGTCTCCACAGCTTTCCTTTTCCAGAATGTCATATGGTTGTAATTATGTAATACACAAACATTTTTGTATTAGTTCTTTTTCTTAGCAATATGCATTTCTATGTCTTTATTGCAGCTTGATAGCTCATTTCTTCCTATCACTAAACAATATTCTATTGTCTGGATATACCACAGTTTATATATACATTCATCTACTAAAGGACTTCTTAGTGCTTCTAAGTTTTGGTAACTATGACAAAAGCTGCTGTAAGTGTTCACATGCAGGTTTATATGTAGACATAAATTTTCAACTCGTTTGTGTAAATACTGAGGAGCACAATCGCTGAATCATATAACAGCATGTTTAATTTTCTAAGGAAACTGCCAACTACCTATCAAGGAGGCTGTATCATTTTGCATTCCTACCACCTGTCACTTCCTATCCTCACCAGCATTTGGTGTTATATGTTTTGGGTTTTAGCCATTCCGATCGGTATATAGTGGTATCTCATTGTTTTAATTGGCAATTTCCCAAATGACAAATGATATGTCATCTCCCTGTTTATCTTCTTTGTAAGTGTCTGTTCAGATCTTCTTCTCATTTTTAAAATTGGATTATTTTTTTTACTGAGTTTTAAGAGTTCTTTTTAAAGAAAACCAAAGTGGGAGGCATCATAATCCCAGACTTTACCTCTACTACAAAGCTGTAATCATCAAGACGGTATGGTATGGGCACAAAAACAGACACATAGACAAATGGAATAGAATAGAGAACCCAGGATTGGACCTACAAATGTATGGCCATTATCTTTTGGACGTTTATATAGCTTTTCATTTACCTCTAGGCCTATGATCCATTTTGAGTTAATTTTTATGAAACTCTGTGTCTAGAATCTTTTCTTTTTCCATATGTGGACATACATTGTTCCAGCACCATTTGTGAAAAATGTCCTTTCTCCATGGAATTGTCTATGTCAAGGATCAATTGACTATATTTGTGTGAGTCGATTTCTGGGCTCTCTGTTTCACTTACGTGTTTTCTATTCTTTCATCAACACTACAACTGTCTTGATTATATAGCTTTATAGTACATCTTTTTTTAATTAATTAATTAACTAATTAATTTGAGTACGGGCGCCTGGGTGGCTCAGTCGGTTAAGCGACCGACTTCGGCTCAGGTGCATGATCTTATGGTTGGTGGGTTCAAGCTACACATCAGGCTCTGTGCTGACAGCTCGGAGCAGGGAGCCTGCTTCAGATTCTGTGTCTCCCTCTCTCTCTGCCCCCTCCCCCACTCATGCTCTTCTCTCTCTCTCTCTCTGTCTCAAAAATAATAAATGTTCAAAAAATTATTATTTATTTGAGTATACTTGACGCTTTAATAGTAATTTTGAAGTTCAGATGTGTTAATCCTCCAACTTTGTTTATTTCCTTCAATATTTGACTGGCTATCCTGGGCCTTTAGCCTTTTTACATAAACATTATCATCAGTTTATCAATATCTACAAAATAACTTGCTAGGATGTCCAGTGGCCTTGCACTGGATCTATAGATCAACTCAGGAAAAGCAGACAACAATATTGAGTTTCCCAATCCATGTGTATGGAATATCTATTATTAAATCTCTTTTGTTTTTTTTTATCACAGTTTTACAGTTTTCCTCATATAGATGTTAGATATATCTTGTTATACCTATTTTTCTTTTCTTTTTTTTGTACTAATGTAAATGGTACTGTGTTTCAATTTCAAATTCCAATTGTTCATTGCTGCTATATAGGAAAGTAACTGCCTTTTGTGTATTAACTATGCATCTTATAAACTTGTTATAATTCCTTATTAGTTCTGGAAATTGTTTGTTATTCTGTAGGATTTTCTACATAGACAATCCTATCATCTACGAATCAGAACATTTTTTGTTTCTTCCTTCCTAAATGGTATTCTTTTTCTTTCTTTCTTTCTTTCTTCTTTCTTTCTTTCTTTTTTTTTTTTTTTCTTTTTCTTTCTTTCTTCTTTCTTTCTTTCTTTTTCTTTCTCTTCTTTCTTTTTTCTTTCTTTCTTTCTTTCTTTCTTTTTCTCTTTCTTTTTTCTTTTTCTTTTTTTTTCTTTCTTTTCTTCTTTTTTTTTCTTTCTTTCTTTCTTTTTCTTTCTTTTTTTTTTTTTGGACCTACTGGATTAACAAGGACTTACAGCACAATGTTAAATAGGAGTGGTGAGACATCCTTGCCTTACTCCTGAGCTTAGTGAGAAAGTATCTAATTCCTCACCACTAAGTATGATTTTTAGCTGTAGATTTTTCATAGATTTTTTTATCAAGTTAAAGATGTTCTATTCTCAGTTTGCTGAGATCTTGATTTACTTTAATTAATATTAGTATGTTCAGCATTAAACTCAGTAATATCTGTCTTAAAGCATGGTGGGCAATATATCATCTTTCCTTTTCTAACCTAAAACTTCTAAAATAAGAGTATGTCCAACATACATCATATTTTTAAATGAAGAAAAAAAATGATAATCCAAATAACTTCCAGTGGGTGTAGATAAGTAGCAATGGCATTTTCCAGTCTTGAATGAAAACTATATTTAAGCAAAATAACCCTCCAATTTTCTTGGTCAAAATCACTTCTTTAAACCATTATGTATACTAATGATTTTAAATTTTTGCCTATGACACTTAGCTATGTCTCCAATTACCTCAACACATATAATAATATTTTTAAACTACTATTATGTTCCCTCTAATTTTCCCAATACAATCATAGGTGCCATGTGCAATAAACATCCAAAGCAATTTTATAATTTTTATCATTGGCTCTGGATTGTTTACAGATACACTGTACATTATGCCAAACTTCTCCTTGAGACAATATCTGGACTGTTTCTGTTATGGTAAACCAACACTTGGGAAAGAATATACCACCACATGGATGGCAAGATTGAAAATTTCATGTGAAATTCCCACAATACTAACCACCAAGAAGAGCTCTCTAGAACAATAAACTACTCTTACATTTTATCCTCACAAAAGTAATTCATAAGTGTCCATAGAACACTTAAGAAATGCTTTACCACAGGCATTAAATACAAGAAACAGATTACAGGAATGAAAGCATGACATGTTTTATCAAAGTGAGGATATATTTCCAAAATTACTGACTTATCTAGCAATCCAAAGAAGGCTCAACCTTAGCTATTACCATCCATGAGATATCTAAGACCCCTTTGAGCATGTACTCATTTCTTGAATTTTCACAGTCAACAGAACTCTTGTTGCAGCTTGATAATACAGCCTACTACTATATTAAATTGCTAATCTCCCATAGAGATCCAATATGGATCTCAGATATTTTCTAATTTTTAAAGAGGGGGGAATTAAAACAAGTTGAAATGACAATATACATGGGTAGAAAAATGACTGAGTACAGATCAAGTTTACAATGAACCTGAGTTATGCAGAATGAATATAATCTTGCACAAGTGAAAACTAGTTTCTATCATTTTCTACCCTTCAAAGTCATCTCAGTAATTCCCCCCAAAACCTTCATATCTCAGAATTTCCTTCTAGTTATCCATTGTTTGTTTATTCTCTTCAGCTTAAATAAGGTGAAACCTGAGATTGCTTTTCACTGACCTTAAAACTTGGTAGTAGCCATCTGGCCTTACAAAGATGGGCAGGTCCCTGTATGTGAGCCAACATACATATTTTTACTTTGCTTAATATTCTGTCATGTTGTCAAATAATTCTAATATTTGAAAAGAATGGTCAAGAATAGTTATTTACTATGTTCTTTCATTGACTGTAATTTCTTTTATTTGACTTCATGGGCAACTGGTTGGTATAACTCCAAAGGATAACTTAGTTTTTTATTTATGGCAACCTGAAAACTAAAGTCCTCAAGAAACAAACATGATTTATAATGACGATAAAATGAGATATTGGGAAATAGGAACAAGTTATACACAATGAAGTTATGGTTCTCAAAGGTCACAATGCTGTAAGACTGATGGCCTCTAAATACCATTACTATGACTCAGAATGTGTCCTTTGAACAGCTGAACATTATGTTACAGTTAGGGTTAAAAGTTGGGAGCCTTCTATTATTTTACCCTCGGTTAGGCCTCAATTCTGCAGTGTGTATTCTTCAGGGGTACACATATCTCCAGACCTGCAAAGGGGCAAATGGAAGTAAGTGAAATCCTAGTAAAGAGTAAGAATATCTGGCTCAAACACTCAAAAGTTGTGTTAGTGTGAGCCAATTTTTTGGTTTTCATGACATTCATTGTTATATTATGGAAGCAATATGAATGCTAAAAGAAAAAAATAACTTGCACACCGGTTGTTATCAAACACAGACAGATTAGAAGGGGCCAAGTCTAATGGCAAGGGAGGCTGTGGCCACAATTCATGAAAGAGATGATGGTGAGTAGAACTAATGCAAGTCCACAAGTTTGGAGAACAGCGACAGACTGGAGATGTATTTAACTGGTAGTATCAACAGGAATTGACTTTTAATTGGGTGAGGTAGGGAAGGGCTAAGTATTGTTCCCGGGTGTCTGTCTTGGACAGTTATAAACTTAGGGTGTCTTTCTGTGGGAGAGTGAGCATAGGACATGGAATAGATTGGACAGTGGGATGGCAGAGGGATGAGAGTTAAAAGCAGTTGGTTTTATTATGCCTATAGAAAACCCATATGTGCAATTGGAAGCTGGATATATGGTCTGAGGTAGAAGGAGAAATGGTGTGAAAATAGTAATGGAGAGTGAGGATACCATTCCACCCCTTAGCCCTGAGTCTAAGGGGTTGGTTGGTAGGTGATATAATTCAAGGTAGAACCAAGTTTTATTTTATTTTATTTTATTTTATTTTATTTATTTATTTTTTATTTTTTTTCAATATATGAAGTTTATTGTCAAATTGGTTTCCATACAACACCCAGTGCTCATCCCAAAATGTGCCCTCCTCAATACCCATCACCCACCCTCCCCTCCCTCCCAACCCACCATCAACCCTCAGTTTATTCTCAGTTTTAAGAGTCTCTTCTGCTTTGGCTCTCTCCCACTCTAAACCTCTTTTTTTTTCCTTCCCCTCCCCCTGGGTTCTGTTAAGTTTCTCAGGATCCACATAAGAGTGAAACCATATGGTATCTGTCTTTCTCTGTATGGCTTATTCACTTAGCATCACACTCTTCCAGTTCCATCCATGTTGCTATAAAGGGCCATATTTCATTCTTTCTCATTGCCACATAGTACTCCATTGTGTATATAAACCACAATTTCTTTATCCATTCATCAGTGTGCTGGACATTTCGGCTCTTTCCATAATTTGGCTATTGTTGAGAGTGCTGCTATAAACATTGGGGTACAAGTGCCCCTATGCATCAGCAACTCCTGTATCCCTTGGGTAAATTCCCTAGCAGTGCTATTGCTGGGTCATAGGGTAGGTCTATCTTTAATTTTTTGAGGAACCTCCACACTGTTTCCAGAGTGGCCGCACCAATTTGCATTCCCACCAACAGCGCAAGAGGGTTCCTGTTTCTCCACGTCCTCGCCAGCATCTATAGCCTCCTGATTTGTTCATTTTGGCCACTCTGACTGGCGTGAGGTGATATCTGAGTGTGAACCAAGTTTTAATTAAGTAAAGGAGGTAAAGGAAGTCTTTAGAGAAGAAGTTGGGGATGTGGGGAGGTTGCTGTTATTAGAACTCTTTTGCTACAGCACAGGTATCAACATACCATAACTTCACGGACATCAACCACAGAGACCAGAAGCAGACAACTAACCCTTTCGTCTTTGCATTTACATTTGCTCTTTTGGAAATATTTGGCACTGTAGTTTTATAGCATTTATACTTTTATAGCATTAGTTTATGCAAAAACATAGTATTCAATTTTAAAAATGCAACCCAGACCTCTTCTTAGAAATTCATCACCTTTGGGGCATTGGGTGGCTCAGTAGGTTGAGTGTCCGACTCTTGATTTCGGTTCAGGTCATGATCCCAGGGAAGTGGGATCAAGCCCCATGTTAGGCTCCATGCTCAGGGCTTACGATTCCCTCTCTCTACCTCTACCCCTCTCCCCCCCACTTGTGTTCTCTCTCTCTCTCTCTCTCTCTCTCAAAAATAAAATAAATATAAATTTTAAATTTTAAATTTTATTTATTTATTTTTGAGAGAGAGAGAGAGAGAAAGAGATAGCACAAGCTGAGAAGGGACAGAGAGAGAGAGGGAGACACAGAATCTGAAGCAGGCTCTAGTCTCCGAGCTGTCAGCACAAAGCCCAACGCAGGGCTAGAACCCATGAACTGTGAGATCATGACCTGAGCTGAAGTCAGACACTTAACCGACTGAGTCACCCAGGCGCCCCCCAAAATAAAAATTTTTAAAAAGAATTCATCATCGTAGAGCTTGAAGAAACCTTAAATCACATAACTCCTTGAAACGACTTGCATTCAAGGCCATATTATTAAAGTACAGATTTCTATACCGTCCTAAGAATAAAATAGTTTTATTCATGTGCCATTGGAGATAAAAATAACGTCATCTTTGGGGCACCCGGGTGACTCAGTTGGTTAAGGTGCCAACTCTTGACTTTGGCTCAGGTCATGATCTCATAGATTGTGAGCCCCTCATCAGGTTCTGTGCTGACAGTGCAAAGCCTACTTGGATTCTCTCTCTGTGCCCCTACCCAACTCACGTGCACACACACTCTCTGTCTCTCTCTCAAAATAAATAAACTTAAAAAAGAATGTTTAAATAAAACAAAAATAAAAAATTTAAAAACTTCATATTTTGTAATATCTGGGAGGGGATCATCAATGTGGAAGGCAAGAAAGTTGCTTACATTTCTCTGACCTGACACTTTTTTTTTTCTTGACGGAATGCTTCACAAATTTGTAGGTTATCCTCATGCAGGACCATGCTAATCTTCTCTTTACAGTTCCAATTTTAGTATCTGTGCTGCTAAGTGAGCACTGAACTGGCACTTTTAGCTGTGTTACCTTTAGCAATTCACTTGATCCACAGACCTCCAGCTCCAAATATGGAGCTGAATTCGATCATTTCATAGATTCTGTTCAGCTAAAAATCTTGAGCCCACAAAAGGAACAGGCCCACAGAAACTTTCTTCTTTAGAACAGTGGCACAACAGGGAATTTAGCTCGATAAATTTTAGAATGCTAATTTGGATTTGAAAATTAGAAATTGATTTTGTTTATTCCTCCAAATATTTAACTTGTATATTCATAGATAAAATACTGTGACTCAGATACACTGAATGGTTCCTGGTAAAGACCAAAAAAAAAAAAAAGGGGGGGACAGAAAGAAATACAGAAAGATAGAAATGCATAAAGATATATCACACGTGTTAATGACATATAATTTTAAAATAATAAAACTATCATCCTCCTCCAGTCCAGCCAAATCTGATAATGCATACTTTTGTTAATATATTTAATACATTGAGGAATATCGCTTATAATCACTGTATATAGACAAATATGAGAAGATAGTATTTTAGTTCCCAAAGAAACAGTTCATATTTTCATATTTTATGAACCATATTTTATATGGCTTAATGTTTTCTGATTAGACTTTCATCTTCAACAACATCTTTTATCTCAGTTCTAGTGAACTGAGTGAACTCAGTTCTAGGCTTCACTTAATTATGCCTATGAAAAATTTTCCCTCAGAATGTCCCCTAATCCTGAACTTTCTCTAAGCTCCTCTTAAACTGAGTAATATATGTCTTACCTTAACATTATTTAATATGTTCTTTAAATAAGAAGAGTAGAGTTTGGAGGTTTCCACTCATATTAACTCATATTTCCCCTGTGGTTAAGAGATCCCCTTTCTCTACTCCCCAAAAATCCAAATATTGTTTTAATTTTACTTGCATTCTCATATATATTTCCACATTGTAAGCTATTTTCTAAAATATGAATCAAAGTAATAGGAAAATTAAACAAATCTGGCCAGCTTAGCATTTCCATATTAGTTGTTATATTTTGTCCTTCAGAACAAAACTCCACATAAGGTAAAGAAAGATAGTAAATATCAGAAAGATTATGGAGCCGCCAAAGTGGCAGGAGCCAACATGAATATGAGGAAATTCATGAACAAATCTGCCCAAATGTGTTTATAAATGATTAAATTAATGAATAAAATGATATGGTTCTGGAATTTGCTTGAAAATAATCAGGGTTGGGGGTGAAGGTGGGGATAGGGGAGTGGGGAATAGAGTACAGATTAAACAATACTATATGTCATGGGATGATAGTTGTTTAACATGGGTGATGGGTACATGGGGTCTGTTATATGATCCTTTCAACTTTTGTGTACATTTAAATTTTTGTAGAAAAAAATATTAGTCTGTTACACTAAATGCTTACTTTATAAATAATTAAACTAGGCATTTTTATCCTGAAATATCTTTTTAAAAAAACCAACTACAGTAACTTATTCACTCATTAAATATAAATGTTTAATAAAGTAATCATAGATTTTTATACACTAGCTTCCTTTATCAAATAATGTATTAATCTTAAAATGTGCTGGCGACATTTTGGAGTATATTCATCAAACATAAGCTAATAATTATCATTCTACCTTTTTTTCTTTTAATTTCCTAGAGAATTACGCAAACAGGTTTGGCTTCCCATTGCTTTCTTATTAGCTCAAAACACACTGAGCTAAAGTGAACAGACCAGGGTACAATATTCAGTCTGTATTTGATTGGCAACTGATAAGCACTGCCCCCAAATCTGTTCCATGGGTTGATTGATTGGTGAATATTTAATCCACGCAGATGCTCAAAATTAATTTGCTGCATCAGGACTCCCCTTGATGCTTTATTCACTCAGTCAGCATCTATCAAATAACTCTTCTTTTTTAACCTTAACCAACTCATTCCAACAATATATTTTGAGCACCTATAGTGTGCAGGCCACAGTTTTAACCTAGGAATTATACTAAGGCTCATTTGCTGCTCATAGAAAGGACTCAGAAAGCACATGGGAAACTATAAGACAAGCAGAATAAGTACAATACTACGGTGGGCTGAATAATGGCTCCTTCAGAATGCTTACATCTTAATCCCCCAAACCTGTGAATATGTTACCTTACATAATAAAATATACTCTGAAGGGTGACATTAAATTAAGGATTTTGAGATGAGGAGATTATCTGGATTATCCAGATTAACACACTGTAATAAAAAGGTCATTATAAGTGAGAGGAATACAGGAATGTCAGAGATTTGAAGATGCTATGCTGTTGGCTTTGAAGATGGAAGGACCCATAAGCCAAGGAATGCAGGTGACTTCTGGAAGCTGGCAAAGGTAAGGAAACAGATTGATTCAAAGAGCACAATCCTTCTAATGCTTTGGTTTTAGCCTCATAATACCCATTTTAGAGTCCTGACCTCCAGAAACTTGAGACCTTCAGGACTTGATTTATGTTCCTTTAAGCCACTTTATGTTTTTAAGTCACTAAGTTTGGGGTGATTTGTTACAGCAGAAATAGGAAACAGATAGGAACAAAATTACTTCTGACTAGAGACATCAGGAACAGTTTTCTGGAGGAGATTAAATGGAAATATAACAGAGATCTCACTTCTGCATCCTTTAGATCTGTACTGTCTAGTACAGTAGTCACTAAATACATGTGACTAAATTTAACTAGAACTAAAAATAAAATTTTTAGAGGATTTAAGATGGCATAGAAATAGGGGACCCTAAAGCTTGCCTTGTCCCTCAAACACAGAAATCAATCTGAGAACTGAGAGAACAAACAGCATGTCCACAGTAGAAAAATGAACCACTTCATGGAAAGCAGGCGCTGCGGAGAGTGGATTTGGGGGAGAAAGAGCTGCAGGTGCGCAGAGGGGAGGGAGCCCTGGTCACGGAGAAAGGAGCAAGAGAGAGAATAAGAGTGAAACATGCACAGGGAATTGTACAAGAAAAAACTTCCCCAAAACCATTGACTGGGAAAAGGAGAGGGGGTGACCATTGCAAGTTTTTATAAGCAACAGAACTCAAAGTCCTGAAGTTGTAGAGTTCTGCATCATCACCAATGTCATACCTGGCAGGATTCGTGATGCTCTGGTGGGGAAGAAAGGCAGGGACCCTGGAGCAGGCAGCATGGTCTGAGGATCCCCTGGGTCACAGGTGGAACAACAGTTCCTCTTCTTGGAATGCATTTGGAGTGATGGCACAGCCTCTTCAGGGACAAAAGACCCAGTGGACACCATTGAGCTGCCTTGTTCACTAGCATAGGAACAGGGATGCTGGCTCAAAGCAGTAAGCCTTGGTGCCAACTTTCTTTTGCACTTTGTCATAAAATCAAAAGCTGCTGCCTTGGTCTTATGACCATTTTCTGGGACAAAAAACACTGTTTGTGCAGCAAGACCCTCCTCCACAGGATCAGAGTGGGTCCATGCCACGGGGTCTCCGAAGTTTGGAGTTTTGAAACCAGCTGCACCTGAGATAAAATACAGTGGTGCTGTGCCGTCTGGCAGGCAGACAGCTCAGAGGCAGGCAATGTGAAGGCAGGGATCTGGTGGAAGCCAGCTACAAGGGGGATGATTGTTTGCTCTTCTGTGAGGGCTTCCTGAGGAGTGGCAGGCACACAGTCCTCACTCCCAAGACAGATATGAGAGACAGCCAAGCCATTTCCCTCCACAACACTGACCAACTTTTGTAAGCAAAACAGCAATGCCAAGTGGAGGTTAGAGCTGCTTACACCTGTGCCCTGCAGGTGCATCTCTACTAGGTCAAATCCTTTGAGAATCAGCTCAGGAGGCCCCACTCCACCAAGACAGCACAAAACTTCATACGCCCCAAGTTGAAGGATCATAGGTGCTGAAAATCTCAGCTCTAGGGGTAACAGGATCTAACTTCCTTTTTGTATTTTTTTATGGGATACAGAAAAAGCAACTTTTAAGTTTATTTTAGTTTATTCTTTATTTTTACAATTTTTTGGATCTATCCTCTTTTAACAAGCAGACCAAAACAGACCTAGGATTTAGCTTCCCTTTCCTTTTTTTTTTTTTTTTTTTTACCTCTTTTTAATATAGCTATCACTCTCAGGAGCAACCACAAACAAAACAAAATAAAACAAAAAGTGTCCTTGACAAAATGACAAGTGGAGGAATTCACCCCCAGGAAGAAGTAATGGCCAGGGATTTAATCAATACAGATATAAATAAGATGTCTGAACTAGAATTTAAAACAATTATAAAGACACTACCTGGGCTTGAAAAAAAGAAAAGCATAGAAGACAATAGAGAATCCCTTACTGCAGAGATCAAAAAAAGAAAAAAAAAAAAAACTAGTCAGGCCAAAATAAAAACACTATAACCGAGATGCAAACCTAAATGAATGCCAGGACAACAAAGATGGATGAATCACAGGGATAAATCAATGATGTAGAAGATAAAATTATGAGAAAAAAATGAAGCTGGAAGGAAGAGGGAAATAAAGATATTGGATCATGAATGTAGACTTAGAGAACTCAGCAACTCCTTAAAATGTAATAACATTCATATCATGAAAGTCCCAGAAGATGAAAAGCGAGAAAAAGGGGCAGTTTTATTAGAGCAAATTTTGCTGAAGACTTCCCTAATCTGGGGGAAACAGACCTCAAAATCCAAGAAGCACAGAGAACTTCCATTAAATTCAACAAAAGTCAGCCATCATGAAGACATAGTCAAATTCACAAAATACTTAGACAAGAAGAAACTCCTGAAAGCACCAAGAAAAAAAATCCTTAACCTACAAGGGAAGACAGATAAAGTTCACAGCAGACCTATCCACAGAAACTTGATAGGTCAGAAGGGAGTGGCATGATAAATTCAATGTGCTGAATGAGAAAATATGCAGTCAAGAGTACTTTATCCAAGACTGTCATTCAGAATAGAAGGAAAGATAAAGAGTTTCCCAGACAAATAAAAACTAAAGGAGTTCGTGACCACTAAACCAGCCTTGCAAGAAATATTAAGGGGACTCTTTAAGTGGGGGAAAAAAGACTAAAAGCAATAGATTACAAAGGAACAGAGAACATGATCAGAAACAACTTACAGGGCACAACAAAGGCACTAATTCATATCTTTCAATAATCACTCTGAATATAAATGGAAAAAATTATCCAATCATAAGACAAAGGTTATCAGAATGGATAACATAAAAAAATAAAAAGACCCATCTATATGCTGCCTACAAGAGACTCATTTTAGACCCAAGATGCCACCAAATTGAAATTGAAGGGATGAAGAGCCATCTATCATGCTAATGGACATCAAAAGAAAGCTGAAGTAACCATACTTATATCAGAACAAACTAGATTTTAAACAAAAGACTGTAACAAGAGATGAAGAAGGGCATTACATTACATTAAGGGGTCTATCCATCAAGATTTACATTATAAATATAATGTCCCCAACTTGGACACCCAAATATATAAATCAAGTTAATAACAAGCATACAGAAACTCATTGATAATAATACAATAAACAGTAAGGGACATATGATCTAAGCATAAAATCAATAAGGAAACAATGGCTTTGAATGACACACTGGAACAGATGGACTTAACAGATATAGTCAGAACATTTATCCAAAGAAGCAAAACATAAATTCTTCTCGAATGCACATAGAACCACATTTGAGGGTCACAAATCAGTCCTCAATAAGTACAAAAGGATTGAGATAATACCATGCATATTTTCAGACTACAATGCTATGAAACATGAAGTCAGTCACAAGAAAAAATTTGAAAAGACCCACAAATACATGGAGGTTAAAAAACATCCTACTAAAGAACGAATTAATTAACTAGGAAATTAAGGAATAAATTAAAAAGTATATGGAAGCAAATGAAATGAAAACATGATAGTCCAAAATCTTGGGATGTAGCAAGACAGTCTAAGAGGGAAGTATATTGCAATACAGGCCTAATTCAAAAAGCAAGAAAAGTCTCAAATACACACCCTAACCTTACATCTAAAGGAGCTAGAAGAGGAATAGCAACATGAAGCCTAAAGTCAAACAGAAGAAGGGAAATTATAAAGGTGAGAGCCGAAATAAACGGTATAGGAAAACAATAACAACAAACAACACAAACCAGTAAAAAACAGATCAACTAAACTAAGAACTGGTTCGTTTGAAAGAATTAACAAAATCAATAAACCCCTAGCCAGACTTATCAAAAGAAAAAAGAAAGGACCCAAATACATAAGTCATAAATGAAAGATAAGCAATCACAACCAACACCACAGAAATACAACAATTATAAAAGAATATTATGAAAAGTTTATATGCCAACAACTGGGCATCTGGAAAGAAATGGGACACATTCCTAGAAACATACAAACTACCAACACTGAAACAGGGAAGAAAATAGAAAATTGGAACAGGACCCATTAATCAGCAAAGACACTTGAACTCAGTCCATCAAAAAAATCTCCCAACAAACAATAAGTCCAGGTCCAGACTTCCTTCCCAGGGTACTTCTACCAGACATGTAAGGAAGAGTTAATACCTACTCTTCTCAAGTGTTTTTTTAAAAAAAGATATGGAAGGAAAACTTCCAAACTCATTCCATGAAGTCAGCATTACCTTGATTCCAAAACGAGACAAAGAACCCACTAAAAAGGAGAAGCACAGGCCAAAGTCCCTGATGAACTGGATGCAAATATTCTCAACAAGACACTAGCAAATCGAATCCAACAATACATTAAAAGAATTATTCATCACGATCAAGTGGGATTCATTCCTGGGCTACAGGGGTGTTTCAGTATTCACAAATCAATCAACATGATACAACACATTAATAAAGAAAGGATAAGAACCATACGATGCTGTCAATAGATGTAGAAAAAGCATTTCACAAAATACACATTCATTCTTGATAAAAATCCTCAACAAAGTAGAGATAGAGCAAATATACTTCAATATCATAACGGCCATATATGAAAGACCCACAGTTAATATTATCCTCAATGGGGAAAAACTGAGAGCTTTTCCTCTACAGTCAGGAACAGATAGGGATGTCCACTGTCACCATTACTATTTAAACATAGTCCTGGAAGTCTTAGTCTCAGCAATCAAAACAACAATAAGAAATAAAAGGCATCCAAATTGGCAAGGCAGAGTTAAAAAATTCACTATCTGCAGGATGGCATGATATTCTATATAGGAATCCCACAAGAACTATACTAAAAAAGTGCTAGAACTATTACATGAATTCAGCAAAGTCACAAGATATAAAATCAACGTACAGAAATCTGTGCATTTCTATACATCAATAATGAAGCAGCAGACTAAGAAATCAAGGAATCGATCCCATTTATAATTACACCAAAAAACACAAGATACGTAAGAATAAAACCATAACCAAGAGGTAAAAGATCTGTACTCTGAAAACTATAGAACACTTATGACAGGAATTGAAGATGGACACAAGAAATGGAAAACATTCCATGCTCATGGATTGGAAAAACATTGTTAAATGTCTATAGTTCTCAAAGCAATCTGTATTTAATGCAATCCCTATCAAGATACTACCAGCATTTTTCACAGGGTTAGAACAAACAATCCTAAAATCTCTATGGAACCACAATAGACCCTGAATAGCCAAAGCAATCCTGAAAAAACAAAAGGAAAGCTGGAGGCATCATGATTCTGGACTTCAAGCTCTATGACAAAGCTATATTCATCAAGACCATATGGTACTGGCACAAAAACAGACTCATAGATCAATAGAAGAAATAGAAAATCCAGAAATGGATCCACAACTATGTGGTCAACTAATCTTCAACAAAGCAGGAAAGAATATCCAATGGAAAAAGACAGTCTCTTCAACAAATGGTGCTAGGAAAACTGGACAGCAACACGCAGAAGAATGAAACTGGACCACTTTCTTACACAATACACAAAAATAAATTCAAAATGGATGAAAGACTGAAATGTGAGACAGGAAATTATCAAAATCCTTGAGGAGAACACAGGCAGCAACATCTTTGACCTCAGCTGGAGCAACTTCTTACTAGACATGTTGCCAGAGGCAAGGGAAATGAGCAAAAATGGACTATTGGGACTTAAAGATAAAAATCTTCTGCACAGTGAAGGAAACAATCAACAAAACTAAAAGGCAGCCTACAGATAGGAGAAGATATTTTCAAATAACGTATTATATATAGTGTTAGTATCCAAAGTCTATAAAATACTTATCAAACTCAACACCCACCAAAGAGATAATCCAGTTAAGAAAATAGGCAGAAGACAAGATATTTTTCCAAAGAAGGCATCCCAATGGCCATTAGACATGAAAAAATGCTCAACATCACTCATCATCAAGGAAATACAAATCAATATCATGATGAGATACCACCTCACACCTATCAGAATGGCTAAAAGTAACATAAACAACACAGGATTTAGTAAGGATTGCAGAAAGGAGAACCTCTTGCACTCATGGGGGAATGCGAATAGTTGCAGACACTCTGGAGAATAGTATGAAAGTTCTTCAAAAAGTTAAAAATAGAACTACCCTATGGATTCAGACAATTGCTCTACTAGGTATTTACCAAAAGGATACAAAAATATATATTCAAAGGGGTACATGCACCCCAATGTTTATAGCAGCATTATCAACAATAGCCAAACTGTGGAAGAGCCCAAATGTCCATCGACTGATGACGGATTATGAAGATGTGGTATATTCTATATATAATATAAAATGTTAATATATTAATATATTTATATATGTAAATATACACACACACACCACATCTTCAATAATCCATTCATCAGTGGACATATATATATCATCATGTGACATATATATATATGTGTATATATATATAATATATATATATATATATTACTCAGTGATGAAAAGAATGAAATCTTGCCATTTGTAACAACTGGAGGGTATCATGCTAAGCTAAGTAAGTCAGAAGAAAGACAAATATCACTGATTCACTCATATGTAAGAATTTGAGAAACTTAACAGATATGATCACAAGGGAAGGGAAGGAAAAATAAAAGCAGAGAGAGAGGGCAAACCATAAGAGACTCGTAAGTACAGAGAACAAATTGAGGGTTGATGGGGTGGAAAAAGTGGAAATGAGTGAAGGACATTAAGGAGGGCACTTGTTGGGATGAGCCCTGGATGTATATATGTAAGTGATGAATCCACTGGATTCTACTCCCAAAGCCAAGACTACACTTTATGTTACCTAACTTGAGTATAAAAAATTAAAATTTAACTAATTAATTAACTGAGTAATAAAAAGATGTGGTATGTATACAGAATAGAATATTACTCAGATGTCAAAAAGAATGAAATCTTGCCATTTGTAATGACATGGATGGAGCTAGAGTGTATTATGCTAAATGAAATAAGTAGTCAGAGAAAGGCAAAAACCATATGATTTCATTCATACGGAATTTAGAAAACAGATGAATTTGTGGAAAGGAAAAAAGAGGGGGGGAACAAAAAATAAGAGACTTTTAACGATGGGAGAACAACTGAGGGTTGATGGAGGGAGGGAGGTGGGGGATGGGCTAAATGGGTGATGAGTTTTGGGGCGCCTGGTGGCTCAGTCAGTTAAGCGTCTGACTTGGGCTCAGGGCATGATCTCACAGTTTGTGTGTTCGAGCCCGCGTTGGGCTCTGTGCTGACAGCTCAGAGTCTGGAGCCTGCTTCGGATTCTGTGTCTCCTTCTCTGTTCTCCCCTGCTCACGTTCTGTCTCTCTCTCTCCTCCAAAAAATAAATAAAGGTTAAAAAGAAAAGAATTTTTTAAATAAATGGGTGATGAGTATTAAAGAGGGCATTTGTTGGGATGAGCACTGGGTGTTGTATCTAAGTGATGAATCACTGACTTCTACTGGAACCAATATTGCACTGTATGTTAACTAGAATTTAAATAAAAATTTGGGGGAAAAAGAATTTAAAAAAAATGTATATTCAGTTTCTCAGTTGCCTTAGCGACATGTCAAGTGCTCAATAGCTACACATGGCTGATGGGTACTCTGTTTGACAAGATAGACATAGAACATTTCCCTTATTAGAGAGAATTCTTTTGGGCAGCCCGACTTAGGATTCTTAAAAATGAAAACAATTTCTGTATTCCCCCTGGGATATGCTATGCTTCTGATATATTATCTTAGCCAGGGTGCTGGGCACAGGAAACACGGCAATGCAGAGCTTCCATCTGACCTTCGATTGGTTATTAATTGTGCTCAGTCTTTATTATCAATCCTGGCTGCACAATGGAATGCACTGGGGAATGTTTTAAAAATACTAATGCTCAAAGCCCTTCCAAATAAAACTGAACCAGAAATCTCTAGGCGAGTTGAATATCAGTATTTTTAGTGTTCTCCAGATAAACTCTTTAAGTAGGACTATCACTGAGCAATAATTTTATTTAAATATAAGTACTATGGGGCGCCTGGGTGGCACAGTCGGTTGAGCGTCCGGACTTCAGCCAGGTCACGATCTCGCCGTCCGTGAGTTCGAGCCCCGCGCCAGGCTCTGGGCTGATGGCTCAGAGCCTGGAGCCTGTTTCCGATTCTGTGTCTCCCTCTCTCTCTGCCCCTCCCCCGTTCATGCTCTGTCTCTCTCTGTCCCAAAAATAAATAAACGTTGAAAAAAAAAATTTAAAAAATAAATAATAAGTACTAGTATTGGAAAGGGCTTTCTTTTTATTCTCATAAAAGTTACTTGGAGGCCATTTACAAATACATAATTGCTGTCAAAATATGTGGTCTAGCTAGTTAAGTCTTATAGCAAAAATAGGGGCACTTGTACCCCAATGTTTATAGCAGCACTCTCAACAATAGCCAGATTATGGAAAGAGCCTAAATGTCCATCAACTGATGAATGGATAAAGAAATTGTGGTTTATATACACAATGGAGTACTATGTGGCAATGAGAAAGAATGAATATGGCCCTTGTAGCAACATGGATGGACTGGAGAGTGTGATGCTAAGTGAAATAAGTCAAACAGAGAAAGACAGATATCATATGTTTTCACTCCTATGCGGATCCTGAGAAACTTAACAGAAACCCATGGGGGAGGGGAAGGAAAAAAAAAAAGAGGTTAGAGTGGGAGAGAGCCAAGCATAAGAGACTCTTAAAAACTGAGAACAAACTGAGGGTTGATCGGGGGTGGGAGGGAGGGGAGGGTGGGGTGATGGGTATTGAGGAGGGCACTTTTTGGGATGAGCACTGGGTGTTGTATGGAAACCAATTTGACAATAAATTTATATATTGAAAATAAATAAATAAATAATAATAAATAATAAAATATGGTACTGGTGAAAAAAAAAAGTCTCATAGCAAAAGCCCTTACCATCTAATGCCAAGGAGTATGTCCAGAACAATGAAGAAATATGTATTCATTAATACATTTATATATTTAATATAAATATCTATTTGAATATATTATGTTACATATAATTACATATTTACTAATATTTATAATGTTATAGAATATTTAAAACACAGTATATAAACCATATTTCTATTAGTATATATGTTAATCTTTTTCCTTTCACCAGAAATCTATTTGACTATTTGGTCCATGAGCATACTTAGGAATAGACATTTAAAACAGGGTTTTAGGGGCACCTGGGTGGCTCAGTTCAACATCCAACTTCGGCTCAGGTCATGATCTCAAGGTTTGTGAGTTAGGGCCCTGCTTCAGGCTCTGTGCTGATAGCTCGGAGCCTGGAGCCTGCTTCAGATTCTGTGTCTCCCTCTCTCTCTCTGCCCCTCACCCACTCACACTCTGTGTGCGTGTCTCTCTCTTCCAAAAATAAATAAACATTAAAACGTGAGTTATAATACCTGGCTCAGATGTTGCAACTGAACAGATAACAGGAATAATAAACAACTATCATTTATGGGGTTTTTTTAAGGATAATGTCTTTTAATTAACGTTAGATTAATCAATCACACAATTGCTCCAGGCAAGAGGAGATGAAAGAATAAAGTTCGAATTTAGTTGTGTGTACCTTTATAGGACTTGGTACTTGGGAGAGATGGCTTAGCCAAGTGAGAGCTGACGTCCAGCTGCCAGTGTAAATGTCCAAAGTCTCACATTGTTAGACCATGTTGAGAACAAGCATGCTGGAGATGACGGGCAAAAGGACATTTTCCAGGGACTGGCTGCATGGCTTGTGCCCCTGCTCAGCTATCTTTTAAAAGATAGAGGGGGCGCCTGGATGGCGCAGTCGGTTAAGCGTCCGGACTTCAGCCAGGTCACTGATCTCGCGGTCTGGGAGTTCGAACCCCGCGTCAGGCTCTGGGCTGATGGCTCAGAGCCTGGAGCCTGTTTCCGATTCTGTGTCTCCCTCTCTCTCTGCCCCTCCCACGTTCATGCTCTGTCTCTCTCTGTCCCAAAAATAAATAAACGTTGGAAAAAAATTTAAAAAAAAGATAGAGTATGGGTTTAGCAATGAAATGCCAATGCATTTTTTAAAATTTATTGAGGTATAAATGACATAGAATACTATATTAGGTTCAGGTGTACAACATAGTGATTCAACATTTGTATACATGGTGAAATTGTTACCACAGTAAGTCTTGTTACTATCTGTTACCTTACAAAGTAACACAACATAGGGACACCGGGGTGGCTTAGCTGGTTAAAGTTTCCAACTTCAGCTCGGGTCATGATTTCACAGTTTGTGAGTTTTTGCCCACCCTTGTGCTCTCTGCTATCAGCACAGAGCCCAGTTCAGATCCTCTATCTCCCTCTCTCTCTCTCTGCCCCTGCCCCACTCTCTCTCTCTCAAAAATAAATAAACATTTTAAAAAAACAAAGTTAATACAATCGTATTGACTCTATTTTCCTACCAATGTATTTTAAAAGACACCATTTGGATAAGGAGAAACTTTCAAAACTCTTTGTGCTAGCCCAATCAAACTCTAGCTCTAAAGAATACAATGACTCTTTTCCTGGCCAAGACAAATGTACAAAGATTGTGAGTGAAAAGAATAAACCAGAGAATACAATTCTTGGATTAGTGAGCAGAGACCAGTTTCCAGGATATGAGTTGTTTAGATTAGAGCATTTGTTAGAAAACATGTGTTCCTGGGATAATGATGGGAGCGGTCCAGAGCATAGCCCCTTGGCAGTGAGTCACTTGGGCCCCTGCATTGCCACCCCCACGCATTTTAATACCTTTTCTAGTCCTTTCTCCGATAAACAATGAAAAGACGAAAGAACATTGGGAAGGCTGCTAGACCCCTTCGCAGTTGGGGTAAAGAAAAAATTACATTCCTTATTTTCATGAGAGGGTTAGATCTCAATAAGGTAAGTTTCCTTCAAGTGGATCCACAGTATGGCTCCTACAATTTATAAAAGAGTTTTCCTCTACTTTTGAAAGACAGCAGCTAACTAACATGGTTATAGCTGTGTAAATGTATATGTTATACATATATACAGACATATACATGTGCATATATGTAAGTAAGTCATCATATTATATAACTAATCATTTGATTTAAAATCACAAATGCATAATCTGTATGTATAGATATAGATATAGATATAGATCTGTAAAAATAATTATGAACCACAAGATATTGAAACTGAAGGCTTCTGACTGAAAAAAAAAAAAAAACAAACTTGCCCTTAGAAAACTTCAGCTTAACAAACACTTGTGAGGACTCATTAAATGCTCGGCTGATTCCTGACTCCACTTCCATTGAGGAGCAAATAAGACAGACATGTAACTACAGTGGCATCATCAACGGCAGAGGAATGTTCAGGACTCTGTGTGAGCATAGAGGAAAGACATGTAGCCTAATGTGATATCAGGAAGTCTTCTTGGTGGGGGTGACACCTTAACTATGTCCTGAAAAAAAAAATGAGTCATGATATGCATCATTCTTGCTGAGTGAAGGGTGAGCACTAAAGAGTTATGGACAGAATAAAGAACATAATGAACTGACACACAAAACTTTGTGAACAGGAAACTATAAAAAAATTAAGCAAACCTGGAATATATGCTGTAAAAGTGACTGCAGATGAGGCTGGAAGGAAAAGCAGAATCTAGATTACAAGGACCCTTGTTTTAAAGACTGAACTTCTCTTTGCAACCACTCATATTTGCATTTTAGATTATTCAGTCTAGCTGTACTATGAACGATTTAAGCGGATAAATAATGGAAGCAGAAAAGATGAGTTACAAGGTTAATGCGAATAAGCAATGAAACCTCATCAACTAGAGTAATGGCAGTTGGGAAGAGAGAAGGGATGGAGTCTGTGATTATTTTGATGATAAAACATAGATTTTGATGACTGATTGGAGAAGGAGTAGGAGAAAGAATTGAGACTGGCCCTCAGTTTTTCTTGCTTGGGTGATTAAGAGGATGTTGGTATTTGTTAGGGAGTGATGAGTTTGAGTAAGAACATTCATTGAATGAAAACTTCTAAGTTCAGATTTATAATTTGCTTTGAAGTATCTGTCAGAGATTCAGATAGAAATACCCAGCAGATGCTTGCTACATGGATCTGAAGTTCAAGAGAAACTTCAAGACAAAAAGAAAGAAAGAGAAAACTACTGGGAAGGTCAAAGAATATGACTGGTAGTAAAAAAATACAATAATGCATAAGACATGAGGTTGCCAAAAATAACAATGACAAACACCATTTGGGACACATCAATGCCACTAAGGTACATAAAGGGACAAAAGCATGTCCTTGAGGGACAAGGAAGGGTTAGTTAGGAAGAAAGATAGCCAATACAAATTGGTATCAAAGAAAACAAGGGAAGAGAGGTTTATAAGGAAGGTATAGTCCAGAGTGGCAAAAGCATCAGAGAAGTCAGTAAAGACCCTGGGTTCACAGCCTCCTACACTAGGAAGACTGGCCAAATGACACAATGTCTTTATGCAGCTGGTAGGAAACTAACGTGGCCAAATACAATGGGCTGGAATGATTTTGGGTTTCAGAATCACACAAGCTTGATTTGATTTCTTGTTCCACCACTTACAAGGGTGGTGAGTTACTCTCTGATCCTTAGTTTCCAAAATTTTCAAAAGTTAAAATGAAATAATGATAGCAAGGTTGTCAGTATGGTCAGGTTCTAGTGAGAACACATCCAGGATATAGATAGGCTCTTTTGGATATGTCCTTGCATAGTGGAGAGACAGATCTCCCTCTCTATCTCTCTTTCTCTCTCTCCCTCTCTCTCCTCCTGTTCATATAAGAAGATAGTTCTATCAGATTATGGACCCACCCTATGACCTCACTTAACCCTAATTACCTCCTTATAGGCTCTGTCTCCAAATATAGTCACACTGGGGGTTAGGGCTTCAGCATGTGAATTTGGTGGGGAAAACAATTCAGTCCATAGCATAGCCATTCGAATCACTGATAAGAAGGGAATGGATATTCCAGTCAAGTCACCCTCCCTCACAACATATTCTTTGAATAAGAATAAGCACCTGAGGACAGAAACATGGATAGAGGTATTCCTGTATACCCTCCCCCTCTTCCCCCTCTTGCCTCTGCCTTGCCCAGCCTATTTTCCCTTCTCTCCTGCTTTGCCCAGAAATAATGCTATGGAATTAATAAAGAGAATAAGGTTTTTAAAATTGTATTATTTTCCTAAAAGAGAAAGAACATATATCCTTCCTTCCTTAAAATAACCCATGCATTAATTTTCCTTTTCAAGATATGACACATTTTTTTAAATAACATCAAGGACCTTGAGCCCTCCCCCCATTGAATAAATGTAACTGCAACATGTGAGTTGTGAAAGTGTGAAAGAAGATTCCCTGCCTGGGAGGCAGGAAACTTGGATTCTAGGCTCAGTTCTACTGTAAATCATCTGCAGCACCTTGGGTAATATATTTACATCTTGAAGCTGGTTTTCTCAAATGTAAAATGGCTGGGTTGGATTTAATGGTCTTAAACTTTGTTCCATTCCTAATGTTATATAATTCTAACAATGTCAAAAAGTTTCTAAGTTTCAAAACTAAGGTTTCCATAGTCTCCAACTCGAATTGTCTATTAGAGTTCGATAAGCCTAGTTTGTGATTTTCCATGGTAAGAAATAGGCAGAGACTGTGATATTATGGCTCTTACACAATGCATTCTCTAAGTAGAACAGAAGCAAAGAGTTTCCTTTATAACTTTTAATTAGTGCACAAGGTTGCTTTCTACATATGGCAGAACAGTGACCGTTAACCCAAGAGCATACCACTAGAGGGCAATACAGTAACATAGATTGTTTTGTACCTTGGCATTTTACCCTATGGTGGATCACCTGTAAACATGATGTAATTGAATGCCTGAGCACTGCCATTATTATGGGATGTCACTGCAAAGACAGAAACCAAACTAAAAGAACAAAAATTTTTTAAAAATCAATGTAACTGGGAATTATTTAATACCAGCATGATAAATTTAGACACTTCGACTGATTATAAACAAGGCAAATGCATGAATATCAATCCCAATAATGGATTCTTTCCTTTTTATCTAGGTGTCTGACCATACAGTACAGTAAGGCTACATTCAGCTCCTTTTAAAGGATATTGCCTCATGAAGTCACCCTGACCTATTCCCTGAACAGGGTGCCTGTGTCCTCCGCCTGTGACAGCCATCCCAGGCCTGCAGGCCTAACTTCCTCCCCTTGATTGGATCCCACAAAAACAGATAACCCATAGCTTGACCAACCAGCTATGAGGTAGCTTCACACAAAAGTTCTTCACAAATGTGGCCAGGGATGACTGGTTGCATCAACAAGTTTCTCTCACTCTGAAATTTAAATTTAGACCTATGGAGAGAATCAGTCAGTTGATTGCAGGAAAATATACATGAGAAGAAAGTAAAGGCTGATGATCTTGGATTCCTGCTGCTGAGTGGCCACTAGAAATGCTTATCTTTAGATCCAGGTTGAATCTTGAATCTTTCTCATTTCCAAATTACATTTCCTGTTTTCTAGAAGCTGTTCCTCACTTCCTTTGAGATTTCTCTCCTCTTCTTTCTCCCTTCCTCTCTCCCTCCCTCCTCTCTCTCTTCCTCTTTCCCTTCTCTTCCCTCTGTATTTGCCTTCCTCTATTTTTACACATAGATTTTTTCAATTACCTGAGTTAGGCTAATTGGGTCCTTTTTCCTTTCCCTGAAAAGGGAGCTTAAAAGCACACCTTACAGTAATTGTAATGTCATTGCTAACTGATTTTCTTTTTGTACATGGTACTTAATTAAGTGTTACTATATTGCAATAACACAAACATGTCCTTGAACTACAAAGGAGTCATAAGTTTGTTACATGCTTGCTAAGAAAAACTACAATTAAAAATACACGTTTGGGGGGGCACCTGGGTGGCTCAGTCAGTTGAGCAGTTGAGCGTCCAGCTCTTGATTTTAGCTCAGGTCATGATCTTAGGGCCCTGAGATCTAGCCCTGCTCTGGGCATAGAGCCTGTTTGAGGTTCTCTCTCTTTCTACCCCTCCCCTGCTCAAGTTCTCTCTCTCTCTCTCTCTCTCTCTCTCTCTCTCTCTCTCTCTCTCTTTCAAAAAAAAAAAACAAAAATATACATTTTCAAACAGATTATTCTTATTTTTATAAAAGAATTATAGTTTTATATGAATACTGAGATGTTTTTGAGCAGCAGAGTGTGTTGCAAATATCCAAATTGTAAGCCTGTTCTAGTCATTGGGGCATATTACTTCTCCAGAAGTGTCATGTAGGATTTGAAGACCACAGCCTCCTGGAGTTTCTCGCTATCGTGCTGGTCCACACTCAACCTCTAGCAATTCATCAAAATTATCATTCAAATGTCCCTACCAGTTTATGGCTCTAGTGGCTTCTACTCCCGTTAAGCAAATCTCGGCTGTGACTGTCTGAATCCACCTACCTCAATCCACCTGTGAATGTCTGAATTCACCTCTCTCCACATCTCAGGGTGGCAGTTTGCTCCACTAGCTCAGTTCTCTGATGGGTCATGAAAAGTCAATGATTTTTAGTTTGTTCAGCTTTTTTTTCCTTGTAAGGATGAGAGTGATGACTTATGAGCTCTTTCCATGTCAGAACTAAAACTACAAGTTCAAAGATGACTTACTGACCTTTACCATGCACCTGGTGCCGTGCAACCCATTTCATAAGCGTCCATGTCTTTAATTCTCCCCATAACATTATGGCTTTGTGCTGCAACCTCCATACTACCACAATGCCTCCTTGTTGCAACCAGCTGCAGACCCCTGGGTGAGTCCTCCTCACTGTGTGAGGATTTTAATTCCTTGTACAGCAGTTTCTCCTGTTGTAACTTCTAGCAATTTCGAGATCCATGTAGGTGATTATTCCAATATTCCAGACCCTCAGTCCCTCGATCTCCCTTCTCTCCATAGTTGACTGTGCCCTTCATGCAATCTCAGTTACCTACCTGCATGGTCATATCACTGGCAGATTTACCATGACAAATATGAACCTCTCCATGATCTCAATTTCAAATTTGAATTTTTCTACCACTACCTCTTACCTCCCCAGCTCAATCCCTCTAGTTCTTCTGCCCTCCAAAACACTTCAAATACAACAGATTCTCAATCTCTTAATAATACTTTTCACTGATCCCTGCTGTCTTCATCATCCATGCTCTTCTACATCCATGGTCCATCATTATAATTAGACTCTTGTCTAGAGCCTCAAGTCACATGCCTTCTTCATTAGATTCTCCTCGTTCAACTTCACTCTGGTTAAATCCAACTCTGCCTAATCCTAACCCTGTACCTGTGAAGTCAAATCTAACCCTGTACCTGTGACTAAAAACGAATATTCAACCACCTTGACGGGTCGTAAGTCAAATATGTGTCCACTAGCACTTTGTAATACCTGGAAATCCAACAACTTGCTAGTACATTTTCTCTTCCATTCCCCTAGACTCTTCCTCATAAATGTTGGGTCTTCAAACCTTCAAACCTTCATCTGCCTCCTTACTCTCAACTGACAACCATACTTCCGATTACTATTTCAGGGGGAAAAAACTATCAAGAGAAAACTTCCATGCTCTCTTCCAACCACCACCACCCACTTATCCTGCACCTGTGCCCATGTCCTCTGCCTTTATTCCTATTATAGTTAATCTTGTATCTAAATAAGACCAGTCTTCCCATGCGTACACCAGATCCTTTCCCTCTTACCTTCTCCACCATACCTTTTCTGACATCAGTGATTTTTCCTTCTCTAATGGATTATTCTCATACAAACATGCTGTAAACACTCCTATCTTCAAAAAGTATATATTTAGTATCGATCCTACTAGCTACTATCCCACTTCTTGGACCTATTTTTCTTTCTTTTTGGTTTAATTTATTAAAAAAATTTTTTTAATGTTTATTTATTTTTGAAGGAGAGAAAGACAGAGTGTGAGCAGGGGAGGGGCCGAGAGAGAGGGAGACACAGAGTCCAAAGCAGGCTCCAGGCTCTGAGCTGTCAGCACAGAAGCCCAACATGGGGCTCAAACCCACAGGCTGTGAGATCATGGCCAGAGCCGAAGTCAGACACTCAACTGACTGAACCACCCAGGCGCCCCTCTTGGGCCTAGTTTTCAATAAAACCTCTTGGAGTTGTTTGTACTTGTCTGAAACTACACACACATACACACACACACACATAACTCTCTAACACTATCTCCTGCTTCTTCCTCTCTCTCCCTCCACTCTAGCCACAGGCCTCTATTGCTATTTCTACAACTCACTAATCAGGACCTATCTCAGGGTTTCACATTTTGTTTCCTTTACCTGGAAATCTCTTTCCTTTAATATCCACGTGGCTTATACCTTCACTTCTTCTAGACTTCTGGTCAATTGTCACCTTATCAGAAAAGCCTAACAAATTTTTCTAAAACAACAATGAGCTCTCTCCCATCACTCCACCCAGGATTCTCTTTCCCCCTTCTCTGCTTTGTTTTATTTTTTTTCCCAGAGCATTAGCATCTTCTGAATTTTTTTTATTGTAGAGAGAGAGAGAGAGAGAGAGAGAGAGTAAGAGCATGAGCAGAGGACAGGGGCACAGGGAAGAGAGAGAGAAAGAGAGAGAGAGAGAAAGAGAGAGAGAGAGAGAGAGAGAGAGAGAGAATCTCAAGCAGGCTCCACACTCAGCACAGAACCCAACACAGTGTTCCATCCCATGACTCTGGCTGGGATCATGACCTGAGCTGAAACCAAGAGTCGGATGCTAAACTGACTGAGACACCCAGAACGCCCCTACCATCTTCTAAATTTTTAAAATTATTGATACACACCAGTAAAATGTAAACTCCATAGGAGAGGGATTTTTGTCTGGTTTAATTATTGCTTTTATTCCAAGTGCCTATTGCTTTTATTCCACAGTGCCTGGACACAGGAGCATTTAATATGTATTAGCTGAACGAATACTAAATTTTGCAGACAAGGAAACCAAATTTACAGACACTACATGCAATGGCTCATCCACTGGGAGTACAGAACTGGTAAAAATTGTAAAACTTCAAATTAAGCGTGACCTTCAGGGTGCCTGGTGGGCTCAGTCAGTGGAGCATATGCAACTCTTTATCTCAGGGCTTTGGGTTCAAGCCCCACGTTTGGTATAGAGATTACTTTAAAAACAAATAAAATCTTAAAAAAACAACACACATACACACACACAAACCCACCATCTTCATCAGAATATAGTTAGGAATCAATTCTTCATGGGTCTCTCACATTTCTGCACATTTTATGAGCAGAGGCACTAACTGGTTTTGCTCCAGGCTATATTTCCAAGGGTATTTATATACTGATCAGTCCTAGAAATTAGAGATGGAATCTACCTCCAGAACAAAGGGAAGGCATGCTTGCTGGTCATTTTTAAAAAATTGGATTCCCTAAGTTCAGTGTTTCTCTCCTGTAATGAAACCTACCACATGTATAGGCACAAATCTAAACCCAACACATTGGCCCAGTGGAATGTTGGGCACACAGAACTCACACAAACATGCTGCTTGCTGTGCTGTGAGGAATAAACTCCTTTGTCTCTGAGTCAGAAGTTGTGCCTTCTGCCATCATCAAAACTGTGGCAGGCTAACTTGTGAGCTTGCAAGTAGGTAAGATCTCATACTTTTCACAGTTCTTCACAAACACTATACTACTGTTCTGAAGTGCCCCAAGTAAATTCTAGCAGTTTCTATCTCTGATTCTTAGAATCCCTAAATTTACCAAGAATATTGGTTATAGTTATCCCTTAATTCTCTGTTGTTGGCAATAGATGAAAGACTTGATTTTTGCCAATGTTTATATTTAACCCAAGGTGCCAGGTAAACCCTAAGCAATGTGTTGAGGCACAAATGAGGGCCATTCCTACTAGACAAGCCAGGGCAATATTCAGGCTGCTCACTGGACCTTAGTGAAAAGAGTAATTGGGCACTGATTTGGTGTTTGTCTATGTTGTCCTCACTCTTCTCCATTCTAGGTGGTGTCCCCTGTATAGTAGCCTGTTATCTCTTTTATCTAGTCTAGGGACAGGAAAAGCTTGCTTTGCTAGTTTGAAGCTGAGTCCCACATTTGTTTCCTGCTTTACACTTTCCTCAAAGCAGTAGGGACTGAACACTGACTGGGTTAAAGAGAAACTCTCAGAAATCAAATAATCATGAACTTGTTTAGGGTAGTCTCTGTTAGCCCAAATAGCATCCAGTTCCTAGAGCTAACACATTGCTTAGTACTCCCCTAGGAGGACAATCTCTCCATTCACTGGCCCTGAACATGACATGGCCCTAGACACCTGGACAGGAAAATGGCAGCAGCATGGAAGACAGACCCACCCCTACACCTGATTAAGGGAAAATGAGACAGAACCAGATGTCCTACCACATCTGGACAGCCATGAAATTGCATCCACTTCTATCATAGTAATATAAAAATTGAGACCCTCTATATGACTGTGTCATTCTTCCAACAGATATTTAATTAGCATTAGTTGTGATGACTGACTACGAATTTTAATACAAGGCAAGAGCAAACTGGGAGAAACACATGATTCTATTTTGATGTAATATTTGATTAGATATGTTATCTTCCATTATCAAAGCTCTTCATACATTTTAGTTAAGCGTATATATACAAAATGAAAAGATAATTAAGCATTGAAATCTTTTGATCTATCTGAAAGGAATCTAAGGCAATTTTTTTTAATAATGGATTCTTCATTTACATTAAATTTATTATATTAAAAATATACTTTATAATTCACATATGTTAATTCAAACCTGAGAAATTAGAAAAACATACTGAGTTAGAAGCAACAAGATAATCATAATTCTCCCTCTCAAAAAGTAGCTGCAACATGGGTCCTAGCTTACCTGTTGTTTTCTCTTACATAAAACTACCCTCTTCCTCATTTCACTAGGCTCTCAAACTTTGCCAGAGGAAAGATTCTAAAAACTAATCTAACTGCAATTCAGTGATATTGCGTCACAAATCAAAAAGACAGCCCTGTCTTTCTCCCTGGTTAACAATGTTACATGGTGATCAGTTGAAACGATTTTAACAATATTTCAAGACATTTATTGCTAGCAAAGTAACTATTTTAAGTTAGGAAATTCTGAAAGACCTTTAATAAAATAACCATTAATTCAACTCATCTGTTCAGTTAAAAACATAAATTTCTATCTTGACTCGATCGGGAACAACGGTAATCAATAGAGGAGTGATTTAATCTTAATTGAGACTAGACAGAAAAATCTAAAACTATCTCCAAAAGTTACTTGCACCGGACACCTGGGCTTGATAGAGGGAAATCTTAACAGAAAATGGGAATTTCTTCCATTCTAGTTACATACTTGGGAAATGGTTTGTGGAAATGCATGCATCTTCAGCATGGATTTTTTTTTCCTTTTTACATAAACCAATATGATCAAGTTAAACATTCTAATTTGCAGTAGATGATATAAAACTTAATTACTTTGATTTTATTTTTGTGAGCCTCCTAATATTACATATTTTCTTCAAATGTTCTGAAGCTCTGTAAATATTTTAAAACATGGACAGCTTGGTTTTAGAGGAACTCTGGATTTCAGAAATTTGGGAATACATTGGGCAGAAATAAAAAATTATTATCTAATTTCATTAAAAGCAAGTAAAAATATGAGACTCATGCCACATGGTCTGCAGTGAATTTCAACAATAGAATAACACAGTTCCACCTAAGGAATGGAAGAAACTAAAGTAACAGGTTCAAAAATAAGGAAATGAGCATGTCTCCAGAAGCCTATCCATGGTAAAGAACAAATATCAGGTAACAGGTCAGTGGCTATAAGTCCCCCAGTAGAAGAGTCCAAGGGGAGACAGGGGTGGTCTGAAGTCAATGAGGCATTTGGATAATTTCAGAGAATTATGCCCACCTTGGAATATGGTTGAAGGTATGAACTCGACAAATCCAACAGGCCTGAACTCAAATCCTGACTTTACCAGTTAGTAACTAGATACTCTTGGGCCAGCTACTGTCCTCAGAGCTTCAGTTTCTTCAAAATGTAAATGGAGATGGGCGTCTGGGTGGCTCAGTGAGTTAAGCATCTGACTTTGGCTCAGGTCATGATCTTGTGGATCATGAATTCGAGCCCCTCATCAGGCTCTCTGCTGTCAGTGCAGAGCCTGCTTCAGATCCTCTCTCTCTCTCCCTCTCTCTTTCTCTCTCTCTCTCTCTCTGCCCCTCCCTCCTCTCAGAAATAAACATTTAAAAACTGTAAATGGAGATGATCACAATGCTTCTCTCCTAGGATTGTTATGAGGAACAATGAACAATCATCCACACAATACACTTAGCACAAGGCCTGGTCACAAAGCAGCACCTGCAGCTGAGGAGTCGTGTTGAGAAGAGGGAAGTTGGTAATTAGGAACCAATTTGCAATCTTAAGGAATATAAAAAAGACACAGTAAAAACCCATAAACGGGGGGTCAGGCTGTCCACTGCACAATCGGGAGTTGGGTCATTTACTACCTGCTTTAAAATAAAAAAGCACATTTTCTCATTTTACACGCAAATATGACTTGGAAGCAACCTAGTAGTTGTTACAATGTATAAATTTGTCCAACCCACATTCTGGTTATATTCACATCATTAATTCAAAAATTCATTTTCTATGACTCATAATCACATGGTTTCTAGAATGCGAGTGAAGAATTAATATGAGTCATCTTTTCTAACAGCCCTAACTGTATAATGTCTTTAAATCTTGCTTTGTTTAAGTTAAGCAGACTTGCTTTCCAAAGGTCACAACCTCTTCCTCTGCCAAAGATCTGAACATTTTCTTATTAGATCTTTAATTCTCTGCAGACTGCCCAGTGTGACCATGAGGTTTAATAACTTCTCATCTAGAAAGACAGTGCACGTCTTTGTCCACACAGATTAAGCTCAGCTGAGTATCACAATTTGCAAAATGCCCCTCTTTATCTTCTACAAGTGAAAACTCACCTTTACTCCCTTATCTTCCAACTTGAGACATCAAATATGGAAAATAATTAGTTGATTAATTAGCTGCAGACACTTGACATTCTGATGCAAACTGTAGCTCATATTTTGCCTTTAGGAACATTTTAAATGTTTCTGTTTTAAGAGGCTCACATTTTACTCCCTTTCTTCCAGATTCTTTAATTATTTCTCAGATCTTTAATTACCTAAGTCAAAATAAATTGGTCATTATATAAACCAAGTACATAAACTTGTCTTTATAGTGACAGCCGCAAATAGTTTTAAGGTTAACTATTTTTAAAATACAAGTTCTTTTCATTAAAAAATTCTTACATATTTTAAAATCTATCCCAGTTCAAATTTGATATCATAGTATTCATACTGAATTCTAGATATAAGACTCAATAGCTTTTGTACTCCTAAATCCAGTGTATAATTGTCTCTTCATTTGCCGTTAGTTTTAAGTCATGTTCCCAATCTCAAGAGCGGTAATTGAACTGGAAAAAAAAATCAAGTAGAGACTCTGCTTGTTATGTTTTCCACAAAATCCCCAAAGCCAAGGAAATATTGTTGAATTAATAAGTCACTATTAAAGCATTAATGTGAGTCACAGAAAGACCAAACCTCTTTCAGTTTGATGAAACCTATACATTTGGAACCATGTCAAAGGTAGAAACACTTTAGATCTTATCTACAAAAATCACCTGGAAGAACTGATAACTATCAATGTTTGGAATTATTTCCTTAAAGGATTCCCAAATTTTTTCGAGATATTCTCTGTAATTCTTTGTAAATATGGGACTCTACCGGTGTGCCCTGGTGGCTCAGTCGGTTGAGTGTCCAACTCTTGATCTTGACTCAGGTCATGATCTCACAGCTCGTGGGTTTGAGCCCCATGTCAGGCTCTATGCTAGCAGCAAAGTCTGCTTGGGATTCTGCCTCTACCTCTCTCTCTGCCCCTTCCCCTCTGCATGCTCGCTCTCTCTCTCTCTCTCTCTCTCTCTCAAAATAAATAAATAAATAAACTTTAAATAATGGAACTCTACCAGTACTGTACGTTTTACATCTACTATTTTAAAGTATATAACTGAAAAGCATACTATCAAGTGGTAAGTAGGGAGAAAAATTCTAATCAGCAAATTCTGCTAACTGAGCTCACAGTCTGCTGCTCCATGATCACTTGGCCTGATGAATCCAAATCTTCCCCCAGCAGCAAGGCTCCTGCTTCATGGATACAGTTTTGAAAAGGAAAGGCCATATAGTTCAGAGCCTGGGTTTAGGACCAGAGGAAACTTGGATTCAAATCCCAGCTTGGCCACCTACTTACTATAGCTGAATGACCTAGAGCAAGTGATATAACCTCTCTAATCTCAGCTCTCTCATCTTTAAAACGGGAAAAGCAGTATCTATTCACAAATTGCTTACAATAGCATGAGGCAAATAGCACAGGCTCAAACATAATAGCTATTAACATTATGATTATTATACGACGTGTATCTACTGCCATTTCAAGTTTAAGGATTCTTTAACTGTAAAAACTAACTTCTTAATATTTTGTGTGCATATAGTCATACACTCACACTCTCACACATCTGATAATTATGAGCACCACCCTCCCCGGTTCCCTGGTTCTGTGAGCTCTACCAGAGTCACAGGGCTGTAGGGAAGGAGATGGGCATGGAGGAAGTCAGCGTGGAGGCAGTCAGGAAAAGTAGTTCACATTAGTAACTAGTCAAAAGCCAAATCTGTATAACCACATTGGACCATTTCCTCTCTTGATATTTAATATTACTGCCTGAATAATATAAACTGATTTTTTTCCCTCTACATTTACAACAGTTTAGTTCAGAGGTGAGGGGAAATGAAAAGGGTTGTTTGTCAGGAAATCAGTTCTCTGTATGCAGCTGAGAATATGCACTCACTCAACAAAAGTTGTTTATGTAGCAATATACCTAAGTAATACCACGAACTTAAGTCACAGATGTAGTTAATGCAATGACAAACTCGGAACGCATAAAACTTTTGGATGAATCTCAACTAGTCTCCTTCTGTTTTATCATAGGTGTGGCATGTGGTCCCAGTTTCCTGAGCTAAGCTTAATAAAAGTTTCACATATAGGCCAGTGATTCATAGGATAATCTAGACATCTGTAATTTCAGCATGGCAAAGATACCACAAAATTAATTTTCTTCAAGGAAAGAATCTTTAAAGAATCTTACAGATGAAACTTCTCGTTGATTGTCTCACTTGGCAATCAAACACCACATGGCAAAATAATTTTATAAAAATAAAAATTATGATCTGCTTTTTCTTAAAGTATTCTGTTCAATATAGCCTATTATATCTTAAAACCACTGGAAGTCTAGAACTATATTTGGTTTGCTATATTGTACAAACAAACTCAATTCTCTGAATATAAGCATATATTGATCTCAAAATATATCATTCATGTTTAAGAAAATGTAATTCATGGATTTAAATTTAAAATGTAAACATTAAAATTTAAAATTATTTGGAAATAATTTGGAGTTTATTTGAAATAATTCCAAGTAAATTTGGAAATTATTAAGCTGGACTTTTAGTAGAAACCAAATTAACTGCTGCATTGTAGAAATAAAACTACTTGCAAATGGACACAGAAGATACAGTGTTAATATTTCTGAAACACAAAAAAAGAATAAGTTAATAGTAAATATAGTCTTTAACTACGTAAATCATAAAGAAAAGTAACATTTGGGTAGTAATTACCCCTTAAGTTTTAGAACACAAGCTCCAGGCTGGGAAGAGCTATCGTAGATAATCAGTAAGATGGTGGGATATTCAAAACACCCTTTAGGTATCAAACTTAGCTGTGAATTGGGTAAAACATTTTTTCCTAAATTGGAGTTATTTTCTTAGGATGTATTACTAGTGTGGAATTTCTAACTCAAAATATGAGGGCTTGTAATACATGCCACCAACCTGTCCTCCAAATGGGCTGCATGCCTGTCCTTCCATTAGTGGGACAGTATGAGTTGGTTTTTTTTTTTCCTCTATCGCCATTGTCAACACTAAATTATATCAGTTTTTAAAAGTGAATTTACCATATGATTTTACAAAGTAGAGAGTGACATTATCACCCTGCTCAGTTTTAATTATGAGCTTTAATTATAAGTTTTAATTATGAGTTTTAATTATGTTCTCTGGTTCCATGGGCACTACCCAAGTTACAGGGCTGTAGGTAAGGAGATGGGCATGGAGGAAGTCAGTTAAACAGCCTAAACATTTCTAGATGTTTCTTTACCATTTGTAGTCCTCCTTTTCCAAATTGCTTATTTATGTCCTTTGCCCATTAATCAATTGGCATGTTCTTAGTCATCTGATTTCTCTGTAAAAATTCTTTATACTTTAAAAATTGCAAGGACATGTTGGTCAATATTTTACCAATTTGTCATGTGCCCTTTAATTTTCATTCTATTGTGTTTTCCTTAATAAGTTTTAGATTTTCATGTAGTTTAATTCTTTAAACTTTTCTTCATTTTATGGTACTTTTTTTGCACTTATGTTTAAGAAGGTCTTCCCACTCGGAGATAAGAAATTGCCATGTTTTCCTCCAACGTATGGTTTCATTTCCTTATGTTTTGAAAGAGTGTTATGGAGGTATCACTGACATACAATCAACTGCACAAGTTTAAAGTGTGCAATTTGATAAATTTTGACAAACACATACATCTATGAAGCCATCACCCATTCAAGATAAGGAACATATCTATCACCCACCGGTGACATTGTGATCTGTTTGGTCTTCATCCCTGTTTCCAGAGATTTGGTCTTCATCCCCAGCTGGCACAAAGCTCCTAAAATCTTTGTAATTTCCCAGGTGCATAGAAAGATATAGGTGTCTTTTGTTAAGTTAATGAGGTGGCTTTTGGCAATCACCTAAAGAGGGGGCTGGTTGCCAGGAAAACCAACCATGTGATTAGAGGGTTGGAACTTTCAATCCTACCCCTCTGAGTTTCAGGGAGTGCAAAGGGGCTGGAGATTGAATCAACCACCAATGGTCAATGATGTGATCAATCATGCCTCTGTAATGAGGCCTCCATAAAAACTCAAAAGGAGGGTGTTTGGAAAACTTTCCGGTTGATGAACACATGGAGGTTCTGGGGAGGAGTATGTTTAGAAAGGGCAGGGAAGCTCTATGCCCTTTCCCCATACCTCACTCTATGCATCTCTTTTATCTGGTTGTTCCTGAGTTACATCCTCTTTTTTTTAATAAACAGTAATTGAGTAAGTAAAATGTTTCTCTGAGTTCCATGAGCTACTTTAGCAAATGAATAGAACCTCAGGAGGGAGTCATGGGAGCCTCTGATTTAGAGCCAGTCAAAAGTATGGGTAACAACCTGGGCTTGTGACTAGAATCTCAAGTGGGGCGGGGGAGGCAGATATGTAGGACTGACCCCTTAACATGTGGGACATGACATTATCTTGGAGTAGGTAGAGTCAGAATGAGTTAAATTGCAGAACACCCATCTAGGGTCCCTAGAATTGCCTTTTGGTGTGGTGGAAGCCCACCTCACATACATGTTTGAAATGAGCAATTGAATCATTTACCACCTTACAGCATTGCTATGTAGATTAAGTGAAATGATGTATGTAAAGCACTTTTGTACACTTTAGCCTGACATACAAAACACAATAATTTTGAGTTATAAGTGTCATTACTTCTAGACCCTGGTGTGGTGGCTTAAAGCAGCTGTATGGAGCAAGACAGTCATAAGTTAAACATAAATGACAATGAAGTTGGGTTGTTGCCCGTGAAAGAATGGCTGCATGGCCAACAAGAAGCTTGTCAAGTGGCATTAGCTTATGACTTAGTAAATTATAGAATCTATTCCTTTGTTTTGGTAAGTCTTGATTTACTAGTGTGCCAAGAGTAAGTCATTTCCTTAGAGAGACTAACACTAGCTAGGATCACAAGTAACTGATGCAGAAGAAAGCCAATGTGTGAGCTGTAATAATAATTATAAGTGCCACATGGGTTGGATCCCTAGTCAATGTAGCCAGAACTTCTCCCTGTGGATTGTCCCTGCACTATGAGAGACTGACTATAAAAATAGACAATAGCCAGACCATATATAAACATTGAAATTTGACCCACAACCTGAAGTAATCTACAGGTTATCTGCATTAAACAGGAAATCAACTCCTTATCTGCATTAAACAACCCAGGAAGCCTGCCTGCTATGAGTCAAATGTGTGGGAAGTCAGATTGCCATCTCTGGTGACAATCCAGGAAGCTGAACAATAACTCTCTAACAATCATCCCCAAATGATCAGGACTTGATTAATAACTGACAGCATCAAAATTAGGACCAACCAGAGAAAACCAAATTTGCACCCTAACCAATCACACAGAATTCCCCAATTCTACATAGCCTGCCTTCCACTTTCCCCTGCAAACAGCCTCCAATCAGGGCATACCAGAAGTCTTACTTTTTTCCTACGATTTGGCTATTCTACTCTTCTGTTTGCCTTCGAGTCTGCCAAAACACAAGTGGTGGCTGACTACCTTGCTATAGTAAGGTACTCATATAAACATATAAAGAGTCATATAAACAGCCTTTACTTTTCTCATCTGATTGTCTTGGTTTATTTCCACAGCTGTATGGGTAAGCCAGGCTGAGCCGCCCACAGGGAGACCTGCCATGGATACCAGTTTAGTTTCCTCGTTGGTAATTGCTCAGGAATCTTGAAAAATGCCTCTACTTTGTGTAAATTTTATTATTTTAGCTGGGAGAACTTGGGGACTGCCTTGCTATTGACTCAATTCACTATCATTTATTTGATGACAATGGTAATGATGACAGCGATGGTGATGAGGACGAGGAGGACAAGAGGAATAACAACAACTAATGTTTATTGAACTCTTGTAGTATCCTGAGTTCTCTGCACTTTGGCTACACAATTAACTCATAGAATACCCCCAAAATTCTCAAAGTACATCAAGTCTCATCTGAGGACTTGTTAGGACTGTAAATTCTCTGTCCCTTCCCCCCATCTACTGACTGGTCCTCCAGGTGATTCTGATGCCACTAAAGTTTGAGAGCCAATGGAATACCCCATGACATCATTTTAATTCATATCATTTTAAGATAAGAACAGTGAGGCACAAGGCAGCTGTCTAACTTGCCCATATTCACACATTTAGAAAGAGATAAAGGCTGGGTTCAAACCTGGACAGTCTGATTCTCTATACTGCCTCTCTAGCTACGAGAGAAAATATGAAAAGTTTCCAATTTTCTTTATCTATTTGGTCTACGTGGATACTATTCACTTTGTGAGTTGTAATTAAAGTGGCACAAGGACAAATGGATGAAAAGAAAATATTCTGATATTAAAGATATTTTCCCCTCAGAGCCCTGAAGAAAGACCAGCCTTAGAGATTATATAAATTTCCAAGATCAACTATTTTTCCCAGTAACCACTTTTGCCTTAAGGCTATGTAACAGGGAATTACCCAAAAACACAAACTGAGATCAGTCTCAAACAAATGAGATCACTTATGTGAAAATACTTTTTAAGGAATTATACAAATTCAAGTTACCGCCATTATTGTTAGCTAGACCCAGTATCTGCAAATGATCCCCCTTGGTCCCTCTCTCTGCCCTGTGATTTAAGTAGTGTCTACTCAATGCCAAAATGTTGGTCAATGTACTGGGAGAAAGAAATCTGTCAAAGCACTTATTTGGTACTGTCTAGTCCAAAACAATGGGCAGATCATTTTCCATCCAGTTATTTTGGCAAAACCAGCTGCTTTGTTTTGACTAAGTAAATACTTTCTATGCCTTTTTCCACATTTCAGTCTCCATGAATCCTCCTTTGCCACCCTTGTTTCATGGAATTGTTCTTAGCTAGACCTCAGCTTACTCTTCCAAAATATTGTCACACTTCTTTCTCTCTTCCAAACATGCTCTACCAATGCATTTTTCCTAGATGTTTTTCTCTATCAGCCAGCATAACAACTATGAGTGGACATGACAATATCGTATGACCTGAGTTTTAAAAATTTCCTGGGCAATGAACCTCTTTGCTATTATTTCCAACGGGTTTCACAAGGGCTCCACTACATAATAAAAATAACAATAGCAATAATAACTACTACCTTCAATGAAGCCCTGGGATGTTCCAAGATCTTCTAATTCTCATTTCCACCCTCCCAGGCTGGACAGTGAAAGGATATATTCCACTGAAAATAAATAATTTCTGTAAGGCGTCCTGCCCATAAACAGTTCTTGGCTGACATGAAAATGTTATAACATACTAAGAATCTTTACATTTGTGACTCCTAATTCCTGCTCTCAACCACCAATCCGGGTTTCTGATTACGGTCTCAGCTCTGGAACCACACATTCCATTCCATGCCATGTAATCTTGGGCCTCTTAGGCCTCAGTTTTAATGTCTATGAAATGTAGTGAGGATAAATTGAGATAATGCACATGTAACCAGCTTACTGATATGTCTAAATACAGTGGAATACACACAGAAATGGTTTTCCTTCTCTCCATGTGCTGCCATCACAATGTGCTATAGCAAACCCTTTTAACTTCGTTTTGGAGATATTCCACTGATTTGGGGTCATTTGCAGGTATTAAAATTAAAAGTCCCATCTACAAAAATATTTGCAAATGACATATCCAATAAAAGGTTAGTATCCAAAATATATAAAGTACTTATACAACTCAAAACCATACAAATAAAAACCTAATAATTCAATTAAAATTGGGCAGAAGACATGAACAGACATTCTCCAAAGAAGACAAACAGATAGGCAACAGACCCATGGAATATGCTCAAAATCACTAATAATCAGGGGAATGCAAATCAAAACCACCATGAGATATCCCCTCACACCTGTCAGAATGACTAAAATCAAAAACACAAGACACAATGAGTGTTGATGAGGATGTGGAGGTAAAGGAACCCTCATACATTGTTGGGGGGGTGCAAACTGGTGCAGTCACTGTGGGAAAGAGTATGGAGTTTCCTCAAAAAAATTAGAAATAGAATTACCATATGATCCACTAATTCCACCACTGAATATTTACTCAAAGAATAAGAAAACACTAATTCAAAAAGATATATGCACCTATATGTTTTTTGCAGTATTATTTACAATAGCCAAATTATGAAAGCAATCTAAGTATCCATCAATAGATGAATGGATAAAAAAGATGTATTTATATACAATGCAATATTTTTCAACCATAAAAACAAATTAAATCTTGCCATTTGCAACAACATGGATGGATCTAGAGGGTATAATGATAAATGAAATAAGCCAGAGAAAGACAAATACCATATGATTTCACTCATTTAAGAGACAAAACAAAGGGGGGTGCCTGGGTGGCTCAGTCAGTTAAGTGTCTGACTCTTGATCTCAGCTCAGGTCATGATCTCATTATTTGTGAGATCAAGACCTGCATCGGGCTCTATGCTGACAGCACAGGGCCTGCTTGGGATTCTGTCTCTCTCCCCCTCTCTCTGCCTCTCCCCTGCTCATGCTCTTGCTTGCTCTCTCTCTCTCTCTCTCTCTCTCCCTCTCTCTCTCTCAAAATAAATAAATAAGCTTAAAAAAAAGAAACAAAACAAGGAAAGAAAAAACCAACAACATCAACAAAAAACAAAGTCTTAAGTATAGAGAACACACTGATGGTTACCAGAGGGAAGGTGAGGGAGAGAGGGGATGGGTGAAATAAGTGAAGGGGGTTGTGAGCACATTTGTGATGAGCACTGAGTAATGTAAAGAATTGGTGAATCACTATATTGTACACCTGAAACTAATATAACACTATATGTTAATTATACTGGAATTTTTTTTAATTCAGTCTAGTCCAGACCAATGTAAAGTTAGTCTCACATCCACTTGAATGCTCATTTCTCCACCTGAAGTGTCATTAACAGTCACTGGCTTTTAAACTTGTCATTTTCCTTTCCCTATTCCAATTGCTACATGACTGAGTTCCAAACAGTGAGTGACTGGGTGTATTTAATGCTAAACAAAGTTATGCTGAACTCTGGTTTGGAAGTTCTGCATATACATTCTCATCTGTGGTTCTAGTTTTTGCATATGAAAATAAGAAAAGGAATAACATGTTTTTTTCTGTACCTTGGGGAAGGAGATAAGTCAGGAGCAGGCAAACTTTAGGAAAAATTAATGTTTGATTCCAGACATGCATATACATGGTTTGTATTAGAAAAGAGCCGTAAATATCCTGGATTACTATTATGGCATAATTGAATTCCATCTAGACCACACAAGAGTTTGTTATTTTACTTCAATTCATTCTAATATATTATTTCATATTATTTCTTCTTTCACAAATCCCATTGGCCTGAGGAAGAAACTCAGTCATCCACACTGCAGTTAACTCCGACTCCATGTAAGTGAGCAAAGGAATCCCCTAGGAAGAGGGCAGCTGACCTGCCTATGTGCTAACCACCTGGATTTTACACTGACAAGACAAAATCAATGTGTATACCTTGCTTTATGCTTTATAACATGCTTCCACATATATTAGAATTTTACCATCTGGCTTATATGTCATTTCTATTTCCATTTTAGAGATGGGAAAACACTCAAATGTGTTTTGCCTACAGGGGCTTGGCTAGAACATACTGGAACTGGAAAGCAGCAATTTAAAATTAAAATTATCTCCTTTTAATGGAAAGGGAAATGGAGACACAGAAAGAAACTGTAAAGCTAAAGTCACCGTGCAAATTAATAAGACTAGTGGAAGGAAAATCTGGACTTTCTTTCTTGCACACGTATACTTTTGCCAACACACCAACTGAAAATTCTGGGCTAATGGGGTCTTCTGTTGTCGGTTCTCAGCATTTGGGGGCAGGAATCCTGCAGAACATGTTCAACCAGAAATTTCCTGGGACCCCAGTCAGTTCCTCAGCAGGAAGAGACTCCCCTAGAGCTAAGTGCTGTAGGACCCATTGTTAACAACTCATAGCTGATAAAATCAAATTACATTTTAAGGTGGAAATTGCTAAGGGAGGGACTCCATTACCTGTATATGAACAGAACTTTGGGCTGTTTCTCAAGACAACCCCAGGAAAGTGATATTTCCACATTCCTACGGACCCACCTATAAAACATCTGTCTCCAAGGCTAACAGGAAGCATTTCCTTTCAAAGTAATCACCACTGGGGCCACCCAAAGAGACAAGGCAGGACTTTGATAAGCAACTGAGTGTCTGTATCTGATCTCTGAAAAGATCCACAATATATGTTGCTTTCTGTCCTAAGGAGCAGCTGTTCACCAGTACAAATTAGACTTGCCACTCTAGTCCCATTGCCCGAGAACCCCCTAACTTCCCAGTCTGTCATTGTAATAACCTCCAGAACGCCTAATAATAATTCATGACAAGCTTTTAAAAATTGCATTTTTCTTGCATATGGAAGCAAAAACTGTCAACTTCCATCACAACTTAAATGCTGAAACTTAGCTCTATTTTTGACAACACATTATTCTTTCTGGTTAGGGGAGCATTGTTTATCTGCTTTTGCCCATGGCTCTTGATACATTTCCTGGAATGGACGTGAAGGTTACCTCAGCCTCTCTCAGATGCCTCCCTCCACTTTAGGAGCAAAGTCATTTTCACAATAACCGTTGATGATAAACCAGTGGGAAGTTGAGAGTGGTGGATAATGGTATTTGACTGTTGATTTCAGCCAGTTTTTATTGTGAAGAGCAACCCCAATTTCAGAGTTCAAATTTACCTTCAGAGTTTTTATACATTCTTTTTTTTAAGTTTATTTATTTATTTTGAGAGACTGTGCACACACATGTGCACCTGACCAGGGAAGGGGTGGGTGGGGGGGATGCAGAAAGAGAGAATCCCCAACAGGCTCTACACTATCAGCACAGACTATGACGCAGGAACTCATGAACTGTGAGATTATGACTTGACTCAAAATCAAGAGCCAGTTGCTTAACCAACTTAGCCACCTAGGTGCCCCTCCTACGTTCTATTTTTGTGGCTAGTTATTCAAATAAAATACATTATTCAATATCATAGAGATAGAGCAACCAAATTCATTATCTTACATATTTCACCAAGGACATTTTCCTACAGTATGCCTGCCATCATATAATAGTAACAGTCACTTACAACTTACTGTAATAATCAAAATACAAAAAACTCTATTTCCAGAATCAGTGTTTCCAAGAGCATTTCCAATTTCCTATTATTTCCCCATGACAATGATTTACAAATAAGAAAAAAGAAAAGAGATGTTTCACAAGAAAATGAGATATAAAATAATTTTATAAAACTAAGTTTCAGATATTTTAGGTAATTTTTCAAGTAACACTCATCTAACTACAAAACAACCTTTTCTAAACATTAATGATTAACAATGTCTCATCATAAATCATATGTATATTTACATAACAGACTAAGGTTCCTACAGTTTTCTTATGACAAGTTGTACTAGACATCAGTTATTAAACAGGTTTCAAACTCATGCATTTATTTATCCACATATATTTTTTGAGCATTGATCATATGTCAGGCACTGTTCTGACTCTGGGGATAAAGCTGTGTACAAGTAGAAAAAAATCCTCCCTCAGAAAGATTGCTCCATAGGAGGGTATTTTCTAACATTGTCCTTTGCTTTTTAAATTTCTAGTCCCCTTATTCCGGTCCAAAAGTCTCTCTAAAGCAGGACTTCTAAGGGCCTTCCAGTGGGCTACTTTGCTATACAACTCAAGAGGGCACGCGTACTCAAATGCCAAGAAAATCTCCACAGCTACACAACAAAGCACTTCTTTCAGTGGAGACAAATGTAGTACAACTCACCATCCTGCAGGAAGCATATAGAATAGGTTCTACCTAGTCCCTAGTGCCAGAATGTGGTACCTACTTCCAAAATGGTTCCAACAATATTCACCTCATGGTATTCATGCCCTTGCATCGTGCTTTCACATGCCCAGCACATGCCCTGCTTTCACACTGAGTCAGGGTAGGTTTGTGTGACCAATAGAATGTGGCAGAAGTCACATTGCATGACTCCCAATGCTACACAAAGGCACTGTAGCTCCTGCTTGGCTTCTTGAATTGCTAACTCTGGGATGTCAGTGGCCGTGCTGTGAGGACATTAAGCCACCCTGTAGAGAGGCCCACATGGAGAGGAACTGACGTCTCCCACAACATCTGGGACTAACTTGATAACCATAAGCCCCCTGAAGTGGAACCTTGAGCTCCAGCCAAGCTTTCCAATGACTGTAGCACCATCTGACACCTACCTGTAATTCCACGAGGAACCTCAAGTCAGAACCACTCAGCCAAGCTGTTTGTAAACTCTCGACTCTCATTGCCTGTGAGAGATAAATAAATGATTTCTTGTTGTGTTATGCCGTTGAGTTTTGGAGAGATTTTTACGCAGCAATAGATAACTAGTACAACAGGCTTAGTATCAGCCGAACTCTTGAAAGTGCCCAGACACTACCATCTCACCCATAAGGTATTTGTTGTAATATCCTCTTCCTAACTTCAGGGAATGCTCTCTGGAAGTTCATAAGCAGTTGATACAATAAACTGATAGAGGTTACTGTGTAAACCATTGCAAATATGTTAATAGTATATATTTTCTCTACTAAAACCTTTGTATTTTTAACAAATCCTTCAGGTTAACAAACATTAGGTGTTTTCCCATATACCACTGAGCTCACCCCTCTGTGGGGCACACTGGTGAACAGAAAAGACTCTTCCTTTAAGAGCCTTATAAGGTAACAAAGGAGACAAAAGGCAGAATATGATTTGAGGCAGATAGCGTTTGGGTTGAGATTGGAAAGAGGAAGAGAACTCTAAAAGAACAGAAGCGTATGAACTAAGGTCCATGACTGATGAGGATGATATCTGGGTAGGTGACTGTTTGTAATTTTATAATAGCAATAATAATGAGTACTCATCTATAGGGAGCCTATCCTATGCCAAGCACCAATACATGATCTAATCTAATCTTCATACCCCAATCTGTGAAAGAGATATTATATCCTTTTTACAGGTAAAGAAACAAAGGTACTGAAAGAACAAGCCACTTTCCCAAGATCACCCAGATAGGAAATAGTGAAGTTGGAAGCTGACCTCACATCTTTTTCATGTCGAAACCAACACAGTCTTCCCACTACACCACAACAAAAACAAGCAACCTTCCTAAAGACTCAGAACATATGCATGCATGATTTCTGTGTCTTCCAGGGCCACTTACACCACCAATCTTCTCTCCAAAAAAATGCCATTAAGATGTGTTGACAGCTTAGTTTTGATTTTAAAGAAGCCAGTATGTCTTTAGACAAATCAATTCCAGAAGGAGAGTTTTGGAAAAATGCTGTGGTAACATAATGCATCTAAAAATTTCCAAGGGAGAGAAAGAAGCTGTCAGAGGAAGCCCAAGGGGCTTTTTGGTGAAAACACATTTTCCTCATTGCTCATGTCTAAATCTCTGTCTTCTCTCAACTATTCCAGGAGCCTGACTGAGTCAACCTCTGGCAAATTTAAGCACCACATATATTTTTATATGGCACCATTCACTTTTCAACACTTGGCTTTGTATTCTGACAATTTAACTTAATCTTTGGGTGAAAAATGAGTAGGACTGCTTTTCTTCATTTACCCCCTACCTTTTTTATAAAAGTACTTTTATTTATAATTTATATACAATAAAATATGCAACTCTTATGTGGACAACTCAGTGGAATTTTACATATGTATACATCTATTTATCTACCACCCAGATCTAGATGTAGAACATACCCATCACCCCAAAAAGTTTCCTCATGCCCTTCCAGTCAATAACCACAATTATCACTATTCTGACTTCTATCATATCAATTACTTTTCCCATTCCCCAAGTTCATATTAACAAATTATATGCACTCTTTTGGGCCTGGCTTCTTTTGTTCATTGTTTTTGCATTTCATTCAGATTGTTGTATGTGTTAGCATTTACTTTATCATTGATGAGTACTATCCCACTGTACTTTTATGAAATAGTAATGAGAAATTATTAGATCTACTTGGTCAATATTTGAGTTCATCTTTTGTATTATTTGTGTCACCTCAAAAATTTACATACAACAAACCAGACACACAAGACATATAACTTTATTATCTATAACCATCTCATCTTGCCCTGTTGTTCCTACTTTCACTGGCAGCAGAAACATACAAATAACAATTAAATATAACTTGATACCTTCCAGCTTAAAACAATGTATGTTGGTCCAAATTGATTTGGAGAGAATATGAATTCAACTCAAAGGTCCACTCCCCAATGAGGGCTATTTCTGCCTTCCCAGTGTTGTGGCTGCATGGAGGGGAAGATGTTCCTGTCTTCAGAGCAGCAGGCAGTGGGGTTTCAGACAAGAACCACACCCAAGGTCTTTGCTGGTCTGTTGCCCACTGAGAATCTAGTCCTTTGGGTATTAGGATGCCACGGCCACTCACTGTAGCACTCTCTGGTCCCTGCCAGAGCCTCTTGCAAGAGGTTTCTACACTCAGCAATCTCCCCATCCCAACCTCAGCCCTATGTAGTCAACCAGTCCTGTCACCACATCTGCATCCCCCTTGGGTCCCAAAAATTCTCAGCTGCCTTTGCTGTACCAAACTGGAGAAATATGGGCTTTGAGGACTTATTTCTGGCCCATCAACTTAGATTCTTCAGATATTCTTAAATATCACCAGAGCAGCCCCATGCTCAGCATCATGTTGAACACAATACCTACATGGCTTGGGATTCTCCTATGAAGCATTTGAGAAGCTTTGAGTAAGTCCCACACCAGGCATTTCCTAACCTTTCTGGGTGTTCCCTGCTGCCCCCTACTCAACCCCCCATGCCAAGGTTCATCCCTCAAGAGAAAGCCAAATCATTCCTGTCTGACCTCTTTGCCCTGTTCTCCTACTTCTCCCTCTCCTTTGTGATGGGGTTGTGCTATAGTCATTTCATCTGCCTTCAAACCCTATAGTTTACAAAAGTGTTCTCAAATAACATTTTCAAAATATCATCCCCATATTCCTTTCATTTTTCTCATTTATCCATTCATTCACCTACTGTGGCCCACATCATTCCATTAAAGAGTAGTCGGGACTAGTGTTATAGTGCTATATAGATGTCATGATTAGAGTAAAAGAGAGGATTCTCTTCATTTATTGAACAACTGTTTACTGAGTGCTTACTGGGGCTCATGTTCTTTAGCATATAAGAAGGGCAATTGGAGAAACCTGCTCTCTTCTCATAAGAAGCTGAGCCCAGAAGAGAAGGCGGTCATATTGAAAAAGGAACTAAGGCATATAACTGTGAGGGGCAAGGTGAGGAGTTCTAAGGTGATATATGGGATGCAGCTCAGGGCACACCCCACCTTCCATCTCCCTCATTTCCATTTCACTTTCCCCAATACCCCCACTCCTGCCCCCACAAACACTTTTCACCTAACCACTCTGGGAGCCCTTGCTTCAGTCATGGGAAATTCTTCCAGCCAAAGTAAGATAAGGAATAATGAAGATAAGGAGGGAGAGGTTGGTCTGTAATCCTAGCAGGTCAGCTGGTTGGAACTCAGGGCAGTAAAAGAGGCCAGCAGGGAGAGACAACTTGCTAGGAGACCAGAAAGAGTTGAGCACTGAAAATAGCCATGAATCTCAGTCAGAAACGTTAGGGAAGCAGAGAAGACAAATTTATTCTCCTTTATAATTCAGACTGGGCCAGCCTCCCTCCAGACACTTTAGGATTAGAGAAGAGGGAAATTTCCATCCTTTGGGAAGACAGGGAGGTGGCCCTTTATAGCCCTATAAGTTTCTCCTTTTGTGAACTTTTCTTGTCAGAATTTACTATAAAAATTTTCACGTCATCTATGAAACTCAGAAAGACAAAAGGATTTGGTGTTTTCACTCAATTTCAAAAAATAGAACAAGGTGGGGGATAAAAATTCAATGTGGAAGTTTAGAATGGTTAAATCAGAAGATAAAAATGCTACACTTGTCCTTATCACTTACAGAGGGAAGGAAAATAGACTTTTCCTTTATAGAATGTTCCCTCAGGGGAAAAATGTCCCTAAAGCAGAGAAAAAAGCAGAGAATTGACTCTGATTAAGAGAAATTAAAAAGGCATTCTTTTAATCCTTGTCTAGGAATCAAACAAGCCTTGAAAATAACCCACTACACTGATAATTACCAGTTTAGTGAGACAAACGCTTTCTTCCCAGGCACCTTTAGACTAAATACCCCAGAGAGAGCAAAATGAATTGAGATAAGAAATGAAACTAGAGTTCCTTAAATTTCATGCTTTTTGTAGACAGAGTTTGGGAATCCATGAAGACCTTTCCCCACCCCCAAAAAGTTAACCACATAGACTGAGGGGTTGAGTCACCATAAATCAAAATAACCTTTAGAAAACAAACTCAGCATGCAAAACCATAATTATCTCCAGTTGCATTCTTACCAGCAAGTGGTTTTTTACCAAAGAAATTGGAGATGCTAAGGCTATCACCAAAGTGATCAACTTTTAAAAATCATCAATCAGAAAGAAAATAATTCAAAATTTCAGAGCAGTGATTTTGAACTTTTCTGCTTAAAAATCTGGGGAGGAGGAGGAGTAGAGCAATAATTTAGAGAAAATATAAAATAATATTCCTGTCTTTTGAATTAACCAGCCAGAATTATTTGCCATTTCTTCTTTTCCATTATTATTATTTACCTTATATTTCATTCTTTTTTTATTTTAATCAAGAAGCATTTTGTTGTTAAAAGAAAACAATCCAGAAGTCCACTCGAGTTGGTCCTTAGGTTTTATCCTAAGGAATTAGGGCATCTGCCGGAATCCAAGGGCAGAAACACCAATGGCCTGTACAGGGGCCTGGGACACCAATAGGAACCAAGCAGGATTCTGTCTCCATCTTTCTCAGGCACTGACATGGATCCTTTGTCAGATCCTTTCTACATTCCCCCTTTCTTTCCACAGTGTAGGTCAACACACTTCCTTACTAATTAGTCACATGTCCCCAGAGGTCTGCTCAAAATGGCAGTTTCACATTAGAGTCCACATCAGCATGTAAGCCTAGCCAATTCAAATCTTGGTCCCAACTCAAAATTATAAGGAGAAGGAATCTAACTGGCCAGCAATGATCAAGTATGCACTTCGGGTCCACTCCAAACTTGGAGTGGGGAGTGTGTGCTGAGGGTCACGTGACCTGCCGCCAGCTCAGCAGGAATGAGACTGCCCCAGATGAAAGCCTGAAAAAGCCTAGGCAGGTGGAAAGAGCCACATGAAGGAGAGGTGAGTGAGGAAGGGTTGGCAACCTCTCAGAGCACTTGTGTTACAACCAGGGCTTCGATGTTTCATCCTCCAAGAGAATGTTACCTAATGGTAAGAGAAGAGCAGAGAAATGCCTTTTTAGCTTTTTTTTTTTTTTTTTTTTTTTTTGAGAGACAGAGGGAGAAGCAGAAACAGAGCAAGAGGAGAGGGAGAGAAAGAATCCCAAGCCTGTGCAGAGCCTGATGCAGGGCTCGAATTCACAAACCATGAGATCATGACATGAACTGAAACCAAGAGTGGGATGCTTAACCGACTGAGCCACCCACGGCCCCTCTTTTTAGCTTTTTAAATAAGTATTTCTTTTTATTCCTCAAAGGGTATTGCGTGTTGTCTCTCACAACATTAAGGCATTAAGCGGTGAGTACTGAAAAAATAAAGAAAAGGCAAGCTAAAATACATTTCAGGGAAATATTCAAGAATATCAGTGATTTTCCAGTTTGCTTTTGTTTTCTGAACCTGTGTCAAAGGACTTAAAGTTCTAACATCTCTCCTCCAGATGACTTAATTTAATTAGTAATCTAGAAGAAGAGGATATAAATATTATTGGGTATGTACCAGAACTGTATTCAAAGACTCACAACCAGTTGGGACTGCCTCCTACCAGTTAGTAACCTGGGGCTTTGGACTAGAGAGGAGACACTGCAGAGCCAAGATGGCAGTGATGGCTAAACCCCCAAACCCAAGAAGACACCCCAGCCTCAGCTTAGCCCATTCCTTCAGCAACCCACAGAGGCCCCAGGTTTCTGTCTTTGACAGTAGAAACACTTGCCTGACGCAATGTTGGCTCATTATTTTAAAAGTTTGGAAATACAATTTTCTGTAGTCAAACTTCAAATGGTTATGGTGAAATCTGTCAATGGAACATTTAATCAGTATTTATTTAACACCTACTCTGTGTCCAACCCTGTGCTGTGTGTTAAAGTCCTGTGCCATGTGCCTGGCTCATGCCAGGCATGAGCTTATAACCTAGCAGGTACTACAGATTCTACATATTAGAATCTATAATTAGATGCCCAAACTGGTGCAAAGAGCTTATGTTCTATATGACTTTGGTAGCTCTGCCGAATTCTCTTTTGGGTTCTTTATTGTATTCCCTGGAGGCCACTGCAGAAGAAAGTGATAAGTATTTTTGCCGTAAAGTGACTAATGTTAAGAGAGATACAAGAAAAAAGGTCCTATCAAAAGAGAAGGGAAGAAATTCACATTATTTTTCCCTTTCTCTTACCTCTTACAGCTTCTCCAGAGGGCAGGCCCATTCACTGTAACTGCACAACACACAGGAGGCTGAAACTCAGAGGAAGCCTCATTTTTCTGGATAGAGGAATCAGTAACCAGGACCTGGAGCTGGGGAGTATGGCTGAAATCTCAGAAAGGGGTTCCCTAATTCTGTATATGAATTGACACAAGTCCTGTGATCTCCCTCAGGAGAGGGCCTTGAGAACTGAGTTATGAGATAAACTATAACCCAGTTCCAGACTAACCCTGGGTGGCCAAGAGCAGAGACCCCAAAGCATGGCAAAGCCTTTGAAGTCTGTGCTGACATTGGAACCACCACTGAAAGAAGGTGAGACAGAATTGGCAGTCTGAACCTCATGGGCTCACTGCCTCGTAAAACAAAATAAAGCAAAAAAAAGACATTCTCCAGATGATTTTAACAGGACACAGAGTCTTGCCACATAATATTCTGAATGTCAGAGGTGGGACTAGGGTGAGGTAAATTAAATATTTGCTTTGGGTGCAAAATTTAAAGGAGAGCAGGACCAAAAGACTCAGTGATCAAGATAAATGATATTTTAACACAATATCTTGAAAAGTCAAAATTGATGCAAAAACTTCCATGATGGACAAAATATAAAAATTTTAACTAAAGACAGAATCAGTATTATTAATTTTTCCTTTTGTATGGAGCTCTAATATGGCTCATCAGAGCACCATTACTGATGCTGGAAGCAATACGGAAAGGAGCCCCTTCATGTAGTCTATATGGTCAGTATCCCAAAGTCCGAGGCAGAACAGAGAGGGATGGAAAGTAAATTCAGACAGAAAAACAGAACATATCCAGGACACCAGTATTGGTGACTCAAGTACTGCAGCCATCATATATCACAAAAGTGGACAGGTGTGCCTCTGAAAATGAGGATATGTTGAAAGGGTTTACAAGGAGCAGTTGGACTCCCTTGCTCTACCCAGCAGGAAACCAGAGCTCCCAAGGAATTTAAATTAAGAAAATAGGACTAAGGAAAAAATGCAGTTGATGAAAGGGAGGATTGAATTGAAATCTTCATACTAAACCATGGACATTCCCACCAGAAAATTGCAATCTCCTTTCTCTCTGCACCCTGGTCTAAAAATACGAACAGAGAGGCTTATCAAGCATTGACTTATCTCCCATCCTCAACAGTAGACTAGATATTTCATCTTAGGAAGAACCCAAGAACCCTAAAGAAAAGACCTGAAGATACCAACTTCAGTGGTGGTAAAACATTTCTGCAGATTATTTAGCATTTATCCCATCGAGAAGTGGAGTCCAATTTCCTTCTCTTTGACCATGGGCTTCCTTAGTGGCTCCCTCATAGTGACTACAATGTTATAGAAGTGATGCTGCAAGATTTCCCAGACTAGGTCAGAAGAGAACATTCCTACAGCTTTCATCTCACTCTCCATCTTGAGACACATGCCTTTGGAACGCTGAGGTTCTGTGTAAAATGTCTATCTACTCTGTAGCTGCCACACTGGAGAGACCACAGCAAGACAGAGAAATGCCTGAAGAGCCCCAGGAGTTCTATTCTCCAGATATTTGAGTCTTCCTAGCCCAGGAGCCAGCTGTGTGAATACAGAAGCTTCCAGAGGACCCCAGCTCCACACACTCTGACAGCAATCTTATGAGAGCCAGTGGAGGAGAACCACCTATTTGAGTCCACTCAATCCCCAGAATCATAAGAGGCAACAATAACATTTAAGTATTCTTGTTTTTTTGTTTTGTTTTGTTTTTGCCACGAGGTAGACACCTATGTTTGGAGTGGTTTGTTATGAAGCAATTAAGTAATCAGAACCGCAACATTTGGAGTTCTCCCAAATAAAAATGTGGGTTTCCATCCAGTTATCCCACAGTTGTTTCCAAATGGCTATTTAGTCTTTACATGTAAATATGAATAACCAGTTACAAATCATCTCAGGAAAGCTATTAAATAAAAGGTAAAGACCAAAATAATCAGGAAAGAAGTAACTTTGAGCAAAAAGAGACAATGCAGGGAACAGAAGAAAACCTGAACATAAGTTTGAGAAAATCTACCAAAAAGTAGAACCAAAACTTTTAAATGTGCAAGAGAAAAAGAATTGAAAAGGTAGAGAGTCTATCCAAGAGGCCCAACATCTGATGGTAGAAAATGAATAAACTATTTCCGCATACAAGAACATAGATGTATTTCACAAACAAATGTTGAATTAAAAAAATAAAAACATAAAAAAGAACACACTGCATGATTTCATTTACACAAAGTCAAAAGCAGGCAAAATGAATCTATTGGAGCTAAGAGTCAGATAGCAGTTGTTTTTGAAGGGGTAATGACCAGGAAGGGCCAAGACATGCAGGTAATTTTCTGTTTCTTGGTATGGGCATCAGGCTTATAGGTGTGTTCACCTCATGAAAATTTGAGCTGTTACACTCATGAATTATGCATTTTTCTGTGTATATGTTCTACTATAATTAAAATCTCATTTTAAAAATTAAGGGATAAAATCAATACATGTATTGATACTACAAGACAAGACTAAAAAAAAAGACTCAGGACCTAACTCATATAGATTTCCACTGACCACATATAGGACAACTCAAATTAAGTGTTAAGGATAAGAAGAAGAATAAATACAGTGGAATAGAACATATCTAACATGTAAAGTCCATGCTAATAAAAAGCAGTTCTCACTGATCACCCTGGATAATGATGGAAAACCAATTCATTACTTCAAGTAAAAAGAAAGAATCAGGCCTGAATTCTACCATTCCTATCCAAATTAAACCTCAGAAGGAGTGAGGAGTTGGTAATGAGATTTCTCTTTATAGATCACTCCAGTTAATCAATTATAAGGGATGATAGAACTAAACTGTCATCACTTTGCAATCCCCAATAAATTAATGGAACAATGGTTACTAAGATCACAAAAAGAAAGACAAGCAGTCATTACGTGCCTCATGATGGGAGTATTTGCCACCACCTACAGGAATGGTCTTGTTCAGGGGACTGAACCTGAATCTGATCAGCCCTCTAAATACAGCTGCCAATCTCCAGAACCACAGCAGACAGAGAAGCTCATTAAACAACAACACAGGGATTCAATCAGCAAAATCCAGACTATGGGCAACTCTACAGGACAAATAACCAGTTTTTCAATGAAAAAAATACGAGGAAAAAAAGAAAGATGAAAAGGGAAACCTATAGATTAAATGAGACTTAAGAGTCCTATCAACCAATTGTAATGCCTGGACCTTAGATGAGTCATAACTCCCCCCTCAAAAAATTTAAAAGATAAATAAATTAATAATACAAATAAATAAACAAATGCATGAATGAGACAATCAAAGAAATGTAAACCTTGTGGCCTATTTGATGTTATTTAAAAACTATTGCTCTTTTTTCAGGCATGATAATGGCATTGTGATTTTCTTTTAAAGTGTCTTTATCTCTCAGAGACACACATGAAATTCAGAAAAAAAATTTGCTTTGGGATGATTGGTAAAGATGTGCAAAGAGGGTGCCATTATGAATGATGCAGTATAAACCAAGAGTTGATGGTTGTTGAGCAGGGGGATGGGCCCCAAGGGGCCATTATACTAGAATGTTCTATTTAATATAAAGGCCTTTTCTCATCTCATGTATTACAATTATTTAAAAAAAAAATAACACTGATGAAGTTCCTAAATATACAAGCCCCCAACTTGAGGGCTTTGGCACCAAATTTGAACTTTCAAAGAGCGGAAGAGGAAAGGCGCAGAAGCCGAGGAGGAGAAAGGAAATACAAGGTTCTGTGTAGTAATCTCCCTCCTCTCTTGGCTAATTAGCAGCAAGGCACCATTATCTCAAAAGAGTAGGTCAAAGCCAAAGCCCCTGGCAATTAATTGCAAGACTAAGTATTTACTAAATAAAATGTCTGTAATTTTATGGTTATTATTCATATTTAGTAAGCAGTCTTTATATTTTATTTGAATAAGGACCTCAGATTTTTTAAGTTTCTTTCTCCAAAGTCATGTGAGTGAAAAGCAGTAGAGCAATGCAGTGAACTGTGATAGCTGTATCTGTCTTTCTATCATGACTTCTAGCACCTTAAAGAAACTCTTCCTTGGGGCGCCTGGGTGGCTCAGTCAGTTAACTATCCACTTCAGCTCAGGTCATCATGATCTCACGGTCCATGAGTTTGAGCCCCACATCAGGCTCTGAGCTGACAGCTCGGAGCCTGGAGCCTGCTTCAGATTCTGTCTCCTTCTCTCTCTGCCCTTCTCCGATCATGCTCTCTCTCTCTGTCACTCAAAATTAATAAACATTAAAAAAAATTTAAAGAAACTCCTCCTTGACTCCTTCATTCCATGTGGCTACAAACTCAGTGTATATCACAAGAGTGGTCATGAGATGCAGATGCACCAGTTAGACATCCCTATGCACTTAACCACAGAAATTGATCAATATTGGACCCAAACCCCAAAAAGAGTCACTTGGAATCTTTTCAGATATTCGCATATGAGACCATTCTCTTTTTCATGGCTAAACTGGTAAGATGTGAGTCTAGGGCTTCCCGTGTCCTTCTTTTCCAAAATATGGAGAAAGTCTGCATACAGAATTAGGCTAAGCAAAGAGGGTATAAGATTGTTTGAGATCCAGAATCTAATCATGACTGTAGCTTGATCTATCTCCAGACTTCAGAGTTACAGGAACCAAAAAGTTTCTGTTATGGGTAAGCTCATTTAAGTCAGGTTTTAGCCATCTGGGGCCAAAGAACACCAACTAATGGAAGCTTTCCCTCAATTTCAGGATTCCCAGACAACCATGCCACCTCTTAGAAATTTCATCTCCTATCAAAATTAGAGGTCCTTGGGGGTTATTCTAATATGTTGGCACACATTATATTCCTCTGGGCTTTTCAATAGTCATTCACTGAATGGATGGTCACTGAGTATCTACCAGGTGTAGTAGACATCTATGTTTTGTTTGCCCAGTAGTCTTCTTTTTGTAGAAACTGCTCCTGCTCTTAGCTTGATCCACAATTGAATAGCTCAGGGTGGACAACTGATCCAAGACAGCCCATGAGTGAAACCTACAAAATTCCTTAGACTTTTGAATTTGAGACCCAGAGAAAGATGGCCCTATTCCTCTGCAAGGCAGGCAGTCATAAGACTAAAAACTCAGTAACTATCCATGGCCACATTTTCCCATGTAGGAGACTAATGGTCACACAGAGAGAGGAACACAGAAAGAGAAAGGGTGAGAGCTTTGTCAGCTTTTGCTATTCCTGAACTCTTCCTGAACTCCAGCTATATCCCTAGCCTTGCTAAAGTTGGATATTTCAACTTTTCCTGGGATTCTTTATTTTGCTAAACCTAGCTCTAATTGATAGCTATCATTTATTTGTAATAATTTAATGTAATCAGGTGCAATGCCATGGTCACCCCACCCTCAAGATGCTTAAAGGATAATGTGAAGACAGGTACAAAAATGCAGTTGACTTTAGAACAGAGTGATACGCTCTGTGAAGGTAGTGAGCACAGGGCACTATGCAGCCCATGGAAGAGGCACCCAGAAAAGCTTTCCAGGGGAGGAGCCAAGATGGCAGAACAGCATGGAAGTTTTTTGTGTGTCTCGTGTCCATGAAATACAGCCAGCCCAACACTAAACCATCCTGCATACCTAGAAAACTGATTGGATGATTAACACAACAATCTGCACAACCTGAACCACAGAATTCAGCAGGTCCGTGGCGTGGAGAGGTGAACTTGGGGAGCTAGAAGCCACAGAGGGCAGGGAGCTGCTTTTGTGGGCAGAGGACAGAGATGGGGGTGGTGGGGTGGAATACGGGAAAAGCAGCCTCCCCAAAAGCAGCTGGAGAGAAAGAGGAAAATTGGAAACAGCCACAGGGACTAAACTAAAGAGGGAGAAAGGAGAAAGGAGAGGGTTTAAATTCCATTAAGACTGTAAACAAGGGGAGTGCAAAGTCTGCAACTGAGCAGATCAATACCTGGTGGTGCTCTGGTGGGAAGGGCGAATCTCCAGGAACAGACTGGGATCCAGGAGGTTCTTGGGCCACACGGGGAAAAGTAGTTCCACTGCTGGAAGGACATTTGGTAGAGACTGTTGAAGCCACCAGGTCCAAGCAGACCCCAGAAAACAGCCACATTCGCTGGTGCTGGAACAAGGTCATTAAGGGTGAAGCCTGGTGCCAGATGTGTGTTGTGATTTTCATAATCCCTGAAACGCTGCTGCTACACTATCTCGCGAACTTTTTCTTGGGCAGATTGGCACCTGGCCACAGTCTCAGGGCACCGGCAGCAGCAGCAGGATCTAGCAGGCATTCCTGGGTGCAGCTGACATTTGGCCATTGCTCGGTGAGACCCTCCTGCATAGGAGCTGAACGGGTCAAAGCCAAAATCCTTCAGAAGTAAAGGGCCATGGAAACCAGTTGCATCTGAGACAAAACTCAGGAGAGAGGTACTGCCTGAGGCTTGGTCACGGACAGTGAAGAATTGGGGAGTGGACGAAAGCTGATGACAGAGGACAGATACGCAATTGCTGATCGGGGAGAACAGAGTTCTGATACCAGAGACTGGGTAGCTGGGTAACGCCATTTTCACTGCTCCCATGCATGCACATACACACCTAAAAGCACCACAACACTCCACCCCAGTAGGCTAGCAGCGCCATCTAGTGGAGAATGGAGCCGTTACACTAATCCCTGCCCAACTGGGCTAACCTCACTCTTCAAGAACACAAGTCTCACTGCCTGCTTAGTTTATGGACTATAAAGCACTTCATAGTCTAACTTCTAGGGGAAAACGAAGTAATTTCAGTCCTATTTCAATCTGATAGCAGGTCTATCCATTCAATTTTCTTTTTTTTCTCTTTTTCACTTCTTTTTCTTGAATACAGAAAGAAAAAAATCCTTTTTATTTTCAATTTTTATTAAAAATATTTTCTTTAATTTTTTTACTATATTTTTACTTTTATGTAAATTTTTTCAAATTCTATTTTACTTCCATCATTTTATTTTACTCTACTATAGTGTATTCATTTTTCAAATTTTCAAATGATTTCCTTTTTTTCCTCTTTTTTCTCTTTTTTGTTTCTTTTCTTTTTTTGAATACAGAAAGAGAAAAAATTCATTTTTATTTTTAATTTTTATTTAAAATATTTTTCTTTAATTTTTTTCTACTATATTCCTTACTTTTGTGTAAATTTTTTCAAATCCTATTTTACTCCTATCGTCTCATTTTAGTCTACTTCAGTGTATTCGTTTTTTCAAGTTCTCAAATGATTTCCTCCCCCACACTTTTTTCTCTCTAATCTGTCAAACCACTTTCAACACCCAGAGCAAAACACACCTAGGATCTAGCATTATTTATTGTATTGTGTGTGTGTGTGTGTAAATTAATTTCTTAATTTAATATTTTTTAATTATAATTTTTTTAATTTTAATTTTTCTACCTCATTAATTCCTTTTCTCTCTTCAAAATGACAAAACAAAAGAATTCACCCAAAAGAAGAGCACGAAGAAACAACAGCCAGGGATAACCAACACAGATACAAGCAAGATGTCTGGACCAGAATTTAGAATCAAAATAGTAAGAATACTAGCTGGAGTCTAAAATAGATCGGAATCCCTTTCTGCAGAGATAAAAGAAGTAAAAACTAGTCAGAATGAAATAAAAAATGCTATAACTGAGCTGCAGTCATGAATGGATGCCGTGGCGGCAAGGATGGATGAGGCAGAACAGAGAATCAGTGATATAGAGGACAAACTTATAGAGAATGCAGCAGAAAAAAAGAGGGAGATTAAGGCAAAAGAGCACGCTTTAAGAATTAGAGAAATCAGTGACTCATTAAAAAGGAACAACATCAGAATCATAGGGGTCCCAGAAGAGGAAGAAAGAGAAATAGGGGTAGAAGGGTTATGTGAGCAAATCATAGCAGAAAACTTTCCTAACCTGGGGAAAGACACAGACATCAAAATCCAGGAAGCACAGAGGACCCCCATTAGATTCAACAAAAACTGACCATCAACAAGGCATATCATAGTCAAATTCACAAAATACTCAGGCAAGGAGAGAATCATGAACACAGCAAGGGAAAAAAAGTCCCTAACCTACAAGGGAAGACAGATCAGGTTTGCAACAGGCCTATCCACAGAAACTTGGCAGGCTAGAAAAGAGTGGCAGGATATATTCAATGTGATGAATCAGAAAAATATGCAGCCAAGAATTCTTTATCCAGCAAGGCTGGCATTCAAAATAGAAGGAGAGATAAAAAGTTTCCCAGACAAACAAAAATTAAAGGAGTTTGTGACCACTAAACCAGCCCTGCAAGAAGTTTTAAGGGGGACCCTCTGAGGGGAGAAAAGATGAAAAAAAAAAAAATATATATATATATATATATGAAAAGAAACAAAGATTAGAAAGGACCAGAGAACACCACCAGAAACTCCAACTCTACAAGAAACATAATGACAATAAATTCATATCTTTCAGTACTCACTCTAAACATCAATGGACTCAATGCTCCAATCAATGCTTCAATGCTCCAATCAATGCTCAAAAGACATAGGGTAACAGAATGGATAAGAAAACAAGATCCATCTATATGCTGTTTACAAGAGACCCACTTTAGACCTAAAGACACCTTCAGATTGAAAGTAAGGGGATGGAAAACCACCTATCATGCTAATGGTCAACAAAAGAAAGCCAGAGTAGCCATACTTATATCAGACAATCTAGACTTTAAAATAAAAACTGTATCAAGAAATGCAGGAGGGCATTATATCATAATCAAGGGGTCTATCCACCAAGAAAACCTAACAACTGTAAACATTTATGCCCCAAATGTGAGAGCACCCAAATATATAAATCAATTAATCACAAACATGAAGAAACTCATCGATACCAATACCATAATAGTAGGAGACTTCAACACCTCACTCACAGCAATGGACAGATTGTCTAATCAAAAAGTCAACAAGGAAACAATGGCTTTGAATGACACACTGGACCAGATGGACGTAACAGATATATTCAGAACATTTTATCCTAAAGCAGCAGAATATACATTCTTCTCCAGTGTACATGGAACGTTCTCCGGAACAGACCATATACTGGGACACAAATCAGCACTCAGCAAATACAAAAAGATCAAGATCATGCCATGCATATTTTCAGACCACAATGCTATGAAACTCGAAATCAGCCACAAGAAAAAAATTGGAAAGGTAACAAATACTTGGAGACTGAAGAACATCCTACTAAAGAATGAATGGGATAACCAAGAAGTTAAAGAGGAAATTAAAAAGTATATGGAAGCCAATAAAAATGATAACACCACAACCCTCTGGATTGCAGCAAAGGCGGTCATAAGAGGAAAGTATATAGCAATCCAGGCCTTCCTAAAGAAGGAAAAAAGATATCAGATACACAACCTAACCTTACACCTTAAGGAGCTGGAAAAAGAACAGCAAATAAAACCCAAAAACAGAAGAAGACAGGAAATAATAAAGATTAGAGCAGAAATCAATGCTATCGAAACCAAAAAACAAAAAAACAAAAAAACACTAGAACACATCAATGAAATCAGAAGCTGGTTCTTTGAAAGAATTAACAAAATTGATAAATCACTAGCCAGTTTGATCAAAAAGAAAAAGGAAAGGACCCAAATAAATAAAATCAAGAATGAAAGAGGAGAGATCACAACCAACACAGCAGAAATAAAAACAATAATAAGAGAATATTATGAGCAATTATATGCCAATAAAATAGGCAATCTGGAAGAAATGGAAAAATTCCTAGAAACATATACACTACCAAAACTGAAACAGGAAGAAATGGAAAATTTGAACAGACCCATAACCAATAAGGAAATTGAGCTAGTAATCAAAAATCTCCCAAAAACCAAGAATCCAGGGCCAGATGGCTTTCCAGGAGATTTCCACCAAACACTGAAGGAAGAGTTAACACCTATTCTCTTGAAGGTGTTCCAAAAAAATAGAAATGGGAGAAGAACTTCCAAACTCATTCTATGAAGCCAGAATTACCTTGATTCCAAAACCAGACAGAGATCCCACTAAAAAGGAGAACTATAGACCAATTTCCCTGATGAACATGGATGCAAAAATCCTCAACAAGATATTAGCCAACCAGATCCAACAATACATTAAAAAAATTATTCACCATGGCCAAGTGGGATTTATACCTGGGATGCAGGGCTGGTTCAATATCTGCAAAACAATTAACATGATTCATCACATCAATAAAAGAAAGGACAAGAACCACATGATCCTCTCAACAGATGCAGAGAAAGCATTTGACAAAATACAGCATCTTTTCTTGAAAAAAACCCTCAAGAAAGTAGGGATAGAAGGAGCATACCTCGAGATCATAAAAGCCATATATGAATGACCCAACACTAATATCATCCTCAATGTTGAAAAACTGAGAGCTTTCCCCCTAAGGTCAGGAACAAAACAGGGATGTCCACTCTCACCACTGTTATTCCACATAGTATTGGAAGTCTTAGCCTCTGCAATCAGACAACACAAAGAAATAAAAGGCATCCAAATCGGCCAGGAGGAGGTCAAACTTTCGCTCTTCGCAGATGACATGATACTCTATATGGAAAACCCAAAAGATTCCACCAAAAAACTGCTAGAATTGATTCATGAATTCAGCAAAGTTGCAGGTTATAAAATCAATGCACAGAAATCGGTTGCATTCCTATACACCAACAATGAAGCAACAGAAAGAGAAATCAAGGAAATCGATCCCATTTACAGTTGCACAAAAAAAAAAAAAAAACATAAAATACCTAGGAATAAATTTAACCAAAGAGGTGAAAAACTATACACTGAAAACTATAGAAAGCTTATGAAAGAAATTGAAGAAGACAAAAAAAATGGAAAAAGATTCCATGCTCCTGGATAGGAAGAACAAATATTGTTAAAATGTCAATACTACCCAAAGCAATCTACATATTCGATGCAATCCCTATCAAAATAACACCAGCATTCTTCACAGAGCTAGAACAAATAATCCTAAAATTCGTATGGAACCAGAAAAGACCCCGAATAGCAAAAACAATCTCGAAAAAGAAAACCAAAGCAGGAGTCATCACAATCCCAGACTTCAAGCTATACTACAAAGCTGTAATCATCAAGACAGTATGGTACTAGCACAAAAACAGACACTCAGATCAATGGAACAGAATAGAGAACCCAGAAATGGACGCACACATGTATGGCCAACTAATCTTTGAAAAGGCAGGAAAGAATATCCAATGGAATAAAGACAGTCTCTTCAGCAAGTGGTGCTGGGAAAACTGGACAGCGACATGCAGAAGAATTAACCTGGACCACTTTCTTACACAATACACAAAAATAAACTCAAAATGGATGAAAGACCTCAATGTAAGACAGGAAGCCATCAAAATCCTCGAGGAAAAAGCAGGCAAAAACCTCTTTGATCTTGGCCACAGCAACTTCCTACTCAACACGTCTCCAGAGGCAAGGGAAACAAAAGCAAAAATGACCTATTCAGACCTCATCAAAATAAAAAGCTTCTGCACAGCAAAGGAAACAATCAGCAAAACTAAAAGGCAACTGACAGAGTGGGAGAAGATACTTGCAAATGACATATCAGATAAAGGGTTAGTATCCAAAATCTATAAAGAATTTCTCGAACTCAACACCCAAACAACACATAATTCAGTGAAGAAATGGGCAAAAGACATGAATAGACATTTCTCCAAAGAAGACATCCAGACGGCCAACCGACACATGAAAAAATGCTCAACATCACTCATCATCAGGGAAATACAAATCAAAACCACAATGAGATACCACCTCACACCTGTCAGAGTGGCTAACATTAACAACTCAGGCAACAACAGATGTTGGTGAGGATGCAGAGAAAGAGGATCTCTTTTGCATTGTTGGTGGCAATGCAAGCTGATGCAACCACTCTGGAAAACAGTATGGAGGTTCCTCAAAAAGTCAAAAATAGAACTACCCTATGACCCAGCAATTGCACTACTAGGCATTTATCCAAGGGATACAGGTGTGCTGTTTTGAAGGGACACATGCACCCCATATTTCTAGCAGCACTATCAACAATAGCCAAAGTATGGAAAGAGCCCAAATGTCCATCAATGGATGAATGGATAAAGAAGATGTGGAGATATATATATATATATATATATATACACACACACACACACACAATGGAGTATTACTCGGCAATTAAAAAGAATGAAATCTTGCCATTTGCAACTACGTGGATGGAACTGGAGGGTATTAGGCTAAGTGAAATTAGTCAGTCAGAGAAAGACAAAAATCATATGACTTCACTCATATGAGGACTTTAAGAGACAAAACAGATGAACATAAGGGTAGGGAAACAAAAATAATATAAAAACAGGGAGGGGGACAAAACCTAAGAGACTCATAAATATGGAGAACAAACTGAGGGTTGCTAGAGGGGTTGTGGGAGGGGGAATGGGCTAAAGGGGTAAGGGGCACTAAGGAATCTACTCCTGAAATCATTGTTGCACTATATGCTAACTAATTTGGATATAAATTTTTTTTAAATAATAATAAAATTTTTTAAAAAAGCTTTCCAGAAGCCATGCTACTGTGGGGACTGAAGGACAATGGCGGGGCTAGACCAGGGAATCTCAACCTCAGCACTACTGACACTTGTGGGGCTGATAATTCTCAGTTGTAGGGGGGCCGTCCTGTGACTCATAGGATATTTAGCAGCATTCTTGGCCTCTACCCACTAGATGCTGGTCGCACCACCACCAGCAGCGGCCATACAAATAAAAAATGTCTACAGACAGTGCCAAATGTCCCACAGGGGGCAAAAAATTATCGTTTCTACCCAATGTCTTCATAATAACCATAGAGGGAGGGGTGGGCTGCATGAAATGCAGCCAACGTAAAATAATGACTGCCTTATGGAATAACAATGTGATTTCCTCATAAAAGGTATCCTTTGTAGCCAAATGTTGACAGCCTGCTTGCAACTTAAATTCCTCAAGCAGTTCCTTGGAGCATGCCTTGGGAAATATGTTGACACATTCTTGTTTCTGTAGGATGAATCCCTTGGCCACCAAGTCCTGCTGTGAACCACTTCCCTCTGAAGAGGCTATTGTGCCTTTGCTGTAGATGATTAAAATTTCTCCATGGAGGAGTCCTGCTGCCCATTTACAAAAATAACGTCAACAGCCCAATTTTCACAATCCTGAAACATCATCATGGCAGCATCAGTGATTCTGGTTTGGGGTATGGTGCAGAAATACTATGGAATGCCTCCATTTGTTTCCCAGAAATCGCAGCCAAAGGCCACTCGCACCAAATTCTGCAGTACCCTCTGAAATGCTTTCTGTGTTCTCTGAACATGCCATACATAATAAACTGGTTTCCTTATAAGTAGGGTACCTGATGCCAGGTAACATGAACGGGTATGATCACTTTTCATTTCTTCCAGCTACTTATGAAAGGACTAGCCATAGTTCTTATGAAGTCGGCTTTCTGTAATCTAGAATCTTCCCTCGGTGCTGTAGTTTGCCTGAATGATCTGTCAATCAGAGAAGGCAATACCTACCTCAGGGGGTTATAATAAAGATTAAAGGGTCATACACAGTACTTCACTGATTTGGAAAAGTACAGTTCCTCTGCATCTGAGCATCTCAAGAATGGGAATGTATCTTAAAATCTCTAGCATCGGGGCGCCTGGGTGGCGCAGTCGGTTAAGCGTCCGACTTCAGCCAGGTCACGATCTCGCGGTCCGTGAGTTCGAGCCCCGCGTCGGGCTCTGGGCTGATGGCTCAGAGCCTGGAGCCTGTTTCCGATTCTGTGTCTCCCTCTCTCTCTGCCCCTCCCCCGTTCATGCTCTGTCTCTCTCTGTCCCAAAAATAAATAAACGTTCAAAAAAAAAAAAAAATCTCTAGCATCTAACTCCCCACCAGGAGGGAGCAGCCACAGTCTAGCTGTCATCGCCTGCCCCTGCACTAACGTATCGTTGACCCCGGTGACACGACTGGCAACTCTTCAGCTTTCAGCGAACAGACCATTCCAGAATCATCTGAGGAAGGAGTGTGAGTCCTGGTTGTTGTCTGAAAACCCTCTGCTGATACTTAAAGGAAGCACCACACCAAACTTTGCAGAAAAGGTGTCAGTGGTGTGGAAAGAAATCCCAGAGGTCATAGGGAAGCATCTTCTAAGGAAAGCTGCGTCACCCACGTTCTCACAGGTAACAAAGAAAATGTTGGGTAGAGAAACAAGAATCTCAACAACTCTGAAACAAAAAGGGATTCAATAGAGTCTGAATGCAAAAACAAAACAAAGCAAACAAACAAAACAACAACAACAATCTTTCAGGGATTCCTTAACCAACCGAATTTGTACTTTGCTTCTTGTATATGCGCAAGGGTGATCAGTAATAAAAAAGAACAACATTTAGCTAAGTCCAAAATAGCTCTTGCAATATGTATACAACAAAAATTGTATGTTTAACTGCACACTTTTTCTTCCTTAATGATGCATAAAATGATGGTGTACATCACATTTGTTTTAGATTTGAGGGAATACAACACAGAGAAGGCCAATACCATGGTTCACACCTAGCTGGTTATCAACAAACTGTAGATGTTGTTGCTAGGATTTCATAGTTGTCAAATCTGGTCAAATTGAGAGGCAACATTTGAGAATACAAATTTATTCTGTAAAAAAAAAATCTCCCAAATCAGGTGTGATACAGATGATGCTATATAATGGCTTAACCATCAAAGTCCTCTCTAAGCTATTGATTTCATGTTGAATTTGCATCCTCAAATAATAACTTAACTCCAAAGTGTAATTTCAATCCTATTCTCTCTTACACTCTTTCCCTAGTTATCTTGTCCATGTAGCAGACAGTCCAACAGCATCAGGAGGCAAGCAGAGCGAGAGAACTAGAAATTAAAGCCACACTCACCCACTGGCTTGCACACCCATAACAATCCTGTACATTGTTAAGCTTCTAGTACTTTTAGTTAAATCTCAATGGAATATAAAGGAATTCAGAAGAAAGGAACAGCTTCTGAGTATAGAATTCCCCCAAACATAGCCCCACGTCAGAAGAGATACTCAAAGAATACAAATTAAAGAAGAAAAGAAAAGATCTAAAATCTCCAAATGTTCTGGGAAAAGAAGTCACATTTGTTGATATTTTTAATTGTATGAAAATACCTGTTATGGCCAAATGGATAACAAGACATAGAGGAATGTATGTGGAACTTTTGTTCTATACAAACAGTAAAATGTGAAGTGTTTTCCCTTCTCAAAGACATGACTTCCATTTAATACGTGTTTACCTAAAGCAAAGCATATTTTGTATTCTTTCAGTGTTAAGCTTTCTACCTACAATACACTAAATAATGTTTCTTAAAACTTTCCCAAAATTTAACAAGAATTTTGATGATGAATTCAGTCCCCAAATGTAACTTTCTGTCAAAAGTTAGCATAGAATGGGGCACCTGGGTGGCTCAGTCGGTTAAGCGTCCGACTTCGGCTCAGGTCATGATCTCGCGGTCTGTGAGTTCGAGCCCCGTGTCGGGCTCTGTGCTGACAGCTTAGAGCCTGGAGCCTGTTTCAGATTCTGTGTCTCCCTCTCTCTCTCTGACCTTCCCCCATTCATGCTCTGTCTCTCTCTATCTCAAAAATAAATAAATGTTAAAAAAAAAAGCATAGAATATATCACTCCTTTGGCATCAAAATTATTCTGTAGTAGAATTTTTCCGATAATAGGTATTTTCCAAAAACTAGTTCAAATGTATATCACATCATATAATAATATACACTACAATATATGTATAAAAACATCCAGTAACCTTAATATGAATGCTTGCAGTTGAACCCCAACAGGATTTTGTTCCCTGTAGTCTGGACCAGTCACAGGGCCCCACCTGCTCCCTTTCCTGTCCTATAAAGCTTGGAGATTGGCCTCTTCAAAATGAACCTCTGAGCCATGTCTGTGTTGTTGAGATGATTAACCATCAGAGGGCAGCAAAGCATCTCATAATACCTTTCCTTCAGTTTTTCATTCACCAAGTTGGATCATGGAATGAGGCTGTTGGTTTTCTTGTGAGCCTTTTATTATATCAGTTAATGAATTACATTTTTTTAACTTGGAAATAAGAGGTATTCAGACATTTGCCATTGATTTTCCTAAAAGTTATGTCTGAGCACACCCCCAAAGTTCTCCATATGAGTAATATTCCCATTTTTTAGTAGTGATGAAGATTGACACATTAGTGGCACCTGGTTGGTTCAGTGGGTTTAGCGTCTGACTCTTGGTTTTGGCTCCGGTCATGATCTCCCAGTTCGTGAGTTCGAGCCCCGCGACAGGCTTTGCATTGACAGCACAGAGCTTGCTGGGGATTCTCTTTCTCCCTCTCTCTTTGCCCCTCCCCCACTCACTCTCTATTTCTCTCTCTCAAAAATGAGTAAACTTAAAAGAAAAGATTGACATATTAATGCAGGATGAAAGATAAAGACTTCCAGTCTTAACCAAGTAGCATATTAAATTAAACTGGGTGATTTTGGCAGAAGGGTTCTTTGCAAGATTGATGTTCTATTATGTGAGTCTGAAAAGCAAGACAAAGGAGAATTGCTGGCGCCTCTGAAGTCTCATCCGAGTCTTACATCAAAGGAAATGAAATGTATTCCTTAATCTAATTTGAGATTCTCTTTAAGTATAAAGTCGTTGGAAACTGAGGGACAATAAACTAGCGAGATATGATGTGTCCGGAACACCGCTGCATAATCTTATTTGCGCTGCAAATAAATAACCACAAAACAAAGAATGCCTATTGATTATCCTAAAAAGAATGACAGACAGTGGTATTGTAGCACTGATTCTTTTTCATAGGATTTTAAATCATTCTCCTGGAATTAGAAGTCCTTCTAAACACAATGGTGATGAGAAAGCAGAGGGCAGAGACTAATAAAAGCGACCAGGGAGGGCCAGGAGGGTGTGTGCTCCATGCACAGAAAGGGAATAAAGCTGGTTGCATTGTGCCACGGCATCTGTTTCGGCTTCACACTGGTGTGGCAACGTGGACCACTCTGCAGGTTACAATAGCGGAATTCAAAATTGCAACATCAGGGAGAACAGATGCTACAGACCAGGGATGAGCATGAGATTATTGCAAACCTGATGAAAGACATGAAAAGGCCCTTTTGTTAAAAAAGAAAAAAAAATCCCTGCCACCATAAGTGTTGTGAACCTGAGAACTAATGGAAGTGATGGGGCCACAAGAGTTCACAGAAATAGAAACTGTGAGAGGTAAGGGAGATGATTCATTTTCCGAAATACCAAATAAAAGCTGTGCTGTCTAGTTAACACTGGGTTTACAACCTATTGGAAATATATATATGAACTCCCCATCCCACATAATGGAGTCCCAAACCCTTAGACACTTCACTTCCTGGTTCTTCTTCCCCTCTCCGATTAATGGGGGCTTATTTTCCTGGGCTTTCAATGAGCATGTGCCAAAGAACAAAGGAGGGACTGAAAGTCTCTGGGTCACCTCAAGAAATGGACATTTGTTCCAATCAGACTACTGTTTGCCTTACCTGGGCATAGGCAACCCCTGAAAAGCTGTAACCTCTGTACTACTCAGCCAATGAGGAATCAGGGGAGGGACTTTCCACTAGGAGATAAATTGTCTGCTGTAATTGCCCTGAGTGTGTCTGTTGTCAGACACTGGCTCTTGCAAGAATGTCAATTAAAGCCTCACTTCACAGTGCTCCAAGTCTTCACATCCCTCCTTTGATTGGGTCAGTGAGCTTATTTGTCACAAAACTAAGACAGCAGGAGATGCAACATGCAAGAGCAACAGGTAAAAGAAAATGTCTTGGCAAAAAGTTGGCAGCACGATTTTAAAAGGCATTGACTGAAAAGCTTTAAAATAAAAATGGTATCAGTTGAAGAGAGCAAATACCCAGGGCACCATTCCTGGGAACTAAATGGGTACATTTGAATAACAAAACCTATTTCTATAAGCCTCAGGTAGAGAGAATGCTGGAATTATTAGCAGCAACCCCCACCTTTTTCTTTTCTTATTTAATTTTTAATTATAATAATATGGATTTAAATCTTAATCAGATAAAGGACACAAGACAGGAAGTCAGAAACCTGTAGTTTCTATTATTTGCTCATTATGTGATTGAGACAGGTAGTTTAGCTTTGCCGACTCATGATTCCCACAGTGTAAAATAAGAGGCTTAGACTACACTACATCCTTCAAAACAGAGCCAGGGGAATGTCCATCTTCTGAGTTTCTCCCAGTTCATGCTCTGTCTCCTACATGAATAATCAGGGCATTGATTAGTCATGATTTTGATTGCAGGTTGCACAGTTATTTGCTTAACTTTATTTTTAATGTGATAAACATTTTTTAAAAGAAGTCCAAAGTTGGAAATAGACTAAATGCTCAATGATAGGATATTATTTTTCATAATTGTGATATATCATTGGACTATCAGGTATCCATTTGAAATGACATAGATCATACAGTGGCTTGGGGAAAGTGCTCATACTAGTTTAATCACAGGGAGAAAAGGAAGCTGCAAAACAGAATGATCACTGTTTGTTTTTTTTTTTTTTTTTAGTGACACCGAAATGCTAACAATGTTCTTCTCTGGTTGCCAGGATTCATTTATATTAAGAACAGAGGCTAAAGCATAAAAATTAAAAAGTTAACAGCAATTGCTGATTTGTAGGATTTTTTATGGTGTGTGTGTGTGTGTGTGTGTGTGTGCTTTTCTACAACATAAACAACACAAAGATAACTGATATCTTTTTGAAAACTCCAAAAGTCCCACTTCTACTATAGCCCTTGCAAGAAAGCCAAGCTCAGAGTGCCCTTGGGTCATTTACAAGGATATTGGACATTGTTTTCAAGCAGACAGAACCTTTTCCTTTGGCTCACTGGCCATTTGGCCTCCCAGCAAGAACAACCACCTTCCTGGTCACTGAGAGGATATGAATCAGGTCTCTAGGTTAATGGAACACAATGAGCTCTTGCCCCTGGAAACCCCGGTGAACCTGTCCCATGACCCATCCAATGCCTCACACACCAGCCGAGGCCCCACCTGATTTTACCAGATGAGGGAACACTGACAAGTAGCGAATTCAGCCAAACTCAAAAGATAGTCTTGCAAGTGAAAGAAGAAAAAAGTATGTAAAGTGCGATCTCAGTGTTTTATTTTAAAAACTTATAACAGTAATAACATATGAAGGAAATTCACCAAAATGTTAGTCATGATTATCTCTGTGTGGTGGAACTATGAGTGCCTTAAATTTTCTTATTTTGCTGATCTCTGTTTTCTAAATATTTTACAATAAATATGTATCATTTTATAATTTTAAATACAATGATTAAGGGGCGCCTGGGTGGCTCAGTCGGTTGGGCGTCCGACTTCAGCTCAGGTCACCATCTCGCGGTCCGTGAGTTCGAGCCCCGCGTCAGGCTCTGGGCTGATGGCTCAGAGCCTGGAGCCTGCTTCCGATTCTGTGTCTCCCTCTCTCTCTGCCCCTCCCCCGTTCATGCTCTGTCTCTCTCTGTCCCAAAAATAAATAAACGTTAAAAAAATTTTAAAAATAAATAAATAAATAAAAAATAAATACAATGATTAAGAGTTATTTTGTCATTTTAATCAAGCCAATAATTTGGGATCCCCTGGTTATAAATACATCCATATCCAAGCCCATATTTATAATTATTTATAAATAAGTATAAATTTATACTTTTGAAATATAAGTAATAGCTCTCTAAAAGACTGAATGGTTACAGTATTGGGATTTTTACTAAATTTACTCAAATGGCCCTGTGTTTAATGGTGGCCAGGTTTGGCTTTCACTACTGGCATCCCATCTGGGGTCTGTCCTTGAAGGAATGTTCCTCCTCCCTCACCCACTACTGATGGGGTTTTGGAGTAGTGGGGGTCCAGAGCTGATGGCCAAGAAAGAATTCTTGAGATGTCTTTGGTGCAAAAAGGTGGTGTTATTAAAGCATGGCGACAGGGCCATGGGCAGAAAGAGGTGCAATGGGGTTGTGAAGAGTGACTGGTTATATACTATGGAGTTGGGGGAAGTAAAGGCAAAACAGATGCCTCCAGAAGGACTTTCATATGCTAAAGAGCACTCAGAAGATATCTGAGGCCTTGCTATTGTCAAGCTAAAGTTGTTTTTCCTCTAGCAAGGCATCAACATTAAGACAGGAGGGGTTTCCTGAAGAAATGTTATACTCTGTATTTGCCTGAAGTATTTGTCAATGGGCTGCAGGTTCTAAAAAATTTTCATTTTACCTGCCATTTCCTTCTTTGCTCCCCACATCAGTATGGAGAGGAGGGTAAGGTTGGGACTCCAGAAAACTGAGTCTATATGTTTCTGGAATTTAGGCTATTGATAAGATTGCCTTTTTCTTGTAATTTACTAAGACATCTGTAAACTGATGGAGACTCCTGCCCTGCATGACTGTGATCTCTATCAGTTAACCATTGGTTTTCCCCTTACCTTTGTTCCTGGGCAGCCAAGAGTGCCTGAGGAATGTCACACATCCTGGAGTGGGGGTGGCGGGGACAGGTTGCAGGGTGTCAGCTTGCCTTCTGCTCCCTCATCACAATGAAGACACTTTTCTCTATATTAGGACCCTGCATCTCCCATTCCTGCTGACTTTTATAAGCAAGGATCCACCCTCACCACTTCTACCTCCCAGCACCCCCCCAGCTTCCTAGCCCTTCCATGAAGGACCCAGCAACCTTCCCTGGTTTCAGTGCAAGTCTTCCTATTGGGAAGCTTTGTGATTCTTCCACATGACAGAACAGGCTTGAACCTCACCCCGCCCTACATTGTCCCTTGAGTCCCAAGGGCTCACTACAGCTATACCTCTATCTCAACTTCTATGAAATGTTTCTACTCTGAATCTCTGTCAGGGCCAGGTATGATCAAAGGCCACAGGAGACTAGCAGTGGCTCAGTAATTTCTCTGAGGCATTCTTTCATGAAGCAGGAATGGCTGACACCTACTATGTGTAGACCTGCATGGAGAAACAAATTAAACTAATAAATGAAAGCATGCTTTGGGAGAGTGAGGACTCACTTCCACGACCTTCTGGGGACAAGGCTTAAGCCTCTTTTTACTAAGTCACTGTCCCAGGATAGGTCCCACTAAGGACCAGGCCATACAGACATCATAGGTATCTTGGGATCATACACTTACCATCTATTTTAATGCTCATAGCTGTGTAAGATAGGCTTTTATACCTTCATTTTGCTGATATAGAAACTGAGGCTTGCAGAAGTTAAGAAGGTTAGCACAAGTCACACTGCTGGTAAATGTTAGAGAGAAACTTAAATAAAAGTCATATGGCTTTGTACCAGAGAGTCTCTGCTGTATCACAGTTCACTGTGGGAGTCATTTTAAATTTGGTCACCTGTGGCATTACCAGCTGGTTGTGTGTTTCAGAAGATTTGCTTCAGATGGAAATAAGCGAATCCTGGGAGAAACCTACCTGAGTGTGAGAGGTAGACATGAGGTAATATTTATCAATTTGTACTCACCTTACACATTTTGGGTGAGGCAGTCTTCCATGTTTCAGGGTGTTCAGCATTCCTGATACCTGCCCACTAAAATCTGATTGGGATAATCCAAAGTGCCTCCACACATTTTTAAACACCCCTGGAGGGACTATGCTTTCTCCAGATGAGAACCTCTGATCTAAAAGTTGTGCCTGTATTGCTAATAGGTGACAACTGGAAACAATAATTGTACCAGTGGGAAAAAAATTACTAGACAGGGCAGATAATTTGAACTGAGCTGACCTGGACTAAGTCGGAGTTTGTATTGAACATCAGATTTGATGGCTGATGTAATCAACAAGCTCTCAATAGGTTGGCTGCCAGGATAAATGCATTATGAGCATAATGAGTGTTGTGTGATTTTATTAGAATGGAAAAAAACAAATATCTACATCTTTGACAGAGTATGTGTCTCTCTCAGCTGTCCTTTGAATTGGCAAGGATGAGTTCTTTAGTGTCCCAGACCCTCATTAATGTTAAATTCTTTCTAATTGGCAAAGGGAGTCATCGAGACAGTACTAATGGACCCTGGCAGAAGTAGCAGTGTCAGGTGCTGTAAATGAGAGAATCTAAGCAGCAACCTTTCAGAAAAGAGGCAGACAAGAATTAGAAGCCTCAATGATCCCCCACCTCCATGGAAACAAGTAGTTTCTTTTACTAGCACACAATGCTTTTACACAGATACCATCTTCAAGGGCTATTTTCTCCTGGATGTTGTTAACAGATGAATGAGCTTTCCTGTTTGACTAGGAGAGGGGATTGTGTGCTAGACCCTTTGGGGAGACCCCTCCTATAAATCCAACTTATCTCCATCCATAGCTAACCATCTGAATCACACAAGCAGCTGGTGAAAAGAGCTTTGTGCTGTGCTGTTTTTCCCATCACAAGCCTTGCCTGGTTCTCAGACAGCCAAACTGGGTGCCTTTCATTTTCTCTTGGATGGCTTTAGGGCTACAATTTGCTTTGCCATGAGTAAAGATTACATGGCAAAAGCAGCTCTGATCTTATTCTACCCAGTTTGCTAGATGATATCTCACTCTTTAAAGAGCCCAGAAAAAAAGGATTCAGAAATTCAAGCAGCCTGCTCTCTCTCACAGAAGGCATAATCATTTACCATAGCTACGATTGGGGCACTTTTCAGGCTTATACAAGAGGGACTATACAGGTTTCAAGAAAGTATTTTGGTTCCATTTTTGTTTCTGAGTCGCTGGAAAATTGAATTCTCTAAAAGCCCTGGGGTGTTGTGTAAAATTCTTTCCCCAAGAGAGGATGCTGGGATGCTCATATTATCTAAAACATTGTTTCATAGGTAACAATTCCAGAAAACATAATTTTTGAGGTTCCTAAAATAGATTCGAATACATCCTTTAATCTCAGGAATATTAAACAGTCAGGAGTCAAATTTATCAGGAAAAAAACAACGACAGCTCACCACAAGCCTTCCCCCAATCTATTATTAGAGATTCTCAAATCTCTAATAATTTTAAATAGCTATCTGTACTTGACCAAAATGACTCATCAATAATAATTTATCTTCTTTATTGTTCAGTGTTCCCCATATAAAAGCCTACATGATAGATTCCTTCCTGAGATGAAAGCTAGGATTCTTCTCTCTCTCTCTCTCCCTCTCTCTCTCTCCTACTGGATGGACAAGGAAGATAAAGAGACCTGTGTACCCCTTAACTGTCTCTTGATTCTAAGGTCAGTGCTAACCTGACCTTTATGCTCCAAAGAATAGTTTAATATTAAACCCGTTTAAAGAGCTTGATATTTAAAACCACTCTTACCCTTTAACTTCTTGGTTCTTGAGTCCTTTTTCCCACCCTCTTGTTTTAGTGGTTTTGCTAGTTTGCTGCTTGAGATGTGTTAATGTAAGCTCTCTCGCCCCTGCTTTGGCTATAGGTATGATACAAATATAGTGTTTAGGATTTTCTAAAATATTCCTAATCTCAGATTTATTCCCAATAGTTTATCTATTTCCTTAAGGCCAGAAGACCATCCAAGGTTATAAAACCATGAGTTCCAATGTGGCAGTAAAATGTTCTCACAATCCTCGTATGCTAAAGCCTCACAGATGGGGAGGGTGGTGAGCTGGTTTGCCACTGAACAGTTCATTCATTTCATGGATTTGACTCTGAACTTCTACATCCTCTGTAACAATTATTTCTTTCCAAGTCTCTTTTCATTTCACTACATTCTTCTCTTAAAGTAGGAACCCATCTCAGTACATGGGATTTTAAAGTCCCCATGAAGAATTTCAACAGCCCCTCCAAATGAAGGAAGGAAGGAAGGAAGGAAGGAAGGCAGGCAGAAAGGAAGGAAGAGAAAAGAAAAGAAAAGAAAAGAAAAGAAAAGAAAAGAAAAGAAAAGAAAAGAAAACTAGGAATAGAAGAGAACCTTTCTGGGGCGCCTGGGTGGTTTGGTCGGTTAAGCATCCGACTTCGGCTCAGGTCATGATCTCACGGTCCGTGAGTTCGAGCCCCGTGTCGGGCTCTGTGCTGACAGCTCAGAGCCTGGAGCCTGTTTCAGATTCTGTGTCTCCCTCTCTGCTCCTCCCCTGTTCATGCTCTGTCTCTGTCTCAAAAATAAAATAAACGTTAAAAAAATTTAAAAAAAGAAGAGAACCTTTCTTACTAGCTTTCACTGAAGACTAAAATGTCACAATTAGAGGATCCTAGGTAGCTCAGTTGGTTAAGCATCCTCTTCTCGATTTCAACTCAGATCACGATCTCATGGTTGTAAAATTGAGCCCTGCATCAGGCTCCATGCTGAGCATGGCGCCAGCTTAAGATTCTCTCTCTCTGCCCCTCCCCTGCTTGCACGCTCACTCGCTGTCTCAAAAGAAAGAAAGAAAGAAAGAAAGAAAGAAAGAAAGAAAGAGAAAGAAGAAAAAAAGAAAAAAAATGTCACCATTAGAGATGGATCCTTTGATTTAGAGATTTGTCTCACTTGAAAAGTCAAGGAAAGGATGAATGCAAATGTGTCTCTAACCTTATGGAATTTATGGAACTCAATATATATTATTGAGTTTATTGGATTCCTTTTCTGAAATCACATTTTGATAGGAGGAAAGGGGTTTAAAAAAATTAGAAAGGCTGCAGATACCGAAGCTGTAGCAGGAGGAGGTACCTGGGTGGCTCAGTCAGTTAAGCGTCCAACTTTGGCTCAGGTCATGATCTCACAGTTCATGGGTTTGAGCCCTGTGTCAGGTTCTGTGCTGACAGCTCAGAGCCTGAAGCCTGCTTCAGATCCTGTGTTTCCCTCTCTCCCCCCCTCCCCCACGCTGGTGCTCTGTCTCTCTCTCTCAAAAATAAATAAAACATTAATTTAAAAAATTAAAAAAAAAAAAAAAAAGAAGAAGCTGCAGCAGGAGGAAACATGGGAATGGAAACAAGACTAAAAGGTAAGAAGATCTGGCTCACCAGACAAAACCTTGATGATGGCACAGCCTTGACAAAGCTGAGCCTGTTCAGTGCTCACATTCATCCCATGACACCTTTCTGCAAATTGGGGAGACGAGTGGACCTGTACAGGAACAGGCTTTTAGCTCTGATGGCCAAGTCTTACAACAGGAAAATCTTACGAGTGTCTGGTTGAGATCATGTCAATTCTCAGAAGCTGAGTATCAGGAATGAGAATGGGCTGCTTCCATTTGAAAAGAAATATGTTGGTTTTGTGTTTTGTTTTGTTTTGTTTTGTTTTGTTTTGTTGTGTTTTGTTTTGTTTTGTTTTTGAATGCAGCAACATCCAAATGTATGCCCAGACAGTGCCAAAAAAGCAACTAACCGGGAGGAGGATGTCATCTAAAGTCATATTTCTGTCTTTTTGTGCAAGCAATATATTTTGTGGAACTCTGCCCCTCTGTCAGGTTGTGAACAAAGGGAGAATTCTTCACTCCTGAGGCCATGTGGCAGGATCAATTAGGTTGATGGGATTTGGTTTGAACTCTAGGCCAACATCTCTCAAAAGGACAAATGCAGGTTTCTTCCAGATGAGTGTTCCCACAGTACCACGAGTGGAAAATTGTTTTATGGCAAGAAAAAGCAGAATGATTTTAGCAACTGATGAAGCAATAGCTTGTAAGAGATTTAATTCTCACTGGGCCAATTTGTGTTCAGAGAGAGAGATGGTCAACCATGCAAGACTAATGGCATTTCTAAGGTCTTGGGGTGTTCTTTTTACTATTAAGAACACACCTGTATACACCCCACCTTCATTTACTTAAAATATAATCTCCTCAAAGTTACATCTAGATCAGAAGTTTAAAATTTCAGGGCACCTGGATGGCTCAGTTGGTTAAGCATCTGACTCTTGATTTCGGCTCAGGTCATGATCTCATGGTTCATGGGATTTAGTCCTGAGTAGCTGTCAGCACACAGCCTGCTTGGAATTCTATCTCTCCCTCTCTCTCTGCCCCTCCCCCACTCACATTCTCTCCCTCCCTCCCTCCCTCTCTCTCTCAAAATAAATAGTTAAAAAATAAAAAAAAATTAAAAAGAAGTTTAAAATTTCAAGAATATATGAGGTCTCTAGGATCTTACAAAGTTTAATGGCACATCAGAAATATGTAAATTTAGTAGCTTTCCCTTTTAGTTGAATCGATATTAAAATATTTAGAACTGATTGAAAATGCCATTATTCATTGGTTGTATGTATGATAGATGGGGAAATCAGTCTCTAATGTCTCCTTCTTCATTGCTGCTGATAGAATCCTAATTTTGTTTGTTTGCTCATCCCTTCCCCATATGACTCAGAGTGTAAACCTGATTAGTCTAAACCCACAAAGGTCATTTTATTTCCCTTGCCAGTGATTAGTGTAGGAGTGGGCATGTGGCCCAGATCTGGCCAATGAAATGTGAGGGGAAGTCTTCTGGGGACTTCTGGAAAAAATTTCCTCCATCTAAAAAAACAAACAGAAGTAAGAAAAAACAGTCACATTTTCTACAGGATAATTTTGTGTCTGAAATGATACTTTGAGACAAGGAGGGGAGATAATAGTCTCTTAGAATACCCTGAAAATACCAGAGCAGAGAGCAAGTAACTAGATGAATGAATTAGCCTGCTCTAGAGCATCTACTTCTGGACGTCTTGTTACATGAAATAATAAATATACTCATTATTTAAGTCCATTTATCCAGTTTTCTATTCCTTGGAAGTGAAATAATTCTTTTTTTTAACTTTTATTTATTTTTTTTATTTAGAGAGAGAAAGTGAGCAGAGGAGGAACAGAGAGAAGGAGAGAGAAAGAGAATCCCAAGCAGGTTCCACACTGACAATGTGGAGCTTGAACTCCCAAACCGTGAGTTTTTGACCTGAGCCAAAACCAAGAGCCAGACCCTTAACCAACTGAGTCACCCAGGTGCCCCAGAAGTGAAATAATTCTTAAAGGTTCATCATACATACCCATAAGCATTTGAGTACAATTGCTTTAGTTAAAACACTACATAATGAAGTCAAGCATTTCAAATTTGTAGTCATCTCAACACTCCAGTCAGAAATTATTCAGCAATCTGTCCTTTGACTCAGTAAGGTGGAACTGGGAATGGTATTTGCAGCATATTTGTATTTCTGTATTGTATAAATGATTCTAAGAATTAAGATAAATAAATCATTCTAGAATAATCTCACCCTTTTAAATTATTCCCTCATTTATTGATCTATAATCTGTTATTCATGGACTAGACAAAAATAAAATTTTAAAGCTCTACAGCTACAGACTTTAAAGGTATGTTCTTTAGGTACGTGGATTAATCAGGAAGAGATAAAATGGCATTTTCCATAACGATTTTAGATGAATAATGAAATGCACAACCTGACTCATGGCAATGGAGAAAACTAAATACTGAACAGTTTGGTTTTTCTGTAGCTGAAAGAAAAGCTTGGTTAAGAGTGCAGAAGTGACATGCCAGGCAGTGACCGCTTTGTAGCTTGATTAAAATTCCAGTTGGTCATAGTTGGAACCTGGTCCTCACTCCACACTCCCTTCTTCTCACTCCCATTAAAATTCACTTACACTTCCCTGGTTTCAGAATTATCTGCTTTCAGCTGCCAGGGAAAGTCCGTTTATATTTCTTGGGAGCAAAGCTTCAAGGTCACTTCCTACCATTAATTCCCTGTCAGCAAGTGTCACTCAGGGCATTTCCTGTTCCTACTCGCAATAGCACTGAGGAAGAGAAATTCTCAATGGTCTCTAATTTTCAGTCCTCCACAGCAGTTTGCAAATATGTGCTGGTGTGCCATCCATTTGATTTAATCTTAACTATCTCAGTAGAAAAATGTCAACATAATTTCTCTACTATAAGAGAGAGTCTCAGTCCTTGCTAAGACTCTATCTGTAAAATGGGCAGCACAGTATTTTCTTCCATCTTTGGAAACGAACTAGGTTGAGTACAGACTGCTTAGAAGTCACTGCAAATAAATCCTAGGTATGAATCCAGAATATCTGCCTTTCGCTGAATATCAAAATACAATTGCTTTAGTCATCTTTATTAGCTAATCCCTTTGTTCAATTGAAAACATCCCATTAAGTAAAAAAAAAAAAAAAAGTATTTTAATCATTGATGACGTTGTAGAGAAGGAATAATCAGTTAATAGAATGACCGTTTTCACTTTCTGATTACATATGCAAGACCACAAGGAGAAAGCTTATTGAAATTTTCCAGTAAATACATATGAAATTATAGAATGCTTTGAATATCTGATCTTATTGAACGTATTTGATAAGGAGAAAAATATTTTAGTATTACTGATTTTATATTATTCAGATATTAAGAATAAGTCTGTATTCTACAAGTGCTCAGAATATATCAGAACGGGAATTACCAGCTAGTGTGTTTTATTTTCATCCAAAGCTGATTTTTTTAAGCACTAAATTAAGCTATTCTTTTCACAGACTACCTGTGAGGAAAACTACAAAATATCAAGGAAGAATATAAAAGCCTATTTAAGTAAATGGAGAGAAACATTATGTTCCCGAATTGGAACATTTTCCAAAGACAATTTGACAAAATGATTCTAAAATTTATCACAAAAACTAAATTGGCACAAAAAGCCAAGCAAATTCTGAAACACTAGTGAAAAAGAAGGAAGTCTTACCCTCACATATGAAGTCATATAATGAAGTTACAATAGTTCAGTCACTGTGGTAATGGTATGAGAAGAGACAAATGAATTCAAAATAGAAGACTCAGCAAATGCCTAGACCATCAAAAACCATCCTGCACATCACACAGCAAAAGAAATTCCAGATGTATGAGGGAGTTAAATGTAAAATTGCATCCATGAAAGAAGTGGGAGGAAACACGGGTGAAAGTATTTGATCTTGGGGCCCAGAGGCTTTTCTGGGCATAAAAGCAGCAGAAGAAAACATAAAGAAAAGAAAAAAAAAACCTGGTGTATGTGACTGCACAAGAATATAAATCTTTCCATTAAAAAAAAAAATCCTGAACAAAGTAAGAAGGTAAACAACTGTGAAATCTTTTTGCAAGGTTTGATAAAAGGAGTTATAGGTTTAACAGAGAGAGATCATTCAAATCATTTAGGATAAATTCCATGCCCTGTGAACAAAGGTCACGAATTACATAAACGTCCATAAATCTGGAAAATAAAGCTCCACCTCAATGATACTCAAATAAACACAAATTAAAACAACCATAATACAGATTTATGCAGAACCATCTAATATTCAGAGTGATTGTAGAGATGTTAGATGTAATCTTTGCCAGGCACAAACATGTGTGTCCTGTGAATTAAATGCAAGAAAAATGCTCATGAAAAAGTATATTACAAAACAGTTGTGCTGAAGGTTTGTAATTACAGCAGTCCCCCCACCATTACCAGAGCAGAATACCTTCCAAGACCCCCAGTGGATGCCTGAATCTGTGGGTAGTACTGACACGTTTGTTTACTATACCTTTTCCTATATATACATACTGTGACAACATTTAATTATAAATTAGTAAGAGATTAACAACAACTAACAATAAAATAGAACAAGTATAACAATATAGTGTGACAAGAGTCATGTGAATGTGGTCTCTCTCTCACACTCAAAATACCCTATTGTACTGCGCTCACTCTTCCTGTGATGATGTGAGTATAACATGCCCACGTGATGAGATGACCGGACATCAGTGACGTCAATGACGTGGGCGTTGTGACGTAGCAGATAGCTGAAACTGCAGAATGTGAAACCACAGATAATGGGGAGACCAACGTATTCAAAAATATATGCTTATGTGTAAATATATGCATAGAAAATGACTTGAAGTCTCAAAGGATTTTATCTATAGGTTATGGGATTCTAGGCTATTTTAAATTTCTTTAAAAAAATAGATTTCTTTTTATCTTTTCTGTATTTGTCTTTTACTTTATTGATCCAAAGACAGAAACCACAAATGCCTCCTTTTCCCCCCTTGGAGTCTGATTTCACTCTCTCAGGAGCAGCCACTTGAGGATACTTCTGCTCAGAACTGCCTGATTCAGACCCAGATCTGAACAAAAAATCTCTGTTCCCAGCCTTCTTCCCAGGGTTCAACTTCCCCCAGCTTTAGGTCCCTCCTTGAGCACATACAGTGAGAACTAATCAGAATCTTTCTGTAAAATGTGAGGTTTGTCAACTATATGAAAATTAAGCAGTAAAATTTGATAGACACAGCAGCTAAATACAGGGAGTGCTAACATCCCATTTAAAATAACTTTGGTCCCTCGGATGAGGGCATCGCTACATGATTAACGCAGAACTTTACCCGATGGCTGATGTTATTCCTACATTTTTCAAATGCTTTTACTCAGACCTTTTCAAAATAAACCCTAGAATTGGGCTTTATGTGCTTATATGGCAAGGTTGCTCCTTGCGATACCGTCACAAGGCTAAAGCATAAAATCTAGTTAAGAGTTCTTGCCAAAACATGAATCAGTTGCAGCAGAATATTCTGAGCTCTGTTCTTCTTTTTTTCCATTCTCTAATATTTCTTCACATCGCAGCCCAAACAATCGCTCATAATTAAACTGAGTGAAGGAGCAGCCCTGGCAGGAAATATACTTGGCAAGGCTCCCACAGCTCTTCATTGTCTTCCACACAGAGCAATTACATCAGTTCCTTCCATTTCCAGAGGAAGAATGGATTTTGCAGAGCAACAGATGAAAATAAGAGGAAGGAGGTGGCTTATTTACATATTCCAAATCAGGTTAATGTAGATTTTTTTTTTTTTTATGGGAAAAGGAAATGCCTTAAAGAATTGAATAGTCATTGAACAAATCTGCTTTCACTTCCTTCGGGATCTACACCATATGCTGACCACAGCCTCTGCTCACCAGTTACTCATGTCTGCTGAAAACCTCCAGGTTCAAAGGGAAATCTAGTCAACAAGTATGATATATTCCAGAGTCTAGAAACCTCAAGAGAAGTTAAATGCCAACCATGTTTGAAAATGTAAAAATGTATCATCGTGGAATTCTTCAGCCTCTGCTATTTACTCAGTAGATTCACTGCAAATCCCAGTGCAGAAGAGGATTTACAGTCTAATGGTGTACACCAAGATAGTGTAAGATGAGGTATGTCTTAAGAGTTATTTGGCTTCAGCTCAGCTGGATGACAAAGCATCATGTTCAACCTGCTGCATCCTGAGGATGAACATCTTATCAGCTCACAGGCATGTCCGGGGCCAGGTGCCCCATCCATTTAGGGTCTACTAGATAAAGAGAGATTAGCTCCAGCCTAGACTTACCCAGCCACCCTGAACATCCTTTCCTCTTCTACTGGTTTGCCCCCGCTTGGTAGCTTGGAATTTATCACGGTTCCCTAGGAGAGGACAATTAGGTTGAAGGGCCAGTTCTCACCAACCCAAAATGTGCTGGAGCCATGCAAAATCTACAGTCCAGCCTCCCACTGAGACCAGCTAAGAGAACCAAGGTCTCCAGAGGAGTGTCTCAGCCATTCAGGAGCAATGAGTACCTCTTTGGATGCTAAGAAGACATTAGACTTCCTTTTTTCCATTTCAGAAATTCCTGACCTCTTACTCATTTCCCTTGGGCTAAAGCCCCAAAGGCCTCAGCCCCCTGCGCCATCAAAGAAGGAAAGATATAAGGCAAGCAGGAAGTAGTGTCCATCACCCATCGCCAAAACTCTGCTCTGTGAAGCTGAGATAAGCCCCCTCATGTCCAGGGTGAGCCCATGAAAGACGGAGACCAGAGACCCAAGGGGGTCAAGGCTATACATGTCCTGCCTGCCCTGAGGACTGAGAGGACAGCTCCAAGGTATTCATCCCTCCAAAGAGTAAATCCTTGGGATGTGTCTTACACCAGAAAACTAATTCCACAGGGTTCCAGGTATGCCAATTCCTGGAAAGGAAAGGTTCAACCCTTGATCCTGTGCTTACAAATGGATCCCTGTACAAAACCAAAAAATTTTAGAAATAATCAAAATAGACACCTGGACCCTGCAGTTGGACACTGGCTCTCAGAGTCTCTACAACTGGAAACAATATTTTTTCAAACACAGGAGAAAGAAGCAAAATTAGAGAAAATCTGGGGAATTTTATCTGAGGATAAGGCCCAATCTATAAGGTTGGCCAATGGGCGTGGTGGTTCTCTCCCTCCTCACCCTGGTTTGTCCATGTGCCAACACGCCAAGAGTATTCAGAAAGTATTGGCAGAGGAAACTCAGTAAAAATGCCCCAATAAAGAAACAAGAATATGATTTCAACAATAATGAAAGCAGCACCATAAAAGGCAGGAGTCTCTTGTTTACAAGTGACAGATGCTCAACTAAAAGGGAGTTTGTAACTTAAGCCAAAAGGGGAATTTATCAGCTTACATAAATAGGCCAGAGTTGTTTTTTTTTTTTAAAGGCTCAGGCACATCTAGATTCAGAGGCTTCAATAATATCGTCTGGGTTTTGTCTGTTTCTTCACTTCTTGGCTTTTCTTCCTTCTCTATGTTGGCTTACTTCTGCAGACCTGTTCTCCAATGACTAGCAAAGGTAGTTATTGTAACGGTGTTGGTCATTCTTTTGTTCTGCAGCATCTGGAACTCCTCTCTCTGCTTAGGGAATTTCCAACCTCATAAGTCTTGGTGGGACACGTGCTCTCCCATTGCGGAAGCTGCAAATGTCAGATGCTTGTCTTCCCAAACTGCTTTGCAGCTGGGGTTCAGACATGTAACCCAGACGACACCAGTCAAACACAGCCATCCTAAATTTGGAACCAGACACAGATAAAGCAAAGAAAGAGCAAAGGGGAAAAAAAAAGAGAAAAAACAATCTGAGGGCCTCCCTGACAAGCTCATGTTCCTGGGACACTGGTGGCCACATTGTGGTGGTTTCTAGGGTCCTATTCTCATAGTGTCAGCTCTAGAACCTGGAGGATTTTGTGCTCAGCTATGATGGCAATGCTGTCCTTGCTGGACCCATCCTGAGGCAATATGGGACCATAATTCTGGTTTTTGAACAAAGCATCTGATTCTCTGGCCATCCCAGGGATTCCTTCTGCTATCCACAAACATATTTCTACTTAAATCATCCAGAATGGGTTTCTATTGCTTGCACATAAGAACCTGACTGCAAACAGCTGCCCCAGATTCGCACTGACTCAGTTTAACTCCACTTGAAAAGGAGGTTCTTTAAGAGTGTATATCAATCCAGGCAAGGATTCCTATCAATCTTTTGGGAATCACATACCCACTTCTACCCCAATCATGTTGCTAGAAGAATGGGACTCTAAGATCGGCTTAACCTGTGTGAAATGTCCATGTCTGTGGCCAAGGACAATGGACCTCATGAAAGACAACCTCACAAGGATCTTACAGAATGGAGGAGGTAAACTCTCCCCAAAGGAAATAGATGTCTGTGATAAACCCTTTCCTGTTATATAGAATTTTCCCTGCTCATTGACCAGTCTTTTAAAACTGACAAACACCAAACTACAAAGAATTGAAAGAACAAATCTTGTTTACCTCTTCAGAAGAATAAAATAGGATACCGTAAAGTAAAAAAGGCAAGGAATAGGAGAAGTAGGAGGGACCTTGTGTATGGATTTTCTCAAAATAAGATAAACTATGTTTTCTTCTCTCTAGGCCTTGGAAAGTTTGTAGAACATATTTTCAATAACATCTAGACATAATTAGGAAATCACTTCTAAACAAAATCCCCACCCTGCTCTCTTTTAATTATCTCCCCATTTCTGGTCACCTAGAATGTGGTGAGATTCTTTAGTCTATGGGAAGATGATTCTCCTGGTGGACGTTTGCCAGGAAACCAGGCTTCGCTGAGGGAAAAAAACCCAGCTCCAATCATTACATAGTGTCGCTGCACCCCAGAGAGCAGGAGCCCCACCACATGCTGAGTAGACTCTTACATGTTGCCAGAACTCTTGGGAAGTAGGACTCAGCCGAAGGCAGAAAGCCAGTTTAGAAGAAAAGTGAGAGAAAAGCAGGGCCAGAGGGAATAGGATAGAAAGAATGTTAGAGAATGAGAGGGGGGAACATGTACGAAATTGCATCAAGGTCAGCAAAACCCTAATATAAATAGTAACAGCTGTATGCCGAGTCCCTGCAGAAGGAGTCTGTGTGGGATATTTTCCATTTGGCTTTCCAGATCCACTCTCCATACTTCCCCGCTTTGTTCACTGACCGAGAAGTCTGAGCCATGTGGACTGCATCTATCAGTTCTCTGCTGGCTTCCAGTTGGGTTCAGCCAGTGGGAGGCACCAGCAGAAGATAGAAAAGTAGGAAGAAAGTGAGTGAGGTCTGAAATTTTACTTTCCTGCTTCTCTCCCAGCAAGACCACAGCCCCCATCAGGAAGTCGTCTCTATGTGGCTACTTGTTCTGGGTTCTGTTCACTGCCCCTTCCCCAGGCCCTTTCATGGCCAGGGTGGAAGGCACTGTCTCCTGTTCTAGCCCTAGTGCACTGCTCCATCCCTTATTGGTTTCCCTAAATCAATCCCCATAGAGTAAACAGGTCCCTTTACACAGTGGCGTTTACCCCTTAGTTACATCAGTTGAGTATCGCCATCAGTTTCCTGCTGGGTCTGTGACTGACACAAAATGAAAACATTCTCTGAAAGACCCAATGACTGACCACAAGCAGCCTAGGGTAGGGGGTGGGGGGTGGGGGAATGGATAGATTCAAAGGCAAGAGAACAAGCAGAATTGGGATGAGGGTACTAGATGTGTTACATTCAGTCCAGACATGTTCTTACATTGCATCCAAGTAGAGATGTCAAATATGTGAACGAGGGTCACCGTTTCATTTTTGGAGATGGAAGTTTAGGAATTCCTCACAGGTAGGTAGACAATAAAACTAGGAAAGTAGATAAAGTGGTTCAGGAAATAACAGGTGAGAAGAGACTCTTGATTATAATTTTTAAAAAACTAACAAAAGCCTCAAAGAGCTAAATTTCAAATGGGGAAGACAGACTGCGATCACCAACTTTTATAACCGAAGTCCCTGTAAATTTGAGATAATGTTTCTTTGAAGCAAGGAAGTGCCTTGTCAGAAAAGTTCTGCTCCACTTAAATGTCAGCATACATTTCTACAGAGATCTCATCATTGCTGTCATCCAGGTGACAAAATGGCCCAGAGATAAAAGTGACCTCCGGAGGAAAAGATTACATTCTTGATTAGAAGCAATTTCTTTTGAGAAAGAAATCATTAAGAACTCAAAACTTTAAAAAATCCTAAATAGGGGTGCCTGGGTGGCTCAGTCGGTTAAGCAGCTGACTTCGGCTCAGGTCATGATCTCGCGGTCCGTGAGTTCGAGCCCCGCGTCGGGCTCTGTGCTGACAGCTCAGAGCCTGGAGCCTGTTTCGGATTCTGTGTCTCCCTCTCTCTGACCCTCCCCCATTCGTGCTCTGTCTCTCTCTGTCTCAAAAATAAATAAACGTTAAAAAAATTTTTTTAAATCCTAAATAATTCCACTTAAATATACATGTCCTTTATAAACTTTCAATCATATATTGTTTTTCTTGTAGCGTATAGTGAAACTATATATCCACATAAATGACAAAAGATGAGTGAAATTTAGGTTGAAGGACATGAAACAAATTAACAGGTGGCACTAAGAACAGGACTTGGTGAAAAATATCAAACAGGGTTTTGAAAACATGAATGGATACATAAAATATGATATATCCATACAATGAAGTAGGTCTCTGCAACAAAAAGAAGCCAACCACTGATATACTCAAAAACACTATGAATCAAAACATTACGCTGCGTGAAAGTAGCCAGAAACAAAAGAGGCCACAGTGTATGATTCTATTTATATAAAGTTCTAGGAATGGCAAACTAATCTGTAGTGACAAAACAAAGATTTCATTGGTTGCTGGAGTCACGAATCAGACCAAGATAAACGGAAAAGAAAACTTCGAGTATGATGGAATTATTCTGTGTCTGGATTGTAGTAGTGGACTCATGAGTGTATGCATTTGTCAAAAGTCATTGGATTGGATACTTTAAGAGGACATTACTTGTTGTACAAAACTTATACCTCCACAAAAGTGATTAAAGAAAAAAAAATGTTGAGAAATTCTGTGGGCAGCTGATGCATTCTCCAGGACATGGGTGTTTAATGGATAAAAGGGAGCATGGCAACTGAAAAGGAGCAATCAAGAAGGAGGAATAAGCCAGTGGAGAGATGACACTCAAGTGTCAGGAGTAGGGCTTTTAAGGGGAAAGAGCTGACTGGTTGTCAGTATGATTCTAAGAAAAGACCTGTAGGATAATGACTGAAGCTTATCTATTGGCTGCAACATTTGAGGAGACAGTTACCACCTTTGTCAGAGAAATTTCCAAACAGTGGGACTGTGGACACCAGCTGCCTGGGAATCCACAGTGAAAAGGAAGAAGAGGACACGGAGGCAGAATGTAGAGACTTGTGTTTAGGCACCCCGGATTAGAAAAGAAGGTAGACTAAGATTCAACAGTAACCAGAGAAGGAACAGGGGAAGGGGGCATTTTTTTTTTTGTAATGGGAGAAACATGAGAATCATTCTATGCAGAGAGAAATATCTCAATAGAGAGGAAGAGTTTCACCTTACAACAGGCCAAGGAGAGGCGGGCTCCCGAAAGTTGAACTTGAATATGAGGGCCTTCATCCCTCATGTAGAAGAGGGGAAGAAAGTAAGGATGAGCGGATGTGTAGATAAGTCTCAGAGATGGAGAACAAGTTCAGACATTTTATACCTTATGGCCTCAATTTTTTCAATACGTTAAGGGTCATGGAAATTTGATGTGAGGCACTGAAATAGGATAGGAGTCTTAGGAGATTGTGAATAGTCAGAGAAAAAATGGAGGGGTACATGGAAATACTCTGAAGATGGAGGGGGATGATGCATGACCTAAATTTTTTATAATTAAAGACCCATGGGGAGGACTGTGTGGTGTCCACTAGCAGGAAGAAAATTAAATATAGATAATATATAGATGAAGTTAGATAATATATAGATAATTAGGCTAAGGCAAAATAATGTGTACTCATCAGTTTCCTCCCTTCTCCCCACCTACTCTCCTTCCCTGAAATTTATATTCATACAAAGAACCTGTTAAATTTAGAGGAGGAGGGGACGGCGAGGGTGGAGGGAATGCTCTAGTATCCTCCAGTACCAAGATGTGATCAAATAACAGTAGACATGACCTTGGCTAAAATAAAATAAACTGGAAATTCGAAGAATGCTAAACTTTGAATGTCATTTGGGCAGCAAACACACACACACACACACACACAAGCACACACACGCAAGCACACGCAGTGGTAACACACTACATACTTTTTTAATTCAGTATCTCAGTGAGCTGTCTCATTCTCTTATAAAGCTGCATATTTCAGTCTTGATGTATCATTATTTCTTTAACCAGAGAGTTACTGACGGACATGTAGCTTGTTATTAAGACTCATGCTTTTATAAATATTGCTGCAGTAAATAACATCATATGTACGTCATTTTGCAGAGAAATGAATACATCTATAGAATGAATTCCTGGGAGTGGGATTGCTAAGTGAAAGGGCATGTGACTTACTATTTAATATAGTATCATTTTACACTCCCACAGGCAAAATATGAGTGCCGATTTCCTCACAACCTCTCTGAAATGGCACTCTGACAAAACTTACTTTTCTTTAAATTTTATTTATTTTGAGAGAGAAACAGAGAGTGCAAGTGGGGGAAGGGCAGAGAGGGAGAGAGAGGGAGAGAATCCCAAGAAGACTCCTCCTCACTGTCAGTGCAGAGCCCAACCTGGGCTCAATTTCATGAACTGTGACATCATGACCTGAGCAGAAATCCGGATGCTTTTTGCTGACCAACTGAGCCACCCAGGTACCCCTAACAAAATTTTTATCTACACTAGTCTGATAGGTTTTAAAATGACATCTGGGGGCGCCTGGGTGGCTCAGTCGGTTAAGCGGCCGACTTCGGCTCAGGTCATGATCTCGCGGTCCGTGAGTTCGAGCCCCGCGTTGGGCTCTGTGCTGACAGCTCAGAGCCTGGAGCCTGTTTCAGATTCTGTGTCTCCCTCTCTCTGACCCTCCCCCGTTCATGCTCTGTCTTGCTCTGTCTCAAAAATAAATAAACGTTAAAAAAATTTTTTTAATAAATAAATAAAATAAAATGACATCTGATAATTTTAAATTAATTGGCATTTCTCTTAATCTGAGGGAGATCAAGCATCTTTGTACATACTCAGGAGCCATTTGTGTTTCCTGTTCTGAGATCTGTCTATTCATTGCCTTTGCCCGTTCATTTTTCAACTAGGCAGTTGTTTTTTTTCTTACTGATTTTAATAAACTCTTTTTACCTATATACACTAGGTCCTCATTATTCATGAATTCCGTATTTGCAAATTCACCCACTTATGAAAATGCATTTGTAATCCCCAAGTCAATATTTGCAGTGCTTTTGTGGTCATTCTCAGATAAGCACAGAGAGGTGAAAAGTGTGAGTCACTCAACCCTGCTCCCAGGCAAACAAGGTCAAACAAGGTCAAACAAGGCCATGCTCTGCCTTCTTGTTTCAGCTTCCATTCTGTAAACAAGTATCCTTTTCATGGTCTACTTCACACCACATTTTTCACATTTTTGAGTTTTTGTTGGTAATTTGGCTGTTTTAAATGGCCCTCTAACCACAGTGCTGAAGCTCTGCCTAGTCTTTCTAGGAGCAAGAGGGTTACGATGGGTTTTATTGAGAAAATATGTATGTTTGATAAGCTCCGTGCAGGCACAAGTTATAGTGCTATTGGTTATATTACACAAGGTGTCTTTACACAGAAACATGCATAGAATGAGGTTATGTATGGACTGGTTGACAAAAATGTTGTGACCAAAGCTAACAGGAAAGTACTCCTGAATTTCCCCTAAGAGAATAGTTCAGCATTTGCTAATTCAGTATTTACAGTGACTTTATAGAACATAAGACTAATGTAAATAATGATAACCACTTGGGAAGTGAACCCTCTGTCTGTGATATAAGCTGTATTTATTGTGCTCAGCCTGTCATTTGTCATTTAGTTTGGTTTCTTTGGCAAGGATATATGTTTTTTTCTTCATGTAGTCATATTCATGAAGTTTTGTTTACTATACATCTCCAGCTATTGTGACTTGTTTAGAAGAAAAAGAAGAATGAGTGGAATAAACACCTGAATCCAGGTGTTACCTGCCATCTGGTCTGTGGAGCTCTGCCCAAGCAGAAACAAGATATCTCTCCATCCACTCAAATAAAACCTACCTGATACAGAGGAAAAGAAAGATTATATGTCTACTACTTCAAAGGGAAGCAATTAGATTCCCAGGAGTGCTGTTTCACTTTATCCTTGAAATATTTACTTGGGGATGGCATGAGCCCATGGCTTCAGTTACAAAGAAATGCATGAAAATGGTCACTTCCATTTCTGCAAAATTTGCAGTAGGAATATTGTTATACTTTGGAGGTCACATTAACTTTCACCCAACATAAGCTACAAAAGTTACTTTGGGCAATTATAATAAAACTTTCCCTTTAATCAATTTTGACTGGGATCATCTCCAAAAGAATGAAGACCTACCTTCTAGCAAAATGAGGACTATTTGGTCAATTACCAGCTAAGAGAGTCCGCAAGTCGTATTTAAATGAAGCTGAAAGTGACAAACTGATTCCAAATTATAAGTCACACTTCTAGCCCTTCCACTTGTCAAATCTCAGGCGATGGCTGATTTTCAGACTCTGATAGCAACACCCTTACACAATGACACCATGCGAAAGCTTCTCCTTGTCCATTGTCCTCTCTGCCAGTAATTTGGCTTCAGCAACAAATATGAATCTGTGACCTACATGCAAATAATTCTTGATGACATGCATACAGAACTGTAAAAGGAGACTAAACAAAATCACCTGATTTGATACGTGGTCAAGTTTATCACCACTAGGGCGGCAAGCAGACCATACCTGTCAGAGCTGGCGAGCTTTACTATGTATGACCTGTACAGTTGCACCACTGAATTTTTTTATTTTGGTGATTAATCTGGTAAGTGTAATTTAAGTGCCCTGGAACTGCACTGGAAATGCCCAAGTCCTCCCTCCTAAGTAACCACTAGTCATTCCAGCATATACTTGTCTTTCATATGGAACAAAAGAATTGTATTGTCTCCATAGCCCCACAATTCTGTAGACAAATCAGGTGATTTTGTTGTTGTCTTTTTAAAGAAAACCACTTTATGAAGAAGCAGGCATCATCAGAGGTGAAGTTGGGAAATAGGTTCTCTGCTCCCCCCAGCCCCCTTCTCTCTCTTCCTGCACCAGGATGAACTGTGTCCCCATCTCCAGCCAACACAAAATTCATATATTGAAGCCCTAATCTCCAATGTGACTATATTTGGAGATGGGGCTTTTAGGAGGGAATTAAGGTTACATGAGGTCATAAGGGTAAGGTCCTAATCCAAGAGGATTGGTGGCCTTATAAGAAGAGAAAGAGCTCTTTCACTCTGGCTCTCTCTTCACCCACATGCACTCAAAAAAGGCCATGTACCCCACATGGAGAAGGTGGCCATCTGCAAGCCATGAGGGGAGGTCTCACCAGAACCTGACCATACTGGCACCCTGATTTTGGACTTCCATCCTCCAGAACTATAAGAATATAAATGTCTATTGTTCAAGTCTGCGATATTTTGTTATGCCAGCCCAACTAAAACCCTGCCTGTCCTTGACTTGGGGCCTGGTGTTTTCATGCTGGTTCTGAACAGCATGTGTGCAGCCACACATTTCCCCACACTGTCCCCCACCCCTACCTCAATAGCACCCACAGTCCTAATCTTTCGAGCAACTTCCTCCTCCTCCCAGTTAATCAAAACCTTGCCTCTGACTTCTGTTCCCTTGGAGAAGATGACTGGATGATCCAATCAACTACTTCCTGTTATAGTGTCAATGTCTGGTAATGATTTGATGTCACATTCATTTCTCCCTCAGATACATCAGAGGCAGAGCAGGTCTCCTGAAACACGTCCACATTCCCTCACAGATTTTGATAAGGGCAGAACAAACCTGACAATCCTGAGCTTATTCTGGAGCTGAGCAGAGGAAGGGGGATGAAGAAGCACCACCCCCCAAAGGGTAACTTTGAAAGCAATCTACTTCCTTCATAATCTTGCCCAGTACTTTTGGGAAACTGCCCAGGTCTTTGGCTTCCTATTTAACAGTCCTTCCAGCCTACCCTGTTGCCTCCATCAGGAACTTTATTACAATAATAACTTTTAAAAAGTTGAAAAGTGATCATCTCAGACACTGAAGCCGGTTGCCAGAAGAGATTTTAGAGAGTAAGGGAATCTTTCAGACCACCTCCCCATAGTTCGACATTTTTACTTATCCATTTTTTAATGCTTATTTATTTTTGAGATAGAGAGCACCAGCAGAAGAGGGGCAGACAGAGAGGGAGACAGAGGATTTGAAGCAGGCTCCACACCAACAGCAGCAAGCCGGATGTGGGGCTCAAACTCCCATAAGATCATGACTGAGCTGAAGTTGGACACTCAACCGACTGAGCCACACAGGCGCCCCATTCATCCATTTTTAAGTGAGTATGAATTTTAGTCTATAAAGTCAAAGATGTAAGAAATACCCATTTTAGGGGCGCCTGGGTGGCGCAGTCGGTTAAGCGTCCGAATTCAGCCAGGTCACGATCTCGCGGTCCGTGAGTTCGAGCCCCGCGTCAGGCTCTGGGCTGATGGCTCAGAGCCTGGAGCCTGTTTCCGATTCTGTGTCTCCCTCTCTCTCTGCCCCTCCCCGTTCATGCTCTGTCTCTCTCTGTCCCAAAAATAAATAAACGTTAAAAAAAAAATCTTTTTAAAGAAATACCCATTTTAAAATATTTTTCCTTAGATTAAACTAAATGTAACTCCTAGCCCTCTTCCTGCTCATTTGTGTGGCATCCATCTCTCCCAAACTCCTTCTTGACCTACAGTCACACCAGAATCCAAAAGGCTAGGTAGCATGGAAATTGGGGGAAAGAGCGGTAATGGTCAGTGTCTCTCAGGTGCCCCTGATGTCCTCATCATCGAGCCCACACTGCTTCCCTGAACAGGCGTCTGCTCCTGCACCAGGAGTGTGGATGATGCCTCAGGTACAATGACCATTTGCACCCCACTTTGACCTTCTGACTTGATCTAAGGGAAAAAAAGCTCTTCTCCTCTGATTGACCTTCAAAGAGCTTAGCATAAACTTGTCAGAGCTGAGGCTTTAGGAAAACAAAAGCCAGGAAGAGAAGTGTGTCACAGACAACTTCTGCTTCCGGCCCAATAACAAAAACTTTCTCTAAGCCAAAGGAACATCAGAAGGATTGGTTACACTTGGGGAAATGGGAAAGGGAAAATACAGAGAGAAAAAGTAATATTTTCCTAAATTATCCTGGTTCCCAAACAACAGGTCCTGAGTAGAAATATCTGATACAATTCCAGACAAGTTCTTGCTGAATGTGATTAGGCAGCTCATAACAGCACCAGCCTGGGGAGAAGACTCACTCCCTACTTTGTTAATCATTTCCTATAAACCATTTCACCTCTCTGGAAATGAGTTTTCCATTTATGCATTCAGTGAACTTTTATAAGCCTATTCACTGCAGGAATTTGGAGAGAGTGTGATATAGGTCTTGGGGCTTAAAGGCATGCCTTGACCTCAAGTTGCACATAGTCAGCAAATAAGCCAAAGGGTGTCATTGCAAGGACAGAGATGTGCCTGAGATGCTAGGTGAGCACCAAGGAAGGGAACTTAACATGGCCTGGAGGGGAGCAGTCTGAGCTGAGTCTTGCAGGAGTAGGTGACATGCAGGTCAAGGATGCTAAAAGGTTGGCACTAAGGAGGCAACACTAGCAATAGAAGTGATGTATGAGGACCCTGGAGAGGCTGGCAGGAATCAAATCCAGTGCAGCTTGTATTGGCTCCTAATACCCTAGAAAAGCTTTGGTGGAAGAAGTTGTATGCTTAGGTTTGCTTTTTTGTTTTTTTAAGCAACTTAACACAAATTTATTATCTTATAGTTCTGCAGGTCAGAGACACAGGTCTCACTGGGCTAAATTCGAGGTGTGGGCAGACCTGAGTTCCCTTCTAGAAGCTCCAGAGGAGAATCCATTTCCTTGTCTTTTCCAGCTTCTAGAAGCTGGCCACATTGTTTAGTTTATGACCTCCTTCCTCCATCTTTAAAGTTAGCAAAAGCAAGCCAGTCCTCACATTCTCGCAGACTTTTTTTAGAGAGGTGAAATTCATGTGACATAAAATTAACCATTTTAAAGTATACAAATCAGTGGCATGTAGTACACTCACAATATGGTGCAACCACAATGTATACCAAGTTTAGAACATTTTAATCACCTCAAAAGGAAATTCCAGACCCACAAATCAATCACTTCCCCCAGCTCTAGCTTCTGGTAACGAGCAATCTGTTCTCTGCCTCTATAGATTTACCTGTTCTGGATATTTCATTTACATGGAATCATATAATATGCGACCTTTTGTGTTTGTCTTCTTTCACTCAGCGTGTTTTTGAGGTTCATGCATGCTGTAGCATCTATCAGTACTTCATTCCTTTTTTATGGCTGAATAATATTCCATTCTATGACTATGCCACATTGTCTATCCAGTCACCCTTTGATGAACATTTAGGTTGTTTCCACTTTTAGCTAATATGAGTAGTGCTACTGTAAACATTTGTGTACAAGTGTTTCTTTGAGTGCCTGTTTTCAGTTCTTTTGCATACATACTAGGGAGCAGAATTGCTGGGTCACATGGTAACTCTATGTTTAACATGTTAAGAAACTCCCAACCTGTTTTCCACAGTATCTTCACCATCTCACCTTCCCACCAACAATATATGAGGGTTCCAATCTCCCCACATCCTTGCCAACACTTGTTAATTTCTATTTTTGTTGGTCTGTGTGTGTGTGTGTGTACGTATTATAGCTAACCTAGCAGGTGTGAGGTGGTGTTATTGTGGTTTTGATTCGCATTTCCTTAAAGACTATTGATACTGAGTATCTTTTCTTTTTTTTTTTTTTAAGTTTATTTATTTAGTTTTAAGACAGAGAAAGAGTGCAAGCATGAGCAGGAGAGGGGCAGAGAGAGAGAGACAGAGAGGGAGACAGGAGACAGAAAATCCCAAGCAGCATCTGCACTGTCAGCACAGAGCCCGACATGGGGCTCGATCCTACAACCCCAGGATCATGACCTGCACCGAAATCAAGAGTCAGACATTCAATCAACTGAGCCACCCAGGTCCTGTGGGTATCTTCTCAAAATTTGTTTTAAATAACTGAATTTGGAAGTTGTGTGAAAGATAGATTTAAAAGAACGTGAAAAGAAGTTTGGAAAACGAGTTTTCCAGATGAAATCTGGTGAGGCAAGGAATAAAAGATGAGAATAGGGAAAGAGAAGGAAAAATAAATTGGAGAAATATTTAGAAAGTAAAATTATCAGAATTTAGAGACCAGTTAAGTGGGGGTTGGAGGACAGGGAGAAGTCAAATTGCCCTTACTATCCTCCTCTGTAAAACAAAACGGTGGGCCATATGACACGGAGTGCTGCCCAGTGAACATTCTATCTCAGAATGACTTTACCTTGCAAATATCAAAGAGGTTTATGAGGTGAAATTTACTCAGGGCTTCTCAAAATTGATGTTGCACACATATATTAACTGCTTATAAAAATAGGCCCTTCTCCATTGCAGGAACAGATGAGACAGGATAAAATTTAAGTGGAAACAATTTAATTATTTAAAATTTAATTGTTAATTAATTTAAATAATTAATCTAAACCAAAGTATCCTCTAAATATCAGTCATTGTGTTACAGACAACATTCCACAATTCAAGAGCCAAGGATTTATCACTCTGATAAAGTCTATTACCCTATCAAAAGGGGAATATGAATTCTAATGGAGATTACCTTTTAAGATCTACCAAATGCAAATATGTCAATGCTCCAATTCCCAATTAAAGGCATAGAATTTTTATTCTAAAATAGCATAATTCCCTGATGATAAGGGCACAGTTACATAAGGACTAACAGATTTTATAATTTCTAATTCTCTTAATTTGAGATCTGGCTTTCTCTATTCTTACAAAAACATACTCAAGTTGGCACATTTTAAAACTTAGACCTGATTTGATTAGATCCCAAACAGTTTTATTAAGAACAGTTCTTCAAAGCTATAAATGAATCAACAGAATGTTGTTTTTTATACAAGCCTTCTCTTAAAAATTTAGGAATGAATCAAATCCATAAATAAATTTAAGTGGCATAATCCCAACAAGCAAGAACTGTACCCATTTGTAAAAGGTAAAAGTGATAATATTATTATGTCTGCTAATGCCAAATCAAAACAGTTTGTGCTGAATTGAACACATGAGATTATGTGCTAAAACCCACACAATCACTGTAACACTGTCTTTTTTCAAAGACTGATGAATCCTTTAGTTTTATTATCACTAGGTCATTAAGACAGCAAAAGAATGGAAGATTTTGCCCTTCATAAGCTATATTAAAACATCTTTCATTTTCTCAAGTGCTTTTCTCCCATTTATTCACAATTATTCATCACTTCTTTCTCTGAGCTTAGTCACCTTGGAGGCACACATTCCATTCAACCATTAAATTGAATTACCATCTTACCAAGTAATTTATATTCTCTCAATCTTATTCCTAATAGGATATAAAATGTACATTTTTCTAGTATTCAACCTGATCATAAAACCGTTTCCACTGAGGGTTCATAGAGAGGCCATAACAAAAGTTAAAGGTTAAACTGTGAGGTTTGTGAGGAAAGAAATTAGAGAAAACATCTTCCCCTGGTGTTGTCTCCCACAGCTCATATACCAGGAACATTTTCACCCCCATGGGCTCTGCTGGGTTTAAGGCCTGCCTCAGGTCCTGACCCAGTCCTATGGGGGTAAGCAAGCGTTATAACCTCTGATCCTCCTTTTCTTCCCATCCACCAATTCCTTTGTGCAGGATATTAGGGAACTAGAAAATGTTCCTCTTTTTCTCTAGTAATATTTTCCATCCTAAAGTCTTTTTTTCTCATCTTAATATAGATACGTCAGTTCTCTTATGGTTGCTGCTTGCATGGAATATATTTTTCCATCTGTGGTGTAATAAAAAGTACATATTTGGTCTTTATCCCAAGTCCCTGGCACAGAATGCCTAAAACCCTTGGAATTTACTGTCTTTTGTATGTTAATGAGATGATGATTCAGGTGGGGAGAGGGGCAGGGGCATAAATAGCTTAAGAATGCCAGAAAAACCAACCATTGATTAGAGTGTTGGAACTCCCAGCCCTAACCTCCAGTCTCTGGGGAGGGAAGAGGAGTTGAAGATTGAAGCCAATTATCTGATGGCTGATGATTTAATCAGCCAGGACTACAGAATGAAATCCCCATTAAAAAAAATGCTAAGGGTTCCTGGGTGGCTCAGTTGGTTAAGCATCCAACTTCTGCTCAAATCATGATCTCATAGTTTGTGGATTCGAGCCCCGGGTCGGGATCTATGCTGACGGCTCAGAGCCTGGAGCCTGCTTCAGATTTTCTGTTTCTGCCCCTCCCTACTCACACCCTGTCTCTCAAAAATAAATAAATGATTAAAAAAAAAACAACTTAAATCATGGGGCTTGGAGAGCTTCTGAGTTGGTATGCACATCCATGTACCAGGAGGGTGTGCACTCTGACTCCATGAAGGAAAGAGGCTCCTGGGCTTGAAACCCTCCCGGACCCTACTCTATGTACCTCTTCATCTAGTGGTTCATTTGTATCCTTTATAATCAACTGTAACAGTAAGTAGTACACTTTCTTGAACTCTGTAAGTTGTTCTAGTGAAGTACCAGACCTGAGGTAGTGGGGTGCTTGTCGTTGGAACCCCCAAATTTGTTGTCATCTGGGAAGAAGTGTGGGTTGCTTGGGAATCCCATTTAGAGTTGGTGTTTGAAGTGGAGACAGTCTTATGGGACTAAGCCCTTTCAACTGTGGGGCCTGACACTAACACCAGGTAGATAGCATCAGAATAGGACTAAATTGTTAGACATCCAGTTGATGTGAGAGAATTGAATTGGTGTGGAAAATCAACACAGATCTGGTGTCCAAAAAAATTCACACCATCTTTTAATTTCCACCTAGTTGTATCTTTGAAACTAAAGCATGAATCTTGAAGATGACAGATAGTTGGATCTTGTTTTATATCAGTCTGACAGTCACCACCTTTTAATTGGATTGTTTTACTTCTTCACATTTAATATTATTATTGATATAGTTGGATTGATATCTTATTTTACTTTAAAGTTTCTACATGTCTTATGTCATTTGTGTTCTTCTGTTTTTTCCTATACTGTGTTTCTCTGTAGTAAATAGACATTTTCTTGTGTATGATTTTATCCTTTAATAATTTTTGGATTATTTTTGAGTGATTTTTTTTTTTAGTGTTTGCTCTAGAATCAATAATAACTTGTTAGAATCTACTTCAGATTTACACTAACTCAATTCCTATAATATATAGAAACATTGCTCTAATATAACCCGATTCCCATCTCCTAATTTTTGTGTTATTATTGTTGGGAATATTAAAGCTATGTATGTTACAAACCCAAAGATTACAGTGTTATTGTTATTATTTTGTACAATCTTATGTCTAAGAGATAAAAGGGGAAACATCTATTTATAGAGGGTTATTTTTCTTGGTTTTAAATTTTTTTAATGTTTATTTATTTTTGAGAGAGACAGAGAGAGACAGAGCATGAGTGGAGGAGGGACAGAGAGAGAGGGAGACACAGAATCCGAAGCAAGCTCCAGGCTCTAAGCTGTCAGCACAGAGCGTGATGTGGGGCTCGAACTCACGAGCCATGAGATCATGACCTGAGCCGAAGTCGGACGCTGAACTGACTGAGCCACCCAGGTGCCCCAATAGAGGGTTTTTTTTAAGTTTATTTATTTATTTTGAGAGAGAGAGAGCACATGAATGGGGAAGGGGCAGAGAGTAAGGAGAGAGAATCCCAAGCAGGTTCCCCACTGTCAGCCCAGAGCCTGACACAGGGCTTGAACTCGTAAACCTTGAGATCATGACCCGAGCCGAAAGCAAAAGTCAAGATGCTTAACTGACTAAGCCACCCGGGTGCCCCTATTTATAGAGTTTTTTTTATATTAATTGTTTTATTTACCACTTCTGGTTCTCTTTATTTCTACATGGGGATTTGAGTTACCATCTGATTTCATTTTCTTAATCCAGTAGTTTACTTTCCTCTCCTGCTTCTTCGTGTTGTTGTCAAATATATTACACCTATATGATATAGGTTCACCAAAGTAATTATACTTTCTTTTATAGCTACCTGCATAATTACCTTTACCAGCACACCTTGTTTTTTTATATGAATTCAAATTACTCTCTGTTTTAATTTCTTTTCATCATTAAGAACTTCCTTCAGTATTTCTTATAAGCTAAGTCTGCTAGCAAGGAATTATCTCATTTTTTGTTTATCTGGAAATTCTTTATTTTGCCTTCATTTTTGAAAGATAGTTTTCCCAGGTATAGGACTCTTGGATGGAAAAGTTTTTCTTTCTGTACATTAACATGTTATCCCACATTCTTCCAGATTCCACTGTTTCTGACAAAAAAAAAAAATAGCCATAACCTTATTGGGATTCACTTGTACACATAGAGTCATTTTTCTCTTGCTGCTATCAAGATTTTCTCTTTCTCTTTGACTATGATGTATCTGAGTGTTGATACCTTTGTGTTTAACTTTCCTGGAGTTCACTGAGCTTTTTGAAGAGTAAGCTAATATTTTTTTCTTGTTTTGCTTTATCAAACTTGGAAAATTTCAGCCATTATTTCCTTCCTAGTTTTATCTGACTCTTCTCTCTTCTTTTCTTCTAGGATCCCTATTATATTAATCCCATAATTAAGCATTAATTATGCAACTAATGCTATCTCACATTTTCTGAGACTTCATTTTTCATCATTTTTTTCTGTTCCTCAGATTGTATAATCTCTATTAATCTAGATTCAGGTCTGTTGATTTTTTTTCTCCTACCAGCAAAGTAGTCTGTTGAATCCCTCTAGCAGATTTCTATAAGAATAGTTCATCTATAACTTCCCGTTAGCTTCTTTTCCTAAACCCAGCAATTTGGTTCTGCCTTTCTGAACTGACCCAAGCTTGATCCCCAATTACTCCTTCCTGAGAGATTTCAGGACCTTGTCTCTACCAAATTTCATGGAAGTTTGGTCAGCATCTTTGGAGTCATGCTGCAACTATCTACTACCTGTAAGGCAAATGCCATTATTCCTGTTTTAAATAAACAAGAAAATTTAAATTCAGAATTGAGCAGTAGTTTGTTTAGAAAATGAAGGACTAGAATGCAGATCTTCAGAATTTTAACCAAACCAGTTATTGGGTTTATATAAGAATCACCTAGAGATATGTTAAAAATTCAGATTCCTGGCTCTAGTCATTCTGATTCAAAACAATTGAGGTAAAACTCAGGCATCTGAATTTTTGACAGCAATTCAGATGATTCTAGTATAGGGAATCTGAGAATAGTAATATAATGGACAACCAGTTACATGTTCAAAAGCAGTAGGAAGAGAACAACAGCCTAGCAAGGAAAATTAAAGGATGGGAAATAAAAAGAAGAGAAAGCATCCTCATTTCCTAATTAGAGAGATTGTCACTAGTCTGAAGTCAACAGCAAGGACTTCAAGCTAGGACTTAGCGGCCCAATAGTTCTTACCCTTAATAGGAACTACATAAGAACATTATCTTAGTAAAAATATTATCCTGAATATGACTAACTTTCCCAACTCCAAATAATTTTAAAGAAAATTCTAACATTTAGAATATCTTAAGCCTTTAGCAGAACTGAGAGTTTCAGGGACGCCTGGGTGGCTCAGTCGGTTAAGCATCAGCTTCGGCTCAGGTCATGATCTCGCAGTTTGTGATTTCAAGCCCCACATGGGGCTCTGTGCTGACAGCTCAGAGCCTTGAGCCTGCTTCAGATTCTGTGTCTTCCTCTGTCTCTGCTCCTCCCCCACTGACACTCTGTCTCTCTCAAAAATAAACATTAAAAATTAAAAAAAAAAGAAATGAGGGTTTCAAAGTAGTATCTACAGATCACATCTGGAGTTGGATGATTTCCCAGAATACTAGCTTTTTAAAGTTTTGTATTCCATCTTATTCCAATAAGCTTTGAGATTATTTCTGTAATATATTTTGGTACGTATATTTACTAAGTGTCCATTACAACAGCCTTTTTTTAATGTAAGTAAATAGAACAAGACCCTGACCTCAATGACTCAAACAGAAAGATGAATACATTGATTCAAACATAGTCTGTGGAATCAGGCAGCCCTAGGTCTATGTTCCAGCAACTTTCCTTATTAAGGTGAAATCATGGGCTGATTATTTGACTTCTTCTATCCTCAGGTTCTTTGTATAACAGAGAAAACAACATTGTCTACCTCACAGGATTTTGTGGGAGTTAAACAGTATATTTCTCAAAACATTAAAGACAGGACTATCTTCCAAACTTATGGTGAACATGAGACAAAGAGTTATTTAACTCATTAGTGAAGAAGCCAGCAGAATGACAAAGCTGATTCAAAGGGGTATGGGAGAGGCTCGTACACATAATAAAATGAAAGAAAGTGTTGGAATAAGATTGTTAAATGATTTAGAAAACTGGTTACTATCTTATAGAGTAACAAAACTGAAGTTATCTTTTCCATAGAAATTATTTGCATCTCTACCATTTAAAAATTATTTGAAATGTATCAGTCTGCTAGAAATTTTCATCTGATTCCATCTGGGCCTGCACCAAGAGTAAATAGAAAGTCAAACAAAGATGTATTCCTAGACAATTAGATAATCCTTGAATGGTCCTGTCAGACAATATTACAGCATGGTAAGACATGCAGTCATCATTTTGCCTTATTTCCAAGTTTTGGATAATTTTTCTTAATACATATTTAGCACAGAGCCTTCTACATAATTAGTGCTGAAAATATGATAGCATATTTATTATTTCTATCTTTACAACCCAGCTCTGCTGCATACTAGCCGGCTGATCTTGGGCGGTGTTCTCTCTTTGCTCTAGTTTTCTCAACTACAAAATGAGGATAATACCTCCCAGGCCATTGTGAAAATTAATAAGGCTTTAATAAGTGCATAACGCTTAGTGACTGGCACACAGTAATCACTAAATAAGTGAAAGTGAATTCTTTCATTCCCCAAGTCATTTGATGTCACACTACAGCCAACATTTTCACAATAGAAGGAAATAAAAGGGAGAAAAAATATTGCTGTGATGTCAAGAGGTTGGGCACAGCTGGATGGAGGATGCCTGAAGACCTTTTGCAGCTTGAACTTGGACTAAAGAACAAGCTATTTATAGCTGGGCTGGGAAACCAGCTTACCCTTACCTCAAACGTTATTAAAATGAACATATTCCAGGGTTCTGAAAGCAAGATAAATTTTATACGCTTGTTTGTCTAGGTTTTGCTCTCATCCTGACATTGTAATAATACACAACATACTTTCACAGGTTACCACATGAACTGCCTGATGTTTTCAGACCAAATCTAGGCCTATGTGTCCATGACGTCTTTCCCTGGGGATGAAAACGTTAATTATTTTTTACTAAGACCAGCTTCCCTAACATGTTTGACAGCCGTATTTGACGTGGAAATAGAAAGCAAATGTCATCACCCACCAAACACCCTGTACAATCACAGCCCGTATAGCTATTTTCATATTTTCCCCTTTGTGCAAGGAGCATCTAAAATGTGTATAGGGAAGACTAATTATTATCTTCCCAGCAATCTTCTTCTGCCACTAGCACATTGACCAATGATCAATGATCAGCTTATGCTGGTGTAAATAAAACATGCATCTGAGCTTTTCCATGAGTCATTATATGAAGGATAAAGAGCATAATTATAAATACCCAGAACCCAGAGACTGTCCAGCCATTTATTTTTTTAAATACATGAGTATTAATAGAAATAGAATTGATGGTAGCTCTGGTGGGTACAAATTACTGGGCGGCCACCAGGAGTTGTGTCTCTCTCCTCTCTGGTCACGTATCCTAGGTTGTGAATGCGTCTATGAAGCCTGAGAGTTCAGCACACTGTGACTGTCACAGAAGATGCATTTTAATAAGCACATAACAAGAATGAGAGGGGATATGTGTCATCCTTTAGCCAATGATTAGTGTTAAAACAATTGTCACGGCCTTTCCAGAAGTCATTTGTTCTTCCCTACTTATTTGTCTGGCTATTCCTTTATTGATTTACCCTCTAATAACTATATTACTGATTTCAGATCATCTGTATGTTATAGAAAATAGCAAAGGAGTAGCCAAAAGCTCTGCATAATTCCACCACCTAAATGTTATCCTACCAACATATTTTTATTTGATGTACTTCTAGTGTCTTTTCATAATGGAGAGAGAGAGATAAACCATACCTTTGTATACTTTTGTACATACATTTGTAACCTGGCTGGCAGGTAAGGTTGGTTCCAGTTATCTAAGTCTGTACAACAAACTTCCTCCAAACTTAGGGGCTTTAAAAACAGCAACTTTTATTTTTCTCACAAATCTAGAAGCTCACAGTTTGTGCAGGGTTTGATGGGGACAGCTTATCTTTCCTCTACCCTGTGTCAGCCAGGCAGCTTAGAGACTAGGACTGGCATCATCTGAAGACTCTCTCTTATGTAAACCTGGTGCCTAGCCTGGAAGAGCTGAGCTGGACAGCTGGTTGTCCTTGGGCATCTCTTGTTTTCTATGTGCTCTGTCCTCATGGTGTCCCCAGAATGGTAACTTTTTTTTTAATGTTTATTTCTTTTTTGAGAGAGGGAGAGAGAGCATGAGCAGGGGAGGGGCAGAGAGAGAAGGGGACAGAGGACCTCAAGTGGGCTCTGTGCTGACAGCAGAGAGCCCAACGTGGGGGCTCAAACTCATGACCAGTGAGATCATAACCTGAGCCAAAGTCGGATGCTTACCTGACTGAGCCACCCAGGTGCCCCTCCAGCATGGTAGCTTTGGGTAGGCAGGGTTTAGTACATGCCAACTTAGGGTTCCCAAGGCTTGTGTACAGCTGCGGGTGGATAATATCACCTTCTATGACTTAGCCTTAGAAAATGTAGCATTGCCTCCACCACATTCTATTTCTTTAAAACAAGTCACTCAAGCCAAGCCATATTTATGGGGAGCACAAACTGCAATCCACCTTCTTGGAGGAAGTATCAAAGAGTGTCTGAACATGTTTTAACCCCCCAGGGGAACTTAGCAACTAAATGGATGGTTGAATCAATAAATAGAGAAGGGTGAGCCACTTCTGAGTAAGGTTAAGAAAATCTTTTGACACGAATCATCTATTTCTTCTGTGTGACATTATATAGCCCATCTCATTCTTGAAATATACCTATTAAAGAAAATGCATACTTTCCATGACAATAAACATTTGTTGGCTAAATGAATTTAGCAAGTCATGAGTGTCTTCCTATATCAATGAATATTTTCACAGTACAATTTTAAGGGTCGTACTGTGGGTATATCATAACTTATGTAATCAATTGCCAGTTAATCAATAGATACTAGACTATTGTTGTATCAATAACTCCATGATTAACACCCTAGAACAGAAGTCTATTTATTTTGAATAAATTCATGAACATAGAATTTCTGGGTGAAAGGAATACATATTTTTAAAGTTTTGAATAACTACTGAAAAAATGTCCTAGTTTTTTTTAGTAGACTCTATTTGTTAGAAGAGTTTTAGATTCAGAACAAAATTCAGCAGAAGACACAGATTTCCTATATACCCCCTGTCGCCACACATATATAGCTTTCCGACTATCAGCATCCCCTACAAAAGTGGCACCTTTGTTACAATCCATGTACCTATACTGACACATCATTTTCAGGGTCCATAGTTTACATTAGGGTTCACTCTTGGCGTTGCACAATCTATGGTTTTGGAAAATGTATAATAATGTATATCACTACAAAAACATACAGAGTATTTTCAAAGTACAATGACATATATCCATTATAGTATTAAACACATAGTTTTACTGCCCTAAAAATTATCTGTGCTCTGCCTATTCTCCTTCTCTCCCTGGTAGCCCCTGGCAAACACTGATCTTTTTACTGTCTCCATAGGTTCACCTCTTCCAGAATGTCATATAATTGGAATCAAACAGTATGTAGCCTTTTCAGATTGGCTTCTTTCACTTGGTAATAGGTATTAAAGATTCCTCCGTGTCTTTTTATGGCCTGATAGCTCATTTCTTTCTAGCACTAAAAACATTCCATTGCCCGGGTGGACCACAGTTTATTTATCTGTCACCTACTGAGGGACATATTGGTTGCTTCCAAGTTTTGGCAGTTATGAATAAAGCTGCTGTAAATATCTGTGTACAGGTTTTTGTGTGAACATAAATTCTCATCTTACTTGGCTAGATACCAAAGAGTATGATTGCTGTATAATAGGCCTATGTTTAATTTTGTAAAACACCACCAAACTATTTTTTAGAGTGGTTAATTATTTTGCATTTCCACCAGTGATGAGTAAGAGTTCCTGTTGCTTCACACCCTCAGAAGCATTTGGTGTTGTCAGTGTCCTGGATTTAGACCATTCTAATAGATCTGTTGTGGTATCTCCTTGTTATTTTAATTTGCATGTCCCTGGTGATATATGATGTGGGGCATCTTTTCATATGCTTATTTTTCATCTGTATATATCTTCTTTTGTCAAGGACATTGGCCATTTTTTAGTTAGTTTCTTTGTTTTTTTACTGTTGAGTTTTAAGACTTCTTTGCATATTTTGGATAACAGTCCTTTTCTTTTTTTTTTTTTTTTTTTTTTTTTTTTCAACATTTATTTATTTTTGGGACAGAGAGAGACAGAGCATGAACGGGGGAGGGGCAGAGACAGAGGGAGACACAGAATCGGAAACAGGCTCCAGGCTCTGAGCCATCAGCCCAGAGCCTGACGCGGGGCTCGAACTCACGGACCGCTAGATCGTGACCTGGCTGAAGTCGGACGCTTAACCGACTGCGCCACCCAGGCGCCCCAACAGTCCTTTTCAATTGTGTTTTTTGCAAATATTTTCTCCCAATCTGTGACTTCTCTTTTTATTCATTTGACAGTGTCTTTTCCGAATCAGAAATTTGTAATTTTGATGAAATCCAAATTATTGATTATTTTTTTCATAGATCATACCTTTGGTGTTGTATCTAAAAAGTCTTCTCTAAACCCGAGGTCATCCAGGTTTTCTGTTATCTTCTCAAAGTTTTGTAGTTTTGCATTTTACATTTAGGTCTGTGAGCCATTTTGAGTTAATGTTTATGAAGGGTGTATCTTCTGCATCTAGATTAATGCAATGATAACCATTTAGTTGTTTCAGGTCCATTTTATGAGAAGCCTATTTTTTTCTCCATCATATTCCCATTGCTTCTTTGTCAAAGATCAGTTCACTGTATTTTTGTGGGTCTATTTCTGAGCTTTCTATTTTATTCCATTGATCTCTCTGTCTATTCTTTCACCAATACTACACTGTCTACACTGTCTTGGTCACTATAGCTGTCTACTAATTTTTGAAGTCAGTAATGTCAGTTCCCCAACTTTGTTCTTGTCTCTCAATATTGTGTTGGCTGTTCTGAGTCTTTTGTCTACTCATATGAGCTTTAGAATAAGTTTATTGATCTCTACATAATAATGTGATGGAATTTTGATTGGGAATGCATTGAATCTATAGATCAAATTGGAAAGAATGTACACCTTGACAATATTTGAGATTTCCTATCCACAAACATGGGATATATCTGCATTTATTTAGTTCTTCTAATTTCTTTCATCAAAGTTTTGTAGTTTTCCTCATACAAATCTTATACATATTTTGTTAGATTTATACCTAAGTATGTTATATTTTGGAATGTTAATGTAAATGGTACTGTGTTTTTCATTCCAAATTTCACTTGTTCATTGCTGGTATAAAGGAAAGGAATTGACTTTACATAATGGTAAACATGCTATAATCAATTATTAGTTTCAGGATTTTTGTTGTTGATTCTTTCAGATTTTCTCTACAATCATATCATCTGCAAACAGTTTCATTTTTTCCTCCTAGTTTATATACCTTTTATTACTTTTCCTTGTCTTATTGTATTAGCTAGCATTTCCAGTGTACTATTGAAAAGCAGTGGTAAGAGCAGACACCCTTGTCTTATCCCTAATATTAGAGAGAAAGCTTTGAGTTTCTCACCTTTAAATGTAACAGTAGCTCTAGGATTTTTGTAGATATTCTTTATCACGTTGACAAAATACCCCTTTATTCCAAGTTAACTGTTTTTATTATGAATGGGTATTGGATTTTGTCATATGCTTTTTCTAAATCTATTGATATAATCATATGATTTTTCTTATCCTGTTGATGTGATGGGTTACATTAATTGACTTTTCAGTGATGAACCAGCTTTGCATACATGGGATAAATCCCACCTGGATTTGGCATGTAATTATTTATATACATTGCTGGGTTTGATTCACTAATATTTTACTGAGGATGTTTGCATCTGTGTTCATGAGAGATATTGGTCTGTAGTCTTCTTTTTTTGTAATTCCTTTGTCTGGTTTTGATATTAGAGTCATGTTGGCCTCATAGAATGAGTTAAGAAATATGCCCTGTGCTTATATCTTCTGAAAGAAATTGTAGAGATTTGGCATAATTTCTTCCTTAAATGTTTGGTAGAATTCACCGGGTAACCCACCTGAGACTAGTGCTTTCTGCTTTAAAAAATTATTAATTATTGATTCAATTTATTTAGTAGATATAGGACTGTAATTTGTGTTGTCTCTCTCCTTTTTTCTTGATTAGCTTGACTGGAGGTATATCAATTTTGCTTATCTTTTCAAAGAATCAGCTTGTGTTTCATTGTTATTATTATTTGAAAAAAACTGTTATCTGTTAGATCATTTAAGAATAAGAAAAATAAGTTTTTAGTTTACTTTCGCTTATTCCTTCTTTGAATCTCTTCCTTCAGAATCGCAAGTTCCTGATCTATGTCACTTTTCTTCTTTCTAAATAACTTTTAATATTTCTTGCAAGGCAAGTCTACTGGCAATAAATTCCCTCAGTTTTCGTTTGTCTAAGGAAGTCTTTATTTCTCTTACACTCTTAAAGGATAATTTCACAGAATTCTAGGTTGAGGGGTTTTTCTCTCAGCTATTTAAATATTTTAGTCCAGTTTCTTCTTATTTGTATCATTTCCGAGAAGTCAAATGTAATTTTTATCTTTCTTGTTATATAGATAAAGTATTTTCCCTCTGGCTTCTTTCAGGATCTTTCCTTATTAATATTTGCTTTTCTATAATTTGCAAATGATATGTCTAGTTATAGTTTTGGGGGTGTTTGTAGTTTTTTGTTTATTTGTTTTGTATTTATCCTGCTTGATGTTCACTGAGTTTCCTGGATCTGTGGTTTTGTGTCTGACAATTTGGACAAATTCTCAGTCATTATTGTTTCAAATATTTCTTCTGTCTTTTTCTCTGTTCTCCTCTGTTCCCATGATGCATATGCTACACCTTTCGTACTTGGCCCACAGTTCTTGGATATTCTGTTCTCTTTTTCTCAATATTTGTTCTCTTTGCTTTTTGGGTTTTAGGCATTCTATTGATATATCCTCAAGCTCTGAGATTCTTTCCTCAGCTATGCCCAATCTAGTAATAACCCGGTTAAAGATATTCTCTGTTCCTGTTCTAGTGTTTGTTTGTTTGTTTGTTTGTTTGTTTGTTTGTTTTTTGTCACTACCATGCTTTTTGGTTCTTTCTTAGAATCTCCATGTCTCTGCTCACATTCTCCTGATCTTACATGCTGTCTACTTTACCCATTAGCACTCTTTGCATATTAATCACAGGTTTGTTTGGTTTTTTAATTCCCACTGTGATCATTCCATCATCTTTGCCATATCTGAGTCTGGTTCTGATGCTTGTTCTGTCTCTTTAAACTGTATTTTGTCTTTTGGTAGGTCTTAAAATATTTTCTTGAGAGTCTAGCATGACTTACTGGATGAAAGGAACTGTTATAAATAGGTGTTTGGTAATGTATGGGTAATGTATGGGGGAAGATTTCTATAGTCCTATAATTAGGTCTCAGTGTAATGTTTGCTTGGATTACGATTCTAAGCTGATATGTAATGCAAAAACTGAAAAAAAAATGCAATTTAAAAATAACTTAGGAACACAGATCCATGCCAAAGGGACGTGTGGTGTAATAGTATTTTATATCAATTGTGCTTCTCAGTCTAGCATTATTCCACTTCTTTTCCCATGAACTGCTTTGCTATGGACAATTTTTAAAATTCTGTATCATAATTTCTCTTACTTATATTTAAATAATTACCAAATATATAGGATTTTATCTTGTGTCTCTCAATATGCTTCCAACATTGGAATGGATTCCTTCCTATTGATCTATTTCTGATTTTGTTTAAAATTATGGCCCATTTTTCATATGCAGTGTAAATGGCTTTTGTTGGAACTGGAAATTGTGCTTCCCAACCCCAGCTTTCCTCTAGCTCTGCTTTCAATTAAAGCTCAATTTCACTCCATTGTTGGCCATATTATGAGATGCATTATATAAAATCTAATTTGCATATACTGAAACATTAGAAGCACACCAGAGGCACTTTTTATTTATTTAAATTCTAAAATTATTCCTTTATCCCACATCTGGTAGAATCATGTAATGTTCACTTTTTCTTAACCTCTGAAATTCCCCTGTGAGCTGTTAGCATTAGATGAAATCATCTTCAAAGACTTTGAGAAGAACTTTTTCAAAGAGTCATACCTCTAGCATCGTGCTTTTTTGTTTTATTCACACATAAAAAAAGTCCATATTCACATGAACAACTTAGCTTTACTTATTTCTATGAACACCATGGCATTATATTTATATTTAAGAAAGTGAGAAGGATCCATGATTTCTTTGGACCTCTCTTTCTCTCTCTCTCTCTCTCTCTCTCTCTCTCTCTCTCTCTCACACACACACACACACACACACACACACCACATCCAAGATTGTAAATATTATAATATAGTTATGACCTCTGTGGTTGTACAAAGCAGAAACCCAACACAAGCTACCTTAAACCTAGGGGCTCTAGCAATAAGTAACATCATTAGGCCTCAATCTCAATCTCTCTTCTCCTTTCCTTCATTCTTGCACAGGCATGTCTCTATGGGACAGGATGGCCAGTAGCACCTTTGGCTATAAAGTCTGCCAGCTCAATGACCACAGTGAGACTGTACCACACTAGACTGATTTGGATTAGGTGATCTCCCTGAACCAACCACTGTAGCCAGAGAGTGTACTCATTGAACAAGCCAGGTTGTGTGTAGCTCCCAGATCCAGGCTCACACAAATACTTGGACCGAGAGTTGGGGAGGGGTAGTTCCCAGTGGAAAAATCAAACTGACTGCCAGAAAATAGTGGTGTATTATGGGCAGATACACAAAATAAATATCCGTTACACTCCCTAGATAGTTTGGAGAATCAGGCATCCTCACAAACCGAATCTGACTCTTGAGTCTTCTTATTCATCTACTGTGTTCAAATAAACCATATGATTCAGTCAGCAAATCAGGTCAGTGAGAAATATTTGAAAACTTGCACTGTGTTGAAATATGGAATCCAAACATTTCTCTTCCCAGACAGTATGCTGTCACTGTTATCATTGTATGCACCAATACAGTAGCTTGCTATAGTCATCACAATGATAAGAAGACCAGCACCAATGAAACAGAAGGGTTAATAATTTCAGTTAAAGTGGCATATTTATCTCATCTTCCAAAGTCTACCAAAATCACAGTAAAATTTTTCAAGCAAAAACTCACTAGTAGAAACAGAATCGTAGAAGAGATAACAGCAAAAGGATTTTCGAAGCTGGAAAGCAGATGGACACGATTTTGAAAAGGTGAAAACTTGGCCAGCAGTGGACACAGGACCCAGAAGCAAGTCAAATCAAAGCAGAATGGATGAGAGGTTAGGAGCACCCAGTGGAGTTCAGGTGGGTCCAAAAGCAGAAGAATCTGATAAAAGTTAGGCAGTGGAGTAGAGAGATGTCCGGACCTGCCTTCCAAGCCAGAGTAGCATGGAGACTAACCTTACAGCACTCAGGTAGAAGACTGGAGGTGTAGTCACTGGAGAGGTGAGAGGAAGGAGAATGAATATTGGCACCCCAGGCATTGCTAAGTGTAGGAATAGAGTTCTGAAAACATGTGGGCCTTAGTAGAGATCTATACTAAGAAGTGAATTCCCAGCTCCCTTCTCCCAAAGATTTTTAAATTTGATTTTTTTAATACAGATATAGTTGACATATAACATTGTGTGACCTTAAGATGTGAAAGATATTGATTTGATACATTTTTATATTAGGATTACCACCATAAATTTGGTCCTGGATTTCCAGGTTATTATGAATATATAGTTGTTGAGGTAGAAGAATTGAACATACTTTATTAACACTTTGTTAGCTTTAAAGTTTTTATGTTTACACAGATATAGCATGTGGGTCTCCATTTATATTTCTGCTTCAGTTTCAAGAAACAAAATTCAAAACAAACAAACATGAATAAGGAATCTTGAGGAACACGGACAATATAGGGAACATATTAAAAACAACAAAAAGCTTCACTATAAGTGATATTTGAGGATGTCCATCGACAGACACATAGATGAAGATGTGGTGTATCTATACAATGGAGTATTACTTGGCAGTCAAAAAGAATGAAATCTTGCCATTTGCAACTACATGGATGGAACTAGAGGGTATTATGCTAACAGAAATTAGTCAGAGAAAGACAAATATCATATGACTTCACTCATATGTGGAATTTAAGATACAAAACAGATGAACATAAGGAAGGGAAGCAAAAATAATATAAAAACAAGGAGGGGACAAAATGTAAGAGACTCTTAAATACAGAGAACAAACTGAGGATTGTTGGAGGTGTTGTGGGTGGGGGGATGGGCTAAATGGGGAAGGAGCCTTAAGAAAGACACTTGTTGGGATGAGCACTGGGTGTTATACATAGGGGATGAATCACTGGAATCTACTCCTGAAATCATTATTGCACTATATGCTAAATAACTTGGATGTAAATAAGTAAGTAATAACATTAAATAATAATAAAAATAAATAAAAGAGAAAAAAATAAATGATATTTGAGGGAAAAGAGATAGGAGGAGACACTGCTAAGAGAACAGAGTTCCATCCCCTCCCAGTGACTCTGCCTCTTTCCTGACCTACACAGCACCATTAACTTGAGTGAACAGGGCTCCCTCAGAGTTTCTCATGTTCCATCTAAGAACATCCCCTCTTCAAGAGGTTCTACATGTTCCCATTGACACCATCTTCCATACTGCTATAGGATGGTTCCACAAAGTTCTGTGTGCTCATGGCAGAAACTGTCCACCTCCCACATTTCACTACCATTAGGCCTGAGTCTGGGGTCCTTCATAACTGAGAAAAGCAGCAATACTAGAATCTCAGCCCAATGGTTTTGTATTCCCTTAAACTGGCCCAATTGTACTCTTTCCAAGCCTTAAACATCTACTGTGACCTCTAGAACATAGGATCAAATACAAACTCAATCACAGCAATCACTCAATCCTCCATTCTCTACTTCTTTTCTGAAAATTCCCATCATTTTCTGGTTCTCAAAAAGAAAAGGCTTATCCTAAAGCCATAGCTTCCTATATGCCCAATGCAAGTGGCGGCTGCTTGTCTCCCACATCCCACACACCAAAGAGCCTGGAGGAAAGAAGGGTCACCCTTCTGCTTCTCATCACCATTGCCATTTCTATCTGTTCATCCTCCTAACCCCTCAGTTCCTCTGAACCTAAGCCTTCAGTTCCTCTGAAGCTCAGTTACACACACTCCATTATCTACCATCTTTATTAGATTTCTCTATATCTCTGAGTTGCTTCTCATTCCATGACAATTCTGGCATCTAACTTGTGGTCACTTTCTTCTACACTACTTCAGTTAGAACACCTGGCAATGTCAACATGTAGATGACCAATCCAATATCTTCTCTGCTCACTTCCTTGAATTGCCCTCTTCCAATGATCCTTTCTCCAGCCCACCTGCTCCCAGAGTCCTTCATTACTACTTTGCATACATGATCTGCTCTTCCATTTTGCCAAGCCCTCTTGGCCAAGTCCAGTTCCACCTACTCCACATAGGCACCTTTGCAGTTGAACATGGCTGGAAAAAAATCAGGCAGCCATGCTAACTGACCTTACTTTAAATTTGTGATCAATAACCCCATATGGGCCTTCAGGACTGATCTGCAGCACCAAAATACTTTCTTCTTCCTTTTTCACTCCTGCTTTCCTAGATTAGTATTTTATGCCTTCTCCTTTGTCCTCAATCCTCAACATCTCCATCACCATCCTTACCTTCAGTTGATGCCCTTGCTTCTTATTTCACCAAATAACTAGATATGGTTAGAGGTGCCTGGTGACTCAGTCAGTTAAGCATCTGACTTCAGCTCAGGTCATGGTGTGTGAATTCGAGCCCCACCCCAGGCTCTCTGCTGTCAGCACAGAGCCCACTTCAGATCCTCTGTCTCCCTCTATCTCTGCCCTTTCCCTGCCCTCACACACATTCTCTCTGTCTCTCTCTCAAAAATAAACATAAAAAAAAAATAAAAATAGACATAGTCCGAAGAGAACTTCTACATGCTACTATCACCAAATCTCCTAGTCTACCCTGCATCTGTACTTTTACACTCTGCTTTTACTCCCATTAAAAATGAATGAGTGGTCCTAGCTCTAGTCCAAGACCAGCACCTTCACTGTTTACTGGATTCCACCATTACCCCCACCTTCTCAAGAACAGATGGAATATAGTTGCCCTCTCCCTTATACTGCATCCATCAATTTTCCTTCTCAGGTAGATCATTCCTATTGGTACCGCAATTAAGAAGGAGGAGGAGAGGGACACTTGGGTGGCTCAGTCGGTGAAGTGGCTGACTTCAGCTCAGGTCATGATCTAGTGGTTCGTGGGTTCAAGCCCCACATCAGGTTCTGTGCTGGCAGCTCAGAGCCTAGATCCTGCTTCAGATTATGTCTCTCTCTTTCTCTCTCTCTCTCTCTCTCTCTCTCTCTCAAAAATAAATAATTTTAAAAAAAGAAGGAAGAGGAGGAGGACAAAAGATACTATACTTGAACTGATATCTATCTCTAGCTATCACTGCATTATTCTGCCACCCTTTCAGTGAAACCCACAAAAGAACATCTATAGTACCTGTACCCAGTTCCTCTGTTTTATTCCCCCTTGATTCCATTACAATCAGATCTTGGCCCTTATCACTCAGTCAGAATGAATTTTTCTGTGTCAATGCAAAGGTTAATCCTCAGTTTTCATTTTACTCAATTTTACAGCAGTATTTGATATAGTTAATTCCTTCTTCCCTCCAGAAACACTTTCTTCTCTTGGTTTCTAGGATAATACTCTCAGTTTTCCTCCTGCTAGGCCAACCAAGCATAACCAGCCTCCTGTGCTGGTTTTTCCTCACCTTCTCAAACTCTGAATGTTGGAGTAGACTGAAACTCAGTTCTTGGAGCTCTTTTCTTTCCTTTTCATTAGATATCATGAGACATTGCACTACTAATTTATATCTCTAGCCCAGACTTTTCTTTTGAAACCTCTTATATCCAACTGACTTCTTCATAAATGAACTTGGCTTTCTAATTTTTTCTCAAATTGAACATGATTAGAACTGAAATTTTAAATTTCCCTCGCAACCTGGCTCTCCTTATATCATCCTCATAATTATAAATGGCAACAACACTCTTTCTGTACTTGGTCCTAACACCTTGGATTCATTCGTGAACCCTCAATAGTGAACTCTTGTTCAGAATCTGGCCACTTCTTACTCAATTAGTCAAGTCTGAGTCACCATTACCTCTCACCTGTATTATTGCAAAAGCCTCCCAACTATTCCTTCTTTCACTATGGCCCTCCTGTTGCCCATTCTCCATGGGGCAGCCAGAATGATATTTTAAAAGTATAAGTCAAATCATGACTTTCCTCTGCTCAGCATCCTCTGTGATCTCCACCCCGGTTCCCTTTCTGACTTCATCTCTGGTTTCTCTCTCCCTTAAGGGCTCTGGACACACTAGTCTCCTTGGTTTTCCCTAAACTTTCCATATTCCTGCCTCCAGGCCTTTATACTTTTCATTTCCTCTGCCTGAAAAGCTCTTCCCCATACCACATCTTACTCTCTCACTTCTTTCTAGTCTGTTCACAAATATCACCTCATCATCGAAGCCTTTCCCGACTCTCCCATGTAACCCTGCAGCCCCTCTTCCAGGGACTCTCATCTTCCCTTTCCTCTGCTTTGTTTTTTTCATGGACTTATAACTACCTAACTGACACATTAAATATGTTTTTGGGTTTGAGCTCCCTGAGCACAGAGATTTTATCTGTTTATTCACTGCCAGTTATGCAGAGCCTAGAAAAATACCTGGGACATAATAATGGGTGCTCACTATTTGTTGAATACATGACAGAATGAAAATAAGTTGAAAAACACGAACAGAAGCCTATAAAAGAGAGGAGTTAGAAAACAAACTAAAGTGCTCTTGAATATTAAAATACAACAGCTGGAAATAGAATCTATTAGACAGGTTTGAAGATAAAGTAGAAAAATTTCTCCCAGAAAATACAAGGGAAACCCAAGAAGATGGAAAATAGAAGACAAAAGATAACAAAATTGAAGGATTGGAATAAAAGGGAAAATACCCCAATTCTGAGAATTCTAAAAAGTAAGATAAGAGCAAAGAAATAATCAAAGAAAGAATTCAATAAATTTCCCAGAACCAAAAGACATGTGTTTCAAGATTAATGTTTGCACCAAGGGAATCCAAAATTATACAACACTCATGTAAAGATATTGGGCTATATCATACAAAATATATATGTATTTACCATTAGACCAAGCAATCCCACTCTAGGACTCTATCCAAAAGAGATACTTGCAAATATGCCAAATGACATATGCACAGGGATATTTGTTATACAGTTATTTGTGTAATAACAAAATGCTGAAAACAATCCAGATGTCTATCAATAGGAGAATGATTGAATAAACTATGTTATCCAGTTGTAAGTAAAATGTTTGAGCAATAGAAGAAATGTGACCATAAATGGAAAACTAGATAATATTAAGGCATTATTATTTATTTTTACAGAGGTAATAATGACATCATAAGTATGTTTAAAAAATTTATCTCTTAGAGATGCATATTGAAGGATTTATGGGTGAAATAATAGATGCCTTGTATTATCTTTAAAATATTCCCAAAAAAAATTTTAAAAAGGGATGGTTGATGTAAGCCTGGAAAATGTTTATAATTATTTAATCTATATGATTAAACAACATTGTATGCAAGTATTCATTACAGTATTCTCTTTACTTTTTATTATATTTGGAAATTACTATAATAAAATATTTATTTCAAACACAATGGGTTTTTATTACTATCATTAATGTGTATTATCCAGAAATTAGTATGTACTGGAGACAAAATGAAAGTCCTAAAAGCTGAGAGAAAGGGGGAGGGGAGAGAGAATAGGTGCTGTAAAAAAGACCAAGAATTATAAAGGCACTGGACGACTAAATACTAAACCTGATATCAGACAATGAAAAAGTGCCTTCAAAATTCTGTGGAAACAACTCAAAATATGGGAGAAAGTATCTGTAATCATATAACTAACAAGAGACTTGTATGTAAAATATTAAAAGAACTTTTACAATTCAACAATAAAAAGGCAAATAACCAATTAAGTTATCAGCAAAAAATTTGAATAGGCATTTCTCCAAAAAAAAAAAAAATACACAAATTTCCAGTAGGCACATGAAAAGATACCCAACATCATTAATCACTGGGGGATGCAAATCAAAACACTGAGATACCACTTCACATCCACTAGGACAGCTATAAAAAAAAAAAAAGACAAACAATAACAAGTATTCACAAGGCTGTGGAGAAGTTGGAACCCTCATACATCATTGGCAGGATTGTAAAATGGTGCAGCTCCTTTGGAAAACAGTTTGGTAGTTCCTCAAACTGTTAAACATAGAGTTACCATATGACCTGCAATTCTGCTCCTAGGTATATATGCAAAAGAATAGAAGACATTCATCCACATAAAAATGTATTATGCAAATGTCCATAGCAACATTATTTTTTTATTTAATGTTTATTTATTTATTTTGAGAGAGAATGAGAGCAGCACAAGCAGGGGAGGGGCAGAGAGAGAGGGAAAGAAAGAGAATCCCAAGCAGGCTCTGTGCTGTCAACGTAGAGTATGATACAGGTCTTGATCCCACAAACCATGAGATCATGACCTGAGCCAAAGTCAAGAGTTGGACACTTAACCGACTGAGCCACCCAGACACCCCAACAGCATTATTTATAACAGCCAAAAAATGGAAACAATCCAAAGGTTCATTAACTGATAAATGAATAAGAAAAGCTGTTATATTCTTACAAAGGGATTTTATTTAGCCATAAAAAGGAAAGAAGTATTGATATTACTATATGAATGAACCTTTAAAGTATTATGCTAAATGAAAGAAGCCAGTCACAGAAAGAACTTATTATATAATACCATTTATATGAAATGCCCAGAATAGGCAAATGTACACAAACAGAAAGATGATTTGCGGTTGCTAGGGACTTGGGACGTGGGAGATGACTACAAATGATTCAAGGTTTCTCCTGAGGGTAGCAAAAATACTCAGGAATTAGATAGTGGTAGTGATTGCAAAACTCTGTGGATATACTAAAAACCACTCGACTGTGTACTTTAAATAGATTAATTTTATGGTGTGTGAATTATACCTCAATAGAGTTGTTATTTAAAATATTGTGAAGATGTGACCGTGAGTGATGATGCTGGGTGCAGTCTGTGGCTTAATCAGTTGGCATCTACTCTGTCTTATTTGCTGATTAGCCAAACATCATTAAAGGTGTTCAAGCAGCCTACTCAATTTACTAATCCAGAAATTCTCAACTATTTTGGATTTGCAATCTTCCCAACTGAATCTAGTGAAAATGCATTCTGAATTCATAGTAATGATTAAAAATCCACATTCATAGACAGCCTATTCTTGACTCACCTATGTAAAATTATTTTGAGTTGGAGAACAAAGAAAGTTGAAAAACCGTTCAAAGTGATGCTCAAGGGGTTAAGCTAAAGAGAGAGACAGAGAGTCAAACTGTGACTTAGAGCAGTGGTTACACCAAGACATGATGAGCAATCAACCACAGAGTCTGTTTTGGTATCTCTTACATTGATGAGCAGTTTGAATGATCTCTGCATGATAAAAATTGTTTGAATCAGTGCTCATATCACAGAGAACACAGTGCAATGTTGTTTTTACTCTACTTCACTTTTTCAGCACGAACTTGAATCCTCAGAAGCTAAGTTTATGAAGATAATACACATTCAGGTGAATTATTGTACCTGTCATTGAAAAAGCTAACAACCTTACTCAGATGAAACAGCAATTGAAGACATAGATTATTGATGAAAGTTAAAAACATGACATCAAACTTGTCACTGTTTTTGAAAGTTTATCACTTACCTGAATAAGAATCAGATGAAGATGAAGAGTTTAAAGATCAGACTGTGTTCTCTCAAGTCTAGGATTCCAATTTTTGTGGTAGGATCCAGTTGATTGATGGAAATGAATGATGAAGGGTTAGACTTCATCTCTCTCCATGGGGCTTTGTGGGCATGAAGACTCCAGAACATAATGACTGTGGCTGAGGATGACACTCATCATTCACTTGCAGATCTTGAGGGGTAATCCCAGCCTTCCCTATGGAAACATTCATTTGAAAAGGCTTAAGAGAAACAACAAAAAAGTGTAAAGTAAGGATGTGAATATAAGACTGCACCTTGCCGGAAATGCTTGTCTCATGCAAAAGATGAATGCACCTGAATCACATGCACGCAGGCCACACATGGCGATGGCAGTGCCTGTGAGCACCTGTGTAAGACAACACACCAGAGCAGGAATTGGGTTGTATGTTTTTCTGAGATTGTTGGAAGAATACTCATCCTAAGTTCCTATGAAATTTTATTGTGGTTTTATCTTTGTTGTAACTTTTCCTAAAAAGTACTTTAACATTGTCATTGTTGTGGTTTTTATGCATGCTGTGAATGCCTATTTTCATTTTCCTTCCTTTTTAACCATGAATGTTGGAATCAGTTTTCAATGACTGCTTAGCAAGTACCATTAATAATAAATTTCTTTGAGATCAACAGGCCTAACTAGTCAGTCATTGATTAAGACTACTGATGTGTATCAAGGAAAAATTCCTTTTTATCTAAGATACTTTTGAGTGGTAGGACTCCTATCTACTAAAGATGAGCTGATGGGGCCAACAATGAGTACATTGCTCAGCATGCAGTCCAGCTTCAAGTCTCCCACTTTGTTCTTGCTGTATATGTGTGAGCATAACACCTAAAACCAGTTTGCTGCTACCATTTGAACCAGATAATTTAACTATACATTTATCTCCTTACCAAGCAAAACAGTGAAAAACAATATACTTAAAGAGCTTTTAGGGAAAAAAAAAAGAGATTTCTGGAGGGTAATTTTTTAAAGTCTTCTAGATTCTGATGCCAAATAACTAACAGTAAAAGTAATTGCAGCAAACTCATTATAAGCCATTTTTATTTTTACTTGTAGTCTTCTCAAATATTTATCCCTAGAAAGTTAATCTTGGTTACATTGTGCTACAGAGTAAAATAGCCTGTAATTTCCAGCTGTTGGATTTTAAGTTAAGATTCTCACCTACAAAATAAGAGTCAGTAAGTTTTTTTTTTCCTAACTAAATTTGAAAATAATGTTCTCTTTGTAAAGATTTTTATTTTATTTTATTTTATTTTATTTATGTTTAATTTATTTATTTGGGGGGAGGAGAGGGGCTGAGAGAATCTTAAGCAGGTTCTGTGCTGTCAGCTCAGAGCCCGAGGCAGGACTCTATCCCAGGACCCTTGGGTCACAACCTGAGCTGAAACCAAGAGTTGGATGGTTTAACCAACTGAGTCACCCAGGTACCCCTAAAAATAATTTTAAAAGCCTTAATTAGACCTGTTCAAAAACCATTTTAAAGATCAGCCTCAGCAACAGACATCAAGTTTATCTGGGATGAGTCTTTGGGATTCCAGACCCAGAATTCATTAGTGGCTTTGGCCAAATGGAGTCCTCATACGTTTCAGGCCTTCTGAATTTTACTTGTTTCCTTTGGGAATAGTTTTCTGATGGAATGTGATTAGTAATAATGGCTATGCTATATTTAGATCGTCTCATCCATTGTCACCCATTCCCATCCCTTTAATTTTGGGTAATACACATTTCTCCATATGATGTACAGGAATATATTTGAAATCAATGCTAGCTCAAGCTGATGATAAATGGCTGCCAAGTGTCAAAGCTACTCATTTTTCACCGATTGTGTTCAAAGTGCGGCCTTAATGGTCATTTTTTCCTTTTTAATGTCTTACTATAGTACCTTAACATGAGAGTTATTCAAAGTGTTTGCTCTTTCTCAACATTTTTCCTGACTCAAATCAAAATGGATATATTAAAAAAAAAAAAAAAAAAAACGAATGGGAATAAAGACAGCAGGGGGCGTTGGTTTATTTGTATTTTCACTTTCATTAATTGGAGATACAGAGATTGAAAAGAAGTTTAAGGATTGAAAAGTTTAAGTTTAATTAAGGATGAGGTAAGATTTTTGTTTTATATTTGGTCACAAGAAAAAAATCAGTTAAAAATATGAGTATTGAAGGGGCGCCTGGGTGGCGCAGTCGGTTAAGCCTCCGACTTCAGCCAGGTCACGATCTCGCGGTCCGGGAGTTCGAGCCCCGCGTCAGGCTCTGGGCTGATGGCTCAGAGCCTGGAGCCTATTTCCGATTCTGTGTCTCCCTCTCTCTCTGCCCCTCCCCCGTTCATGCTCTGTCTCTCTCTGTCCCAAAAATAAATAAACGTTGAAAAAAAAATTAAAAAAAAATATGAGTATTGAAGAGATGTTACTTCAAAAATAATCAAGTTTCTCCCTAACTCTGTATCTTTACCACTGAATAACTATGAAAGGTCAAATGGAATATGGTTTGTTTTTAAGGAATAATTTTATCATTTACCTTTAGGAACATGATTAAAATGTTACATTTGTTTCACAAATGTTTCACACATTCTTACCAACAGAAAGTATCCTATGACTTTGGTACACTGCATAGAAGACCGCTTATTTCATGGGTGCCTGGGTGGCTCAGTCAGTTAAACGTCCAAGTTTGGCTCAGGTTATGATCTCATGGTTCATGAGTTTGAGCCCTGAGTCAGGCTCTGTGCTGATAGCTCAGAGCTTGGATCCTGCTTTGGATTCTGTCTCCTTCTTCCTCTCCCTCTGCCCTTCCCCTGCTCATGCTCATGCTTTGTCTCTGTCTCTGTCTCTCTCTCTCTCTCAATCTCAAAAATAAATAAATATTTAAAAGAAGAAGAAGATCAGTTATCTCAGGACTCCTGGGTGGCTCAGTCTGCTGAGCATCTGACTGTTGAATTGGGGTCAAGTCATGATCTCAGGGTTGTAGGATAGAGCCCCATGTCGGGCTCTGTGCCGAGTGTGGAACCTGCTTGAGATTTTCTCTCTCTCTCTCTCTCTCTCTCCCTCTGTCTCTCCTCCTATTCATGTGTTCTCTCTCTCTCAAATAAAATTTTTTAAAAGATCAGTTATTTTAGTTATTTTGATATTTGTTAATTATACTAAAGAAAACTGTCTTAAAACAGTATTTATAAATTGCCACTTATAAACTAAACCCTGTGACATTTAATAAAATTGTTACTCAGCAGAAGTTAACATTTAATAATGTTTGTAGGGGTAGGGAAAATCTACACATTTTAAATCACTTTTTTTTTTTGCTGCCTAAAATTAGAAAAATGATTTCACTTATGATATCTTATATGTTATTTTACAAAGATATTACTAATTTCTACCCATAAAAATGTACTATATAAATACTTGTTTTACATAATAATTATATCCACCAAACTAATTATTTTCAATAAAATACTATGGCTTAGATATTTTCAAAAATTCTGAGAGAAAATAATTTCCAACCTAGAATTCTATAATAAGTCAAATAATCAATTGTGAGGGTAGGATTAAGACATTTTGGAACATGCAAGCTCTCAAAACATTCATTATTCATGCAAACTTTCTTGGGAAGTTATCAAAGAATATGTTCTAAGAAAATGAGGGAGCAAACGAAGAAAAAGAGAAGTATAAATCCATTAAGCAGGTGATCCAACCAGAAGAGAGATGAAAAGAGTCCAAGGTGATGCTGAAAGCAAACCCAAGGACAATAGGCCCAGAAGAGAGCCACAGGGACCCAAGGCTCCAGGAGCTATCCTCCAAGAACTGGTGACAGTGACGGACAACCTGATAGGTAACCACCTTTTAAGAGAAGATCTATGTCTCTGGAGGACAGTCTGAGAATAAATAAGAAAAAAACACAGCAAATGGGGAACCTGGGGGGCTCAGTTGGTTGAGCTTTGAACTCTTGATTTTGGCTCAGGTCTTGATCTCATGATTCATGGGTTCGAGCCCTATGTCAGGCTTTGCTTGGGAGTCTCTCTCTCCCTCTCTCTCTGCCCCTCCCCAACTTGCGTGCATGTGTGCACTCTCTCTCAAAATAAATAAATAAATAAATAATTTTTTTAAAGAAAAAACACAGCAAAAAAATATTTTGGGAGTATTTTTCTTGAACACTACAAAAATGATTATGTGGACTCCGAAAACAAAACAAAAGAAACAACAAAAAATCACTCTTAAATACAGAGAACACACTGGTGGTTGCCAGAGGGAGGGGCAAAATAGATAAAATGATTGAGATGTACAAACTTCCAGTTATAAAATAAATGAGTCACAGAGATGAAAAGGACAGCCTAGGGAATATAGTTGGTACTATTATAATAATGTATGGTGACAGATGGTGACTACACTTATCGTGGTGAGCACTGAGTAGTGTATAGGAATGTCAAATGACTATGCTTTATACCTGAACTAATATAATATAATGTTGTATTAATTAATCATACTTCAATTTAAAAAATTATTAGCTCCACGAGAAAATAAAGTTATGCAAAATAAGAAATGTAATAGTACATTAGGTGACTTAGCAGTTAGTAAGTTTTATATGAGAATAATCATATAAGCAATGTATACTGAACTATTATTATATAAATACATGGGGGGGGGCTGGGAGAGGGGAAGTTGTGTGAATGTGTGAAGACTTGCATTTGTAACATCTGCAATACCCTAGGCCTATTTGAGAGGGAGCTATGAGAACTCCATCCTCTTCTGCAAAGGAGACATCACTAGAAAATAGCTAACACTGCATAAACCAAAACTCTCAATATAGTTATATTTTCAAAAAAAAGTTTTAGGTTTATTTATTTATTCTGAGAGAGAGAGAGAGAGAGAGAGAGAGAGAGCAATCAGAGGAGGGGTAGAGAGGGGTGCCCCTAGTTATGTTGTTTAGAAAGATGGAGGCAAACTCCAAAAGAAATAGCTAAGAAAGTTGAAAATGTTTGCCTTTGTGAAGTAGAAATTAAGGTGAGGAGTGCTATATTTTTATAATAAACATTGTGGAACTGTTTGACTCTGAAAATATAACTTGGATTAAAATATTAAATTTGGGGGGCGCCTGGGTGGCTCAGTCAGTTAAGCGGCCGACTTTGGCTCAGGTCATGATCTCACGGTCCGTGAGTTTGAGCCCCGCGTCGGGCTCTGTGCTGACAGCTCAGAGCCTGGAGCCTGTTTCAGATTCTGTGTCTCCCTTTCTCTGATCCTCCCCTGTTCATGCTCTGTCTCTCTGTCTCAAAAATAAATAAACGCTAAAATTTAAAAAAAAAAAAAATATATATATATATATATAAAATTTGGGGGGCCAAAATTTTGGGTGGCCCAGTTGGTTAAGCAACCAACTTTTGATTTCAGCTCAGGTCATGATTTTACGGTTCTTGGGATCGAGCCCTGCATGCAGCTCTGTGCTGACAGCATGGAGCCTGCTCGGGATTCTCTCTCTGTCTCTCTCTCTCTCTGTCTCTCTCTCCCTCTCTCTTGCCCTCCCCCACTCACACACATGCTCTCCTCTTTCTCTCAAAATAAACTTTAAAATATATATATAATTTTTATGAGAAATATAAAAGTATACACATATAGTCAGAACTCACTTAATTCTAGCTACTATTCAGTATTCAAATCTACACAGGGAAAGAAAAATCTTAAAACACAGGCTCAAAATATCTTGACTATAAGTCTTGAATATAAGTCTTTAAGAAGTGGTCATTAACTTTTGAGGACGATCAATGACTCCTTTCAAAATCTGTTGTGAATCAAGATCTCTCTACCCAGAAAAGTGAACTCAAAATTCCAGAAAGTTCACAGACTTCCTGAAGCTCATTCATAAATCTTCTGGATACCCACATATCACAATTTAAGAACCCTTATTTCAGAGAAAATAATAAATACGCTCATATAATGTCAAAGCCTTGAAATGGGCCACATGAAATTTACTCACCTGAGTGGCATTTACAAAAGTGGCTGTGATCACAAGCAAGAGGTGAGCCATTACATCTCCCATACAGGTCTACTGTTCCAAGTAGATCTCAAATAACACCAGACTTTAAGCCTCTGAAATTACTTCCTTCTCTCAGTGGTTTTAAGACTAGAGGGCGGTGTTTCTCTCGCATATTAAATAGATCTCTTTGTTTCAAAACAAAAGAAAGCATACTTTGGAGATTTGATTGCACAGGATCTCCACACATTTCCTGTCTATTTGCAATGCTTTGTTTAGTTGGAAAGTGTAGGTCCACAGTTTCATCTTCTGGACCCAATTTGGCCATAAAAGATTAAAGAAACCAAAAACAGATTCTTTTCACATTAAAAATGATGAAGGCCCCATGGAATTTGGTATATGAATGTTTGCACTTAGCATAGAAAGTTTTCAAAACAACTACTGAGGCAAACCAGAATTGGCTAAGAAAGCATATTTTCCAGATTTTGTGTCATTTGGGTCCATTTTAGGGTTTTTGAAACACGTTATAGAATACATGCACAGAAAAAAAAGAAAAGAAAAACTAAGTGAAGAAGCCTGAGGTAAAGTACTAGTTTGCAGCGTCTTTGAACCAGTGAGTTTTCACAGTTGTACAATGACTATCTGTTGAGTAAGACTTAATGCCAATCACCCCCTTTAGTAACCTGTGATTCACATGCAGCCCGTTGCCAAATTAAAAGGATGCCAAATAACATTAGTTACAAAATGCAGAAGAAAATTTAAGTTGCTCTTTTTTTCATGTTGGCAGGCCTCCCTACCTGAAAGAAATTAGTAAGATTTTGCCAGATGCTCACACAAAAGAAAATAAGCCTTGTTTATTTTTTAGCCTTTTTAGAACTGGTCAATTGCAAAGCTATCTTCTCCTCTCCATTTTTCTTTTTCAATCATAAAAAGCTACCTCAGAAAGTACTCATTTTCCATATTTGGGCCTTTGTTCAATTGAATTTCACCAAAGCCCTCTCCTTTTCTTTGCTCTTTCCAAAAAAGGGCCTCATGAACAGGAATATTTGATACAGTTATTTTTCACTATCAATTATGAGGCTTGCCTTATATGTTTTCCATATTAAATGAAAATAAACAAAGAATCTAAAAAAATTTTTTTAATGAGAATTAAGAGTAAAATTTGGAAAAAGGTATATGTTAATCACATGCAATGAATCATATGGACATGATAAAAGACATATCAAATAGTTCAGCACTTAACTAGTAGCAGTTTAGAGAAGAAGTCTTTAAGAGGCTCCACTACCTACAATCACCATGACCATCAGAATCATGGGTCAGATCCCAAACATACCAGCTCACCAGTGCGCCTCACCAGCACACTCGGCCTTAATGAGAAGCAAACTAAAAGTGCATTTTTTATTCTATCAGATTTTTTTCACTGACCTATTTCACTACCCGCAACAGGACAGTATGAAAGGGACTATTTAACAATACTTTTTAAATAGTGAGGAACGGCAATTAGAAAAGTAGATGAAATGTTTCAATAAGTCAGTCAGAAGCTCTATTTACACTAAAGTCATTAACACTCACTAACCACCAAAGTTTTCCCCTACTTGTCTTATTTACTGGTTTGCTAACTGGAAGATGGATGGGTCTATCAAACTTTAGAGTTAGAACATTCTCCTGGATGGCATGACCAAAGATATAAATCTACTTCAGCTCTGTAATCCCAATGCCTCAGAGTCTTGCCTAATTCTTCTTTACTTCAAATATTTAAGAGACTGCTTTGTGTTTTTTGGACCCATCCACATATACCTGGAACAAGTCAAGAACTCCATTTACATTTCTTGCCTTTCAAGACTCTTTCCTTGATTGCCCTACAAGGTTATAGCTGAAGCTCTTAGTTGCCTAGACTAAACCCTGTTTGCATCTGAATTACTTGCTTCCTCCAAAAAGCCAAAGGCTTCACCAACCTTCCATGGCAATCTCATCCCCATTGCTGTTGATTGGCTTAGGACTAGTCCTGTGATGCAATTTTGGCCACTCACTCACCAAGAGAGGTCCTCTGGGGGCCACATGGGAAAGATATGGTCTTAAGAAGAAACGCAAAAAGAACAAAAATATCCATGCTTTCTCTGGGAACATCGTCCTGTCTGGAAGGGATAGTGAGGATTGTTGTCACCTCTCATTACCAGCTCAAAGATAAAGCTGATTCTCAGCGGCTGGTAGGGCCAAGGGGGTCACACAGAAGCAAAGACAGAGCCTAATAGGTTATGCCTGAAACCTGCCCTCCTTCAAGACATCCTGTAATTTGAATTAATGAATCCCTTATTGTTCCAGGGAATTGGGTGCGGTTTTTCTGACCCTTTCAGCAGACAGCAGGCTAACGTATTCAGAGGATAAAATCCAGAGGACCTTCACCCGGAAGATATTCCTTTTGGTCTCTGCTTTTTTCCTTGCTAATATTCTCATAATTCCCACTCTCCGGATATAATAAGTAGTTTAAAAAGATCAAAGGGAGAAATATCCAGACCAGAACACTCATAAAATTTCCCTCAATGCCACCTGAAATAGGCCGGGTTTCCTGAAAAGATCTTAAGGTATATCTTTGGGAAAAGTTTGGAAACCAAATTATAACGACAGAGTGATCTTGTGGGCAATAACCCATTCATGTTGGGGGTTTGAAGAAAAAAGTGACAATTCTTAAAACAAAGAACTATCTACAAGTCATAGAAATAAGGATAAAATAGGGAGGGATAAAATGAAAAAACAATAGCAAATGTAACACAAGGATATAGTTCTCCTCAGCCAAAGGAACTTAATATAGTTTGTTTGAAATGTTTTCCTTCTAAATAAATCATATTTTAAAATTACCAATGGATAGGGGCAAAAAACAACTTCATCACCAGTTGCATATTATCAGCATTAAAATATACAACTCACACTTGTATGAATAGGCTCCTGAACACTGTAGAGGTGTCTACAGAGAGCAAGGTCTCCCCAACTTGCACAGACAACAAGGTTTTTTTTAAATGAACTGTAAAGATGGAGTAGAGGCCCAAGAGTCAAAGGTAGTGTCACATTGCCATGGGCTCCAGCCTGTTGCAAGGATAGCACTCAACACATCAAGTGAGGAATAGAGGACGCTGATCCCACAAGCTCCCTGCACCTCCCGGAACATCTGGGTGAGCGTCATTCTGGTTTTTTTGTTTTTTTTTTCAAACAGACAAAATTGACTCTTCAGATGGAATTGATAGAAAGTGAAAGACTGAGTCTAATGTGGTAAGAAGCTGTTAAAAGATTAGTATTGGCTTTTGGTGGAAAAACAATTATGCAAAATTACATACACATCTGCCACACACCCAGCAAACTATCAGAGAAGCCAGACTTTCTTCACATTTTACTTCTTGGACCCTTTTCAATTTTCAAATAGAATCCAGTGCTCTAGTTATTGCTTACATGCATTTTCTTTAAATAAACTCAGAACAAACTTAGAAAGCCCGATATTGTTTCCTATAGAAAATTTTTCCCCAACCACCTCCCCAGCAGGAAATCAAAGTATAGCCTCTACTTCTGTAGTGCTTTATAGTTTTCAAAACTCTTTAACGGGCATTCATTTGACAAAGAGCATTCATTCATTCATTTGCATTATTTCATTTGGTAAAAAAATAACAAGCTTAAGCTTCTTATAGCTCTGCTTAGAGCAATTCTACAAAGATAAAAGGGCATGCATTCGTGTTTCCTGTCTCATTCATTCATTCATTCAATAAGTATTTATTGTCTACGAGGTGCCAGAAGCTATTCTAAACACTGGGAATACAGCAGTGGGAAAAAGAAATGGACAAAACCCCTGTCCTCGTGGTACTTACGTCCTCAGAAACACGATGTAACTGTTTTACATATATCCATTTAGTTATGGGCCCATCAATGGCAAATAGCTTAGTTTTTCTGTGTTTCATTATAGAAGGAGATTTAAATAATTAGTTGAAGGAGCAAGACCCCAAACCTAATACACTGAGATAGGGCACTGCTTAACATTATGAAGAAAGTTTATTAATTCATTAAGGAAAAAAATCAGGCTCCTTTGATGTATTTCTCAAGTGAGAGAGTGGGTTTTCCATATACCATAAATCCAGCAAAGAACAATGAACATCACAGTACTTCTCATATCCATTTATCACACACAGATTCACTATGTGTAGGACCTATTACATTTATTTTCACTTGAATATTTACATCAATTCTTAGATGTTGTTAGAATTATCTATATTTTCCAGATTAAAGCATACATACACACACGCACGCACACACGCGCACTCACATGCACAATCTTGGAGAAATGAAGTAATGAGCCTGAAGTTAAAATTGTTGTGAGGTCTCAGTAAGTCAACAGATATATGATATGCTTAAAACAGTGCCTGAGAAATAGTGAGCATTAGATAAATACAATGTATAACTATTATTCACCAGATTTAAAGATGAGAGAACTAAGGTCCAGAGAAGTAACTGGTCTAAGGTGCAAGGCTGGTTGGTAATCACCTCCTTCCCCAGAGTGACTGACAAGGAACCTGGCTGGGCCTGATCTCCTTCATCCTGGGGTTTGTCATATCCAGTCCATCCTACATACCATAACATTAGACAGCCACCGATAGAGGACTGTTTCTACGTCATGTTTGAATACATTTGACTTGGGTAACAGAAATCAAGTAGGTAATATAACAGCCACTAGGCATAAGCCTAACCACCTGCTACTATAGAAATGGGAAAACAGGGTTCTGATAATACTAGACATAGGCTGCTCCTTTTATTGGGGGAAGGACAAGGTTGCAATGACAGTCTTAGGTAGAGGGGAAGTCCCCCGCCCCGGGGGGCCAGGACAAGGCCAAGGGCACCTAGAGGTTCCCTCTCCCAGGCTCTCTTTAGTGACTAAGACATTTTCCCCGGTGCAATGGCATCATGGTTAGTTAGCATTATTACTTCTTTAGACTGACCCTGCTGGATAATATAAAGGAACTTGTGGGGGGAAGCATTTTAGTCTAAAGGCATCTCTTTCAAGGCTGGGCAATAGGCTTTCCCCAGGATGCTTCAAGAACAGATTATGTCTATGTTTACAGAAGCCTCTGTGCTGCAACCGTCCCTTCCATAAGGCCTCACAGGAGAACGCTCTTCCTTATCCGTAGCTGGCTCTGGCAGTTACAGGTGGACACGATGGGAAACTGAGCAGAGTCTTGCTGCCTCCTCAGGGACTGTCAGAACCTCTTCCCACCTGTGGGGAAGTTAGAGCGGTCATCTGGCCTCCTGGAGGTCACCACAGATTGTGGGTCAAAGTTCTATCTTTATAGGTGGTCGGATCCTTGTCCCTTTGCATGTTCAGTCTCTCATCTTCACACTGAAGACCCAGACCGTCTCCTACTTCGGCTGCCTGCAGGCTCTTTTCCATTGGCCCTGAAAGCTTCATGCTGCGTAAGCTCCAGCTTTAGTTACAAACCCCAAAGGGCCCTAGAAAGCCAAGTACGTGTGTCAAGCAGCTCTGACCTGCGGTATTATTCATCAAGGACCTGGTACAATGGCAATCCTTACAGTTTTAGAAAGGAATCTCGCTAAGAAGCCAGAGACAATCATCTGGTGTCACGTGGGATAGACTTCTTGGTAAAAAGATGAACAACAAGAGAATTATGAAATCTTCTTAGTCTGTTATTTAAAAGATGCAGGGGTGCCTGGGTGGCTCCGTCAGTTAAGCGGCTCAGGTCATGATCTCACGGTTCATGGGTTTGGGCCCTATATCGTGCTCTGTGCTGACAGCTCAGAGCCTGGACCCTGCTTCGGATTCTGTCTCCCTCTCTCTCTCTGTCTGGCCCCACCCCCTGCTCACACTCTGTCTCTCTCTTTCTCAAAAATAAATAAACACTAAAAAAATTTTTTTTAAAGGGGCAAAAGTATCCAGCATCCTTCAATGCTAAAAGCATATAAAAAAGCTTAAAAGCCTTTGTTGCCCTCTGTCTCATAAGTGCACCCACGGGTCCAGGGAGGCTTTCGAACTCTGGAGAGGACCACGTGTGACGAAATATCCTCCAGAGACCCGAGGTCACAGAGGCACTGAGACGTCCTCAAAACCATTTTCCTCCAGCAGCCAGGAATCCCAGAATAACAGAGCCTTGCGAGGTAACCTTGGCTGAGACACGCAAGTCACACTGGTCGTAGAGTTCAAGAGGAGGTCAAGAGCCATTCAGTGCACACCACCCAATTACCGTCTATTTGTGGAAAGCATAATTGTGTATTTTTGTTAAAGGACGACCATATGCTGAGGAGAATTGAGTTGGCAGCCTTGGTGTTTAAAGGATCCATATCATAAACAAAGTACGTGCAGAAGGAAAATTTTACAAATAAGTATTCGACTCCAAGGGAGATGGGCTGAGATGACAGATGAAAATGAACTCTGTGTAGCATTTAGTCGGGTCAGAGTGCCCAAGGTGACAGAAAAGTCACACAGCTTTCTTCAATGGACAGGCCCTGAAAAACGAGTTCCTCCACAAGCAATTCATTTACTTTCCAGCCGACCACAAACTTACCCAGTAAGCCATGAAATTGTGTCTGGAGGCAAACTGTGGCAAGGCCCAGGAAGACAGTTTATCACGTTTTGGAAAGGCTTTTAAAAATTAAAAATAGGTAAGACGCTCCATGAAAAACTAGATACCTCGTTGTGGGGTGAATCTCATTAAACTAAGAAAATAGCACCACTGAACTCTCCATTTATAGAACAAAGGTTGAAATGAGGATTTTTAAAAGGATCTCCAGGGGCGCCTGGGTGGCGCAGTCGGTTAAGCGTCCGACTTCAGCCAGGTCACGATCTCGCGGTCCGTGAGTTCGAGCCCTGCGTCAGGCTCTGGGCTGATGGCTCAGAGCCTGGAGCCTGTTTCCGATTCTGTGTCTCCCTCTCTCTCTGACCCTCCCCCGTTCATGCTCTGTCTCTCTCTGTCCCAAAAATAAATAAACGTTGAAAAAAAAAATTTTAAAAAAAATAAAAATAAAATAAAATAAAAGGATCTCCAGGGGCACCTGGGGTGGCTCCATCAGTTAAGCATCAGACTTCAGCTCAGGTCATGATGTCATGGTCCGTGAGTTCGAGCCCCGTGTCAGGCTCTGTGCTGACAGCTCGGAGCCTGGAGCCTGCTTTGGATTCTGTGTCTCCTTCTCTCTCTGCCCCTCCCCCATTCACATTCTGTCTCACTTTCTCTTTCAAAAATAAATAAACATTAATTAAAAAAAAACAGGATCAAAAACTAATACTCAATGTGTATTTGTAGGCTCTTTCCCTGTGTCTCTCTCTAAGGAGGATTCTAGGCATACTTCTGTTCTTATTTTACATTCCCAAGTAGCAAAGAAGCTGACTGGCTTGATGAGCTCTGGGCTGCTGATTGCACAAAATGAAGAGAGTGGGAGAGCCGATAGCAATTGAAAGCTCATGGAAGGTGAAGTCAACCCACATGATAGTTGAGCCAGGGCAGATGGGGGAGGGAAAAGAGGGCTTCTACATCAATTAGGTTTAGAGTAGCCAATCTTAGAGATGAGTCTGAAGTGAGAGGAGACTTTGCAGCTGTTGTAGTAGGTAGAGAACTTGGATATGAATAATATAAGGGAAAAGAAGTTTCAAGTTTTCCTGTGCTTTATGAAAGCACACTCCTTTCTCTCCTGTTTGTTCTCTTAAAACAAAACAACTTCGGGGGCGCCTGGGTGGCCAGTCGGTTGAGCGTCCGACTTCAGCCAGGTCACGATCTCGCGGTCTGTGGGTTCGAGCCCCGCGTCGGGCTCTGGGCTGATGGCTCAGAGCCTGGAGCCTGTTTCCGATTCTGTGTCTCCCTCTCTCTCTCTGCCCCTCCCCTGTTCATGCTCTGTCTCTCTCTGTCCCAAAAATAAATAAACGTTGAAAAAAAAAATTTAAAAAAAACAAAACAAAAAAACAAAAAAAAACAAAACAACTTAGTCTTTTGAGAGAGATGATAGGAAAGATTTCAGTTTCTTTTAATTATGTGCTGTTGTTGCTAGTCTGTGTTTTCAATGCCCACCCCCCCCGACCCCCACAGTGACTGTGCCATATGACAACAGGGCATTATACAATTTCATTTAACAGTTGGCCTAAGGGTGCCTAGTTTTTGCCCACATCCCAGCCCTTCTCCTAGCCCCACCCCCACTTCTTGTGTTTATATCCACTAAGGTACTCTCAGAAGGAGAGACAGGATGGCCTACAACATCAGACTGCCACCATTTCTTAATGGTCTGGTCTCCCCTACCGCAATGTAGTTTCCAGGAGGGCCGTGGTTGGACCCTACTTACTTTATCTCTGTATGCAGTGCTGCCTAGCATGGGGAAGTCCCTCATCAAGTAAATGTCATCCAGCCTCATGTTCTAGCCATTACCTCCTGGCTCTGTCATTGGCAAAGCCTGTAAGGGACCCAGTGTAAGTCAGCCAGCATTCTCTCTTCCAGCACACTTCCGGCACTTCCCTCTTTCTTTTCTTTTCCATTTATCCCAGAATAATAATGAATGCTGATTACAGGCACTGTACTAAGCCCTTTATATTCATTGCTTGCATTAATTCCCACAACAATTCCGTGAGGTAGGCATTATTTTTCCCATTTTGAGGTTACAGTCTGAGGCTCCGAGAAGTTTCACGACATGCCTAGGACATAGCTAATCAGTAATGAAAGTGGGACCTGAAACCCACTGGTTTCAGCCCTTTGCTGTGCCATGAGGAGCAGACTGAATCTCATGTGCAGCCCTTCAGCCAGACCCTACCCTGGGTTACCAGAATCATTTTCCACCACCTCCCCACACGCCAATTCAAGAGCACCACCAGGATTCCCTTCACGTGTCCCCACAACTTTGCTCCCCTATTGCCTCCTACTGAAAGCCCCTCTTGCTTGACGCTCTATTCTACTCACCCACGTTTGAAGACGCAGCTCAAATGTCTTCTCTGTCATGAGGCCATCTCTGTTTTCTCCACTCTCCACACAAAGATGGGTTTGAACTCTCTTATAATACATAACACATTCTGCCCCAAATTAGAGCAATTCTGATGCACATATTTTACCTTTTTTTTACCTTTCCAGTGAGGGCATAATGATAGCAAACACATATGGCACTTACTAAGTGTCTGGGAATAGTCTAAGCACTTAGCATGTATTAAGTTACTGAATCCTTATAATAACTCCATATGGTATGTGCTATAGCACAGACATCAGTAAACTTGCCTGGGGTCACAAAACCAACGAGTAGCAGGGACAGGGTTTCACCCAGGCAATTCAGCACCAGTGCCCATGCCATGAACCAATGGACCAACCTGTCTACATATAGCGAGATCACAATAAGTGTTTGCTGAGTCAAAGAATGAAAGAATATACAACTGCATGAATGCAAAGCAATCAATTTAATGTAAAATTACACAGGCCATGGGACACCTGGTTGGCTCAGTCAGTTAAATGTCCGACTTCGGGTGAGGTCATGATCTCGTAGTTGGTGAGTTCGAGCCCTGCATCCGGCTCGGTGCTGACAGCTGAGCCTGGAGCCTGCTTCAGATTCTGTGTCTCCCTCTCTCTCTGCCCCTCCCCAGCTCACACTCTGTCTCTCTTTCTCTCTCTCTGTCTCTCTCCCTCTATCTCTCTCTCTCAAAAACAAACATTAAAAAAAATTGTTTTAATTACATAGGCCAGTCACAGCATTTGGTTTATCTGACATCCAGTTGCCTCAAATTCATAGCATTAAAAGGAATTTTTATGGAGTCATCACTGACTTATTTTATTCATCCAACAAAAATCTTCTGCAGACTCTGTGTCAGGCCCAGAGCTAGAAGCTACATGAATCTGTGCCCTTGAGAACTCACACAACCCAGTGGGAGATGCTTGTAGATGTCCACCATTTGCACTGGGGTTGGTTACATAGACACACAATGTCTGGAACTTTATAACTCACTGTACTTGGATGCCTTGCAGTTGTGAACCAGTGACTAACGCAGTGTCCAATCTAGGTTGACTTGCCCTTCCCCAGGTCACACTGTCTGGAGACATTTTTGGTGTCACGACTGGGGGTGTAGGTGATCCTGACATCAGGTGAGTAGAACCCAGGGATGCCGCTAAACATCCTACCAAGCACAGGACAGGATGGCCCCAAAAACAAAGAGTTCTATTGCCCCAAATGTTGATAGTGCTGAGGTTAAGAAACCTTGTACCAAAAATGTAAAGAAAAAATCCTGTATCCAAAAATCAAAGAGTCAACTAGCAGATAAATAAGTCTTGGAAAACTAATACACGGTACAGTGATTATAGACAATAGAACTGTATTATAAACATTTAACTTGCTAAGAGAATAGATCTTGATTTTTCCCAACACTAGAAAAAATGATAATTTTATGATGTGATAGGCATGTTAGGTCATGCTACAATGGTAATCATACTGCAACATAAATGTATCAAATCTATATGTCATACACCTCAAACTAACACAAGGTCGTATGGCAAATATAACTCAATTTTTAAGAATCAGAGATGAACAAAAAGCTCTCATTTAAGGTACCTCCCAGACTTCTCAAGGAAAAGAAAGGCCTGTGTAAAATTGAAAAAAATAAATTAAGCCACAGCACTGATAAGGAAGTAAACAAAGCATATGCAGTAAGATAAAATCAAGTTTAAAATATCCTTTAATCTGCAGTGTTGGCAAATTAATCTAATTACCGGGAATTTTGCAAATGCTGTCAGTGGGGCTGGTGTGCCGGAAGGAGGAAGATTCAATTTCTAGCCTTCTCTTAGCCAATTCTCTTAGGAAAATCTGCTAGTTAGCCCTCCTTGCATGCCACAGAGCTGAGGTTCTAGAATGAGAAACTGCTTCATGTAAGATAAAACATTCCTTCCAAACCTGAGGTGGACAGGATGCCTGGTTCAGGAATACCCATTCTATTTTAGAGATTAAATACAGATGCAGAGGCCACCTCCTGCAGACCAGGCCTCCACAGGAATGACATGACAACCGCTTTCCTGGCTGCACAGCTCTGGGTGTAGGCTGCTCTTGGGCTTTTAAGGAATTCCAAAGAGGGGTCCTTTCCCCGAAATACACTCACCCAACCCTAAGGGACAGGAAGCATTCATTCTCCTATAGGACAAAGGGGGTAAGATACATGGAATAGCACCAGGATGTTTGCGTTCAAATCCAGCTCCACCCTGTCTTAGCTGTGTGATCTAGATATACTTAACCTCTCAGTACCTTAGTTTTGTCATCTGTAAAATGAGGGATAACCCATTTCGTGGGGTCCCTGGAGGAATGAAATGAATTCACTTGCAGGCAAAGCATTGAGAATAATTCCTTGCACACAAGAAGAACTATAGAAATCTCAGTTATTCTAAGTAGAGCGTGAATCCCTTGGAGAAAGAAGCTTCATCTCATTGTTACGGATTTCCCTGGGCCTAGCATAGTGACGGCATTACTCCCAGAATATGTGACAGTGATTAAACTCCCAAGTGGTTTTACTTTGGTTTGATGTCAATATTTGTTTTATTTTTATTTTTTTAAGTAGGCTTCACATCCAGCATGGAGCCCAATGTGGGGCTTGAACTCACGACCCTGAGGTCAAGAGCTGAGCTAAGATCAAGGGTCTGATATTTAACCTCCTGAGCCATCCAACTGCAACCCTGATGTCAATATTTGACTCATGGAGCTCCCTCATCAGTGTTAACACAAATTTGAGCTTTTGACAAGTCACTAGATTATCTGAGAACTTTTTCTGAGTTTATTTAGAGTTACAAGAGAAGTCTCACAGAAATGTAGATTTAGTTCTTTAAATGCTTTTTGAAAGTGTTTTCGTCAATATGGAGAAAAGGAACTGACAAAGGTTCACCTGGTGCTGGAGCACAAAAGTGGGAGGTGGGAAGAGGAGAACAAATATCAAAATGTTTTCTCATTTCCATCGAGATTTCTTCTTTGATACATTTGTTAATTTTTATTTCTACTTTTTATTGAATAAAGTGCCTCAATCCAAGTGTATGGCACGACGCATTTTACAGATGCATAACTGTTCCAAACCACCAGATCCAAAGCTAGAAGGAACATTTCTAGCATCCCGGAGGGTCCACTTGCCCCTTCTTTTCCCAAAAGGGGATTAAGCCACTCTCCAACTTCCATCACTATCAAGCAGTTTTGTGAGTTCTTGAACTTCCTAAAAAGATACCTTTCTGTGTTTTTCTTTCTGAGAGCTTTATTGTTTCCTTTTCATGCTTAAGTCTATGATTCATTTCAAATACATTTTTGTGTGTATATAATGAACTACGGGGCAAGTTATTTTATAATCCAATTCATTCATTACTATTTATTGAAAACACTGTCATTTCCCCCGAGTTGCAGAGGTACCTTTATTATAAACCAGTTGACCTCTACGCGAGGGTCTGTTTCTGGACTTTCTAATAGGCTTTCTGTGTTCCTTTGGTATATTTGATTATCCTTTGTTAGTACCATACTGAATTAATTATGGTAGTTTTATGGTTTTATAATTTCATAAGTTTTAAAATTTGGTGGTGTACAAGTCTTCCAATTCTGTTCTTCAAATTGTCTTAGGATTCTAGGCATTTCCATAAACATTTTATTTTATTTTTTTTAATGTTTATTTACTTTTGAGAGAGAGGGAGACAAAGAGAAAGAGAGAGAGCAGCGGAGGGGCAGAGAGAGAGGGAGACACAGAATCCAAAGCAGGCTCCAGGCTCTGAGCTGTCAGCACAAAGCCCAATATGGGGCTCAAACTATAAATGGTGAGATCATGACTTGACCTGAAGTCAGACACTTAACAGACTGACACATCCAGGTGCCACAAATTTTAAATTCAACTTGTACATTTCTACCAAAAGAAAAATAAACAATACTTTGCTTGGATTTTTATTTTTATTTTTATTTTAGAGAGAGCACACACACATGCGAGGGGAGAGGGGCAGAGGGAGAGAGAGAGAATTTTACTTAACGCAGTGTGGAGCCTGATACTGGACTCAATCCCATAACTCTGGGATCATGACCTAAGCTGAAATCAAGAGTTGGATGCTCAACCAACTGAGCCACAAAGGTGCCCCCAGAGAAACAACTTTTAATTTTGTTGATTTTCTCTGTTTATAATTGCTTTCTATTTTACTGATGCTACTTTTGTCTTTATGGTTTTGTTTCTTTTACTATCATTGGGTTTAATTTGATATTTTTAATCAAATACTTTTGATAAACAGAAGCTTAGATTGTTAATTTTCAACCTTTCTTTTTTTCTAATATTTTATTTATGGGGCGCCTGGGTGGCGCAGTCGGTTAAGCGTCCGACTTCAGCCAGGTCACGATCTCGCGGTCCGTGAGTTCGAGCCCCGCGTCAGGCTCTGGGCTGATGGCTCAGAGCCTGGAGCCTGTTTCCGATTCTGTGTCTCCCTCTCTCTCTGCCCCTCCCCCGTTCATGCTCTGTCTCTCTCTGTCCCAAAAATAAATAAACGTTGAAAAAAAAAAAAATTTAAAGCAATAGATCTAAGCACTGCTTTAGCTACATTTGGCATGTTTTGATATGCCATATTTTCAGTATCATTCACTTCAAAATTTTTTTTTAATTTTTTTCATGTTTATATTTGAGAGAGAGAGAGACAGAGCACAAGTGGGAGAGTGGCAGAGAGAGAGGAAGACACAGAATCTGAAGCAGGCTACAGGCTCCAAGCTGAGCTGTTAACACAGAGTCTAACGCGGGGCTCGAACTCGTGAACCGGGAGATCATGACCTGAGTCAAAGTCAGATGGTTGACTGACTGAGCCACCCAGGAACCCCTTAAAAATATTTTCTTAATTTTTACTGTGATTTCTTCTTTGACTCATGAGCTAATTAGAAATATGTTGCCTAATTTCTAAACAGTTGGAGATCTTTGTTCTGCTGAAATCTATCGTTCTGTTTTTGAAGACAGCATCTATATTTCTGTTTTTGCTTCTAGTTTAACTCCACTTTGATCAGAGAATATATTGTGTATTATTGTAATCCTTTCTAATTCGTTGAAATTTGGTTTTGGGGGCACCTTGGTGGCTCAGTTGATTAAGCGTTGGACTTCGGCTCAGGTCATGATCTTATAGTTTGTGGGTTCGAGCCCTATATCGGGCTCTGTGCTGACAGCTCAGAACCTGGAGCCTGCTTCGAATTCTGTGTCTCCCTCTCTTTCTGCCCCTCCCCTGCTCATGCTATCTCTCTCTCAAAACAAACAAACAAACAAACAAACATTAAAAATTTTTAAGAAGAAAAGAAACTTGGTTTTTGTTCCAGCATATGTTCTGTTTTGGTTCTGACTTTAGTATCATGTATGCTACAGTTTGGGAATACTGATTTCTTTTGTCTTATTTTATCAGCTGCTGAGGGAGGTATTTTTAAATCTACACCTATGATTGTGTATTTATATAGTTCTTTTATTTTTGTTTCATATATTTTAAGTGTATATTATTAGATACATACACATTTAGAATTATGATTTCCTACTGAACTGACCCTTGCATTATTATGAAATATCCCTCTTTCTATCCCTAGTTACCTTGCCTTAAATGTACTTGGAGAGTCATAGCTGTACCAGCTTTCCCTTGGTTAGTGTTAGTATATCTTTACCATCCTTTTACTTCCACCCTATCTAGGTCCTTACATTTAATGTGTAAATTACAAACACAAAATATTTGGGATAACTTTTTAAATCTGGTCTACCAATTTTGGTCTCTTAATCATAGTATTTAGTCCATTAATGTTTAATGTAATAACTAACAATTTTAATTACTAACTAATGTAATTACTATTATACCAATAGCATAAGTTTACTATCCTGCTTTTTGTTTCTATTTAACCTTCTTGTTTTTAACTCCTTTTTCCTGCTTTCTAAACTTCTGTTTAATCAAGTATTTTCAGTAATCTACCCTATCTTTTCTGTTGGCTTTTAATTAAGCATTATCATATTATTCTTTTAGTGGTTACTCTAAAGATTTTAATATGCATCTCACTCTTGACTATAATCTACCTTAAATCAGTACTTTCACCACTTTGTCAATAGTGCAAAACAGTTTAACCCCATGTACCTTTTTCCTGGTTTTGTGCTGTTGCTTTTGAATATTTTTCTCTCACAAATGTTATAAACCCCATAAGACATTACTAGTATTGCTGCTTTAAGTTGCAAATATTTTTTTCCCACATTTACCCTCAGTTACCCTTCCTGGAGATCTTCTTTTCTTCCTGAAGATCCTTGGGATCATTTTCTTTTACTCTGAATAATTTCCTTTAAGATTTCTTGTATTCAAGTTCTGCTAGTTACAACTTTGCTCAACTTTTAATTGTCTGAAAATGTCTTTAATTTGTCATAATTTTTGAAGGATTTTTTTTTCAGAATATAGAATTTTAGATTGGCAGGGGGTTTTTGCCCCCCTTCAGCACTTTAAAAATATGATCCCACTGACTCCTACTTCCATAAGTTTTGTTGAAATGTTAACTATTTGTCTTAGTATTGCTCTTTGAAGAAGATCTAGTCTGAAGCATATATGTTCCTTACTTATCCACATTTTCCATATCCCTTCCCAGGGAAGGAAGCAACCCAGGCTCAGTGAAAGAGCCTGGGAAGAGTGACAGAGCCAGGAGAGTAAGTGAGTGCTAACATTAGGAAAGGGCAGGATGCAAAGCTGGAGAGAATGAGATGCACAGGGGCTGGTGGATGATGATGGGGCAGAGATGGCGAGGAGAAGTGAAGAAGTCAGAGGATTCATAATGAGGCAAGAGACTCTCTAGAAACTAGGAACATGGAAATATCAGAACTTTCTGACTGTCAACACATTGCCCAGTGTAATGGATGCCAAGCGAGGCTGACAAGCACCCATAATGAGAACTATTCTTACAGAGGCTCTTAGGAAATTCCCATAGAACTACAGTTAGTGATAATGATTTCTTATTAGTGCCTGTTAAGATAATAATAGTTGCATGCTTGCTCTGTAACAGGCGTTAAACTGAGGGCTATGGAGGCTACCTCACCTCATGCTCTACTAACCTAATGGAGTGGGCATATTTGAATCCATATCATAGAATGGCCACAAAGACTTGGAAAGGACAATTTGCTCAAGTTCACAGAACTAATAAATTGTGGAACCACAGTATTAACAAGGGTCTGCTAGATGGCAGAATATTGTGTTTGGTAGGGGTCAGTGTATGTGGCTGAATATCCAGAATTATTTAACAAATGTTTATCCAGTACTCACTGTGGGCCAGAAAGTGCACCAAAATTAAAGAACAAAGGGGCCTTACATGCATCTAATCTTCTTATTTTGAGTGTGAAAAAACTGAGACTTTCAGAAGTTGAGAGAATTTGTAATAAAGTGACATCCTATCTTTGTCAACTATGAATGTGAGACAAGAGCTGAAAAGAACAGAAAGAAATTATAGATCTATGGATTTTTTAATGCTTATTTATTTTTGAAAGAAAGATAGAGGATGAACTGAGGACGGGCAGAGAGAGAGAGACATAGAATCCGAAGCAGACTCCAGGCTCTGAGCTGTCAGCACAGAGCCCAATGCAGGGGTTGAACTCACCAACCGGGAGATCATGACCTGAGCTGAAGTCAGATGCTTAACCAACTGAACCACCCAAGTGTCCCTATGGATTTTTATTTTAAAACATTTAGGGGGTGCCTGGGTGGCTCAGTCGATTGAGCTTCCGACTTCAGCTCAGGTCATGATCTCATTGTGGGTTCGAGTACTACATTGGGCTGTGCACTGACAGTGCAGAGCCTGCTTGGGATTCTCTCTCTCTCTCTCTCTCTCTCTCTGTCCGTCTCCTGCTTGCTCTTTCTCTCAAAATAAATAAATAAATAAATAAACAAACAAACTTGAGAAAAAGAAAACATTTAGGTGGTGACACCATGACAGTGCAGTAGGAGACCTCAGCCTCTGCCTCCCACAAAGATCAACAATTACATAGCTATCCACAAACCAAAATAACTCTGGGGGAGCTCAGGAGTCCGTTTTAGAAACCTCAGCAACACCGTAGAACAAAAAAATTGAGAATAACTGCATTTAAAGGGAAGGAAGAACAGCTCCATTCATCCTACGTCATTTCACAACCTCCCACCCCACACCCCAAGGCCAGCGCTGTTCTATTCTGGAGAGGAAATGCGCTAGCTAAAGTTCTCTTGCTGGGAAAGGAAAAGCAGATGATCAACCAGCTTCTACAGTCTTTCCAGATACCAGCTTCTACCTCACTCTACCTAGACACCGGCAAAGCTAGATGTAGAGAGACAGTCGGGAATAAGGAAGAGCAAGGGCTACCAGTATCAGCCATGCAGCAGGAGGTTCCCAGTGACCTGCTTTGCCAAGGAGCCCAGCAGCTTTTGCCACTGAAAAACTCAATGACAAGCACAGTTGCTGTACATCACCTGCAGATTTTCCTGGGTTTTCATCCCACAGGTATTTTCCAGCCACCTGATTCCTCTCCACTTCCTAGCCTGCCCACCCCCAGCAGAGCCTAAAATCCCCACTAGCAACCCCCAGCCTCTGCAGCTGTAGAAGTACAAAAGGCACGGCTATAGTCCCTGTAGTGGGCCCTCACTCACAAGTGCATGCTTGAAGCTAGCCGCTCTGGCTGTGCACCTGCACACCCTTGCCCTGAATCCCAACACCAGTCTCCTCTGCTGTATACATGCCAGTGGGGAGATCCTGCAGCTACAGGGGCACGACAGAGAGCCAAAGCCCTTGCAGCTGCTCCTGGGCCTGGATGTAGGCCTCTCATGTCACTGGCCTCCCCTCCTGGGCTTGCTTGCAACTAGCTGTGCACCTGCACCCTGCTGACCGAGTCTAATCACCGGCCTATAATGCATTGTGTGCACCAGTGCCAAGACCCTGAGGCCATGGCTGCAGGCCTCCAGCTTTCAGTGTGCCCAAATCAGAATAAGAAAGGAAGACATAAAATCATCTTTGCTGATGGCATAATCTGTGCAGAAAGAAAAACCCTAAAAACCTCCACCAAAAAAACTGTTAGACTAAAGAAATTCAGTAAAGTTTCAGGATATAATATGAACATATAAAAGTCAGTTGCATTTCTATACACTAACAGTGAACTCTCTGAAAAAGACATAATGAAAACAATCCCATTTACAATAGCACCAAAAGCAATACAGTACTTGTGAATAAATTTAAGAGAGGAACTATAAGACAAAAAATATTAGACACTAATGAAAGAAATTGAAGAAGACACAAATAAATGGAAAGATATCACATGTTCATGGATCAGAAGAATTAATATTGTTAAAGTGTCCATGCTACCAGGGCACCTGGGTGGCTCAGTCAGTTAAGCATCCGACTCTTGATCTCAGTTCAGGTCTTGATCTCAGGGTCATGGGTTCGGGCCCCATGTTGGGCTCTGCACTGGTGCAAAGACTACTTTTAAAAAATGCCCATACTGCATCTTTTGGGATGAGCACTGGGTGTTGTATGGAAACCAATTTGACAATAAATTTCATATATTAAAAAAAAATGCCCATACTAACAAAAGCGATCTACAAATTTAGTGTAATCCCTATGGAAATTCCAATGGTAGTTTTCACAGAAATAGAAATAGTGATCCTAAAATACATATGGGACCAAAGACCTCAAAAAGACAATGCAATCCTGAGAAAGAAGAACAAAGCTGGAGGCATCACATTTCCTGATTTCAAACTGTACTAAAAAGCTATAGTAATCAAAACAGTATGTATGGTACTGGCATAAACACAGATACATAGACTTAAAAACCAGAATTGAGAGCCCAGAAATAAACACTTGCATAATACTTGACAAGGGAAGCAAGAATATCCAACAGAGAAAGGCTAGTTTCCTCAGTAAATGGTGCTGGAAAAACTGGGTGTTCACATGCAAAAGAATGAAATTGGACCCTTATCTTCAACAACCTTATGAAAATGAAAGCTAAGACCTTAAACTGTAATGCCTGGAAGAATATAGGAAAAAAGCTCCTGACATTGGTCTTAGCAATAATTGTTTTGATATGACACCAAAGCATAAGCAACAAAAGCAAAAACAAGTGGAACTACATCAAGCTACGAAGTTTCTGGACAGCAAAAGAACTAATCAACAAAATGAAAAAGCAACCTACAGAGGATCAGAGAAAGGGTGGAAAATATTTGTCAATCATATACCTAATAAGTGGTTCATTTCTAAAATATGTAAGGAACTCAAACAACTCCAAAGCAAAAACAAACTGACCAATTAAAAAATGGTCAAAGACCCAGTCACAGAGTCACTGCTCAACAAGGACTCAGAAGCCTCCTCCTTGAGCCTTTTGCTTCCCAAGGCTCCATCCCCACGCCCACCTTCTCCCACCATTTTTCCACTGTTTCCACTGAGGAAAAGGAATCCTATAGAATATCCACTATCCAAAACCTTCACTCTTTTGATCCCTTTACTGATACAAGTAAGGGTGATGATCTGCTTCCTACTGGCACTGAGGATTATATCCTCAGAATTCAACAGAGAGGGGTGCCTGGGTAGCTCAGTCAGGTAAGACACCGACTTGATTTCAGCTCGGGTCATGATCTTAAGGTCCTGGGATAGAGCCACTTGTCAGCTCTGCACTGGGTGTGGAGCCTGCTTAGAATTCTCTCTCTGTGTGTCTCTTTCTCAATAAATAAATAAACATTTAAAAATCTATATTAAAAAGGAATTCAACAGAGCAACAACAGGAAGACCCCTAGTACTGTCTAAGGGATCACTAATGATTATGATGAAAAGAAACTAGTGGGGTGCCTGGGTGGCTCAGTCAGTTGAGCCACCAACATTGGCTCAGGTCATGATCTTGCGGTCTGTGAGTTCAAGCCCTGCATCAGGCTCTGTGCTGACTGCTTGGAGCCTGGAGTCTGCTTCAGGTTCTGTGTCTCCCTCTTCCTCCGTCCCTCCCCCACTCACGCTCTGTCTCTCTCTGTCTCTCAAAAATGAATAAACTTAAAAAATAAAAAATAAATAAAAAGAAACTAATGAAAGCATTTAAGAAGAAATTTGCCTGCAATGGTACTATAAGTGAGCTTCCAGAATATGGAGAAGTAATTCAGCTACTGGGAGACCAGTACAAGTATATATGCCAGTTCCTCCCTCACAGAGATTGGACTGGCTAAGGACGACCAGCTGAAGTTTCATGGGTTTTAAGTGCTTTTGGCTCACTGAAGCTTAAGTGAGGATTTCCTTGCAATGAGCAGAATTTCCCTTCTATCCCATGTCATAAGTTTGAAAACCTCACAGCTTGTATAATGTAACCATTTGGGGTCTGCTTTTAACTTGGACTAGTGTAACTCCTTCATCCGATAAACTGAAAAGAGCCATGCTGTCTAGTCTTGAAGTCCCTCATTTAAACAGAGGTCAAGCAATAGGCGTCTGGCAGTATCTGGCCTGAAACCAAGCAGTAATGTGATGTTTCAGTCAAGCCCAAAGCCCCAAGATCACAGCAGGCTACATCTGGCCAGAAGCTCATCAGCTCTCCCTCTTCAGAGTTCCCTGACCTAAGAGAATGTCACCACCTGAACAGCCCGCGGCAGAGCTGAGAGGACAGGATGAGGTAAGACGTCTGTGGCAGTCGTGCTGCTAGAGGGAGTCCTTGGTAGTCAAAGAAAGATCCCTGGTGTCTCCAACCTGCTGTAGACAGGGCTTAGAGTCACCATCTTCTCTCTAGTGAAGTGTGATAGGACATCTGGCTTGCCACCAAGGTTTTTTTGACCAGACATATCCGTAGCTAATTGACATCCAAACACCAGAATGCGAGGCCAACCTTCTACCAGAGTTAAACTTTTGACAAGGGAACAAATTTCAAACTGATGTATCAGTCATGTAGCTGGCTGTAGACCTTGCAACTTACTAGCAAAAGCTACCCAATGTCATGTGAAGTAACAGGCTGGTTTTTTATTTAACTTTTCTTCAGTTTTAATATTATGTAATGTATTTAACCCCCTACTTAAACAAAACTTGCTTTCAGAAACAAAAAATTAAATTAAAAAATGGCCAGAGAAATGGAGTGTGGAGAAAAGGGAACACTGGTGCACTGTTGGTAGGAATGTAAATTGGTATAGACACTACGAAAAACAGTATCCAAAAATTAAAAATAGAACTACCATATGCTCCAGCAATCCCAACTCTAGGTATATATATATATATATATATATATACACAGGAAATGAAACCACTATCTCAAAGAGAAATCTGCACTCCCATGTTTATTGCAGCATTATTCACAATAGCCAAGATATAGAAATAATCGAAGTGTCTATCAACAGATGAATGGATAAAGATGTGAGATAGATACAGATGTATAGACATACACATAATTGCATATTATTCAGCCATGAGAAAGAAGGAAATCCTGCCATTTGTGATAAGATGGATAAATCTTGAGGGTAATTATGCTAAGTGACATAAGTCAGACAGAGAAAGACAATACCATATGATCTCACTCACATGTGGAATCTAAGAAACACTGAACTCATAAAAACAGAGAGTTGGATGGTACTTGCCAAGGGCCAAGGGACTGAGGAAATGTAGAGATGTTGGTTAGTGGGTATATACTTCTAGTTATAAGATGAATAAATTTCAGGGATCTAAGGTACAGCATGGTCACTGTAGCTAACAATACTGTATTGTATACTTGGACGTTGCTCTGACAGTAGAATCTTAATGTTCTCGCCATAACAACCAAATATGAGGTGATAGATGTGTTAAAAAAACTTATCATGGAAAACACTTTGCGGTATATACATGCTTCAAACCATCACACTGAATACCTTAAACTTCTACAATTTTATATGTCAATGAATAAATTCTGGAAATCTAATGTACAGCATGATGATTACAGTTAACAATACTATATTTTTTACTGAAAGTTGCTAAGAGAGTGAATCTTAATTGTTCTCACCATACGCGCATACATACAAAGACAATTGTGTGATGTGATGGAAATGTTAACTAATTCTACCGTGGTGATTATCTTGCAATATATAAGTGTATCAAATGAACACATTGTATACCTTAAACTCACACAATGCTATTATATAAATTATATCTCAATAAAGCTGGGGGGAAAAAACTCAAAAGATCAGACATGTAAATATTCCTTAGAAGTTACTCCCTCTTCTGTTCAGTTAGTCACTAAGGATGAATATGAATTAAAGGAAAATTTGAATCAAGGAAAAGTGAAGTGGGATTAACTTTTCCTCCCCACCAAAACCTGTTTCCAGGGTGAAGTCTGTGACTTCTATGCCTTTTTGTATTTGCATTTTCACGGTATGCTGTTAGGTACCTTTCCTGGAATTATCCTTCAATGTGTTTATAATGACTGTTCATAGACTGCTTGGAGACTGGTCTAATTAAATATGGCAACTGAAAGAAGCAGGACTTCCCCAACAAAGGACATGTGGCTTTTAGCTGGAGTCTGGGAGACTGTAAGCATTCCGCACTTTGGCCCACCAAAAACTTGGAATGTGCCATTACAATGGCACCACATGAGATGTATTCACTGAATTAACATCTGGGTATGGTTATCAGTTTGTTTTCATCTGGAATATTCATTTTTAAAGTTTGGCCCAAGCTTCCCATTTATTTTTCAGAAGGTATATAAGGTTCCAAATACTTTAAGCAATCCGTGGCAGGCATCAACCTGGCTCAATTTTTGGAAAGGACTCACAACAGAAAAACCCTGTGAGCAAAGTCACATTCACGTAATGCGGGAAGATTGCTGTGGGGAGGGGAATCAGGTTGATACTAATTACATAGCAAGGGTGTTCTTTCTAGAACCCACAAAAGTAAACTTGAATCCAGTTCCAGGAATCCTCGTCGATTTCTGTCATGTAGCCTGACTAACAAGCCATGAATCATGGGAGGGCTACAGCCATGATGATTCTTATCTTTAGCCAGTACGGAACCAATGCTGGTGATAATGAGCAGCCATTTTCAAAGTATATTCCGCAGAAAGTTGATAGGAAATTAATATGGAAAAATAACTTTAAAACATGTCTTGCAGGCAAGTAAGTTTGACAAATGCCAAGTGAAATTGAAGGTAAATGAGTTGTTTGTGACAATATTTTAGAATGTTCAATGGTCTATTGTGCCTCTCCAAACTTATTTGAATATACACTTCCCCCACCCCCCCGACCTGCAAGCCCAAGGATCCTGGCTTCATTTTTCCTTTGCAGTGTGTCTGTTCCCCTGAAGGGCTGATCACCATCCACTCTAACATTCAGCTTTCTCATTTCCAAAATAGAGTAACACTTATTTTTATGGGTTTAATATGGGGATTGAGTAAAAGTTTATATACATATGTATTGCCTTGTAAATGACAAAGTATACAAATGGCTGTTTTCAGGCCTGGGCATATCTGGTGATAAAGACTAATATGTACATATCTCTTCACACCTTTTGATCTGTTTAAACATATCTGTAGCCCTTCCCAGCTTAAAAGCATGAGTATCATATCTTTCTTGGGCAACCTCATCTCTGATTATGCTACTTTGACCTCTGGTTCTTACAATTCTATCCGTGGCCTCATTATTGCATCTGTTGCACCCAATGCTAATATATACATATTCACAGCATTTTCCCAAATGTGAAACTCGGGGGAAACACAGGATTAAACATTGGTCAACAGATGTTACACATTTCATTTCAGCAGGATGTCTCAGAGCCTTCGTTATGTATGGCATTATGCCCTTCTAAGAGGGATCTATAACTTACAGCATATTTTCCAAATTTATTTTACAATGGAACTTCACTTTTCTTGCGGTGTATGTGGGTCCCAGTGGTCTACAGAACACACATTTGGAAATGCTACTGTATAGGCCTGATGGAAATGAAATGCTCCACAGCTAAAGACAAGGAGAATCTCAGAGACCATATCCCCAGTAATCTCACACTGTCCTCTGATACTGATCAGAGGTTAGGAATGATATTTAAGCTTAAGTGTGAAGTTATGGGAGCCAAATGTACCTACAGCACCCAGTTTACTTACATGAGCATAAAAATCATTTTGATAATATCACAGCTAAAAAATTTCACAGACAGCAAAATCTTGAGTAACTTAAATTTTCCTGAATATATTGAATTTTCTGGCTAATTCTAGTTAATTTAGGCTAAAAATATTTATAAAATCTATAGGTATACTTTTGGACTTTGTCAATTCAGTAAGTAAACACAATTGAAGCATGTTTTAATGTTCGAGTTTTTTTATTTGTGCAGAATGTGTATTATCCAGTGATTATAATACCATCCTACACAAGTAGAAGATTCTGGGGTTTTGTCTTCCATCTTTTCTGATCTACAACATGTCCTAGAAGCTTTGTTGTTGTTGTTGTTGTTGTTGTTGTTGTTGTTACATTACCAAAAGTTTGTTTTCTGGACATATGCATTGTATCTTAGGGTTTTAGGAAGGCCAATAATTATCTTAACACCCATATTCTATTAGTAATAATTATAAATTAAAAATTTTTTTAATATTTATTTATTGTTGAGAGAGTATGAGCGTGGGAGGGGCAGAAAGAGGAGGGAAACAGAGGATCCGAAGCAGGCTCCATGCAGACAGCACAGAGCCCAACGTGGGGCTCGAACTCATAAACCGAGAGATCATGACCTGAGCCGAAGCCAGGCGCTCAACCGACTGAGCCACCAGGTGCTCCGATAATTATAACTTTTTAAGCTAACAACTTAACGGAAGCAATTTTCCATTCCAGAAACAATTCATATTCTATTATTAATAAAACTGCAACATTGATGATCTTTGTATAGGGTAGCTACACCACAAGACCCTCCTCTTCTCTCACTACACCCCAAAACCATAGATGACAGGGGACAGGCTGAATATCAGTCCCAAGCTTGGCCAATCAGATTCCTTCTTGTTGGAATTTGGAAATGGAATATACAATTTTGAGTGCCTGCACTTTATTTATTTTGGGTCAAGGTGGTATTTATTTTGGGTCAAGGGAAGCCATAGTTCCATAAGCCAATGAGAACAAGTGATTTATCTATTATGACACAGGTTCAACCACCACAATAAAGACAAAAATAAAATAGCTTAAATTAGATAGAAGATCTTGTTTTTCTCTCCCAGGTAATAGTTGGAACAAAAATTGTCCACACTTGATATAGCAAAACCTCATTGCTGGGGACACAGGCTCCTTGGAGTTTGTGGCCTCATCCTTAGGGTTGCGTGGTCCAAAATAGCTCCCTACCATATACATCCATCAGAAGAAGGATGGAGTAAGGAACATGCCCCCTTAGGGTCACAAAGTTGCATACAACACTTCCACATCAAACCAGAAGTTGGTCACATGGCCACACCCAGTTGCAAGAGTGTCTAGAAAATATTATCTTTTGCTGGAAGGCCATGAGTTCACCTCAGTGCTAGGGTTCTGTTATTAAAAGGAAAAAAGAAAAATGGATGTTGGAGATTCTGTGATTTCCCAGTTCCTGGACACCCATCTGTCCTTACTGCAATAGAAATTAGGTTCTATGAAATTCTTCTGTAGCCTTTCAACAAGCCCTATTGTTTCTAGAGCTGGATTGACTTGGTTATTTTTCTTGCAACTGAAACAATGCAGATAACATTTATTGCATTTATTGAGCACTCACAATGTGCCAAGGGCTTTATGTGGATTATCTCATTTAAACATCGTAGCAATCCTACTAGGTAATTACTGTTTTTTCTCAGTTTTACACCTGAGGAAAATAAAAGGCTTGGGAAGGTGTCACAGATAGCAGGTGGCAGAAAATCATTTGAACCTGAATCTTAAGCCTTGCCCCATGTTGCTGCTCTTCATCACCACCAAGGTCAGGCATGAACATGTGCACCTACAGGGTGAGGCCAGGGCAGGGCTGGGGCCTGGGCCTGAGCTGACTCACTAAAATGAGGCAGGTACCAAGGAATCACATGCAGCAATGTGACCTGGGAAGGAGCTCGGCAGGAGGCAGAAACTTAGTGTCTGGGATGAGCAGTTGAGTACGTTAATCTGAATTGTTGGGGGTGTCCACTGGGCACAAGGATGATGGATCCTGAAGCAGGCAGGCAGGCTGGCAGATGGACAGGAGTGGATAAGCTCATCAATAGGATTCCTCAACACTAACATTAGAACCCTGAGAAGAGCTGTTACAGACCCCATGTTTGTGTCCTTCCCAAATTCATATGTTGAAACCCTAACCCCAGTGACGGTATTCAGAGATGGGGCCTTTGGGAGGAAATTAAGTCATGAGAGTGTGGCTCTTATGATGGGATTAGTGCCCTCTCAGAAGAGGCACGAGAGAGCTTGCCTCTCTGCTCTCCACCAGGTGAAGATGCAAGGATGCTGCCATCAGCAAACCAGGAACAGGCCATCACCAAGAACCCTTTGTGGCCTTCAGAACTGTGAGAAACAAGAGTCTGCTGCTTAAGGCACCCAGTCTGTGGTAACTTGGTACAACAGCCCAAACAGCCTGAGACAAGGGCCTCTTAAAGGCCTGGCAGAGACTGCCAACTAGACAGTCCTTTATCCCTTCCAGGGAAAGGAAGGGCTCCACTTAGCATGTTAACTGCATCCTGATTGATTGCAGTTTTGTGCTGAGCACACTCACCTCTGACTCCTGAGAGAGGTCTGACCCGATGACTCATTGCCTAGAGGCTTGTCTATCATGACACCTTCTGTCCTTGTGTGGCTCAAACAACATGGAACCAGTGCTGCTGTTGGAATTAAAGCAAGGACAGGATTACTGGAGAAGATGGCGGCATAGGAGGACGCTGAGCTCACCTCGTCCTGCTGATTGCTTAGATTCCACCCACATCTTCCTAAATAACCCAGAAAACCACCAGAAGACTAGCAGAACGGAGTCTCTGGAGCCAAGTGCAGACAAGAGGCCCATGGAAGAGGGTAGGAAGGGCGGAGGGTGGTGCGTGCCACACAGACTGGTGGTAGGGAGCCGGGGCGGTGGAGGGGCAGCCCCCCGGCAAGGGAGAGCCACCAAGTCAGACTTGCAAAAGCAGAGGGGCTGGACGGAGTGTGTTCTGACAGCCAGCAGGACTTAACATCTGGAATGTTATAAGTCAACAGCTCTGCTCAGAGAGCAGGAGGGCAAGAGGACACCGGCAGAGAGAGGTGTTGAGTTCTGGAAGACAGAGCTCAGCTTGGCGGATAACAAAGGCGCTCGCCAGCGCCATCTCCCTCTCCCATCCCCCAGCAAAAATTCCAAAGGGAACCAGTTCACCGAACTTGCTCACACCATGCAAACACCCAACTCTGTGCTTCTGTGGATCCATCCCTCTGACGGGTCAGCCTCCCTCCCAGTGCTGCAGGGCCCCTCCCACAGGGGACTACCGATGGCAAAGTGAGCTGAGCCTGCCCTTCCCACCCCTGTGCAACTTGCGGATCCACCCTGGCTAATACGCCAGATCCCATCGAAGTAGCACCACAAGCCTGGCAGTATGCAAATAGCCCAGACAGGGGCCACACCATTCCACAGTGAGTCCTGCCCCTGGGAGAGGGGAAGATAAGGTACACACCAGTCTGACTGTGGCCTCAGTGGTGGCCTGTGGACAGACATCAGGTCTGACTTCAGCCCCGCCCTCAAACACAAGTTACTCCAGACAGCACAGGGGAAGTGCCCTGCAGTTTGGAACCACTCCAGGAACTACCCAAAATGATGAAACAGAAGAATTTTCCTCAAAAGAAACTCCAGGAAGTAGAGACAGCTAATGACTTGATCAAAAATGATTTAAGCAATATAACAGAACAAGAATTTAGAATAATAGTCATAAAATTAATCGCTGGGCTTGAAAAAAAGTATAGAGGACACGAGACAATCTATTGCTACAGAGATCAAGGGACTAAGAAATAGTCGTGAGGAGCTAAAAAATGCTATAAATGAGATGCAAAATAAAATGGAGACAACCACAGCTCAGATTGAAGAGGCAGAGGAGAGAATAGGTGAATTAGAAGATAAAATTATGAAAAAAGAGGCAGCTGAGAAAAAGAGAGATAAAAAAATCCAGGAGTATGAGGGGAGAATTAGAGAACTAAGTGATGCAATCAAATGCAACAATATCCATATAATAGGAATTCCAGAAGAGGAAGAGAGAGAGAAAGGGGCTGAAGGTGTACTTGAACAAATCATAGCTGAGAACTTCCCTGATCTGGGGAAGGGAAAAGGCATTGAAACCCAAAAGGCACAAAGAACTCCCTTCAGATGTAACTTGAATCGATCTTCTGCATGGCATATCATAGTGAAACTGGCAAATACAAGGATAAAGAGAAAATTCTGAAAGCAGCTAGAGATAAACATGCTCTAACATATAAAGGGAGGCCAATAAGACTAGTGACAGACCTATCTACTGAAACTTGGCAGGCCAGAAAGGAATAGCAGGAAATCTTCAATGTGATGAACAGAAAAAATGTGCAGCCGAGAATCCTTTATCCAGCAAGTCTGCCATTCAGAATAGAAGCAGAGATAAAGGTTTTCCCAAACAAATAAAAACTGAAGGAATTCGTCACCACTAAACCAGCCCTACAAGAGACCCTAAGGGGGATTTTGTGAGTGAAATGTTACAAGGACCACAAAGTGCCAGAGACATCACTACAAGCATGAAACCTACAGACATCACAATGACTCTAAACCCATACCTTTCTATAATAACACTGAATGTAAATGGACTAAATGCTCCAACCAAAAGACATAGGGTATCAGAATGGATAAAAAAACAAGACCCATCTATTTTCTGTCTACAAGAGACTCAGTTTAGACCTGAAGACACCTTCAGAATGAAAGTGAGGGGATGGAGAACTATCTATCATGCTATTGGAAGTCAAAAGAAAGCTGGAGTAGCCATACTCACATCAGACAAACTAGACTATAAATTAAAGGCCATAACAAGAGATGAAGAAGGGCGTTATATAATAATTACAGGGTCTATCCATCAGGAGGAGCTAACAATTATAAATGTCTATGTGCCAAATACAGGAACCCCCAAATATATAAAGCAATTAATGACAAACATAAGCAACCTTATTGATAAGAATGTGGTAATTGCAGAGGACTTTAATACGCCACTTAAAGTAATGGATAGATCATCTAGACACAGGATCAATAAAGAAATAAGGGCCCTGAATGATACATTGGAACAGATGGACTTGACAGATATATTTAGAACTCTGCAATCCAAAGCAACAGAATATACTTTTTTCTCAAGTGCACATGGAACATTCTCCAAGATAGATCACATACTGGGTCACAAAACAGCCCTTCATAAGTATAAAAGAATTGAGATCATACCATGCATACTTTCAGATCACAATGCTATGAAGCTTGAAATCAACCACAGGAAAAAGTGTGGAAAGGCTCCAAAAGCATGGAGGTTAAAGAACACCCTACTAAAGAATGAATGGGTCAACCAGGCAATTAGAGAAGAAATTAAAAAATATATGGAAACGAATGAAAATGAAAATACCCCAATCCAAACACTTTGGGATGCAGCAAAGGCAGTCCTGAGAGGAAAATACATTGCAATCCAGGCCTATCTCAAGAAACAAGAAAAATCCCAAATACAAAATCTAACAGCACACCTAAAGGAAATAGAAGCAGAAGAGCAAAGACACCCCAAACCCAGCAGAAGAAGAGAAATAATAAAGATCAGAGCAGAAATAAACAAAATAGAATCTAAAAAAACTGTAGAGCAGGTCAATGAAACCAAGAGTTGGTTTTTTGAAAAAATAAACAAAATTGATAAACCTCTAGCCAGGCTTCCAAAAAAGAAAAGGGAGATGACCCAAATAGATAAAATCATGAATGAAAATGGAATTATAACAACCAACCCCTCAGAAATACAAGCAATTGTCAGGGAATACTATGAAAACTTATATGCCAACAAAATGGACAACCTGGAAGAAATGGACAAATTCCTAAGCACCCACACACTTCCAAAACTCAAACAGGAAGAAATAGAAAAGTTGAACAGACCCATAAGCAGTGAAGAAATTGAATCAGTTATCAAATATCTCCCAACAAATAAAAGTCCAGGACCAGATGGCTTCCCAGGGGAATTCTACCAGACATTTAAAGCAGAGATAATACCCATCCTTCTCAAGCTGTTCCAAAAAATAGAAAGGGAAGGAAAACTTCCAGACTCATTCTATGAAGCCAGCATTACTTTGATTCGTAAACCAAGTAGAGACCCAGCAAAAAAAGAGAACTACAGGCCAATATCCCTGATGAATATGGATGCAAAAATTCTCAATAAGATACTAGCAAATTGAATTCAACAGCATATAAAAAGAATTATTCACCATGATCAAGTGGGATTCATTCCTGGGCTGCAGGGCTGGTTCAACATTCGCAAATAAATCAATGTGATACATCGCATTAATAAAAGAAAAGTAAAAACCATATGATCCTGTCAATCGATGCATAAAAAGCATTTGACAAAATTCAGCATCCTTTCTTAATAAAAACCCTCGAGAAAGTCAGGATAGAAGGAACATACTTAAACATAATAAAAGCCATTTATGAAAATCCCACAGCTAATATCATCCTCAATGGGGGAAAACTGAGAGTTTTCCCCCCGAGATCAGGAACACGACAGGGATGTCCACTCTCACCGCTGTTGTTTAACATAGTGTTAGAAGTGCTAGATCAGACAACAAAAGGAAATCAAAGGCATCAAAATTGGCAAAGATGAGTCAAGCTTTCATTTTTTGCAGATGACATGATACTATACATGGAAAACCCGACAGACTCCACCACAAGTCTGCTAGAACTGATACATGAATTCAGCAAAGTCGCAGGATACAAAATGAATGTACAGAAATCAGTTACACTTTTATATACTGATAATGAAGCAACAGAAAGACAAATAAAAAAACTGATCCCATTCACAATTGCACCAAGAAGCATAAAATACCTAGGAACAAACCTAACCAAAGATGTAAAAGATCTGTATGCTAAAAACTATAGAAAGTTTATGAAGGAAATTGAAGAAGATATAAAGAAATGGAAAAACATTCCGTGCTCATGGATTGGAAGAATAAATATTGTTAAAATGTCAATACTACCCAAAACAATCTACACATTCAATGCAATCCCAGTCAAAATTGCACCAGCATTCTTCTTGATGCTAGAACAAGCAATCCTAAAATTTGTATGGAACCACAAAAGACCCTGAATAGCCAAATATGGAAGAAGAAAACCAAAGTGGGAGGCATCACAATCCCAGACTTTAGCCTCTACTACAAAGCTGTAATCATCAAGACAGCATGGTATTGGCACAAAAACAGACACATAGACCAATGGAATACAATAGAGACTCCAGAATTGGACCCACAAATGTATGGCCAACTAAACTTTGACAAAACAGGAAAGAATATCCAATGGAAAAAAGACAGCCTCTTTAACAAATGGTGCTGGGAGAACTGGACAGCAACATGCAGAAGAATGAAACTAGACCACTTTCTTACACCATTCACAGAAATAAACTCAAAATGTATGAAGGACCTGAATGAGAGACAGGAAACCATCAAAACCCTAGAGGAGAAAGCAGGAAAACACCTCTCTGACCTCAGTCTCAGCAATTTCTTACTTGACACATCCCCAAAGGTAAGGGAATTAAAAGCAAAAATGAACTATTGGGACCTCATCAAGATAAAAACTTCTGCACTGCAAAGGAAACCATCAACAAAACTAAAAGGCAACCAACAGTATGGGAAAAGATATTTGCAAATGACATATCAGACAAGGGCTAGTATCCAAAAGAACGCACCAAATTCCACACCCGAAAAACAAATAATCCAGTGAAGAATGGGCAGAAGACATGAATAGACACTTCTCTAAAGAAGACATCCTGATGGCCAACAGGCACATGAAAAGATGCTCAACGTCACTCTTCATCAAGGAAATACAAATCAAAACCACACTCAGATACCACCTCACACCAGTCAGAATGGCTAAAATGAACAAATCAGGAGACTACAGATGCTGGAGAGGATGTGGAGAAACGGGAACCCTCTTGCACTGTTGGTGGGAATGCAAATGGGTACAACCGCTCTGGAAAACAGTGTGGAGGTTCCTCAAAACATTAAAAATAGATCTACCCTATGACACAGCAATAGCTCTGCTAGGAATTTACCTAAAGGATACAGGAGTGCTGATGCATAGGGGCACTTGTACCCCAATGTTTATAGCAGCACTCTCAACAATAGCCAAATTGTGGAAAGAGCCTAAATGTCCATCAACTGATGAATGAATAAAGAAATTGTGGTTTATATACACAATGGAATACTATGTGGCAATGAGAAAGAATGAAATATGGCCTTTTGTAGCAACGTGGATGGAACTGGAGAGTGTGATGCTAAGTGAAATAAGTCATACAGAGAAAGACAGATACCATATGTTTTCACTCTTATGTGCATCCTGAGAAACTTAACAGAAGACATGGGGGAGGTGAAGGAAAAAAAAAGGTTAGAGAGGGAGGGAGCCAAAACACAGGAGACTCTTAAAAACTGAGAACAAACTGAGTGTTGATGGGGGGTGGGTTGGACTATTGAGGAGGGCAACTGTTGGGATGAGCACTGGGTGTTGTATGGAACCCAATTTGACAATAAATTTCATATTTTAAAAAAATAAAAAATAAAGCAAGGACAACTTCCACAAAGCAGCTCATATGACTCAACAGGAGAAGGTGCTTTGGATAAAAGGTCTTCTCCCTGGCTCTGACCAGTAAGCAGACAACACACACCCTAATTAATATAGCATCAAAATGAACTGTGCTTACCTTTTCATAGAATAATTGGATGACTCTCGATGACATCTTGAGTTTAAGGAATGAAAGTTCCAGGAATCACAGATTCTAGAGGTGGTACACCTGAGAGGAATCACATGAATTGATCTAAAAGCAAAAATTCTGAAGTTTCCAAAGAGAGATGAGTCAACTTAGTTTCAAATCATTCAGATTGCCAATCTTCTTTCTGTATTATTTCTACCATTTTTCTGCTGGACTCAGAGGTTTCTTGCCTTCCCAGCTGCACATGTGTCTCTAACAGCAGATGCCAGCTCAATATATTCAGAAATAAGTAGCATTTTCTTCTTTTTAAATTTTTTAATGTTTATTTTTTTAGAGAGAGAAAGGGACAGAGCATGAACAGGGGATGGGCAGAGAGAGAGGGACACACAGAATCTGAAGCAGGCTCCAGTCTCTGAGCAGCAGAGCCCAACATGGGGCTCAAACTCACGAACTGTGAGATCACGACCTGAGCCTAAGTCGGGTACTTAACCAGCTGAGCCAACCAGGTGCCCTATAAATAAGTGGCTTCTAGTAGAATTCTGGAATCATAGAAATCAGACTCCCAAGGGTTTTCTAACAAGTCTTGGACCTAATATTTGCCACTGTATCTTCCTGCATGTAGAAGGGGTTCCAGGGTGGGGTAGAGAAGATATTTTCTTCTACTGGCAGGCTAGAGAGATAGGAAAAGATGAAAGGGGCATACTCCTTTCACAAATGAAATTAAGATCCTTGAGTGATTAGATCATAGGAGAAGCCTGGGATGCAAGAAATAATTAAAGAGGATAAAACCTCAGAGAACTAACTATGATAACTTCCATAGGGACAGCCCAATCTAGGATACTACCAAGAGACAGAGAACTATTAAGATTTATTAATAACATTCATTAATAAGATTAATTAATTTTTTTTGTAAAATTTGGGTCAGTAGTTCTCAACCTTGACTCTGTACATTAGCATTCCAATGCCCAGGCTGCAATGGAGCCAATTAAGTAGAAGCCTCTGGGGGTGGAACCCAGCCCTCAGTTGTTTAAAAATCTCCCCAGCTGAGTCCAATGTGCAACCAAAACCGAGAACCACTGATTTGAGCAAGATTTGAGAAAGAAAGCTTGAGAAGATCAGCACATGTTATTTGGAGCATTTAGGTGAGTTTCATATTCAAGAGTTAGTTGCGGGGATAGGGTGCCTGGGTGGCTCCTTCAGTTAAGCGTCTGACTTCAGCTCAAGTCATGATCTCACAGTTGGTGAGTTGAAGCCCCGCACTGGGCACTGTGCTGATAGCTCAGAGCCTGGAGCCTGTGTCTTCGGATTCTGTGTCTCCCTCTGTCTCTACCCTTCCCCTGCTCACACTCTGTCTCTCTCTCTCTCAAAATTAAATAAAACGTTAAAAAAAAATTAGTTGGGGAAGGTGGAAGTATTGATGTCTCCAAGGAAACATACCAGGTACAAGTGAGACCTGGCAGATGGGAAGCAGCAGATAACAAGAGATCTAGGTCTCAGAAGTAAAAATCTAGGTCCGTGGGGTTTGTTTAAACAATGGAGGTTCTCAGGGGACCCAGAACTGGCTGACTTCATCTCTTCCTCACTGTGGTGCCCGCTTACTGCAGAATCTCAAGGACTGTGTCAGACTGGATCACAGCTAGTGGAGACGGGCAAGAACCAGCCTCAGAAGCAGATGAAGATTTTACACAGGCAGCTGAAAGGAGTAGGGAAATGAAGCTTTATGGAATATCCCACTACTACAGAGAAAGATGTAGTTAGTAGAGGGGCCCAGTGATTCTGTTGCTATTAAATCTGGTAAGTTACTCAAGGCCTAGACTAGTTAAAAGATGAGACAAAATGGCCAACAAGCACATGAAAAGATGCTCAGGACCACTAGCCATTGGGGAAGTGCAAATCAAAACTACAAGGAGATATCACCCTGCCCCCATTACGATGGCTACTGTCAAAAACAAACAAAACAAAAGTGTTGGCAAGCATGTGGAGAAATGGGAACTCTTGCGCACTGCAGGAGGGAATGCAAAAGGTGCAGCAGCTTGGGAGAACAGTATGGAGGTTTCTCAAAAAATTAAAACTAGTACTGCATGATCCAGCAATTTCACTTCTGGGGATATACTCAAAAAATAAAAATTGAAAGCAGGGCTTTGGAGAGATATATGTACATCCATAGCAGCGTTATTCACAATAACCCAAAGGTGGAGACAATCCAAATGCCCGTTGATGGATGAACGGATAAACGAAATGTGGTCTGTACACACAGTAGAATATTGTTCCGCCATAAAAAGCGAAGGAAGTTCTGACACACGCTGCAACATGGATGAACGTTGAGGACATTATGCTAAGTGAAATAACCTAGTCTTAAAAAGACCAACTTGTATGATTACCTGGTTAAAATGGTAAATTTTGGATTACGTGTATTTTGCCACGGTGAAAAATAAAAATTATATATAACCAGATATTTTTAGGTTAGAAAAAGCAAGGTGTAGTACTGTTTATATTATGATGCAAATACTTTCGGCCAAGGAAGAGGAATGAAAGTTCGTATAATCTCTTATTTCTTGCTGTATTTGTGTGTATACATATTTCTGTGTGTGTGTGTATGTGTGTGCGTGTGTATATGTGTATGTACTTGTATTCATACCAAGAACCAGTGGGAAAATAAACAAAATGAATAAAATGGGATGAAGGGAAGAGAGATTGAGACTTCTTGTGACACCGTTGTAATAGTTTTGACTTTTGAGTCAAGTAAATGTATGGCCTATTAAAAATTATATTGTTAAAATAATAAATCTAAGGACGGGCAAAGCCAAAGACAGAGAAGAGGCAGTGGAGCAAGGGTTGATCCTCTGTGGGCCTCTTGGGGCCTAATATTTAATAGACACATCAACAGTGGCTTTCTTCCAAGTGTCTGTGGTACCCATTTGTCTTTGGCTGAGACGAATGTGAGATTAAAGGGAAACTCTCCTAGGAGACAGCATGCAAAGGCGTGAGAATTGCAGAGCTGGAGGCAGGGGAGTGCCAGCCTGCCTGGGGCTGCATGAGGCCCAGCATCTTGCTGAGGATGGAGGAATCCATGGGATTAGGGCCTGGAAATGTTCCCACTGAGCTGCATATTACATCTGAAGGGAACCACAGTCCCAGGAGGGAGTGAAGGCCATGTCACCCTGGAGGAGCAGAGAACATAGGACTCAAAGGGGAAAGAGCAAAAAATAAGCTGTAAGCTAAATAAGCTAGATTCAAAGAGGAAGAATCCTGGAGTGTCTCAAATGCCACTCTTTGCGAAAGAAGTTAATGTACATCGAGTCCTCTCTCCCCATACTGAAATGTAGTGTCCCCAACTAACACCTTGATGCACCAGCTTTCCCTGTGGAGACTCAGTTTACAAACTGTACACTCACTCTGGACCCCAGCTCAGCTTGACCAGCATCCCGGCAGGCTTGAAACCACGGATGTCTTCTCTATTTCCCTCTCCTTCTACACCCAGGCAATGCTAATTCATCACTTTGGTCTTTGGTTGGCAAAGCAAAGTGGGTCTGGTTAGGGGAATATTATTTTTCCTGGAAAACTGTCCCGTGTAGCACACATTCTTGTTGGATACATTTCCAGAACCAGTATTGTTAGGTCAAAGTATACGTGCATTTAAGATTCTGATGGATATTGCCAAATTGTCTCCTAAAGAGGCCATTCAATTTTCACTCTCAGCAACAGTGCATTTTGAGGGTCTGTTCTATCATGTTCTTGCCAGCACTGTATACAATCAGACTTTTCTATATTTGCCAAACTACTAGGGGAGAATGTGATCTCATAACTCTTATATTTGAGTAGAGTTAGCCATTTATATTCGTATTTATGTATCTATTTATTTATTTAGAGTGTATTCATGTTAACGGGGACGGGGTAGAAAGAGAGGGAGAGAGAATCCCAAGGAGACTCTGTGCTGTCAGTGCAGAGCCTGAAGAACTGAGCCGAAGTCAAGAGTTGGACACTTAATGAACTGAGCCACCCAGATGCCCCAGCCATTTATATTCGAATGTGAATTGTATTTTCTGGTCCGTTAAGAACATTTTAGCCTTTGCCATTATAATATTTTCCCCAATTTGTCTTTTGACTCTGTGGTAGTTTTTGTGATGAGCAGGTGTTTGTCTGTCTTTCCTTCATGATTCTTATATTTTGTATCTTGCTTAGAAAGGCTTTTCCCACTCTAAAATTATATTTTAAAAACTCATCTCTTGGGGCGCCTGGGTGGCGCAGTCGGTTAAGCGCCCGACTTCAGCCAGGTCACGATCTTGCGGTCCGTGAGTTCGAGCCCCGCGTCAGGCTCTGGGCTGATGGCTCAGAGCCTGGAGCCTGTTTCCGATTCTGTGTCTCTCTCTCTCTCTGCCCCTCCCCCGTTCATGCTCTGTCTCTCTCTGTCCCAAAAAATAAATAAACGTTGAAAAAAAAAAAAAAACTCATCTCTTGGATTGTCATGCTTTTTCAGTTTTGCTTTTGGTAAGGTGCCTTAACAGAATCTTATTTTTAGGTAAGGCAGGCTTCCGCCAGTTGAAATAATGAGAACATTTTATAAAACTGGGCATATTTCTTGTATAGCTGTTCCCCCCAAGAAGTTATGGCTCTGGTTTCACGTCTCTAGGGGAATTTTCAAGTATTTCTCATAATTGTGACCTAAAAATACATCTATAGAAATACTGCTACCTCCGCGCATATGCACAACTGAGTTTTTATGCCTTGGGCAGCCTGCATTCTGTTCTGGCACCCAGAGATTGTTTTTACAGTCTTAACAACGGTTTCCAGTAAACAGATTACATTGCGTGGGAGAACCAAATTTGAAAGGGGCCCCAGTTGAACTTCCATTATTTGTCAATTATTAGCATGAAGCTACTTAAAGGTTTCATGTGACAAGTCTTTAATACCATGGGCTAGAAGATGTCCATTAAGGAAGAATTGTCCTAAAGGGTTTCATTCAGAAACATTAAGAAATGTTTCCAAAGCAATGGTTTCATCAACTTCAAAGTAAGGCCAACTTATAACTTACCTACTTATGTGATTTGGAGAGTCTCCCAGAACTATTCTAATCCCTACCTCTAAGAGGAATACTCCCAGTGTTTTATCCTTAGGGACTAAAACAGAAAACATACTTGATACTGCATCTTGGTGGTGAAAATTCCAGAATTCGTGGTAGGAACACAACCCTCCATATAAATATATTTCCAAGGATCTCCACCACCAATCAGTTCAAGAAATATCAATAAGGAGCAAAATGTTCTCTTTCATATCTCCACTGTCCCCTGTACCTACCAGGGGCTGGACAGCAGTGAGATGATCCTGCCAAGGAACAGGAAACAGAGAAAATGGAAAGACCATAAAAAGCTATTGTTCCTCAAAGCCATAAACTGTAAAGTCATTCTGTTCCTCCCCAACCCCTAGCCCATGAAGATGATGAAATCTGGATTCCACTCTCCAAAACACCCCACCTCTGCTTCTTCTGCCCCTCAGAGCCTCAAAAACACGTCTGCATGTGATCATACATGTTTTTAATCACCAGCACCTGGAAACATAATGTTTCCCAAGCAGGGTAACCAGACTCAGCAAATAAGAATGGAAGGTGCTCAGTTAACTCTGAATTTCAGATAAACAATTAATAATATTTAATATAAGAACATCCTATGCCATGTTTGGGACTCAGACTAAAAATTTTCATCGTTATCTGCAATTCAAATTTAGCTGATGTCCTATATCTTATATAACAACTCTACTCCCAAGGCAGCCACCTTAGAACAGTTAAATGAATAAAAATTCTTTCTCATAATGAAATAAAAATCTGTCTTCTACCCATTGGTGGTCCTTCAGATATTTAAAGAAAGCTGAGGAAGCACTAAAGTCAGACAGCTTAGGTTGAGTTTTGTTACTTTGTGACCTTGGGCAGTTTCTTTAACCTCTGTGTTTTCCATCTCCAAAATGAGATAATATTACCTGCCTTACAGGGAAACCGTTATTATTGTAGCTCTTAAAAGCCCCAAATAATGTCGTTCAGCCTAGTCAAAGTGATGGTTGGAATCAGCCACAATTCTGAGTAATGTTAATGGAAATTTAGAGAAGACTGTTTTCACTAGGGTAAAACACTAAGATTGCTGTTAACCTGTCCTGGAGGATGAAGGGGGATATCAGTTGGAGAATGTTTAGAACAGTTAGAGGATGCTTAACTGATGATTACTCTCTCTATATTCTGTATCCAGTCATCATGACACTGGCTCCTAGGTCTGTTGTCTCAAAAGTACAAAGAGCAGCTGCATAGTATTCACAGGTGTCAATAGTTATTTCTGAACTACAATAACTGTGATCTTGAGAGACTATATTCATCATAGAGAATAAATGTTAGTTGTTGGAAAACAATTGTTGTCAGTCCATGTAATAATTTAAGTGAATTTTTTCATCAAAGTTGTGCTAAGTAACCTATTAACTATGATTTCACTGATCTGTTATAATCAAAGTAATTAGCATACAAACTGTGCAGATTCTCCTGCAAAAAGAAATTTCTTTGGAATAATTAACTTGAAGGAATTTATATTAAGCACACAATATAAACTCTTATTCTTCCATATTATTACAGCCTTTTCCAATAGGGTTCTATGCTGTATCCTAGTCCCTTACCTGAAGCTGCCCACGTTAAGATGTGCCACAATGAAGCAGGACTTTCTCCTCTCTTGTGCTGGGCCTTATATTTCCAGTAATAAAGCTGAAGATCATTTGAAACATCACCAACTGACTTCCACAGAGCTGTCAGTTACTCAGTTACAACCACTTTTTGTTCTTCTATATGCTATGGATAAATTTCTTATATTTTGCATTTGGTTTCTTTGTTCCTAAATTCATAAAACTTGCTAAATTGTAGCTTTGATTTGTAGGTGGAAATCTAGCATATCCAGATTGTTTTTGTACTCTTCTAAACCTTTATCTACCATATATTTACTTTTTTGTTGTCATTGGTCACAAAGCAACATGCTTTTTTTTAATCTATGTATTTGTTTTTAAAAATATTTTGTGATTTAGAAACTCAAGCTTTGAGGCAGGAAGACTGAGGAATTTTAGGTTTAAAGCTAAAAGAGATTCCTTCTGTGTTGCAGTATATCAGAGGGAAGGGGTTTTTCTTACCACCAGTTGCTTGGTAACTAACATTCAGGTCAATTAACAGACATGCGTGACCAGATGGCTAATCACTCTAGTGTATCTACCTAACAGGGAGGCCATACAAGGGAGGTAATAAAGATGATAACAGGTCTTTGCAATATTCTGAGCTTAGTAGAAAAGCAGATCAGCTTTATTTTGCATTTTCAAACATGTGTTCTAGAATCAGGTGATCATTTTTCCTTAATATTTGTCCACAAATCTGTTAGTAGATACACGTCACATAGTTCAGTTCTGGCATTTAAAGTTCTATATATAGGTTTGGAACAGCTTTCTATCTGGCAGTGGGGAAGAAAAGGGACTTCTCTCCAAAGGCCATCCTTGATCTTAAGAGACCTAAGCCCGACATACCAAAGAGAAGAGGCAACTATAAGCCAAGATCACTGATTCTTGGCACAGAAGATGGACTCTTCCATCCAGTTGGAGCCATAATTCAGCTTAATCCTAAACACGTTTATATATTATCCTCTAAAGCTAAGGATTTCCTTGCAAAGCTGAGCACAAATTGTGCATTTTGAATATACATCATAGTGTAAAAGGACCACATTCCTTGCTGCTTCCCAATTGTCGTTTTCTGCCTTTCTCTCTCTCTCTTTTTGCCTTTCTCTTTCTAATCTTTCCCCACATTTAGCTGTCAGGTAATTAATGTTTGTATGAACCAGGTGAATTCTGTTTTTTAAAATGTTTTACTTTTTTGTTGGCAGGAGAAGCAGGATGGGGAATAATATGTTTTTAGTTTAGTTTTTTTTTTTTTTAAGTTCCTAAAGTACTCAAATTAAGAACAGATAAAGCAAGAAACTGATTAATAAGATGTGGGCCAGGACACGAACAATAACGCCAAGAAATAACCACTCACACAGTAGCTTGGTATAATACATGGGCTTTGGGTTCAACCAGAACTGGCTAGTAAACATGGATTCTTCTACTTATTAACTAGGTGATTTTGAGCATGTAATTCTCAGAGCCTCAGCTCACTCCCCATTCCTTTCATACCACTACTATCTGCCAACAGCCTTGTGAGGGTGGGAGGAGTCAAACTCCAACATGGCTCTAATATTCCTTTAGCTTTTCCCTAGAAAAGCAGCAGCTAGGGGAATTGGTACAGCAGCTAGGGGAGAGGATGGAGCTTGCTTGGATCTATTGATCCAGTTGTTCTGGAACATGTACATGTAGGAAACGTTTAATCATCAGACACTAGCTATATGAGCTATGTCTTCAGAGATCCAGAGAGTCCAAGGACATTTCTTATGCCTTGATATATTGAAAGACCCCAACCAAAACATTTTCTTACGCTTGCATTAAAAACCTGTGTGATATGCCTAAAATGGCATGACATGATAAGGTAATAATTAAAGAGCTAAAAGAAAAAAAAAGTAATAGAAGTAATAACAAGTAATAGAAGTAATAAAAACTAAAGAATAGCTCTGTCCCCTGAAAACCAATGTATGTGTTTGGTATGAAAAGTGCTATCTGGATTGTCTCTGGGTTAACAATAACTCAGAGGCAAGCTGGCATATACCTACTGTGAAAAACTCTAGTGTTGCTTCATTCTACATGACATTTCTTGGATAAACATTGGTTTGAAGTTCACAAAACTGTGCCTGCTCTTGAGGTGTTTTGTGCACTTCAGTTTTCTAGACAATGCTATGAAGCCATTCCTCTGAATATGAAAGTGATCCTACTGGCACCAAGCAAATGTCAAACCACACTGAGACATGTATACAAGGAGGGAGGGCCCATAAGAGCATGTTTTATCTTTTGCCAAACTTTCCCCTGCTTCACAAAAGAGTATGTGTCTTTTAAACTGCATACGCTGCAAATGTAAGATCCCTTGGAAAAAAAAAATTTGAACGAGGTACTAACTACGACCAACTAGTTAATTCCTTGGAGCTCTAGGCCAGCAGAGGAACATTTAGGTGCCAGTGACAAGCACATATTCCCAGCCATGAACATTGGGTGTTCTCCAGTAGAGCAAATCTAATGTATCCATAGAACAGCAACCTAGAGCCTCCAGAGTTACAAAGGAAGGGGAATTAAGAAGAAGGAAATTGAGGCAAGGCAACATTTAACCAAGGGGTGAGGTGGGTTCTAGTGAGTTGCCAGCCTAGAGTCTTCACTCCATCAATCCTCTCATTGTATTTGAAGAATGTTCATTAACTTCCCAGTGCCTCTCCATTGTCCCTATTAGGGAGCCACTCATGTCCATTTGTACTCTACCCTGTTTTTGTTGTTGAAAATGTCAGATAACACTCCTGTGGCCTGGGATAAATAATCTTTGCCTGGATGATTGTCTTATTTATTTCCCAATATGACACTTTTTAAGAAAGTGAAGCTTTGGAGAAACATTCCTCTTCCAAACTAGACTATGTTGAATCGGCAATTGAATTTTGATATGTCATACTCTTCACGTGTGATGAAAAGGACTTTGAGATTTTTTAGAGATTTTAAAACCCGTTTCTTCATTACATAAGTGGGTCAAGAGATTAGAATACAGCTTTTATGATTTAGTATGATGGTAGGCAGCCTTCAAAGATGGCCTTCAGTGATCCCTGCCTCCTGGTAGTCATGCTCTTGAGTGTGGGCTGGACCTAGTGATTTGTTTCTAATAACATATGGCAAAAGTAGATAGGATGTCATTTCTGTGTTAGGTCATGGAGAGTGTGACTTCATCTTGTTGGACTTTATTGGCCTTTTTAGCTTGCATACTTTGATGAAGCAAGCTGTTGTGTTGGAGGGGCACACATGGCAAGAAACTGAGGGTGGCCTCTAGCCTGGCAGCTAGCGAGGAACAGAGTCCCTTAGTCCAACAGTCTATGAGTTAACTTGACAACAAACTAACCAACCAATGAGTGAACTTGAGAGTGGATCATGTCCCAAATCAACTGTGACACTGATGAATGAGGCCCCAGTGGGAACCTTGACCGTAGTCTCATAAGAGATCATGAAAGCAGAGGAGCCAGTTAAGACTCATACAGATTCTTGGTTACAGAAACTCTGAGATATATTGTTTGAAATCACCCAGTTTTAGGGAAATCATTGTCCATAAAAGGAAAGCAATATAGGTATCATTCTATTTCTACTTCTAAAGACTAAAATACAGATAAACAACTCAAGCGTCTTTGACTTTTTTTAGTTTAAGTATGTAACTAAGGATACCAACCAGAAAGTACAATATGACTTCAAAAATTTTAAACAAAATAACAACTACCTACAAAATTTATCAGTAACTTATTCTGAGTAGTGGGGTGATTAGCAATTTTATTTTCCTCTTTGTACCTTTGTGCATTTACTAAACTTTCTACAGTTAACAAACATAGCTTTATAATAGAAGTTGATAATGAAACATATCACTAAATGTGTAAGAATCCCACTTCCAAAATGCAGTCAATATAAATCAAAGGATTGTACTAAACAAAATTATTCACTGAATTAACTACCTTTTATACACGGTTCGACAAAAGCAAAGGATTCTGACACTTTTATATAAACTGACATTTAAAAGATGCATTTTCAGAGTAGGGTGAGAGCCAGATGAGCAAAAGAACATATGCGTGAAAGTACCAACATAATCTGAAATATATTTAAGTGATAGATCCAGGATAAATGCCTAGGACCACCTTGTAAAGCCCTATTGTCAAACTAAGTAAAAAATGAAGCAGGAAAATCTGAATGTACATCATTCCTTACATATCTTAATTAGATATTTTTTGTTTAGGTCACATTATATATGTTTCCACACCTGAAGTTAATTTTTGAAAAACACTTGCCTTGAGAATACTATACCATGACATGGTGAATGAAGAGTTACAATATTTATCCACATATATTTTCAATGAACTTAAACAAAAGGCAGAATATTCAAAAGTTTAATTCAGGTAAGGCATTTAGATTACTTATCTGGCAGCAAGAAGAATCAGGGCTCTGGTAACTAAGCGATGAATTAACTTTACAGGGAAACATTTTACGCATCTTGTAGTGGTTGGAGGGAAAAGGGATGTTAAATATTAGCTATCTCAAAACAGACCATCTTCCTCAGCAAGCCAATTTTAAAAGGTTGCTACTTTTTTTGGAACTAGATAATTTGATGAGACATGAAACAATAGAAAATTAGTCTAGTTATGGAACACAAGACATTTCCAACACTCCAATTATCTTAAGATGAAGTTTGCTGCTCTGGAAAATCCAGATGTGGTGTGGCTTCCTGAGAGAGGTCACGATCGTGTCTTCTTTATGAAGGTGCCATCTTTAGAAAAGAATGTGTAGGCCCTGACATAATGGTGATGTGTAGTGGAATGACTATTGGTCTCAGTATGAAAATATTTATCTACTCATGTTCTAGCTGTGTAAGCTTGGAAAAACAACCCCCCTTCTAGCTTCATTCAAATTATTCATTAAATGCAAATAGTACTTATCTCCTATTTCAATGACTGGTTGAGAACCTCAGTAAGATATTTATTTATGTTAAGAGCTTTACAGACCAAAGTTGACATACAAATGTTAAGACTAAAAGAATCAATATGGGCATAATCAAGTATCTGAAGAAGCAAAAGATTTCCCAGGAGAAACAACTCCAAATTAATCACTGATGAGACACTGTAAATTTTTTTAATGTTTATTTATATTTGAGAGAGAGAGAGAGAGAGAGAGAGAGAGAGAGAGAGAATGAGCAGGGAAAGAGCAGAGAGAGAGAGGGATGGAGACAGAATGTGAAGCAGGGTCCAGGCTGTGATCTGTCAGCACAGAGCCCAATATGGGGCTCAAACTCACGAGCCATGAAATTATGACCTGAGCCGAAGTCGGACGCTTAACAGACTGAGCCACTCAGGCCCCCCCATGATGGGATACTATATAGTTTATATCTGAAGACATTGCTTCAAACCTATTCTATTTCCCTGAATTGACTGGTCAATTCCCAAATAGGCATATTGTGACTAAATTGTTGACCAGATCGTATTTCCACAACTGCTTATTTTTGAAACAAACTTTTCTACACTAGTAATTAAAAACACAATTATGTTATGTTCTGGTCAGTCCTCCTTCTGAAAGGCCATCTTGCTTCTTTCAGAAACCTAGTCTTTATGGCAGTTCATTTTTAATTCTTGCCTACAGCCAGATCTAACAAGTATGTATCAACATACTACACTCCTGAGGCCAGAGACTTTTGCCTTCTTAAAAAGCCACAGCTATGCACACACACACCAACACACACCAGCCTACTTGGGGCTTTGAAGCATGACCTAGCTCAGTTGGAAGGCAGTATCTTCCACCCATTCCTCAAATCTAGGAGGTGACTATTATTGTGTTCTACATGCAGATTCTGCCATAAGCACAATAAAAATCAAGATGTGGAAGAGCTGAGACTAATTTTTAACAAAATACTGAGGCCACCAAAATTCACATTCATGTAACCCTTAGACAATGCCCCAGATATAAATCACTCGTGGTCATACATGTGCTCCTGTGTGCTCATTCGTACTGCTCTAGCCTCCTACCACCCTGATCCAAACTCCACTCATGGTGTGCCTTCCTCCCAAACTCTTTCCTGTGGCAATCCTACAACCTGATTCTGAGGTAAAAACCCAGCCTCTGCCCTCTGTTTCCTTCCATTGCTCAAACCCTTTGCTCTTCCTGTTGAACCTGACTGGAAGGAGCCCAGCTGTAGATTAACCTTCTGTCCCCTCTGTTCCTATACTACGTTGCACCCTGTAGATCAGGGTAACTATAAACCCATGGTCTCAGCTACTTTGAATCTTCTCTGCTCAACTCCAAAACCTTAACCTATAACCTTTTCCTTAACCCCAGGCAGGACACTGTATTTTCTAATTTGCTGAGAGAAATAAGCCAGTGCAGGGTAACTCCCTTAACTTCTCTTATCCCATTTTAATCACTCTTTCTTCACCTCAAAAAGGCATGTCCTTCCCCATGAGGCCAATTTCTCCAACATGATGATGTCTGGAGAAGACATGGGAAGTAAGGCAATAAACAGGCACTGGTTGTAGTAAGACAGGTGAGAGGTAACAAGGGCCAGAAGGAAACTGTGGCTTTGGAAATATTGATGTGTTCCTCCCCCTCCCCAACCCTGAATTTTTGGAGACTAGCTAAGCAGGGCTACAACCACAGATAACCACTAGCAAAGGCATGTATCTTTGCTTAACTAGGAGCAGAGGAGAAAGGAACTGTAGAACATACTTCTACCCTGTGGAAAAATGGGCGAGTAGTGGCAGAAGAAAATAGTGTAGAACAGTGATCTCTAAAGCAGGTTGTACACAAGGTGACCGCAGGGGATGTGGGAAAATAAGATATCTATTTCGAATTTCATTTTGTTTAAAAGAAAGAGGAGGAAACTAACCTTCACGAACATTTACGTTGTCTATTTCAAATATGTACATATACCTGTATTGATGTTGTTAAAGATAGATCATACTCTAAGATTCTGTTGAGTCTTACAAAATTAGCTAATGATAAAATACATGCAAAAAATACCTTGGAAGAAATTAACATGCATATATTGGAAGGGTTTGTTCAAAAAACTTTTATTGATAGAAATATGCCATCAAAGAGGGCTGGAGACTACGGGCATGGAAGTTAGAGTATAAGGCCCTGGGAACTAAATAGCCTAGTCTTTGCCCTGGGGTAAAAGTAGTTATATGTTAGTAATATTCTAAACGAATGGTTTGTTTTTAGGTGAGGATAACTTTTGAAATCTTCTTAATCTCTATTTTATTCTCATATCCTATGCAGTCTTTTAATTTCAAATAATGGAGTATAATAGAAGTGTGGTAAAACAATACAAAATCCCTTTGAACACATTGTGCTTTGCATATAGTCTTAGCATGTTGGAAGCAGAAAGAATTCCGTTTTTGTCATCCTTCATCCTAACTAGATAGCCAACATTTCCATAGGCTCTGAAATTACATAAAATCAACCCAAGTTTTAGAATTCGGTAGGTTGTCAGATTTTTGTCATATGAACTATTTCTTGCACAAACGTGTTACCCATGACTCTATTCTCTTCCCAGTAGATTTTGATAAGCATGAAGTCAATCCCTAACATGACTGAAGGGAACTTATTAAAGTACTTAAAGACAAAGTGTCCATCCTTGCCTTCTTTGTGGGACCCCCAAAGGTAAGTCACGGCCAAGTGGCAGTGTCATCAGATACACACACAACAGCTTGGGCACTTGTACTGTTGGGTGGTTATCTGCTCACCCAATCGACAATAAAGCACATGCATTTCAAAGCATCTTGTCAAAAAAGGAGTAAATCATTGCACTACATTACAGTTTCCCTTGTAAATGCTGAAAGCAAGTTTTACATGGATAAAAAAAAGGGGGGGGCAACATCCTTTCCTAGTCTCTCCTCCTTTTCAGCTTTACAGGTCAATTCCTGACAGTCACAGGGCACCTCCCAAGCCCTTCCACCAGCATGTGCCATAAAAGGAACCAGATCTGATATTTGGCCAGGCCCATCTAGTTCTGCACTGAAATCAAAGAGGATGCTCCATTATTTCAAAACAAGGTAGCAGTACATCAGAACTAGTAAGTTTTGATTTTTTTAAGACAAAAAAAGCTACTCCATGGTTCCCTAGTGCTTAAGAACTACTATTTAAACAAGCAGACCTTTAGGCCAAGGGGGCTCTAATGTCTTAATGGCCTAACTTCGCAAACCAAAGTTTAAGCCTGTAAATGCCTCAACGTTAAAAATCAAAATACCTTGGGATGCCCAGGTGGCTCAGTCAGTTAAGTCTGGCTTTGGCTCAGGTCATGATCTCACCGTTCATGGGTTTGGGCCCCACGTTGGGCTCTGTGCTGACAGCTCAGAGCCTAGACCCCACTTTGAGTTCTGTGTCTCCCTCTCTCTCTACCCCTCCCCCCACTCATGCTGTTTCTGTCTCTCAAAAATAAATAAAACATTAAAAAATTTTAAAAAATCAAAATACCAAGGACAACCAATTACAAACGGCCAACCAGGGCTTAAGCTATAGTCAATCAATAATTTCCTTACTTTCCTTCCTTCCTCGCTTTTGTCTACTCTCTATCTCTCCCGAGCTCCTGTCAGTGGAGCACTCCCAACCACTTCCAGTTTGGTGCTGATTCCAATAGATTTTTGCTCAAATAAACCCCTACATTGTTTTTAAAAAGTTTATTTCTGAGAGTGAGAGTGCCCAAGTGGGGGAGCAGAGAGAGAGAGGGAGAGAGAGAATCCCAAGCAGGCTCCACACTGTCAACTCAGAGGCCAACACAGGGCTTGAACTCACAGACCGTGAGATAGTAACCTGAGCAGAAATCAAGAGCCAGACACTTAACCAACTAAGCCACCCAGGCACCACAAAACTCCTAAAGGTTTTATAAAACTCCTAAAAGTTTTATAAAAATTCCTCAGTTTGTGGCACCTGAGTGGCTCAGTTAGCTAAGCGTCTGACTCTTTGTTTCAGCTTAGGTCAGGATCTCATGGCTCCTGAAATCGAGCCTTACGTCGGGCTCTGCACTGACAGCTGGGAACCTATTGGGGATTCTTTCTCTCTCTGTGCCCCTCCCTCACTCATGCTCTCTCTCAAAATACATAAATATTTTTTAAAAATTCATTTATCTTTTAACAGAACCAAACTTTTAAGATTTTTAGAGTTGATGGGGCACCTGGGTGGCTCAGTCCATTAAGTGTCCGACTTCGGCTCAGGTCATGATCTCGTGGTTCAGGAGTTCAAGCCCCACAAAGACTCTGTGCTGACAGGTCAGAGCCTGGAGCCTGCTTCAGATTGTCTCCCTCTCTCTCTACCCCTCCCTCACTTGCGCTCTCTCAAAAATAAATATTAAAAAAAAAGATTTTTAGAGTTGAGATTCATTTCAATGTCATGGTTTTTTTGTGTTTTTTTTAAGTTTATTTATTTTTGAGACAGAGAGAGAGACAGAGCATGAACGGGGGAGGGGCAGAGAGAGAGAGAGAGACACAGAATCCGAAGCAGGCTCTAGGCTCTGAGCCGTCAGCCCAGAGCCTGACGCGGGGCTCGAACTCACGGACCGCGAGATCGTGACCTGAGCCGAAGTCGGACACTTAACCGACTGAGCCACCCAGGCGCCCCTCAATGTCATGTTTTTAAAAAAAAAAAAGAGAGAAAAATGGAAGAAGAGACAAGGAAAAGGAAGAAGGTGTGTGTGTAGGGAAAGAGGTGTGTCTGCTACATTCCCTGAAATTTATGGGAGGACTCTTCAGAAGTCAACCTGTGGGTAAAGGATTAGTTCAAGAGGAAACAAAGATCAGGCATCAAAGTTTGAAAAGCTCCCCATGAGGGCAACTGCTGATAACTAGGAGCAGTTCCGTAAGAATTCTCTGAAGTATTTTAAACCACTTGTCTTTCTTCAAAAGCTTATTTAACTTATAAAAAAGAGAGAGAGAGAGAGAGGGAGCAAAATCCCCAGGTCTTTAACAGGGGTGGCATTCAAAGAGGCTAAGATAAAAAACATTCCTTTAAATTTGTCTTTGAAGTAGAAATGTGATCACACGCAAATCACCGAAGGAATAAGGACAATTCCCACTGCTTTCTCAGATGACACGTTTATAAATGCATGAATGACAACACGTGATATGTTAGGTTAGGATTACCCTTTTCTATCATGGACTCCCACCTGAGACCCATGCTTGGAGAGAAAAGGAACTACTATCACTTAAAAGCGGCACCTAATTTCTGTTAGTGGAGACTCCAGGCCCTTCTCTGTTGGCCTCTGTGAACAAGGCCAAGCAGGGAAAACATAATACTACCCCCTTGAGCCTCAACAACACTTGCTGAGATAAATTTATGGAGTTCTGGGGAGAGTCATAACCTGTCACGCCCTAATCAGGATTGGCCATTCTTCTAATGGCCATTTTTTGTATTTAGGAAAATTTGATCACTCGATTTTTAAATGTACACAGGCCAGAAAAATATCACTATATTGCCTTAATAATAAAATCAGCACCCTGTCACACATCCGCTGGTTTTAATTCACGTTTTTTAGTGATTTGAGTGACTTGCTTGTTGATGAACTGTTTCCCCCTTGAATAGAAGACAGCAAGGAACCTACAGCCTCAGGGGAACACAGGAGCTTGCACACGGTTGGTACTAGAAATATTTGTAGAATACTGAATATATGTTAATGTCATTCTTAGTACATACCTTATTGTGTCCCTGTGTTTTGATGCCCCCCAAACTTACCCTGTCACCTTATTAGTAAAAATACATCAGACGTACAACCTTTATTCAAAACAAACAAACGATAGAAAAAGTTCTTTAAATAATCAGGTATTCCACATGTTCAAGTGAATAGGTTTTATTAAATGCATACTAATATCTTTCTATAGTATGTGAGTATACATAATAAATTAAAATGTATATATTTATTAAATATAGATATAATACCAGAACATGATTATTTCAGATGAGAAATCAAAATAAACCCATTTTTAAGTATCTTTTGGTCACTCCAAATTGATATTGCTCATAAAAAAATACACGGATTTTCCCTGGGGAAAAAAATTAATTCCATAGCAATGTAGTTAAGGGACATGTTTTATTTCATAGCTTTCTGCAAGCAAAATTGCTTTGATACAAAATGAGTTCAATGATACAGGTGCTACTGTCCACTCAAGCAAAAGAAAACCTCACATTTATATGAATGCACTTTATAATTATATTCTTACAGTATAATAGGTCTAATATCCGGGACGCCTCTGGCCTCATGTGAAGCGATGGCACAGAAATGCTGTAAGGTTCTCGAATGTCATAGCACTGGCAAGTGCCTAAAGTAACTTCCTGTGAGTTCTCTGTCAGACACTGCTTAAAGAACTGTACGTGGTTGTGTTCGTCTGTCTGCCCTCCCCCTTTTAGTTTACATTTTAATGATCTCAAAATGTATGCCCGGTGTGTGTCTTTTGGCTTCTCAGAGTGTCTACAAAAGCAAGAAAATGTCATGAGGTATCCTTAACGTTAGCTGCGGCTGTCGTGCTGTGGCTGTCGGAGAGGATGAGGACTTACCTGTAGGTACAGTCACCGATTCTAGTGTGTGCTCCACACCTTACAGTGCGGAAATGTTAGTGCATGTTAGACTCTTTCCTCCCCCTCACATATGATGTGACTTTAATCCCCAGAATATCTGACAAGAAATTATACAGATAAAATAAGAAGACAAATACACAAATAAGGCCATCTGCAGAATTTTAAACTCAACTCCTTGCAATTATTTCACAATAATTTCTACATCATATTTTACATCTTTCAAACTTAAATAATAAACGCTCAAGGAAGGGCCGCGGTGGAACCAATTGCACTATCTCTTTGAGGACTTGTCCAATTTGCTGGCAGGTGATTTCCTCTGGGGCGTGGGGATTTTGGAAGGCTTGGCTGTGGATGGCCGAGAACCTGCTCGGGGCGTAGGCCTGTGTGTCTGGGGGACAGTCTCCACGTCTGAGCACACAGACTGGATTTCCGAAATGTCAAAGTCTGACGCATCACTGCCTCGGCGGCTGCTGGCCCTGCTGCCAGCTTTGCTTCCGGCTCGGCTTCCTGGTCGGCTGGGAGTCTTCTTGGGATCTGAGGAGAGAGGACGGAGTTGAACCACCCTCATTCCCGGGTCCATCGACAACACATTCTTGAAACCTAATGCCACCTTTAATCTCAACACATTTTCTTGTCACCTAGCAGGCACTCAGCAGACACTTGTGGATTCGTGGCCTTTCTGCATTCCACTAGGGTCGGTAGCCTCACTCTAAGTCGATGTAATATACAAAAAGGTAGGCTTACAGACAAAAGGTAGGTTTGGGCTTAGACAGGATTCCATTTCCTACAAACAGATATAAGGAATATACCTAGAATTTAACATTACGCTTTCCAAAGTTTAACATGTGTACCTAGGGATGTGTGCAGGGCAGACATGGGGCAAACGCTTTACCCGAGGATAAGTAATTTGAAGCACAGAGGAATTTAAAAGAGAAGTCTTGAAATTTTAAAGAAACTTCATGCTTGCTGAGCCCACAACCCCAGGGACCAGGTTCACTATTCTGTGAAGAAGCAGGACTAGCATGGGTGTAAGGCCCAGTCCAGTTGGGTTTTTCCAACCACCCAAAATGGAGCCCAGGAAACTTGTAAGCAGACAGAAGAGCCAAGAGCTTCCAGCGTAAAGGGATCGGATACTGCTCTAGTTTTTTTTATGCTCATCTTCCTTTGGTACTTTCCAAAAGGGATTTTCTTGTCATTTATCCCCTACTGTTGTTGGAGGACAGGGCTATGTGTCGTTTTGAAAGAATACAGCACTGTCAATTTGTTATTTCATCCGCCATGAAGAAGAACAGGGACTTTCACCTTCAGATCATACCGCAAAAAGCTATCACAGAAAGAGCCACATCACACTTACCAGCAAACTGTGTTCGGACTCTGGCGGCTGCGGTGGTTATCAAGCCACTGTCGTCCCCAGAGTGGAAGCCTTTCCCTGATAAATATCCTGGAAGTCGAAGCTTGCTTCCTTGTATTGGTGTTCCCTGTATTTAATCAGTGAAAGGACATTTCAAGAAATCGTTCCTGTTCCACGATATTCCACTGACACCACGTTACAGATTGGTGGAAGCCCCTGCACTGGGCCTCCTCAGGAGGGGGAGTGGGAGAGGCTTTTCGATTAGATGTGGCATGGGGTTCTCTCCACTTGCTTCTTCCCACTCATTCCTTATTCCCTCCCTGAGTTAAAAAGGAATTCATATGGAAGAGAAAACACAGAAATAGAGCTCCCCAAAGGATAGCAAGATAGCAAGGGAAAAAAAAAGGCAAATTAAACCGTGAGCATATTAGTATCTTTCAGGTTGTCAGTGAACATTATGGAGTTAGAAGAGTCTTGCCAGAAAGGTTGGGAGTACATGGTACAGAGAGAGAACCGGACTCTGAAAAAGCTGTGCTTGGATATTCTGGTGCCTCCAATGCTTTTAGGGAACCATCCAGAAATAAAACTGACAGAACAATAAGTAAATGATGCCTCAACAGTCTTCATTTAAACAAACTTAACTGCAAAAAAGAGGCAGTGACATTTTACAACTTGGTACCACATCACTTCATCTACTTTCATTTCCTTCTATGGTCTTTACGCAGGAGACACGTGGGCAACACTTAGGGAAAATTCTTTAAAAATTCTTACAGGAGTTCACAGAGAATGCCTAAAGCAATCACAATCATGAGATTTTATTATAAGCCTAAAATCACTGCATTTTTTCCAGACCACTACAACATTCTGAAAATTTCCCCAAAGTTAACAAAATAAGCAAATCTCCCATGAAGTATAAGGGATGTCACTTGCCTCAATGAACTCACAGGGAGCTGCTCAGAGGAAATGAACCTGTACAAATTATGTGGGCATTTTTTATTTTTATTTATTTTTATTTGTTTATTTAATATGAAATTTATTGTCAAATTGGTTTCCATACAACACCCAGTGCTCATCCCAACAGGTGTATATGGGCATTTTTTAAATAAAATTTTTTTTTTTTTCTAAAAACAGAGTGAGCAAACATGAGTGGGCAGGAGGGGCAAAGGGAGAGAGAATCTTAAGCAGGCTCCATGCTTAGTGCAGAGTCCAATGTGGGGCTTGATCCCACGACCCTGGAATCATGACCTGAGCTGAAATCAAGAGTCAGACGCTCAACCAACTGAGCCACCCAGGCACCCCATGTGTCCATTTTTTTTTAAAATTAGTTTTTCTCATATTAGTTGTAAATGTGTAATGAAGTGTATGTAAGACATTTTGATATATTAGAGTTGCAATTTAATATAAATGTAATATTCAAAATTCATTTACATATGTATTCTATACATACATTTAAGGACAGAATTAATATGTGATTTGTATATGTATATAACTTAACTCTTTGGGGCGCCTGGGTGGCTCAGTAGGTTGAGCATCAGACTCCTGATTTTGGCTCAGGTCATGATCTCACAGATTGTGAACTGAGCCCTGTGATGGGCTCCATGTTGACAGTGCAGAGCCTGCTTGGGATTCTCTATCTGCCCCTCCCCTACTCGCTCTCTCTCAAAATAAACATTAAAAAAAACCTTAACTTTTCAAAATACTTTCATCCATGTAAGGATAATTAATCCTTACATTCCCCTAATCACAACTTTTTTGGCAAATGTGAAAAATGAGGGCCTGAGGAGGGCAGTGATCTGCCCAAGATCTGACAACTTTCATCTAGTTAAATTCCTAAGTTTAAAAGAATCTTGACAACCCACAAAAGAGTGAGGACCCCCAAATTATGAAACATATCACCCAAGGTGGCAGAATTCATTGCCATGTAAAATCATTCTTCTCGGAAGGCCTTGACTGCTCTTATTTTAGGGTCACCAACCCTACCTAGGATTCTCACAGACCCCTCCATAGAGGTATATACCTTAGTTGTTTTCTCTCTTCGGTTGTTTTGTCTAATGAGGCTATTTGAAACGAAACATAGTTTTATAGTAGTTAAAATAACATACTTAAACTCTAATCTGGGGGAATCTCTAGTTTTAAAAAAATTGGAACATAGCAGCATAGCCCTAAATATTTAAAACATACATGTTGCTTGAGGCCTCTTGAACTGTTCTCAGTTTTTGTTACACTAGATTCACCATAAGTGACAGGGTGGAAATGAAGGGTCAGGGAATGAGGAAGAATTGAAGAATGGGTTGTTTCTGCCTCAATTCTACCATTACCAGTAATGACATTTTGAATCATGAGAGTAATGAAATTTTCTCTGCTTACCTCTTACTACTGATATGAGGATTAAATAGTAGATTAGAAAGTGTTTTGAAAAGCATACAGGGCTTTTTACAGGTACTATATATCACTTTCATAAAAGGGTCCTGGACTTCATTTCAAGCAAAGTTATTTAGGGACATCACCCCAATTATTGTACCTCTAATCAAGTATGTGATCATTTGATACCTATGTGTGTGTCATTTTACAGAGAACTTTCTTTCAAATATATTTGGTTGATTTCCACTTGAATGAAATGGTCTGATATATGAGCTAATTGGGCACATTTTACATGACCTAAATGTCTTATCTCCATAAATCCTGCCATATAAAAAGCTGAAGCACACTTAAATAATAATCCTTAAAGTCTAATAAAGACACATACCTATTGAAAATGCCAGATAACTTTTTTCATACCTAAGCCACCCCCCGCCACTGAAAACTAAAAGGCTTATGTCTTACCCACCCAGTGTTCTTGTGCAGAAATAAATGTAGCATACATTTGGAAGGACCTTGCTCACAGTCTACACTTAATAAATATTCTTTTAAGCAAATACTTGTAAATGACATTGCCTCTCACTCTCACCTGAAGGGGTATTGTTGCATTTCTTGCCCAAATAATGTCTAGAAGCACAAGCATACCATGAGCTCTAAAAGAAACTTGACATAAGTCTAATATAATCTCCTGTATTTCACTCTCCCAAGAGAGAAAAGACACTCTCATGTCTTCCCAGAAATGCAGAGTTGTTTATTATTTTATAGAAGTCTGTAAAAAGACGTGGTATTATCAAAAGTGCATGTGTTAAGGGAGAGGTAAAGCAATGTTAGTGGGTGACAGTTTCAATTAAAGAAGACTGTTAGACTAGAATCTGGGCCTTACGATACCTCTGCAGACGGCACGGAAAAGTCTGAGCACTCTGCTGGTTTACAAGGAGTTGACATTTTGCTGTTTGTCAACCATGGTTTACCATAATTGCGTGTTAAAGGATGGAGAATCTGTATGGAACAATGGCAAATCAAATGTAAAGGACAGCAGATAAAAAACAAACCACAGAAAGAGATATTCATAGCAAAGAGTAATGTTTCACAGTAAGAATGATAACGATTAAAAATAAGTGGAAAGATTGGATGGCAAATTATATACATCAAAAAAATAAAATAAAAAAAATAAAGCTTTATTTAAAAAGAAAAACCAACCTGAAAGGTAACCAAAGCCTCTAAATAGACAGCCTCCATATGGGCCACAAGGCAAAAGCACATATGTAGATACATGTTTTTAAATCCTTCGTGCATCATATTGTGAGAAGGGATACAAATGGAGAAGGCAGGTCCTTCAAATGCTGGGGTCCCAAAACATTCAAAAGTATACCGGAGACAGTGACTGCATGGGAGAAAGACAACCTTTCCCAGCTGAGTCCTACCTTGGGTGTGCTGGTGGCAGGGACCTGTGGAGAGGCCGCCTGGCCAGCCTGACTGGACACAGACGTTGAGCGGTTGGGTGAAGCTCCTCGTGACGAAGGCCTCGATCTTCGGCCCCGGGGCCGGAAGGCTGCCATACCCTGACTGGCACCATCTGCTAAAATGAACTTCTCTCGAAGTTCCATGTTTGTCCTTCCTTTGGCTGGATTACGTGGCACACAACGAGGTACACAAGCAAAAGAGGAAGGGGGAGAAAAAAAGAGATGCTCAATCAATTTATGGGAAGAATAACCAGCTGGCACCACAGATTAAGTTGAGGATTTCAAGAACATCTTTTTGCCATGCCAACTCCAACTCAGCATAACAAAAAGTTAAATGCATTCCTTTACAATGCATTCCTTTTGGATACAAGTAAGTTTGGGAAAGAAAAAAAAACAGTGTGTTTATTCTAACACTAGACACCAGCAAGAATAACCACTATTAAAGAAAGAGTCAGCATGAAAATGGAAAGCTCATGCTAAAATATTGTTAATCCACCAGCTACTGATGCCCACATGGTTTCATCGCCCTTTCTGCACACTGAGAAGACAAGCCAGTAAGGCGGGGACTGTGTCTTTTGCATGTACTACTGAGGTAAGGAGAATGCCAGTTTTTTAACACTGGAATTAATTAAACAATAGAATTACACAGAATGAGAGATGGCTTGTTAATCATGATGACAACATATAAACTCTCAAGTTCTTCACTTAAATGAGGCAACTAGTATTTTTATTTTATGCCTCCAAAAAGTCTGTTTAACCAACATGCAAATAACAAACACCAGACCCAAGGATAGGAGATAATCAGTGATGCAACACTCATACAAACACATATGCACACGGAGAACACTCCACAAGAACCCAATGAGCAACGTGTTAGCATGTGTTTGATCACTTACAGAACACCTACGTGTGCAACACACCGGAAGTGTGTCAACGGTTCAGAATTTAAATTTGGAAGCACCAGCTCAGTTGGATATGAGTTAAGCCATACGCGATGGATGAAGCGTGTTATCTTAAAACAAATGATTAAAGCGAGAATGTAAAAGTAGGAAAGAGAAAAGGTAAGAGGGGAGAGGCAAAGAGAGGGGTTGCCAACCTATAGTAGGCTGAGTAGTAGTAATTGAAGAGTTTGATTCCGAACGTAACATTTTACTCCCATGATGATGAACTAGAAAAAATGACACAGGATACCAATCACATTAAAGAATACTGTTAGCAAGAGAAGAAACAAAGTACAGTAGTTGAATATGCAAAGGGTGCTCAGATCCGGCTTATAGCACACATTTTAGAAGAAAAGTTGCATCAGGAAAAGAAGCACTCTGAGATTTGACTCCATAAGAAAAACCTATTTGGAAGACTTGGCCGCAGCCACGACAGCCTCTCTAAGCAACTCGACAGGATGCTACACATTCTCATTTCTTTGTTTCATAAATGAAGGTACATTACTTCAGGCTGCATTTACTAAGAAAGGGAGTTTTTGTTATTTTGCCCCTTTTTGGGGTGTATCTGTAACTTGCAAAGAGCAGAGCTACCTGTAGGGTTGTATGCTGATCGAAGGTGCCCTTGGCAGAGCAGGGCTCACTCTGATACACCTGTGCATCCAGGTGCCAGCACTAAATTAACAAACAGGCCCCACCGGAAGAACCCCGGCCTCCCGCAGGGTAGCCTATCAGTATCAGCACAAACATTTGTGGTTGTTTGTTTAAGAGGAGTAAAATGAGCTCACAGGTTAAAGAAAATCACAGAATTTTATTGTTTCCTTTTTTCAAAGAAAAATGGACCTACTAAGTAAAGGGGACCTAACTAGAGACTGCAATCAAATGACCAGTTGTAAGGTAAATCAGTTAAGAATTCCAAAATCGACTATGGGATCTGAAAGATAAGGAAAATTAAAAGATAATCAAGGACTCTGTGGCTGGTAGATATGGAGTGAGCTATACAGTAGCATATGTTTATATTTTTAATGTGCTAACCTACAGCTTCCAAGTAAGCGTCAAGTTAGCAGTTGATAATTAATTTTTAAATGTTTAGGTATTACTTTCCTTACCTTCCCCCAATTTAAAGGAAAAAAAACCTTTCACTTTTAAACTTTTACTATCCAGCATGTTCAGTCTTCTTCACCTCAGTTTCCTTTCATTTTACTTTGCTATTTAATGACAGATGAACTCTTTTCCCTAGTTGATGTAATTACTGACTTTGAAAATTGCATATGGGAGCATTTCATTAAAAAATGAATACATCTACTCTAGTATTTCCTGTCTATCACTCTCATAATTATCCAGAAGAAGTAAGAAAAAAAAATGAGAAGAACATGGTTTACATGATTGCCGAAAGTTCTTTGGGAACTTTAGGCTGACAGAGACCAATGTGAAATGTTCATTATCGTAATAAATAACCAAAATTAGACCCAGCATGTTTTTGATGCTGGGAAGTAATACAAAATTGGTATACTTTCATGGTATTATTATCATAACATAGCATCTCCTTACCCCTGCAAGGATCATTTTTCACCAAGAACTCATCAAGCGCCATCCATCCGCCTCCAACACGAACCATTACGGTACTTCGTAGGATTCGAACGAGCCTCAGCTGCTGGGAGTCCCCAAACTGTGAAGATGAAAGACAGAACCTCTAATTGTCAACAGTAAGGCTAAACACCTAAGGATTATATGCAATCTGCAGTAGCTTAAGCAACCAACTTAAATTTCTTGCTTAGTTCACAGCGATTAGTAAAATCTCATAAAAAGGGGTTTGAAATGATCTGCGTTAGACTGCTGCATGCTGATTTAGCCCAAAGGAAACAGTTTGAAAAAAGCTACCAAGGTTATCAAGTGTAATATTGAAGCTTTGTTCCAGAAATGAATTTTCTTTATGATAGAAACATTAGTAAGGCAGTAATTGAAAGATGTTTCTAGAAATTAAACACAGACATCAAAATAAGCACTGGCCCACCTGCCAGGGCTTATACAAAATAAGATTCTAAAGAAAGTTTAGTAAACTCTGATTCTTCTTCATTAAAACTTTCTCTTATACTAAAACTATTTTCCACTGAAATCTGCAGGAATAATCTCCATAAGCTCATTCGGTTTTCCCTAAGAGCAGTTTTGACTTTAGAGAGATAAAGCAGTAAATGAACATGACCAGCAAAAATTTCACAGTCAACTAAAATTTCTGGATCACTAATGATCTGGTAAACCAATCTGTCAAAGGCTGGATTAGTGTGCCATTTTGGATTACTGTAATATTAGAACAGCCAGTGACACATTATTAGTGATACAGCTTTCGAATCTAAAAGGCTTTGTCTTAGAGCTGTTTGTACCATAATTACTGACACTAATATGCAATTGTGTTCTTACCCTTTCAATGGATTTCCAATCACTTGGATATGCTACAAATTCTGCAAGTCTGGAATAACCGTCTAGAGTACAGATAGTTTTTGATCCTAAGATTTGTTTTGAAAGCCCATGAGAAATAATTTTATACTTCGAAATCATTTCTAATAGGCTCATGTTCAGCTTGTAAAAATCACCATACTGATTTTCATGGTTGCCAACTCAACAGATACCATAGCAAAATGAACAGTCAAGTAAACATAGTTTCTTTTAAAGGCAGGTAAGATGCAATTGTGACTTTGACTATTTGTCTGGACTCATGATGGGTAAACAGAAAACTTCACTTTAAATAGAAAACAATCTGCTGCTTTTCAATATGCTTTAACATTGAGTTTCAGGAATAGAACCTAAAACAAAGCCAACCCATGACCCTGAAACTCAAAAGGACCTGGAAAGCATGTAAAATGCACCAGCAGGAACTCAGGCGTTTTACATCAACCCTTTTTATACTGCTATTTCTAAAAGTAGTCCATTTTCAAGCCTTGAGATTTAAACTCTCTTATAATTGAACCGGTTCCTGAAATGTAAATTAAAATTTTGAAATTAAAATATATATTTATTTTGTTAGAAAAAAATTTGGTGCTGCTAATAAGCAAAGGAAAAGGAAGGGATTTAAAGAAAATTACCCTTAAGAAACCAGATAATTAAACAAGATACTTTCAATCCAAGATTATGTTCAAAACAAAAGGAGAATTACTATTTTACAGAGATATTTCAAGTCTAATAAATATAAATTTTTATTTTGAGAATGTATTTTCTAGACAATAACATTGCCTTCAGAATTTCTCTAATTTTCCTAACAGCCAAATCGTGATGTAAGAAAAAAATAGATTAATGTTGCTCTTTGTGTTTTCAGTAAATAAAACCATTTAAAGTGAGCATTTTTCTCATCCTTTCCACAAATAAAAAATACTACCCCAGGGGCGCCTGGGTGGCGCAGTCGGTTAAGCGTCCGACTTCAGCCAGGTCACGATCTCGCGGTCCGTGAGTTCGAGCCCCGCGTCGGGCTCTGGGCTGATGGCTCAGCGCCTGGAGCCTGTTTCCGATTCTGTGTCTCCCTCTCTCTCTGCCCCTCCCCCGTTCATGCTCTGTCTCTCTCTGTCCCAAAAATAAATAAAAAAAAACGTTGAAAAAAAATTAAAAAAAAAAAATACTACCCCAATTGTTAACTCAGAAAATAATAATAAGTGAATATGACAGTAACTTTTTATATATTATACTTAATGCCAAGTTTTAAAGACATCAATTCGAAGGACCTGAAAATTTCTATTTGAAAAAATTACGTGCTTGCAATAAATGGGAGTAAGAGGGAATTTGAAACTTAAGCTACAATATGGCTTAACAACTGAGAGGCAGAGGAATATCTAATATGATATGGTCAGGTATTACAAATAGTATGCTTCTTTCCAAAAGCATACAGGGAAGAACTCTTCTCCTTTGTTTAAATCAAAACACAATTTCTCTTATCTTTAGTTCTAAAACTTGTGATCATCATGACACAGTGCCACTGGACAGTTTATACTGACTTCAATGTGAAGTCAAAATGGGATAAAGCATGGGTTAGGATTTCATATGGGAGATGCATGTTCTCAAAATGAATGATACCAGTTAAAACCTCCAGAGTTAAAATTTCTACTTGGAAAATGCAAAGCCCTAAAATTGATGATTTAGGACAAATAGGACAATAGCTGCTTTGGAGAGAACACATTACTTGTGGCTGAGTGCCAGGGAGATTTCTCACTTCTCTGTCTTCCCACGTCATTGCCTGACGCTGGTCCTTCTCTAGCTACTGTAGACCATGTGACCTCAATGGTTAAATACAGTGTAGAGATGTGTGCAGAATCAAATTTGTGTTCCAATGAGTATTTGCATAAAATACATATAACATATTATTATAAACTGGAATTAAAAATTGCATTTGCAACACTGTGACCAGTCAAGCTACAATTTATTATCTGGTTTGCTTAAAAGTAATCTCCTCATTTAAGACACACTGCAAAAAGGAATCCTGGATCAAGGATCCTTACAGCATTTACAGAAACACCACGCCAACCAACAATGTAGTAGCTAGGGCAACAGCATGGGAAAGATTGGCCATGGCAAGCTTTAATGGCTATGAATTAAAGTTTAAAAAAAAAATCATTGGGAACTTGAGAATACATTCCACTGGTTTATACCTGATTTCCCAGGAAGAACTGATAAAAAAAAAATGAAAAATGGAAGAAAGACACAATTAGTTCAATAGGAAACTTTCTATATGACTCTAGAACACACACACACACACACACACACACACACACACACACACACACACAATCTTTCACACTCAGGGCTCCTGGATACAGTACCTAGTTTAGAAATGTGCAGGTACCCATGTGTTCAGACTTCAAACCAAATAGGCAGAAAATTTCCTATACAAGTTTTTTTGAAAAGCTTTGGGTTTCAAATTTAGGTTAGAAATTCAAATATGTAGATGAATCTTTTCCAATGTGGAAATATACAAATTAAAATTAAAAAAAATTTCATTTGTAAGTAACAAACTGTATTAGGGAAACTCAGCACATTTCCTGTCTAGCTACTACATATAAGAGATATCCCAAAACAGAGAAAAAAAAGAGAGAGGAGTGACAAAGTCACATTAGTCTTCAAATAATTGTTCTGAAGAAGGTGGACTGAGCTTTTGAGACTTCGAATGAAAGGAAAAATAACTGTACAAGTGGAAAACATTGCCTCTTTTTTCACTTTTCTAAAAATGAGTCAACATTTTTAACTTTATGGTTCTGGCTTCGAATAGCTTTGTTACTAGAAATATGAAAACTTACCTGTAGTCATAATAAAATATATTATAAGTCACACGAACCAACTTGAGTATGTGAGATGTGTTTTCCTCCTTAAAAGTAACGTACATGTCAAAGATATGTCCTAATTTACAAAATGCAGGATATGTTTACAGAATGTAAAATGACAAAAGTTGGAATTTTATAGACCACTATATTGTGATGTGAGGTAAAAGTAATTAGCATTCCTGGAAAGCAATGCAGATCAAATTGCATACAAATTTCAATTCTTCTCCTTCAAGAGAACTAAACCGTTATTTTGCAGACTTACCCTGTATTTGTTATCTCCGATCTGTTCAACTTGAAATCGTTTTGCACATTTACACTTAGCTACTTGTCTTGTCACCTGCCAAAAAGAACAATGAAATGTCCACTTTAATGTTATTACACACTGCGGAATCCTTAAAACCTTGACAGGACAACTCAAAATGAAATAAATAAAACGGCTGCATGGGTTGTGCAGGATATCCTGGCAGCACAAGATGTTGTTGCAGGTGGTGGAAAGATAACGATACCTCATCCTCGATTTTGTCGGCGTCAGTGACAGGTTTATATGCGTCTTTATTCGGATGAAGGGCCGCTACAAACTCATAGTAGTCAATGTATCCATCGCCGTCTCGGTCAAAGATGTCTGCAACTGCGCTCATCTCCAGGCGGCTGGTTGGAAACTCTAAAATTTTCAAATAGTAAATAGCATTACTGAGGTATAACTGACAAATAAAATTGTAAGACGATGAAAAGTGTATATTGTGATGATTTGATACACGTACGCACTGTGAAAGGATTCCTCCCATCAAGTTAGTTAACACATCCATCACCTCACATATTTATCTTTTTGTTTTGTTTTGTTTTTCTGAAAACTTAAGTTCTACTCACTTAGAAAATTTCAATGACACAGTACAGTATTATCAACTATAGTCACCACATTATACTTTAGAACCTCAGACCTTACGGTGAAAGATTGTACTCTTGTACCAGACTCTCCCTATTTCCCCTCACCCCCACCCCCAGACCCTAGCAACCACTTTTCCACTCTGAGTTTAACTCTGTATTTAGATTCCACATATGAATGATAATTAGGATACTCTCAGAATAAGCCATACTACATTCCCAACGAAAGTTTTTAAAACCTAGCTATTTACAGTAATATTTGACAAAAAGATTTAAGCTTTAAAAAAAAAAAAAGGAAGAGGTGTAACATGTTAATTCTGCCTCAAGACATTCTTGATTGTATTATTTTGATCTTAATGCTGCCAGTTAAATTATCAGGGTCATCAAATATATTAAAATCCTTAAGAAGCCGATTGACATCGAAACAAACGAAACCAGTGTATAGGACCTACATTTATCTTTAATGACTACACCAGGGTGAATCACTTGAAACTGCTATTTTTCTAGTTCAAAAACTGTTTCATATTAGTAAGTTTCATATGGTTCAACTACCACTTTACTTAAGGAATATATGGATTTTATACATATGAATATACACATTCATATGATTGTATTAAATTTCCTTTAAGAATTACTTCCAGTAACACCTTCCAGAGAAGGCATATCCATATGACTAAACTACCAATAAAGTGACAAATACCTTAAGAATTTTTAAAGAGTTCTAATTTCCTACTAATGACAACGATCAGAATGTCAATTAGAACAAAAAAAGGGAAGAGACTGACTTGCGTTTATTGATTTCCCATTATATGTCAGGCCAAACAATCTAAGAATCAAATATTATTAAGTTTATTATCCTAATGAGGACACAGCTGCAGTGGAACAAGGAATATACTAATTGTGGTTACACAATTACAAGTGTGCCTGAATCCAAACCCATGAATTTTACCAAGGGCACTTTTCACTGAGGGCTGTGACTTCACAGCCAAGTTTAAAGGCGATGCTTTATTGGTAACACAAGTTTAAACGGTGCTTATTTTCTTTAAAAATTACATCATTTACAGTCACCCCTGTTGGGACTTACTTGAGGAAAGAATTCCATCAATAAATTCTTGTCGGGTTATTTTCCCATCCTGATCTTTATCAATTCTCCTGAAGAAGTCCATCACTCGAGATTTCTTATGATTCATCCATCTCATGTATTTTTTCCGCCAGATATCAAAATCAAAGTTAGCAAATTCCCTCAGCTGGAAAGGACAAAATGTATTTTGGTTAATTCAGTGCTCAAATTATACCTTACACTTTATGAATAAAGTTATTTTTAATGATCTTCTAGATAAAGCACCTATCTTTCCCACTTCAAACAAAGGTATGATCTTGCACAGTGAACTCAGAAACATTTTTCCTGTAATTTCACTAGTGTCACTGGCTTTTCTTTACAAATAAAAGTTCCTCAAAAAGTCAAACTGAAAAAAAAATTTTTTTAAGTTTTTATTTATTTATTTTGAGAGAGAGACAGAGACAGAGACAGAGAGAACACAAGCTGGGGAGGGGCAGAGAGAGGGGGAGAGAGAGAGAGAATCCCAAGCAGACTCTGTGCTGTCAGTGCAGAGCCCATTGTGGGGCTTGAACTCACCAACTGTGAGATCAAGACCTGGGCCAAGATCAAGAGCTGGATGCTCAACCAACTGAGCCCCCCAGGCACCCTCAAACTGAAAATTTCTGATCATGCCAATGTGATCATGCTCCAAAGTAATAACACCTCTAGAAAGTTCTCTGCCCACTGAGCACCAGGCCCAGCGTGGTAGCACTTACCTCTGTTTTCTTTCTGCTATTTGTCATTCTACCTCCTTTAGGCTTCTAAAAATTTCCCAGTTTCAGAATCTGAAACTCTAAATCTCAGATCACAGAATATAAATAATGAAAATATCTGAACTATAAACGGTTACATTTTCCAGGTAATACCAAGCAAACATATGTCAAGCTGGATCTTTTCTTTTTAATTTTTTAAAAAATTTTATTTGAGAGACAGAGAGAGAGAGAGAGTGCAAGCAGGGGAGGGGCAGAGGAAAGGGAGAGAGAGAATCCCAAGCAGGCTCCATGCCACCAGCACAGAGCCCAACATGGCGCTTGAACTCATGAACCATGAGATTATGACCTGAGCCAAAATCAAGAGTCGAATGCTCAACTGACTGAGCCACCCAGGCGCCCCAAGCTGGATCTGATTCCTTTTCTTAAGGAGTCAGCTTCTGCTTATGTATAAACATTATAGTTTGACCCTTGAACAACATGGGTTTGAATTGTGTGGATCCACTTACATGCAGGTTTTTTTACAAAATAAAAAAAGACGTATTTTCTCCTCCTTGTGATTTTTTTCTTGTGATTTTCTCAATAACATTTCCCCTCTTCTAGTGTATTTGATTGTAAGAACACAGTATATAACAAATACACAAAATTTGTGTTAATTGATTGTTATCAGTAAGGATTCTGGTCAACAGTAGGCTATTAAGCAGTTAAGTTTTGGGGGAGTCAAACGTTATATGTAGATTTTTGACTATGCGGTGTGTGGAAGGGTGTTGGTGCCTCTAACGCTCATGTTGTTCAAGGGTCAATTATAATTTTTTATTATACTGATTCCCTAAACCCATATCCCATATATCAGGGGTGCAGAATGTATGAGTTTTCTAACCTCTTCCAGTCTGTCCAAGGCATCATTAAGCTTCCTCCTTCTTTCCAGTGCGAGGAGCCAAACTTGCTGCCATTTGCTCACCAACAAGTTGACCCTGGGATTCTTGGTTTCGATTTGTGTCTGTGATCCAGAGGGATATAAGCTTGATGCTGGGAAGCGCTTTCCTGTTAAAATACAACTTTAGTTAGGAGGGCAGTTTCCAGGGTTCTGAATTATGTTAAGGCCGGGCCTTTATCATTCCCAGCTAAGACTGAATCACCTTAATAATTTAGAAATATCCTATTTAGATGATGCATAATGTTCAAGTCCAAATCTGTTTTACTTACCAAGGATCTTCTGTATAAATTAGAGAAACATATCTTGACAAGGGCATTTAAATACTGGAATGATCTCTTATAAAATTATGTTTAAAAGCATTTTCCAGCTTAAAATCCATGCCATTTCAATGACAATGAATTACCTTGTGATCTTCTCTCTTGTTAAGGGATGATAAAAGAGATCTCCCAGGACAGTGAGACTTATCTTAGAATAAGTTACACAAATTCAGCTGCCCTTCTTAGAAAAAAAGGCTGAAAGGAGGGCAGGTGAGGGCAGGAGACACTGGCCGTTCATTAGAGTCAGAGCAAGATACTTTACAAATTCCAATCAAATATCTAAGTGTGTGTAAAATCCCAGCGTTCATCCAAATCCATTTCCCGCTGAGATTGCATGTTTCCCGTGCATAGTCTCATACCCCAATTTCCTGCCTTACTAAAGTTTTCTCCCTCTTTTCTGGCTATTTTTCACAAGTTTTTATAATGTCACAGAACAATTGTCTCAATGCATTTTCCTCATCTACCTGATTAAATGTGGCCTAGAAAAACTACTGGCCTAAAGTCATACAGGAAGTGAGTGTCCAAGCTGGGAAATGCCCAGAGTTCCTAACTCCTATTGGAGTTATCAATAGCTAGTATTTATTGAGCATTTAACTACATGCCAAGAAGTATGCTAACCACCTCACACACATCAGCTCATTTAATTGTTACCAGAATCCAATGAAGTTATAATTATTCCCTTATACAGATGAGTAAATTGAGGCTCAGACAGAGTTTAAGTAACTTGTCTAAGGTTATATCTCCCTAGTTGGTAAGTCGTGAGAAGAGCCAAGGAGTCTGTCTCCAGAGTTCTTAATCACATTGTTACCTTGCCCCCTTGTGCAATACAGTAACTAAAAGATCTGAAACCATTTTTTTAATTAAGGCACTATTCAGAAATACATCAAATATACCACCATTCAGAGATAAATTTTGCTTATTTTAAATCTTCTCCAAACCAGCTATTATTGTTTTAAGTGTCACTTTTGACACTCTTTTGTGGAGTCAAGATAGTCTGAGAAGTAAATAGAACCTGAAGTCATATGAACATGGGCAAAATCTATTGGACTGCTGGTCACCAATGAATAGTTAGGTCATGAACTTTACCCAAGTCATGGTTATTTCTGTTATATTCCATCTTAGGGCTAGTTATATAATGAAAGCAAATGGAGATGATGATTTCTGTTCTTGTTGCAAATTTTTTCCAGTTTCTTCTAACTAATCTAAAAGATACCCTTCAAGCAAATAAATTTACACACAGAGACCTGGATATATCTTTTTCTTTATTTTTAAATAAGTTGCTACAATATTTGAGCCCACGTATTCTTTCAACGAAACCTTTTATGATAGAGAGCTCACAGAATCACCAATTGTTCTAAAATTTCAAACGACAATTCAAAACTAACTTCCTTGCTTAACCATATTCACTTTAAAGAAATTAGGGGGCGCCTGTATGGCTCAGCAGGATGGGTGTCCAACTCTTGCTTTCAGCTCAGGTCATGATCCCAGGGTTGTGGGATCGAGCCCCATGTTAGGCTCTGTGTTGAGTGTGGATCCTGCTTAGGATACTTTCTCTCTCCCTCTGCCCCTCTCCCCTCCTCGCATTCTTTCTCTCTAAAAAGAAAAAATATTAAATAATAATAATTAAAGAAATTAGCCACTGCTTACTTCCTGCTCGTCCCTTATCCAGGACTGGAATATGGGACTGTAATGAGGCAGGATCAGCTGCCCTCCTCTTGTAGGTCTTGGTAACTTTATCCACATCAGGTTGTTTTCTGGTCATTTCCTCCATGAAGGTCTGAAATGTCAATGTCAATTAAATACAAGTATACCAGAGAAAACTATCTTTAGAAGTGAACTAAAAACAAGAGGATAAAAGGACCATGCTATTATTTCTGGAAAAAGGAATAAACATGTTGCATCTTTGGGGGAAAAAATGTAAGCCCACATAACAAAGCATTTACTCATATGTAAAGAATATAAAATGTGATACCTGTTAAGTAATTTCAGCATTGTAACAGTAATTTGTTTTAGTTTGAAGACCACACATAATCTGCCTGGGTATCAGCCCAAGCTCTTTCTGAAGAATCTTAACGTGAGCATTTATCTGCAAAGCAACTAGTTAACTGGGTTGGTGCTTAGAACTTCTTTGTAGCACATTTCACTTACATACTTTAAATATTTAAGATGGCTCTGATGTATAGTGATGCAAAGCATCCACATTAAATGTGGATATATTTTAAATAGTCCTGTTAACATATATGCTATGCCAAGGCAGATAAAAGTTATTCAGGTTAAAGTTTCCATTTAACAGGTTTGACTATCTTGCCATTTCTTATCTCATCTCCTTAGGCTTACTGACTTACATATCCCAATATCTGGAATATGTGGCAAAGGCACAGATTGTGGTGAAAAGGGGTGAAAAAAAGAGGAGGGGGATAAAAGTGAAAAGTGGAGTAACGCATTTCTGGAGTATCTGTCACATGGAAGAGCTCTCATCACAGAGAACATGGCGTGAGGCACTTCAGGGCCATTTTGGACATGGATGGCTCATACCTTCATTAAGATATAATAGCGATGTTAACTCTTAGCCAACTAAGCTGACCTTTAATAATGTATATTAAACAGACTAACAAGCAAACAAATAAGTCAGCGTTAATGTGACGCCCATCATTTCAAAGTTTAAAACAGATTAGGATAGAGCAGTAGTTTTTTTTTTTTCTTAACAAGACGATGCATTCCCTTGTAGACAGGATATATTTGAAATACTGGCGTATTGGTGGACATCATGGGAGATGCTCAGCACCAGACAGTGGAATACACAAGCAGGGAGCAATAAAGAAGGGAGATCGCCGAAAGAGAGAACAGGATGGGACAGAGCTGAAAATAAAGGTAAGGAATTAGAAACCCAGGAGGAACGACTTGAGGACATGAAGGTAACAAGCACAAAGCAATCTTTTGAGCAGTATGGTGGTGAAATAAAGAACCAGGGGTTAGGATGAGATTTATTTTACCTGGTGCTCTGCAATGAGGGCTTTCACCTCTTCGATTTCCTGGGGGATGACTTCCTTGTCCTTATCACTCAACGTGGTTTCAGCCCATTGCAGCCAAGCCAGCAAAGCTTCCAACAATTCCTGTTTAGCAATGAGCCCAGCCAGAGCACTTGCTAATCTCTGTTGATGCTGCTTCGCCCAGGCCAACACCTGTTGGGGAAAAAAAAATTTCCCTGAATTTCTTTCATCTTAATTATTTAATTGATATAAAAACCACAAAATTTAAATGTAAATTGGGATCATCCTGGGCCGGACTCATAATACTTCCAGTCTTTCTATATCCCATCCGTGGTACCAAGAGCCAGCTTGCAGAGATGGATGTCATACACATCCCAGGTTTCCTCTTGTTTTCTAATTTAAGTTCAAATATGCACTTGCTGGGGGCGCCTGGGTGGGTCAGTCGGTTAGGTGTCCAACTTGGGCTGAGGTCATCATCTTGCGGTTCATGGGTTCGAGTCCTGCATCAGGCTCACTGCTGTCAGCACAGAGACCACTATGGATCCTCAGGGCCCCCTCTCCACCTGCCCCTCCCCTGCTTGTGCTCTCTCTCTCCCAAAAAGAAACATTGGGGCACCTGGGTGGCTCAGTCGGTTGAGTGTCTGACTTTAGCTCAGGTCATGGTCTTGCAGTTCGTGAGTTCGAGCCGCGCGTTGGGCTCTGTGCTAATAAACAACTGAGAGCCTGGAGCCTACTTCAGATTCTGTGTCTCCCTCTCTCTCTCTCTCTCCCCCTCCCCTGCTCATGCTCTGCCTCTCTCTGTCTCTCAAAAATAAATAAATGTTAAATAAATAAACAAACAAACGTTAAAAAATTCAAACATGCATTCTCTGAAGGATCAGGTATGCTTATTCCATGTAGCACTGAGCAGAAATAAAAATAGCTAAAATCTTAAGATACAGAATTCAGTTCATGCATGCACTTCATTCCACAAGCATACGCTCGTCTGAAATACAATTCAAGTGCTGGCTTATCCAACAGAGACAGTATGTAAGTGGGACAGAAAGTAATACAGTGAACCAAATATTTGCCTTTCCATGTTGCAGGGGCATAGCTGCAAAACTATTTCAACTTTTAAAAATAAAAGTGGACTTCAGAGACAGGTAATGCACACTGGAAGGTATTTTAAATTTTTTTTTTTTCAACGTTTTATTTTTGGGACAGAGAGAGACAGAGCATGAACGGGGGAGGGGCAGAGAGAGAGGGAGACACAGAATCGGAAACAGGCTCCAGGCGCTGAGCCATCAGCCCAGAGCCCGACGCGGGGCTCGAACTCACAGACCGCGAGATCGTGACCCGGCTGAAGTCGGACGCTTAACCGACTGCGCCACCCAGGCGCCCCACTGGAAGGTATTTTAAAGAGCATTTTTCTTTGCAGAGGCCTCATGTTCCCACGGTCATAAATGTATCGCAGTTGCCCAAGTCTCCACACCCTCATTCTCAAAGCTGTTGCTGCTCTAATGATGCCCTCAGACACACTGACCTCCTCAAACCTGGCCCGGATGATGGTTATCCAGTGCTTAATGGTGGTGATGGAGTCAGGATGGCACATGGCCAAAACAGCATCTCCCATGCTGGTAGCTTTATTCAGTGCGGCTCTTTTTTCTTCCAGTTTCTTCATGAATTCCTACAGCAGAAAGAAAGACTTCGATTAGCTGTTGGCACTGGCTGAAAACAAAACTCCAGGGATGTGTATGTGACTGTCAGAGTTAAATAAAGAAGAACTTCAATTGGTTTATTCACAGCTGGAAGAAATTCACTAATTGGGGCATTAAGAGAGAAGGGACAAAAATGGGAAATGAAGTACTTTCTAACAAGTATTTCAAAGTTCGAGGATAGGGTGACATCTCCTGCTTTACAAAGTATGTTACACAAAAAATACATTCTTCTAGATCTGGATATATTATATTAATGAAGAACAGGACCAAGAGAGACAGTAATAGCACAGACAGAAATAATACTGATTGCAAAAAAATATGTTCTAACAAAGAAGACAAGAAGGTTGTATATTTAAAATAGCATGAACTGTGCCAGGAATTATAGGGATATGTACCAAAAAAGTGCCATGGAAGAGAGAAGGCTCAACAAGAAATGATAAATATTTGGGGTGAGGGGGCCCAAATGTCTAGCAGGAAGGAGTCAGGGAGAGGCTAGAGGTGCTGGGGGCCTGATCACCAGACAGCCTGTGTGAGAAGAGTCCCTTTCAGAGGCTAGTTAACAGCCATTCTCTGCCCTGGAGGGGTGAATAAACCTTAAAAGGCTTCGAGAAGCTTTCGAATCACCTTTTGGCAAATGTGTTACACATATACCGTACTTTACACCATCTGAACTGTAATTCATAGATACATGGGTCACAGAACTCTGAAAGTGTGGTTACAAATGAGCACCTCTGCCTTAAAAAGGGTCACATGCTTCCAAAACCCCATAATGAGGGGCGCCTGGGTGGCGCAGTCGGTTAAGCATCCGACTTCAGCCAGGTCACGATCTTGCGGTCCGTGAGTTCGAGCCCCGCGTCGGGCTCTGGGCTGATGGCTCGGAGCCTGGAGCCTGCTTCCGATTCTGTGTCTCCCTCTCTCTCTGCCCCTCCCCCGTTCATGCTCTGTCTTTCTCTGTCCCAAAAATAAATAAACGTTGGAAAAAAAAAATTAAAAAAAAAAAACAAAACAAAAAAACAAAAAAAAAAAAAACAAAAAAAAAACCCCATAATGAATGTCAGGCATCTACTAGCACCCAATCCCTCAGTCAGGCTGACAAGGGGCTGCAGACACAGTTGACGATCAGTACTACTCATGCCATGTGATCAAGGTGATGATTTGAAAATGTGTTTCCTACAGTGTCTTGTTTTCCAGGTCTGTGAAGCTGTCACATAGCTCCTACTCTGGTATTTTGCTAAACTAACCTGTTCATATAGATATCTACTGGATATTAAGGTCCACAAGATCAGAAGGCTGTGTCTTATTCAATTGTGAGTCTTTGTGACTGAATAAATGCTTTTTTTTTCACTTTTATTTACACATTTTTCCTGCTGTGGCATCAAGGCTTGATTAACAATGTACTCCATTAACATGACCTACTTTTTAAATACCATGACCTACCTTTAAAAGTATTTTAATTTTCCCCAATATAGATCCACTTCACTGGAAGGAAAACAAAAACTTTACTGGGAAAAAGGTAACAGGTCAGTAACAGGTTGACCTACTGGAAGAGGTCGACAACAGCTGTGCTCTTCCAAGGACAGGTGACCTGACCACGTACTTTTACATCACTCCTAACCTAGCAAAGCCAGAGTCCTGCCCAGAATGCTGTCGACTGGACTAGCAACTCCCTGCCTGCATTCTGTGCTCTTCCAACCCTGAGTGCTAAGTGGTTAGTGCTCACCTGGGAAAGCTTGCCAGTTTTACAGAGTGGACTATACCGAGAAGCCTCTAGTCCTGGAGCTAAGAATTTAAATACTCTGTTTTACTTTTATTTGGTCGGAGTGTGAAGGAAGCAGGAGATCAGAAAGAATGGATGATGCTACTGCAAATTATTATTACTAAGCACCACTTTTATAAAATTACATGTAATTTCTCACTATTTAAAAATATTGGGGTGCCTGGGTGGCTCAACAGGTTAAGCATCCAACTCTATTTCAGCTCAGGTCATGATCTCATGGTTCATGAGTTAGAGCTCCATGCTGGCAGTGGGGAGCCTGCCTGGGACCTGCCCCTGCCCTGCTTGCTCTCAGTCTCTCACTAAAATAAATAAATAAATAAATTAAATAAATAAATAAATAGATAGATAGATAAATAAATAAATAAATAAAAATAAAATATTTATAAAGATAATTTGTTGTAAAAAACAAACAAACAAACAAACAAACAAAAAACCCCACAACACTACCTCTGCTCTCAATACCTGCCTCCTGGTGTTTCTGAGGGTTCCTTGCTGCTGTGAGGGTGGAGATACCACCACGAGGCTCCTTTCTGTAAGGTGTCAGACATGCAGCCTGGGCTCCAAGAGGCTATTCTAAGACCAAAGTATGTTAGTGGAACTCGATGCTGGCTGATGGTCAGCCAAGAGTAATGTAAGAGATTTTCAAAACATTGAATTGAATCAAAAATTCACAATAAATTTGGTGCAATTTTCCTACTCTTATATTCTGCTTCAAATTTAAATGGTTTATGTAGCATTTCATTCTTCCAGATAATGTTAGACAAGCTCGCATCACTTTTGTTAATGACAAGGCAAGATTTCATTGCTATAGGTTAGGCAATCCATCAGTAATCACTGTAAGCAGTCTCCACAAATGATGGAATCCATGTGACACCAGAACTCATGATGTATTTCCAACTTGACCATGAAAGATAAGCTTATTCTGTGGTGTTAAACAGAACTTTTAAATGGAAATGTTGACATCAATACTGCATTGAGTGTTAGCATTGCAAATTCCTAATTCTTTAAAGTCAAGGGTTAAAAAAACAAACAAACAAACAAAAAACATGTGTTAACATGTATCTGGACCACTCTCTTAAGGGTTTTGCTAGTTCTACGCACTGTTACAAAATACAGGATGACCTGAAAACTCAGTGGCCAGATTTTTACTTTGGTTAACCGTTCAATAGTGCATCTACTTACAGAATTCATTTTTAATTTATAATTTATACTACAGGCTACTTCTCAAAAGAATTGAAGTGGATCTCAATTAAAACCAGAATTGACAGAGATTTAAAAATAAAATTTGAACAAGTTATTCAGTTACTTGTCTTACTTACAAAGGTCAAAATTATTAACTTACAATTCTAATGCATTATAAATAAATTTATAAATGCCAAACGCTCATTACGGAAGTTTCGTCTTTGAAATGCACATACAAGTGCAATGAAATCGGCCAGTTTTGGTCAGAAGCCAAATAACTCCCTAGAAAATTCCCTGATTTTAGAATAACCACCCTCTTCATAAAGAAACCATGAAAAGATAGCTATACATATGTAGGGGCATGGGAACATACCTATGTAAGCCAGGAGGACACAGGTAAATTCTCAACTGTACCAGTATCTTTAATTACTTCTCAGGGAGGGAAATATTCATGCATTTGATATTTATGATCCTGGGTCTACTTGATTTTCTCATTTAGTTTTACTTAGCATCTATATAACTCACTTTATGCTGATCAATGAGAGTCCGAAGAGCATCCTCATCATCTGGGAGAGCGCCATGGAAACGAAGGGTTTGCTCCGCCTCGGCCAGCCACTCCAGGAGGGCATGCACCACCGAGTGAAATTCCTCTGCCTAATAGTTCACACACACACACACACACACACACACACACACACACACACACACCGCAAATAAGATCCCCAAATATGCTTGTTAGTATAGATTTCTCTTCTCAGTGAAAAAAAGTCTTAAACTGATTAATGATATGCATTATTCCCATTAAAAAGATAAAGATATATGGTGCTACATTTTACAAATGTAATACCTCTAATATATCACAGAGGCCTATATGAAGATTAATTCACCATTTGAACAATCTGATTTTAGATACAGGGCAGCCCATTGCACATTGAAGCTGAAAAATTAATAGAGCAGCACTTTTACGTAAAGATGAGGCAACTTCCTCTGTGAGTAATTTAAATTCTTGTCAGGAAGACCAAGGCAAGGATGTTCTAAGAATCTCCTTCTCATGACTGTCCCAGTTAAGAAAAGGGGGAACGGAACAGTTCCTCACAAGAGCAGTTCTCGTTGAGGCTTCGAAACCTTTCTCACTATGTCCAGATGCAATTTGCATGACATTTACCTGACGCAGGGCTGCTTCCAATCGGGTCTGCTTTGATATAGAAAGTGCACACACAGTCTCCCAGCGTGTGCTTAGTTCCTGCATCTGGACCTTGACCCAGGAGGAGTCGTCTCGGCTGCCCTCTATGAGCTCTCGTGCCGAGCGCTTCAGGGCCTGCACGCTGCTGGTCCTCTTCCCCAGTTCTTTCTGGAAAGCCTAAAAGACCATGTTTTTAGAAAAATTAATTTTTAATTATAAAATCAAGCCAGTAAAAGACACTGCTTGGAATATACGTACACATGACATCATGTACCAATCTCTAAGACCTACAGCTTAATGACACACACTTTTCACAGAATCTTTAGAAGCTGAGTCGTGGCACACTGCTCCCACCAGAGCACTGTTAAGAACACGGTCTTGTATAAATCTGTTCAATCTTGTAACATTCTCCTGAGTGAACAAACCCGATTTTTTTTAATGACACATTGGATTTAAATATTGGCAGCTATTCTTTATTTCAGTTTACACAAAAGAATCAAATTTTTTTTTTTCTACGATTCTTTAGTATGGCATCCCAGCTCCTCTCAAATCATTATTCTAAGTGCCTAGAATGTGCTGACTACCTCATTACTCTTAGTTAATAAACATATATAACAGACTAACAAATAACTAAGCAGTCCTGGGCTGTCACATGGTGGTTTTGGAGGTAATGGCAGGGAATTGTACAGGGACTTGCCATGCAGTCTTCTTCTCTGTAGCATGGCTTCAACTTTCACAGTATCCTGAGAGCTAACCTAGAATGTCAAACTTTAGAGGCTTAAATCTTTGTCATTTTGGAAGAAAAGCTTCCCCCCACCCCTTGCCTAATTTTGATGAACTCTGAGGTGCCAGGAGTTGAACTGGCTTCCTTTGACCACAGACGTAATCCAAGAAATGAGCCCAGGGTACTTCATTTCTGATCCAAAATTCTGTATATGCAGCTAGATCTTTCAAGTAACTAATGTTATGTATAGAATAAAGTTAACTTATTTTTCTAAAAAATGGTCACAAATGAGTATCACTAATCACATTTTATAATTTTGGCTATATCCATGAGTTTCTATTCTGACAATCAAATCATTCATAAAAAGGAGTCCATCTAAAACAAACCAAACATAGTGTGATGAATTCTTTGCTTGATTTCACTCTGATAGTGTTCAATGAGATGTGCCTGCAGATAGACAGACACACAGAGAAACACATCCATACACAGGCATAGGAAATACAGTGTCTATACAATCTGTTTGTGATAGGACAAGTCCAATAGTTCTGAGAAGACTTTCCAGTGTACTTTGTATACTTAAGCCTGAGCCTTCCAATTGCATTACTAATGCTGAATGATTAACTCATTCTTGATGACCTTTAATATATAAAAAAACCTGGCAAGTGCCGAAGGGAGTAAATGTTTAGACAGTGAGTTTATACAAATGGCATTTATGTAAAAAGTAACATTACACTATTCATTACTCATTGAATGAATGCCAGGGCATAAAAAAGTTTATATTAATCATGCACAAAACATTTGTTTCAATACAGGCAAGTAACAAAACTTAAAAATTTTGATTTCTGTAGGCCTCATCCCTGTCCTTCATTTATTCTTTGATTTTTTGATAATATTCAAATGTAACACTCTTTTATAGATATAATGAGATAACAGAACCAGGAGAGGGGAAATAAATATGCTGAAAGGACCAACCATTTAAAAAGGAATAGGTAAGATCAAAACAGGATAGCTAGGGAAATATAAAGAAAACATTTTAAAAGGAAATGAATTTCCTGAACTCAAAAATAATGAAGAGAAAGAAACACAACACGGATTCACATACAGTGCTATATGATACCTGTATATAAAGTCTACTCTGATACCACCACTCCACGTTAGTACTGTGCCCGCCAGGTTGTTTTCAAGGTTCTTTAGGTTGTAATACAACATTTTACCATAATTTAGGACCTTACACTCCGTATCAGCTGGATGTCTTATACATTCCTTTTTACCGGCACAAAAATTTTGAATACCCTTCAGGAGGTTGCAAGAAACCGCTTTTCTGAAGTAATAATCAAGTCCCTCACAGCGTATACTGATATCTCATCAATTGCTGCAGTTAAAGGGGCAAGTTTAAAACAGTTTTTAAAAACAAAAAAGCAGCCTGTCTTGACCCCCAGAGATCATGTTACAAATCCATACACTTATGCAATGACCAAGTTCCGGGTAAATGAAGAATTTTAAATTATATTCCATAATTCTTTCCACGAATAATGAAAGACTGTAAAACATTCTTGGAACATGAAGCACCAGAGAATAAAATCATTTTCTAAGTTCTAAAAGGGTTTAGATTTGGAAGTTGAAAAAAGAAAAAAAAAAGTATCTCACTGATAAAGTACCTTTTCTGACTCACTTTTAAAGTTGGCTTCCTGATTCTGCTCATAGGTACACATATATCATTATTAAAGACTGGTATGTAGTATGATATGCAGTCTCTAGTTTTTAAAAGGCTGAGTTAAGGGGTTACATTTTCTTCTATACTCATGATAATCAAATGAGATAAATAAAATGTCCCAAATAATGATACCTTGTGATTATCGATCAGATTCATCACTAAATCAATGTCTCCATGGACAGGCTGGTCTTCTGCCAGCTGGGGTTCAACTCTATACAGCCAATCAATGAGCGCCTGCAAGGCATCGGTGAATTGTCCAGAAAATAACAGGGCTTCCTCCAGTTTGTTTTGTCTGAGGAAGAAGGTGGAAAAATCAATGTGAGGAACAAAAAAGCCACCCTACATACCTGAAAATCTAAAATCCATTTGTGAAGGTTGAGAGTACTCAAAGAAAAAATAATATATTGGTACTCACTGCTGTTTCTTTGCTTTCCTTAGAAAATAACAAAACTTTTCTCAAATTTTCTTTTTTATTCCTTAAATACATAGCATGTGTTCTCAGAAAATTCCCTCATCATCACCTCTAGAAATCAATAGCCCTTTGGTTTCTTCGTAAAAAAATATGCCTTAAAATTTTTTAATATATTGTTTCAATGATTATTTATTTATTTTGAGAGAGAACATGCATGAATGGAGAGGGGCAGAGAAAGAGGGAGAGAAAGAATCCCAAGCAGGCTCCATGCTGCCAGCACAGAGCCCAATGCAGGGCTTGAACGCACAAACCATGAGATCATGACCTGAGCCAAAATCGAGAGTCAGATGTTGAACCGACTAAGTCTTCTAGGCACCCCTAAATTTTTTTTTATATTTTAAATTATCATACAGTAAGCTTAACTTTTCTGGGTGTACAGTTCTATGAATTTTAACACATGTATAGACTCATGTAACTATCATCATGATCAAGAAACTGAACATTTTCATCATCCCTCAATCTGCCAAATGTTGTCTATAGTCCTAGCCTGCCCCATCTTCATCCCCTTGTATTCACGTATCTCTCTGCCACGAAGTCATTTATATGACTTAGTAAAAAAGCAGATAACCTTTTGATATTGAAGGTTTTAAATATTTTTTTTAATGTTTATTTATTTATTTTGAGAAAGAAGGAGAGCACGAGTAGGCAGGGGAGAAAGAGAATCCCAAACAGGCTCTATGCTGTCAATGCAGAGCTGGACCAGAGGCTCGATCTAGTGAACCATGAGATCATGACCTGAGCTGAAATCAAGAGTCAGGCACTTAACCGACTGAGTCACCCAGGTGCCCCAGGTTTTAAAACTTTTTAAAACCCAACCCCCAAATTTCTACATTCCTTCCATATATTCTTTAGAATATATTTTAATTTCCTTTTCTAATATAATTTTATTATTAGAATATAATATTCCATTCAATCTTGATACTGACAAAAGTAATTAGACTATGGATCTATGAAATACTTGAAAACATTTCTAAGATATTTGAATTCTTCCACTACTACATATTTCAACTGGTTCAAGTGTAATGAGGAAGAAGACTGGGAAGGAGTAGATGGAAGTTGGAAGCGAACACTGGGATCAGATTGGTAGGACCTTGCACGACACATAAAGGAGCCCGTGTTTTGGCCCACACTCAAGGTATAATAAGTTCCTAAAAGGTATGAGGAAGGGAAATGATAAGATCAAACTTATTTTTTAAAGAGACCACCCCAGTAGTTACATGGAAATTAGCTTATGGAAAACAACAGCAAGTCAGGTATCAGATAATATGCTTAGAGAATGATACCACTTTTGAGTGAACTGAGGAGTTAAAAATAAGTAAAAATGAACAACAAAGCCTTCTCTGTGCAGATACTGTGTAAGTGGGGCATTAGAGAGAATAAACAACTTCTTAAAGGAGGTATTTAGGTTCCTAGAAAGTTCCCACAAAGCATCACTACTGTATGTTTGAAAGAAGCCTACAAGGTAACCAAACTGCCTTAAAAAACATTTTACCTTTCCACAGATTTTCCACAGATGGTATCCCATTTGTCTCTGAGTTCACTCAGCATGTCATCCAGTTTCAGGTTGTCATCAGCCAGGGAGGTTTTCTCCTTCAGAGAACGTCCCGTTCTGTTGGTGGTGTCATAGACAGAATGCTTGGCTCCGAGTGATTTCTGAAACTCCTATATATTTGACAGGAAAACAATGTGCATTTCTACTTAGAACTGTTAAATAGGTAACAGACCTCACAAAAGGCATCCCTAATAAAAGGAATCTAAACAGAGGAAGACATCAGCAAACAGGTCAGATGGTGTAGTGCTGCTGGCTACACAGGAACACACCAGGGTGGAAAAGAATCCTTATATTTTCAAACTGAAGAACTTATTTTTCCCAGAAGCCTACTATTATGAAGTAAGTGATTTCAAAGCACAACAAATCTTGAATCTTTCATAGCTCTAAACCACAAATAGTATACTAGTTATAATAAAATGGAATTGCTAATCTGCTATTGAGAAACCCAAGATTTTGGAGAGGAAAAAGTAGTTAACACTCAATGAGTAACTAAATAAAGGTCTATGTGGACACAGAGTGACTCATAATGTGTAAATTTACTACAGGTTTTGTTTTTTGTTTGTGGGTTTTTGGTTTTTTCGTTTCGTTTTGTTTTGTTTTGTTTTGGTCAACTAGATCTGCTGTCACACATTTTGGATGTTTACAATGATGATATGTATAATTTCATCTGTGAGCCAGGGTGAGGGGCAAATAAGAACCACATCTCAAGATTCCTATGTTCTGACCTACTGCCCCTTCAATTCACACCCCTTGGCAAGCCTATACCCCTCCTTCCCACCACTATGATGCCCTACGAACGTCTCTCAAGATCTACAGATTACTTTTCCAGTATCAAATAGCTATACTGCTAATGTGACATCTATACTTTCCTATTTTTTATATTGTTAATCTGCATGTTTGTGTATGAAAATTTCTATGTGTGGGAAAGATGGATTATATAATCTGTCTACACAACTCAATTAAAAGCTTTTCTAAAGTAGGGATACCGTCTTTGCAGGCCTCTCTCATTATCATCTTACATTTTGTGTGTGTTTGTAAGTGTGTAATAGCAAGAATGAGACCACTGCTATTGCATATACAATCTCAGAGATGGGAAGGAAGGAAGGTCAACTTAATGGGCATGTTACAAGCTCATAACATATTATGGAAACACTAACACAGTGATTCTAACTCCTGGTAGCACATTAGAATCACCTTAGAGAGTAAAATGCTATGCAAATGTATAATTTTCTAAAATAATCTTGGTTATCATTACCTAATGCATTTTTATTGCCTTTAAAACCCAGACACTTTAGGTGTCTTATTATGACTAAGATATTTACTTGGTCTTATAATAGGAGGCCACTACACCTGGGATTTTTTTTTTTTTTAGCAATAAACACTATTACAATACCACACTATTTCTAAAGTTTGCTTCCTGTAATTATTATTTTTTTCTTGTTATTCTAAATAGAATATTAGTTTTAGAATCATGGCATTGACAAATTTTCCTCAAAAAAGAAGATACATAAAAAAATGTTACAGCTGAATACAGGATAGATGAACACTCTTTAAAGACAGAAAAATAGCCAAAAGAGGAAAGAAAAGACTTATTTTAAAATTGGCTTCATTTGCCTTGTACCCTTATCTCAGACAAATGCTGACTTTGGTAACAAGTCACACCAGGAAAAAGAGAGGATCTAGAAGGGTTCCTCACATGTTCTTATTTCTAGGATTCTCCAACTTAAACACACAATATACTTTCCTAAGACTCCATGACATGATATCTATGTTCAAGTTCAAACAGGCAGTGTATTTTGAGAAGGAGGCTCTCGTTTCTCCATCAGGGGAAGGAAGGAAGGTGCTGCTCCCCCTCACTGTGCTCTCAGTACTGAACATGGTGGCAGCTCACAGGTAGAGGGTGCCAGCAGAATGAGCCGCTCACACGCTCTCAGCTAGTCAAAGAACAGCTTCTTTCTGTCATTCTAGGATCGTGACCTCCCGAGGTGACTTAACAACCAGCATGGAAGCTATCAATCGGTATGAATATGATGGCTAGAATTTTCTGATGATGATAAACCTTATATCACCCCATTTTTTCCAGCTTTCAAAAAATTATCATGTGTCAAGCAATAATAGATGATAGATAGATAGATAGATAGATAGATAGATAGATGCTTAAAACTTTATAGTTTTTGCAGGAACCACTCTCCTTTTACCTACTGCACTCACCCTGAAGGCTGATGATCACTTTATAACCAGAATGACAGACCCAAATTCAAAAGAGTTGAGAAAGATGGGGGGGGGGGGATGTTCTTTGAATGCAATGTAGTAGGAATATAAAAGGTAGAAAATATAAAATAATATGTTTCTGCATCTTCTAGTCTATATAAGGAAGCCACTGACTCTGTCTTTGAGGGTAAGGATAGAATTTCATATACCACATATACATAACAAAACACCAGTTTGTGCAGAAGCAACCAATTTTCCCCACATAACTGTTTGAAAGAATCTATATGGCAAAATTTATATTACTTTTTTGCTATAAAATTATCTTCTGCATAGCATTTGGTCTATGAAAGAAATTACAAGACAAGACAGATAAGTGAAAAATTGAGACGCCAACACTTGACCCCCTCTCAATCTTTTAAGTTCTAGATTGTAGAACACTGCCAGCTTTAATTTTGTATATTTTTTGTTAACAGTAATCCTAGAATGATGGTGGGATGGTCAGCAGAGAGTAAAGATACTATTGCTACTTGACCAATGTGATGGGCAGCTGGTTTTAAATTTAACAGAGATCCACAGAGGACACCTTTTTTTTTTTCTAGTGATGAATAAATACACAACCAAGTAAGGATTTAAAAGGTGATCTTGAGATACAGAATGACATATATGCTATTCCTAATTATAGACCCACCTTATGCTGTGCAAGCTGTGTTTTTATCTTGTCTGGATCATTGGCAATTTCCAGTTCAGAATCCAAAGACTTCTCTGACTCCTCTAGCCACTCCATAAGTTTACTCCAAGCTTCATGGAACTGTAAAAGAAATACACATCTCAATCCAGAGAATTTCCTGGTATGCTCCCTATATTTTTAAAATAGAAATTAATAGGGGCGCCTGCGTGGCTCAGTCAGTTGGGCGGCTACTACAGCTCAGGTCATGATCTCGCAGTCTGTGAGTTCGAGCCCTGCGTCGGGCTCTGTGCTGACAGCTCAGAGCCTGGAGTCTGCTTCAGATTCTGTGTCTCCCCCTCTCTGCCCCTTCCCTGCTTGCTCTCTCTCTGTCTCTCTCTCTCTCTCTCAAAAATAATAAACATTAAAAAAATAAATAAAATAGGAATTAGTATTAATGAAAATGTTTAAAATACTTAATTCAAATTTCCCCTAAAAAAGAAGAAAGTAGTAGCTTTATTGGGTTCGCCATGTCTTACTAACTCTTGGCTTCTGTGGTCGGGCCCCCACGGTCACTTTGTTGTAACTCATTGAAACATATAAACTTTAACAAAAATAGAAATGAGCCTAGAAACAGGGAACACCAGGGAGAATTTCCCTCCCTTTCCTTCTGCTTAGCAATTAACGTAAACTCTCAAGAGAATTTGATTTGCCCACTGCTGTCACCGACAGATCTAGGTTTACTTCTAAGGTGTTTAATTCCCATGTTAAGGAACAGGAACAAAAAGGGAAAGACAAAGGATAAAGTTAATAAGCTCGCCTTAAAAAGTAAAAGAATAACAACAATAGAAGTCCATAACATTCCTATTTAATACAAAAGGCGTTCAGTATCTTTACTGCTACTACCAAAATCCTGAACTTAACGCCTGGGCCTCACTTACTGGTTTTATATGTAAGAGCACCCACAGCACTTGAATTCTAACAAAATAGAATTCTCTTTGGCCTCCATGATTTTGCAATATTCTGGTGCTATGTATACTTGGCTTCAGCCACAGTCTCTTTTCTGTTTATCACAGAGAACTAGCGGGTACTATTTTTGGATCCCAAATTGTGAAATTGGTTATAAATTATTTCTCATAATAAACTTAAGTGAACGGATACATAACAAAAACAGAAGTAATCAAAATAAAATCTGCTTTATATCAAAGCACACTAATAAAGAAATAACAAGAAGACATTTAACAATCAGCACAATAAGAGCACGGGATCACAGAGCTGGCAGCGCCCGCTGAGATCACCTCATCACAAACCTGCTCTCCTGACCCCTCCTTCCCACAACTCCCATCAATTTAAATACAAAAATAAAGAGGCCAGAAGAGGTATATAAACCACCAAAGTCAGAGAACTATGATCAACATCTGAGCCCCAAACTAAGAAAGTGGGATAGTGAGAAATAAAGAAATAGTCGCAGTGTTTGGTGGTCTTACCACAATTAATATAGGCTATAACAGATGGTAAGTTTAATGATACAAACGCACAGGTTCTAAGACTGGTCCTGCTTTAAAAACTATTTTTAAGCCACATAAATACAAGAAATGCCATACTTTTGTACCTAAAAGCAGTAGAAAATTCTTACAGATTAAGCCAAATGAGAAAATAAAATTGACAACATGGAGAAAGGAGAAAGACTTCTATAAATTAGATGTTCATAACTCAAGAAATGTCCATACTACCGAGTACACTGCTCGGTGCAGAGAAGAATGTCAGGCTTATCATTAATACTGTCTCATAAAAACAAGAAGAGACCGATTCTATTCCACAGTCTCACTGATAACACTGAACACATCATACATCCCACTGAAAAAAAGAAATAATACGGCATGTAATCCTACAACAATGCAATTTGTCATTTCTAAGCTTTTAACAAATGTATGCTGAGAGCATTAATCACAGAAACATTTGACTCCCAGACATCTTTTACGTCACCCAACTGAGCCTGGATCCCCAGAAGAATGGAGTCCAATACCAATTACAGAAACATGGAACTGAATGGGGCAAAAAGACTCATTATAAAATTCAGCCTCAACGTTACACAGAGTTTCTAGTAAAATTCAAAGATAGTTGCCAAACAAGGTGGGCACATCTCTCTCCCAGAGTAGAGAGACACATAATTCTACTTCTTTTTTGTGTTTAGCCTAAGAATGGCATATTAATAGTAGGTGAAGAGAGTTAGGGGAGTTCCTTGTGAGACCCGTGAGATTCTCTAGATGAAAAGAAAAAGGGAAAAAGAAGCCTTAAAAGGTTCAAACAATTCATTTAAAAGCAGGGTGGACAGCAATAGCACTGCCAGGAATTTACCCAAGGGATACAGGAGTACTGTAGGGGCACTTGTACCCCAATGTTTATAGCAGCACTCTCAACAATAGCCAAATTATGGAAAGAGTCTAAATGTCCATCAACTGATGAATGGATAAAGAAATTGTGGTTTATATACACAATGGAGTACTACATGGCAATGAGAAAGAACGAAATATGGCCCTTTGTAGCAAAGTGGATGGAACTGGAGAGTGTGATGCTAAGTGACATAAGCCATACAGAGAAAGACAGATACCATATGGTTTCACTCTTATGTGGATCCTGAGAAACTTAACAGAAACCCATGGGGGAGGGGAAGAAAAAAAAAAAAGAGGTTAGAGTGGAAGAGAGCCAAAGCATAAGAGACTCTTAAAAACTGAGAACAAACTGAGGGTTGATGGGGGGTGGGAGGAAGGGGAGGGTGGGTGATGGGTATTGAGGAGGGCACCTTTTGGGATGAGCACTGGGTGTTGTATGGAAACCAATTTGACAATAAACTTCATACATTGAAAAAAATAAAAAATAAAAAAATAAAAGCAGGGTGGAACTGTATCAAAATACCAGAGAAGAAATGAGAGCTTGTCAACAAGCGTAAAGATTCAGAAAGGTGAGGAGTACCGAGTAGCTTAGACACAGAATCAGCCCTTTCAGGAAGCTGTCTGGAGGGCCGGTGTCTGCCTCTCAGCCCTCAGAGTTTGTGGACAAAGTCTGGCTTAGGACTAAACACAAGGTAGCAATATACTAAAGTCTGATGACTTACTCCAGCTATGAGAGTGGAGATTGCAAGCACAAAGGAAAAAAACAAACTCAGTAACAAAAAACTTGAGCCTCTTTTTGGATCTTAGTAACAGTGGGTCTATGAAGCCAAGCTATAATCAGTCTTTTCAAGATTAGTCCCCAGGACCAGAAGGTGCTAGGGCAAAACATGATGTTATCATTGAAACTTAGGCCCTTTTCAGATATAAACACCTTGGCCCTGTGCCATGATTGTTACAACCAATACAGCCTACGATAAAAGTACTTGAATGTCATCATATATATTTCAATACCTAGAACTGATTTATTGACTAGTTTAGAAAGGTTTACCTGCTTGGCTCTTTTCCTTGCATCATCCAAAGATCTCCCTCTTTCTACTAACCGCTGAACCACTTTTTCCCACCGACTTTGTACACTGATCAGTAGATTCTTAATTAGGACAACGTCTTGTTTCTGACTGAAATACTTCAGGTGGGTCCCAGTTTTGTCCAGCTCTATTATCTGCTCACGGTGAGAATTTACTTCATTGGCGAAGACCTTTCCCAAAAAGAAGGGTGGAATTAGAAACACATGAAAAACTGTTCTGTTTTATAAGTGCTTCTGGTGTCATAAGCTGAAACCATTTTAAAGGACAAAATAAAGTTTCTAAACTACCAAATTCATACTTCTGACATGAAAACAGTCTGTGGTCTAAAAAGGTCTGAAACAAGAATACTATCCATCTGAGTTACATCATACCTTGTGTTCATCGATTTGAAACAAGACTGTGTCCAAGATAAGACTTGGCCGAGAAGCTACATTTAGGGTCTGTTCAGCCTGGGTTAGCCAGTTGATGAAGTCTTGGAGGGAATTATGGAACTCCATTGCCAAGTTGAGGGCCTCTTCCAGTTTAGTCTGCAAAGGCAGATCATTTAGTATTTGATGATAGTTAAGTGTCTTCCCCCCAGTTTAACCACTCTCTGGCAGATTTCCTTCCCATCCACCCTTTCTTTATACCTAATCTGTATTTCTGTATTACCTAAACAGTTTATGAGTGTAATGGGCCTTCACTAAAATAATGGCAAACCAAACCCCTTTTAGTATAGTGAGAAGATCTCCCTGCAGCTAAAAATAATCTGATATACACTAAAATTGTGATTTGAGGTCAATGAACCACAGAATGCAATCACTAAACAGATGTCTTTTATATCTTTATATAAAAAGAAAACTTGACATTCACATGATTAATCTGGGGGGTCAAAATGATGTGAAATATATATACATTATGGTCTGTCAGTGAGGGAATACAATCTAGTATTCCTCGCCTATTATTATTCTTGTAGCATTAAACAGTGATATTTTTAATCCCTTTTCATGGACTTTTGTCATGGAAGTGCTTATTATATACACAATCATCTCACTCTCTTGACCTCCCTCTTTCCCTTCCCACTATATACATAAGTAAGTGTGATTAGAATTATTTAACAATCCAGAATTCGAGTGGTTCACAAATTTAAAAATACACCTAGAAACACTTGATCTATGATCTGTGTTGGAACAGACTGCTTTAACTCTATCCTCCTGTGTGAAAGAGAATACTATTTTCAATTGACCCCATGATACCTCCAAATGTATACAAAGAAAATTGAAACATGGGGTCATTAAAAGTTCCACTGCTAATTCTACTCAGAGATTAAGTAAATCTCATGAAATAAAACATTCATTCTATTACATTAATTAAAGCACATACTTTCCTTTCATTGAGTTTGGTTTCCACCGATTCCCATTTTTCTTTCAAGTTATTTATGTCTTGGTCAATTGTCTCTGCAGATTTGGGGCATCTTGCAAGCATCTGCTGGCCTTTCTGCATCAGACTTTTGTATGTTTCTTCTTTAACATCAAAGGCAGCACAGATTTCCTACATTGAGATATCCCCCCAAGTTAAATCATTTTTAAGAGAATAAAATCTAAGAGTTCCTTTCCCAGGTCATCAATCCCAAGCCCCTCATCATATAGTCACCTTTATCTAACATACAGAATAACTGTGACACATTCAAATATTTCACTATATTAAAACAACACCTAAGCCTGTAGACATATCCGTCTGCCAGAAATCTCAGAAATGGTGCTATCATTATCAATTCAGTCCAGCATGGTAAAGTTGGTAAGTAACTTTTATGTTATCAAGAAAGGTTTCACTGTGCAGTAACCAATCAGCTCGGTGACCCCGAGCAAGTGATTAGCTTCTCTGAGCCTTGTTTTCCTTCTCTGTAACATGGGCTTTCTAAGTCTCACCTCAGACTATGACAGTGGCTATAATAATTTTTGGGATAGTTTATTTCTGTGCTCAGAAGGCACACAACGAATAGAAAGTGAAGGCTCAATACAGTAAGATATTTTAAGTTGATTGTTCGGACTTTGGAATCACAAAAGACAAATTCGGGATACTATGAATATTACTCTCATTTATAACATCTTTAAAGCTTTCAACTGGAATGCAATGTGTTTCTTCTACAGAGAATACAAAAAAATTATGAAAACAAATTCAGAATTTAATATCAAAACAAGAGTTACATTCATGTAAAAACTTAAGACCAGTTCTCCACAACACCTGCATGTGGTTACTTCCTATCCAAATCCCCAGATTCAAAATTATTTACAACCAAGTGTGGTTTCAATAAGCTCTCACAACAACGTTGGACATCTGATAAAGAATACAGGCTTGGATGTATAATGGCCCATTTCTTTTGCCCAATCCCCAAGCATATCTACTCTTATTTCTCAAGATACTAATTGTCAGCATTTGAATATTAAAAAAAACTTTCTGATGCAAATTCACAAGTATAAAAGAGGATTAGTTTTCAAAATATGAAACAGACTGTTTTATCTTAAAACTTCTAAACCTGAATTATAATGTAAATGAATAGGAAATGCCAATAAATCAAAGTCTAAATTCAATTTGTCAGTCTCCATTTCTGTGAAAGAAAGCCAGAGTCTCAAGTTTCATTATTTTTTCCTCTTTTAAGAGTGGACAGTGCCACAGAATCTGGGTGGGAACAGCCCATAGGCACAATGTTCCCACTGGACAATGAACTAAACAGAAGCCTCCCCTTGTTCACAGCTTGTATAGGTGTGAAGTTGAAGATACAGCCCTATCACCATTAAAACAAACAAACAGGGGTGCCTGGGTGGTTCAGTCGGTTAAGCCTCTGACTCCTGTTTTCAGCTCAGGTCATGATCTCAAAGTCTCCAAGTTTGAGCCCCACCGTGAGGCTCTGCACTGAGGGTGCAAAGCCAGCTTGAGATTCTGTCTCCCTCTCTCTCTGCCCCTCCCCCATTCTATCTCTCTCTCTCTCTCTCTCACACACACACACACACACACACACACACACACTCTCTCTCTCTCTCTCTGTCTCTCTCACTCACTCAAAATAAACTTAAGAAAGTAAAACAAATAAACAAGTCACTGGTGAACAGAACAAGAATATATTTTCCAGCCTTCCATGAAACTAGACGGGAGTATCATGCTTATAGCAATAATTTTTAAGTCAATTCTGACAGCTTTCGGGATTTTTCTTTTCACTGAAGGTACAACAGTTTATAATTTACACAACGTTTTATTACTATCCATACAAGTTCATCATTTTATGGGGCAAATTAGCTTCTAAAAAATACCTAGACTTCTAGGTCCTTCTGGCACACTCATCTCTGAAATAAAGAATAAGTTCTGACTTGAAAAATTTAATCAATAAATGGTGTTTCTAGCACTTACACATAAAGATTTCTGCTATAAAACTGTATATCCTTTAAACTTTCTCCCACAATTTATTGGTCACCAGGACCCACACAAAATGGTCAGTGTCTTTCTTATTCTGAGGCTAGAGCTGTAGGAAATAATATACTTACCAGGTGGGCATTAAGCTGCTCCCTGGCTGTTTCCGGTAACCCCCCCAGAGGTTTGGAGGCTAACAGATGACGCTCCGTGTCCGTCAGCCACTGCTGCAAATCCTCAATCTCACCATGGAACCCTTTGGCCTGGAGTGATACAGAATTTTAAGTCTGGGCCATAAACACATTGTCACTTTTAAGGAGAAAACAATGTCTGAAGGAGCCCGGCCTGCTAAGCCTCTCTCTGCGTTCTTAACAACAGGCAGGTGCAAGTGGATTTGCCTTGCCTTTCTTCATGGTGAGAGCTCTGGCAGATAAGACTATTACACTAAGAGCCAGAGGGCTGCCTTCTCATCTGCTGTGTTCTTTATCCCACTTATTTTTACTCCTCTCCTACGGTACACAAATTAAACAGGGTCTGCAAACCAACGAAAGAATTCCATACTATTTTGGTCTGGAAGGCCATGAAAGGCTGAGAATCTACTCTCTTATTCACCTGGCGCAAGGCACCATCCAGCTGCTGCTTCCTTTGTTCTGTTTTTTCCAAAACATTTTGCCATCGTTGATTTAGAATCTCTAGCTTGTTCTGAAGGTTGCTTGCTTCTTCTCCTGCACTTGATGCAATTAGATCATTTCCTGCTTTGTTAACGGCTTCCACTGTGGACTGATGGGCTAGTACATCATTTTGAAGCACCTGAAAATACGAAGCGAACACTATGTTTGCTAGCTCATAACATGTTAATAGTGCTTTTAATGCAACTGTTTTATTTGCTGAAGATAGAACATTTGGAAACAAAACCATCGTCTACATAAAGTCTTAATACTAAAAAAGTGTTCAAATGGTGGACTTCTTTTCCCTTAACTTTGCAGCTTTCCTGGATATACCTTTAGTCTACCTTGAAATGATTATCAAAGAACATTTTGCTAGTTCTTCCCATTAGAATAACCTTATATTAAGGACATTAAGTATCTAGAGATTATAATTAAAAGGTTATGAAAGTTTTCATTTGATTCAAAATCATTTTGATTGAACTTAATTTTCATGTCTTAAGTAAATAACTTGAAAAATATTTTGATTTCTATAAATCCATTTTCAAATACAAAATTATTACATTCTTAGATAATGCCATGCTTTACAATTAACACTCTAAGAGGAAAAAAAAAATTACCACAGACTATTCTTCAAGCTTCTCTCATTGGAAAGATGCTACAATTAACTGCTAAGTAGACAGGAATCTTATGATGCCCTGACAGTAGAGGAAAAGAGATTTCACTGGACAGCAGGAATACTCAAGCCCAGCAATCAAAAGTGTAGCTGTTCCTTTACGAGAAAATGCACATTTGAAGTGTTCACTACAGATTCCAATAAATAACACCTTCCTTATGTACAGTGAAAATATCAGAATAGACCAATAATGCTTAAATATGCTAACATGGGACAAGAATGTTAAGTGCAAAAAGCAACCACAAGGCTAAAAAAACCCTGAAATTACACTGAAAAGAATTGCACTTTAAAGAACAAACAGAGCTGGGGCACCTATTTGGGGTGGCTCAGTCAGTTAAGCATCCGACTTCAGCTCAGGTCATGATTTCGCAGCTTACGGGTTCGAGACCCTCTTCGGGCTTTGTGCTGGCAGCTCAGAGCCTAGAGCCTGCTTTGGATTCTGCGTCTCCCTCTCTCTGCCTTTTCCCCAGCTCACACTCTGTCTCTCTCTCTCTCTCAAAAATAAATAAACATTAGAAAAAATTTAAAAAAAAGAACAAATAGAGGTTAGGAATAGTTTCAAGAAAACCGCAGTTATGTTTTTGGAAACCAGAAGAAACCTTCCTCTCATGTTAGTAAGGGCCAATGGTAATCTTTCCCTAGATTCACTGACTCAGGGTTAACAACAGGAGAGAAAAGAAACATCATGTATCATCCTACATAAGGCATCCCACATCTGGAGGGAAATCCAGAACAGGGGGATTTTTAGTGAAGAGCACTAATCATCTGTGATAACTGTTTTTCTGACGATATGCACTCATTCTCTGAGGCACCTGTTAAGGAAGTTAAAGGCTATAAAATCAGCTGAGGAAACATTCCCTCCCTTCCTCCAGCAACTGTGCTAGTGATTTTAAGCCCTTTAACTTGTGACCTTTGAAAAATGGAAGAAGAAGGGAGGACATATCTCTAACTGCTCAAAGGTAGATAAACAGAAATAAAAGATCCCTACCTCATGCCCGGCCAAAATAACTGGATCGTGGTGTCTCACTGTCCCACCTCTACTGGACTCTACAAAAATTCCTGTCACTGATGTATGTTGCATTTAAGGACAACTGCTAAGTTGGAATAAACATATTTTTTTTTATGCAGAGTCAGTCTGACCAGTCATTACTATTCTTAGAAAGGTATAAAATAGACATTAAATAATAAAAAATATTGATACAAAATAGGTCCTAACTGCTGGGCAGTTGGATATGGCTGGGCAATGATCATAAATAAGACAGAACCAGGTAAGAGAGGGAAAGAAATTTAAATTAGGGTACGGTTACTGTGGGGAAAAGTATGAAAGAAGGAAAACTACAGCAAGAATACTAAAAAACTCTTTATCATAATAGTAAAGTGCCAAAAACTCACCTTTCATGTTAAAATGATAAAAATTATTAAACATTTTCTCTTTGATAATCAAGGAAAACTTATTTAAGGTCAGAATTTACGACATAACCTTAGGTAAGATGCCTTATTAATGTGAATGCTCAAGTTCTAAGAAAGACTGGACTGTCAGGATAAACTCGACCAAGCATCACCTTTTATTCATTAAGCCTATTGACTTAAGAGATAGGGAATTTTCTTTTCATCTGAAAAAAAAAAATCATTTATCTCACTTCTCCTGGCCAAGTCAATGGCTTTGGTCATTTGCACAAAGATTCTAACAACTGGGTTTCAGGATTTATGTTTCTAGTCAAATGAACTTTATCGTAATAAACTAGAATTCTGCTCTCAACCCCCCACAAGTTCTGCTCTGATGACCTACCTAGGCTGGATATCATCTAAGCCTTGAAGATGCCTCCGGCTATCAGTTTGGGGCCCACTATGTTGAGCTCCATGCTTTCCTCCTCCCTAAACTCTCCAGGTTGTACAGAGATAGGGTATTTTCTATTAAGAATTGTCAACCAAGGGCCACAAAGATGACAACAATGGGCATCTGGGTGGCTGAGTCGGTTGAGCATCTGACTCTTGATTTCAGCTCAGATCACGATCTCACTGTCTGTGGGTTGGAGCCCCGCATCGGCCTCTGCACTGACAGTGTGGAGCCTACTTAGGATTCTCTCTCTCCTTCTCTCTCTGCCCCTCCCCTGCTCTCTCTCTGGCTCTCTCTCAAAAATAGTCTAAAATAAAAAAAAAAAAAAACTTAAAAAAAAAAAGAATTATCAATCAAGTATCACAAAGATGACAACATAAAGTTGTTGTGTATGTACCTCAAGATATAATTAAAATTTTTAATTTAATTTAATTTTTAATTTAAAGCTATCCATCATGTTCAGGATATATAAAAACCTTTTTAAACATAATAAATATTGTTTAAAACTAATTCAGAAAGAAAAGGACTAAGACACAGAAAGCCAATGAGAAGTCAGGGAGACACGGAGACTAAAGAACAAACCTCCACAGAGTGAGAGATGCACAGGCAAGCAGAAAGATGTTAGACATGCCAAACACGCAGCAGGTGACACACACATGGCGCTAAGGGCGACCAGAGGAAAAACATACACACAGCCTGCAGCGGAACATTTTGAGCCTATGACTTTTTTAGGGTATCCCCAACCACTTTTAAAACTAGGCTATGTCAATCCAGTGACAGGGATAATCAGGGATTTAAACCAATATCTGCCACGCAGCCTGGAAATTTAGCCAGAAGTTTCCCATCCTTGCCGTTTTGGATAACTGCCCTGAACAATGAGGAAAAAAAAATTGTTTATAATCTTTTAAAAAGTGGGTTTTAAGGAGTTTAGCCTTCAGTTACAAATGTCAAATATGAACCTGAGCTATCACCATCAACTTGAAAAATACATAAAGAGGAAACATACCAAAACAAAACTCTGATGACATTAGAAACGCATAGAGAAGAAACACAACACGCAATCACAGCTACATACATGGTGCTTGGCGAGTTCAATTTCAATGGCCTTAGGGTCTCCTCCCACAGGCTTCTGTTCACTCAGCAGGCCCTCAGTGTGTGTCAGCCAGGCAAGCAGCTCATCCAGGGCATGCTGGAACTGGCCCAGTGCTAACAGAGCACCTTCTAGCTTATGCTACAGAAACAGTGGAGAGGAAGAAAATCCATATGAATTCGATATCATGAATGACATACATTTATAAAAATAACAAGAGCAAAAAAGAAAAATCAATTGTTGCACACTGTGTAATTCTGTAAGCATATCCAATGAAGCCCAATTATACCCTACATTCTACGTTTGACATTCCTTGTGGTTAAAAATGGCATGTCGAGAAGCAGGAAGAGTTCTAATAAAATAAGAATTTATGCAGGGGCTTCAAAAGTTTATGTGCTTAATCACCTATTTTATTTTTTAATAATGATTTTACCTGAACTTCTCTAACTTCCTAACAAAAGTCTTGGTGTTTACCTGTCTGTTGATAATTCTTTCATCCAGACTATCCCATATCAATTTCAGCTCCATCAATGGGTCTTGAACAGTGTGTTTGTCGCTCTCTTCTGTTACTTTCTTCAGCAAAAGCTCTGCTTGATGATTTAGTCTCTCCATTTCTATCTGTTGTTGGTAGGCCTCTGATTTGAATTGCTATTTTTTAAAAAAGGAGATATATAAGGAAAATGTGTTCTAAATCAAAACTTTAAACAATAAAAATTCTATGGATTCAATATTTATTCTAATTCATATTTACTATGGCCAGGGAGATGAAGAGGAATAAAATCTAACACAAAAGAATTACAAATAAAAAAAGATGAGAGAAATATACTTTCTTTATTCAATGTTTTATAAATGCTGGAAAGATATTTCTATTTATAATTTTGACATCTCACTTTTGTTCTCTATAGTACAAATGTAAGATATTTCCAGGTTAACCTTATTCCAATGCCTATTATATTCAATAAATGAGCTTTGATACACTGACCTATATGAACCCCCCCCAAAAAAAAATCTCTAAGAAACCCAGATTAACATTTATTTCCTGCTCAAAAACAGTGCATCGACTGAACATTTTATGTTTTCTGTAGCTATGCTGTGTTCGTTGATATTCAGTTATTCCTATGCCTAACCTACTGCTGACTCAGAATAACATTATTTTTCTCCCAGCGCTCACTAACATGTATTTAATAATCTTGGCTTTGGCAACCAACACAGGTTAGCAAATGGTTGCTTGTAGTAGGAAACTGTCCTTCACAAAATATTTATTTTTTATCTGTAATAGTAAATCATTAAGTAGTACATTAATGACTAAATAGTCCCTTAATTTTTTTCAAACATGAAAATACTAATTAAAAAATAATAACTAAGGTATCATGAACACTTTCTTTGTTCTAACAAACTTATAAAGAAAATAATTTTATTCTCAATTCAAGCTAAGGACACAAAAGTGAGACCAGTTAGAGAACTGTCCCGAGGTCCTTTGGCTAAGTAAGTGAATGCACTGGGATGTAATCTCAAGACAACCGAATCTCAGAGACAGCACTCGTAAGCAGCCTGCTGCATGAAAACTACTGAGATATATGCAAATATCAAAAAAAAAGTACACATGTAAATGTACAAAAAGTATATCATGTGCTTTACTACATGACCACATAAAGGTAAAGAAAATAAAACACAATCTAATAATGGCAACGGTAATAATTTCTAAATGAAATATTCTATATCACACATAGAGATGAAAATGCTATAATTTTAAAGCCAGATAATAAATGTATATAAACATCTAGTAGAGTTCATTGAAAATGGCATGATGTCTCTTTGGATGGGGACTTGAAATTAGGAAGGAAACAGTTGATCCCACTTGGATAAATGATCATCAGCACAGAGGAATTCAAAGAGGAAACAGTCCAGCCACTTACACAGCTGGAGATCAAGAACCACGAAAGTAAAAATTACAGAGGAAAGCAGATAGAAAACAATAAACATTTTTACAAAACAAACATTTTGGGAAACACTATTATACCAAGGATGTTTCTTCAGCCTGTTAGACTAAATGGATTACTCTGACCCACTGAAAAAAACAAAAATGTTATATGTGTATCGAGGACAATGATACACCATTGAATAATGACGTTATAAAAATCCTTACACTATGAGCTACATGTGTATAAAGTATACACCCACACCCTCCCATCCCCTTCCCCTCTTCAGTGTGCTCCCAGCATAAGGATTTCTGAAAGGCTATAGATCAAATCTTAAGAGAAGTTGTATGTAACATTTTCGGGTAGCTTTTAAAAAGCCACCTTTTTGGTTATCATTTTCTGACTTTCCTATAATGAATAGGTATTGATTTAATAAGAAGAAAACCAGTATTTTGTATCATTTAATGAGAACTTATATGCTGCTTATTATGTAATTATGCTATATTAAACCAGTTTCACAATCAAAATGTTAATACTTTAGCTATGTAAAATAAATTTGTGTCAAGAGTCCCATGAATAAAGAACATAAAAATACAATCTCTGATAAATTAATGAACCGCACACATACCTTTAGTTCTTCAATCTGCTGCTTGACAGTTTCAAGATCTGTTCCAATTGGTGACATTGAAGCTAATTTACCACCTGCAATATCTACCCAGTCAAATATTGCCTGAAAAACACATTAGCCCATGAGTTATTAGTACATCTGAAATTGCTATAACATCCCAAGTGCTACAGAAAAGTACAATCATAAATCTATACAGATATTATGGAATGAGCTTACTTTACAAATTAAGATGGTTCACCTAAATAAGTAAAAGAAACAATATGATGAAAAAGTTGTCCCAAATATGCAATAGATAGAACCTTCAATTCTGCAACCAACTTTGCAAAGGAAATTCTTTTCTGAATGGAATCTTAGAATATTAACAACTTTCAAAAAAGTGCATTTGAAAAAGTTCTATAAATTCAATCACATGAAATAGACATAAGAAAGCATAGAGAATTCTAAGAGGAAGATTATGTAAATATATTGAAAGAAAAAGATTTCAAAGCCATCTGTTTTTTTCCAATAAAGCAAGAAGTTTATTGTTTAGCACTTGAGTAAAATATTTGGCCCAGCTAAAGCCTTACACATTATTTAGATTAGCATAAAAATCCTGCACATACCACAATTAATATTATGACCATGATTCTGAATTACAACATAGACTACAGAATCTATTTTTCTTGTTCTTTTTATGTAATATAAACATTTTAGGAAGGCACAACTCACATTTCTTTCAGATACTGAATGCACAAAATTATTCTGGACTTTAATGAAGTTGCCAGACCATATAGTAGGAGGAAGAATCTTGGAAACTATCTGTTATTTTCATTTATCATTAATAAACCCAATAACTTAAGCAGTAACCTGTGAAATTATATATATATATAGGACCTTCATTCCCGAAGATGATGCTCCTAATCTATAATGGGCCTTGTCTGTCTAGCAGGGGTAATGAGAGAGTAAAAGTTAAGGTGCCTCAGGGCACCTGGGTAGCTTGGCTGGTTAAGCCTCCCTCTTGATTTCATGCTCAGGTCATGATCTCATGGTTCGAGGATTTGTGCCCCACATCAGGCTCTGCAATGACAGCATGGAGCCTGCTTGGGATTCTCTGTGTCCCTTTCTCTCTCTGCCCTCCCCCACTTGCATTCTCCCTCCCTCTCTCTCTGTCTCTCAAAAACAAATAAATAAATAAACATTAAAATTTTAAAAAAAGGAAAGTCATAGCGCCTAGCCAGTGACCTCTGTGGCTAATGGCTCCTGAGGTCAAAAGGCTGCAAATGGTGGCAGTGCTATCTCCAGCCAGGGAAGAGGGCACAACTCAGTCATTTATTAATAATACATACAAATCATGACCTGCTCCCACAGACTGAAGGCTGGAGCCTGATTAGTTAGTTCCTGGCCACTGAAACCTAACCAATCATTTAACTCTTCGGTTAAAAAGTGGGGTAAGGAGGAAAGTTATATAAGATATTATTTGTGGTGAATTTTTTCATATATTTCCAAAGTTCAAAACACTTTCAACTGGCATGAAGCCTGGCTTCTGATATTTACTTTTACAAATATAGAAATGGAATGGCATAATAAAAAGGAAAAGATGTTCTCATCTGAGCTTTAAAAATAATATTCACTTGGTGTTATGGAAATACTCAGAAGGGCTTTTTCCATACGGTAGGAGGGTTGACAGATTCAACACTGGCCAGCCTGTTAGGAAATGGAATAAAGCTGAAGAAGGTAAGGAGAGAAATGTCCCTGAGCTGGCCTCCACCAACAAGACAATTTTTCATATGAAAAGGGAAACTTTAAAACATGGTTAATAAACTGAATGAGAACTGTTAAGGGGTGTGAAAAACAACTGTGAAAAGGAATTACGTGGATGGAAAGGAAGAAAAACATTTTACACAACAGATTATGACCTAATGAAACAGAAATCTATTTTAGTTCAACGGGGAACACTGGCTTCAAATCAAATCTCTTTTACTTCTGACTTTAGTTAAACTCAGGGATATTTTTAGATAGTGTTTACTCCTTTCATCTTACTCCACTCAACTTTAGAAGAGAACTCCGATTCAGCTCTCATTTCACTGTCTGGTGTGGAACCATTAACATTTTCCAAAAATCAAAATTTTTCTTTTCAAAGTAAATTGCACTGTGTGTATAAAAATGTAGTGAGATATGTGCATAAATCTACACATCTATCCAGTGTCAGAAATACCTTCCAAAAGGCAAAACATACACTGAAGTAGGTGAGCCTACTGCACACGTATCTGCGGTGCTGGGTGGTGTCAATGTGTAAATCCGCACGCGTCAGTCAGCCCGATTCTCCTGCCAGGAGACACGCCGCAACGCCCTTACCTGTAGTCCATCCTGGTACTGAACGGCAGCCTGCATTGCCTCCTCAAGTTTGTCCACCCGGTCTTTCCAAGCCTTATTCAGAGAATCCCAGGCTGAATTTAACTACAATATAAATATCAGAACTCTTTTAGTGTCATTTATTAAGTTTGCAACTATTTCTTCCAAATATGCTTTAACCAAAATCTTTTTTAAAAAAGCATTTTGATGAGAGAAGGAAATACACTAGCTGTACCTCATCTATACTCTTCTTGACAATGGGTTTATCAGGTTCCCCACATGCAGCAATGAGTTCAGAACCCAGGTTGACAACTATATCCAGCTCTTCCTGTAGTCCATCAATTTCTTCCTTAATGGCCTAGAATAAGAAATGACAGCCTGAGAGTTTTAAGCAAAAACACACGGGAACTAAAAAGATGGACACAGAGACATTAATTATAGTTATTTCTAGGAAGTGGGATTATGATCAATTTTATTTTCTTCTTCTTCTTTTCTAACTTTCTGCGATCAATTTTTTGAATAAGAAAGAAGAAATATTTTAAAGAAAAACAGCATCCTTTGTAATAAACATGTTTTATTCTAAAAACAGTATTTAAAGAATTAATTCTACATAACAAATACCAGAACAAGCTCCTTTAAATATCAATAACAATGAAAAGTGTAGAGATATATTTTGTTTTTGAAACAAAATAGTTTGGGCAATATACATTTATATTTTTCTTTATTTTTTTGAAGTTTTTTAAAATCTATTTTGAGAGAAAAGAGAGAGCATGAGCAGGGGAGAGGCAGAGAGAGGGAGGGAGAGAGAGAGAGAGAGAGAGAGAGAGAGAGAGAGAATTCCAAGCAGGCTCTGTACTGTCAGTGCAGAGCCAGATGTGAGGCTCGAACTCATGAACCTAGGTTCATGAGTCAAACTGCAATCAGGAGTCAGACACTCAAGTGAGCAAGCCACCCAGATGCCCTGGCAATATACATTTAAAATAGAGGTTGAGGGGCGCCTGGGTGGCACAGTCGGTTAAGCGTCCGACTTCAGCCAGGTCACGATCTCGCGGTCCGTGAGTTCGAGCCCCGCATCAGGCTCTGGGCTGATGGCTCAGAGCCTGGAGCCTGTTTCCGTTTCTGTGTCTCCCTCTCTCTCTGCCCCTCCCCCGTTCATGCTCTGTCTCTCTCTGTCCCAAAAATAAATAAACGTTGAAAAAAAAAATTAAAAAAAAAAAATAAAATAAAATAGAGGTTGAGTAATCTACAACAACAACAACAACAACAACAAATCTAAAGTACTCCTATCCCTATGCACACAACCAAACCAAGCTTGCAGACACAGAGAACAGATAAGGTGGTTGCCAGAGGCAGGGGATGTGGGTGGGAGAAATGGGTGAAGGGGGTCAAAAGGTATAAACTTCCATTGGTTAAAAAAGAAGTCATGGGAAGCAATGTATAGCTTGGTAACTGTAGTTAATAATACTGCATTGTATATTTTAAAGTTGTTAAGAATAGAACTTAAAAAAGCAAAAGTAAAGCACAAGTTCAAAAACTTCTAACAAATTAACAATGTTAGTAGATTTAAGATAATCTAGCTTATTATGTCATTTCCCTAGGACTTATAAACTACAAAAAAAAAATAGGAGAAAAATGCAGTGTACTACTTTTGCTTTAATCTTTTTGGTTAAATATATTTATTCACTCAAGAAACATTTAATAAGCATAAACCAAGCCCAAACTAGGCATTGGGGATATAAATAAAAATAGGGCTATTCCACTCAAGGGGATCAAAGTCCATTAGGAAAAAGAGAGATATAATCAATAAGTTATACTATGTGTAGAGTCTTTTGCATGAGGACAGCATTATGAGAACACAAACTTTCCTAAGTATGCAAGAAAAGATTTTTCATGAAAGCTTACAACCCAAATGACCCTTGAAGTTTGAGTGGGATTTGCCAGAAGAGTGGTAGGAACATACGAGGGTGAGGTAACTAATCCGCAAAGATAACAGAGACTAGAAAGAGCACACCGCAGTGTCAGGGGAAGCCACTTTCTAATAAAGGAGCAGCACTCAACCAAATGGCTTTGAGAACACAGGCATGGGCTATGCTGGGATGTAAAAGGCCAGGACACTACTATCGGGTGTCTGGATTTCATTCTGTAGGCAGTGGATGCCTCCGAGTGGTTTTGAGTGGCGATACGGTAAGAGTAGATCTAGAGAGAGGACAAGGTTGGAAGTCGGGCAAGGAAAAAGACTCTGCAGGTAGGGATACCACTATGGATTACTTCAGAAGCCAAAAACGGAGGGAACAAGGGCCTAAAATAAGGCAGGAGGAGTTGAGATGAAGGGAAACTTTAAAAATACATACTCTCTCTGTGAAATATGTGGGTATAATCTATTTCTTACTATATCACTATGCATTCTACTTTTGGAACCAAATATAAACTGTAATAGAGTAATTCCAAATATTTACCAAGGGAATCCAGGTTTCATTACAACTTACTTTTTTTTTTTTACTTTAAAGGAGATTTTCTGCTTACCTCTGCTGCTTCTTGCTGCTGTTTTACTACTGAGGGATCAATTCCAGGATCCTCCAGATCCCGGATGAAATCTTGGGTGTCTTTAGTGGTTACGACCAATGACATGTGATCACACCAGAACTTTTCTGCTAATTCCATTACATCCAGTAGTTTGGCTTCCCTTTCTTCCACAAGTGTGTGTATGTTCTCCCAAATGAAAACCATTTGGTCAAGCTTATCCTGAACAGCTATGGCACAAAATAGTATCAAAAAGGCAATATGTTAGCCTCATTTAAGCAATAAAGCAGAATGTTTTAGTTTACACAGAAACAGTGATTCAATTTGCTAAGTATCTAAAACTGGACCCAATTTTAGTTGACCACAGTCTAGTGAGTATCACTAGACCCAATATAGCATATTCTAGACAAATGCAAGCTCTCAGGGTATCCTACTCCTCCAGAACCAAGGCTCTTTCTGACAAAAGTAGACACTCAAGGGTAAGTGAGCTCAGACTAGACCTAAGTTTACCAAGTTTGAAGTTCACCAAGGCTGACCTTCATTCCAAAGAAAATGAAATAACCACTTAAGCTCTCCAAATCAAAAATACTGATGTCTGTTCAGTCTCAGGAATATAACAATGTAGGATATGTATTTTGGGCTTGTTTCTAGAGTAACCTTATAAACTTCCACTAATCCATGTATGTACTCTTCCTTTTGACCCCCAGCTCTTATCTTTAAGATGGCTGGCTAAGGTCGTGGTTGCCATTTCTGTGGCTACAGGATACCCAGTCTGTTGTACGCATTATAAAAAGTAGCGTGTAATTAGTAATGAGAAAAAAAAAACAAAAACAAAACCTAGATTTGTCCCTTAGCATCATGCTTTAAAAAACTGGTTTAGAAGTCCCAAAGAACACATGGCTTTTGCATAATGGCACACTTTGTAACACAGAAAAACATTTTTGTACATAGCTCTTCAACCCCAATGGTAGTACCTTTTCTAAACTCTGGCATTTTGTTATGCAATTGGACCGTCCATAAACACCAGGACAATTCTAAATGTTTCGAATTATTTAGAATTATTTTAAAGGTAAAGTTCAGTTGTTTCCTTATTCTGAAATTATTACCTTTGGCAGATATGTCTTTGTCAGTGCCCTCAGATCTCGCAATCATTTCCTCTCCCCGCTTTTTAAGTGTTTCATACAATGGTTGTAGCTTCTCCATGTCTACTGACACATTCTTATTCTCACTGATCTGCTCCTTAATCTTCTCTACTTCAGCTGAGATCGAAGGCGGCTGCCTCAAACGCTCCACGATGCGTTCCAGGCTCTCAAGGATCTGGTCTATCTTGTCGTGGAACTAGAAGTGAATCAAAGGGGTCATTTATGGGGAAAAGACCTGTGATATCAAATGTCATATTTAAATGAAAACAAAAAAAAACCCATATAGTTAATGTCACAATCAAGAATTAAATCTTAGGGGCGCCTGGGTGGCTCAGTCAGTTAAGCATCCGACTTCGGCTCAGGTCACGATCTCACTGTCCGTGGGTTCGAGCCCCGCGTCGGGCTCTGTGCTGACTGCTCAGAGCCTGGAGCCTGTTTCAGATTCTGTGTCTCCCTCTCTCTCTGACCCTCCCCCATTCATGCTCTGTCTCTCTCTGTCTCAAAAATAAATAAATGTTAAAAAAAAATTTTTTTAATTAAAAAAAAAGAATTAAATCTTAGCTACTTTGTTAACATATCTACCCAAATGAGTGTATTCGTTAAGAAACAGTATATGTTAAAAAAAGAAACAGCATACGTTAATATATAATTGGACTAGCTGACATCAGCATTTTACCTGTTGCCTCATTTTATCATAATTCAAATTAATTTTAAAAATTAAGCCCAATAAGCTGTGTGTTTTTCTATCAAAACTGTTTTATTCATCTATACTCATTATTTTGACATCCTAAAAACGTTATATTATTAAATGTAAGATTCAAGGACATTTTTTATTAGAATACATGAATTTCTTTTTTTTTTTAAATCTTTTTTTTTTTTTCAACGTTTATTTATTTTTGGGACAGAGAGAGACAGAGCGTGAACGGGGGAGGGGCAGAGAGAGAGGGAGACACAGAATCAGAAACAGGCTCCAGGCTCTGAGCCATCAGCCCAGAGCCCGACGCAGGGCTCGAACTCCCAGACCGCGAGATCGTGACCTGGCTGAAGTCGGACGCTTAACCGACTGCGCCACCCAGGCGCCCCTAGAATACATGAATTTCTTAAGTTCTAAATTTTCTGAATTGAAAAATGTTAAAAAATGAGACCAAACAAAAACCTCCCTGACAGAACAGAAGTTTGAGCTCCATTCATGGTCAAACGCATAATCAGATTCATGAAAGAATTTTAAAGTTTTGTTTGCAAAGGTACCATGGGCAATAAAGCAAAGTCATAAAACCTTGTTCAGTCATGGATTTTACACTCTCCTCAGTTTTAAAAGAATCATCATTCAGGATTACGAAAAATGGCCCACTCCACTGTCAGTGTATATAATAACAAAAGCCCAACTGTGCAGATGGAAAATCTGTAGGTAATTTCCAATTCAACTTCTTGAAAACAGGTATTTTCAAAAAAAGAAAAACATGAATTTCCAACTCTATATTGTTTCCTTCTAATTCAGTCTACACAGTCTTTCTTCTTATTGCCTTCATGGAAGTGTCTCATTAATAATGATAATAGCACTTTTCTTTTAGCTCTCCCAGTGGCAAATATTCCATTCTACTTTAGATGGACACTTAATTAAATATTTGAACAGTGATGTCAGTTGTATGTTTTTTAAGGCATTGAAAATTATTTTGTATTGTATCTGCAAGCAGGCAGAGAGAAATATAAGGATTGGACCGAGCAAATACCCCTTTTGAGAGGCAAAAACATCAGTACTCAGATTTAATGTAGTGAAATAACTCTGGTTCAAATTTAATCAGGAGATCCAAGAAAATGTTTTTCCATGCTCTGCCATTTAAACGAACTCAGTCATATTTCTGGTATAAATGATTACCTGAGTAGATTGAGAAATAGCTTCATCCAATGCCACAGCTCGCTTTTTGACATCTTCTTTAATTTGACTGTAAAGGGTGTCAGCTGCCACGTACTTCTCTTGGATAGAAAAGCCTTCCCCTGGGCTCAATTCCAGTAACTGTGGCCCAGTTTTGTTCATCTTATCTATATGAGGCTTGTGTTCGGCTATCAACTCTCGCAGTTGCTATAACAAACCAAACAGCTTCTCAGTATCTCAGGGTCACACTTCCATATTACAGCTGTCTACATGCCCAATGCATCCAGCTGGCAAGAAACTCCAAACACCCTTCCCATCACAAGGCATTTAACACAGGACGGCTCATACTGCTCCTTGCCAGCAAGAGATGCCCCTGACACAAAGAATAAACAATGGTCTGGTCACGTCAAAGTCTCTTTAAGGGTACATACAAAACTGCTTGTTGAGTGAAACAATGAATCCCAGTTCATTATGCATTTCCTATCAAGAGCAGTACACACTCTGACAAGGGTCATATTACATAAAGAATTATGAACTCACTATGTCCCCAACCTATACAGATTAAGCCATAACTCTCGGTGTCCCTTTCTGTACACTCATGATATATGCAAAAATTCTTTAAAAGGGAGGAAGGAAGAAAGGGAAGGAAAGAAAAGGAAAGAAGTTCAGCAGAAGGCAGACATAATGCCAAGAGAAAAAGTTAAGAGGATATAAGGCCATAAGGCATTGTAGTTATGTATATATTTAAACCAATATAAAATGTGTATATATAGGTTACATTACATATACCTAAGTATGACTCCATTATATGTATATATGTGATACCTATAATATACACATATGAATAAATCCATCTGTATTTTAAAACGTTAAAGGCTACAGGGTAATCAATCTATCAGACATGTCTGTATACTGAGCATTATTGGTAAGGTGTGTTTAAAGAAAAATATATGACACATGAAATATTTTGCATGATGTCATCTAATCAAGAGATACAATGATATTTATGCCAATAAGTGGGTGTGTAATGGAGCCCCATTCCTTCTAGGAAGACAAATAAATCTAGAATATCTATACTCCATAGAACCCAGAGCCTCCACTGAGCAGTGGTTCATGGACCGGATCCAAAGCTACATCCATCTTTGCTTCCAGGTCTCTCTTAGGCTAGCCTCCCTGCAGCATTGAGGGGCCTTCCATTTGCACCACAGTAGTGATTAGGATCCTTAATCAGAAGCTTCTTGTCCTCACCAGAAGGTTTATCTCCAAATTATTTGCTACCTAGCCCCTAACAAAAACTTCTCTGAGAGAAATTATATTCAGGAAAGACAGTCTAGAGAAAAGCTACCAATCTTCTCCTGTAAACATTTTAATTTCTATCATTCATCAAGAAGAATCGCCAAGATAGCCACATATCTAGATACTTATTGAAAGTGCTCACAAAAATCAGTCATATAAATTATTTTGGAAATTATTAAAGAAATTGGCATATCATTAACAATGATGTCTTTTTTTTCAAGGTTTAAATCCTTTATTTTATTTATTTTTAATTTTATTTTTTTATTTTTTAAAATTTACAATGATGTATTTTTGAATACAATGCTATTTTTGAAGTTTTTCTGAAGATGGCCTCCAAACTCTTAAAAAACAGCTAAATAGACATAAATTCCGTTAAAAGAAAAAGAAGGGGTTGGTCCTAATCTAACATGCTGCTCATAAGGATGTCTGTGATCTAGCTCCTGAGTGGTCCAGGCTGAGATTTTCTTATTTTTGTTTCATATTATGAGATCATCTATTCATGCTGCCTTAAGGAATGGAGGTAATAATGGTAGTAACAGCTAATAAACAATCTCACAAAAAAGCAATGTGTTACACACGTTCTGGTTTCAGTACTCTACAAGGCATGTTGGTAAATCAAGTTTACACTCTGAGTTATCAAGAGACTCTCAGGTAAAATGAGGGATCTCTGCTGAGATGTCCCCAGTTGCCTAGCATCTAGGTAGATCTCATTTGTGTAGCACCACTGTGAAACTCCTTAGTTTGGGAAGTACTGAGATGACCCTTTTTCAGACCACTCCTTTTTTAAACATCTGGTACTACCAGATGCCTACTTGGGTGTGTGTGTGGAGAAAGGGCCCAATGGGTGATGTCTTCTGCCTCATATGTAACAAAATGATTCTTGGCAACATACTGTCATAAGGGTCAAGTCACAATGGAGATAATGAGTGTGACCTCAATGTATCTACCATATAATAACTGGTTCTTGGAGCCATTTTTCATTCCTGATCAGAATGAACTAGAAGATCTTCCCAAACAAATACAGCAGAGGATAAGGCTGTGGAGCTGCAGAAGAAAGGCTGTTCTACAAGGCTGTAAATATTATGAATAATTTAGTTGAATAATTTGAAGACTCAGCTACAAAGTTTTGTAGTTCCTTTATACATAAAACTGTACATTTAAGAGCTGAAAGATTATGCTAAAAAGAGAAAATTAATTCCACTTTGAAATTCAGTAATAATTCAATAATAATCTCATTCCATTATTTGATGTTATGACAGAAACACAGCTGCTCAAATCTCACCTCAGAATTGAAGAAATCCACGTTAACATTTTATATTAAAACTTATTCAGTGGATAGGCATCAGGATTTCTGCCACAAATAAACCTTTATACCAAAATTAAATTCAATTCTACATAATTTCTAGGTCTTTCTCCTGCTGCTTTAGATAGAACTTAAAATTTCCATTTTGCATTAAAGTGTTGACTAAAGCCCTTCTAAACAAATGCTTAGGGATATTCCTCAGTGCCAGTACATTAAAAAAGTAAACAAACAAAATAAGGGTGGCACATTCTTCAAACAATGATGTAATACACCACTGAGTTAAACTCTTCCTGTGTGCGCGCACACACACATGCACACACTTGCACACACACATGATTAATCTCAGAGTACATTTGTATAGATCGGGGAGACAGCAACTAGGTTCACACATCCATGACAGCAACAACTCCAGAGTTTTTCTGACAGTCTTGAACCCTCTCTCTCATTCAAACCCTTGCAAAATTTTAAGCCATGTTAATATTTAAGTAGCTGCTGAAATGAGGGCTTCATAATGCCATTTTATTTATGTTTAAAACATGATATATTTGTAGACGTAAATATACTCTCTAGCTTAATCGTATACGCTTATAGGAGCAAAAACAAACATCAAAAGAGTTCCATGCACATAAGGTTAAAAAAAAAAATGGGAAACAACTTGTCTTTGCACCTTTAGCATTCTCCCTTCTCACTGACTTAGCTTTTACATTATTTGTGTTTTGACACGCTGTCATATTGTCAATTTCCTCCAAGCTCAATGGCCTTGTCTGTATGATGCCGCTTTGATGTATTTCTACTATTTGCTTATATTCTAAATGTCTCCAACCAATATATATTAAGTATAAAACTTAGTCGACATATGTAAATTAAAAGCAATTCAACATGCATCAATTCAAAGTACTTCAAAAAGCTTAGTTCGCTAACATTTAAAAATGAGCACTTTGCTTTTGTACCAGGATGGCTTATACTTCATACTATTCTAGGAAAGCTGGGATGTAATTGATGACATACACAATGTGGCCTCCCCACATGAGTCTTTCTCACTGTAACCCTGGAAAACAGGTGAGCAATATGAGGTAAGCAACTGTGCAGACCAGAATACAATATTGCTAAAACCCCCCAAAATAATGTAAAACATCTAACTGCATTTAAAAAACACCATCCCAGTGCTCACTTTGGCAGCACATATACTAGAAAAACAGCATAACCATCGTGGTTCTCTTTCAATGGGGAATACAACATTCTCTTTAATCCCCAGCTTACCCGGTGCTCTTCCTGCTGTTGTCTTAGAGTTTCATATTCGAGGGCTGGGGCAGGAAGCTGAGAGATGATTCTTTGTGTTTCTGTCAGCCATGGCCAAAGTTCTTCATATGTTTCCCAGAACTGGTTAACCAGGGACTGTGCTCGTTCTAGCTGTAGATACCTCTCTGAGTTTATCTGGCAGATGGCATCATAGTTCTTCAACACCTTGTCCAGTTTTTTCTAGAAAATAAGATAATGAAATGTGCTTAGCTGGCTAAACAGGCCAAACAGCACATATGCTCCAGAATGTTTTTTCTAGCACTATATGCTTAGTGCAAAGCAGGCACTCACAGATGAATGTTAAACGAAAAAAAATCATTAAAACCTATTTAGATTAGGGGCGCCTGGGTGGCTCAGTTGGTTAATCATCCAACTCTTGACTTCAGCTCAGGTCATAATCTCCCAGTTCGTGAGATGGAGCCCTGCATCAGGCTCTGTGCTAACAGTGTGGAGCCTGCTTGGGATTCTGTCTTTCCCTGTCTCTGCTCCTCCCCTGCTCACATGCTCATGCTGTTGCTCTCTCTCAATAATAAATAAATTAATTAAAAATTTTAAAATGTATTTAGATTGTAACTATTTCTATGTATAAACATTCATTTTAAATTTAAAAAGACCCTTTGGGGGCTCCTCGCTGGCTTGGTCAGTATAGCATCTGACTCCTCATCTCGGGGTTGTAAGTTGGAGCCTAGCATTGAGTGTAGAGATTACTTAAAAATAAAATCTTAAAAAGAAAAATAAAGATCCTTCAGGTTCATCCATATTTTTGCACAAGGCACGATTTCCTTCCTTTTTAAGGCTGAATAATAATCCCTTCTATGCTAATGTTGTATCTTACCACAACAAAAAAACCTTTCACATATATATGTAAAAAATAGCAAAAATGTGGAACCATAAAAGTACAACTGGAGATCAAGATATATCCACACAACAGGTTTTTATATTATCATCAAAAATCATGGGATTTAATGACAGAGAACAAGCATCCCCCCTCCCCCCATCAGAAATATTAGGTGACAAAACCCAAAATATGAATAAATAAACAGACTCAGGTTTTTATGAAAAAGACAATGAGCTCTCCAAACATAATAAGCCAAATTCTTCAACTATCCTTCTAGGTCTTATAGGCTTTCTGGGCTAGAAAACAAGTCTCATATAAGTCTAGCGACATTAACATTACTTTCTGGCCAAAAGTAAAGACTCCCTCTCACAAGTGAAGTTATAAGAGGAATTGCTAGCAAAATTAATTGCATATATTAGAATCAGAGTAGAACATTATACTATACACTGTATTTTATGGGGTGATCATAGTGATCTAGATTACGGTATAAATTTACATCATAAACTAATAGCAGAAGATAAAGCACAACAGGAATCTAATAAACCACAGAATGACACAGAAAATATTTCATGATGATCTCTATTTTTCATGTCAGTCTTTACAAAAATAATAAAGGGAAGATTAAATTATAAATAAGTAAATTGCCAGAATAAATAAAAGTAGTATCAATATACAGTTACATTCTATTACTTTGTCCACGGTACACCTTGAAACCAATGCATATTATTTAAAGAGTAATCTTAGGCATAGACATTTGCGTATTTTTTTTTTTTTTTGCTATGGGATAGTTTCCTATCAGAAGCATTAGTATACATTAATTTCTTTAGTCTGCTGAGATATCTGAATGTGAATTGAACTAAACATTTTTACTTGTGACTGGTTTTCCATCAATTTAAAGGATCATTAGAAGTCTAGAAACCAGATGCTTTCTTAATTATTCAGCTCATTTTTTTCCTGTATAGCTTACCAAAATTTTATACAGAATGGATTTCAGCATTAAAGAGAACCATATATTTTGAAGCATACAGACAACAGGTGACATATAGAGTGATAATTTATACCAGTAATAATGGCAATAATACAGCTAACATTAACTGAATGTTTAACGTGTGCCAGTTATTCAAGGATGCAAATTTTAATAGCTTTAGTGTCTATTAAAAAAAGTGTCCCCAGGGTGATTCCCTTAAGGAATATTCCTTTTACTTTTACTCTGTAAGTTTGAAAAAATGCCTTATTTAAATCTCATGATTCAGATGTCCAAATGGCAGCTGTGGATAAAGAAAATGTGCTGCTCTAGGACTGAGCACTCAATGCATGCCATTTATTTGAGGGTCTCAGCAGCAGCCACACAGACAAGATTATACCTTCATTGATTGCTTTTCCTCTTCACTGCATGTGGTCATGATTTTATGTCCAGATTTCACAAGCTCATCAATAATATCCTTGTGTCTCAAAATCTCCATGGTGAATTTCTGTGATTTACCAGAATAAAGATAAAAAGAGAGAGAGAGAGAGGCTGTGTGACTAAAATGAAAACAACCAGGCAAAGTAGTTAAAAATACCAAGTTACACTAGAAGGGTCTTGTAAAGTAAATCATGCAATCCCACGTTCTAAATTGGAGCACGTTAACAAGCAATTTTGATATAACTGGAAATGTACTTCTTCACCTTTTGAAGCTGCAGCTGAGCAGAGGTCTGGTCTTGCTCAAGCCTGATGTCACCCAGAGACATCAATTTCTTTTCGGTTTCAGTAATCCAGGATAATTCAGCATCAGCTGCTTGGTCAAACTAAACAGAAGATGAATAATTAGGTCAGTAAGTTCCTGTAACTGGTGCCAGAAAAATACCTACCTAAGATTTTTTAAAATATCCTAATTACACAAGTGGAAAATTTGAGCTTATCTCTTTATGGCATCCTGAAATAATTCATGGTAATCACTCAAGTTATAAAGGAGAAGTTCCCACAGAATAATTAAACACACGCTCTTAAAACACATTGAATCTGTAACATGGCATTAATTATTCTGGGACAGCTAAGTCTGTTACCTTCTTTTTGGTTGTTATAAGAATTTCCTCCATAAGAATACTATCCAAATTAAACAGCTAAGAAAGTGGGTATCATCTTTCAATCGCTGCATTCATCACTTTAATCCATATGATATGCAGACAGCACTCCGCTACTGACATATAAGATTCCTAGCAAAACTCATGAAATATTCCCATTTATTTATCATACTATGTGTGTATAAATGTATGTGCAAAGTATGATTGTGTATGTAGAGTATACCTGCAAATGTCTCATGTAAAATTTTTTATATCTCATTTAATAATTCACTTCCAAGAGCATTCTTAAATATTTTACGAGGTTTTATTTTCCTGATCTTAACAATAATTCATGGTAGAAATTCATAAAGTACAGAAAAACATACAGAAGAAAATTAAAACCTGGAGTTAATACTGTTGGTATTTTAGTGAATTTTATTCCAGAAGTTGAAAAAGATTTATAAAAGTCTGGGATAATACTGTATAAACAGTTTCATATCCTGCTCTTTCATTTATTATGAACATTTCCTATGTCATATTCTTTGAAATGTGAATTTTAAATAACATCATTGTATTCTAGCATACGTGGATATTTTCATTTAGGCACACTGCATTTTTTGCTATTATATAAACAGACCTGTAATAAATATAAATCTCTGCTGGCATCTTCAATTAGTTCTTCAGGGTAGATTCCTAGAAGTTAACTACCAAGTCAAAGAGCATGAACTTCTTCATTACCTTGCATGAGACAGAACCTGATGCCTTCTAGGACCAAACAGGTATCATAAATGAGCAAAGTGCTCCCACAAGCACCAGTGGTAAATGGTAACTAACATTGGCCTTAGTTGGAAGATTTAATGGGAAACAGACATTGCAAGCACTCAGTTACAGTACTGCCAGAACTTTTAATTTTTCAAGAGAATCTGGAAATCTAGATGAGAGCAGGGGATATATAAGTGACGAGAGAGAAGAGTAGAGATAAGATACTAGGTTAGAAAATAATTCATACTTCTAAAACACTCTGCGACACAATGCAGACTCACGGGAAGACGGAGATGTGCTTTCCCTGTTCCTCGTAAGCACACCTACAAATCCCCGGGTGTTACATACACGCCTACGTTACATACGAAACACACATAAGATTGTGAAAGGAGACAGAAGACAGCACAACTGCTGTGGACCTTGGCGCCCGGGGAACAACACATTGGTGAATTCTCTGGGTTTTCTTCTTGCCTCACACGTCCTAGACTGGACACTGGAGAAAATGGAACCCGGAAACACCAAGAGGCACAGACAAAACCCCAAGAGAAGTCTGCCCCCTCAGCCAGATGACCAGGAAAGGGGCATCCTAGCAAGACACAGAACTTTTAAACAATAACCACTCTGTCTAGACTCCACAGGAAAAAAGGCTGTGGTCTCACCCACACTCATGCCAAGGAAGGCCTACATTTTCGCGCTCATGAGCCTACATATTAAGGTGCTGGCACTGTTGCCAGGGTGATGTCAGAGAAGGCCAAATAGGGAGATGCAACTTTTGGTGCCACTGGCCAGTAACAAAGCTCCTGCCCACAGTATCAGTGGAGATCATGTGGGGAGCCCCCACAAGCAGTCATGAATTGCCCCTCCCTATCTCCTCCAGGGTGGTTCAGAGAAGGCCTAGTGGAGAGTCAGGATTTTCACCACGGCTCTGTGGTTAATGTAGCCACCTTCACCGAGCTGCTAGAAAAGACTGCTCCGACAGCTGGAGGTCTAATCCCTACTCCCAGCCGGCAGAGATGAGGAGCACCCCTGTCAGGTGTCACGAGAGGCTGAGTGGGGAACGTAGACCTCTGCTTGCACCCGGCAGTACCCCCAGCTTCTTCTGCCAGAGTGGTGCCTGAGGAGGCCAGTCCAAACGGAAAGTTTAATTATGACCCAAAACTCCTAAGTTAGCAGCAAGAATCAAGGCCTCCAACTGAACTAAAGAAAGATCATCAATGGATGCCGATACCTAGATGACAGAAATGTTAGTACAGTCTGACAAAAATTTTCAAGGAACAATGATAAAAATGCTTTAATGAGCAGTTTTAAACACCACTGAAATGAATGTGAAAAATCAGAAGGCCTTAGCAACAAAAATCCTCAGCAAAGAAAGAGGATATATAAAGAACCAAATGGAAATTTTAGAACTTAAATATATAATAACAAATAAGGTCAGAGGATGAGATCAATGAAGGGCACAGAGGAAAGAATCAGTGAAGCAAAATACACAACAACAGAAATTACCCAAGCTGAATAATAGAAAACAGACTGGAGGAAAAAAAAAAATCAATAGAGCCTCAGGGACCTGTGGAACTATAATACAAGATCTAACATTCCTGTTGTTGGAGTCTCAGAAGGAGAAGAGAAAGAGATTTTAGAAAAAAAAAACCCTCAAATATTTTAAACAATGATAAAATTACAGAAATGCAGATATAACTTCTGGTTGCCAGGAGTTAAGGAGGGAGCAGAGGTGGGAGGCTGTAAAAGGGAGACATGAGGTAGTCCTACGGTGATGAAATGTTCTGTATCTGACTGCATCGACATCAACATCCTGCCTGTGATACTGTACTATACTTTTGCAAAACGTCACCACCAGGGAAAATGGGTAAAGGGTACAATGTGACTGTCTCTATCTTATTTCTTACAATTGCATGTGAATCTACAAGTATCTTAATAAAAGTTAATTAAAAACAACAACAACAAAAGGTCTGTGTGGATAACCTCTGTGTGAGCTCCAGTTCACATTTTCCTTTTAGATAATATACTGCCAAACTGCCCTTCAGGTAGGATATACTGATTTATACAGCCACAAGGAAAGTTTTTCTGTACCCTCATCACCATGGGGTACAATTTATTTTTAAATAATATTTTCCAAGCCTATCAGTGGACTTCCCTTAATTATAAGGAAATAATCTGCCAGCAGTAACCTGGCACAGACTTGAATAGCACTGATTAAGAGTAATGTTACACTTTCAATCTCACAAAGAAAGAATAACAAATTATAGAAGTGAAAAATACTTAATAATATTATAAATTATTATAGTTTTTTCCTATATATCATGAACCCACTTGTTTTCACCTTTGCCAAATAATGAATGAGTAAATAAATACTGACGCTATTTGCAGGTCAGTTTCTTTTAGTCAATGGTTCAGATAGAAGAAAAATTTAGTAATCATGTAAATAATGGGTCCCAGCCAGGAATACAATAGAGGTGTAAAAAAAAAAAAACAAAAAAAAAAACAAAACAAAACTCAATTGCATAAGGATATGAAGGAGGAGATAGGGCTTAACAGACCTTTCCTTAACAACTTCTAAACTGCCGCCTGAATAAAATCTGATAGAAACCAATACCTACCAAAACAAACAAACAAACAAACACGATGCAAAATCAGGCTGCTTTAAGACTAACATAGTGTCTGGACAGCAGATTGGAACACATTTGCCACATTGGGCTGTCCTTCAAGTGTCACACATTTAAGAGGACCAATGATATGCTGAACTTGTTCCAGACAGAAATTCAGAGTTTTAGTCCACAGAGTGGGGTGAGCTCCTTTAAAAGGGCAGTACTTCTAAAATGACTGTGTGTACATTTATACATTCAAACAGAATTACTCATTTTTCCTGTATTTCCCATAACTTTATACATTATTTTTTTAGCGAAGCCACATTTTTCATAAAACTTATTGAAAAGGCTCCTGGTTTGCAGACAGCAGTGTTAATAAATGTTTTTTTTCATTGATTCGTTACTTTTTCTGCTACTGGGACAAACCAGAACAATGTGGCTTCCAGAAAAGAATCCATATGAAAGACCATATGAAAAACTGTATCTTAATCTGGTTCAGTAATTTTTATGATGTTAGTTTCAAACGGAACTACTCATTAGCAATTATTCACCAATGTGAAAAAGAAAAGAAAAGAAAAGAAAAGAAAAGAAAAGAAAAGAAAAGAAAAGAAAACAAAAGAAAACAAAACAAAACAAAACATTTCGAGGCACCTGGCTAGCTACCTCAGTCAGTGGACCGTGTGCCTCTTGATCTCGGGGTTTCGAGTTTGAGCCCCATGTTGGGGGTAGAGATTACTTAAAAGTAAAATTTAAAAAAAAGAAAAGGAAAGGAAAAAATTTCAACTAATTCAGGAGCTTCAATGTAGAAAAAAGAAATCCTCATGAAAAACAAGTAGAAGAGCCTTCATAGTTAGATATTCACTTTCAAGATATATACAATGAAACTTCAAGGTAAAACTTTATTATGTGATTCCCTTAACAAATGTGAAACTGGGCAGAACAGTCCAGGCCTTTGTACCTGAGTGCAAGTGCTGCAAGATATCTGAATAAAATTTAACAGTAATGACTTTTTTCCTCTACTGGTCCCTGAAAAAACAAAGTGACAAACCACCCCGCTTGTTTGTGATCAGGCAATTTTCAGCACTTATATGACAGTCCTAGTAAATAAAGTCAGCCTGTTAGTGTTAATGTTAGTTTAAATCTATTTCTCTTTCTCTTAAAAAAAAAAAAAAAAAAAAGAATCCAGTGAAAAATAGTATGGGGATACCATCTAAGTTGCCAAAATGGAAAGCTGAAACTAAAACACTGTTTCTTCAACCAAGGCAAATATTTGCTCTGCTAAAAGAAAACAAGACTGCAAGCAGAAATTTCCCTCCTGTCTTTTGAGATTTTTTTAATTAAATTAGCAAATATTTATTGTTTAGCAACAAATGGAATAGCCCCAGGGTCTTCATTAAGCAATTTACAGGGAAGCAAGGCATTTTATTTACACCTATAAACTTTCGAATGACTATATGTGTACATTTCTAATAGACCATAAAGGCTGCTTATTTTACAATGTGAACAATATGGAGAACCAGTTTATTAGACCAAATTTTAATAAACTTGTTTACTGCTCACTCAAGTAGCAGAAATTGACTTCAAATAAATTGTAGATAATATTACCATCCATAATTGCATTCTAGGAAATATTCTACTAGGTTTTATCAGTGGAATCTAACCACTGACCTACTATAACTCTTATTATAGTAGAACCAGTATTTCAGAAATTTCCAACAAGACTGTGAAAAACATTTAAGATTTTATTTAAAAAAAATTTTTTAATGTTTATTTATTTTTGAGAAACAGAGAGAGACAGAGCACAAGCAGAGGAGGGGCAGAGAGAGAGGAGACACAGAATCCGAAGCAGGCTCCAGGCTCTGAGCTGTCAACACAGAGCTCCATGTGGGGCTTAAATCCACGAACCATGAGATCATGACCTAAGCCAAAGTCGGGTGCTTAACTGAGCCACCCAGGCACCCCTAAAGATTTTATTTTTTAAGTAATCTCTACACCCAACGTGGGGCTCAAACTCAGAACTCTGAGATTGAGTCGCACACTCCACCAACTGAGCCAGCCAGGCACCCTAATAGTGAAAGACATTTTAATTGGCTATCTCTATTCCCGAAAAACGCTCTAAAACAATAATGGCCAGCATTTTACTGAACACACTAAGTGCTTCACATGCAGTATCTTCTCTAATCCTGACAACAACTGCATCATCTGGGTATTACCATCTACTCCATTTACAGTTGAGAAAACTGAGGTAGAGAAAAGTTACCTGACTTACCAGGGCTTACCCAGCTAGTAACTGTTGGAGCTGAGACTCAAACCAAGGTGGTCTGACCCCAGAGACTGCATTGCTAGTTGCCCTATCACTGGTGCTTGTATACAGTTCGGGCTTCGTGAACTCAAAATATGCATGCAATTTCACCAAAAATGGCTCATATACCACAACCGTCAATAAATAGTAGGTTTTAACTTCTTAAACATTTCTCCAGTCTCTGACAAACTACTTTTGTGTTTATCTAGAGGGTTTCTTTTAAGTGGAAATAGAGGCTTAAGAAAGGCAAAATGATAAGTGAACCTTAACTTCAAGGACATCCTTTTACTCCCTTCCCCCGGCTGAGGATCTTATCACTTTTCCTTGATTAGCATTTCCTTCCATTTTGCTTTGCATTATTCATAACACAGCCCATATTTTCCCACCCCCAACACCTGGAGGGTCTAAACTAATCTCACTTCCGTGGGGGAGGTTTCCTACTAGTTCTTTAAAAGAAACAAACAGGTGTTATTTTTTTTTCCAAGGCTGATTCCTAATGACCTGATGAGTTGCTTATTTTAATTGCACCCAAATCACCAACCTACGTGCCTTTAATATAAAAGGGTCATTATGGCCACTCAAGCCAAGCAATTAGAACTGTTGAAGAGTGTCTGGGATTCCCAGACCCCGTGAAATACACACATTTTAGCAACTTCTGACAATTGTGCATATTAACATGAGGCAAAGGACAATGAACTTCTCTGAGGTTAAAACAATCACAATGGTGTGAATTCAGGCTATAAGTCTGCACATCTTTTAAGTGAAAGTGCCTCCCCGTATTTCCACATTGCTCATTTGGTTCAATTTGCAATTAGAGAAAGAAAGCAACAAAAAGATGCTACTTCGTGCAGGTTTAACAGGCAAAAATATGTACAGTTTCTAACTCAGATGATGGCATGTACTGTGAGAAGGAGAGACCTGTTTTGTTTTGTTTATAAAGCTCACCATCACTGTTTACTAAAGCTGCCTTGTTCTCCTCAGATATTTCCTAAAAGTAATGAATGGGCCTAATTCTTATAAAAAAGCATACTCTCTTCAGAATGTCAATGCTTGCCAATCTGTAGAGTCAGATGCATACAGTCCTCACTCATTTGTCCATAATAGAGGCAGTTTGATGATTTTTCAAACAGCAATAAATACTACTCAAATTTATAAAGGGTTCTGTCATAGGCCTCCATGATTTCAAAATTCAGTGACACATATTCTCAAAACTGTTACTATCATATAGGATAACCATAAAAAATCTAACCACATCAAATCAGAACTTTTCTAAAAACTATGTTTAAACAGGGTGGTTGCAAAGTCATGCCAATTACTAGACATCTGCATGCTCCCTTCCCTGTCCTTTTCAAACTAATTCTTTTCTATGTTTTCTTGGATATCTTTTTTTTCTTTTTTTTTTTTTTTTTAAGTGGGCTCCAACACGGGGCTTAAACTCACGACCCTGAGATCAAGACCTGAGCTGAGATCAAAAGTCAGTTGCTTAATTGACTGAGCCACCCAGGCACTCCTAGACATCTTTCCCATCGATGTTTGGAAGCCAATATACTCTGCAACAGTGACCTGACTCACAAAGTCCCTACGCTTTTTTTGAATTCCAAAAAGCAGGCTATAACATTATACAGGAGGTAGATCTGTATACAAACAGCCCTAATGCCGGGCAAAAGGTGAAACATCTTAATAGAAATTTACTTGGAAACAAAACATTCAGTTATTTAAAATCTAATTTAGCCAGGTTATTAAGAAACAAAGCATCAAATCTATACATGTAAAAATTACCACTTCGTGTTCAAGACATACGTCCTACCCTGTCAACTTGTGGGTTTGGGTATGTTGAAGGTAGGGACCTGGAAAGGAGTAGCTGTTAATAAAACAAATTGTATGTGACTATAGGTATGTCTAAAAAGACGGGACCGAGGTCAGATCACGTCCATTGTTTTAGATGGTGAAGAGACACAGAATGGTCCTTGGTCTGTTTATACACCTTAAAACAGTACAAAATGTGTGGCTAACATCCGAGTCTCCAGATATTTTTGCACCATCTCTTCTATACTGCAGAGACGAATTATTATTGTGAAAACAGAAAACAAATATTTTAGTGCCAAACTGTACTCTGGTGCTGATTCCAAATATTTATAAGTGAGCAAAGTTATGAAATGACTTCAGTCATAAATTAGCTCCTTTATAAACTTGAAAATTATGAGTTTAGAAACATGTGAACAACCAGAAAATATCAATGGCATTAGCATTAGCTGTATGACTTATTGGTAGTAAGACACTAGGTCTTCCTCTCTCAGAAGGAAGACTGGAAGGACAGAGATCATATTATTTACACACTATTTCTTCCATGAGTTTTTCCTGTATTCTTTCAGAAAATCTTAAAATTTTCTATAATGACTGTGTCTCTCTCTTTCTGCCCCTCCTCCACTCACAGTCTCTCTCTCAAAAATAAATAAACATTTAAAAAAATACAAGCTCAACCTGTCATCTTGCCCTTTTTATGCTCTTATTTCACTGAACTAACCACCCACAGTCAACCTCTCAAGAAAAATCGTACTCCAAGAGTACAGAATAGTAGTCTTGCTATTTAGGGAAATCTTCAGTGCCAATTCTGAAATGTGGATATAAGTTTTGGGGAAAAAATCCAGTGTTTTCATACAGTTGAATAAACTTCACAGATAAATGCATTTATCCTCCTGTAATAATGAGGCATACAGATTGTGCCGAACTTTGAAAACTGAAGTCATGCAAATACATTCCTCAGGCATGAATGCTCTCCCTCACAAAAATTTCTAAGGCAGGCCTTCCGCTATCATTGTATTTCATCAGCTTTTGTGATTCTAGAGCATGGCCCTGAAATGAGGAGTGAGGCATTATGCCACATAAATTATAATATAGAACTATATAAATTACACTTTTACAGCAACCTTAGAAAATTAATTTTGGATGCTCCCACACAATCTGCTTGGTTTGTGGCTCTGGTGTTCAGCATGTATTAGTAAAGGCTTAGTTATGTGCCTTCCAGAGCTCTGCTCTGAAGTACCCTGCAATAGCACACTAATCCTGTCACAGAAGGTCTGCAGTAAGAGTCTGATGACTTAATGTAAATAGTCCGAGATAGTCAATAAAAGTTCATCAAAACACATATTATAAATTTCTATTTCCAGGACCCCACTCATCACCAGAGTTTTCTGAGGGAGCTGCGGTGAGGGCTGGGTGCCTACAAAACTCTCTGTAACTCTAAACTCTGCATGAGTCACAGACAGGTCAGAAACAACCCTTCCCGCCGCCCCCCCCCCTTCAGTCCAGAAAAAACACGACATCACCAACACGACTGTTTCCTTTTTAGAAAGAACACAGCCTCTCTTTGCCATTGCTGTATGTAAATGAATAGTCAGTGTGGACTTATGTGATAACTCAAAATATTTACTCACATACAGATTAGACTTAGCCAAGGCATAAAATTAGCATTAGCAATTCACATATATGTAAGCGAAAAGCACTTTGTTTGGAAAGCAGGGCTGATCTTCCCAGTGACCGATTTGGTAAGGGTATAAATCTGGGCTACAATGAGGCAGATGGCTGTTAACAATGTACAGATTAGCCTTGCCCTGCCTCGCACTCAGATGTCGAAGTAACCCAAAATCTTTTCAAATCCCTCCTTTCATTTTTGAAGCATAACAAATGAATGGAAACACTATTAATAGAAATCTTTGTTCAGGTAAAGGCTCTGAGAACAACTGGGGGAAATTTATCGCCTAGACAACAAACCGCTTGTCCCTACCTGCTGTGATCTCAGAATGGCCGCATCGATCTCCTCCACCTTTTGAGTGATGGTGTCGCTCACTAATCGGTAGCGGTCATTGTCCTCGGCCACCATTTTTTCCAGTCCTTCCCTCGCCCTCCAGGGTACCAACTCCAGTAAAGCACTGCTCACTTCGTTAAGGGAGTCCAATAAGGCTTTGCTGTCCTTAGCTTCCTTTTTCAGTTCCTGAAAACAGAATTCAGAAAAGATACAAATCTGTGGGTAATGCTTAAGAGTTAGAACAGGCTTTTCCTTTAACTGTCCTCGGGGCTAACATCCTTTGCAGGTCAATTATGCCAGGCATGGGTCCCTGAGTTTGTTAAGTTCTAGAAACCTTTGCTATTTAGAGCTATTTTGTAAAAAGGAAAAGTGTTTCCTGAGGAGTTCCAAAGAACAATTCATTTGTCAACACGGCAAAGATTTTATCTTTGAACTTTAATATAAATGTTTAAAATTTGGGAAACAAAACCAAGCAGGTTCACATGTATTATTCTTTGCTTTCTGGTAACCTCTAAGTAATCAGGTACTAGGAAAGTAAAATAAAGAGTAAAGTCCAAGCCAGAACTAAGTGACCCTCAAAATGAGAACGTAGTGGCTTTAAATCATCCCTGTTGAATCATTACAGGCTCAGTGAACCTGACCTCCCCGGCTCCCTTCCACCCACATGTGATCATACTTCAGGGATGATAAAACAGAGGCTATCTCTGAAAAGAAAACAGCATGACAGAATACCACTTCTGCAATATAAGTAGAAAAGCTACCTCATGCTACGCATCTATCTTACATAAATATTGTTGTTCTAAGCAAATTATGTGTATCTCTGAAACAATGACTTTTTTTTTCTTTCTGTTTTCATCATTCTGTCTCTTGTGTAATAAACTATACTCCCAACCATAAGACTCTGGAAACAAATTATAAATGCAGGGCTTTCATCTCTGGGCTCTTCGAAGTGTTACACAATTGATCTCCTGCCAATTTCTATTGGGTCCCCATCAAGGCATCCTTCAGCATATTAGTAACGACACGAGACTATCACCCTAAACGGTAACAAACGGATCCAAAATGCATAAATAAAAGCCTACTTTTTGTCTCGCTTGGGCTTGGCTTGCTGCTTCTCCCATCAGAACCTGAGTTTCGTAGGAAAGTAATTCCACCTCCACTTTGTCCAGCCAGGTGCAGAGCTCTTCACGTGTGGAGTGCAGGCGCCTGGCAAGCTGCAGTGCCTGCTCCAAGGTCTTGGCTACATCCGTGCTTAATTTAGTAATGTCTTTGTACCTTGCTTTAATGGCTTCCAATTTATCTTGAATGATTAAAACTTCATCACCTAAAATTTCAAAGGCGTGTTATATCTCGAGAAAGCAAAGAAAAGCTAGAGGGAGGGTTTCTTCAGATATTATTGTACACTGATGAGATTTTCTCAGGGAGGGGAGGGAGGAGAGACATTTTTCCAAAGATGATCTGACCCAAGAGAAGCCTTTTTCTAGGTTTTAATCCTTCCCGGGATTTCTGGCAAATCTAAACAGCTCTGAAAATGCCAATATAAAACCGGAAAGGGCTACAGTGCCTGCAGTTATGGGAAAGCACCACCTTCACAGCTAACTATATGGCGTTTTCAGACTTCAAGCACAGGAGCTAAAAACTGCTTGGGTTCCAACACTGACTTTGCCACTCGTTACCATGCATAAGATCCTTAACCTCTTTGTGCCCTTGGTTTACTCATTATTACACAGGGATGAAAGAATCTACCTCATAAAGTTGTGATAAAAATTCAACAAGTTTATAGTTGCAAAGCGTTTACACCAGCGTCTGGCATGTGCATATGTATGTGTGCAAATGTGTGCGCATGTGTGTACGTGGTACATGTGTATGGGATGTGAATGTGTATATATTAAAAATAATAAACTCATCTGCACTATTCCAGTAGGTCCTCGCTCTCCTCTACCTCATTTTCAGACACCCAGAGAAATTGCATCCTGGGCTTCAGACTCCTGGTTCAAGGTTCTAGATACTATAGTGAACCCCTCGCAACTCACAATAATGTTACTGGCCCATACTTCAATACAGATGCTAACTGGACACAGGTACAGTGAAACTTTCTTGTGGCCAAAGGAATTACTAAAACGAATTAGTCTGTATCTGTTTTCTTAGTAAGTGTAAGCATGGAGAAATGAAGTGTGTGTATAGCCAGAGAATTTGTCACTGAACGCAAACTATCTTAAAATTTTAAAAACTGGTCTACAACCTGCGTACTCATGCAGAACAACTGCCTCCCGCAAGTGGAAAATGAATGTAACCCTGCTATGTGCTATGAGTAATACACACAACTTCCATTAGGAACTCAAGTGAGATCATGAGAAAAAAAGTGAGCTCATATCCCAAAACCCCCTTGGATCAGTCTTCAAAGAATTCTGCAGAATGAAGTCTTGGAGTGGCCTCAGAATTATAAAGGATTTTGTTTTTCTCTTATCCCTAAAATATTTAGAAAGCAATGCAAAAATGCTAATTGCATGATGATCTGATTCGAAAGATTCTCACCTGTTGTTTGTTTCAGTAGTTCTAAACCATTTAGTAATGCCTGATCTACATTTTGTTTTCTGAGTAGGATGTCCTCTTGCAGAACCTAAGACACAGGTACGGTTTTTATGTTGGGGGGGAAAAAATCACAGTTAGCTTTGGTTAATCTTAGAGAACTCTGTGTTTCACAGAGATTTAAGTAGACACCTCCCATTTTCAACTATTAATCCCTGTTCCCTTATTTTTGCCTTCTCTTTAAACCACCATGGCCCATGTTCATCTACCCTAATTCACACGCTCTCTCCTTTTCAGAAAACAGACTTTGTGAAGATATTGGACTACCTGTTAATTATGAGTCTTCATGTACAACAATAAAATAGCAAAGGAAAGGGGGGAATCTGGCTATTGGATAAATTCAATCTCTTTTTAAAGTGACTCCATTAGAAGTAATCTGTATATACAGGCAAAGTCTTTTTTTGGGTATAGCAATTCCCCTAAATCATAAGAACATAAAATAATCCAGAAATGAGAAAGACTTAGAAAATAATGACAAGTGAAATGAAAAAACAAAAGAAAAGAAAAGAAAAGAAAAGAAAAGAAAAGAAAAGAAAAGAAAAGAAAAGAAAAGAAAAAGAAAAAGAAAAAGAAAAATACCCGAAGTTCAGACTGCTGCTTCCATAACCCCTCAGGGCTGTAATCCTGGACTGAGAGCTTGCTCAGTTTGTCATGCACTTCATTCAGCCAATTCATCAGCTCAACTTCATCTTCCCCAAAAATCTTAGCATTACATAAGGCCTGCTGGAGGAGCTCAGACCTGCTGTGACTTTTCTCTTGAATCTCAATGTACCACACTTGAGAGGAGTCTAGTTTACTTTGCACCATATCTTTATCCTCCCTGGAGCTCAAAACCTTTAAGGATTGGCCAATGCTAACAGCCTGGTGTAAATGTTTATTGTGATTGATGATGTCATCTTCTAAGGCCTAAAATAAAGTTTAAGAAAAGAGAAACAAAAAGGATGGACAAATAAAAATGAAAACATAAATCAAATGAAAGAATGGCATTTGAAATGGGCTTAGTTTACAATTATGCATAACACAACAGTACATAACTCAAATTTATGACATAAAACCACAAAGGAAATGGAAAACTGAATCTTACTAACGTGCAATGGTTATCTTACTTTGTGCTGTGCAATTTGTTCCTCAAGTTTAGACGCTTGGGTTCCTATGGGCTCACAGTTCGCCAGCTTCTTTTCTATGGTTGTAAGCCACTCATTCAATGGTTCTAGGGTTTCATGAAATTGCTGTGCTACCACTGAGATACCTTCCAACTGACGATTCCTATAAATGTGCCAAGATAAAGGTCATTTAGGGATGAAGAATGTGTGAAATAGTCAATAAACTTCTTTACTCAAGCTCCTGCATTCTAAACATTTTTTTGTGGAAAACAACTAAGGTTAAAATTAAGATCTGTCACATTTAAAGCACATGCTAAAATAGCTATCCTATTAAATAAAATTAAAGGTGAAGCACAGGCCAATCCCAAGCAGCTAAATCTTATGAAACTCTTAAGAAATCTGGTTACAATAATAGCTATGTAATAATAATAATAGTAATGTCATAATAACAATAGCAGCAATAATAATGACAATGATGACAATAAAAAAAACTTATTGAACACACATGCTGTGCCAAGCCTCTGTTTTAAGTGTGTTATATATTAATTAACTTCAATCAGAGCACCAGTTACTGTGACTTCCTTAATCAACTGGTCAAAATTGGACTCAAATTTTGAAGACCATCTGTAGCTCCCCCCATAGTGGAATGAATAGTGACTCCTTCTAAAGTAGTGTGTCAGGTCTATTCCCTCCCAACCCCCACCAAAAAAAAAAAGTACAGTGTCAGGTATATTTCCCAAAAGCAACACTTAATATTTTATGGATTAAAATATCATGAAAAAGGATTTCTTTAGACTTTTACTTATTTGAATACACTTTTATATAGTTTGAAATGCTCTTAAAAAACACATTAGTTCTTCAGTTAAAATGGTACCATGTAACTGAAAACCTACCTTCCGCCACCCTCAGTTTTTACCTAGGGCAAGAGATTGTGCCCGTCTCTATACAGAGTACCTGACTCAGTACCAGATCCTGGGACCAAGAGTGGTTGTCATAACTTTTTATCATGCATAATTCTTAGGGAGTTGCATGATTTAAGAAATTTGCTTTCTATGGAGACCAAGGGAATTCTGGAAAATTGGCACATGCTACTGAATATAATTTCTGTGTATATCATAAACTACACATTTATATATCTCTTAAAACTTTCAGATGAAACATATTTGATCTTTAAAAAAATGAATATAATTATTTTTGACTTCTAAATTATTACTAAAATTCTTTTTTTCCTTTTTTAAAAATTTTATTTTAGAGACAGAGAACACACACATGTAAGCATGTAAGAGAGAGAGAGAGAGAGAGAGAGAGAGAGAGAGATCTCCAGCAGGCTCCATGCTCAGCACAGAGCCCAATGCAGGGCTCAATCCCATGACCCTCGGATCATGACCTGAGCCAAAATCAAGAATTGGACGCTCAACCAACTCAGCTACCCAGATCCTCCACATTCTTTTTTTCTAAATTCAAATATCCAATCATCTAGAATCAGTGAAAATAAACTATTTTGTGACCATATTTAGTTGACTGTGATTTAAATTGTGAGTGACTTTATTAATCAGCATATAAATCATAATATGACCACTATCCTTCTATTTAATACCACTGTGAGGAAGGTTTAGGAAAAGAAAGCCATTGTGGTAGTAAAGCAGGGATCTAGACATTAATTCATTTCATTAATTCATTTATTTTTAAAAAGTACTGAGAGTATCTGTCATGGCAGTCAGGGTACAATGTCCTGGTAATTCCACAAATGGAATAATCTCCCGAAACGAGACTAAAGGACATGAAGCTTTTAGCCTCCTTAGGAACATCTCATTCTATGGTCATACAACTATAAACTATAATTAATTCTACTCCAGTATTCAAGATCAGACAAATCCTCTTCTCTTCACCATTGTAGTTCCAAAGAAGGTAGCAATTTATGGAGATAATCATTCTGTTCAGTGGTTCGTCTAGTTTCAACCCACCCAGTCTATGTGGCTGTGGTTACACTCCAGTGTAGCTACTACTCAACACAGGTCAATGTGATCCCAACATGGAGAATGAAAAAAAAAAATGTAATCAAGAAACATGTTGAGTGCAAAAGCCCATTACATGCTTCCATAGCACTCTATATTTTTGCTCTGAAATATCACATTTGTCATTACTTTTCAATGGCTATAAAACACTGACTGTACCCTGAGGACAGAAATGATCTGTCCAGCTCACCTCTAAAGCCCAAGGCCTAGCTCTATGCCTGATGCACAGTGGGCAGGCAGTAACTGCGTTATTAATAAATAAATGAATTACTCCTGAGGGAATTATTTTTATAAAACCAAGTGTTGAGATGTATCTGGTGACTACAAGACCTTACCAAAGGAGGAGGGAGGAGAGCAGCACCACAGCCCTTGCTACCTGTTCACATACATGATAAACGTAGGAAAATGACAGTTTGAAGAAAAGCAATATAAAAATGCAAAACATCAGTAATTAAAGACTTTGCTACTTCTTCAAAAGACCGGAAGTATGTAAGTTACCGTGTTTCAGCTTTATTAAGCAATGCCTCCCATCTACTGTCCAAGAGACTCAGCTGCTTCAGAATCTTTGCTTTGTCTGCAGGTTCTGCTGTTGCAGCAATTTTTTCTCCTTCACGTTTGATTACCTCCACAGTCGATTTGCGGTCATCCAGCAATCTTTGGAGAAGCTTGACACAGAACATTAAATACCAGAAGCAAAAGGGGAGGCGGGAGGGACAAAGAAATAATTGTGTTATCGGAATGGAAAACACAGTCTAAGTACTTTTGATATGTGACAAAATACATATTCTGTATAGATTCACATAAAAAGAAGTAGGATTTTAAAAATGGCTCATTTTGTTTAGTGATTCATTACTATTGTGTCAGACACTGTGACGGGGGCTTTTCATAGCAGATAAAACTAATATTGATAAGCCCGCTAAGCCATTCACTATTAATTTTTAATATAAAATAATAGGGTAGAAAGTGCTGCTTCAGTATAAGTCCACTGCACAGAAAGCGCAAAATTCCCATTAATGTAAAGAAATGGGAATACCTTAAACATTCAACAATCATGTCCTTTTGAGACAAGCTTAAGATATTATAAATCATTACTGTTTTCAAAACCTCTCCCCATGTTAAATCATTATAGAGAGGGAAGTTGAGACTCAGACCAACTTCACAAGCCAGTGATGCTAAATCTAGATAGAGACTCTGGCCTCCCTTTACTAGGTGGGACTAGCTCCTACAATCCTTCATTAGGATAGAAACTAAAAAAGAGACTTCAAGTATCATGTCCAAAATGAACGGGGAATGGAACAAGTCAGAAATCCCCCAAAGCTGGCTAAATAAGACTAGTATTTCAGGATTTAGAGGCAGAAAAAAAATGCAATTTAATTCTAAGAAGCATTTCAAAAAACTCAGAATGGAATGTTTGAAAGAAGTGGCCAGAACCCACGATTACTTTGCTCTCATCTAATCAAAACAATTATTTCATGAGCAAGTGCTATGCATAGGCACTGGTCAAGAGCAGTGAGGAAGTCACAGGTACGTAAAACGCTAAATACTTCACTGATTCCTTATTCTGACCCTGATGGATAATTAAAGATTAAAGAAATGTACAGTTACCTAGAGGTAACAAGCTAAGACAGCACCCTCTCCCTTTCACTTTGAGACCGCCAAATCAGGTGGTAAGAGGAACCAACATGTTTAAAAAGAAGAGGAAGAAACGCAAACTCTCTTGACACAGGTTAGAGTCATTAGAAAATCAACGAACCACAGGTGATTGAGGCAGTAGAGAGAACTCATTAAGTGGATTACTTCTGATAAACTTTAATAGCAATTAAGAAAGCAAAATCCACATATAGGTCTTGTTGGTTAAACATAGTTCATTAACTTTGGGAGAATAACAAAGGTTTAAATTAAATAGTGAATGGTAGCAATTATATTGCCATATATAATATTATACATCCTTATTACTTTATTACATTCTTATGCTTTATTACTTTATTACATATTATGAATTACATACTATTTAAAAATCATTTTTTACGTTTATGTTTCTTTAATCCTTATCTCCAAATCTATTTCTAATAGGTTAATTCCCAACATACTGGAGTCCTCAAAGAATTTTTAGAAATAGTACTGAATGTCAAAACTAAATTAAGCCTCTTAATCTATTCCTTTCTTTTTAAGATTCCACACGGGAAAAACCTTACCAATGTGCTGTGTGCTAGGCCCCTCCCATGTGCCATTTCAAGTCATGGCTGACAAATTAGTACTGAAAATGTCACTAAATACGTCCTAACTGACCATCACCATCTGGAGCACAAAATGGTTTTTTTGGTATGTTATCATCCCTTCAGCAAGTGTGTCTTTCTTTCCAACTTGGTCCTGTATTAGTAGTGTCAAAAGACACAACACATTCTTTAGCATATATGAATCAAATATTTGCTTCTTTCGTACAGGCTAAGCCACAAGAAACGGCCTGTATTTAATCTATAAAAAAAAAAAGGAGTGAGAAATACAGGGTGCTAGTTATGGAATGAGTAAGTCACAGGGATAAAAGGCCAGCACGGGGAATATAGTCAATAGAACTGTAAAAGCATTGTATGGTGATACACGGTACCTCCACTTTTGGGGAACACAGAGTAACATACAAACTTGTTGAATCACACTGTATTCTACACTTGAAACTAATGTTACATTGTGTGTCAACTATACTTTTTTTAAAAAAAGGCAATTTCATACAGATCAATCTGCTATGTAAGGGAATGATGACATTTCCGCCCAAGTTACCTTTTCAGTGAGTGAAATCTTCCTTGACGACTCTACTGGAAACTGCATACATACCCACCCCCAGACTCCACTCCAGCACTTCCTGTCCATCCTTGCTCTGTCACTTCCTACTTATCTCCCACCCCTGCTTTATTTATCACTTGCTAACTTACCACCATGTACTTACTTTGTTTACAGTCTCTCCCTCTTCCTCCCTGTCCACTAAACCTTAAACTCAGTGAGGAACTTGCATCTTTTCTGTTCAGGGATCACTGCCAGCAGCTGAAACAAAGTCTGAAACCTGGCAGATGTTGAGTATATATTTGTTGAATGACTAAAAAATAATACCTAGAGCATCAACAACCAGTCAACTAGAATATCCTATCACTACAGAGAGTCACAAGGTAAATCTTTACTCTCATGGTTATGATGGGACATGAAACACAATACAGAAGTATCACAAACTTACTTTTTGCTCTTGTATCTGGGCCTTCACCACTTTGAACTCGGCTGATGGGGGCTTCTGGTTGGCCACAAGCTCCTCAGTGTCTGCCATCCAGCTGAGCAGGGACTCCAGGGCGTCCTGGAAGCGCCCACAGTGCAGCAGTGCCTCCTGCAGCTGGGCTGCCCGCTGAGCTACCTGCAGAGTTTCCGTTGTGACGGCTTATTTACTGGTTTCACAGAAAATGCAGTTTGCCCACCAGCCACCACTGTTCATGCTCATCTGCCTATCTGGTCACAAATTTTCTTTTCCAGGGCATCTGGGTGGCTTGGTTGGTTAAGCCTCTGACTCTTGGTCTCAACTCAGGTCATGATCTCATGGTTTGTGGGTTCGAGCCCCACAGTGGGCTCTGTGCTGAAAGCATGGAGCCTGCTTGGGGTTCTGTCTCCCTCTCCCACTGCCTCTCCCCCTCTGTCTCTCAAAAGAATACATAAACAAACATTAAAAAATGCTTTTTCTTTTCCTTTTCACTTAAAATCTGCCCAAAGCACTGACAGTGGCCAGGACTGTGGTGGAAAGGAGTCAAAGTTTAGCAAGTAAGCCAGGAAGAAAAGGTTACCATCCCAAACGGTAATGTAAAAGATGAAATCTTTGAGACTTTGGAAATACCCAGTACATTTATGATTAGCAATGAATAATTCAAATATTTTAAGATTACCGAAAGAAACAATGTCTTATTCATTTTTATTATTATCCTTTGACTTCATATTTTATTTCCTATTGATGAATATTTTAAAAGACTACATTAAAAAAAACTTATAGTAGAGAGAAACAGATTTTTATTTTGCTAGGAAAATTGCCTGTTAAGTATCCAATTAAATTCTGCTAGCTCCAAGTCCTACAGGCTTTTTGGACAAACCGGACCCTTTGTATTCTAGTAAATAGAGTCTCTGTGTCCTACACAGAGATATCCTATTGCCCTTCTCACAGATCTTTTCCTTCAGGACTGAAAAAGTAGTTGGCAAGATGTTTTAAGCACTATTGAATATATTTGCACCTGACACTACATTCCAATTGTGTTTGAAGAGCACTACAGTAAGAATCAGACTTTAAAGAATGATAAACGTAGTTCTGAGATCTGGCCACAATTGCCTCAGATCTCAAAGCACAGAAAACTACAAGAACAAAAACCACCACCCCCAGATAAGCACAGTTGTCCCCTAACAATGTCCTGATAATTTACGTCATGCAAAGGGCTGCCATTGTGTTTCAGCATGATCTCCTTAAGACACCAGAGCATTGTCTTCCAGTGTTTTCCTTCGTGGGCATTTAGAAAAAAGTGGGATCTACATCTCATAAATGAAATGCCATTTAGAGTTAATAGTCTATAGTGAGGGTGGTAAACCCTTAGTCCAGGACTGACAGAGAGACACGGTGGCTTTCACTTGCACAGCGTGACCTATTATACAATGTAAAATTAGTTGCTGACATTTGAAAATTAGGCTTCACAGAAAAAGTGAGATTTTCAGGTTCCTTTGAAAATAAGCAGACTATTTGGCAACAGTGAACCTAGATCCCTACATGGAATGATTTGCTGGAGCTAAGTACCAGCTGTACCTTTGAAGGTGTATGTGCTCGCTCAACACAAGGTCATGAATCACGGGCCGCCTGCCATCACCCTGGCACTACTGGGCCTCTATGAAAGTCAAGTTAACGGCAGAGAGAGGTCCTATTTCATCCAGCTTACTTGTTTCATTTATGCTGCCCACTGAAGCCCTGTGGGCATCCGAGTTTGGGCTGCCGAGTTGACAGCAATATAAAAAGGTAGGCATGTTTAGGGAAGTTTAGCTACTATAAATATGACGAGTCACAACAAATGCTAGAGAATAATAATCAACAGAAATGACAATGAAGGGAATGGAAAAATTACCTTCTTATTGAGAGTCTTCCACCGTGCGTTGACATCATCCAGGTCATGCTCCAAACCCTGGGTGCTGGTGTTTTTAGCAGCACTCTGAATAAGGCCCTGACCTAACCAGTTCACATCTTGCTGTTTAGCCTGCAAAGGTTCAATCTCTTCTTTTTGGAATACCTGCAGTTGGAAGAGCAATCATTTATATAAATTACCTTATCTAACAACAAATACAAACATTTGTTCAATGATCGAGTATCGGTTATCAGAGTTAAAAAGAATTTTTGTTGGCTATTCATATGTGACAGCTACCTTATGAATAACAGTAAGAAACTAAATTTAATATAAATTCATATTATCAAAACCACTCAGGAATTTTAAAGAATGATATTCTAAGTACCTTTAATCAGATTACCTATAAAACCAAGAAAAGAGTTTTGTGTCCTCTCTCTACTGCTTCGTTAGCATAAACCAGATATTTTCTATCATTCCAATATAACTCTAGTAAAAACAGTATGGAAAATGCAAAGGGGCAAAATGGTAAGATGGGCCCAAGATCAGTCTTCCTGGGCATGGACCCTTACAAGCTCCTCTAAGGATAACTGCTGCTAGCTGACAACTGAAGTTTGAGACTCAAACTGGGAAAGAAGATAACTGACAAGACGATGAGATGAGCCGAGAGGCCAATCTATAGCTTGCCAGAGGAGCCCAAATACAGAGTTAAGAAAAGAGAAAAGACTTAGGCAGGCATAGTAAATAGAATAGCCATCTATTCTATTTTTTATAGAAAAATTTTTATAGAAAAATTTTATACCCATCCAGCCCCCTCAATGCCTAGTGAGATGCCAAAGGACTTGCAAGAGCACAGAGACCTCACCCCACAGACGTGCTCACACACGTGGCCAGCACAGCAACTCCAGTGACTCTATGGTCACCCCCTGCACCGCCAACCATTTTCCCACGCCCTCCCTCTGACTCTCAGTCTCATCCAACTAACAGTCCTCCAGTGCCTGTAACTGGCAAACAAATCTCATGTATTAGAGTAAAATGCAAGTTCCATGAAAGCAGAAAGTTGTCTTCCTTATAGTCATTCTATGTCCTGGACTTACCACAGTACCTAGCATGTAATATGTACCTAATAATTATTTGCTGAATGCGTGTCAGTACAGAAAAATTGTATTTACATCTCGGAGTGGATGGCATTAACTCCACAAAAGAGAATACGTTAACTCTTTCATAGACATACAAATGTTTAAAATACAGGACTTAAAGGATTCCATGAAGAAAAAGAGATGAATTTAACCAAAGAAGGGAAGTTTCAGCTAGATACTAAGACACGACCGAGTTTGGGGTTTGAGTCATTACACCACAGGGCACCATATAATATACCAATAGTCCAAGTAAATGAACAGTTAACAGAATATATGGAAACATTAAAAAGGCAAGTAACAAAATAATACTTAAAAAATTACAGAGGTAGTATGGAAAATAATTTTACACAGTATGGAAAATAATGGAGAGGCTACAAGAAAAACTGTCTAGACTCTGGCCTAAGGCATGGCGCACAAGATAGTTCTGTGTTATTGCATGTATGAGTCAATTTAGGAATAGCAAACAAATAAATGATCATTTCCCTTAGAAGTCTCTCTGCTAAAAGCCCGAGTTTCTTCTTGTATATAAAATCCTCATAGATAATTTCCATACTGGCTAATTGTTTCTATACAGCAGTGCTGAATATAAAAGTCAGTTACACATAACCAAAGAAATAAGAACTCCTCAAATCACTGAGGAAAAAAAAAAAGTTTTCATAATTCTGTGGCAAGGTGGTAAAAATAGAATTTGAAACTGAGATGCTACTTCTTTTCTATACCACTTTCTAAGTTAACTACTTCTAGGAACTAAGAGCTCTGGAGAGGTTTTACTACTTACAAAAAAGAAGGAGGGACAGTAAGAAAACTGCTGCATTCTTAATTCCAGGAACTTGTCTGGTATAGAAGGATTCAGGGAAAAGTTCTACATTTCCTGTCAGATAATGCTCAGGGCAAAAAAACCTAAGATAACATTCTAGTAAATTGCCTTAACCCCTGATCTTGGTTTTAAAGAAATCAATTTTAAGGCTGCATATCGGAGTAGGTCTGGGTGAGTCGTAATTTTCTGAAGTGCTACAAAAAATATACTAAGGGTTAAAGAAGAAAACTACTAAGGAATCTGTATATTCCTAAGGGCTCAATTACTTCCTACAAATAGACTGCAAAATCCTTTACATTAAAAAAAAAGTACTTTTAAGCTTTTAAACTAGTATGTCATCTCACGCAAGCTGAAGGAAAGGGCAACGCTGCCTAGAGCAATGACTTCATAGGCTGGGAAGAGGAACATTTCTGATACTGTCCAAATTCCTTATCTCTCAGTGGTAACAAATACCTATGAAGAGAGACTTTCCCCCTAATCTAACCCATAAGTACACAAACACAAAGCTTAAAATAAAATAAAATTACCTCTGAGGCAAAGTTTACCAGAAGAGCTTTGTAAAAATACCAAAATAGCTGAACTTCAATCCGAGTGGGAAGAAAAAAATTACAGGCTTGACAAACAGCCTCTACTTATTACAAGGCTGCACCCTTTACTTTCTTACCTCCTTCACCGCTCACAAAAAGTTAGCAGCTATAATGACTGCAAAATACAGCACAGCTTCTCTACTTCCGTGTCCAGAGCTACTGACAGAATTCTGATTTTCAGCACATTTTAAGTGTCCTTAATTTGAGTAGCCTACTTCGCAGACCACAACAATAGAATACTGTGTGTTTGTACCTTCATGACTAGGCCTGCTCAACCTTAATAAATACAACAGAACTACCCTTAAATGGCAGAGTCTTAAACCACAATTTGTGTAAAAGCCTCACGTTCACATAAACTCACAATGGAAGCACTCTAAATGCAGGGGAACAGCCCAGCACCTGCACAAGCAACAGTAGGAATCTAAACAGCTGGGAATAATCATTCTTAAAAAAAGGTCCCTAATTAAGTTGTTACAGTGATCACCTTATCAATACCTGGCATCTTGTGGGGTATTAGGCAAACTCCCAAAATAAAAGACTGGATTTGATCATTATTAGAAACACTAGTGACCACTTTAAAAAGGAACCACAAACGCCCGGCATTGCAGTCTTACATTCCCCATTAATTACCTGAGCTGACTGAAAGCCATTACAGACTGTGTCCAATATTCCTGCCTGGGCCCTTGCTTTTCTGGAAGCTGCTTGCTTTCTTACTGGTATGAATTTCGGGGAACACTTTATTTGGACCACCTCCATCTCCCGGGAATAAAGGGGCACCTCCACTGCCTCTTTAGATGCAACGTTGGATTCTTCCGAATCATCTGGTGTCAACACGGTCACATTTTTTACTAAACTTGTGCTACCACAATCTGCATCGTTTCCCTCCACATCTGTGAGAGAAAGATGTAAATCCTCAGAATTTTCCAGAAATTTCCCACTTTGTGCCGTGATTTGGGATTCTCCTGATCCATAGGTTTTCCATTCTTCTCCAGTGTTAGAAATACACTGGCTTTCCCCATCTCCTGACATAATCAATGGATCACACTTTACAGTGCTCTCTTCTAAATCATTCTGCAGAAAGCAATTTTCACCATGGATTTCCCTTTGACCATTTGCACCTTTTGTTTCATCTAGTGGAGGAACATCATGCAAAATCATTTTGAAATTTTCATCAGGGTGGGCACTTCTACATGAAAGCAATGGGATTTTCTGCTCACTAATGGAATAAACAGAAAAAAATGGCCTGTATTGCTCTGCCATATGAATATCTTCAGCTGAAGATAAGCTTCTAATTCGTGACTGGTCTCCAGTTAAAATGCCCTGTTTTTCTTCCCTCTCTGCTGGAGGGCTACATAAACCAGAGTCATCCTCCTCCGACGTTAGAGAATTAGTACCCCATCTGCACTTGCTGGCCTTGGGAACAGCATCTGACATATCAGTAGGTTCAACAAAAGAGCTTTCACTTTTGTTTGCATAATCCATAAAATTGGCTGGGACAAACATTCGCCATGACCGTCTATGTTCTTTCTTTTCTGCATGGGACTTGGCTTTGGGTAATCCGGTGGTTCGAATGATATCACTATTTAGTTTGAGCGCATCAAAGATCATCTTTTCATCTAGTTTGTTAGCTTCACGACCTCTCAGCTCAAATACACTGGAAGAAGCAAGGGCACCGTTAGAGCATAGAGAACTAACATCCAGTGTTCTGTGACTGTAGGGTAAAGTCCGATCTGTAAAATGCCTGGAAGAGAGGCTACCCTTTGAACCAGAGTCTATCTGTTCATTCAGCCTAACAGTATCATAGATTGACCGCTGTGGGACATAACAGTCTTCGATATTTAGGTCCTCCTCTTCTTCACCTTTCCCTACACATGGGGGATTCTGACGTAAACAGTCTGGTCTGCTGAGTGGCTTCCCCATTTTGTAGACAATTAAAACAAATATTGCAGCTCTTGACACAGAAAATAAGAAATAAGGTAAAGCATCTTTCAAAAAAGTATACTTCTGGACAGCACTATGAAGTGTCGTCAGCATAAAGACACGCTCAAACAATATAGGTTGTGATATAGGAGGTGTTTAAGGTCATCAGTGCATCAGTCTTAAATGCAACTATCCTTTTACCTGGTTGTTTTTAAAATGATTCTTAAAAAAATAAAGTGCATTGAGAACAAAGAACAGAAATCTCCTTCCTCCCCCCTTCCCTTATCCCCCCAGGTTCCCTTTCACATACTCCAAAACACAGAAAACAAACAAACACACACACTTAACAGTGGCTCAAACACTCAAAACATTCCACTGTCAGTCCATTTCCCTTTTTAGTCTAATTTTGCATCTGAGATTTCCAGGTTAAAATTTCCAAATGAGCAAGCATTTTAACAGGCTAGGCTGAATGTTAATATCGGCAGAACTCTGGTTAACTGTAATCCACTTAAAGAAGGCTTGCAAAACTCCATCTCCTTCATAAATAAACCATGCTTCAGAAACTTAAAAGACAAACACAGGGACCATGTATTGTTCAGGTCAAGGCACAAAAACAAATCCTCAGCGAAAAATAAGTTGTCGAATGCTGTTAAGAAAGTTAAATTTTTCTTTTACTTTTTTTGGGTGTAGCTATAAATAATCTTGATTCAAAAGGCAGTTTTTCTTCCCATATTAAGCTTCTTCGAGGCTACCCAAAGGAAAAAAATAGACTTTTGGACAGCCAAGCCAGGACAATCCAGCAACCGTTTAAAGTAAACAGAAAGCATGGTGTGCTATAAACTCCCCTTTAAAAAAAAAAAAAAAAAAAAAAAGAAAGAAAAAGAAAAAAGAAAGTCATTTCCAAAGAGTCTTATCTGATCTTCCTTAAGGCTTATTCCACCTGAGGAAACTGTAGCAAAGAAGAGCTCCGGGTTTCCTCTAAGGCACAAGCAGCGTAATTCACATTCAGCTCAAAACCAAGTCTACTCTAACCTTTGAAATTGACCAATTGTGGCCGCGGTTTGGCTTTCATTTTAGCTACAGCTGGAGAGAGGCAGAGGTGGCCGGTGGAGGAGGCAGAAAAGGAACTCCAGCAGGGACGTCCTGCGCGGTCCCCAGCTCCTTAGGGCAGTACGGTCCCCGGGAGGCATCCTCCCGAGCCAGGGCGCTTCCAGCAACGCCCTCTCTCTTCAAGCAACAGCTGCTACGTCCCTTCGCAGAGCAGCGCTCCGGGCATGCAGCTCCCTCTCTTCGCTGCTACGCCCTCCCGCGACTTAACTTCGCCGTCATCTTTTCTTTGACTCCTGGCCCCCTCTCGGGAGCCGGCGGGCTGTTTCAGGGGGAGGTACCTAGAGGCCGAGCGGCTGCAATGCAATAGCTCGGTGGTGACATCAGCGCACATCAGACCCAGTCATGGAGCTGGGGAGAGGGGCGGCTCGAGTTCAGAGATCCTCGAAATCCCACCAACTATGGAGTTCAACATGGGGAGAGATCCGAAGGGCTTGCAGAGGCAGAACCTGACACCAGGGGCTCCCCGAAGGTATCCTTTCGTCAACGCCGGTCACGGCGCTCATTTGAATATTAAAGAGCGGGGGCGGAGGGGGGGAGGTAAGAAGAAAGGGACTACACAGGTCACCACCTTTCGGCTGAAACCACACCCTCATATGCTGCAGTTGCACACCGTTTAAGTAGCATTTGCGATGCAAAGTGCGGATCACTTTGGATCCAATGTTGAGTCATTCCTTTTAAAAGCCCAAGTTCAAGTCTAACTGTTCTCCAGAGCAAATTATTCCTGTGGGCACGGCCCTGAGCACCGCTGCCATGAATATCAGTAGTTACTAATAACCCCACACAGTCCCCTGGAGCTTAATGCAAGGCCCAGGCAAAGATCAAGGGCAGTCAGTAACTCTGGATATTTAATAAACAAAATCACTTCCACAGATTGTTATCTATTGAACGCTCTTTGAAAACACTGAAAATAAATTCAGCAAGAAAAACCTTAACCTCTGTAAGAAAAATTAATACTTTTAATTAAATATTATAAAATCTATCTATTCTTTAGTTTACAAAATAAGCAACATTACCAGAAGTAGCAGAGTTACAAATAAAGGTAGATTGTTTTTTCTCACTCTCACAAAACAATCATCATTTGAACATAAATGATGTGGCAGGGAACTTTTGTACTTTTAATAATAACAAAATTATTATTCCAAATATGAAATACTGTTCCAAAATTATTTTTATAAACTTAAGTATTAAATCTTTTAAAAAATCTATCTGTAACCGGAACTCTGTATGTAATAACACCCATTCAACAATTATTTGATGCAATTCAGTATGTGGCTATCAGTAGGTTGGGGAAAAAAACAAAATACATACATATACACACACACACATATATAGCCATCTATAAAGAAAAATATGTATGAAAACACCTATCAGTATCACAGTATCAATGCCCATTTTTCATAGTCAAGAAGTGAAATATTTCAACAAGCACTAAATCCTATGGTACTTAAGCACAGAGGCTATTGTGAGATACTAATAAGATTTTTAAAAAAGTGCACACGGTTTCCTTGTTTGAACAGTAGATTGGGAACTAGGCTGAGAATTAGAAGAAACCACGGGTTTTACTCCCAACTGTCACTGTACTGATATGTAAGACTGGAAAGCTGTGTATTCATGGTAATATTAATATTAAATTTTCCATGAAATGTGGATGAGTACCTTTCCCTAAACATTCTGAGATCCTCAAAGAACTTTTCCCAAAAATGGCCCCAAATCACCTTAAACTCTAACTCTGAATTATTAGCACAATATTATTTTGGCTTTACGTAATGCTAAGAAAAGCAAAATGTAACCTTCACAGTTGAGGTGGCTAGTGTATTTTTTTAACTACACTTTTAAACTACATATATAATTTGTTCATAAATACAAGCATCATCAAAAAGTGCTATCTATCAAACACCACAGTAAACACTGGCAAAACACTGGTGCACACCCCTGTCCTTATACAATTTCTTATACAAGTCCTTATACAAGGACACCCCTGTCCTTATACAATTTACGGTACAGTGGAGAATACGGATGGGAAAATGGGTACAATATACAGTTTGGAAGTAAGGAGTGCTGTGGAAAAATGCTCTTTGGTGATTATGTTTAAGTACATGCCATTTATTTAATAACAGAATTCCTGTTTTATTAAACTAATTTCAACTAATCCTATAAATGATGAGCCTAATAATTCTGTTTCAAGTTAAAATTTGAACTATTAATGTTATACTGGTATTTATGACAATTATATACATACCTACGTGTGTTTATAAAGATATGGATATATAGATATACCTTTGTTACTTAAAATCACATTCCAAAAATCTATCTGGATAACTAAAGAACTCTTACATTTAGAGCAAAACTAGACTGGTTTATCTCTTCCTCCCAAATCTGACTTATTTACAGCTACTTTATTTTTTTTTTTACTTTTTAAAAAATGTTTTATTATTTTTAAGCCAGAGAGAGACAGAGCATGAGTGGGTATGGGGCAGAGAGAGAGGGAGACGCAGAATCTGAAGCAGGCTCCCGGCTCTGAGCTGTCAGCACAGAGCCTGATGCAGGGCTTCAACTCACAAGCTGTGGGATCATGACCTGAGCCAAAGTCAGACCCTCAACCGACTGAGCCACCCGGGCGCCCCTGTTTACAGATACTTTAAATGTTAAAGTTTCTGATACTAACAAAATTAAGATATATTAAACTGTTAAATATTAATCATTATATCTAGATCTCTCACATTTTCATAAGAGAGAAATACACAATGAATAAAATAAGCCAAGTTTTTCTGAAAAATAGTCAACACTGTTATTTCATATATACAAAAGTCATAATGTTAAATGTTCCCCAAATGTGACTTTACTTACTTTATGTTGCCTACTAGATGTGATCTAGCTAAAGTATCTTCTAAAGGCAGATGATTTTGGAAAAGCACACAAATTCCAACTGAAAAATGAGCAAAGTAGAACCACGTTCTCATTTTATTTTTCTAAAGTTAAATTAAGTCTTTGAAAAGAATAATTACTGAAAACTCTTAGAATTAAGCGCAACAATCCATTTCATAGAAAAGCTAAAGGCTAATTTTATCAACTGATACATGGAGTTTTTAGAGCTGAAAGACTGGCGATATTAAGAAACTCAATGTGCAGTAAGTAGAAAATGTGTGAGTAAATGCAATATTATCCATGAAAACTGACAGAAGTATTTTCCCGGCCCAATGGCTTGCTACTGAAATCTGGATCAGAAGGCAAACAAGAAGCATGTGATCTGTTGGGGTTTTTTTGTTTCTTGTTTTTTGCCGTGATACAAAAATAAGCCTTAGGAGCAACAAATTCTGTTCTTTCTCAAACAGATGCACCACTAGATAATGAAAACTGAAAGAACCCATGTTTTTAGTTTTCAAACTAATAAACTTCTTCACATAAATGACTAAAGGATTTTTGAGGGTATTTATCAGATGGATATGCAATAGCTATTTATTTCAGTGGAAATAGTTTATATTTAAAATAAAGTAGGATATGCAGACCCCACCACAAAGGAAATAACTTTAGAAACACTTAACAGATTTACTGTTTGATCTTGACGGGAATTTATCTTGATGTGAATGTTAGCTAATAGCTTTAATCGGCACTTGCTATTTTTCCTGTGAGTTACGGAAATACTGTTTTTCTTCTATCTTCAATATGGTTTTCAGATGACAGTGGATAAAAAAATTCTACCTAACATAAAATGATTCTATATGTAACATTATTAATTGAAATATATGCATATGTGCACTGTAACTTCTAAAAGGTAAAGTTTTTTTTTTAAGCCATCCAGTAAGCAAAACCAATGCACCTGTTAATGATCCCCTTCAACTTCCTTCAGAAAACCAAAAACCAGACAAAACCTGAAAACACTTTTCATACTAAAACACTACCAAAGAAATAAAGTAGTCTTAAAATTAAGGTGATTAAAGGCAAGTGAGGAACAGGATATGTGAGCACAGAGATTTTCTCAGGGTATTCTAGTTCCTGGACAGCTCCAAAAGCTCTTCCCTTAACTTACAATCACAGCATTTACCTCTGTGAGACATTGTTTTATGAACGACTGTAGACGGAGACAACCATTTATAAAACATTTACAGGTCAAACTTTTCTTAACAGGAAACCAATGTGTAATTTTATAGCCACAAAGCAAATTCTGTCTCACATGCACAAAGACACACATGCACCTTTAAGCAACTTTCCACATTAATAAATTATGTAGAACACCTTTTATCTAAAGGGACGCCTATGATAATGACAGTAGAAGCTGCAGTTTTGTGCTCATGGGGGATTGCTTTAAAATGGTGATACAGGTTTACCCGGTTACCATCAAAACAACCAAAAAAAAAAAAAAAAGAAAAAAAAAGAATCCCCATCCCTACCCTGCCTTATAAAATCTCTGGCTAAAACTGCCGTCAGAACAACCTACTGTAATTCCCCAATCTTAATTGAAGCAAGAGAAGAGAGGACCACGCAGCATAGAGTGACAGCGTTAGTTAGCAAAAAGCAGGAAGAGAACACACAGTGCCAACTTCCCTTTAGTCACTCCTTTCAGTACAGTACATTCTTGTGTTTGATGTATGAAGGAGGGCACCCCTGTGTTATGCTATGTCATATTCTCACAGGAGAATATGAGGGATTACTGATAGCACACAGATCAGCGCCAGCTCTTTGTGGCATGATTATGGTGGTCTCTGCTTGGGTAGGATTTCTCTCTTACCCAGCATGTATGATATTCCTTCTTCCTAAAATCTTAAATTCCATGTTGATGTAGCTGATTGAATGATGTGATCTTCCCATAAGGTCTATGCATCAAGTTATGGTTTCTATAGTGAGAACATTTTCATTTTTAAAAATACTAGAGGAAAAGCATCGTGCAAGTGCCTTGCTAATATACTCTAATTAACAGAAGTCCAGTCAAGTAAGAATTTTTTTCCCTAAGAAAAACTTCTTATGCAACAGCCTTATTTAATATCCTCGTGTTCTCAACAAAAATGGGGAACGATTTGTCATGGACCTCTGCATAACAACACGGGCACCCTCTTTAAAATCCACTGTATTAAAGCGTATCTTTGGATAATTTTATCTTTAAAAATATGGTGACATCACAGACGTTGTTTTAGGATCATTTCATAAATATCTTAGGAAGATATTTGGAAAGTGATTTATTTCAGCAATACTATTTACAAATAAGGCTCAAACTGCCTGGTTTCACTTGTCTCATGATAACTGGCATTGTAGCTCACCCACTATCCAAATGAAGACACCTGGGTTAAACAATGACTTTACCTGGACCAGAGAACATGTATCACAGCAAATTAGGCAGGTGTTCTATGGTTTCAGCTTGGCTTAAAAATTCTCTGCTCCCAGGACATCTGGATGGCTCAGGTTAAGTGTCAGACTCTTGATTTCAATTCAGGTCATTACTTCATGGTTTGTGAGTTCGAACCTCACATCGCGTTCTGTACTGACAGTGTGGAGCCTGCTGGGGATTCTCTCTCTCCGTCTCTCTCTCTCTCTCTCTCTGCCCCTCCCCATTTCTTTCTCTCAAAATAAATAAATTTTTTTAAAAATTTGGGGGGCACCTGGGTGGCTCGGTCGGTTAAGCATCCAACTTGGGCTCAAGTCATGATCTCACAGTTCATGGGTTTGAGCCCCACATAGGGCCCGCTGCTGTCAGCATAGGATCCTCTTTGGAACCTCTGTCTCCCCCCCTTTCCCTCCCCGACTAGCGCATGTGCACAGTCTCTCTCTCTCTCTTTAAAATAAACATTAAAAAAATTCTTTGCTCTATGTAGTACTATTTCAATTTTGAAAATAAAAAGAAATTGGGTTAGAGAGCTTTGTACTGGTGATATGTTCATTTGTGGGGACAAACTGAATGACAATTTGGGGCAGCAACAGAGTGGCCAAAATAAACAGTAAACAGGTTCTGAGGTAAAACATTTTACCATGGCCTAGATAGAGGTGTGAAGGGTGTATATGCTTATTGAAACATCAAGTTTCTTTGATCTTCACTGAAGTTAAATCAATTCAATACAGTGATAGTGATTACTTCAGGATGATCAGAAGATCTGACTGGCTGTTGATGACATCACAGGAACTGCTGGGACATGTTCCTTGTATGCGAGTAGGTTACATGTGTCTTTGATAAATAAAAATGTGGAAATATTAATATTACTTAATAACGTCATTTAGACTTGAAGATAATCTTAGGCTAGTAATCTTTACCAGGAGGTAGGGATGGGGGAACACCAAAGGGAATTTTTCCCTTTCTGCCTAGGAATCGATGACAGTGTGCATAGAATTTAATGTAATATAGAGAAGTATAAGTAGAAAAATGATACTTTAGTTATCAACAGTAATAGAAAACACCTCACACTGCATACATTTTAGTCCAATGACAAATATTTAGAAGTCAGAAAACATATGGTAAACAGAACTCACACAATCAAAATAGTTTAAAGACTTCAAGCTAACACAAAAGGTAATATTTTCAAAGACTTGGAATAGCTTTCACTGACAGTGAATTAGGACATTTGGTTGAGAATAGCATTTGTTTTTAATTATTATGTTTGGGTTGGTATCTTAAACATGAATTAATTTTGAACTTTCAAGGATATTAGCTGCTATTTCTTAGGATAATTTTTAGGGGAAAAAATGGAAGCAGAGAGGTCTGCCTTATCTAGTTTAAATAATCCATTATCCTCCCAGTGAATAGAAGACACCTCCTACTGAGTAACTGGGTGATACCTACTAAGTTTCAGTCATATTCCAAACTTGCTATTATGGAAAATTGTTATAAGATTTTATCCATGATTGGGTTCAACTAAAGCTACCAGATAGAGTAATGTCAAACTAAATTACATTTCAAAGTCTATAATAAAAATAGACCCAGTACTTCAGTTCTCTTCTATTTTTAGAAATCATAAAAACTAATAGTTATTTTTAGCAAACTATTAGTTTTTCACTTGATACAGATTATTCTACTTGTTTTAATTTTCCTAAAATAGTATGTCAAAACTAATGTTCAACCAAAGCCTAACTGTCCAAGGAAAACTAAATTAGAATCTGAATTGTACACAGATTAATTGGCCAACTTAATCAAGAGAGACACCATCAGGAAGACCATGAACTGTTTGGTTCTGTTTCCACCGCAGCGGTGGTGGTCACCGTCATCACTGCATCATTGATGACGTCATTACAGCATCCACACATCAGGTTCTAAGCCAGGTTCACACACATTTACTTCATGTTTCTCACCACAGCCGGTTTTATAAAACACTTTCATCAAGTAAGTATTCCTGGTGTTTTTGGTTCGAAATGGACAATGGTTACTTAGCTCACCCAAATTAGGCTACAGAAGAGATGACTCAAAATTTCCCAGAGAAAGTATCAGATGTGCATCACGATGAGTCAAACTGACACAGTGTTCTGCATTATTTCCACCAAAACATCCAAGCTGTGATACTTACTACCTGTGTGACCTTGGGCAGGTCACCTAACCCCTGGCTCTCAGCTTCCTTACACAAGATGGGGATCATAATGATAGCATCCATGTTTCAGGACTGTTAACAGAACTAAAGACAGGATTTAGAATAACGTTTAACACATACTAAGCCCTCTGTAAATGTTAACTGCTTGTAACTGCTTGTAACTGCTTTTTAAAAAACATACATATACAAATAAACAGAATTAGTGACTGTATGCCACATGTGTTATTTACCACAACAACATTCTTGTTATTTTTTCCCCTCTGTTGCTGAAATATATTAAATGCAGGTGATTTGTCCACTTGGAAGCTTCTTTTTGAGTCCCTAGGTCTCAAGACACTGAAGTTATGTCGAGATGTTCTCTATTACTAAATTTCATTAAAATCAATCAACTGCTTCCAAAGTAATCAGAAAAGAGACAACACAGCATGCTAAGTGGTTTATTTTAGAAGAAGTGACCACTTTATTTCTCTTCACAATCAAACAGAACAATCTCTGTAACATTAATGGTAATGATGCTTTAGTGCTTTTCAGTTTGCAAAACACTTTCCATGCAGTGGTGAGAGTGCTCGTCCTACCTTGCTTTTTCTTACTTTCAAAAGAATTCTCTGCATGGAGAGCCCATTTTTTTCACTGTATTCATGCTTGGGAACACAAAGAAGGAGGTATCGACAAGCAGCGGCACCAATATTATTACTTTTGCCCATTTTCTTACAAGTAGTTGAAGTTGTAAAGAGAAATGAAGGCCTTTTTCCTACACAAATTCACAGAAAAATCCAGAGAAATGATAGGTTTCACAAAAGCACTGAACATGCTTCAATTTCATTAGGAAGAAGACTACTTGATTACTGTCATTTAAGCATTCAGATTTTGTCAGGGTTCTATAGAAAACTCCAGGGACTCACTTATCAAGCTCTCCCCCAGACCTGTGACGCAGCAATGGCCACAGAACATTTTATTTTTTATTATTTTTTTAAAGTTTATTTATTTATTTTGAGAGAGAGGGAGAGGGAGAGGGAGAGGGAGAGGGAGAGGGAGAGGGAGAGGGCGAGGGCGAGGGCGAGGGCGAGGGCGAGAAATACAGCACAAGCAGGGGAAGGGCAGTAGGAGAAGGAGACAGAGAATCCCAAGCAGGCTCTATACTGTCAGTGCAGAGCCCAACATGGGGCTCAATCCCGTGAACCCTGAGATCATGACCTGAGCAGAAATCAAGAGTCGGGCGCTTAGCCGACTGAGCTGCCCAGGTGCCCCAGAACGTTGTTTTTCCGAGAGTGAATTCTCTCATAGGAAATCTCTATTTTGCAAAGCAGAAATAGGAAAGTTTGACAGAGTAATTACGGAAGTCAAATCAACTGTAAGGTAGCTTTTGTGAAAATTAATTAAGGGAAACCTCACTAAAATGGGAAGTTCAGCAGGGGGAGCTCTCATGCCCTACCACTCAGTCCTCAATTGCAAATCCCACAGGAAGAATCAGACCTCGCAGGTGGATACTACTCTACTGCAGGGCAGGCAGAAGGAAGGACTTACCCCTCCACCCCGATCTCCACAACAGTCCAGCCAAGGAGAGACAGAACAAGTCAGCCAGTGAGAAGCCGCTACACTTTCAAACCCCAGTTTACTCCAACAGACTTTTTGTTGACAACAGCCTTCTCTACTTCTAGCCTTCCTCCATAAAACAATGTTCCTCTCCTTTGTTTTCCAGACTTGCCTATGGTTTTGCCCCGGCATGCTTGTCCCCCATCGCAATTCTCTGCTATTCTCTAGTAAGTCTATCTTTTGATGGTAAAGTACCTGCCAGTTTTATTTTTTAAGGTTAACACTTCCTTCACCTTCAGAAATCAAGATCTATACAGAATCACAGATTTTTAAGCCCTGAAGGAACCAGGCCTTAAACACATTTTATAAATACCAAATGACCATAATAGTAATAAGAAGTTATTTTTCAAAAGTCAGTCACCTAAATAGCGTTATTAAAGATGAGCAAAGGAAACACTATGCCAAGTATAACAACGTAGAATATGATAGTCCATCTGATTCATATTCATTTCTCATGGGAAATAATTTATAGTTTTGCAAGCTCTATTTTCATTTGGCCTTGTTTTATCCTTTATGTGCTAGCGGTGGGACTTACCGTCATACTGGTCTTTACTGCAAAGCAAAACAGACCTCATGAATAGAACAAGACCCACGCCAACCCCAAAGACTGATATAGGTCCCATGCATTCCCAATACTTAGGACCTCCTCGGTGCAGGGTTGAACCTGTCTTTGTCCACTGTGGAGATGCAACTCTCACTCATACTGTCATAAATGACGTCAAAACCAGTGACACTGAATGCTGCCCACCATTTTTATCTAATGTTCCATTTATTAAGCATCACTCAGTGCCATCAAGCGGCAGACGTTTCTCGGCACGAAGGAGCTTGCAGTCCAATCAAAAATAATTTTTTTCCTAATCCTCTGGAGTGTGAGCCCAAGATCTTTGTTTTATAAAACCAGGATTACAACATGGAACTCCACTCTGCTTTTACAAATATGAACTTCTGGAAGAAAAAGTTTACAAAAGAAATTAAATTAAGAAGGATAAGAAGACTATAAAAAGGGAAAGAGCAGGAACAGACTATAATTCACCATCTAAACAAAATGCTGGGAGACAAACATGAAGAGAACAAGCTTTTTGTGTTATATGCTGGCCTCTGCAGCAGAGTTCAAAACATGGCTTTGCTCACTCCAGATGTCAGTTGTAAATGACATCAGACGCAGACTCTAAAACGTTAGTTTTAGGCTTGCCTAAAACTTTTCAAGTACCCTTTGACCTCTTGATATTATCTCAGGTTTTATTCCATGAGGGCCCAAATCCCTAGTAAGCTTGCAAGTCCCCACATGCCTGGATGTTACCCCCATAACATGCTCCTTCAGGCTCAAACACTCGCTACATGACAGCCATATCAGAAGGTTCTACAAAATAGGCAATCTCCTTCAGATACCAATTATAAATTTATTTTAATAACGAAAAATAATAAAAATTTATTTTTCTAATAAAAATAAAAAATAAAGATATGAAATAAAAATTCTCTTTAAAAGTGAAAATTAAAAATTTTTTTAAATATAAAAATGAAGAATTCCCTACCTTGAACACATTAAGCTGTTGGTTAATGGTCTCTGTTTCCATACCAACAGGGCCTTGAGACTCTTCATGTTCTTCAGCCTTCTGAAGCAGAGTAGAGAATTCCTTCAGTTTGCTGTAGAATTCTTCAAGACGCTCAACTGTCCCTTCAACTTGCTCTTCTCGGGCTTGTGCTCGGTCCAGTAACTTGTTGCATTGTTTGCTTAAAGCTTCCAAGTCCCTTTTGATTCCAACAAGATCAGGAGAGGTTTCTTCCATGGCCAGCATCCTCTTGCAGGTTTTATTAGCATTGTCGTTGCTTGCTATGAGGGCTTCTAGTTTCTTCAGAAAGGCTTTGATATCCTCCTTTTGCTTTTGCAATGTTTCTACATCTCTCCCCACTGGGGCCATACTATCTAGTTCATCATCGAACTCTGCAAACTGAGAAAACATTTCTCGGATGGTATTCTGGAAATGCCCAATGCCTTGAAGCTTGGTTTCTAAGAATGAACACCTTTCATCAACCTGTTGACTCAATGCACTATGTTCTTGAGCTAAGGTTTCTGCTTGTAATAAAACATCAGAGGTTCCCTTTGAGTCTGAAGCTTCTACCACAAGGTCTTGTGCAAGCCCTTTGACCAAATCTACCTGATGTTTCAAGGTCTGAAGGGTCTTCTGCTGAGTCTGCAACACAGTCAGGTATTTGTTACTGTAGGCCTGGGGTCCTAAGGAATCATAGACATCTAGCTGCTCCTTTGCACACTGAAGCTGCCTTTTAGCTTCTTTGGAAACTTCTTGAAATTCTTTAAACTTCTGGGCCATGTTCTCCAGAGAGAACTTCTTACTGTGAAGTTGCTCGGTGACCATGTCTACTTTCTGGATCAGTGATTTATTCTCATCTGTAACAGCCTCTTTATCTACCTCACAGACACTGAGCAAGCTATTGGCTGCATTGTTTAGCAGTTCTACCATCCCCAAGTGTTGGTTCATTTCCTTCTGCAGAGACTGTAACTTGGCAACAGAATTCTCTGTTTCAGCAGGATCCAAGCAAAATTTTATTTCCTCCAGGTTATTTTGACATTTGACTATCCATGGCCGGAGAGTCTCTACATGCTCTCTGTACTTGAGGGCTTTTTCCAGTGAATCTTTTACCCTGTCTTCCCGTTCTTTCACCTGCTTATTAAATCCATCCCAGTTGGTTTTAATTGAGTTAAGTTGTAACTGTAAGGCTGCCTTCTCAGACCCTTGTGTTTTTAACAAGAGATTTTCACCTTCTGCAATGGTTTTTTCATAAATATTAGACTGAGCAGACAAAGTTTTACTAAAGTCTTTCTGATCTTTAATTAAGGACTCCAAGACATCGAGTTTGGCTGATATGGGGGGACACTTGTTTTGCTCTTCTTTCTTTGTATCCAGCCAAGCCTGAAAGTCTCGAGACATTTGCTGAAATTGGTGAGAGCTCGCACAGGCAGACTGAAGGTGCTGAACATGATTCTCTAAAAATGAAATCACAGACATGTTTATTTTTCATCAAAATGTAATTCTGTCTGCGAAAAGCCAAGAGAAAGACCACCAAATAAACGTACAGAACTGGCTAAAAGGAAAGCCTGTTAGCACTAACTGTAAGAACTACAAGTGAGCTCAAGTCCGACATGGAGGCTGAGGAGGAGCAGCAGGGGAGCACCACAGGAAGAACAGAGGCTGTCAAGGCTAGATCCTGGAGCCAACTCCATTCCAGTACGAGGAAGTGATAACTGTTCAGAGTTCACGTTATTCTGATAAATAATCCACCTCCTGTAAAATCTGACTTTTCCACTTCCGTGATTTGTACCTGTCATAGGGGCACTACGGAGCACCTGGGGACTACAGGGGTTAGGGTTCCAGCCTGGCCTCTCAAAATGCTGGAAGACCCTGGACAGATGACTAAACCTCTGAGCCTCATTTCCCCAAATATAAATTGGCAAAATCAATAGAAGCTATTGTGGCGATTAAATGACAGCACATGTAAAGTTCTTAGCTTACTGCCTGTCACATAAAAGTGGTCGCAACAGGAATAATCACCAACACGCTAGCTAATATTCATTACCAATATCCTGTCAAAATAAAGGAGTAAATCTGAAACGGCTGCTATGATCAATAAATAAATCCAATCAATTAAAAAAGTATAAACTGAGTATTTACTAGGTGCAAGGCACTCACTGTTACTTTCAAACAGAACAAAGATAGCAGCCAAATGCAGGCCATTCTAACGTGTAGTAACTCACTACCACTGCCTCTGACACATCCTGGCTCATCTGTCACAGAATTATGGCCACAGTAGGTGAGAGAGAAACATAGTGCCAAATGCTTCTCTTTCACACATTTCTTTAGAAAAGCTGTCTGCGGCAGAATGAAACAAAGTAACTGTAGATGAGAAAATGATACAAAGCCTTTTTAATAACTGTATTCATCTGTTTTTCTGATGCAGTGAAACTGTCACAAGGCAAAAATGTTTAGATCTTTTACCTTATTTTATTTATTTTTTTATTTTTTTTTAATGTTTATTCACTTTTTGAGAGACAGAGACAGAGTGTGAGCAGAGCAGGGGGCAGAGAGAGAGGGAGACGCAGAATCCAAAGCAGGCTCCAGGCTCTGAGCTGTCAGCACAGAGCCTGACGTGGGGCTTGAACTCACCAACTGTGAGATCATGATCTGAGCTGAAGTCGGATGTTGAACTGACTGAGCCACCCAGGTGCCCCAAACATTTATATCTTTTAAAAACCAGGTTGAAATATCTGAAATTTCAAAGGGCCTTCGTTCAAGGGATTTTTGCCAATTATGTGTGCAGAATTTCCCCGATGCTGCATCTGCATGTGAACACAGAATGACTCTCTGTGCTCATGTGAGTGGCCCCTTCTCCATCTACAATTTCAGTGAGGGCAGACTCTCTTTAGGGTCCTAGCTTCCTGGCAACAGCTTGGAAATACAGAGCAGGCAATACTTGATCTCTATTTCCAGGAAATATATGTATTAAAAGACGACAGACCAACCTGTTTTTTGTTCAATATCCTTAAATGACTTTATGATGCCTTCTAGTTGCCTACTCAGTTCTGCTTTCAAGTACTCTTCTTTAACCAGTGCTGACAAATCCTCACAGAGGGCTTGGGCCACCTTTATCTGTTTCATTTCCTGCTCCAGTTCCTGCTTCATTTTTTGGGCTGCCTCCAACTGCTGGTTCATGGCATCAGGGTGCGTGCTCACGGCCGCACTGGTGATGAGTTTATTATCCAAGTCACTCAGTTTATCACAAAGGCTTCTCAGCAGGCTTTGATACTGTGTGCTCTTAATAATGGCTTGGTCGATCCAGTCACATCTGTCACTCAATTGTCCTGTTAGGCTGTCCCACTTTTGGGTCACAGCTGCCAGTTGCTCTTTCACAATCCCATGGAAAGAGGGGTGTTCACCAGGTCTGCTCAAAATGCTCTGACCAGCTGCAGTTAGCTGCTCATATTGAGGCTTCCGAGTATCAAATTCTTGCAGCAGGATCTAAGGCAAAGAGGTAACAAGGGTAAATAAACATACAAGTTAGTGGATAATTATGGAAAACAGAGCTTTGAGTTTCTAAACAGACATAAATGGTATTTACTTATCTAGTTTTTACTTTTGTTTTTTAGTTCCTGTTTTCCTAGCTTTTATTTCAAGGGCAGTGCAATTATCTTAAATTAATCCAAAGAGCAGTGGTGCTTCACAGAGATAATATTTTGTCTAAAATAATATCTCTCAAAGGGGAAAAGAGAGTAAATATAGCAGTCTGGGCAAAATGAACAAAAACCCATGTACAAATCTTCATATACAAAGACAAGCACTGCTATTGGACAAGTTCATATCACACAAACACCAAATTTGTATTTTCCTACTTGTAGTTGTCTCTTGGTAGGATATTTTAAATGCTCTATAGCATTTTACACCAAAGGAAATGTTCAGTGATAACAATGTTAGAATACATTAACTCATGGTGCATTGATTTATAAAAGCTCTTTTAATCTTTTTTTTCTTTTTTTCAACGTTTATTTATTTTTGGGACAGAGAGAGACAGAGCATGAACGGGGGAGGGGCAGAGAGAGAGGGAGACACAGAACCGGAAACAGGCTCCAGGCTCTGAGCCATCAGCCCAGAGCCCGACGCGGGGCTCGAACTCCCGGACCGCGAGATCGTGACCTGGCTGAAGTTGGACGCTTAACCGACTGCGCCACCCAGGCGCCCCTAAAAGCTCTTTTAAATATAAGATTATTGACATTTATACTCTATATAAAAATTTTAGCCAATAAATCATGTTGCTCAGAATGTGCAGGCTCAACACTGACTCTCGTTATAAAATGAATGATCTAAAAATTTCCTTTTTATATTAAGTTTTTAAATGTTTATTTATTTTGAGACAGTGTGCGTGCATGTGTGTGAGCCAGTGGGGAGGGGTGGCTGGGCAGGGAGGGGCAGAGAGAGAGAGAGAGAGAGAGAGAGAGAGAGAGAGAGAAAATACCTAGCAGGCTGCGTGCTATCAGCGCAGAGCCTGATGTGGGGTTTGATCCTACAAAATGTGATATCATGACCTGAGCCAAAAACAAGAGTCAGACACTTAAGCAACTGAGCCACCCAGGCACCCCCTAAATTGTAGTATAATATTTTATCTATCTTAGGGAGACTACCAAGACTAGGGGCAATTATTTCTGCCAAATATTTATTTATATCTTTTGTTTTCACTGTCTTCAGGGTAAGAACATATATGAACTAGGACATGTTGACTCTAAACTACCAAGACTGATTTGTGTTTTCAAAAGTATAGGATTAGCCCCACTGCTCTAATACCACTACATATACAGGAGGAAATCTAACTGGAACCACAATGGAGCTTTTTCTCTCTGACTTAAATTTCATGTATTTTTTTTCTCCTTGTGGATTTATCCACTTTGTAATTAGACTGGTCTAACCCACTCTGTTTCAAGGTTCCCTCTCTGTTTTGCTTACTCTTTCTCCTCTTCTTATTCTGTCTTTCCACCCCTCAGGGCTGTATTGCATGAGTTTTACAAGTTTCATTATCTTCTACCACAATCAAAATGAATAAAACCTCAAAGGAGCAATTTCTAAACAATAAAAAGCATATACCAGCTTCTCATAAAAATGTAATTACTTATACAATCACATTAATATTTCAAAGAAGGCCCTTTTTAACAGGGTCTGCACAAACCACAATATGACTCAAATGATCAAGGGACTTGACACACTCATGGGCTCAGGAGACTGATGCCTCCTGGCTTTGGTTCCCTGGGGGTTTCCCCACTAACCTCAGGATGTTATCTTATGGGCATCTGAAACATTACAAATACACTTCAAGGCAGTTTAAGCACATACTGTCCACAGCTAATGTATTTATAATGAAAACACTTGTCTTATTAAGTCAAGTCATGTAACACTCACCTGCACCTGCTGCCTTTGTGTGTTTAGCATATTTGGGTCAATTGACAAGGGCCCAAGAACACTGACCATCAGTTCTTTTTCCACAAGCCACTGTTTTAACTGAGCCTCTACAGTCTGGAATTGGGTTAGATTATTAGAAGATTCTTCCAATTTTTGTTGTCTATCAACTGTTAATTGATTGAGTTCTTGCCACTTAGAATCTAAAAGAAAAAGATAAAAAATAAAAGAGGTGTTTGGTTTTTATACATTAACATCACTACATGTATGAAGACTGCAGGATAGGACTCAGAATGGTACATAGGTGGCTATCATTCCATCTTTGTAACTCTTCTTACACAGTCGATTAAAGCCTACTCTAAGGGTTAATGGCATTTAATGATACAGATTTTATGATGCTGGTGCTGGGTATCAACCGAAGTACATGAAAAATAAATTTGAATCTGACCCTAGAAGATAATGTAGAATAATATGGAATATTCCTTAAATCAAACAGGATCCGGAGACCCTCATTTCTTCTAGAGGCCCTATACAGTCTGTTTATTCAACAATAACTGCCCTACTAGAACAATGAACATTAATTCTTTCCTTTAATAGGAAATCTTCAATGATCAATTCTGGGCATATGACTCCCACATTTGTATATCCACGCCCATTCTATTTTATTTAAATCACCACTGACAAGCAGCTGCTTGAAAGTTACACTAGGAAATCTCACCAACCCTTCACACTTAACATAAAAAAAAAATCACTTTTTATTCCTATTGAAACTGGCGGATTTTTCCGATTTTAGATTACTTTGAAAGGTTATTCTCTCTTCCACGTCACTGAGAAACAATAATTCAGAATGTTCTTTCATGACTCTCCGAACTCCTATATCCTTGATCATAAAACCTGAAACCCATCCTTTATATTCCTAGTGTCCTAACTCCATTTTGGTCCTCATCACGGTGTGCCTAGACTAGTGTTTCTCAAACCCCAGCTGCATTAGAATGACCTGGAGGGATACAGTTTGCCTGGCCCCATCCCCAAAATTTACAATTCAGGAGGTCTGAAGTGGGGGCTGAAATTCTGCATTTCTGGAAAGTTCCCAGGTGACACTGATGCTGTTGCTCCCAGGAGCACACCTTTGAGAACTATAGTCCTAGACTACTAGTCTTACCACGGGTTTCCTTGTAATTAGGGTATCCCACCTGCAACCAATTTGGTTCTAAAATAATTTCCCTTAAAAAGTCACTTAAATATGTCATTCCTGTGCTCATATCCTTCAATAACTAACTCCTCACCACCTAGATGATAAAATCGGAAGACTTCTGCCTCACATTCAAGGCCTCCCACAAACTGACCCTAATCTAGTAACAGTAGAGGGTATGCAGTCTGAGATGAAACCTCAAACCTAGCCCTGTTTATCCTACCATTATCATCCAAACAGGCTTCTGCTTACATAAGCCCCATACCTAACACAGCCCTATCTCCTCTCTGTATACCCCAGCTCTGTCCTTCGTCACAATTCTACTAGATTTCTCTGCCAGGAAGGCTTTCAAGCTGTTCCTACCCTCACACAGTATGCTCTCTGAGGCCAAGAGTTATTGACCAGCATTTGAACACATTAGTCACTCAATAAACAGTTAGTGATGGGCATGATTAGTTGACCTGACAGATTTTTTCATCTAGCACAGTACAATAAATGGCTGTTTTTAATAGAACCCAGTCCCGAAAACCTCACCTAATAGCATCATTCTATATGGCATGTTCCAATCAAACATAATCTGACAACAAAATAATGCAATTCAAATAATGAATTGGGAGGGAGAAATATCAAAATCTTATCGGGAAGATTTTTTGAAATATGCATTTCTTACTCTCACCCCTATTCTCAAATATCTTGATAATACTGTCCTAAGTAACTCTGATACCCCAGGTGACAGCCACTGAATTAGGGACAAATTAATTATAATGCAATAGGAGTCTATAGTTGGACTAAATATAGCTTTGAACATTAAGATCCCTTAAAATAACTTTTGAAACTAAAACATATTTACAGATTTCTAAATTTATCATAGCATATCTGACTCTAATGGAAGGACAATATTTAGCTAAACATAATGGAACAATTGAAAGTAAAAGAATTCTTCTTATAATCATAGTAAACACACAGCAGTTATTATGTGCCAGGTACAGCTTGTCTGAGCCGTACACACATTAATTCATTGAATTCTCCAAACAATACTATGAAGTAGGTAAAATTAGTACCATTGTCTTACGCGCATTTTCCTTATCATTATAATAGTGAAATGGGGTGATAAGATAATAGAGCTTGTGAAGGAAGTTTCTTGTTTAGGAGAAACCGTTTCTATGGGGACAGGATAGAGATGGGAGGATAACTCTAGATAAAGAGTGAAAATCACTAGACTTCTGTAGGGAGCTACTTTTTAACCCTGATGGGGGAAGAGAAGAACACACAGTAGGGGCCAAACGAGTCCCAGAAGGAACTTCATGAAGGAGAAGGGAGTTTGTCTTTTCCAGACCAAAGGGAATATATATGTATGTGTGTATGTATGTATGTATATATATATGTGTGTGTGTACATAATACATACACACACACACATATACACATGTAAGGAATATTTAAACTAAAATATAATAAAGTATAAAAAATAGAAACACCAAAAATCAAGTAAAAACCAGTAATGAAAACATGTTACTCAGTGCACAGCATTTTATTTCCCGGTATCTACCCTCTTCATAAAAATAAACTTAGTTATGGTGTTTAGCAAGAAAAATACAAGATATGCCAAGTCTCAGTACAATATAATTTGAAATGGTATTTTTAAATATGCAACATTTTAAACACGAAACATTAAGGCAAATTCAAAAGTACACCGAGGCTGTTGGATAAATTTTTTTCTGATAAAGACTGTGATTAAAAAATAACTGTGCTTCTTTCTATTGGTGGACTCTGGTTTAAGTAACATAACATACCAATTTCTGTCAACATCTGTTTCCATTTGGGGGCCTCAGGAGTATCTGGGTTCTCCTCCAACAGCTCTGTCAATTTGTCTTTCAACTCCTGCACTTTGTTTACATTTTGCTTCAGTTCTGCCTCAAATGACTAACAAAAGGAAAAAAACTGTGTTAAAGTATGTCAATATCAAAAGACAAAAACACAATTACAACAGACGAAAATATTTACTGTTAGGTGCTGAAATGAGTGAGGACCAGAATTCAGCAGATAATTATTCTCCTTTCCTCTTCTTAACCAATCTTCAACTATCTGATAAAGGAATCCCAAAGAGGAACACTACTACTGTGGAGAAAATTACTCCACTTTCTGTGGAGAAAATTACTCTACACCCTAGTACCTAGGAATAATTTCTTATTATCCTCAAACAAATCCCTTTGGAAAAAAGGAAGATGGCATCAATATTGTAACTGAGAAGAAAATCAGTCTGGATAAAAGCTGCCAGGTTTGAGAATCTACTAGTGAGTCAATGCTTTTCTGGATAACACATTATAAAATTCAGATATAGGTAATCACATTTGTAGACATTTTTGCCATAATTGCCACAAAAAGTCATTTCCCCCATCTTGACAGTTGCAGAAAGAAATGCCATCTATTGAAGAAAGGGAAAGCATAAGCTACCCTATTTTATGCTGGACAGAACAAATCCCTAATACACCTACATAAATCTTTTCTAATAGTTGACTGGTTAAAATCCCAGACTTAACATGATTTAAAGGTGGCAAAGCTGGGGCATCTGGTGGGCTTAGTAGAGCATACGACTCGTGATCATTGTAGGTTGTAGGTTTAAGTCCTATGTTAGGTGTAGAGATTACGTAACAATAAAATCTTTAACGTTTTATTTTTTGAAAGACGGAGAGACAGAGTGTGGGTGGGGGAGGGTTAGAGAAAGAAGGAGACACAGAATCTGAAGCAGGCTCCAGGCTCCATGAGCTGTCAGCACAGAGCTTGACATGGGGCTCAAACCCACTAATCATGAGATCATGACCTGGGCCAAAGTCAGACACTTAACCGACTGAGCCACCCAGGCACTCCTAAAAACAAAATCTTTAAAAAAAAAACAAAGAAAGGTGGCAAAGTTACCCCAAACAGTTCACTCATCTTTGTAATGTCTGTGTGTAAAACAGATTCCTATTATCATCACTTTCTACAGAAAAACATATGAAACAAAACTGGCAAATTATTTGCTGAAGGTTATAGAGCTAGAAATCACAATAGGGGTCCTGAGGGTCCCATCTGAATGCTAGTCTGTTCTTTTTTAGCTCTTCAATAAATATATCCACAGAATATACCTTGTTCTGCTCAACTTGAGTCTTCACAGCTTCCGCATCTGTAGGTGTAGGTGCCTGATGCCATTTTGTTGCAGTTTTATTCATCTTCTGTAGCCACTGCATCATTGCACTTGATTCTTCCTGAGCCTTTTGCAATTTGGAGAGTTTGCTATTCAGTTCAGATATTTTGTCCTTAAGTAAGAGGCCAAGATCTTCATAACCATGGCTTATGTCAGTCATATCCTTTTTAATGGATGTTAACCCTAAAAGTAAAAAAATAAAATAAAATAAAATAAAATAAAATAAAATAAAATAAAATAAAATCAGATGGACACATTTTTAAGACAGTTTAGAGTTAGAACACTAGAAATAAGTTTGCTTTACATGTTATTCCCTTGTATTTTCTCTATATTAAGCCTACCATGATAAAGTCATAGAATTTTTAGAACTAAAGGGTTAATATTTCTAAAAATTTTTTTAGAATTATAATACTATTTAATAACAAACAATTTAGGTACATTGCATAATACCCAAAACTATAAAATGCTATATATTAATTTCTTAGAAATCAAACTCAAGGAAATAGCTCAAAGAATGTTATTCCAAGTGACAAAATATCTTAAATTACTTAACCAGAAAAAAGGAACATAACCAAATACCAAACTGAACTACCAGGTTTCACTAACTTCAGATGAACAAAATTGCATGGAATGTTATATTAATATGATACTTATGGCAAATGACTATGATAATAAATAATTATTTTAAGTCAAGGTTGAAATTTCGATATAAGTACTGTTCATCTCTAAAGATTTTTTCTCAAAAACAAAAATAAGGGGTGCCTGGTGGCTCGGTCGGTTAAGCGTCCGACTTCAGCTCAGGTCATGATCTCGCGGTCTGTGAGTTCAACCCCCGTGTCGGGCTCTGTGCTGACCGCTCAGAGCCTGGAGCCTGTTTCGGATTCTGTGTCTCCCTCTCTCTCTGACCCTCCCCCATTCATGCTCTGTCTCACTCTGTCTCAAAAATAAATAAACATTAAAAAAAAATAAAAAATAAAAAATAAACAAAAACAAAGTTACTGTAATCAATAAGCACTTAAAGTTACTATTCACCTTTATTTGCCAAAATTTCTTGAGTATCTGTGGCTGCTCCTTCACCATTTATTATTCCACCTGCAAAATTATTAACACTGAAGTAGTCATAGATTTCAATAGTATTTCTACACGTTAACAGTAGACTGCATTAACTCAAACCCCATAAACAGTAGTCATTTACAAATGTTATTACTATTTGAAAATGTAGACCACTGATTCAATTTCTAAATCAAATAAAGGTCGAAAATTTTAAGAAACTTTCTCGTCCATAAAATTCATTCTTAAAGTGGTAAGGTAACATGATCACTTTAAATACTAGTGTCAATAACTTTAGATTAATACAGTAATCATTAAGTATTAATTATAAAACAATTTTGTGATAAAATTGCTTTATTGCTAAATTTTAGTGATAATGTCCTTGAAGCTCAAAAGTTGCTCACTATGTAAGTGTGTTGCATGAAGCATAAGTGACTGACAGAAAAATCCTTACTTAAAAATTTGAAAATTGTCTGGTACAGTTACACAGTGTTATTATGGGTTTAATGGAAACAGAATGAGGTACAAAGACATGAAAAGTTAAAAGTAAAACAAACACACAAACCCTATTACTAAAACCCACATTATGTCAACACAGAGAGAGAAGAGCACAGTGGTTAGAAATGCCTGGGCTTCAGCGTATGAGTCACCTGAATTTAAATCCCAGCCCCACTAATTACTAGCTGGGTGACTGGACAAATTAATCACCACCCCAACTGAACGGGTGGGGATAATAATACCTAATTTAAATGCAAGAACAGTGTAGGTATTCAAGACAGTTAACTGACTGCCTAGCAAATAGGAACTACTCAGTAAGTAGTAATTATTACTCCTCTCTAATTATCTAAACATCTAGCCTTGGTTCCTTTTTCATAAGCAGAGTATTAAAATACTGAATTAGACTTTCTCATGTGAGTTTGCACTGGCTTCCTATCTAAAACACTAGACACATGAGAACAAGATTAAAACAATAATATTTCATATCTAAATCTTAATCTAAGTTTGGTCTCTTTAAAAAAAATCACACATTGGGGCGCCTGGGTGGCGCAGTCGGTTAAGCGTCCGACTTCAGCCAGGTCACGATCTCGCAGTCCAGGAGTTCGAGCCCCGCGTCAGGCTCTGGGCTGATGGCTCGGAGCCTGGAGCCTGTTTCCGATTCTGTGTCTCCCTCTCTCTCTGCCCCTCCCCCATTCATGCTCTGTCTCTCTCTGTCCCAAAAATAAATAAAAACGTTGGAAAAAAAAAAAAATTAAAAAAAAAAAATCACACATTGACATTTTGGTTGAAAGTGAACATATCCTGATGATGCTCAAAAATGATTCCTACCATGCTTGTTAGTTATCAAGAGTAGGAAAAAAACTTTTTTTTTTTTTGTACCTATTGCAAATACAAAGTGGACCTGAAGAACGAAAAACACAATAGAATTCCTTTTCTAAAAACAAAGCCAAACAAAACACTTGACATTTCAGGAAATGTGATTAGAAGAGAAAGGAGAGGTCATCACACCATATATAACATAAGTGGGCCCTTAAATGGGGTTAATAGAGCGGAATAAATGGTTGAGAGAGGCCCAGCGGGAACATCAGTCTCACAAGAGGGGCAGCTAGGGGGCTGGGAGGGACAGATAAACCACAAAGGATACTCAGAGATTCTCAGAATAAAGATACAAGGTTTGCCTCCATCTGTTCTTGTATTTAAAAAAAAAAAAACACACCAATTTTAACAACATAAATATGTTTTAAACTATTGGGGTGCCTGGGTGGCTCAGTCGGTTGAGCATCTGACTTCAGCTCAGGTCGTATCTCACAGTTGGTGAGTTTGAGCCCCGTGTCGGACTCTGTGCTGACAGCTCAGAGCCTGGAGCCTGCTTCAGATTCTGTGTCTCCCTCTCTCTGCCCCTTCCCCACTGATGCTCTGTCTCTCTCTGTCTCTCAAAAATGAATAAACATTAAAAAAAAATTTAAACTTAAAAGCATATCCACAACTTAAATGGACTGTAGAATCATTACTTATACATGACTCTCCCCTTGTGTTAAGTGGCTCAGTCATGACTGCAATTTAGATATGCTATAGTTGTTTTCTGTACAAAATAAAGTAGATGCTAAAGGAGATGGGAATTTTTTATTTTTTTATTTTATTATTTATCTTGTTGAGAGAAACAGAGACAGCACAAGCAGAGGAGGGGCAGAGAGAGAGAGGGAGAGCAAGAATCCCAAGAAGGCCCCGCCGTCAGTGCAGAGCAGACACGGGGCTTGAACCCACGAACCCTGAGATCATGACCTAAACCAAAACCAAGAGTTGGTCACTTAACCGAATGGGCCACCCAGAAGCCCCTAGATGGGACTTTAATTTTTTAAAAAAGGAGAGATTCACCCTCCACAAAAGAACTGCTTCTTTCTTTCACCTCTCCTTTCCCAGGAGACCAGACTCATTTATCAAATATTTCAAAGAGGATTTGAGCATCTCCATTAATTACGGTAAAAAAAACAAATTAGAATCTGCTCTTTCCTCTTCCCCAATCTAAAGCTCCCTATTCTTACGTATCAATCTGGCTACATTTCAACTGTAGCCTCTAAGAAAATGAACAGAAGAGGAATCTGAAATTTGACTCATTACAGATACTCCTCCATATGGGGAGCATACTTTTAGTGCATGCATATACATGCCATCTTTCTTGTCACTTTTCTTTTGTGTTTACTTTATGCATCAATTTAAAAACTAAGGTAAATGAAAGTAACAGGGTCAGATCCAATTCTTTGGGGTTTCTCCACGGATGTAAGTAAAGCACATACCTGATTTGACTGCTGCTATTGCCTTTGCAGGGGTAGTGACAGCACTGATTAGGTTACATAGTGAGATCCCACTGTTGTTTACTTTCTGAATCTCTGGTGTTTTTGAACTCCACTTCTCTTGTAATTTCTTGAGATATAAAAACACATTATTTTCCAGTCTTCATAATAGTTTCAAAGTTACACATTATAATTCAATTTCTTTAACATATCTTAAAGCAATGATGACTGTGGGTCCTGATTCATGGGGGCACGGATAGAAAAAAAGGCACCATCCCTACGTGACTGTTAACACTGTGCCCAGGTGACTGTTAACACTGTTAGCAGTGAGGAGTGAGGTATGGTCCATCCTGCATTCTGCTCCTAGCCACAGTGGAAGTCAGGCTATTTCTAGCTGCCATGGATTCCAAAGTAACTGTCAACTGCCAGTCTGAAGACTATACTCACAGTAGTAGCCAAATTACAAGAAGAAAGGTACTAGAAATGATTTTTTCTTAAATGGGAATTTAGAATTCTATTTAATAGTGAGTTTTAATCATCAAAATTTCAATGAATTTTTAAAAACATACATCTCCACAAAGTTGGGAGTTGGGATAACTGCTGTAACTGGTCATAAGTTTTATGATTTGAATCAGTTGACAAGACTTGTACACTATTTGTACTAGGGATTCAAATACTGGTTACAGTGATGTATCTGAGCTAGAGTTAATTGCTGAGTTGAAGAGCAGGGTCTTTTACATAACGTTATGAGAAATGGTATAAAAACTGAAGCTAAGTAGAGATTTGATGGGGAAGTAAACTTGGGTACTAGAACAGGCAGCCACTAATAAATATATTTCAAAAATCAAATTAAGTCAAAGTTTGTGTTCTTCCTCAAAAGGATCAGAGCTATGTTATGACTTCCAAGTATCACCAAAATATACCGAACATAAATGAGGATCTAACTTAATATGATATTAGATAAAAGGAAACCACTAATAGTCTTTTAACCTCTCATGACTCACACAGGCAAGTAAGAATTAGTATTAGATAATGATTCACCTTAGTTTCTTCCAAAGATTTTCCTAAATCCTCTGCACCAAAAGAAGGCTGCACAATAGGAACTCTTTCTGTTGTTTCTTCTATCCATGACTTCAATGACTTAACAAGGACTTGGAAAGCATCCATCTGTTCTTGACAAGAAGATACAGCTTCTTTTCTAGATAACAAAAATTATTGAAGAATTTAAGTCTCCGACAGAAAATACTCCAAAGAAATAATTACTAATAAATAAATTATTATTCTTGTATCAAGCTTACTATTAAGAAAAAAATATTCCCCTATGCACTCTCTAACCCTTGATAAGAAGAGGAAAGGTGTCATAGATCCAAGTGAAATCAGCTAAATAACTATTTTATTCCTCAGGCACACTCCACAGAAAAAGATAGGAGCAGTTAAGAAATCTGTAACCCATATGGTAATGGCACTCTATAATGCTACATAAACTCTAAGGCTATATAAACAGTTTTAACATTATTTAGATTCAGCAAACTTTGATCTGTCCACTTTATATGGTGCTTAATGCCAGCAGGCACAGAACGGGCAGGGAAACATTTACACATCACTGACATGAGGAAAACATCCTGCCATCTAGTGGTTTCTATACGACACTACAGTCCTTCTAGTGGATGGATAAACCAGGTGCCTCCGAGAGTACAGTTCTCTCCAAACTCTCCAAACATGAGGTGAGACCTGGTTACAAGAATGTTAACCACCACCTCCCCCACAGATCCTCAGAACGCTCCCCAATGAATTCTAGGATCTTTCTGTACACTAAGCACCTTGGAGGGAGGGCACATGCCCAGCAAGGAACAGCTGTGAGGACAGTCCCATTTGGTACATGGATGATGACCTATGGATGGCATGTGCGCATGTGCATGTATGTGGAATAGCAACATAGAAGAGTCCACTGAAGCTGGACTAATTACTGATGACTACGTGGTCTTAAAACTGGACCATTCTGAAGGAAGAAAAAACCTAGAGTTGACCTAGGAAAAAGAATATTACTTCCGTGCAATGTGAATTAAATATTATGTGACAAGATGGAAAATGTAGCTCTGGAAATAGTATAGATAATAGCACTCAAATGTTTTAGGTAGAGGATCCTGAAGAAATTAAGTATAGGTAAAAGATAAGTGTTTTCCATCTTTGTGGGTTCTTTAGCAAAACCAAATGTATATTCCAAACTAACATGAGATCAGAAATATGTAAAAGTCTAGCCACAAGGTTTATTTCTAAAAAGCACAGCTTTTTAGCTCAACTTAGGTTCATTTTCTCGTTTCTTATTTATTTACGGAATCATTTCTTTCTACAACTCTTTAAAAGGTAAACTATTTTACGTTTTAAAAAAGGCCATCAAGAATTATTTTAAAATTGCGCATAGCTTCTGAGTTGAGCCCAAAAAGCAATGAGCCATGAGCTATCTTTCAAGGTTATTTCTGCTTTTGCAAATAAAATGTGCTATTCGCCAAAAACTTCAGAGACTATAGTGACTTTAGATTATTTTCAGTAAAACACCACCACGACTATTTTTCTTCATAATACTCTCTACTTTTAGGAAAAAGTACCAAATTTCCTTCCTAAATATTTTAACAAAAATGCACTTAATTTTAATCACAAAAAAAATGTTATCAATATAAAAGCACTTACAAAGTAGTCCTATGCTTATTCTCAAGTTTTATTTCAGGTATTGACATAAGCAAAGAAAAATAATTCATTCTTTAAGTGTCAAGTAGACTAAAATCCAATTTCTTAAGGGGTGCTTACTTTTGTTTGATGGTATGCTCCATTTCCTTGAATTTCTTTGACAAATTATTTGTTTTTTCAAAAACCAGAGCCTTATCACCTGGCAAGCCATGGCTGGATATCTCCTTCAAAAGACTGTGTAAAGCTTCAAGATCTTTCTTATGTTCTAAAAATTCAGAAGTTGATTCCTACAAAGGATTTAGATATTTAATTAATAGAAGATACTGCTAGATTTTCAGATGGCATTCTATCTACCAAGAGGTATGTATGGAGCCAGAATGGCTCTCCTCAGAATTTCACAGAAGAATGATCTCGCCTGTAGTCAGTACTCTAAATATAAATAAACATGCAGTAGGCTGTTTGAAAGAGAACATAGTAAATTTATTTAATTTAAAAACGTACTCTTCATACTCTGTCTCTTTGTGGGTTCTGGCATATAAGGTACTTGTAAGATCTTTAATATGTGCAAACTGTGTATGTGAGACATGGTGTTCATTTCTAATGAATGAGCAAAACATGTTAAGGAGAAGATGGGGTTTGGGATTTTTAAAGGAGGGAAGCACAGATCCTTACCAATCTATCAGCAATTAATCCATCAGCAATCTATCAGCATTAATGATGATCGTTAATTATAATTCCGCTAATACATGTATGAGCTGGTCTTAAATGTTAATATGCTTGATTAACCTCGTGATTATTAAGGAAGACACACCTGCATATATTGAGACAATTCACTAACGTCTTTTCCTGGCACATCTGTGTCAGTAAGAGCCTGAGTTTTTGTTTCTAAAAACGTTTGGAGCTTTTCTGAGAGGTTCTCAAAGAGTTCTACTTTGGTTTTGAGCTCCTCCATCTTGGCCAGTTTTTCTTTGTGTTTATGACTAGCTTCTGAAAACCGAGCAGACAAGTCTTTCATCTTGGCCTGCAGTGAGGATGCAGTGGATGGGTCTGAGGTCTCCATAAATTTCTTCACTTTTTCATTCATGGCATTTATACTGCTCTGACGACCTGCAATATCCTGTTCCAACATCTGAAATGAACCAAATAATGCGTATGTTTCACAATGATGTTTACAAATAGTATCACAGAGTGTTAAAAACATCACTATTCATAACAACATGAGCTTGAACCACCTGTGACTGAGGCAAGTTAACGTTGCAACTGACTGACAAGTCTGATCTGTCCCTGGAGGAACACAATCCCAAATCTCTTCAAGAGAGACTGGAGAACAGCTGGCAAGTTGCCTGAGCAAGGCAGGAGGCGGCTGCTACTCAGCAGCCCCTGGGATCTAATGGAGCCCCGGGATTATCCATGGTCCTCATTTTTAAAAGGCTAGACAACAACAAGATTGATCTGATTAACCTCATGTGCAGCTGGCTGAAGCTGTGATACACACGATAGGGCTCATGTATGTGTAAGCCCTCTGAAATGAATTACACTCATGAAAAAGTATACAAAGCTCTCTCTATACTTCTTCACAGAAAAACTGTTCTGACACATGTGTTTTGGTGCAAGCAATACTGTCCAGTTATACTCAGGAGACCCCTTTTTCTATATCCTTAAATTGATCCTAAATCTACCCCTTCTTGGGACTTTTTAAACATTTTTTTTTCATCTAAAAGTGTTTTTTTTTTCTTTTTAAATGTCACTTACAATGTTTTTACTGATCACATCCTGAAGAGCAGCAGAGTTTAAGGGCACTTGACCTTGTTCTTTCAGAGAACTTTCCACACTTCCCATCCAGTCCAGCATTTCATCCAGGCCATCCTGCACACTCAGTGAGCGGGTCAAGGTTATCTGGAGTTTTTCATTTCGTTCATTAACAGACTTGGACAGATCATCATATCTCCCAACAATGTCATCTAGTCCAAAGAGATCAGGAAATGTTAACCATGAAGTTCTCTTTGACCTATTCCTTTTCAAAAATACACTAAGGTGAGTCACAAAACTTCCATACCAAAATTGGAAAAAGGAAAAAGTTTAAATGATAAATTCAAAATACATAATCAGAGCACCATCTAAAAACTTAAAAAAAGAAGGAAAGCATCTCAGTGGAATATAAAAAAAAAGAATTATTTCTTAAAAAATAGTTCAAATATATGCCATCTGCATTTGAAAAGAGATTTTTGGATGCATAAATATTTGAATTGTCGCAGAGACTGTTAAGTGGTCTAAACTGCTGATGTTTGGAATAAATATTGGTTCTCAACCTGACATTTCAAATTAGCCATACTTGGTAACTATATGGGGGGGAAAAGGTGACAGTCAGATACAGCTATTCTCAAGAAACAATACACAGCTATAAAAAGATTTATCAAGAATTAACCCTCACATATAAAAAGTTATCTCTCCCATGTACACATATACATTCTCCATCTCTCCCCCCCCCCCCCCTCTCTCTCTCTCTCTCTCTCTCACATACACACACATACACACACACACACACACACACACACACACACACACATAATTAACCTTCTGTCATCCTTCACATCCTAAGCAAAGTACTCAAATGCACAGAAATTGACAGATCCAAACATGAGAAAATAAATAAATATAATCAGAAAACAGATAATGAAAATTCACTCAAAATAAAGAGGGTTGAGGTTATGCTTCTAAAATATAAATAGAATGTATTTGAAAAGTTTGATAGCAGACAAAAGGGAAAAATAAATGTTAACAGCTTGACCTATCTCAGATGAAATTAACTTTCTTTTCAATTAAGATGCTAAAAAAACAGCCCATTCTAGCCAATTTTTCACTCAAATATAAAGTTCTATATTTTAACATCCTACATTCTGTACTGCAGACCAAAAAAAGTTCAAAGAACAATGATTTTAAATGTATTAATCTCTCTCTGGAATAATCATCAATTTGTCACTCACTGTACAATAATTTGAAACATATTTTAATTACTTCTGAATGCTTTAGTTGGATACATTGTATGTGCAGTTAGCAGAAAACTCTGACCTGAAACCCCTCTCTAAAAGTGAAATATTTTACACGTTGTGTTTGGTCCATGGAACATAATCTATGTAAGCAGTATTTCCCTTTGATTGTTTTAATATATAATGAGAAAACAGTTTGAAAAATTTTCACTAAATTGAGAGGTTAAATTTAATTTAAAGAGACAATCATGCTTCTGCCACAGAACATAATGAAGCCCTGAGAATGTGGAGGCAGAGTGGGGTGGGGGGCATAGGGGAGTGCACTGAATATGCACCAAGATTCTATCAGCAGACAAAACAAGCAGCAAGTTCAAATATAAGCTCTGCTTTGAAAGTCACAAGAGAAGATACTCTGAATTGCAGGTAGTGATTGATTACCAGGTGAACTGCTTCTCAAATGGGCAATTCTGTGTATCAGCAGGGTAACGTAGGCAATCTGTTTAGCCTTGCTAAGGGACGTCCCACACAAAGTCAGCTATTTTAATAAAATTAACACATCTTGAATGTTACTATTTTCGTATTTCTTAGTGATCAAATACTGTCACTGAAGTCAATTCTTGCTTTTACTAAGTGAATATTGTTTTATAAAAAGTGACAAAATGAAATCTACTGTAAGAATATTAATTTTTTAAGTGGTTGGTTTTCTTAGAGGTCACATAGATCTTAGAAAAATTCCTCTCTATCTTTAATATATTTTCACATATTCCTAGAAACTTATACCACATAAAAGTTTTAAGTCTTAAAATAATGTGTAATATGTGGAGTTTTAAGCTAATAAAAATGAGACTATGTACAATTAACAGTGGGAAAAATGTCAAAATGCCTCTGCAAATAACAGCAACACATATAACATAGTCTTTCTTTCTTCTCCAAATCTCTGTGCCCAAGTCTTTAAAGCAGTTGGTTGCAAATGTGGGATGTCAAAATGGTACACTGGCATATAGGAACAAAATGTTAGACCTTCCGTTCATATTTTTTACCTTATACTTTAAAATGTTATGTTTTTGTATTTTATAATTATAATACACATAATGCGGTAAGACAGTAACGTGTACGTAACTTATAAATACACATGCATATATGAGGGTGTATGCTGAAAATTATTTGATAGAGGTGCGTGATCAAAGAAGTTTAGACATCTTTAAGAATGTAAAAAAAAGTTTTCCTTCTACAGAGCAGTTTTAGAAAAGCAAAGCTTCGTCCTTCTCTTCATCTAAAATTTCTGCTCAGATTTTAATTCACACTTTCTTTGATGTGAAAACACAGGTCCAATTATCTTACAAAACATTAAGTTTTCTATTTCACATGTAGAAATATATAATAACCTGAAACCACACATTAAATAATATGAAAAGCAGCAAAGTCAAAGCAAAACATACAGTAAGACAGCAAGCATTTATTGATACCCCCACTGTGCATTTACTATAAACTAAACATTATGAGTGGATACGAAGAATAACATGCAATAGCTCTTTTCTTAAGAAATGTTGACTCTGAGAGGGCACAAAAGCACCAACATAACTGGATACAAGTTCTAGTATCACCAAAGAACTGGGGCAACTGGAACCCTGTGAGACCCCTCAAAGGCTTCTAGAAAATGGAGAGCTGGAAATGTTGGTTTAAAGCACATCTCTTAGCCCCACGCTCCTGCTTTCAACAAAGACAGACCCCTCCAGGGAGTCTCTTTTGGCTACAGGATTAGACGCTAGCTCTGCCCAATGCCATCAGCCAAAAGAATCTGAAGTTCTACTTCCTGTGGTGAATATTACATAGAGTTTTTGTTACATTTTCTAAAAATAAAACTAAACTTTAAATATACTCCTCTCAAAGAATACAACCCCCACTCCCAATATACATGCCGAGAAAAGCCATATCTCTTCCCAGATTGAGAGGCACCATTTCACAGTGAAAGGCCATAAACAACACAATATACACTAGTGAACGTGTTCTCCATATCAGAATATCTTCATTTAGGATTTACCCGGGAGAAAGTGAACAAAGAAATCAATACTCACCCAGTGTTTTCTGGATATCATTCTTGGCTGGAAGTAAAGATCCTCTGGCATCTAAAAGGACTTCGGCCGTTTTTTTGAGTTTCTCTACAGCCACCTGCTGATTTGATATCTGCCCTTGCAGAGCCTGGAGGATTGAATGCCTCAGTTATACTCAGTAGGACTAAGTGGTGTATTTCCAGTATAAAAAAATTGCTTACAGTAAGATAAAGTTAAATTGGACAGAATAATCTCTTCATCATTACAAACTTAGAGTCCTTAGAGTAAGGCCAGTTATAAAGTGGTGTTAGCAAAGATATCAACCAGTCAGGATGATACAAATTCAGTCTTGAAATTAACCCTTGAGCATATGTTCATGATACTTGGCCTGATTCTCGATCTTGCAACCCTCTACCTCTAGCCTGAGATCCCCTTGAGTCCCCACTTTGAGACTTCAGAGGATACCCTCACTAACCACCAGAAAACAACAACAAAAATCAACCTGACAAAAAACCTCTGGGACTCTGACTCCAAGTAAGGAAACAATTAGGGATTTCCATTTCAATACAAAATCATGTTTATATCTGTTTATTCAACAAAAGTTACTTAACATCTAACAAATCCAAAATATCTTGCTATGTTTGTGAAGATCCAAAAAAAAAAAAAAACCAAAAAACAAACAAACAAACCAGACACAAAGCTCACCCACAGGGATCTTACAGTCAGAAAGTGTTAAGTGCTACTGGAAACTGAGAAGAGGAATAACTGGGAAGGGAACTGACATCCACCTCCATGGTGGTGAGACTGAGGTAAGTCCTGAAGAAAACATAGATTGAGGCATGCAGGAGTGGAGAGGGGTAACAGCTCCCTGCAGAGGGACAGATGGGGACAGAAACATCCTAGGAGAAGGGGATTCCCAACCAGTTAGAGAATGTGTATGGGTGAATAAACAGTACCAGGACCGGGAAGGCTTCAAATGTCTGCTAAGGAGTTTACATTTTACCCTGCAGCAATGGAAAGTTATTCAGGGCTTTTGAATAGGGACTGACATGCTCAGAGCTGTCTTAAGAGAAGGCTAAATTTGTAGCACTGTGTGGGATAAACTAAATGGGTAAGAAATGAGGGAGAGACATCAGTTAGGGGCAACTTAAGCAGTTGAGAGGCCACGTTCTGGACTGGGAAGGTAGAATTGGTGATGGAGTAGGGGAGGGACCACAGCACTTGATAACTGGTTATCTAACACTGTGCTGTGTCATATGATAGCTACTAACTACATGGGGCTTTTTAAATTTAAAATTAATTGAAATCAAACAAAATTAAAAATTCAATTCCTCAGATGCACCAGCCACATTTCAAGCACTAAGTAGCCAAGGGTGAGGAGTGGTTACCACAATGGAGAGATTACAGAATACGTCCACCATCACAGAATGTTCTCTCAGACATCACTGCTTGAGGGGGCGGGAACAAGAGAAAAGACAAGAGAAATATCCAGAGTTTTTGAGCCTACGTAATTAATGGAATTCGTAAGCGAAAGTGGGAGCAAAGGAGAGTCTGGGAATTTATGACTTCAAAGTACTCTTAGGACCCTCATATAGGAAAAAACCCAAGGGTGTCAGGGTGGCTCAGTCAATCATCTGACTCTTGATTTCTCAGGTCATGATCTTGCAGTTTGTGGGATCAAGCCCTCCATCAGGCTCTGCACTGATGATGCAGAGCCTGCTTGGGATTCTTCCTATCTCTCTGCCCCTTCCCTACTTGCACACTCTCTCAAAATAAATAAACATTAAAAAAAGAATTAAAAAAAAAAAGAAAAAAAAACAGTGAAGTTGGAAAGGGAGTTGACTCTGAACACAGGCTGGAACTAGACATAAAGCACTGGAAGCCAAGACCCATGGTGAGACTGCTAGAGAAGAAAGTGGGAAAACACTGGAGAAGAAGGCCATAAGGAATTACAGAGAGTTCTATGTAAGTGATGAGAAGGGAAAAAACAAACACAAAAAACCTATCATCAAGGAGATGGAAATCGGCCTGGAACAATTCTGTCCCCAAAGGTTACAGGAAGACAGAAAGTGGAAAATGTTATTGATGTCATCTGCTTTAGAAAGGATACTATAACCTTGAATCTGAAGAGAAGCCCCCATTTCTCTAAGCATATGCAGCTCAACAGCTAGGACAAAGAGAGAAGTAGAGGCAAGAACCACAGATAAGTCTTCCAGAAGTTTGGCCCGGCATTCCTAACCCCTCTGACGTAGCTGTGTCCAAATGGGCCACTGTCCACATGGGCCCCATGCTTGGCTTTCATTTCACTGAAGCTACTCAAGGTCCTCTTCCAGTCTCACATTCGGATTTCAAATTCAAATTCCCCTATGTCCAACTGTAGATGAACTCATCCCTGGCCGTGGGCCCAGGTTTCCAACTGGCTCTTGATCATTTCCATCTGGGTGTAAACAGTCACCACAGACTCAAAACACTAAATCTGAACTCATCATCTCATCCCCTACACCTGCACTTCTGGTGTTGCATCAGGTGATCCAAGTAGTAACTCTGAGGCTCCTCCCTCAACCCTCCTTTCCACATGCAAATCCACCACCAGGCCCTGACAATTTTACCTGCTTAACGGTGTTTCTGTTTTTTCTTTAATCACACCTCTGTTTTGTATTTCTGGATCACTGCAGGATAATATCTCACTCAACTCAAAAAAGCATCCTAACTGTGCTCCCTGTCTCCAGTCTCTTCCCTGATATAGCCTCCCCAATGTGTTCTATCTAAAATATATACTGACTAGATCACTCCTCTCTTTAAAATCTTTCAGTAGCTTCCCAGTGCCTTCATAAAAAAGACAGACTTGAGTATACTCTAAAAGGTCCAATGAAATCTATTCCTTAATTCTATCTTCAATATCATCTTCCACATCCTGTTCCAGAAATGTCCAACAACACAGCTATTTTGCTCAAGCGGGACCCAATGTTTAACATCTCTACATACTAACCTTCTCATGCAACCTACCCCTCCCTGTTATCCTGAGCCTGGCCCTTCATAGTCAGCTGGTAACCCTCCTAACTTTCTCTTCAGCCCTAGTTCTAAGTACTCCCTGCAGGTTCTCCCATAAATGCCCTGTGAATATTACTGGGTTTGTCTCTTCTTTTAAACTATAACTTCCTTGAAAACTAGGAATTCATTCCATTCAGCTTCCTTTTATCACTGCCTACACAATGTCTGGCATATAACATTTCTAGAATAAGTAAATAAATGAAAATAAAAATATCAAGTATAAGATCCAGCAAGATCCTCTTCTGTTTCAGCCTTCATTTCAGACTAAAGCAAATGCCTATAGCCAATCACAACTATTTCCTCCACTAATTTTTATATTCAAGAAAACTTAAATGACATATGGGCAGTACATATATGTCAAAAGGCCCACTAAGCTGTGGCCAACATGTGATTTGTGATCTGTATACCAGATCCTAACGTTGTCCCAAGAAGCCAAAGAATCTGTGTCAGAGTGGGTCTGTCTAGGAAATTCTTCCAGATGTTTAGTTATAGAATGTATAAAAAATTCCTCAAGACAGGAACTTTACCTAGAACCAGACTAAAATGTAAGACACAGCTTACTTGCATTGCATGCTTATTTAAGAGATGGAATAAGGTTATGGATACCTCCAAAACCAGATTTTTTTAGAATGTGCGTTCTCCAAGGGGAGAATCAGGGTTTCAACATCTGTGTCTTCACAAAATCTTACAGTGGGCCTAGCACATAAATGTCTACCAAAAAAATATATGTCAAAGTTCTACAAAAACATCCAATACCAAAGATGGCCCTACTAAAAATCCTAAAACTTAGAAATGGATTACAAAAGAAGCATTTTTTTTCTTCCCCTCTCCTTTTCAAAACATCCCATGTCTTTTCTCTGCATAATTATGTTTAAGAGAGTCAACAGTTTTTAATTCCCAACATGTATTGGGTTATAATTTGGTGATAGCAGTGGTTTACAATACTACTTTAGGATAAAACTGCAAATTAAAATAGTCAAAAGGGTACCATATGTAGTTTTTAATGGATCTCAATGACATTAAAACATGAAAGAGCATCTATGACCGGAAATACTGAAAGATTATGACCTTGGGCCCCTTGCCTGGACCAGAGAAGCGTGAAATCTGTAAAGGGCACTTGTCCAACTCATAGAAGATTCCTGACTTGACACTATCCCTGAGATCAAGGCAAGGCTACAGGGTGGATACTGCCAGGCAGCATGACCTAGCTCCACACCTGCTCCCAAACCCAGGCCTCCCAAACCCAGGCTGGTCCCCAAATCTTGTCTTTCTGTGCCTCAGATGGGACAAAAATTTTGTTTGGTCCATGGATTTTCCTGGAAGCCGATCCTGAGGAGGTCATTATAGCTCAGTGGTATCAGAGTGCAGACAACTCAGCTAACAGTCATTTGAATAATAATGATAATGACAATGTGCTATTGGGAGAATTATTTCACATGAATCGACTTGGGTACCCCCAAATCACATTATCTGCCCAATAGAATATGTTAGCATTGCAAATGTAGACAAAACAAAATGTGGTAGTCTTATGTGTTTATATTACTGTTAAAGAAAAATAATTTTACATGTTAATAAAAATGAAAGAAATGGAGACTACCCAACCCTCATAAAAATTTATCCTTGCTACATGCTGAGATCATCTGTGAGGAAAATATGAACGTATGCCAAGAACAACTTCAATTGCACATTTAATTTTTTAAATTATGCTGTGGCTTAATTAGAATTTATCCTCCTTTGAGACATTGCTCTCCTCTTTACTATTTCTTTGGCTGCCTTGTGACTGAAAGAATCTTCTTCCACAGCACATACCAAGTAAGTTTTCCTGTTTTAGAATTAATCCATGTATCTGTTTAACTTAAAAGCCATAGCATTCTTTGGGGTTTTTCTTTCTCTTTTTGCTCCAGTTATAAAAAAATTACTTTCATATAGTATGTAATCAGTTTCCTGATAGAGACCTAACTTGAAATGTGTTGTATTTTATATACTTTCCTATACTAAAAGCACCTAACTTTTTTTTATGTTTTATTTCTTTTTGAGAGAGCATGAGCGGGGGAGGGGCAGAAAGAGGGAGACACAGAATCCGAAGCAGGCTCCAGGCTCTGAGCTGTCAGCACAGAGCCCGATGTGGGACTTGACCTCATGAACTGTGAGATCATGACGTAAGTTGAAGTCAGATGCTCAACCCACTGAGCCATACTGTCCTTTGACACGTAATCAAGTGTGACCTGAAAACTTAATTAAGGCAGATTTGTTCCAGTGCTCGTGGGAAAGAAAAAAAGAAAGGGTAAAAGCAAAGAGGTCCAGGACTGATAATCCACATCTAAAGGAAGGAAACAACCCCTGGGAGGCAGCACCACTGCAGGGATTCTGACCTGGAACTGGACCTCTCCCGGGTGCCTAATGTGACCCTGAGTAAAGACAGAAGCAGCGCCCTCCACTCTCCTCTCCTCCGGGCACCTCACCTCCCTCCTTTCATCCCGTGCTTCCCATCCCCATCTCTCTGCCTTGGCCTTAACCTGCCACATTTCACTCTGGTATGACCTCCAGGCAGAAGCTGCCAGTCTCAGGCAGTAACTAATGTTACAGTACCTGTTTTCCTTGTAATAGCACAATAATAATGATTTTTTGATTCTGTAACTAACAGAGGCAACTAAACTCTGAACTGTAGTTGTTTAACGGGCAATACTGTGTTTACTTTCTAGCTACAGCAGCAATAAGTGACTGCTACCCACCTGCTAAAAGAAAAGACAGAACAGATTTATGAAATGAAACTTTCAAATTCAAAATTATCAGTCACATGGAACAGGAGTAAAACACTTCAAAAGTTATCTCACTACATTAAGATTTTAAAATAGGCTTTCGGTTGCACAAGTGCTCAGTCGGTTGAGCCTCCAGCTCTTGATGTCAGCCCAGGTCATGATCTCCCAGTTCGTGAGTTCAAGTCCCATTTTGGGCTCTGTGCTGACAGCAAGAAGCCTGTTTGGGATTCTCTCTCTCTCCCTCCCTTGTTTGTGCACTCTTTCTCTTTCTCAAAATAAATAAATAAACTTAATTTTTTTTGAAAAATAAATAATATACGCATTAAATTGAAGATTAATACCCACTCTTCCATTGTGGGTATTCCGAGACTTCAATTATTCAGTCTGACACCAAGCCTGCATTTTTTGAAGAGCAGGTAGACTTTTTGAGAACTGTGGTAGGTAATAACTGATGTTTATGTCTCTAAGAATTAAAGGGATACTCAATAGGAACACCAATCCTGGCCCTCAGACCCCAGATGGGACAGTGACTTCCATTCTTCCTTTTCACCTGTTCATTCTTGAACAAGTATTTACTGAATACCCACTTTGGACCATGTACTCTTCTAGGTGCTGGGGAGGTAGCAGTGAGCAAAACGGAGGAAAACACACCTACCTTCATGGAACTTACTTGCAATGAACAAAATAAAGAGGTGTAAAGATAAGTAAGTGGCCAGGGCAATAGTGGTTTTTCTTTAGGGAGGAGGGAGCAGTGGGATGTCAGCCATAACAGCAACATCCAACAGTTAAAAACAACAGTGGAAAGAACAATCTTATTAGAAAGAGAACTGAACTGGATGGTGAATTAGAGTTGCACCTCCCTTTAGAAAGACAAGTACTTTTCCCATACTTTATTCCCCTTTCCTACGTGAAACCATCACACAAGTGTAGGGAGACGGATGGCTTTCAGTAAGACGACAGAAGGGTTGATCTCTCACTTTTCTCTTTCTTTCTTGCTCTCTCTCTTACCTTGGTCTCTTCTAATTGCCTTTGCAGATTTTTAGGGTCCACAGCAATAGGTTCAGATAAGTGTTTGCTTGCTGTGACCTCACAAGCTTGGAGCCCAGAAAGAAGTCCACATGAGGCATCTTCATAGTGTTGATATTTATCCACCAAGTCTTTAAGATTATTCCCGAGGACATTGCACTAAAAAAAAAAAAAAAAAAAAAAAAAAAAAAAAAAAAATAAAAAAAAAAAAAACACGGGGGAATAAAATCCCACTATCTTCGCATGTATTAAAAACCTTAGGACCTATGAGTAATGCAACCTGGAAAACACCAGACTTCAGCCAAAGTTAGTGAAACCTACAGGACTAAGATTTTCTCTTTTACATGCAGAAGCATCTTCAAAGAGTAACAATAAAAACAAAGAGGTAGTTCTAGATTTATACCAATTCAAAAACATATTTACAAGATCTGGGTCTTACCCCAGAACAAAGGATTTAGGAATCAATCACCAGAGGAGGCTAATCTACCAGGGCACATTCCCAAGGAGTTTTATACCACCATGTGTACAGCCATGTATTTGATGGAAAGGTTTTCAAAGTGCTTATAATAAATCACTCATATGTTACACAAGACTGATGTTGCACAAGGAGGGCAAATAATCTAGATCAGAATGAAGCAAAGGCCAATAATCAATGATGCTCTTCAAACCATCTGTGCAACTTGGCCAGTGTGTTCAGCTTATACTGTAAACAGGGAAATGTTCTTCGTATTGTTTTGTTTTTAAACAGAACTCTTCTGCTTGTCCACAAGAAGCTGAAACAGTCTGTTAGCCATTAAGTATTAAAATAGTGCACTGATCAAAGTTATCTGCAAAACAAACAAGAGTCATATATGTGAAGGGAATTATCCGAGATGAAACCGTCACATCCCAAGCCTGAGAGGATGCAAATTAGCAAGCAAATTAGCAAGCCACGCTTTGGGCTCGGAACCAAAACATATACGCCACCTGGTGGTCAAATTGGATGCTGGCATTCTAGAGTTCAGGCTGCCTGGAAAATGCATCTCAAAACACTAACTAGGTATAACTTTAGGCTCCTAACCTTTAAACATGTTTGCAGAAGTAAAGCACATGCATAAGAAAGACGGAATGAGGATGAAACCACCTTATTTCCTCTGCTTCAGTTCTTAGATTTCTCGCCTCTAATTCCAAAACAAAAGTTAAGAGGGACAGGGTGAAAACTCTAGTCATAGTCTGATCTTCCCTTAAAAATGAAATTACCTTCGAGTAGAGAGACCTGAAGCGATCGGTAGCATGATCCAATTTGCTCTGGACTTCTCTGTGGGTTGCAGAAGTATCAATATTGTCCTGGTCAGCCTTGCTACTGCCGCTTCTCCTGCTGCAAGATTTGGCCGCTTCTAACACTCTGTTTCCAGAAATTGTGATGTACCTCAAGTCCCCTTTGTGAGAAATGACGTCTTCTGAGAAACTCTTCTGCCGTTTCAGTTTGGTCATTAAACCACTGAGGTCGTCAGCACCTGCTTCCAGGTTTTCCAGTTCTTGTTCTGACTGCTGCAGCCAGTGTTCAAACTCGCTATAATCTGCATCGAACTTTTCTAATTCTTCCTGCAGAGAATGCGTTAATTTCATTTTCTTCTCCGACTCGGCCAGGGCGGTCTCATAATGTGTTTTCAGTTCCTTCATGTTCTTCTGCAGTTTCTCTTTTTCCTCAGGAGAGAGATAGTGACCCTGTTTCTCAAGCAAGGCTTGTGCAGACTGAGTGGCCATGAGGACTGCTTGGTGCTGAGAGACGATCTTCTCATGTTGGGCCTGCGTGAAAACAAATGAGCCGTAAGGTCAGAGCGGCGATGGGGTGACACTGAGGTGTCAGGAGCCCAGGACTGACAGACTTGCTTCTCATCAACCTTGTCAAGGTGCACAGTGTGTCCCGTGTACTGGTACATTTCAGAAGAGCATGCTCTGACCACCCTAACCTTACTTCTGAGGAGGTTTCCCAATCTTCTCTAGAAAGTACTTAGATGATCACATAGGACAAGTACTGTTTTTGAGAAGTTTGGAAAAAATGTAATGAATTTCTCTTCCACGTCTAAAACAAACATCTACAGTATGATCTCAATTTACTCACTGCTTCCTCACAATCACCTTAAAGAGACTGCTCATGTCTTCAGCTAATTATTGAGCAGATAAATACAATATTTTAATTGAGAAATGATCCTGAAAAGACACATACATAGGAAAAAGAGAATTTGTTCCTTTTAAAGCTATAAAAATCCCATGACAACAATTAAGCGAGAACAATACACATTCAGAGGAGCCCAATGAGATCAAAGAGAATGCTGGAGCTACTTTGCTTCTCTGGCCCTCAGCTTCCTGCATGGGGAGAATGGAGACAATTACCCCTGCACGTCATGGGTTTGCTGAAAGGAGTACATGAGGTCACACGTGTAGAATACCTGCTGACGAGCCTGGCATGTGCCAGGGGTTAAAATACACTGGAGTCCCTTTCTCTCCAGCCATAGCAGCTCCTTCCATTCCCCGCAATATGCCACATAAATGTGGCAAAAAGGAGAAGAATCCTTTTGGGTCATTTTCCACATTTCTCATAATGGTTTACAGGGAGTCAAAGGGCCTGGTAACATTAACGCCGAGCTCTTTTACTGCTTGGCTGTCTCCCACCCTACTTGAGGCACGCCAGTCTCTCGAATACTACCTCTTCCCTCACCTTGTTAGGCATGTTAGGACCTTTTCCTCTGGCTGTTCTCACCAAATGGTTCTTCCCGCAGGTATCTGCCTCGCAACCCCCTTCCCCTCTGACATGTCCTCTCTATGTCTTCACACAGATCTCATCCTCTCATGCAGCCTACTCAGATGATCCTATTTAATGCTGAAGAGTGGCTCCCAACCCCACGCTCACCCACCTGTACCCAACTCAGCAAAACCTCACCACTTTCTAACATCCCATATCGCATAACATTTAGGTATTTGTTGTCTGACCTATCATCCTCACTCTCCCAGTATGCAAACACCATGAAAGGGAATTTCATTTGCTCACTGGGGAATCCCAAGCACCTAGAGCAGTGTTGGCAACAAGGGCTAAATAAGAATAACTATATGCTGTGAAGTAGACAGGACCGAGAAGCACCGCTGTAGGGCAACTGTGCACTTTCAAGTCTGATCCCCCACTAGTCAGCAGCGAACTACTTGTATTCTCACTATCCGTAACAACGCCTGCCACACTGTGGGCACAAGATAAATATTTGTGTCTGCAGAACATTTCTCCCACAGACTGTGTCTTTGGCATTTGAAATGGAACCACATCATATTCTCCAGTGGGTCTTCTGAACATAGTAAGTTAGACATGCAGAACACCTTAGAAATTTCTGATCCATCCCCTTCCTTTTAAGGTGAGGCAACTCGGGCTGAAGGAAGAAATGCCATGGCTGAGGACATGTGGCACAACTAGAAAGAGCTAGAAACGGGCACTGGGGCTATCTCTCCACTCTGCCAGGACATCAGGAATTCCTACAGCACTTTCAGAGTCCGTATTCTTAGAAGCAAAAAGATCAGAAGGCAAACCTCATGCAGTGAAACATCTTTATGTCTCAATCCACCCACCCGTATTTTTCACTCCTTGTGTCAAGTTACTAACCTTTCCTGACTGTTATGTAATGGACTCATAAGGCATTCCTAAAGGAATTCATTAAGTTTTTCATTTTAAGAAATAATTATAGCAAGGTTCTGTAAGAGCCCCCAGAAACCATAAATATAATAAATACTTCCACTTTTCTTCTGGTTTAACTTAGATTTCCTGTAATATAAAAACCTCCCGGACAGCATTCTATTCCAAAGACTACAAAGACAAGGACATGGAGGAAAACACACAAAACTGCAAAAGTGCCTCAAAGTCCAGTCATCTGACTACAAAACCCAAATGCAGAAATAAAATGATCAATTGTGTGACGCTGTGAAAAAGGTTTTTCCAAAGTTGCCTTTGGTCCTGTGGTAGCATTACTGTTCACTTCAATTCACACTCACACCACAAATTTTTAAAAGGCTTTTCATTCCTCTTCTCAGCAATGCCCTTGACTATAGAGATGAGCCAAGGCTCAGGGAGAACGTGAGAGAGCTCAAGAGTGCACAGCGAGCTGGTCTGCAAATATGGAGTAGAACTTAGCACAGCAACTGAGCTCATGGCCTAGTTTTAAATCCAAACTCCAGCCCTCACTAGATACATAAACTTGGGCAAGTGACTTCTTCTGTAAAGTTACAGTCTCCCTACCTGTGAATCATGAGTAGGATGTAGCCTCAGAGGGAGCTGGGTGGACTAAATGTGTTGAGATGGAAAGAGCTAAGAAGAGTACTTGGCCCACCATAACTTCTCTATAAGTATCAGCTTATTATTACTTCTATCAATTCCTTAGAAGTCGCTTCACTTAGAAGAATGCCATAGCTAATGATTTCTCATTGTTTTTGAGTTACTTAGAATTCTCACAGTAACTTACATTTGACATGATGAACCTAGAAAATGGGACTTTACTCTTAATGGTCATTAAGGTTTTTTAATGTTTTTGAGAGACATTTAATGGTTTTTGAGAGACAATTTATTTTGAAAAAGAGAATGAACATGAGAGCAGGGTAGTGGGAGGGGCAGAAAGAGAGGGAGAGAGAATCCTAAGCAGGCTCCACGCTGTCAGTGCAGAGCCCGATGTGGGGCTTGATCTCACTAACTGAGATCATGCCCTGAGCTGAAATCAAGAGTCGGACGCTTGGGGTGCCTTGGCTCAGTGGGTTGAGCATCCAACTTCGGCTCAGGTCATGATGTCGTGCTTCGTGGATTCAAGCCCTGCGTCGGGCTCTGTGCTGACAGCTGGGAGCCTGGAGCCTGCTTCAGATTCTGTGTCTCCCTCTCTCTTCAGCCCCTCCCCCACTCATGCTCTGTCTCTGTCAAAAATAAACAAACATTAAAACAAACAACAAAAAAAAAAGTCAGACGCTTAACTGACTGAACCACCCAGATGCCCTGGTCATTAAGGCTTTGAAAGATAACTCAAGTGCTCCTCTCTTTAACCGACCTGAAAAACAGAATTTGACAATATCTCTATGTGTAAAATAACCAACCTTAACTTTCTGGTATTGCTGGTTCAGATTCTCCTCAGTGGTTCCAACTTGTCCATCAACATCAGTTTCCAACAAGTTACCATTAACTTCATCCTCTTCTCCAATCGCTGACTTGCCGTCACCTTCTTGAAAATGAGTCCCGTTCTGTTCAATTACCTGTCTCTGTCTCATCCCTGCCCTTTCTGAATCTTTGTCCACATTTGACAGCCAGTCCAAAAGGTTTTCTATTTTGGTTTTGCTCTCTTCCAGCTGCTTCACAGCTGCAACCTGGGCAGAGAAAGTTCACAGTAGGTATTCTGAATGCAGGCTGAGGCACTAGTTTTAAGATCATTTAACTTTAGAGTGGGGATACTAAAAGCTGACACACACTGAAAACTGAATGCAGTGAAATTTAACCTTAGAGCAACAGGCAATTACTTGGAAGTTTCCACTGTCCTTAAAAATTTTAACTACAATTGATAAGTCCTCATGTATTTCCCAAGTAGAAAGTCTTAGAATCCCACTTAATTTTTTTTTTAAAAGTTAAACAAAGCCAATTCTTTAAGCTTCTGTAGTATTTGGTCACTTACATAACTGGAAGCCCAGAATTCTAGTCTCTGGTGCTCAGCATTGCTTACTGCTGCCTGGGAACACTTAAAAATTCAAGTGGCTGTTACACTAATCGTTTTCAACAAAGCAACAGTGTACCATATATTTGAATAAAGACCTTTTCAGTTTCTTCTTTGATTGCTGTTGTCACAACTTTATCCAGCTCCTTTTTTGACTGTTCTGCCTTTAGATTAAGCTGTTCACACTTTAACTTGGCTTCATTAAGTTTCTGCTCAATCAAAGCCTTATCTTCTTGTGACAGCTTTTCACCATTCTCTTTCAAGAAGTTCTCTGTATTTTTCACTATTTCTGCCAAAGCCTGTGCACTTCCTTGCATATCTTTCTGTAATTCCTTATAACACAAAACAAAACAAAAAAAATCTTATTAAATGATTACCTATTTAATTCTTCCAGAGTTGTAATTTCAAAAGAGGGTGTGAGCAAGGAGAATCTAGCATACAGAGTTTGACAAAAGATAGTCGATTTGAGCTGGTTACTTAAATCACAATATTTAACATAATTCAAAATCTCAAACAGCATTAAAGAAAGGTGTCAGATTTTCATATTTCACAAAGGGATATGGTTTATAAAACACTGAAAATAATGAATTTAATAATATAATCTATACAAATTGGCACACACCAGGTATTCTTACATCATGTGAGCACATTTATAAGAGCTTTTAAATACATAGTAATATTATTTATTCAATTTCTAAACATTTTTTTAAGTTTATTTATTTTTCAGTGAGTAAGAGAGGGAGTGCCCACACACGTGCATGCCTGAGCCAGGGAGGAGCAGAGAGAGAGGCAGAGAGAGAATCCCAAGCAGGCTCCACACTGTCAGCACTGAGCCCAACGTGGGGCTCGAACTCACGAACCGTGAGAGCATGACCTGAGCCAAAATCAAGAGTCAGACGACTGAGCCACCCAGGTGCCCCTACATTTATTTTAATATATATCTCTACTCAGGATAAAAACAAAGTAGTTCTCCCAGTGAACTAACATTAAGTTCTAAACCCCAAAGCTCTCTAAAATGCAATGTTTGCTTCTTTGCCCCAGCTCTTACAGCTCCTCTCAATCTAGATTTCTTTATGGAATTTTTATTCTTCTCTTCCTCCTTTACTTTGCATTTTCGTTCTTCATATTACACCGTTTGAACTTTCATATTATTTTTTCATATTTTTAATTTCAGCCTCATCAAATTATTCTAAGAAGTATTTGATCATGATCTCATGGGTTGGGAGTTCAAGCCCTATATCAGGCTCCACACTGACAGAATGGAGCCTGCTTGGGATTCTCTCTCCCTCTCTGTGCCCCTCCCCTGCTCATGCTCTCTCTCTCTTTCAAAATAAATAAATACAACTTGCAAAGACAGAAGCATTTGAACTGAAAGAGATACTAGTTATTAAGCCAATACTATGTGACATTAACTGTGCTAGTCACTTAATTAACACACAGTATTTACTTAACTCTTAAAATCAATGAAGTGTGACCGATGAAGAAACTGAGGCTCAAACAGATTTGGTTATAAAGCTAACAGTGTGGAAGAGTCTGGGATTTGAACCAAGAGCTAACTAGTTACAATGAGAGTGTTCTTTCTCCTGATACCAATATAAATTATATCTTTACCTGCCATCACTATTTGTTCACTGAAAAGGAACAAATTGTAGAGAAAGAGGAAAGGAATAAGAAGGCGTTAAGAAAGAGAACGAGCCCAAATAAATGGCTATTTCACCTGATGTGCAAGTGAATGAGCTGGGCTTAAATAGATCCAAGTTTTAACTCCTCACACAAGGTATTTCCATTAGCAACCTCCTTTTGTATCTCCTTCCCTGAGTATCTCACCAAAACCAGTCAAGAAAATTACCTGGCTTTCTTGAAATGGAAATGTAACTCTTAGTATAAAGTTTAAAGCTCAAGCCTGGAGCCATCTAAGTATGTCTTGGCTCAGAAAAGCTAAAACGATTTGGTAATAATAGCAATCAAACTTAACAGCAACATAGACCTGCTGATGCAAAACCAAATTTTACCTCCTGCTTGGACTGGTACTCCTTCAACTCGACCGTTCCATCTCCAATCACAAAGGCTTCTTGGTGACCGATCAGGCGGTTTTCAGTTTGGGTGAGGAGATCACATATCCCTTGGAGTTTCTCTTTGTACTCCTGCTGACGCTCTGCCACGATCTAAAGCGGGGCAAAATCAAAGCATCTTAAATGTGTGCACATGAACTATTGTGATTACTCCTAATTAGAACACACTTTGCAAGTTCTAATAGAAAAATCAGAACATATCTTGCAAGATTTACTGAGTATGCTGTAAACATGATAGCAGTGGGGTAACGAATTGAGCAAGGTGACACAGAAAGTGAAAGCATGTCCCATATACAAAGGAGGAGATGTGTGGATGAAACTGCTCAGCAGAATACTGGCCATGCATATGTGTAAGAGATGGAACCTCTGACCGACAGGAAGAAACATTCCATTTTCTTAAGCTCTTGAAACCTGCGATACACACAATTAATTCTGCAAAAGGATATCAAAACAGAAGTTAGTTGTGATTTGTCTGTGAACATACTTAATACGTGTATATAGGTTATCATGCTAGAGACAAAACCTAGGCGCTTCAAGAAATAATAAAAGCATTTGCATGCAATATTTTTACTTAACCACTATGCCTAATTCCATTCCTACCCATTTGCTCATTATTGTTATTAGATGTAGTATTCTAATATAATTCACTAAACTAAGAGATGAATTTAGTAAGTCAATACTAATACTTGCATTTTTCACTTTCCTATTACTCATACACTAGTTATTCATCTGATAGCCACTGATCATGTTTCCTAGGAGCCTAACACATACCAGGCAAGCACTAAGTATTTTACATTCATTTTTTTATCGATGCTCACAATCCTACCCAGGTAAGCACAGTGATTATTTCCAGTTTATCACTGAGAAAATGGTGGTTGAGCGGCTTGCCCTAGACCACACCCGTCTGGGTGCAGCTGGGACGCACTAAGCAGTCTGGCTCCACAGCCCATACTTTGCACTGCCGTGGCATACTGCCTCCCAGAGGAAGAAGACACCGTAACCTTCTTTATCCATATGTTCATCAATTTATCGAAATTTCTGAGTACTTCCATATTTCCTACTACACGGAAAAAAAAAAATCAAGACTCCCACTTGAAAACAGTAGTTTCAAGGAGTCACAAAAAATCAAAATTAACTACAGCATTATTATGGAAAACAATATTGTTGTATACTCCAGGATCTCTACATTAACCCTCTCCATTAACTGCCTTTCCATATTGCCTTTGCATATTACACCATGATCCTTAGGTATCCTCATTACAGGTTTCGCACGGAAGAACTAAAAACAAAGAATGCCAACTCGACAAAGAAAAGCAAACCTTCTGATCATCAAGATCTTGTTCTAGCTGTAACTGAGTCTCTAAACGTTCCACCTGGGTAGTTACTGATTCCTGTACATCAAGAAAACACTTCTGAGTTGTATTTAACAGCCTCAGCAGTTGTTTGCTTTGGTTGGGAGACAGGTCTTGTGCATATTCCGAAATGAAGAACTGTACATCAAAAGCCGTGGTCTCCAGCTGCACTTTGGTAGGTCCAAGGTCTTTTAACACATTCTGTGAACAAAACAGTACAAGGTACAAAAGGGAGCTAAGCCATAATACAAAGTTTACATCAATAATATTTTTAAAATATGTTTCTTATATCATGGACTGAAGGTTTTATTGACATTTTTCATGATTTGTTTAGTCAAAAATCTATTCATTACCTAGTAACAGACAGCAATGATAAAATTATTTCAGTACTATGGTAATTAATATTATATGGAAAGACAACACCTGTAAGAACATTTTAATCTTGCCTGCCACATTACATTTAAAATGTAACTCAACAAAAAACAAAGACCCAACTTACATATACATGGCACGTTAAAGGGGGAAATCAACATTAAACTATTACTTGCTAATATTTACAATATCCATGTATTTATGGTTGCTCATAAAAAAGCCAATGGAGAATTTGAAACATAAATTCAATGAGTTAGAATTTCAGTTTCTGACTCACCGGCCAGGAGCCTAAGCATCATTCATGAGGGATGCCATTCAAATTAAGAACTTGGGGAGAAAAAAAAGCCATGACAAAAGTGACCAGTACATAAATACTACTTAACTATGATGTATTTATAAGAATAATTTAACTATTATGTATTTATGTGACTAATAAATAAATACAAATTTCAAGATGTAAGTGGTGGGAAGAGAGTGGTAAGGCAGTTGGAACAGCATCAGAAAGACATCCACAAAGTTGTGATTATTTTACAGTTGTGTCTATAACCATAAACGTGTGTGACACAAACATCTTCTAGAGACAAAGAAAGGAAATAATCATTTTAGATTTAGCAGTCATGTTTTGTTCTACACATTTGTTATTTTATTTATTTTTTAAGTTTTTTAATGTTTACTTATTTTGAGGGGTGGGGGGAGGAGGAGCAGAGAGAGGGAGAGAGAGAATCCCAAGCAGGCTCCACACTGTCAGTGCAGAGGCCGACACAGGGCTCGAACTCACAAACTGTAAGATCATGACGTGAGTCAAAACGCAGAGTTGGATGCTCAACTGACTGAGCCACCCAGGTGCCCCTACACATTTATTATCTTAAACCCAGAAGTTTTTAGAAAAAAAAAATTTTTTTTAAAAAGGGGGGTGCCTGGGTGGCTCAGTTGGTTGAACATCTGACCTCAGATCAGGTCATGATGTCACAGTTTGTGAGCTCATGTGGGGCTCTGTGCTGACAGCTCAGAGCCTGGAGCCTGGGCCTCTCTCTGTGCCCCTCCCCCACTCACACTCTGTGTCTCTCTCTCTCAAAAATAAACATTAAAAGAAATTTTTTAATATGGAGGTTTTTCAATGCACTTCATCTCATTTATTTTGATACTTGCCTTGAGAAGTTGCAAACTTTTCTTCACATGTTCAGTATCTTGAACATTCACAATCTCAATATCCTTCACAGATTTGTTCTTCTCTGATATCCAACGTGAGAACAACTCAAGTTTCTGCAGAAACTCTTCATGGGAAACTGCTAGTTTAGACTAGAAAATAAAATTGCGTGTTCATTTCTGTCAATCCCCAAATTTTGAATTCCTACAAAAAATGGTTCTGTTTCAAGGGCTAATAGTATGAAAATAAAAGACTTCATCTTATGACTAAATTTTCAAACAATCAAAATTCTCTTCAAGACTCAAATTCTGACTCAGCGTGAACAGTTTCAATGCCTACCATTTCAGAGTCAATCGCAAGCGTGACGCGTTTCATCCTTTCTGAAGACACACTGCTGAGGGAAGAGAAAGCAGTCTGCAAACTTTGGTGGCCTAGACTCAATTCCTCAAGCTGTTCTCTGGGGAAGTCACTGGGAAGGGAGTTTAAAAACTCTTCTGCCAACTTCATGTCTTTTCTTAAAATAACAGCAATTGGAGCCAATCCCAATTCAAATGTCTGCAAAAAATATATATCCCAGAACTATTCAGTGAGAAACACAAATATAACTATTATTTTATATGTAATAGCATATGTAGCATATTACATATTTAGAATATAATAAATAAAATAAGCACAATGCTTATTTTTTCCAAATTAACACCAGCTGACTACCATTCATAATAGGCAGCAGACAGTTCTCACCTCTAACTGTTTAAGTTGGTTCCTCAATGTTTCCAGATTATTATCCAGAGACTCCTGGTTGTCTAACGGGGGCTTCATATCTTGAAGTAAAGCCAAATACTCGTGCATTTTTGATGTGTGCTGTAAACACTGCTGTAACTCACTGGAAAACTAAACACAAATTTGGACATGTTAAATCAATAGCCTTTACATCGTTTTTCAAAGCAAATAAAATAAATGGGATTATTCCCAAATGCTTCATGCAGCTACTGCCATTTGAAATGTAATATCAACTTACTTGTTCCATTGAGCTATCTCCTGAAGTCACTCGTTTTGACCCTGAAATACTTTCCAGATGTTCTGGGATATCACTGCATAGCTCCCCCAGCTTCTCATCACTCGGCAATGCCGATGCACACGCAGTCGGGTTTTCAAGTCCGGTATCTTTTAGGTTTTGTAAATTACGGGAACAGTGGTTTCCTTCTTCACCTTTAAGTTCATCAAGAATGTGTGACTTTTCATCCACAACCTCAGAAGCAGTGGATGATTTTTGATTCAGGTCTCTGACCTGTTCTACTTTCTCTGAATATGTGTCAGCGAGCAGCTTATAGAAAATATTTTCAAGTTGCAATGGAAGTACTTTGGATGTAATACCTCTTTTCTCGAGCTCATACTCCATCTGGGTTAATTCTTTCATCAATTCAAATGCTCCAGTAATTTTCTGGCTATACTCATTCTGCTTAAGTATATTAAGGAGAAACTCAGACTTAAGATCGGCAATACAGAATGGATCATCTCTACTCTCTGCTTTTAGTTCTGGTGAGTTATTCATGGGGGAAACTCTAGAACAGTCACCAATTTTAGAATCACTGGGCACACTAGATGCTTCTTTTGCCAACTGTAATGTGTTTACCCTTTTAATTAAGCTTTGAATTAAAATTTCAGTGTCTGAACAGACTGGAGATTCTCCAACTTCTTGAGGATTCATAGGACCTTCTTCCAATCTACTTTCTACACCCTCAACAAATACTTGAGATGACTCAGGAATGTGAACCTCCTTTTCTTGGAGTCCTAGAGACAAAGCTTGTTCTTTTTGCTGCCGTTGCTCAATTGCTTCCATCTTACCGTGAATTTCTGAAAATAAGTAGTCCGTGCTTAAAGGGCTACTGGAGTTATCATTTCTTATCACATTTGTGCAGAGTTCTGGTGACACAAAATCAGTATTTTCCCCAAAGTCGTCCACGTTTTTAAGAGGGAAGATTGAAAGTGTGCTTTCATTCCTTTCTGGTGTGAAGTGACCAACTTCTGTTCCCCCTTCTGAGGCACTTTTGTTACTACAAAGATCATTCTGTTGCGCCGTCTCATTTAGAGGTGAGACTTCCTGGGTAAGAGCTGTCTTCTCTTTTGCATTATTTATTCCGAACTGTATGTCTTCTTTCACAGCAAGGGAAGCCATTAGAACACAGCTTGGTATATCTCCATTTGGTTTCAATACATCTTTTGCTTTTACATCTTTGGCACGATGTTTTAAATATGTGAACAGGTCAGATTCTTTGTCAGGTCCATCAGTGAATGAATCTTTCTCAGTATCTGTATTCCCTTCAGACAATGGAATGTCTGAAAGAATGTCATCACTGATCACTTTGGAAATTGAGGATTCAAATATCTCTTCAAGATTCTCAAACTGAACAGGACTTTTGCTGACCACTGTTTGTAGATTCTGTGGTTCATCTGCAAGAGTTACAGTTGTTTTTCTCAGGCTTCCTTTCACATTATGTTCTTCACTATCTGTGACTGGTGGAAATGGAAATTGATCATTCACTAAATCAAGATTCTTCCTTGTACTTTCACCAGGCAGAGTTCTGAGAGACCTACTCTCTTCTTCTAGCCCTTCTCTAAGCACATCTCCTTTACCTGAGCACATTTTATGAACATATGTTTCATCTTCTACTAGTATACCATTTTGGTCACTGTTCTTTTTAACTAGGCCTCTTTCAGGTACTTGATGATCTTTGGCACTTACACAGGCTACGGATGACAAATGGCTTTCCTCAGCAGGTTTTCCTGTTAAATCAGGCTCAGGACAAATGATTTTATCAAAAGGAGAGGAGTCTTGAACTGTCACATTCTCAAAATACTGATCTCCACCTTTCACAGTGTCAGTAGACTCTGGCTCTTGAATCAACTGAAACTTTACATTCATGGGATCCTTATCTACTTCAGAAGTCGAACAGGTATTAGTATTATTTAAAACACCTACAGAGCCAGAGGTGTTTTCTGATTCAGTGTCTTTAGTGATAGTTAGCAATATATCCTTAAGAGCCATGTCATGATTCAACAGGTCTTCTTTGCTTTTTCCAACAGCCTCGGGTGTACATTCTGGAAGGTTGCTTCTTTCAGTAACTAAGCTATTTTTACTAGTTGATTCTAGTTGTAAAACATTTATACTTTGCTGTTTTTCTGAACAACTGTAGTTGTGTGCTTTATCCGGGAGAATTACTTTAGTAACACTTTGATTTTCACGACCGTTTTCCTTTTCACTTACTGTGGTGGCACGCAGCTGGCTATTCATACCCTCATCTTGGTATGGGGGCTTTCCATTTTCACCTTCTACTCCTTCTTCACTGTCACCATCATCATCATCAGAATTGTCATCATCAACCTGATCATTACTGTCACATACATAATACCCATAACTTTCTTCACTTTGCACAGAATCTAAATGCTCAGTATCAGATTTAAATTCTTGTTCAGCTATATGTTCTTCTTGTCTCCTTCTCCAACACCCAGTGTCATCAAATGTTAGAGAAGCAGTGAAGCTCTTTTTTCCCTCTACAATTTCATAATCAGCCAATGAGTCACACTCATCACCTTCAAGGCTGTTTGCGCTTTCACTTTCTGATACGGTTTCCAGCAACTGTCCATTGTCCTTGTCTGAGTCAGCTGAATTTGAGCGTACTCTTTCACCAGAATCGAATTCAGCTTTCTCAGTACCTGGGAGAAAACCCTGAGGAGACCGTGTGTCTTCCCTCACACTTAAGCTATCAACCAGTGCTCCCTGGGTCACCACAGAATTTTCAATCTCTTTTGAAACATCATAAAAAACATCACCAGGAGGAGCAGCCCCATCATTTTCCTCTTGCAGTGTGGCATAGTCCTCAGGCTGTAGACAATCACAATCATCACCTTCAAGAAGCAGAGAATCATGGTCGTCGTCTTCAAACAAGGGGGTATCATAAAAATCATCATCACTATCTGTGTCTGTTTCTGTCACACTGTGCTGATCATCCAGCAGTGACGTCTCATAGTCACCGGCGCAGATAGTTTCTTCAAGCAGCGATGTACCACAGATACGAGATGGGTTGGCATTATCAGTGTCACCCTGTGGAGTTGTGGCACAGGAGTACTCTTCCACTTGGGACTCATTTTTCCCGGCTTCAGGTTTCTGCTGAGAAGCAGCGTGCGGTTCTTCATCCTCACCATAAATATCTGAATTATATTTATCATTGTGAGATGGTACCTGAGGATCACTGTCACCTATATTTAAAGGATTTTGTTGACAGTGTTCTCCCTGTAAACTGATATTGATAGCTGCAATTCCCAGAAACTGGTCTTGAAACTTTTCTCCCATTCTTTGACCCGATAACATGGTTTGGTCACTGAATGACAAAGTAGAGTCTTTACATTTGTTTCCATGGCTCTCTGTGGTATGTAAATCATTAAGACTTTCCTGATCATTCCTCAGTTTATCATGACTTAGCAAGGCACTCAGCCTGGGAGAATAGTCAAAGGTTGTCAAATCCCTGCTTATATTATCTTCATTCTCTTTTTCATTCAAATCACTGGTTCTACTAGTTTTTGATTTCATAATAGGATTTGTTATCGAGTCACTTGCAAAGTTTTGAGTATGTTTAGAATGACTACATTCACCTGCATCTTCATTTATTCCAACTTGACTTTGATTTTCACAGTTTTTGTTTTCAGAGTCTTGTCTAAGCATGCTAACTGGTACAAGTCCAGGCTGTGTTAAACACGATACAGAATTGGGAACACGCACACTGGATGAATTCTTAACTTTATGATCAGTTGCTACTATATTTGCCAGGTTTTCTGACTGATGAAATTCACTACTGGTAATGTTATTTCCCATTTCATTAAACTCTTCATCTACGGCATTCTTTCTCTCCTCAGGGATTTCTTTACACTTAGGTTCTCTGCAATAACATTTATCAAAACTAGTCAGTGAAGCTACACTGTCATCCCTTCCTCTACTTGGAGCATTATTCAGAAATACACCAGGGAGTCCTAAGACATCAAGACATTCTTTTACGGGTGTGTCCTCAAACTCGGCACTAGAGCCTTCCAGTAGCATACCAACAGCTTCATTCAAGTCTCCATCGTATAACAAAAGCCTCTGCCCTGTGTTTGCATCCATATAGCTATTTATCATCAAATAAGACAGGAATAATTTTTTAGTTTGTTCCGAGCTCTGAGTTGCCACTGGCTCTTCTCCATCAAAAACATCCTCTTCTTGCCTGTAATCATGGACTGTGGATGGTTGGAATTTACAAAAAGAGAGCCATCTTCTGGCATTTTTACAAGCTTCTAAATCTCCCAAATCTGGCATTTTATCAGGAAGTACTATACTTTTTAAAATCGATGCCGTGTTATTATCTATAATTCCCAGCTGCTTAGCAACATCCAAACCAATGACTTGAGAAGTTTCTGGAATATAAAGAGCAGCTATTTTCTGCCTGCCATTCAGGATTTTGTATGCCAATTCATTTGTAATCAATTCTTGCTGCAAGGAAGAAGATGTAGGAAATATTTCACCAGAGTGAGGCCAGATGAGTCCCACATAGCCTCGCTGAGCCTCTAGTACCAAAAGAGCACTGCTCGAAGTTATGAGATCACACTGGACTGCTTCATCCACGGTTAAACGTTTAGCAGGATTTGAGTGGATGATTCCACCTGTTTGAACCTGATATGTGAGAATACTGTTAGCCGTGTCTCTGTCAATCACCCCTTCCATCAAAGCTTCTTCAACAGTCATTCTCTGACCAGAATTGCAATTGATCAGACCTCCAGAAAGCAGCTGTGCACCTAATAACCTAAACATGGTTTCCCGGTCTATGAGACCTTCATGAGCCGCCCTTAAAATGCTTATGTTTCTTCCACATTTTAATGTTATTCTACCTCCTTCTTGTGGTCTCACAGGTAGAAGCCGCATCCCAGTGTTTTCCTGTAAAATACTTCTCTGTATAATATCTACTAAAGACACCTTCTCAGCGGTGCAGGGGTCAATAAGATCCTTACACATATTTTGCCTCTCCAGGACTTTAGAAAATAACGCTGAAGAAACCAAGTTCTGTTGGAAAGCCTTCTGTAGGGTCAGCTGTTCTCCGGTGGCTGGAATAACTAGAAAGCCAGTGGAAAGTAGTATCTCAAGCACTCTGATGGCCATAGATTCTGATATCATGCCTTGAGCCAAAGCTTCCAGCACTGGAATTGTGGTAGATGACATGGTGGAAATGATCTCCTTTGCTTGATTTAGTTCTTTGAGTTGGCATAAAACTTGTTCATCAATAAGGCCATGACTTTCGGCATCTTGGAGGTCAAAGCATTTTCTTAATTCTGGTGAAATCAGACCAGAAATCATCAGCTGTGTCTCAAGCAACCTGATTCCTGTGTCATAGTCAATAAGGCCTCTTAAAACTGCCTGAAAGACTGACAGGACTTCTCCAGTTGTCTCATCAATGGTGCCTGCAATCACTTTAGCCAGCTGAAAGGAAAATACAAAATTCTCAGGTCAGTGTGTGAGCCAAGGGTGGGCAGAATTTCATGAAACTTAGTTGGCATTTTTTTTAAATAAATAATACACTTCAACATGAAAATCCTCTACTTACCAAGGCGCAGCAATGCTGTGAATGTTAGGCAGCTCAAATGCACAAGTGATCTATGTCAGTGATCTATTCAACAGCACAGGATGTGATAAAAGCTTTGAAAACAACATGCATCTGTGAATTGAAAACTTAATATTGTGTACATTAACAAGGTTAGTGAGGACACAACAGAGTAAATGATGATAGTGAGAAAACAGAACACATACCTAAGAAGGCAAATCATGCTCTCTGCAACTGGGTGAGATTAGTCGACTGACATGAAAGAGAGTATCAAACCCCATGCTATTGATGTTTACAGCATACAGACCTTGTTCGCAGACAGTAAAAATGAACCAGAAAAATTGTTACATACCCCCAAAATGTGACAAGTAGTGTGTAAAGTATTCCAGGGAGTAAGGAAATTGAATATAAAGATAACTTTTTCAATACTGAATATTGTGTTGCAAATTGTGAATATGTATTGTCACGTTTCAAAAGTTTAAGGACATGCCAAATTTTAAGCGATTTCTGTTATATTGTAAGAAGATGCTAGGGCATCCTCACCATGGCAAATGGCCCAGTTTCGCTCAAATAAATCTCATGGTTATCTCTAAAAATCAAAAAAGTTCCTAACATCTAATGTCATCTTTAGAGATGACTCAAGGTTACTTTATACATAGTAAAATACCTAATATAGCAGACGAATGGCTTTTAAAGAGAAGAGTTAGAAAAATGAATGATTCTTTTCTTTTACCATGCAAGGCAGAGATTAAGATGTCACAGAAACTGATGACGGCAAGTGTAGGACTGCATTTAATACACAACACTGACATCTCTAAATAGTTAGATAAATTCCATCCATGTTTTTTCCATGTACACAAATTCAAGGTCATTTTTTCCTCATTGACATATATTTCTACAACCATGCAGTAAAGCTAAGAATCTTGAAAAAGCATCGTGTTTTAAAAAAATTATATTACCTTCTCCTCTACCTTTGTATCTCCTAAGGTTTGTGATTCTTGTAGTTGTTTCAGAGATTCACTGAAGAATGAATTATAACTTTCTTGAAGAGATTTCACTTGTTTTTCCAATTCATTTCTTTCTTCATCTGTCATTCTAAAATAACCAGAAAGTATGAAAAAGGAATGCAAGGCTTCAAGTGATGAAGACGACATATTAGGCTCAATGATTTTGCAAAGTAGAATCCTTTTCTAAATAAGCACGTGGTCATAAAATAAACCCTCAGATACAGATTGCTCAAGTCTCAGAATGACTGTGTATGAAAATTAAGAATGGCCCTTACACATCCAGGAATCCTTCTCTTGCCTGAGAAACAGACTGGAGGAAAGGATATGAATTAATAGATCAGCACTTCTCCAGCATATACACATTCCTAAAATAACAATTGCTGTTATCCGACAGAGGGAAATATCCTACTGTTAGTTTAACACAGAAACGGGACAGAAAGATACCATTACTCAAGATGAAACTTGTTCAGGCTGAAGTATGAATAAAGATAAAAAATTTACAAGGAGATTAACCTGATTCTCTAAGGTACAATACAAAGTCATTGTGGAATGATCCTGGGGACAGCCCCAAAAAGGATTTAAGAAAAGGGTAGATTTCTTCCCTGCCTGAGGCACTAGCTGAAATAAATGAAGTGCTCTTTTGGAAAAAGTGGGACCAAACTATGCAAAATCAGGTTGCTGCAAGTCTCAGCAAAGAAAGTGAACAATATATCCACACACATTTTCCGAAAAGTAAAGTCACAGAGAATACTACTTAGAATTACTCTTGCCTTAGAATCTTTACTACTCACTAGCTACTGATCTTTAATCTCCCTGAACTCATTTTCTTCTCACTAATATCTGGGAATAATAGGTACATTTCAGGGTTTTGGTAAACATTAGACGTGACTAAAAGTGACAATTAAATTGCTAACTTTATAGTTGTATGTTATTATATTAAGTAAATTTCTAATTGGCTTCCATTTTTTAAATCTCAGTTAAAATTTATCAGCTTTTGCTTTGTTGAACATTAACATCACTTCTCTATTTTGAATAAAAGAGCTAATAAAAACCAACATACTTGTCTCCATGTTTTGCCAAAAACAGCTGCATGGTTTGAAGTGCTTCAGATAATTGTTCCTTCTTGGTTGATATTTCTTCACTGGAAGTCTGCAAGGTTAAGAAAACATGCTCAAACTCTCCCCCTCATCAAGACTAGAAAATAGGAATTTTTAAACATTAATCAAGTTTTAATTAAGATCCAAATGAAGGGAATACTTTCTGGGTGGCACAAGTCAATAACCGATCAGTGATTACCAGTGTACAGGCCTGAATAAGAAGAGTACTTTATTTAGAATGCCAATTAGGGAAGTCTCTCTCTCTAACCAATGCCATCATTTTCATAGGCAATAATACTACTACATCATATGGCTGTCGCATTTGTCACAGCCCAACAGTGAATAAAGGTTGCCTTAACATCCCAAGTGGCCAGAGATTTTTCACTGGCCCAACGTCATCCTTGCATCAAAAAGATACATGAACGTGAAACACTACTCCAAAAGAGTGTCTTCTTTCTCCCATGCTCTTGTATACCCTGCTCTTTTTGAAAAAATTATGGTGAAAGCATTAATCTGTAGATCTGCAGACCAAGATTAAATATTTTCGATTTCTAAACTTCACAAAATTCATCTATGACAGAGGAATAAAATTTATCTGTTTAGGGAAAAGCAAGAAGTTGTAACATTTTTTCCCAATTACGCAGTGTATTACTTCTGAATACTTTCAGAAATGGACTGCCACTCTTTTAAACAAGCAGAAATGAGAGGAAATGATGGACAAATGAAAAGTCTATTTTCTCCCAATGTACTCTATTCAGAACAAAGTCAACTTAAAGTCTGTTTTTTTCATGATTACAGGTAATCATGAGGCCATACTCATTTTTAATACACACATTTATTACTCACATCAAATTTCCTTAAATTTCACCTGACACAAAGGCAATCTTTACTAGAGATGTAGGATTTAGGGCATGATCTGCATTTAAAAAGTGTCTACTAGATCTAGTAAAACGAATTTAGTGAAGTTTTGGGCAATTTAAAAGTGCAGAAAAAGAAAATACCAAGGTTTATCATCCACATTTCTCAAAAGAAACTTGTTCCCCCAAGAAATCCTTGCTAAGGTTTATGTTCATATTTTAGTTCTTTCTCTGATAGGGGGGAAAAGGAGAAAATAGTTTAAGCTAAATATTTGTATAAAGTTGCTTTGATGGTTTGGGGTTTCAGACACAAAATGTAATTGCTTGCCAATTTCTGATTTCTTCCACACTAATATGAAATACAGTATGTAAGACTATGAGCTAATATGGCTTTATTTCAGTTGAATACTAATCCAAGTATATACTTGGGTCTATATACTTCTCTAAGGGGAACCCCAGATAAGTTACATCTGCCCTCATATCACAGGCAAAATTAGACAAGACACTGAAGTTTTCTATTTAATTATGTCAATAATGTCTGTTTCAACTGATGACAACTGAACACTGATGCAAAGCTAGAAGAGGAAGCTAATGAGAGCCCCATCATTTCCTAGGGTCAGGCAGCGGCAGGAGGGCAAGTTGAGAAAAATGCTGCTTAACTTAGTGGAAACTTATTATTTTTTTTAAATACAGCCTCAATTCTGGTGTCAAGGCCAGCATCATCAACACTGGACCTTAGCTATCGATGCCCTGAGAGATTCAAGTAGCACCTTCCAACGGCCATCACGGAGCACTAACATCTCACAAGCTGCAGCTATCCAACTAGTGCTGAGCAGCTGGAGAATACAGCCCACAGCACAAAAGAATTCATTTAGGTGCGGGAAATAATCTAGAATTTCCAGTGACTGACTATAGAGAACACTTCTTTGTAAAATACAAAGCACAGCTAAATTAAATCCTCAAAAATGTTGATATCCTAGTTTGTATTCATTGTTCCTGAACCTTTTTGTTAACCTTTGTGAGAACGAGACCATATCTTTATGATAAGGAGTGCATGGATTTAATCTGGGCACAAAATAGGATGACTCTGCTCCTTAGCGACTCTCTTCATTATAATCAAGAAGCAGATCTAACCATTAGAAGAAGCACTAATCGTAAGACTAATAGATGTAGTTCAGGCTTTGGAATCAGAGACACCTCTTCTGCTGCATACTGTAATTCCTTGGGCAAGTTTAACCTCTCTGGCCATCATTGTAATTGCCTATAAAATTGGGGAAAATTAAGGTAAAGAACTAAAGTGGTTTTTTTTAGTTTGACTGCTTCAACTCAGTAAATTCTACCATTATTATGATTAAACCAGAACCTCACTGAATACCTTTTGCTTAGAGAAGGGAGATTTTCCAGCCTTCTCGTCATCTCTCAATGTCTTGGTGATATTTGATACCCATTTCTGTAATTCTTTGGCTTTTTCAACATGTTCTTTCTTTTCTTCTTCCAGTGACTTCTGACAAGTGTGAGTGGTAAAAAAAAATATATTCCAGTAAATGATTGAGCTATGAAACTGACCTCTCCACAGAAAACAAGAATGTAGAAATATTTTTTCATCACACCAGGTTACTGAGTATTTTATTCATTTCCTTAACCATGTTTATCACACCACATAGCAGATGTACTTCCAAAATGTTTATGGTGGCAAAGGAAGCTGTGACATTCTATAATCATCAGTCTAAACTCCCAGCTGGTCTACCAATATGACAAATAAACTCAATTTTATTCATGAAGCACTAGAAGATCTTTGAATTGCTGCTGCCTTTGCATTCGCATTACAATCACAATTGTCTTCACAGAAAAGTATCAAACAAGTGAAAGCTGAAAGAGGTGTGAATGTGTACATACATATGAAAAATGCACAGAATGAAGAAAAATCTTTCCCCCTTTTCCAACACACAATGTTACTTTTAATTACAGAGTCCACCTGGAAATGGGAGATTGTGGTAAACATTTAATATGTAAAGAAAGTTACAATGTACAGAAAAATTAAAAACTTTTTCACTTTTCAAGGCCATCTGAAACACAATAGCTTCAGGGATGTGGGAACAAATTTACATCTTTCTCTTTGATTCTATGGTGCTTTTTGAGGTGCTCTTTCAATGAGTGTAATGGATCACTTAACAAATGGGAGCCCTAACCTCAGGCTGGATCTATTCAGTGAAGAGGAATTCTGAAGAAAGGATGCTATGAACTTGCTGGAGTTCATCAAGTTTACCCCATATTCTAGATAAAATACCTTTTGGGGGAGGGGGGCGGTAGACAAGACTAACCTAAAAGCCAAAGGAAACCATTTTGAAGAAGAGTAAATATTTTGTGACTCTCAATTTAAAAATTATTCTCTCTTCTGAACAGTCAGCCATTTCCAGCCCTCAAGAAATAAACATAAACAGCCCTTTTGAGTATGTGACATAGTTGCTAGACTGTCTATTTAACTCATGTCGTCATGCTCTGGACAGATATGAAGTAGACAGCATCACCCCCATGCACAGTTACTTAAACATGTGCTATTACGAAGAATAGTAAAGGCTAGAAATTCCTGTCATTAAAGGTTCAGATACTTCTAAGAGTTTAAGTCCTGTGTGGAAATCAAAATCAGCTTTTTCTAAAGCTTCTTTGTATGTCAACTTTCTTTTTGTTTGAGGGCATATTATATTTCTGACATGGGACTTTTGATCTTTGAGTTTCGTAGCAATGAAAACATCTATAATACCCACTTGCAGAGCCTCTTCTAGTGACAGCCGGGAATGAACCTGGGGCTCTATCAACCCCCCGGTCAAGTACTGGAATTCCAAACATCTCATTCCCATTTCCTTACTGATGATATTTGCATTCACAGCCTCCGCCACTGACATCACTTTGTTAGTGACGGGATGGCCGATCCCCGTGATTACTAAGTCACACTGTCGCAGCTGCTGGGCAAACCCCTCATCAACAAGGCCTCTGTGCAAAGCTTCTGCCACTCGGTACTTTTTGCCGGTGAGAGGATCAATTATGCCCCCTGTGCTGACTTGGGCTTCAAGGCATCTGAGGGCAGTAATCCGGTCGACCAAATTTCTGCGGGAGGCCTTTAGGACAGAGATCCTTTCCCCAGTAGTGGTCAGCCAGTACCCCGCAATAGGACTGTGCAAATCCTTCTTGGGAACCAGCCGGCTCAGCAGGGAGTCGGCAAGTTCTGTAAGTGTGATGAGCCCTTCCTGGTACTTTTTGACCAAGGCTTTGTCAACTGTTCCCTGCTCGATAGCCTCATTGATATTGAACTGTAATCCTGTTTTAGTATCGGTCAGCATATGAGAAGGATGCCCATAAGATTCAAAAAACGTGGCTTCCTTCCACTGATACTGTTGCCCTGAAAGCTCAAGATAGGTACTTTTGTCAATTAGGTTTCTCTGGAAAGCCTCATATGCAGTCAGTTCTGCTCCTGTTTTAATATCTACTACAGAAATCCTATGGGTCTTCCCTACATTGAGATTGGAAATGCTCCTCTCCCCAAAGGGAAACAAAAAGCACTGGCAATCTACATCAAACACACACATCCGCAGTAGTTCTGAGTAATAGAGAGCTTGCTTGTTATTGGGATTAGGAAAAACTCTCGTGTTGCTGGATGGCTCGTGTAAAAATTGGAGGATGGCATTATTTAACAAGCCTTGCTGCACAGCAACTTCGGGAGGAACGCGGATGCCTCTCACAGGGTCAATGACGCCCCCACTGGCAATCTGGGCCTCCAACATATGTTTACCTTTTTGTCTGTCAAGCATTCTATTTTCCATAGCTTGGAACACTGACAATGTCTTAGAAGAATATGAATACCCCAGGGCTGCCTTCTCTGCCTCAAGGAGTCTAATTTTGAATTCGGGGTCAATAACTCCTTCAAGGATCGCATCTTCAACAGAGTAGGTCTGACCTGAAATGGGATTGATGATAAAGCCTGTTGCGGCTTGAGCTTCTAAAAATGCTAAAGCCATCATTTTGTCTATTATGATGTTCTTGGCTGCCGAGGCAAATGAAATCTTTTCTTTTGTGGATTCTAGATAAAGCCCTGCAATTGAGGTGGCTCTCGTCAAAAACTTGCTAAGAGTTTTCTGAACTTCGCCAACGGTCTTGAGACCAAGTCGCAGCTGCTCTACTGTTTTCATGTCCAGAAGCTTAGCTTCAACCAACTGCCTGGCGGTCACAGTGTGCCGGAGACCTTGGAATTTAAATTCATCGTCCCTAACTGAACACACGTGATCGCCATCCGAATTCTGGAAGGTCTCTCGTTCTGAGCCTTTCTTAATAAACTCTCTCTGGAGTCCACTGGATGCTCTGCACCCTTCCAGCGTCCATTCTTCAGCACTGGGACCTGGGTTCTTTTCTTGTTTTAATGTGGTGACTTCTGTGTGCATATCATACTGCTTGCTCTTAGCTATCTGTAACAGGAATTCATGAGACGTTAAAGGCCATCTAAAGAACGTGACGTCACTTTACCCATCCTTAATCCAAATATACTTCCTACAATAACAAAAATAAGTAAAGAGAAGAAAATTTTCAAAACAAAGAGGGTTCAGGGACAAGTAATATTATTTTGAGAGTGTGAGGTTTACCTGGATGACAATAAAGGTGTTAAAATGGTATGTTTAGGGACACCTGGCTGGCTCAGTCAGTAGAGTGTGTGACTCTTGATCTTGGGGTTTTAAGTTCAAGCCCCACACTGGGTATAGAGATTACTTAAAAATAAAATCTTAAAAAAATGAAATGTTTAAAAAAGACGAAATGTGTCCCCAGAAACTGTTAGAAATTAAAGTGAACTTCTTGGTTTTCCTAGCTTTTAAAACAAACAAAAAAACATTCTTCAGGGGTGCCTGGGTGGCTCAGTCGTCCGACTCTTGTTTTCAGCTCAGGTCATGACCCCATGGTTCCAGAGGCTGAGCCCTGGGGCCGACTCTGTGCTGATAGCATGAAGCCTGATTGAAATTCTCTCTCTCCCCCTCTCTCTCTGCCCCTCCCCTGCTCACGCATGTGTGCACTTGCTCTCTTTCTCAACATAAACATTCAAGAAAAAAATGTCCATCAGAATATAATACCATAGATGTCACAGTATAACTATTACATCTGTGTATTTGATCTCAAACATTTAAAAACTAAAGAATGATAATTTGTAGTAAAGATTCAAGTCAATCACTAGAAAATGGTAGCATTAGTTTCTGCCAGAACTACAAAGGGCCAATCTTGCTCCATGTTATTAAAAAATTTAGTGTAGCAGAGAAAGAAAACACAAGAGGAAACTTGACATGAGGTAGCTGATAAGGTCTCAGAATCCAGAGTATACCTCTAAGGGGGCCAAAAGCTTCGCCAGGTCCATTGCACATTTGTCATCCTGATACCTAACCGGTGGCCTGGAATTGTACAGAGCTTCGTCTCTTATCTTCTCGATTTCTGACAGTTTTGTAATAGGGTTTGCCTCATCGAAAGTTATCTGTAATTCAGTGCTTGTCTGCGAAAAATACTCAGAGTAACACTGCTGGCTTTTCTCTTTCTCAAGCGGTGCCCCTGATGGCCAGAACTGGACTTCCTTTGGTATCTGGTCAACAACCCGATGTTGCCATTTTTCCTCTGATTGCTGTGACTCTCGCGTCCTTCTCAGCAATGGAGATCTGGTCGCTGGGCGAAGCTGCCCCGTGTTCCTACAGGACAGTTCTCCGGTGTGCTGACACTCCTTTACTGCCATCTCAAAATCCGGTTTGAAGGTACAGTCTTTGGCTGGGTTCTTTTTTTGGATTTCACACTGGAGCAAAACTAACTGATGCTCGTGTTCCTTTATCTGTTGATCCATCTTTTGCTTCAGGCGTTCAACTTCACGTTTCTGGGCTACCAGCTCATCCTCAAGTTTCCGGCACTTTTGGTAATGATTTGCTTCCACATTCTGCCCTCGTTGCATTTGCTCACGATACTGCTGAAGCTGTCTTTCAAGTTCTCTAATATTTGTCTCACACAGCTTGGCGTTCTCTTGAGCCCTGCAGTTTTCTTGCTGGAGAGACACAAAGTCAAGCTGGATGCCTGAGATATCCTTTTCAGTGATAACTTTGGAGTCCATTAACTTTTCCATCTTTTTCCGAAACTCCTCTGCTGAGCGTTTGAACTTGTCAGATTCTTCCTGAAACAGAAGCATCTTTCTGTGGGTCATCTGCTCCTCTATGGTCTTTAAGTGCAGCTCGTCTTGTACCTGTTTCAACCTGTTATTTAACTCCTGCACCTGAGCCTGCTGCAGCTGTACCTTCTGCTCCCCTCGTCGCTTCTCCTCTTTGGAAGCGGTCAGCTCTGCACTCAGGTTTCTAACCTCCTTCTCAGTATTCTGGATGATAATGTTCTGCTGGTCACACTTTTGCTTAAATTCACTGACTAAATTTTGACTTTTGGCCAGGTCTTCTTCGAGGCATTTAATTTTTCTATGGAAATCCTGTTCTGTTTTTGTCTGCTTATGCAAGTGTTCGTTTGTGTTGCGTAGCTGATCTCTAAAACCATCTGCCTGAATTTTCAGGGCCTCACATCTTTGCTGGATAGCCTGTTTCTCTAAAACCACGTTCGCCGATTCGGCCTGAATTCTCTGCATCGTTAACTTGGTTTCATTATTCTGCCTCGTGAGCTCATCGACCTTTTGTTTTAGTGTTTCTGCACACTCATTACTTTTCTTCAATTCTTCATTAAGCTTCTGGATCTTATCATTATTTTCTTTTTCAGCTTTAATGTTTTGGAGCAACTGTGCATGGCTTTTCTCAAACTGTTCTTTTAGATGATCCGACTTTCTCTGGCAGAATCGTACTCTTTCATTAGAGGATTCCTTCTCAGCCTGAAGAGAATTCACTTGTGAATTTAAATGCTGAATATCTCTCTCCGCTACAGCACGGGTCCTAGTGATCCTGTCTACTTCTCTTTGCAGCTTCCCTTTTTCCTGTTGAAGACATTCTAATTCCAGTTCATAATTGTGCTTTATTTTCTTAAGATCATTAGCTTCCTGCAAAACTTCTTCAGCTTTGTCTGTGGTTTGGTTCAACTGCCTACTAAGTTCTCTGAGCTGTTGAGAATACCCTTCCTCCACCTGATCCTTCCTTTCCAACTCTAACTTCAGGCACTTCAGCGTATTATTTGTTTCATCCAGTTTTTCTTTTAGCAAACGAGCCTTTTCCTCAGATGAAGTTTTTTCAAGTTGAAGGGCACTGAGTTCGTACTTCAGCTCTCTCATGTCTTTTTCGGCCTTTCTATTGGCGACAGTTAGCTCATCTACCTGCTGTTTGAGTTCTTCTGTTTTCTGTTTGTCTGCTGTTCCCCTGTATGACGTAGCCTGGGCGACTGCACAGGCAGGCGACGTGTTTTCTCTACACGAATACTGCATTTCAGTTATTCTTCTTCTCGCTTCCCGTTCAATTTTCTGCTTTTCTTTCAACTGTTCCTCTGCTATCTGTTTTTGAAATGTTAGGTCTTTTTCCATCTGCTTTATCAGCTTCAAGAGTTCCTCCTCGTTGTCTCTCTTTCTTCTCAATTCTTCCATCAATTTATTTTTTTGTTGTTCCAGGTCATTGAGACTCGAATCTTTTCTTTTAAGATGATCTTCCAGGGTCCTCCTGGTGAAGGTGTTCTCCTCTAACTGGTTCCGGAAGTTCAGGAGGTTTTCTTCCACCGCTGCCCTCTTGGCCTCGGCCTCCAGGGTGAGTCTTCGCACCCGCTCCAGCTCCCGTTCTGCAGCCTCCTTCTCCCTCACAATGGTCTCCAGCTCCCTGCGGTACTGCTTGGCCTCACTCTCGGCCCTGATTTTCTGCAGAGCAATGTCTTCTACGTTTCTCTGCTGCTTTCTCAATTCATTTTCTGCAGCCTCCTTGACCTTTGGAAGTTCTTCCTCTGCTCGAGACTTCTGCTTCTTTAGTTCAGCTACCATTCTCTCCAATTCACTTATCTTTCCCGTAAGTTTGCTATTCTCAATCATTGTTGCCTTTTGACGCTGAAGCAGATCTGAATATGCCCCATGTTCAGAAGTCTCCTTACACTTTTTAATCTACAAGAGATGTTTAAAAGTGTCAAAGTGTTCTATTCAAATTTATCCACAAAAACCTGAAGCGATGCTCATAAAAGTACTTATAAAAACAAGGGGAACAAATCGCAGAACAAGCACCACCACCACCACCACCACCACCTTCCAGAGAGGAAGCTTCAGAAAGCTGGCAATGGGAAAAGCGAAAAAAAAATCCTTCATGTCAGGGTTGCTAACCCAAAGAATCTTTTCTTTTCTCTCAAGAACAATTTCATTTTAAAAATTAGGTAGGCTCAAGATTTTACAGCAAGAAAGGAGGGACCTCACAAAACATACAGCATGACCCCAACCTTTTACAGATGAGGACACTGAGTTGCAGGGAGGTCAAATACTTTTGAAAACCCTCACAACAGGTGAGTGACAAAGTGGGAAGTAAGACTCACAACGGCGCCCTTTCAGCTTTCACTCACAACTTAGTCCTACAAGCTAAGAACATAAAGGAACCGAATGACAATTAAGAATTTAGTTTTCAATATGTCACCCAATGGAAATTTAAAATGATATTTACATCTCTCTGTTTTATGGTTAAAGAAACAAAATATGGGGTTTTGGTACTACTTTAAAGAGTCAAAACAAGAAATAATACCTAACATGGGGAAGGAGGAAAATTATATAAAAACTTATAATTTCTCAAGCCAAATTCCTTATTTGTTTATACTTGCCATATTATGACAGTTATAATAATCAGAGTTGCTAATGCAAAGGCAGCTACAGTCCCTTTAGAAAAGATGTGCTTCATATACTCACAGACTTTGTTGTTGTTGTTAATGACATGTCTCATATGAATCCACCTTGACAAGTACCTTTAGATACTCCATAAATATAAAGATATTTGTTAAATACAAATGCTTTTAAAAATATAATTAGGGAGTCAGCTCCAATGTATAGAATAAAAAAAAATTATTTTTCAAATGATAGAAGAATCAGTCTCAGCTAAGAGGAATACATTCTGCATTGACTACAGGACTACATAATCAGGGCTAGTATATAATTCCAATTTAATTTCTCTTCATTAATACCATAAGACTATTAGTTTCATATCACTAACTCAAAATTATCATAATTAGAAACAATTTAAACAGGAAAAGTGAAATTATTCTAGGTAGCAGATTTTTTTTTCTTTGAGAGGCTTTGCATTTTAAGAATTTAATTTACATCATAGACCACACATCTTATACCACTTCTTCTAATTTTTGATCCCCAATAATTTTGACAAGAATATCAGTTGTTTCCTGCTAACCTAAATATGGTTTCTCCTAATAAGAATATGAATATAAAAACAAATCTCATCACAACCTGCAAAAATTAGTGCTCTATTTTATTTTGTTATCAGGATCAACTGGTGACACTGAATCATGCTACCTGCTTAAATATCAAATTTTCAGTATTTTTTTTTTGAGGTGATTTCTGTTTTTTTTTTTTTTTTTATCTCAATTCCTTATCAAAATCTTTTAAAACTTAGCTGTTGCTAAGAGGTTTTAAGCTGTTTTTTTCTTCTGTCATGTTCTGAGGTTAGAAAAATGAAAAGTCAGAAAGGACATGCTGTCCTTTAATCCCATCAATTAATGCTTGATATGTTTTTCTCTCAACACAGATTAGAAAATCTCTTTATCCATCTAATACCCATTATACTCCACTAACATTTCTTTAATTGGGTTTCATCTTTTGAAATTAACTTGTATCCCTCTTTGATTTTATGTTTATTATTTAAAAAATTCTGCTATCAGACCAAGACATCCAATGTAAGTCTTTGCAGACTGTTTCCTGGGTCTGAAAACCAAACTATGTATCTTTTATAAGACACTGCATTAATATGATCCTTTACTGGTGAATTTTTAATCAGGAATGTGTTCTATCTATTTTGAGTTATAGTCCCTGCATGGTCCTCCATAAACTCTACTGTTTTGACTTTCGATCCAATATGAATCTTTTACATTTCAAAAGATGACAAGCCTAATTTGTATATTATCTCAGGCTTTCTGAAATATTTTTTGGTTCTATCAACTTCTAGTATTATACCTCATCAGATAAACTAAGCAAAGTGGCTCATGTATGTGCAAATCACATATACACTATTAAGAAAGGAAAAGGACTTATATTTAACTACTAAATATGCAATCTAAAAGATCTACATATCATTTTAAGTGGAATCATATCTCTCAAAAACTAAAAGGGTAAAAAAAAATTATAGATGTTCTTTCACTGATGAGAGATGTATACTGATTATTTGGTCACAAATATTCTGGTTCTCCTTTCTAAGTGCAAAGAAATCTAGTTATAAAGACTTGCAATTAGCTACGTTAGTGAATTAGTTGCAGAAAACTGTTAACTCTGAACAGACTAAAATAGTAGAAAATAAAGTAACATCTATTAGACATTCACTACCATTTACATTCTCTCATTATAAGAAGTGTTAACACTAAGTATAATCATCTTCAGAATTATCAACAGCCTAATTTAAAACAGCTAATGCCTCGCAATTTATTTACTTTAGCATTCTGTCTACTATTTTTGTCTGTTCTGAGGTTAGGCATAGAAAACATATTAAGATAATAAAGCATAGCATTATCCCTTCAAAATTAGATACAACAGCCTTTTATGACAATGTATCTTCATCAACTGCTTGCTCTACTTCTGAATATATTTTGTGAATGTAGAATAAAAACACAGAAATCCTCCAAATTAGAATGGTACTTAAATAGTCTTTTTACCATTCACCATAGATCTTTAGGAAAAATCAAAATAAAAACCTCCACAATTCTTAAAAAGTAGTATCATTTTGTGCAAAAACCTTTCTTCTAAATTGATTGATTTTATGTTTTAAATCCTTAAAGATGTAAATCACTTTAAAATGCTTAAGAGAAATGTGTTTAAGTAGTATTTCTGTAGACATTTTAACAGTAGTAACTATACTTCAAAGAAGTATACTTCTCAAATGTGAGAAAAAATTTAAAAAATTCTGCCAAACTACCAACATTCCATAATTTAAATAGAGCCATGACTCTAATAATATTAGCATCTTAGAGTGAAAATCAACAATGTCTTCCCTATTTGAGAGAATCTCAGAAACAAACTAAAAAATCCTAGGCTTCTACTCTTTCTCATTGTGATTTTCTAATTAAATAATTACTTCTCAACCATGTACAGTTTTTTTTTTTGTTTTCCCAAAAATATTATAGTTCCTTTTAGTTAGCTGTTCATAGTTAATGGTTACCTCCTCCTCTTCCAGCCTCTTTAATGAATCACCAGCAAATTTAATATATTGTGTCATGAGGGTGACGAGAGCAGTATATCGGGTCCTTAGGTCCATGAACTGCAAATAATGAAATAAATAATAAAAACACAACCTCCAGTGGCTCTAAGTGAGTTTAATGAATGTTGATTAATAATTATAACATTAACTAGGCTTTGTGACAGTAAAATACACAACTGCCCAATAGTGGTAAGTAGGCAGGAATGAGCTTCTTACTGCTGTGCAAACCATACTACATGACAATTCTCTAAATGTAATTATGAAGTACATTTATAATTCTCTGTAATTAATACTTAATCTTGGAATAAAGCTTTCTGAAGGATTTTCTAGAACCCTTAATAAAATGTATTGTTTTAGGTAGAGAGTTTCTTTTTTGGGACAAGGAAAAAAGTTCTGGAAACGGGCAGTGGTCATGTTTGCAAAACACTGTGAATATACGGAGTGCCACTGAACTGCACACTTAAAAATGGTTAAAATGGTACATTTCCTATTATATGTATTCTACTACAATACAAATAGATAATTATAATTCTTTCAGTAGTGTTTCTCTCTTTTATGTCCCCTCCCTTCTTTCATGCTTTTACTACCTCTTGAATAATAAGATCTGCTGAGCTCTGCATTCTTCGGCGTTTCACTGGAGATTTTTGTTGTGAATCTACCATGGCCCGGTAGGTCATTGTTTGTAATTCATAGTCCTGTATAATGGAGTCAGTAAGACTAAATTATTTAAAGCAAAGCATTAACACTTCATTCTACAGTGACTCAGTGACTCGATACAGAGAAATGGAACCTAGTTTCACTGAGCAACATTACGAAATTACTGCAAAACTACACTTTTAGGAATCTATCTAATCCTGGAATGTTTCCAAGGTGGTAATAAAAATAAGAAACACTTAGGGTGATCAGAAGTTTCCTAGGTCTCTTTAGAAGTTCATGGGAACATTTAGTTACAATATGCTAGTTATATTCAGCCTCCCTTTCCTCTGGCTGGGCAATGGAAGAGTAGGTCTGATGGCTAAAGCCCAGGCATTGTCAACAGCTTCAAAACACATGGGAACTGTCTCCTAAGAAAGCCAAGCTCTTCCAGGGAATATTCTAGCAATAGTAAAGAAGAGAGAGACAGACAGAGAGAGAGAAAGAGAGAGACAGAACATACACAAACATGCACAAAATGATAAAAAACAAAAACAAAAACAAAAAAACAATTTCAGAGCTATGCATTTATTCCGGGGTGTCGTGTGTGATTGGGAGAAAATGAATGAACCCGAGGCTGGCATGTGCCTCACGTGTCACAAAGAATTATTAGGTAAGTGTCACAGGGTTCAAATGAAGATTCTCTATTTTTACTTTTTAACACAGTGAAATTATTTGCAGAGGCTTTTTTTTTCTTCAGTATTTTGCTGAATCACATACCTGAACATTGAACTTGATGCAAGTAACTGAATCTTCTTACCTTCACTGTAGTTGAGTACTGTTCTGCATATTTTTGACACTCATCCATTTTGCTCTGTTTCATTTCTATTTCGGACACCAGCATCTATAAACACATAGAGTTTAGAAGAAAGAGAACAAGGAACTCTATGCTATTTAACTACTAAAATGCTCAGGAACTAAGAAATAACCATACCCTTTAATAATAAAGCTCTTTAGTCCTTTGTACTTAGTATGTAGTGAGGCAAATTACAAACTTCTAGATTAAGCCACATAAGTGACCCAGCCTCAGGGGGCTTCCAAAGCAAAAATTACTAAACTCCCCAGGAATTATCCAAAAGTGGACTTGAAGGCCTTGCCCCCCCCCATTCCTGATCAAAGTGGAACTGGACACTATTGTCCCCTCAAGATGGAACAGAAATCTCAAAGAATTCAATTCTCTGTCAAACGTGGCTGTTTAATTTTCTACAGACACTAGCCATTTTTATTTTTTTAAGATACTGCAAAACTATTGTGGCCACCAAAGTGCCAAAGAGATTTCCATACTAATGATTAAATGACCATACTTATGAGTAAATGATTACATTTGAACACTGTCCCAACATGCTATTTTCTAATGCCTTATATTTTCAAAAATGACTTCCAAGAAATCAAAGTATATGATGGATGTAAGTTTGGACTATAGGATTTTAATGTTTATGATGTACTCCTTACCTTCCTCCAGATAGTTGCTGGATTTTTCTTTTAACAAGGTAAAGGAAGATAAGGGTCATGACTCACCAAATGCAGGCACAACCTTAGTATAAGGAACTGTTTTTACATACCTTCTGTTGATTCAACTGTGTGGCTAGAGTTTTACTATTTTCAGGCTGATTTTCCTGAATTTTTCTCTGGGTAGTTTCAACTTGCTGGATCCAATCATCTAAAGGGTGATAAGTATCTCTATAGTACTTCAGTGATTTGCCAATGCCTTCTAAGTCCCGTAACCTAAGAAAATAAAAACAAGATAGTCATAGTTTCCAACAGTATCCCTTAAGAGAGTGCAAGGTATAGTGAGACACACAACACACTAGGTACAACAATAGGGATAAGTGTAAATAATTCAAGGCCTATCTCCAAGGGACTCACTCCATACTGGCTTAGGTTGAATATAAACATTTTGTCCTGGGGTTGTACAACTTAGTAGTTCTGATTTTTCTAAGTTCAAGCCCAACAGACTAAAGCTAAAAATCAAGAAAATTGGAAACTTAACCATAATTATTATCAATTGGTGTATCTTAAATACCCAAAGCTTGCATCCAATGGCAGTTCTCTTTTGAAATAATGACAAAGTATTTCAATAGGTGGTTCAACATGGACTCAGAGAGCGCTTTCTAGGAAGTGTGAGAAAAAAAAAAAAAAACCTCAGTTTCTATGATTTTAAGACTACTACATTAAACATTTACTACATAACACATATTTTACAGAAATTAGGTAACATATATTTGGACATAATTTTACTTCTCAAGAATGGCCCTGTATTAAAAGCACTTTATTGGCATTAATATAAACATTACAATGAATGATAAAGGACAGGACTTGATTTCCTTTAAGATGAGCCCTAAAACCATCCCATTTGCTTTCACTTTTTTACTTCAGTCACTGGGTGAATGATTTCAACTTTCTTGTAACCTAAATTAAAATGAACATCAGGTCATTAGAATCGCTTTACACTTCTTAGGTGTAGATTGATTCATACAGCCCTCTCAAACACATGATCCATGTTCTTACTAAGTCTTGGCTATTTGAATATTGTACGTTGGTAATAACTCATAGAACTATATTTTTTTCCTTCAGAAAAGACAAGTAGATTTACTATACAAATGCCAGAATACATCAGCAGTTTTAACAAAACAGAGTTAAGGGGCTCCTGGGTGGCTCAGATGATTAAGCATCCAATTCTTGATTTTGGCTCAGGTCATAATCTCAGGGTTCATGAGTTTCAGCCCACATCGGTCTCTCTGCTGCCAGTATGGAGCTTGATTAGGATTCTCTCTCTCTCTTTCTCTCTCTCTCTCCCACTTTCTGCCACTGCCCTACTCTCCTTCTCTCACACTCTCTCTCTCAAAATAAACATTGAAAACATTTTTTATAAATTTTTTTTTTCGACGTTTATTTATTTTTGGGACAGAGAGAGACAGAGCATGAACGGGGGAGGGGCAGAGAGAGAGGGAGACACAGAATCGGAAACAGGCTCCAGGCTCTGAGCCATCAGCCCAGAGCCTGATGCGGGGCTCGAACTCACAGACCACGAGATCGTGACCTGGCTGAAGTCGGACGCTTAACCGACTGCGCCACCCAGGCGCCCCCGAAAACATTTTTTAATTAAAAGAGTTGAAAAACATTTATTTTGAAGTTAACTGTCTTGCTAAAGTCCACCAAAACAAAAAGAAATATAATTAGATAGAGCCCTTGCAATTAATCAAATTAACTATATATGGAAAGTAACTCTGTGAAATTAACTATATACGAAGTTTTAAAAAACCTAGTAACTTTAGATTTTACTAGAACACAAGGATAAACATTACATCTGTGCTGACACTGAACACAAGAGGATACTAACCTGTTGTCAATCTGAACGTGAATATTTTGCCACCTTTCAACTAATTGGTCTGCTTTTTCTTTGTGCCAGTCAAAATCAAGGTCCCGTTCTTTATAGGTTTTAAACATTTCATCACTGATGGCTTTAGCTTTCTGCAGCTCATCCTCTAATGCATGGAATACCTCTCTCTTTTCATCTACTTCAGACCTCCATTGCTAAAATACATTAATGGGTGAAAGTTATAAAAATGTGTCAACCACTCACTAGGCAAACACACTCTTTACCTAATTTTACAATTTATGTACAAATGACTGATATAAAATAAAATAAAGACTATCTTTCATAAACAAAAATAATATATTAGTTTGAACCATATGAAATTATCAATATCTGACTGCACTTTGATCTTTAAAAAAAGCAATTTTAGGGGCGCCTGGGTGGCGCAGTCGGTTGAGCGTCCGACTTCAGCCAGGTCACGATCTCGCGGTCCGTGAGTTCGAGCCCCGCGTCGGGCTCTGGGCTGATGGCTCAGAGCCTGGAGCCTGTTTCCGATTCTGTGTCTCCCTCTCTCTCTGCCCCTCCCCTGTTCATGCTCTGTCTCTCTCTGTCCCAAAAATAAATAAAAAACGTTGAAAAAAAAAATTTAAAAAAAAAAAAAAAAAGCAATTTTATAAAGTTCGGCCTAAAATAATTTGCATATCAATAAAACAAAATTAAGCAAGACTATTTCTTAAGTATCTACTAATCTCATTGGTTAAAAATGAATACTTGCATTAAAAATCAAAGAGACCATTTTTCACTCCTTTGCAATAATTTTATACTCATGCTTTATACATAGAAATATCAATACAGACGAGTACAATTACCTGTCTACTTCCCTTCTTGAATTAACTCCTCTACTTACATCCTTAATGTCTTAACTGCCTCTTTCAGCAAGAGAATCTACTAAAAATAATATAATTTTTAGCTTCAACTCCTTTTGCTCACATGAACTGATTATAAAAAGCTATTATCAAAAAGATGCAAATTTCAAATGAGAAAAACTATCCACAAACTAAAAATGACTCATTTATGCTAAGGTATGGCTATAGAGAGATATGAAATGAAATGAATATAAATATATTCAAATAAGTTATTTACTTAATGTTTGAAGATCCAGGTGCTGGAGAAATAAAGTATGACCTCATAAAAGAGCCAGAAATGAGACACATACCTTTAAGGTACTTATTAGATTCTCAATATTATTCTTGTCAGCTATAACTGCTTCCTCTTCACACAGTTTAGTTTCATAGAGTTTTACCAGGGCTTCTGCTGCTTGAGTGTTTTTCAACACCAAATTAACAGTTTTCAGTCTAAAAAAGAGAATGCAACAACAGCTTCCTATTAGTAAATGTTTATTTTCCAATAACACAGTCCTGATGCACCATAATGACGCACGATACAGCTGTTGTTCATCTTGCAGCACTGAGACATTTACTACGAGATCAACATTCAACTAACTCTCTTCTTAATGGAGGGTATGTGCTCTCATGCCCTGCCCTGCAAATGCTCTTTTGCAAGAGATTGCAACATAAGGTGGTCTTCTTTCAAACCTTATTTAGACCAAGCTCTAGAGGAAAAAATACTATGGGCTCCAACAGATGTGGGATTAAAACTATGGGCAAAATGTGGGAACACCTGTCCACATATGCTCTAATCTGAGGCACATTTCCTTTCAATATGAAGCATAATAAATCCATGGAAATATTTAGTACATTTGTTATTAAAACAAAAAAGGGAGTATTTACTTTAATAAAGATGAATGTTTTAAATGAACAGCATGTGTATATAGGACAGTTGTATGAAGCAAATTTTTAAAAAAATTTTTTTAATGTTTATTAATTTCTGAGACAGAGAGAGACAGAGCATGAGTCGGGGAGGGGCAGAGAGAGAGGGAGACACAGAATCCAAAACAGGCTTCAGGCTCTGAGCTGTCAGCACAGAGCCCAACGTGTAGCTCGAACTCACAAACCATGAGATCATGACCTGAGCCGAAGTCGGTCACTCAACTGACTGAGCCACCCAGGCACCCCATGAAGCAAATTTATATTAAGACAGTGGTTACAGGGGTGCCTGGGTGGCTCAGTAGGTTGGGTATCCAACTCTTGGTTTCTTCTCAGGTCATGACCTCACGGTTTTGTGGATTTGAGCCCAACACTGGGCTCTGTGCTGGCAGCATGGAGCCTGCTTGGGATTCTCTCTCTCCCCCTCTCTCTGCCCCTCCCCCACTCACACTCTCTCTCTCTCTCAAAATAAATTGTAAAAAAATAAAAATAAATAAAAAGACAGAGATTACATACTTATCTATGTAAGTGGAAGACATAGAATAGACTTGGTTCATGTTCTGAATGACCACACCGAGCTCAGACCGTAAGGTGGGCACTGATGCAGAGGTTGCTGCTTGACTGAAAAATTCTTCACATTTATTTGTGATTGTTCCCAAATCATCTTTAAGTCGCTCCAGCTCTTTCTTTAGTTTCTATAAAACAGAGAAAAAACATAGGTATTGGGCTGTCACTCCAGATGGGGCATCTTTCCTAAAACAGTTTAAAAACACACAATTTACATTATAATCACTGACTTAAAAAGCTACATATTCTTTACTTTTTCTTTATCATGGAAAGTAAGCCACAGCATTCAAGTCTCATAATCAGTAATTCCCTTACTGCCCATCTCCTTGGGCACAAATATCTAACTCCGTGCTTCTGCATTCAGCAGGTGGTCAATAAACATATGATGACTTTCACTATGACAAGTCCAGTAAGAGGGTACACATTTCTACATTTACCGGAGTCAAATATAGAACTGAATTACAGAATCCTGCTTCACAATAAGAAATAAACACATAATCAGATCTCACAACGTGACCAGTGGGCAAAGCTGAGCATATGAAGTCACCGGAGTTTGACAGCGAAGGTCACCGAGACAGTAATTTACCTTAAGTTAATTCTGTCCCAACACATTTACGAATCTCACCTCCTGCTCAGTGATTCTGAACACACTTTCATGCAAATCATCTCTTTCCAGTGGAGTGCGGATCTGTCTAATCAACCGATCTTCGCAACTCTCTAACCGAAGTCTAATGTTTCGAACTTCAGAGATGTACAGGTTATACACAGATTCCTCTTGCTCCTCTGTGAACGTAAATGTAACGTTTAGAAAACACCTTGTTTTTTGGGGCGCCTGGGTGGCGCAGTCGGTTAAGCGTCCGACTTCAGCCAGGTCACGATCTCGCGGTCCGTGAGTTCGAGCCCCGCGTCGGGCTCTGGGCTGATGGCTCAGAGCCTGGAGCCTGTTTCCGATTCTGTGTCTCCCTCTCTCTCTGCCCCTCCCCTGTTCATGCTCTGTCTCTCTCTGTCCCAAAAATAAATAAATGTTAAAAAAAAAAAAATTTAAAAAAAAAAAAAAAAAAAAAAGAAAACACCTTGTTTTCCATCTTCTGGATGCTGCTGTTCGTATCCTAATGTGGCAGTGTTACTACTACTGGGACATAGCTGGTAGAACCACTGTTACCAGGCATTCACCAAAATCCCACCCTAAAGATATAAATCTCGAAACAGTGACATCACAGTTTATGAACAGTTAATAATATTTCCCCAAAAGTGCCAATTTCTGATTTATTTTTTAATGTTTTATTTATTTTTGAAAGAGAGAGAGTGAGAGTACACAAGTGGGGAAGGGACAGAGAGAGAGGGAGACACAGAATCTGAAGCAGGCTCCAGGCTCCGAGCTGTCAGCACGGAGCTGATGCAGGGCTCAAACCCAAGAACTGTGAGATCATGACCTGAGTCAAAGTCAGATGCTTAACTGAATGAGCCACCCAGGTGCCCCGCCAATTTCTGATATGATGTCCAAGGAAAGTAAATATATTATGCTGTTTTATGATCACAAAAATGTGAATTATATTAGCTGCAGATTAATTTTTTAAATTAAAAATCCTTAAAAATGAAAGGTAGGTAAAGAATTTGTTAATGTTTTAAAAAAATTTTTAATAGATTACTAATAAATTCTTTTGTCTCTAGGTAATATCAAAAGATTTCAGAAAATATATATTTAACAAAAGTTAACTAGACACAACCTTTTCCTCTAACCCCTGTATAAAATCCAGTTTGGATTATGGGAACTCTCTGTACTTTCCTCTCAATTTTACTATGAATCTAAAACTGCTCCAAAAGATAAAGTCTTTAAAAAAAAAAATCCAGATGCGGTACATAGAAAAATGACTGAAACTAAAAGATCATTCGGAACATTGCATTACAAAATAGTGACAATACTGGAGGGTGCCTGGGTGGCTCAGTGTGTCAAGTGCCTGACGTTGGCTCAGGTCATGATCTCACGGCTTGTGGGTTCAACCGCCACGTTGGGCTCTGTGCTGACAGCTCAGAGTCCGGAGCCTGCTTTGGATTCTGTGTCTCCCTCTCTGCCCCTCCCCTGCTTGTGCCCTGTGTCTCTGTCTCTCTCAAAAATAAATAAAAATTTAAAAAATTTTTAAAAAAAAGAAAGGAAATGCTGAAAAGCAGATGTGTTAAGAATTCACCATTTGTCATATTATTTGGTTGGCATTTTTTAATTAGTTGATCATTTAGAAATAAATGAACCTCTCTTGTATCTTCCTACCACAAACATACTTTTAATTTCTATGTCTGATAGGTAGCACTGTGCCTGTCTATCATAGGTTGGGTAATATAACACTCCTAAGATCAGGATTCCCACTGACAGCAGAAAATAGCCTGATCTAAACACCTATGGAGGGAAAAAAAGATAAAGATTCCCATGCTTTACCTCTTTCTGCTGATTTAAGAAGTTCTTGATAATACTGCTTACATACATTAACCTCCTTTTCCAGTTGCGTTATATCTGAGCCTGAAAATATTTGGGATTCCTGGCTATCTTCCAGAAAGTCTTCAAAACGAGACTGCAGGTTACTCAGAACTTGTTGATGTTCACCAGGTAACATTGTCTTTATCTAAGGAAGACCAATGATCCATGTAATCAAGTGATTATGGTACTAAGAGCTAAATTTAAACAGGACAGTGCTTAAGTTAGGGTCTCCTGGTACACATCAGTTCATATTGATAGCCATAAATAGAAGAACCATTTGAAATTAATGTTATTCTTAATTAACATTTTTGAGTTTTAAAAGATGAGGAAAAACAAGATTATAAAACATCAAAAAATGAAATCAAATTATCCCATAAGTTCAAACACTATACCCTGTCTCCTTATCAAAATGTATTAAGCACTGAATGAAATGTGATCTCCAGATTTCCCCAATTCTTACAAAGTGCCTGTATACAGCAGGTATGTAACAAATAATCATTAAATGGATGAACATTAGCATGGATCTGCTGGGCTCCATCCTATCCTGTAACAAAAACAAAATTCCACCCCTCGTGCTAATGTGCCCCACATTTTTGGACAGATCAGGCTGATGTGTAGATTTATACTTACTGAAGCCACATTGCTAGCTCGAATTCTATCAATTTCATTGATGAGATAATGCCAGGACACTACACTCTTCATGTTTATGTGAGACTCATGCCAAAGAGTCAGGACATTCTGATACTGTTGCTCAATTCTGAAAAATATGAAAAACAAACAAACACTTAATTCTTTTCACTCCCTCTGAAAACATGCTACAATTTTTCTGTTTGTGAACTATCCCGTGTTTACTAGTTCTAGATCCTTCTGATCCTATGGGCCTTGACAAAGTATTGATTGTTTCTTCAACCTTCAGAGAGCCTCCAAACCCAGTTCTATGTGTTTAGTGAACCCATACACACCTGTTTGCAAAGTCAACTGCTTCTTTGTTTGGTGGAGGGACTGTGAAGCACACAGACGGGACCATAGCCTCATTCCCAGTGGGGCTGATGACCTTCCATTTCGCACGGTGAGAATTGTTGGCCAAAACACATTCATCATCTTTGTAAATGGTTATCTGGTTTTAAATGAAGAAAAGAATAACGCAATAAGGTCACTATCAACTAATCCTTTATCATACCCAATCTTGGGATTTTTTGTTTGTTTGTTTTTTGAGGTAGAAAACTCTACCACGAGAATAAGCAATATGACCTCATTTTTAAAATATTAAGAATAGGGGAGCCTGGGTGGCTCAGATGGTTAAGCATCTGACTCTTGATTTCAGCTCAGGTCACGATCTCACGGACCATGGGTTCAAGCCCCAAGTTGCACTCTGCACTGACAGCACGGAGCCTGCTTGGTATTCCCCTCTGCCCCTCCCCTGCTCACCCTCTCTCTCTCTCAAATAAATAAACTTTAAAATAAATTAAGAAATACAAGAATAATGCCAGAAATTGGTGTACTTCTACAATACCTCAATTTGTCTGTAGTCACAGATAGCTTTGATTGGAATAGAAGTTTTGAGTGGACAGTCAGGATTCCTCGGCTTCAGCTGAATTATTGTTTTTGCTCTCCCCATCAGGCTTGCTACTGTGCTTTTATACTGTAAAAGTTCTTCTTTCTCTTCCTAAGTAATACATAAGACAGATATTGAAAAATAAAAGACTTGTACTCTCTCTTCTTTTAGGGCTTTACACAAACAAAATTTCATCACAAAAGTCCCTGACACCTGGTTTAAACATTCAAGCCCTCCCCGCCCCCTCTGGCATCTCTCTTCCCTTGTCTTTATGAGATGTTTTTTTTTTTCCTCTTTAGCATTTACCACTATGCTACCTATATTTTACTCATTTATCATGTTTACTGCCTGCTCCCCCTCTCACACAGAAGCACCAGGAGTGTGGGGATTCTTGTCTCTTTTCTTCACTGCTCTATCTCCAGTACTTAAAATAGTGTCTACCATATACAAAGTGCTTACAGTTATTTGTGAAGTGCATGACTAAACACACACACACACACACACACACACACACACACACACCACTATCAAAACATGTATTTAAAATATGAAGGCAATCACATAAAAAACACTTTTGTTGTAATTGTTACCAAAACACAATAAAACTGAATGTTTAAATGCCTGATCAAATGAAATACCAACAGTACCAATAAAATATAAAGTTCTGCACACATAACAATATGATGAAATACTAATCTACTCCTGATTCACATGACTGATGAAATGCAAAGGTTCTTGCACCGGTACCATTGACTCCTGAACCAGGTCTTCCAGTTTGTGAATGCTGCTTGATCTGTCACAGCTGTACTTCCGCTGAATGGCGTCCTTGAGATTCTTCAAGTAATCAGTAGCTTCTTTGGCATCATTGAAAAACTATAAAAAGATGAAAACCGGCAGCTCAAGTTTATTCAATGCCAGTCAAGCACAGAGTTGTCAAGTCCAAGTACCAGAGCCCCGTGGACCCCTCATGAGTGCGAAGAGAATAAAATCACAAGACAACTTAATAGTCACATTCCTCCTTTACCCAAACAACCACTGTTGAATTTGGATGATTGTCAGTAAATGCTAAGTGTCTAAAGCTGATATCTGTATTGTGCTTTGGCACTATATTATTCTGGCTAAAGCTTTGTTTTACTTGAGGGTCCAAATAATTTATGAGTAGGAGTGAAATTCCAATATTTTACAATTCCTGAAGAATAAAAAAAAAAAAGAGCTCTTTGTAATGACTTTTTATAATGAAATATTTCCTTGTAAAAGGCATTTATAAAATAAAGATTTTCTGACATTTTAAAAGGCTTTTAAAGGATTTCCTCCTTAATACAATGCTTCAGTCTATCCTATAGGACATTTTTCCCATATATCCTACAAAGAAAATATTTCAGTTTCTTTCCCCTGCACATTACATACATGTCCTTAATAAATAGGGAGATGCTTTCTGTAAATCGGCCCAAATCACGCTGTGATCCCATTCACATACCTCGAAATACGCGGTGTTTTCCTTGACGTGCTGCTCCACACACTGGCACAGCTGTAAGACCCAGCTCCATTGTGTCTGCATTGCCGCTCGATAGGCCTTGAAGATAAAAATCACAGCCATTGTAACTGGCTGAAGGGGAATGACATATACATACGACAAAGCTTTTAAAGGATTAGAAACTCTGCTATCGAAATAGGTGATGAGATCATTTTAACAGAGCAAGACCTGAAAATTAGGGTAGTGAAATGTCCCTCTAATACAAGAGCTCTCACTTGCACAAAGCCAGTCCTAAAAATCTAAATCTAAATTTAAATTAAATCTAAAATAAATATTTAAAAATGCACATACAAATAGATGGTTCTGTAGTTTTCACTTGTTTTTGTTTCTAAAACTAGGCCAGCAGTTCTTGGGGTCAGGGGGGTGACTTACATATTTGTTTTTGCCAGAGAGGTTTGGGAAGAGTGAACAAGAGAGAGGGCAATCCTTTATTTCTGTAATTCTGGAACTATAATTATTATAGTACTAGGAATTTTTATTACAAATATTTTCACTTAAATTTTGAATATAAAGTGAATCTCTTGTGAGAGCAAAAAGGTAACAGAACACCTACTTCATAAAGAAAACATAAAACACCCTTTCATATTTAAGATGCAATTCACAGACTTCCAGAAGAGGGCGATCTAGATACTTTAATGACTCTTAAGTAAGCCTGTCACGCTTCCCCTCCTGGAAAAAGTTATTTCTGCTGAGCTATGCTCAGGCAGGCTTTCTGAACGGAATATACAGTGTAGGAATGGAAATCTGGCAACATATCACAGTCATATTACCTGCACCCTCAAATTAAGCTACTTTGAGCAAATTGGCTGTAAAAGACATATCATTGTGAGTTGTTAGATTATTAGTTTATTTTTTCACATAACATATGAAGAAGTGTTGATAATTAACTAAATATTACCCATGTGCCCACAAGACATTGGATAGGCCAAAAGAATCATAAAGATGACTCAAGCTTAATTTTATCCCTCAAGAAATTTTTAATTAGATTAGCATTTCTACATAAAAGTAATCAGGTTCACATTCACATTATCCAATCCCATTAAAATTCTTAGCCTGTAATCATATTTCCTAACAGTTTCATCTCTACCTTGAAGAATACTCTATTTTTAGTTTAGTATCATACAAAAGTATATCCAAATCCTTCGTTATTCTAAAGAGCTTTCCCTAGTGCTCCCCACTACTCTTCTAGCTCTTCAACTGGCTCTTTAATTGGCATTTCATCTGCATGCAAGACTCTAATTTTTTTGTTTTTAATGTTTGTTTATTTATTTATTTTTGAGAGAAAGAGAGCACAAACAGGGAAAAAGGAGAGAGATAGAGGGAAGCACGGAATTTGAAGCAGGCTCTGAGCTGTCAGCATAGAGCCCAACGCGGAGCTCGAACCCACAAACTGTGAGATCATGACCTGAGCCGAAGTCAGACGCTTAACTGACTGAGCCACCCAGGTGCCCTAAGACTCCATTTTTCTATGAAGCAGGTCAAATATAACATTCCCGAAACTTCCTATTGAGGCCTAAAATTTCACTAATCTTTTGTTTTGTGGCAATTTCAGTGAACAAAGACTATCAGATTCCTCTCCTCACCTGTGAGAGTTCGAAGCATGTCACATTTTAAGCACAGCTCCATTTTTTCCCTCTGGCAATATACCGCATTTGTCCATGTTTGATGCATGTCTCTCTTATATAACACCCCTTTACTTTTAGAAAGTCACTAACTCTAACTAGTACATATTAGGACTAAAAAGTAAACACACTACCACTACTGCACGGGAAACCTGATAAATCCCACACCACTTCTCCATTTCTGGATGTGAAATGTGTGCACTATGCCATGTGGCTTTGACAGACTGTTGTTCCAATATACCTCACAAAACTAGATTGTGAATAAAATTGTTAAGTTAAATAATAATTGTAAATACTTCCTGGGAACATATGTAACCAGAGCTGTACTAAGTAGTAAGAGTACATTATTTGCCTCATCTTACTACAATGCTATGGGTTAGAGTATAGCCCCCATTTTGGATAGGTGGCTAAGTCTGGTTACATGGCTTGCACAATACCACAGTATGAGGGAGGAATAAAAAAAGAGCCTTCATATTTACTATAATACATCCCTTTAGCCATGGGAGTTGACAAAGGTACCTTATTCTAAGTGACAGGTGAGTAACACAGAAAAAGCAAGAGAGCTAAAGGCAAGAAGCACTATGATTTGTCAGAAAAATTATTTTTAAGTCACGTTGTATTAAAAGTTTGATAGTTTGTATTTCTGAATTTATCAGCAATAAAAGAATCTAAAGAGTGACTATCAAATGTCAATATTCGACCATGACCATTACGCTTCCTGACTTACCTCAATTGTCAGTCTGGCTGGGTGATTTTCCGAAAGTAGCTGCTCTGCTATCTCCTGAACTGATTTAATATTTTCTTCCTTTTGATCAAGTTCTCTCATTAATTCCTAATTTAACAAAGAATGAAGAAGTGAGGTTAGAAAAAGATCTACACCTGATATACAACCTTGGCATTCAATGACAAAGGCCATACTCACAGCATGGTAATCTTTTTTCCGAGCTATGTTGTTATTTCTTTCACTCCAGTCATAGGCAACTTCCTCCTCTTCTTTTTCATTCAACCAAATAAGTTCATTAGTTGCACGAGTTACAAAATTATGGAGTGTATCAAGGTGCCGTTCCTGATTCCTGGATGTATTCTTCGTAAGAAAAATCATTGTTAAGAATCATGTCTTTGCCAAATAGAGATAAGGGAAACAGAAAGTAAAAACAAAACAAAACAAAACAAAACAACACAACTTACCAGGAGTTTTGCATACTGACTCTCTAATCGGTGTAACTTTTCTGCATAAGTTAGTTTAAGAGGTGCCGTCATTTGGATCTATAACATGGGATAAAAAGACATCAAGCTTAGGGATCCTAAGGAATTCTGACTCATACTCACTGTATCTATTATTTTGTTATAGGCTCTTTATATAAAAAAAAAAAGAGCAAAGCAATAGCTAACTAAAATGAAATATATACAGATTTTAAATTCATATACCTCACTGATTTTAGCTTCTTTAAGGCTAGATTCAAATTCTTCAATAGCTCGGTGAACATTTTTATGATTCTCTAAATGGCTTTCAACACTTGGCAAATCTGATCCCCATTCAGTGCGGTCCAGCTGCACCTTTAAACAGAAAGATACTAGATTTAAAAAAAGAAACTAAGAGCAATAAAGACTAAAGACTAAAACTTTCAGGTAAACATTTTTTTACCTGCATCTCATCAACCCAATTCAAAAGATCTTGAACAAATTTCATGTTGATTTCCTCTTCTGTTAAATTCTGATCCAGCAAAGAAGACTTTAGAAGGGGCTTTCGGATCTGCATCAATTTCAGAGTTTGTAATGAATTGGCCTCTACTCCTGAACTGAAACTTGGAACTAATCCTCCTGATGGGAAACCAGGTGTATAAGCTGGAGTGACAGATGGAGTCAGACGGGAAGTCAGACCTGATGACAGGCCTGATGTCACACTAGAAGGGGTCAGGGAAGGCGTTAAACCCTGGGTCAGCCCTGAGTTCAGACTGGGGTTTAAGGTCTGTGCAAATCCTGAGTTTAAACTTTGAGTAATTCCCGATATCATGAGTTTTGTCTGTTCTGTCATCAGCATGCGCCCTTTGCTGTACACCGAGGAACATTCATTCCTTAAGGCCATAATTTCATCGCGGAGTTTTGCAACCCTGGAAAGAACATCAGAAGACATAAACTATAACGCAAAAGGCATTTTTCACAAAGTGTGAACTCTAATGCCAACTATGGACATTAGTCAGTTAACAGTAATGTATCAATTACTGGCTCATCAATTATAACAACAGAATCACACTAATTCAAGATATTACTAATTGGGAAAGGTGTGTATAAAGGGGCATAAGGAAACTCTGTATTTTCCAATCAATTTTTCTGTAAACCTGAACTGCTCCAAAAAATAGTCTATTTAAAAAAAAATCATGGGGCACCTGGGTGGCTCAGTCGGTTAAAAGTCTGACTTGCTTTTGGCTCAGGTCATGATCTCACAGTCTTCAGATTGAGCCCTGAGACAGGCTCCACGCTGGGTGTGGAACCTGCTTAAAAATCTCTCTCACTCTCTCCCTTTGCCCCTCTCCCCACTTGCACGTGCTCACTCTCTCTCTCTCAAAAAAAAAAAAAAAAAAGTCCTTATAATCATACTGACAAAATTTGGCATCACAATGTTTTTCACTGAATTTGTGCAATAAGCACTTTCCATATTATCACATAGTCTTTCTAGTGAACATAATTACTGCACTACAATGTCATCATTCTATTATTTGACATGTAGGATATTTCCAAATTTTGTTATTATAAAAGATTTCTGGCATGAACAAAAACTTTTTTCTTTATTTATTTATATATTTTCTATATTTAAAATTATTACAAATTCCTAGAAGTGAAATTACTGGGTCAAAGCATCATTTACAATTTTTGCTTAATATGTATCTCATATATATATATATATATATATATATATATATATTATATATAACATATACAGTCTATAACCTGAAAGGGTTCCATTCCCTACCCCTAAACCCACTTCTCAGAGACACAGAATTTTATACATTTTTTTTCAACATTTTGTTATAAATATTTTCATGATAGGATAAATCGATAACTTAAAAAATCAGTTATAAAGGATACTTTCTTATATTTTCCCTTTTTCAAATGTCATACAACTATTTTAACCGTAAGTATATTACTGCAGTATTCCATATTGTATGTGCTATAAAGTATTTTTCTATTACTTATCTTTGAAAAACAAATACCTATTTAACATCTCAAAATACATCTGAATTAAGGCAACACACATTTTCAACTGAAAAGAGCATAAGAAATGTATTTCATAAAACTGCCACATTCTGCATTCCCATCACAAGTGCCCATGAAGTGATTACACAAAAGGATAAGGTATGGGTATGTAGCAATCTTACCTCTGTACCAACTGATCTGCCTGGTAGTATTTTCCATCAATAAGAATCTGTACATCGATTACATGCTGGCGTAAAAGGTTCTCACATTCAAGTATATACCCGGCAATTTCTGCTTCATTCTGAAACTGTACTCCTGATTCTAATCTTTTAGAATCCTGTATTTTAAAAGAACTCAATATTAATTCTATGAAACAAGTTTCCAAACTAGCCTCAAATATGAAACTCAAAATACTGGAATGCAAAGCTACTTATTAGGTCTTCTCTGTTTTCCCTTTTGGTTCAAAAATATGCTTTCTCTTTGCTCACTCTTCCTCAAGAGAGCAAACAGTGATCACAATCTTTAACAAACTTTAAGTTTCAGTAGAAGACAATACCAAGAATCAAATAAGTGTTACACAAAAATTATATTTCATCCAAAGGTACAGACCCCTCCACCATAATCCCAATGGCTCCTAAAATTAACTTACAGACTGGAGAGCGTTTCGGGCAAGTATCAGTTTGTCTTCACAGATGACACTGTCCCTTTGAACTCGGTTGGCAATCTGCTGCAACATTTCCAACCTACAAGAAGGGACAAAATAAATTAAAGCCTTGCACTTTGAAGTACAGAGTTTACCGCCCCTGAAAAATAATTCCCCACCAAAAGCAAAACACAATCCTACAACGATGATTCCATACCTGTGTCCATCAAAGGATTCATTGCCGAAGCTAATGCAGGAGTTGATCAGAGTTGGACCACAATTAACCGAGAGAAAGTTTTCATTTGAATCAAGACTGGTTCGAGTGCTAGTAGTGTTACTAAACACAGAATCACTGCTACGGTAGCTGTAACTACTACTGTGCATTTTTGTTCCTGAAACGATGTTCTTTCTTTGACCATTAAAAGTAGACTAAAAAGTAGAAGGTCTGCTGAAAGCTCTACTTCTAACGGTGAAAACCACAGCTAAATGTTACAGCTTTAATAGCTCCTTAAATACGCTCCAACTTGCATATTCAACATACAGCAAATAATGTGCTGGTAACCATTCAAAAGAATCTCGCCTAAAGCCATGCGTTTGCTAGCTGAGGTTTGCCTTTTGTAGCCTGCATGAAAACTCTACAAGTATGGACAAGGCAGGCTCATCAGGGCGTCACTGAAAAATATTTGCCAAATATTTTCATCAAGAGTCATCCAGTTGCAGTCACCTAAAAAACAACTCAGGTGCCTCTCACTGAAGCCCAGGTAGAATTGTAAAGGTTATTCAGGCAATACCAATCACCAGCTTAAAAATACAAATATTCAATCACAGCCGGACTTTTGTAAAGGGCCAGGTCTGTCTCTCCTGGCTAAAAGCTGGTACTTATAAGCACATGTAAACAAGTGAGTTTGATGAGAAACAAAGTACATTTCCATTTTAACCTCTATGTCATTTGTTTATTAGATTAAATTAACTGGAAAATTATCCATTTGCCTTTTTTCACATGATGTGCTCTCAAGAACGTTACTTAATCTTACTACTGTTACTTTATATTTTTAAAAGCCAAAGCAGTATGGAAGCCTGGGTGGCTCAGTTATTAAACTTCAGACTTCGGCTCAGGTCACAATCTCACGGTTTGTGGGTTCGAACCCCGTGTCATGCTGACAGTGTGGAGCCTGCTTGGGATTCTCTCCCTCTCTGTCTCTCTGTGCCTCCCTGACTCATGCTTTCTCTCTCTCAAAATAAATGAATAAACTTTAAAAAAAAAGAAAAGAAAAAGAAAGAAAGAAAGACAGAAAGAAAGCACGAAAGAAAGAAAGAAATAATGCCAAAGCACTAAAGTAGAAAAATATCAATGCAATGCTTGCAAATTCAACTTGTCTGTGCTTGTTTTTCCTTTCTATAGGTTACTACATGGCAAAAGAACATTGGTTACTTCTCATTTACCTTTTACACACTCTCACTGCACATGGTTATTACTTGCAGTTAATAGTTAATGCCAAAAAACTTGCATCAAGAAAAATGAAGGCGTTTATCCAACCAAGCTCCTAGAGTATTTTCATATACCCAACACTACAAAGCAAAACTGTTGTTTCTCCTCTCTAAAGGTAGCTATTTTTCTTTTCAGATGGCAAGAAAGGGGAAATTTGAGAGTATCATATCAAATATAGTTAGTAAGCAGAAAAGCTTGAAATAATAACAGCAGCATTAGCATTTATTAAGCAATTATTATGTGCCAGGAAATTAACTGATCATTTCATATGCATGACCTCATCACATACTTATAAGCACCAAATGTGGTAGGTACTATTACATCCTGTTTACAAATAAGGAAACTGAGGCTTAGAGAGGTTAATGAACTTGTCTAAGATTACACAGCTTGCAAGTTAAGCTAAAAATCTAATCCAGGATTGACTAGCTCCTGGACCTTGAACTCAACCACTGCATTAAAATCCGGTTACTATTCTGACAACTAAAAATCTACTCCATTATCCTTTCTGAGACATACTTTTCCATTACTTCTGATGATTAGTTTAGTGTATAATTTTAATCACCCACAATTATCTCCTCCATAAAAGGTTCACCCTGGGTATTTCAAGCTTATTTTGGATCTAGATCCAGTTATGCAGATAGAATATTATACTTTAACAGAAGTGTAATCAGTATTTTCATAAATGACTGACACGTTAGCCTTGCTCTCATATCTTCAAGGCATTATTCTTTCCTATTTCAACAACATGGGAGTCATGTGTGGAACACAAAGAACTTGAGTACACTAGGCGCTCCCTGTGTCCCAGGCAATGCATTAAGCACTGGCAACACAAAAGACAGCAAAACCAAGTCTGTCTCCACATTCCTGGGGCTCATAACTGTGAACAGGCAGCCCTGACTCAAACGATCACAGAAATAAATATAAAATTACAACTGTGATATGAAAGAACAATACATGTAAATATGAGAGTTATAACCAAGACATCTGAACCAGCGTGGGAGACCACAGGAAGTTTCGTGAGGAAGTAACACTGGAGCCGGGATCTGAGATTGATCAGGAGTGAAGAGAGACATGGAGGATGAAAGAGACTTCCCTGCCAAAGGAACAGATGGTGCAAAGATCCTGTGTATGGAGGAGGGCGGGACTTGGCACATCAAGGCTCCTGAGAGGCAGCCAGTGTGGCCACAGGGTAGGGAGCAAGAAGGGTGTGGAGTGAGAAGGCCAGAGAGGTGCACCGGACCACACAGGCCTATACTGTGAGGGTCAGCCCCTACGGAGCTCCCTTCCCCAATGCCATACATAGGACAGGCTGTGAGGGAAGTACTATGATGGAGGCAAATCCACTCAACAAATATCTCCTAAGGACTAAGCAGTGCTTTCCCAGGCACTGGGAGAGAGAGAATGGGAGAGAGAGAATGATAAAGAGTCAGTGATGATTTCATGGAATAACTGCGTTTGTGGGAGTAGGAATTTGAACCAGCATATCCTGAGTGTTCTCTAGAGGCCACTTCGCTGCCCTTTAAATGGAGACAGACTCGAGTCTGGCTTCCATTGCCCCACGGAAGGATGGCCTTGGCAAAATTATAATAAAAAACGAAGTAAATTAACTGTTGACCTGCATGGGTCCAGGCCCTGATGACTTAAATATATGGGAAATGCCCACAGGTAATTTAGATTATTAGAGGAGACTTCACACACCAACCCAGCCTAGCATGTCCTATTTGAACATTACTTAACTGATTTACTCTTCACATCTCTTGAATGAGTTTCTGGATAAGAAAATGGGAGAATCAGAAAGACTAAGTGACTTATCCAAGGTCATGCAGCAAAGGAAATGAAAAATATAAATGTTGGTCCTAGGCCTGTATGGCTCCAAAACTTAAGTTCTTCCTATGAGAACAAAGAGACACCTCCCCGTGCCCAACTTGATACCCATGGCAGAAAACATCCCCAGGCCTACCTTTCTACTTCTGGTCGAAGTGCCTTCTCTCTCTCGAGCATGGCAATAATGAGTTTCCCCCACTCTTTTTCTATGTCATTTGGATGATAACCTTGAAGTAGTTTGATGCGTCCAAATTCTATCCAAATCTTGAGAAAACAAAAAAATGTAGTATGAAGCAAGGATGAAAAAAAAAAAAAAAAAAAAAAAAAAAAGATTTATGCTTGACAATACAAAGGAAATTCCTACTTACCTCTAATAATTTATATAGGCGTTTAATTTTTGATTTTTCTGTCTCCTTTGGTGGAATTTCTGTTTCTTTAAACTGTAAATACTGATTATAAAGTGCCTAGAATGAAAGGGAAAATAAATGAAGGCCCAAACTTCAAAGACCTATTTTCATTACCACACAGTGTACCACTTCAAATCTCACTTACTATGCTATATGCATTCAGTGAAATTGCTTTATAAAACTGACACTCAAGGACAATACTGATTCCCAGCTAGTTGGTGACTAGGTTGCAGAACGCAAGATTTGACAAGGGTGTAATTACTGATGTGCGTCGTGATTTAACATGTGCCATGCAGGGATCTGGATAATAATAAGCCATGGCAGAGTTTAATATGGTTCTAACTAAAAATCTCTCATCATACAAACAAGAAAACATATCTTTTAAAAGAGTCACTTTCCAAATGCTGCCCTTTAGCTTTCGGTTTTTAGAAAAATAATCTGATGCAATTCCCAAAAGGAAAAAAAATGTTCTCTTCTGTATTATGGATCTATCCTTGAAAACAGAATTCTTATCATATAGATAGGGCTAAATCTTGATTCCAGTGTCCTAGTAAAATGACCCCATGCTCCATTATAGTACTTTAACTTGTTGGCCAAGTTAAACAGATCTTTTAATAAACAAACATAGATGTTATTTGTTGCAGCTATTATTATAGAAGTTTCAACTACATAATTCAATTATCTACTTTGTAGATACTAATTTGAAAATATCTTAAATATAATATTAAAAAGGACCTTCATAAAAATTATATAGATAAAACATATCCACATTAATAAGTATATACAAATTATTTCATTTTCATTCATGTTGTTTTTCTAAAAAAATTCCGTATAAATCTTCAGGCAGGATTTCTGAAGGATTCCATTCAACGTTTTACTGGTTAATGAAATTACTGGTATTTCCCCATGATGTTTTCGTCTATGTATCATGTGCTGTCCTAGGCACCAGCAAATAATCTGTGTAGCCACTCAAATTTCTTCCAAAACCTTAAGAATTTGCATTAATCAGAAGCCAATACAAATTTACCCAAGTGTCTGGACAATAGGAACCCACTTGGAAATAAGCTGAACCTCAAATCTGCAAATTGCTTTGAACTCAAAATGCAATGTTTCAGGACACCCACTAGAAAATAAGCTCGGGATGCCATTATGTTATGTGCTAACCACCATTCCTGGTAGATGTGGTGAAAGAAGGGGGACATCTTTCTGGCCCTGAGAAGTTTTGCATCCACAAAGGGAGACATCACACAAACAACTTCAGGACACTTAAAAAGCATCATATCAACACATGCCAAGTAACTTCATGCCAAGGACAAACTCCCCATGGCAATGTGAATAAAAACTGTTCCACAGATGTTCTGTACGGATGCATGAACACGATGAATAATTTTAACAGGACCCACCCTGGGTTATTACAGTTTTTGCAATTCCAGTTTGATCAAAAAACAAAGCCTATAATTCAAGGAATTAAGACTTTATTGTTAATATTCACGTTATCCGTTTCTTAAAATAAAGCAGATTACTTTGTTATTACAAATCCAAATATACAAAATGAGATGATACTCATCAGTAATTTTACATATCTATAATTCTTTTATATTTCTAGGGTGTCTTTGCCTCAAAGAGTTGGACCTGTTTTTAGGTAGCAGCAAATGTCTTACAAAATGGAAGTCAGGTATGTGTTTCTCATTTCATGGTGAAATAGAGTATGTGCTTCTTGCTTTACAAAAAGAAACCTCTACAGGAGTTTTTAACAGGGTTTAACCACAGGCACAATCCCAACCATGGTTAAACTTGTACCAGCTTCCCAGAGCCCTTCCTGCCTGAGCCATATGGTGGGTTCCAAGCATTCCCCATGCACCAAAAGCAATTTGGCAATGTCAGTTCCAGGGTCTCTCAAATTATATCTTTTAACTCCCAACAATTCAAAGCTAAGGGACTATAAATTTCTTTAAGGTGTTATTGCTATTATGTTTTCATTATTAACGTTTACCTCCATTTTCTTTGAGTAATGGGAGATGAATAAATTTAAAAACTGCCTATTTATTAGTGGCTTGCCAAGGGAAATTTTTCTTGAACTTCTGAAATTATGGAACTATTATAACATTATTTAAAAGTTTAATAATCAAGCCCAATCCTTTGTAACTTCTACAGTGACACAGACCTTGAGTTCTACGGGATTATTAGGAAATGTTCTCTCAGACATTGTGGTCACATGGTGTCTAATCCACTGAATGAGGTAGTTCACCATATTCTGGTATTCGATCCACTTGACTTCAACATCCTGGAACAATAAAATGACATACAAGATCCATGTCTGCAAATAATAACATTCATCTCTAACACAATTTAGTCAAAGGTCATTCTGTGAATGTATATGTCCTTAAGCTGGTCAGTCAGAACCAGCTCATTGTTTTCTCACTTTTCACACAGCCCCACATAAAGAGATGTGAAAACATGCCACCAACATCTGACAACAAAGACTGACCTAATGAGTGTCACTTCTGATCCAGAGATGGTGGCTGCCTGGGGCAATATGTTAAGATGGCTTCTGAGGCTGCATCCAAATGCAGCAGGAAGAAACACTGTGATCATTTTGGGGTTTTCCAGGCACCCACAATGAGGGAGTAAGAGCGTGCACAAGCCAAGTTAGCTGCTATGTCCTCCAACCCTTCTAGATCTAAATCCACTGTATACCTGAACTCAATGGTCTATAGAGTATGCAGGAAAGCAGACAGGAATAAAAATTATAGAAAATGTATGTGGTAGGATTACTCATTAAGCAAACCTTTTATAAAAATGGAAAGAAACTGGAAGGCTGTCACCTGCTCTGTTGAATTAAAAGTATTTGACAAGTGCTTATTACATTCAAAGCATTATACTATGTGTTGTAATAAGAATTTAATACTTTAAAACATAATACCTTTTATCAAAGAGTTACTGTCTAGATAGGGAGGCAGGAGAGTCATAACATAAACAGTTAAGCAAAATGAAAAGCAGTAGTTAATTAAGTGATGAAATAATTGAAATAGGTAGTATATGATAAAGGCTGAGATAAGAATCAGGTCATTATACATGTGCCTCAAAACAATCACCAAGGTATTCTTGGGAGAGAAGTCCTTGAGCAGTTCTGCAACAACCAGTAAGTGTTGGGGGAAGGGGGGAGGAAGAGATAAAAGATAGGGAGCCCCAAGTGAGTAGGACTCTGAACTAGAAATGCCCTGGCTACCAGCAAACAGCCTGTGTTGAAACACTGTAGCTAAAAAAGGAGGTACGCAGAATTTTCAATGTCAGAGTATCTAGGCTGGACTTCACCTAACAAGCTATATGTAATCACTGAACGTTTTCAAGCCAAAGACATCAGGTTTTAGGAAGATCAATCTGGTGACCGTGTGCAGTGCTGATGGGAAGAGAAATAAAACAGAGGCAGAAAAGTGTAGAAAAGCTGTCATCCTAGTAAGGAGTACGAGGCAGGAACGGGGTGAAGGCAGGGAGAAGATAAGGCAAGGAATGGCCACGAGAAACATTCTCAAGCAACGCTCAACACTCAACTGTTGGCTGACATCACAGTAAAGGATGAGCAGGAGAGCAAGTTACTCAGGGATCAGAAGACGATACACCTCTGAGAGAAAGAACAGGGAGAAGAGAATGGAAGTAAGTCCAGAAACAAAAGCACACAGAGGTGAAAAAGATGAGCTCCAAAATCTTCTAAGTAAATTAGGAATAAAGATATCTGCAAGGGAAAGGGTGAGAAGTCCAGGGTGAAGGGGCTCATCCTCTAACGCACAACTGATGGTTTCCCATTCTCTTCCAGAAATGCTTCCATCTGTGTTCGTATGACCACTACAAAATGCACCGTTGAACTGAATTACACAAATGTTTGGGAAACTGGACAAATGAGGAGCCCAAAGCTCTCTGTACCACACTTCACTCTGCTTATGAAGTAGCTTGTTAATTTGGCAAAATCAAATAACCTTCCTCTAGATAATCACCTTTAAATCTGAAAAACAATTCCTAGCCAACTTATTTCATGAGATTATGAGAATTAGTAACATTGAAAGTGATCTCAGGGGTGAGATATTCTGCAGATACAGAAGGACATCAAACAGAGCAAATAGAAAACAGCAGCAAGTTAAAAAGGAAAAACTCCAAAATTCGGTGCTTTAGAGCTTTTAATTATAAAATTATATGTAACTCTAAACAGCTTACTTTATGACACAGAACAAATTTTTTTGAGTTATACTTTAATCATAATGGTAGAATAGTGTCATCAAAATGCAAACAGTACTGGTTCATTAAATAGCATCTTAACTCAAATTCTTTAAAGAATATTTCACATTTAAATACTGTAAAAAGCTCTATCAAAGAATTCAGTTAACTGGTCATTAATTGGTCATTACTGAATCCGCAGCTTCTAGTAGGGAAAAATCAATACTCACATTTGCACCAATGCCTTCGCCACCTTCAGGGACTTTGGGAAATGCATCATAGAGAGATGACACATAAGTTATTACTGATTTTTCATCAGGTGAGGAGACATCAACATCTAAAAGCAGCCACATAAATTATTTCAAAATGTTGACAGATTACTTCTGACCAGACTTTCATGCCAGTCTACATCTAGTCAGAACAACTCACCTTCAGGATCCAGAAGTCTTATAACTCCAATTTTTTCTGCTACATAAAAAGCGTGCTCTAAATTTGCAAGGTTGCTTTGAACAGCAACAGTATTCATGTCTATCAGGTCCGGCCTAGGAAAAAATTCACTGCAATCAGTTAAGTTTTCTCACGTGCTAATTCAACATTACACGAACCTGTTTATCTATTTACATACCATCTCTGCAAATACTAATACTAAGCCTATGTTGAAATACAGAGATTTTCATCAAATATTTAACAATGCTTACTTTTCTCAGAAACTTTTGTGTGCTGGGGTGCCTGGATGGCTCAGTCAATTGAGGGTCCAACTCCTGGGCCATGATCTCACGGTTCTTGAGTTTAAGCCCCACATCAGGCTCTGAGTTGGCAGTACAGAGCCTGCTTGGGATTCTCTCTGTCTGCCCCTCCCCCGCTTGCTTGTGTACTCTCTCAAAATAAATAAATAAGCTTAAAAAAAAAGATTCTCTCTCTCTGCCCCTCCCCCCGCATGTGCTTTTTCTCTCTCTCAATAAAAAAAAGAAAACTTTTGTGTGCCAAAACCAAGTGTAGCAAGGAAATTATAAAAAGTTGGTAACTTTCAACAAAATCTACAAATTCCTCATAATCATAAACTCTACTATTCCAACAGCATCCTTCCAATCCAACTAGCATCCTCTCAGTTTCTCCCCAAACACAAAGGTTTATGATGAATTCAATGCTGCTTCCTTGGCACCCACCGCCCAGTGGACAGGATGCCATGTGCTGTGATTGCTGTCGACTCATCTTTGCGAGCACTATCATCCTTTATGAAGCCTTCACTCATCTTCCCAACCTTCATTTTTCTCTCTGCTGCCTGAACTCTTTACACACTCCTGGGCCTGTGCTTGTCACTTTGGCCCTCAGAATAATCATACGCTTCCCTGCCCTATTAATTCACTATTTAATGTGCATGCACATCTTGCTTCTCACAACCAGCTAACTCTAAGTCAGCAAGAACCATGTATTAATAAACTTTTGTATTTTATCCTTCTGCTGAGACAAAGAATGACAAAGAATTAGCAGACAACAAATATCTAGCAGTAAGTTGGTAAGTAGGTTGGCTAATTAGTAATTTGAATCATAAATGAAAGACTAAAATAAGCACTAGTTTACATCTTCACAAGCATCTATGTGCATGCCCGTGTACATGCACACAGGTGCAAGCATGCACGCACGCGCGCGCGCACACACACACACACACACACACACTCATACACCAGACTTCAACCCTTTCTATTTTGTGAGACTTGCATGTTTTACTAAACCACAGGGATACTTTAAAGCTATCTCTGTCTATATACAAGACAGGAAAAGGGAAAGACTTCCCAAATACTCCTTGCATAGACAGCGGCAAAATGTGGTAGTTGGAAACTTAACACAAGGCCAAAAGCCAGTCAGGAAATGTTCATCTCAAAAGCAAAGCATTAAAAGAATGCAAAAACAAATGTGGAAACAGTAAAGCTCAAAAAGAGTGGTACCCACCCTCAAAATCACTAAGAACCCACTCTTATCAAGTTCTAAGGCTGGCTCTTAACAATGTCCCACAGATATTCTGGTTTGCTCAGAATAGTCATCTGGGAACTGCAGAATGAGTGGGAGGGCTCAGAGGTCATGGAGAAGGACTGAAATGCAAATTATTTTGAATACTACTTGGAAAGCTGTTTACATGAAAAACTCTTAGGAAGGTAAACAACAATTTGCAGTCTTCTTTTTATCTGATAAGAAAGCAGACCTCAAAGAAATCTACTTACAGTTTTACAGAACTTTCAAAGTGTTCAGAACCTTGAAATGTAGCCGCCATGACCTACCTACCTATTTCCCGGGAAATTATTAGCAAATTTGTTAATGTTTTTCATATGCACCAACATGATTACTTAAAAGTGATCCTACATTTATTATAGGAACAATAAATCCACTGACAACAATAGAGGTAAGTTACATACCTCTAAAAATAATATTTTTTACTCCCAAAGAAGTATTTTTGAAGAATCTGCCAACTTCAAGATTACTAAACAGGTGAATTTAGGTCTAGACAAAAACAAATATCTAAAGTTCAAAAAACTGTTTTGCTTCCATAAAGTTCACACATTTTGAAGAAATAAAAACCAGCCTTTCTGGGTTTGCCAAATCTCCCAACAAGAAAGGGCATGTTGTTATACGAACCCTGCCATTAGCAAGAAAGTAAACAGTGAGTAATCCCAGAGGGAATGAATAAAGTCATTGAAGAACCAAGTTTTTGACTAAGAGAATAAAACATAAAACTTCCTTCAGAATGACATAGTCATTTCAGCACAAAGGCAGCTGTATAATACACTGAGTTGAGATAAGTCACCTCTTTTATCATGATATTTAACACTTTAATGGAACAAAAAACGAAGTGACATTCCTTTATTAAAAGACTGCAGTAGACAAAATAAAAAAAAAAAATTGTAAAACCACTATGAGAAACGAACAGCCTGAACGTTTTCAAAATCCTATCCCTCTCCAAACTCATCTCCTAACCATTCAGTCATTTTCAGTCTTCTACTCTGCCTTTCCTCTAACTGTCTGGAGCTTCCAGAAGAGGCTTGTGTTGTGACCTATCTTTCTTCTTCTTTACAGGCTCACTGGGATCATATAACCTTTTAAAACTTTAGCTATTTTCCACCTACAGGTTTGTATTTTCATTCCAAAGGTTTCATTCCAGCTTAAGATCTCCTTTTTGTGGAACTTTAATAGGAAATTTCGTTCCCATCTTAGGTTTGACTAACCGAAGTCTACACTACATTGTAAACAGGTACAAGGCAACAACCATGTTCCTATATTGCATTAATTTTTCTAGTTTCCCTATTTTCTTCAAACCTTTCAAAATTGTATAATGTAATACTCTGCCACTGAAAGTAACATATGTTAGTCTTTTATGGGAAAAGGGCCATCCTAACTCTTAACTTGTGTCATTATTCTGGAATAATATAATCTTTTCGGAATGACTCAATGTTCACAGATAGCACTTTTAAAAAACATACATTTTTATCCTACTTTTTTTTCCATAAATGATTAAAAACAGCTTACAAAGAAAAACACAAGAAGATACCACAAAGTAGGGGCACCTGGGTGGGTCAGTTGGTTAAATGTCCAACTCAGGTCACCATCTCATGGTTCATGAGTTCTCAGCCCAGCACTGGGCTCTCTGCTGTCAGCACTGAGCCTGCTCTGGATCCTCTGTCCCCCTCTCTTTGCCCCTCCCCCACTCATGTGCTCTGTCTCTCAAAAATAAACAAACATAAAACAAATTTAAAAAAAAGAAGATACCACAAATTATATAGTGTGAGTATAAAATCAAGATAAGACCATAAGATGAAACTGAAAGCAAAGCCAAAAGTGCAAAGCACTTGTACGCATGCTTAGTGCCCTTAATTTGTTTAAAAACATAGGACCAAAAGGTCTCAAAGTGGCTACTGCCATAATACAAAATAATTTTGGATAAAAGTAATGTTTATCTTTCATATAACACCCATGTTAAAAGAGCATTCTCTCTAAACAAAAAAATTATACAATAGGCTATACACATACATACACACACACACACACACACACACACACACACATACACGCATACAAAACTGCAGGCATATATACATGTATATGGGCATTTTTATTTATGTTTATATTTATATACACATATACACACACATATACATACACACACACACACAACACACATATATAGACAGACATATATTTTATATATGTTACCACCCACATTAATAGATAGCCAAACTAACATAACATTAAAACTATGTAAGGTGTTTTTTGGTACAGACACCCCAAAGTAACTTTTCAGTCCTCAAATTCTTTATTATTATATTAGCTCACATGAGAATTAGATAGGATTCTGAGAGAAAATTTGACTTATGCAGTATTACAAATGGCTAAAGATTAGCACAAGACACTACCTAAGACTTCCACATTACATCATGCCAAACACTGAAATGCTCAACTACAAGGAACATGAAACCAAGTCAGAATACCTAGACTTACAAACGGCCATTGGAACATCCTTGAAGGGACACTGATAAAAGTTAGCTAAGAGAAGAGAGCATTAGTGCAGACACAAGATTAACAAATTCCGAACCAAAAGTATGACAATGGCTGCAAGGATAGATCTAACATTAGTAGTCAGAATCCAAATCAAGATGTTTTTTCAAAGTATGCAAAATTTTTTTAAATTCATAGGGTTTACTGGGTTGTGTTGGCTCTCAATTGGCATTCAATCACTATTTACTGTGCGGGTATAGATGTAAGTTTTGGCTATCCAGGATCTGAACCCTCTTGAGAAATTTTCCCTTTTAGGAATCACGACAGAAAGAGAAACGAGCAGAGTCCATTTCTCAAAGCAAAAACATATCGGGTTTTTGTCTCTTTCCTTTGCTCAACAAATGTCCACTGCATACCTCACCCCCATACATGACACGACCTGATCAACTCAGATTCTTCCTGTAAGTCTTGCTTTTCTACATTCCCAGATGCTGTCTACTATCCTCATGTGTGTATTTGCCACAATTCATTCTAACTCTGCACTTGCCTCTCACAATGGACAGCAGGCTGCCTGAAGGCAGACCTTGTTTTAGCCATGTTTGTACCTTCAATATCTAGCATGATGCTCGGCACACGAATATTTGAAAAATGAATAAATTATAAAGAAATGAATAGCTTTGAGGACTGGAAGGTACTATTTGGCACCTGGTTCAAATTCCTGATTCCTAGGTTTGTTCCTTTTCTTTTTGTTAATTTCTACAGCTAAAGCTACCATCGATAGCTTCCAATCAGGATTTCACACCCTTATCAAAATCCACATGGGACAGAACACAATGCCATTAACTTCTCCATGAACTAAACAAACACACATCTTAAGGTTTCCTAAAGGCTTTCTCTGCTAAAAACAATCTGAAAACAGGCATGCAGTGAAAACAACAAGCAAGGGATAAATTACAAAGTTTCAAGAAGTATAATTATCACTCTGAATTTACAGATGAAACAATTTAAGCTTTAAGAGATTAAGTAATTTGAAGAATGCAAGCTGACAAGGGCAGTCAGGATTTGAACCCAGGTGTATCTCTCTACAAAGTCTGAGCAACGTGCTACGCTGTGCTGGCATTATAAACTGAAATCTAATTAAATCGTAACATCCGATATGAAGCTGAAAAATCAAGATAAAGGAAACAGAGAAGAATTTATGCTTCTGCTGGTGGGGAAAGTGATAATGATGATGGTAATACAAGAAACACAAGAGAGTGTGTCTGTGCATGCTGGCATATCCAGAAAAATAAACTGTATGAAATAAGATGTAATTCCAGACTGTCACCCAAACAGTACTCATCAATATATACTGTAACAATGTTTTCCACACTTGGAATGGTGCTAGGCCCTACTCTAGACTGACAGAATATAGAGAAAGGCCTGGTTATCTGTATTTTAACAAGGTTCTCCCCTTCCCCCAGGGTGATTCTTATCAGGCAAGTCTGGGAACTAAATCATTTTAAAATCCTTCTTGCCTCTAATACATTTCTCATTTTCTTTCAAAATCATCCATATTCTGCACTGGCAAAAAAAAAAAAAATCCATAACACTATCAGATAATTATGTAACAAGACAAACACAAAGCTGACACAAACACAAACATGCCTACTGCCTTAGACTCTCAGTAGGAGACAGCAAGCCTTTTCCCTCTTTTCCAGTGCTGATTTTTATTGCTTAAATCAAGAGGAAAAGAACACGTTTAGGATTGGAGGGGATGGGGCGGAGTCACATTTCATATTGGCCCAACTCTGGAATAGACTGTAAAACAAGGTAGCTGACGAAGACAGCATTTGGTGACAGACTGTTTCATTGAAATAAAAACCACTTATATAAACTTCGTGATAGGAGATATCAGATCATGTGAAAGGACACTGAGCAATAATTTTCTTTCTCACACAAAAAAACAAAAAGTAGAATGGTTATTGCCAGCGTTTGGGGGGTGGGAGAAGAGTTCTGGAGATGGATGGCGGTGATGGTTTAGCAACAGTGTATTAACATACCAAATGGTAAATGTTACGTATATTTTACCACAGTTTTTCAAACTTTAAAAAAAATTTAAAAGACCATTTTTACATATTTGAGCGAAAAGGCTCTACCGAGATAGAAAGAAGTAACAGGGCTGTGACTCAGGTGTCCTGTGACTTAGTCCTAACTTGTTCTCTGACTGTGAACATGCATCCAGAAACCCGTGTCTCAGGTTTTTCATTTCTCCTACAAAAAAATGAAAATCAAGGATTACAGAAAATCAGGAACTATAAGAATCGTCTGGAATTCCAGGGAATGTCTTGAGATTTGTGTGGCAGTGGAAGAAAGCCATTTTAGGTCTGAAGAAGCCAACTGATTTGTCCAAGGTCTCAAGAGAAGATTCATGTGAAAGTACCTGTGAAACTAAATATAAACCACTATATGCACGGGTTATTAAAAAGCATCCACTGGCATGTAACCAATGTAATGAAAATGTCACAGAACACTAATTCTAAATAATTCTTCCTAGTCAACAAACTAGAAAGTTCATTCATTCACTCATCATTTAATAAGCACCTACTATGTGCTGGGCAAAGAGGCACTAAGAATACAGGCACTGGGCATACGGAGAGCTCAGAGCTCTAAAGGGAGTTTAGGGGTAAACCAGGAGAAAACCTGGTTGGAAAGAACACCCTGAGCACCAAGGCAGAGGGGGAAAAGCCTGCACATGTTCAGGCCTGGAGGCCACGTGAGAACAAGGAGACCACTGCCTGGGATGGGAGCCAACATCAGGAGGACACATGGTGAGAGATGACTGGAAGGACGCAGGGGCAGAGATAATGCAGAATCTCATGAACTTTTTTTTTTATGTTTATTTTTGAGAGAGAACATGTGCACACACGTGTGCACAGGGAAGGGGCAGAGAGAGAGGGAAGAAGAGGATCCAAGGCAGGCTCTGAGGTGTCAGCACAGAGCCCAATGCCGGGCTTGAACTCATGAGCCATGAGACCATGACCTGAGCTGAAGTCAGACGCTTAACTGACTGAGCCACCCAGAGGCCCCAAATCTCATGAACTTCTTAAAGGATTTTGAATATTTTTCTAAGAACTAATGCACTGAAATGCGTTAAGGAGGTGACAGGACTAAATGATCAGATCTGAGGTTAGATGCAGAAGAAATCCCAAGTGTTGAAAGTATCCCCACAGAAGCCAGTAGGGAACCATAGTGACTGCAAAAGAATGTGGCAGCAGTGGAGAGAAGCAGACAGGGCAGGAGATATTTCGAAGGTTAAATCCACAGAACTTAGGGGTGTGGGCATGGATGGGAGTCAACACAGAGAGAAAAGAAAGTCAACAGGCAACCCCCCAAAAACTCCCAACATGTACTGGCCTTGTGGCTGAGTCTACAAATAGATCTGAGCAGGAAGAGCCCAAGAAACAGGAGGAAAACCAGGGCAGTGTGGAGCCATAAAAACCAAAGAAAAAAGACTAGTATTTCAAGAAGAAAAGAATGGTCAGTAGGGTCAAATACAGAGGAGAAAAATGAGGCCTGAAAACGACCCATTGGATTTAGCCACATGGAAGTCATTCTTGACCCTAGAAGAGTTTTGGTGGATTATGGGGCCAGAGGCCAGAAGAAGTGAGGTGAGGAATAAATATGGAGTAAAGAAATGTAAATGGAGGGTACAGACAATTCTTTTGACAAGTCTGGCCTTTAAGGAAAGGAATGATGTGAGGCAGTAGACGGGGAAAAAAGCATGGAGTTAAGAGAGGAATTTTTTTTTGTTGTTTTATTAGCCAAGAGGCTTCAGCGTGCTTAAAATTCAAGGAGAAAGATCTGTTGAGGGAGAAAGGTTTAGTGTAATGAGAACGAAGTTTTCTGAGGCAATGGTAGAGATGGGATCCAGAGCACAGGAGGAGGGATACAGGCCTTGGAGAGGTGGAGGAGGAATTCGTCTGTCAAACAGGAGCAAAGATGGGCTGGGATGGATGCAAACGAAGTCAGGTCTGTATCTTTGGTAGCAAAGAGAAAGACATTTCACTTGCTGGTGTCAGTATTCTCTGAGAGCAGGAGTGCAGATCATCAGCTGATAGTAAGGGGAGAAAAGGCAGTATGAGTGAGAGAAGGTGTGAATTAACACAGATAGGAAAAGACTGCTGATCAGAACCAGTTGAAGCTGGTAAGCATGAAGTCACAGTGAAACTGATCATCTGCATATGACTTTTCCTGTACGTTTCACTGCTTGAGTACATGCACAGACAAAGCAGGTAGCTGGGCGCGCACAGGCTCAGGCTTTGCTGGAAAACTAGTATGTACTCAGCAGCATGCAAGGAATTGAAAGGAAATTATGTGGAAATAAAAAAAAAAAAACCAAAACCTCCATTTACCTAGAAATTAGTCTTAAAACAATGTCTGTACTCCAGAACACAACGCACCTACTCACACACAGATGCATGAAGCCACATATGTTACTCAACATTTGTTCTCTGATAGATCACACAATAACAATATGTATTCAATATGCCTCACTTATCCTATGGCAGTTCAGCAGTTACCATAACAAATTCCCGTAGATGACTGTTTGGATTAAATCATGTTCAGGCTTAGCATGTTTTTACTGTTCTTATTGGTACAAAAAGTATCTCCCCTCAGCCCCCTCCCCTCAGCGGAAAAAAAAAAAAAAAAGGACAGCAAATAAAGATGAACATGCAAGAGACCCACCCATATTTTTGTAAATGGGTGTATATATTCCTTTATGCTCCTATTTGGCCATGTATTGTAGAAGGAAACAAAGCCATGAAGGTAATTTTCCCTTTCTCAGAACTAGATGCCTCAATTTATTTCAAATTTTCTTCCTATTTTTTTCTATAAAGTAACTTTCTACCAACAAGACAGAAAGCAAAGTATGAAAAATGCTATGATTTACAGCGAGTTTTGTTAGTACTTCAAGATTGGAACCTACCAATGGAAATTAAAAGATACCTAAGGAGTTACAAGTCTCAATTCACAAAGAACAATTAACCCCGTAACAGCCTCATACACTTTAACAAACACAGAGAATGGTATTGATTTTGATAGAGACCTAATTCTTTCAATACCTATATTTTAGTGAACTTAAGTAAATCTTACTCTCTAGGGGATAAATATGCCTCCAAAAGAGGGATAAACTTACTTTTTAGTCTGATAGAAAATATTAAACCGCTTCATATCACAAAATAACATAGGAACAGGAATCTGAAAATGAGTCAAAATAAAGACATATTGCAACAAAACAGACGGACCTATCAAAGAAAAATAGATGGATAGAAGATATGTCAGCTACTCTTGCAACATAAGAGAAATCTTAGTGTTAGAGAAAGGTAAGAAAATGCCGAAGGGAGCCAGGACGAAGGAAGCATATGTCAAGTTTCAAAGTAAGGGGAGTATTTCAGCAAAGCCCAGCTTCTCTTGTGCTTTACGGTCACGTGCCCTGTTATTAGTGGGTGGGCAGCAGGAAGGGAAGGAATCTGATGTTTATTACATACTTCCCAAACCTCTGGCATTGTGGCCCACATTCTCTTGTATGTTACCTCAAGACCACCCCCACTGCTGGCATTCTAACGTCTTAAATGATCACATCACTCTCCAATTTGCCAACTTACTTGGTCATTTTCCCCTAAACTCTCAACACATACATGTTTAGACTAATAGCTTGCACACCAGAGGGAAACATAAGCCTGCAATTTCAGCTCTGGCACATACCTTAAAAGCTGAAAAAAAAATTGTATGAATAAAAGGGTAAATTAAAAAAGAAGAGAGGGCACCTGGCTGGCTCAGTCAGTAGAGTGTCTGACTCTTGATTTCAGCTCAGGTCATGATCTCATTCATGGTTCACGAGTTCGAGCCTTGTGTCAGGCTCTGCACTGCTGGGATTCTCTCTCCCTCTCTCTCTGTCCCACACCCACCTGTGCACACTTGCATGCTCACGTTCTCTCTCAAAATGAATAAACAAACTTAAAAGAAGAATAGAAAAAAATGAATGGGGTTTAATATCTGCTAGGATGTCATTAACAAATAATTGAATGTTCCTTTCTTAAAGGCATCATGGAGGGGAAACAGTACAGAAGGGTATTTCAGTGCAACTCTTCTAGCAGACAATTCAGATATAGGTCTTAAAACTTTAAATGCATTACCCTTCGACCTAGAAATTCTACTTCTAGGAACTTGTCAAACCAACACACTCACACATCTGCAAAGCACACATACAAAGTCCAATACAACACTTTTTAATAGCAAAAAAATGTAAAGTCCATCAACACAATACTATTAAATAATGTTACATCCATACATCAGAACACTGTAGCATTTTAAAAGAATAAGGTAAACCCATTTCTGCTGATATGGAAAGACATCCAAAATAAATTAAGGAGAAAGAAAAATGTGAAATAACATATATGCCATTCTCTCAACTGTGTTTTAGAAAAGATTATAATAATGTTCAAGATTCGGTGCTTATGTAAATTATACCTCAACAAGCTGACCCTCCCCCCACCCTGCCCCAAAACAGGTGTTTGTATATGCACAGAACATTTCTGGAAGACTATGAAAGAAACTGAACAGTTGTCTCTAGGGAAGGGGACTGGGTATCTGGGGAAAGAGATCACATTTCAATGCATTCGCCTTTATTCTATTTGAGAATTTTACTATGTTAATGTATTACATTTTGTTAGTTGCTATTTTTTTTTATATAAAAGTCACAGATGCAAGTTGAAGTAGGGTTGTGGCAAGAAATACCTACAGGAGAACCTACTATAAAATTTACCAGGCTTTCACGGTGAGCTCTCAGAATTCAACTGTGTTGAGTTTATCTGGTAAGGCAAATAAGCAATTTGATTTTGCCTCAAAAACTGAAATACTTGTGACTTTTCCAAAAATTATAACCTTCAGGGCTCTGTGTCTTTGCCTAGCCCATGGCCACACACACACACCAGAGACCATACTTGTGTGTATGCGCACACACATACACACACCCTCAGATTTCTGGGTTCTGCAGCCTAAGGGCAGACCTGGTTCTGAAGGGAAAAAAATCCCCTCATCAACACTAATCCAACTTCCTATGGGAACATTTCAAACCCTAAAGGGCCTCCTCCCAGTATTAAACCAGTCCAATCCAGTTCAGCTTGTAAGGTGTGACTGAATCCAAGCATGCGGCTTAATCACAGGCCTCCAGGTCAGACTATTAAACATGATGATTCTGACCACAGCCTTACAGTCTAATCTTCCCAATTACAGCATCTTTAAACATTTAATGTAATGAAATATGATGGTCCCATTAAGTTCTAATTCAAAATGCAAACAATGAACAAAATAATTGCTATCCAACTACACACTCAGACAAGTGAAAAGCTTCTGGCTGCCTGATTAGAAAATATTTAAATGGCGTGCTCCTGAACACAATCTATCCTAAGAAAGTGGAGTCCTCCTTGGTTACGTAATGTATGTAAAACATGCTTGTGAAAAGAATGCCAAGGGCCTCAAAAGGAAATTCAAACCAGTGAATGGCATAAACTAAAAACAAGACTAGGACAAACAGAAACTATCAAGCAGAAATAATCTCTCTGCCAAACACACCACCCCTCTACCATGTGAGTCGTGACATATTCGTACCTTTCCATCCTACCACCTTAGGTTTTCACCTGGCTCTACTGCACATGTTGCCCTGTTCTTTGTGGCCTGTGGGCGCACATTCATGTTCACACCTGCTCAGGCAGACATGTTTTCACAGTGAGTGCTGCTGTTTGGGAACTTGGCTTTCATCAATGTTCTGGGGCAGTTATCTGCATGCAGTGACTGATAAAGTAGGACAAGTCAGGGGCTGAATGTCAAGCTAGAAGCCAGAGCTTTATTTCTCTCAAAAAGAAAAACAAAATCAGTTTTACTGTGATAACTGAGCACACTCTTAAATGAGAGCACAGAAAAATCAGCTGAACGGTCTGACTGTAACACCTACTATGAAGAACATGTGTTACTAATGGGAATTTTAGTCCTCTGTATCCAAACTCTAGTTTAGAATCCCAGAGGCTGTTGATTCTCAGTTAACTCTACTTCTCTTGCTCATAAGCTACTTACTCATCAGATGCTTTTGTGACATCCTTTTGATCTAAGTCCATCAAATCCAGTCTACCTTGTTATTCTTTTGAATGAAAACCAAGGTTAGGGGCAAGAGTGAGGCTTATTTACCTAAGATCTCTTACCAGCTGTGGTTTTCAGTGTAAAGATTTTAATACGCTTTCAAGAAAATTTAAACTATACAAACAAAACAAGTGCAAACTAGTACAGATATGTGGTAGTTTTATTATTTGAATTCTTTCCACTGAAAACTGAACACAAAAAACAGACGTTCCTAGAAGGAATCGGGAACAGAATTTCCTAAAATAGAACAGAATTTCCTAGAAGGAATCAGGAACAGAATTTCCTAAAAATTTATTTATTTTATTTTTAATTGATGGATAGTTGACATACAATGTTGTATTAGTTTCAGGCATACAACATAGTGATCCCGTAATTCTATATATTACACCATGCTCACAACGATAAGCAATAATCATGGTTACCATCTGAATCAATGACCTATTTAAGTAGAACCTATAAGAGCTATCCTTTGTAATCTCTTCCACTATATCATAGTACTTTATCATTCTTATTACCCATTGCATAATCCAGGCTCTTCACCTTCTTGGGGATAATATGACATACCCAAAACTACAGAACAGCTCATTTGTGGTTTTGCTCTCACTTATGCTGAGTGTTTTAATGTTCTCTTATTATCTACAATTTTCCTCACATTATGAGTTGCTGCTAATGCCATTTTCACTGACGGCTAATTCTAAGTTATGTGACTGATGTCCCTCACTAATTTCTTACGAGGGACAAAGATCTTAGTTGGCATCTATATATATACTATTCATGTAGACATTTCTTAAATTCATCGAGAATTCTCATGTATCTTTGCTGAATATCATTAGTTTTCAACACTGCCCTAGCACAGTTGCTCAGGTCAACAGTTCCATTTCTGGATATCTAGTTTACCTGCAGGGTATTATGGTAAGTAGTTACACAGAAGCATATGAGGACTTGAGACTCCTGAACTGTCACCTCCATCATTTAAAAGGTATGTCGAGTACATTAGTTTCCCTTTTGAGCCCCAGTTTCTTCAGTAATTTAATAATGTGATCATTTAATACGCAGATAAAAATGGAAATAGTGTCATCTATTTCACAGGACTGTGATCATTTTAAAAGCTACCATATATAAAAACAGCTAACACAGAAATTGATACATGGTCAACAGTCCACACATATTTCTTGGGTGCCTTCTATGCAACAGTTACTTTCTTTTTAACTTCAGGGATGGTTTTTATTGTGTAATGTCTATAAATTACTCTTACTATAAAAATTTCTTTTTTATTTCATGTTAGTCGAGTACTGCTTACTGGGGTTAACAAACATTCTCTCCACTTCATAAGTCATATTCTATGTGGGAACACTAATAAAATTATGCTAGGCAATCCAAATTAATGTACTTAAGTTTTGACAGTATTGACAGCAACACAAAATCTGAAGGGTGCTATTATTCTGTCCCCATTTCAGATCAATATTTCTAAATCTTCAGGAGATGTGTACACAAAAATCTGACCAGATCATTTACTACAATACTTGTTTATTTTTAAATGACAAATACGGGGCATAGGAAGCACCTGGGTGACGCAGTAGGTTAAGCGTCCAACTCTTTGATTTCGGCTCAGGTCAAGATCTCATGGTTCAAGAGATTGAGGCCTGTATGTGGAGCCCGCTTGAGATTATCTCTCTCTCTCTGTCTCTCTGTCCTTCACCCACTCATGCTAGTACTCTCTCTCTCTCTCTCAAAATAAATAAATAAAACCTTTAAAAAAGTAGTTGAAATGACAAAGAGTATCCACTTTCCTTGCAATCCCCAGAGAAATCTTTCATATGCTCTCTGGGGCGTGCAAACTTGCTTCATGAGTGGCACCACAATCCTCCGCCCATCCACTCCAGGAATCTCAAGGTTCTTTCCTGCTAAGCCCTCACTCCCTGTCAAGATCCTTCTCAACCGAGTACTCCATACAGTTAGGCTTGGTATTTAAGTAGAAACCAAACCCATGTACCACCTCAGATCATTTTTATTACATAAGTCACATGAAACTCATATAAAAAACAACTTTTAATCTAGAAATAGACCCCCAAACCCAATTAAATGGATATGTTTCCACAGCAAGTCCAAATACATCACAAAATTTAGGGGAATAATTATCAAGTAAAAACAACTATAAATTAGACACTACTCTCTAAATGTGATTATTGCTGTCCAATATCCAAAAATCTTCTTACAGTGATATTTCAATTGTTTATAACTTTCTCTTTCCCCTTTAGAGTATTTTAAAGCATTTAACAGTGAAAACTATGTGTAGTTCAACCCCATCCATTTCTTACACATGCTAGAAGAAAACTACTCGATCATTTTTTAAGTAAAAAGAAAAGCCCGAGTACTTTTTAGCTAAAAACAGTTCTACACATGAAAAGTTTCTTCCAGTGAAAAAGGCCACAGTAGTATTTTATGAGGCACATGATGATGAACATAAGCAACAAAGAAATCTTGTGAGCACTTAAACCTGATACTCAGTATTTCTACCATGAATTCTAACAAGGGAAAACAAAGCCAACTAGGAAATCAAAGTTCAAAGTTAAAACTAAACAATTCTTTTTTTTAAGTTTATTTATTTATTTTGAGAGAGAGAGACAGAGAGAGCACGCACACGCACGTATGCACATGTGAGAGCAGGGGAGGGGCAGAGAGAGAGAGGGAGAGAGAGAGAATCCCAAGCAGGCTCCAAACCGCCAGTGTGGAGCCCGACATGGGGCTCGATCCCAAGAACCATGAGATCATGACCTGAGCCAAAGTCAGAAGTCAGATGCTTAACCAAATGAGCCACCCAGATGCCCCTCTTCTCTTTAAAAAAAAAAAAAAAGATTTTAAGTAATCTTTACACCCAACGTGGGGCTTGAACTCACAACCCCAAGATCAAGAGTCACATGCTCCAGTGAGTAAGCCAGCCAGGTGCTCCAGTAAAGCTAAACAATTTTCTAAAATGATCACTCTGTCAAATTAAAAGTTCAAAGCAAATAATATTCAAAAGATCCAAATTCTCTCCTAAAGCAATATGAGCTCTATAATATTAAACTTCCCCAGGAAATTTCAGCATTTCTGACACATATGTAGGAGAAAAACACACAGCATGTATATACTAATTTGTACTTATACTCTTTCACAAGTATTGAAGAGACAATGTCCGGAGACCACTGTTTTTAAAAGTCAATTATTTTAGAATAATAGCTGGCTTCTAAATGCTTTGCTTCTACTTAAAACACTTCAAAGAGAAAAGAGCACACACTCAAAGGTACATCATGACATAAATCCTTCAGGTATAACAATCCAAATATTTTTATTTAAAGGCCAAGATCTTACCATCCCAGGTATAAAATATATCCAATTATGCAGCCTTCTGATGGCCTCATGTTTTAAGTCACATAGAAGTGCAGTAGGATGACAGCAATGTCTGTACCGACTAAACCCTCTTGGCACTGTGTTACTTAAGGAGATCTGGTACTTTATTTTCAACAAGTGTAGGCGAGTTGATTCTGATTTTTCTTACTAATCAGGCAAACTATACCTACCTCTACTGAAATGTCGTTCCATAAAGAAGCAGACTATTACAGTGTTATAAAGGGGCTCTGGGTGCAGATGCGTGGGAGATTCATTACAGTTTGATTGATGTTAAAATTTCCAAAATAAAAAAGAGGGAAAGAGAAAAAGATCTCTCCCCTTTGTAAAAAAAAGATGGAAAGAGAGTAAGGTCCTCAGGGGAGTGAAAAGAAAAAAAGAAAGAGAAGGGAGACAGATGGGGAGAATGGGATTTTAAATCAAGCAGACCGAGATTAAAATCTCAGCTCTATGATGTATTAGCAGCGAGACCTTGGCAAACTCAAGGTTCCTCCTCTGCAAAAGTGGGATAATAACAGTTCCTGTTTTGTGGGACTGTTAGGAGATTTGAATGGGATAACATATGGAAAACAATGAACAGAATGCCCCACATGTAGAAAGTTATCAAAATATTAACTATTCTATATAATTATTATTTTTATCAAATAAATTTGTTAGTCCAATGAGCTATAGCTTAAGCTTACTCTACTTAGGAAGACATTCTTCAACAACACGATATAATTTTTTGAAAAGTTACTGAGATCAACACACGTATTGTTTTCAATAAATATTTTCTGGGGCTCTAGCTCCTTAGAAGACATTAAAAGCATAGAGTCAAAAGCCAGAGGCCCCAGGTCTGAATCTCAAAGCTGCCACTTGCTCTGTGTGACTGCAAGCAAGTATTTACTCAGTGCCTCAGTTTTTGTATGGTAACTGGGAATGATGATATAGGGATGCTGTAAGAACTAAATAAATCAATATATGTAAAAACTGCTTAGGGTGGTGTCTGGCACTTTATGGTAAGTGCTATGTCAGTGTTAACGGGGATTCAGTTGTTAATAATTCTCATCCAGAAAACTGTTTACGACCCCAAAGTTTTCCTCTTTTGAACCCAGCTACTCATCAGAGTAACCAGTGTAGGAGACTGTAATTTGGGCATGTGTGAGCTCTAAGTCTGAACTAAACCCTTACCCTACAACTCATCAGTTCTCCATTTGTACAATCATGCTCATCCACTTGAAGACTCTATATATCAGAGCTTACTGTCTTCCAAGTTACTAGCAAAATCCAAAGATATGATATAGCTCTGTGGTCTGTGTGTATGCACCAAGCTTAGAGTGATGATCTCGCAGTGGTAAGAATCTGATGTTTCTACTTGTACTTGGTCTATATTTTCTAACTTTCTGCCATGCACATGTATTGCTTCTATAATAATAAAAGGTTATTTTAAAATCTGGAAATGGAAGAAACACTTCTCATATTTGTCTAAGAAAATAGACCCCACAAATTCCATACCTGTATTTATGAATGATGGCATTAAATAGTTTTCCATCTCTCCAGCAGGTAGTGAAATTTTCACACCGTATTCCAGCATAACCCTCTGTTGCCTGCTGTGTCCACAGTAGCAATCTCTCCTTCGCAGACATATCCTCTGACTCTCCAGTAACATGGATATCAGATATCTAAACACAACAGAAAGTGTTAAAATATTAGGAAGAAAGCCAGTTCAGACTGAGAAACTACTATGTACCAAGCACTTCATTAGTGTTATTTTACTTAGTCCTCATAACTCTCATTGGAAAGCTAAATGTATTTTTCCCATTTTACATACAGGGAAACTGAGTTTCAAAGAGGTTCATAGATAGAAAAGGAGGATTTAACCTAAGCACCTAATTTTTTTTTATTATGCCAAAATGTCACAGCACTGAGAATTCTACATTCCTCTTTACTAATCAGATCTGTAAAATAATCCAACCAAAGGTTTTGCCAAGTTCAAATGGATCCAAAGTAAAACCTACAAACTAATCTATATTACCACCTGCAGAGCAGGATTTGATCTGACAGGTATTCTGTGTAAAGAACAAAGAAGGAAACTAGTACCTTCCCCAATTAACTACATTACATAACAATTTGACCTAAAGTCTCTTTAATTTTCTCATGAGTCCTTTCTCAGTTTACTCAACAGGATACCTTCATTAACTGATTTTTTTCCCTATACTTTGTTCATTTTCATTTAATTTTCTATAAGTCTCTTTCACTAAATAAAACAGGTCACCAGTTCACATGATTGACATTTTCTTAAGAACCTCTCTAACAAGGGTCCTACTTAATCTGCTGATAATGATATTAAGGCACAAAGTGACTTTACCAGGGGTCACACAGTGATTCCAAAGCTGGGATTAACACCAAGAAACAACTGCTCCTTCCATCAGTGCAGGATGAAAGCCAAGGGATCAAGAAAGACAGGCGGGAAGCCAGGATCAGGATGAGTAAATAAAGAATTGGAAGCAATATATAGGGAGGCACAAGTCATTTTGTAACAGGAAAAAAAAACTCAAGTCATGAGGTTGGCTTCTAGTTCTGGCCACTACTCCACAGCTTTGAATAATACATTTCATGTCTGTGAGTCAACTTCCTCATCTATAAAATGAGGAGGTAGGAGGGAGAAGCAGATCATGTTTAAGACTCTCGTCAATCTAGTCTTGCCCAGAGACTGTAAATACAACACAGAAGTCAGAGGTCAGAAGAGCCAGAGTCAAAGAACTGAAAGTAGAAAATTTTACAGTCCCAGACTGAAGAAAGCCTTTGACATGCAGCAATGCTAGGCTCAGACAGGAAGCCCTTTATTCCTCCCAGCTGCCACAAGGGCTGGAGGCCAGGCCAACCAGGAACCTGGTGCAGGCTGCAGCAGCAAAAGCCCACGCCAGGCCTGGCAGCCTCTAACACCACCACCTGGACATGATGGCAGGAGCCACACACACCCTTTCTCCAATATTCTGCATAGATCTCCATGCCCTGCGGAGCTTGCTCTCAGCCACAGTATGAGACATACTCCTTGACAAATGATTTGAAAGATGAGCTCAGGGTGTGCCTGGGTGGCTCAGTTGGTTAAGGGTTCAACTCTTGAGTTTGGCTCAGGTCATGATCTCACGATTCGTGAGCCTGAGCCCCTGTCCAGCTCTGTGCTGACAGTGTGGAGCCTTCTTGGGACTCTCTCTCTCTCTTCCCCTCTTCCTCTGACCCTCCCTTGCTCGATCTAAATTAATTAATTATTTTTATAACAAAAAAAGAAATAAATATGAGCTCACGGTCTCAATTTAATCATCTTTTCTAAGAACCTGTGCTAATCTCCACAGCATGAAAAGAACTATGTGCATGCATGAACACATTATATAGTATATACAGGACAAATTCCTTTTTTTTTTTAATGTGGGGAAAAAAAGAGCAGAAAAATCACCAATGTTATTCCACCCCCAACTTCCAACTGATACCTTGATCTGAAATTATGCTAGAGAGCCCTTCTAGTACATCCCAGGAGTTTAAATTCCATCTTCACCATTTATGTTCGAGTTACTCAACTGTTTCAAGACCATCCTCTGACTTGTAAAATAATGATGGTAATAGTTATTAAGCTATGTCATGAGAATTCAACACGAACACAGTGTAATGTCAGCAACTTTACTGTTGTGGTTATTATTATTTTTTTTTACAAAGGGAGAAGCAAAAATTTGGCTTTATTATTCTCCCAATTCTCCTACTGTAAAGAGAAGTAAAAAGGTTTTTTTTTTAATGTTTATTCATTTTGAGAGAGAGAGAGCATGAGTGACAAGTGGGGAAGGGGCAGAGAGGGAGAGAGAGAATCCCAACCAGGCTACCCACTGTCAGCACAGAGCCCAATGCAGGCCTCGAACTCACAAACCATGAGATCATGACCTCAGCTGAAATCAGGAGTTGGACACTCAACCAATTGAGCCACCCAGGTGCCCTGAGAAGTAAAAAGTTTTTAAATTTGTTGCCTCAAGCAAATCAACATTTATAAAAACAAGGGTTCAGAGAAACAAATCTAGGAAACTATAAACAAGAAAGTTATGCCTCCCGGCAAAATCTCACAAGAGGCTTCTCTTAGTCTTTACAAATTATAAAATCAACTGCTTCTGGGAACCCTTACCACAAGGGAGCTCCGTGGGTGGTAATCACAACTAAATAAAGAAAAGGGAGAGAGTTGGAAAGGCGGGGGACTATTTTCTGTTGGTCAAGAACGTTCCATGCCAGTCCAGTCACTGAATTATCTCTTCACAAGGGAAGTCAGTAAATTTCAACTACAAGGTAAGTTTAATAGGTTCAAGTGCTGCTCAGCATTTTATCCCAGGAAGGATATTAAAGGGGGAGTTCTGAGGTCGAAAAAAGGTCTAAACATCAACCAGGAGAAAGCAGTATAGTCTAATTAAATAAATTTCCAATGGATGAATTTCAGATTGTTACTCCCACACACTACTTCAGGTTATTACACATGCATACACTATTTAAAAAGCTATGATTTTCAAATGTATATTCAAATATTATGAACCAAACTTTAACATAATTAAAGACTACTAACACACTGACTCATTTTCAGCTTTTCCTGCCATTTCCAATTACCTGAGTATTATTCCTATAGGGAAACTCAAGGTATTTTTTAAAATGTCCTGTTACCATTAACTACTACCTCTCTTGAGTATATCAAACTTTTCATGATACTGTGCAATCAAAACCAAAATGAAAAATAAATTAAACTTTAAAATTTATGTCTGCAGTTGTCATTGATGACCCCTGATTTAAAATCTATGCATTCAGCACAACAGTCTGAACCCTCCCTCAGTGAAAGGTTAGGTGTGGTTCTAGGAAGTAATCAAGCTTCCTCCTTTCAGATCCTGAAGTCAATACGGAGACCAGAGAAGGTTTCCATTCATGCTGCCTGGGTTCAAATTCCAGCTCCAAGAGTAAACGGGACCACAACCCAGAGCCATCCACATCATCTAAAATCCGTTTTCCTCATTTAAAAAACTTAAATTATGACAGAATTTCTACCTCTTTTGAGTGGTTCTAAAGATTCAGTAAAATAAATCCACATCAAATGCTTAGCACAGTGCCTGGCATACAAATGTTAGCTTCTCCCACCACAATTTTATTAGTAGTATTTGCCACTTAAAGTTTCTCACCAACAATCTGTCAGCTAGCACCTAAAGCAAACAAAATCCTTTACACCAGAGTTCCTTTTGGAAACTTGAAGCCCTCATGCCTCACATCCAGGTCATTGCTGGCTACCACCCAAATTCGAGCTCTTCCTGTCACTGAGCCTCCTGAGCCTGTATTTCATCCCTGTCTCATCTCTCCTGACCCAGCTTGCCACCACTCTCAAGCTTTCCAGAAATATCTATTCCAGGGTAAACAAAGGCTCCTAAAACTTCAGTACCTTCACTGCCTCTACTATTTTACTGAACTTGGTCTGTCCCTCTCACCTCCGGTCAAGTCCCACATACCACCAGGCAGGGCAAGCATATTCTAATCCCCCAGTGATGCAAAAATGATAGTTTTCAAACCGTGACCCATAGGTACGAAGACCTCACTTTTACACTGTAGGCCACTCACTCTTATATCACCACCTTCTTCTCCTTAAAAATGATCCCTGTGGGTGGGAGATGGGCTAGATGGGTGATGGTCATTAAGGAGGGCACTTGTAAGGAGTACTGGGTGCTGTATGTAAGCGAATCACTGAATTCTGCTCCTGAAAACAGCACTGCACTGTGCACTAACTAAAATTTAAATTAAAAAAAAAAAAAGATTCCTGCATCCCCCAAAGATCTGACACCTGGCTCAGTGTGTACCTGGCTCCATGCTGTGCCACATCCTCACAGTCCTTCTTCTCTCCACTACATCCATTCACACATCTATTGCTACGTCCTGGACCTCATCATCTTACACCAGAACTAGTCCGCCTCCGATATTTAACTTCCGATAGTGACTTCCTGTTCTTCTACCACTTTCATTCCCCAACCCTAGGTAAAAACCACTTATCTGGCTTCACTTACATCTCACATTGCTTGATATGCCTCATTATGATCCATTCTATGAGCCCTCTTCTATCTTCACCTCTTTCTCTAGCTGGCCTGCAACACGTGATCCACCACTTCAACCAACTTCCTCAACTCCCTCACACCCTTCTCCTTGCCCTGCAAGCCCCCAGCCAAACCGCAATCCTGGCCAAGTCAGCTGCACGTCTCCCCTACTCTTCCCTATGCTATAAAGCTCTACTAGAAAACTGCAGTTCCATGTGGACTGCTGCCACCACAGGTTCCAGGTCTGCAATTCAGCTAAGCACGCTAAGAAAGCTGGCACTTTTTCTTGGTGTCCTAATTGGCCGGTTTTTCTATCCCTCACAATCTCTCTTTCAATATCCTTTACCATTTGCACGAAATTCCCTACCGTACCACTTCCTTATTTACGTTTAGCGTTCACTTTTTAATCTCCTTCTTTATCGAGAAAATAGCAACATGAGTAAGAACTCCCTCACTGCCCTGCCTTGCTACCCACAAACTTGGCTTTTGCATGACCTGCTTTTCTCATATGCTCAGAATCCTTCCACCTCCTGTCTCCTGGGGAATTCTCACTCTATCAATCATCCCCTCCACATCTGGGTCTTGGCTCTCAGTATTTAAAAATGCCCATCCACGCCTGGGTGGCGCAGTCGGTTAAGCGTCCGACTTCAGCCAGGTCACGATCTCACGGTCCGTGAGTTCGAGCCCCGAGTCATGCTCTGGGCTGATGGCTCAGAGCCTGGAGCCTGTTTCCGATTCTGTGTCTCCCTCTCTCTCTGCCCCTCCCCCGTTCATGCTCTGTCTCTCTCTGTCCCAAAAATAAATAAACGTTGAAAAAAAAATTTTTTTTTAAATAAAATAAAATAAAAATGCCCATCTCAGGGTGCCTAGGTGGCTCAGCCAGTTAAGCATCTGACTCTTGATGTCCGTTCAGGTCATGATCTCACAGTTCATGAGTTTGAGCCCCACATCAGGCTCCACACTGACAATGCCCATCTCTTCCATCCTAAAACAAAAATAAACAAGATTTATAAACTCAATTCCCTCTTTTCTTATCACTGTCTCTCTCTTCCAGTAAAGCAACTGAACAAAAGAAAAAAAACCCTCTGTAATTTTCATGTTTTTTAAATAGACTTTATTTTTGTATTTTTTAGCTCTATTATCTTTACTCTTCAACCTGCTGTGATGTGGCTTCCATCCCAATCACTCCACTAAAACTAAGTAGCGGTGACCAGACAGGAAAGTGAGGGAGCTTCCTGCTTGTGACTCGATTTTCCCAGGAGAAAAAGGAAATCAGATGGTAAAATGTAACAGAGCAAGTTGTAAGCACGAAAGGAGGGAGGTCACGTGGTACCTGAAGAGCTGAAAGATATTGTGAGCAATCATCTACGACCTCCTCTTCCATAGTCTCACTTAATCAATAAGCACTCACAAATGTCTGCTAGTACCACTACGAGGAGTTGGTCATACAACCACCCTCATGGAGCCTGCAATTTAATGACAGAAAACATCACAGAGAAGAGCTCAAGGGTTGCTTTCCAATCTGTCCATTCTCCACTCCTGATCTGTCTGAGGCATCTGTCACTGGCAGTCTTCCTCCCTGACTTTCCTGATGTCACTCTTTCCTGGTTTTCCTCCTGCATCCTTGGCCATTCGTTCTCAGTTTGCAGTAGAGGCTCCACTGCTACCCTTCCTTTAGTGCTATTCCCCAGGCTCAGTCCTCAGCACCCCCGCTTCTTCTCACGCCTCCTGTACAATCTCACCATCTACAATGGTTTCAACTTCCCCCCTCATACCAATGACTCTGGGATCCCCATGTTGCTCCCAAAACTTACCCCTGAACATAAGACCCATAAATTCTAACTCCCTAATGAACACTTCTGTCAGAATAGTAAAACCAATCATATATTGAGCACTTCAGTGAGCCAGTGTGTTGAAGCACTTCCCAAATATCATCTCATCATCATTAGATACAATCTCATTTTACAAATGATAATGAAGCACAAAGTGGTTATGTGACTTGCTCAAGTGCACACAAACTACTAACAGGTAGAAGTAACACCTGAACTTGCATCTACCTGGCTTCACTGTGCTTTATCTCACAACCTCTTCAAACCCACTATAGAGAAAGCTGAATTTCTCTTTCTCCATCTCACTCTTCCTTCTGTATCTGTAGCTCAGAGGATGGCCTCATCATTTACCCAGCTGCTCGGAAATCAAAAATGCTGAAGTCATCCTCAATGCCTTTATCTCCATTTGTACCTATCTTCAATTGGTCACACAGTCCTATGCAGCCTCTTCTCTCCTCCCTCCCCTTCAACACACACCCCCCAAAATTCCTCATACTCCAGCCCCACTGAACCACTTCTTGTTCCTTCAAGAACAATACATTTCCACAGGACACTATGCATTTATATATGCTACTACTTACCTACAGAATGCCCTCACCAGCTGCCATCCCACTCAACCCCTTCACTCATCCATCTCTTTGAAAAAGCCCCAGCTGATTCAATCTCCAGGGTCTGTGAGAGATGTCCCACCATCCTCTCTGCTTCCACAGCGGCGCATACACACACTACTGTAATAGCACGTGTTGTGTATTATTATCATCTGTTGATTTATCTTCTGTCCCTCTAATATGTGAGCAAACGTACACAAAATGACAATGTCTTATTCATTTTAGCATTACAGTGTCTTAACTCTGTCACTGCTTGGCACATAATAGACAGTAAATGCCCATGAGCATATATCTTTGTGATTGAGTTAGTCACCTCTGGAATTTAAATTATTTCATTCAGGCAACCAGGATACCCTTGATCACTTCTGCTTTAGCATATACGTCAAGGTCCCACACAGGAAGGAGAGGCTTTATTACCTACACTGTGCAAACTCCAAGCAAAAAAACTGATGCACCCATAAAAATGTCACTCAACCATTTTTTGTAGGTTTTTGCTTACTATCCAAACAGTAAAAATGACATATTTGGCAGCATTTTCCAAAAAACTTATTTTGGCACTGTGTAAAAATAACCTAAATCTAGTATTCTCCAAGTTCAAGGAAGAGTATGATGGGAGGAGGGTGACATGTTTGAATTAAAATGTCTTTATATCCCAAGTCCAAGTGAATGCCAATGTCAATCTTACAGTATCTTTTAAGACAAAATTATGATAAGTCTAGAATGGTATGGGGTTCAGCAAAGCTTCCACCTTCTTCTAGAACTGAGTCTCACTACTGGAAATTTGAAGTTCGTATGAACTGTCAAGTTTTGGTCTGGCTTTCCACTTTACCTATAATCAAAATAATTCTTTCTGCTTATTTTCCTTAATTTTTGAACTAAGCAACTTCACTGACTTTTTTTCTGGCTTATCTGCTTTAAATGTGAAATTTCAGTAAGTAGTTTTCACTTGAATTACAGAGGAAACGTTATTTCCTTCCCATAAAGTCAAGAATGTGGTTGTGCCGTGACATGGCCAGAGCAAGAAAGGGTAATTGGCCGTCTACCACCACTCTATTTATGTGTATTCCTCTTCCAAGAGGACAGTCCAAACCGAAATTTGGAAATCTACAAGGTTTTTATGTGAAGAGCAAGTATTTTCCAGAGCCCTGACAAAAGCTGGTTTACAGAGAACAGTTCCAAGCTTTAAAAATACACAACATAAGGCATTCTCAAAAATGGCATGGTCATGTTATTAGACAGTGGGTTCTCCAAATGTGGATTCTAAAAGTATTGTTCCTACTGGTAAATCTCAGAAAAATCTAACCATTTGGATAGGAAGTCCCAAAACCCATTTGAATTAAAAATATGCCTGCTGGCTATATATTTTGGCAAAATTATTTTAAACCATTTAGGGCATTAAAAAAGAATCCAGATACCAAGTATATGAAGTCATTTTCATAGTTCAGGATCCTGAGCCTTGAAAATAAAGAAGTCACCATATCTGTTTTTTTTTCTTTTCACTCCATATAAGATGAAAAACTGAAATTAAAAAACCAAAAACCTCAGCCTAAAAAAAATGCTACCAACAAAACAAAAACCCTCATACTCTTTCCTACATTCACATCCCTTATTCCCACATCACCTCTACCCTTACACTCAACACTAAGATTTTACTACATAATTTCCCTTTTTCCTCTTGGCAGAGCTGAGACAACATACAATGATTGAAACATTAATAAATGGAACTAAAAGAAGGCCCAAGGGGCTTTAGGAGAAGTCTCTGGGCAGGGGAGGGGGAAAGGGTGCAGACATTATTCAAAGAGAAGAAAGAAAGCCTGACCCAAATTCACACAGTTCTAACTGCGGTAGAACCAGGCATGTGCCTGCTCAGGGATGAGCTTTGTTTCATAGTGCACATCTGACCAAATGCCTCATAGAGCACCATCAGGAAATGTGAACCACAGTCTCACCAAACAGCTCAGAGACACAATACACACCCAACAACAAATGGACTGTTTGCTTCTGCAAATGGAACCAAAGAATCCAGTGTTGGAATTCTCAAAACATAAAAGCATGAGTTGCTCCAATTCTCCTGAAACCTCCCCATGGGCGTTGACTCATTGTGCCACTCAAACTCATGCATCTGCTAGCTTCCCACATCCCTAAGGAAGACACGAGCATCAGTAACATGGATATATTAGCTGTCCCAAGACTGTTTCTAGGGGAGAGGAGGGTCTTATATTCCCTGTTTTCTCTCTTTTCCCACTACAAACTATCGAGTGGCAATAATTACTATCCTTGGTCTGGACCATCACCTCTAGTCTCCAATGTCAATACTAAGGACATCCTTTAAGACACAGTCATGAGACACCTGGAATAATACTGGGCTCAAGCGAGCTTCCACCTCCTTCTGGAACTAAGCCTCAGTGTCTGGATTAGTAATAGTCTCCTAACTAGTCTCACTGCACCAAGTCTTGGCTTACTTTCAAATGCCATTTCAGGTTGTTCCTGACTCCACAGCCACAGTTTTCCAGTTCAGTTTTGGCTGCTCTCTCTAAAAAAATTTTTTTAACGTTTATTCATTTTTGAGAGATAGAGACAGAGTGCGAGTGGGGGAGGGGCAGAGAGAGAGGGAGGCACAGAATTCGAAGCAGGCTCCAGGCTCTGATCTGTCAGCACAGGGCCCGACGCGGGGCTCGAACCCACAAACTGTGAGATCACGACCTCAGCCGAAATCGGACACCCAACCTACTGAGCCACCCAGGTGCCCCTGGCTGCTCTCTCTAGACTCAAGCCATCTCCTTCCTATTCTATGATCGAACCATCTGAACTTTGAACCATGTGAACCACATGCTCCCTCTCTCCTAGGGTCCTCTGTTCAAGCTACTACTCCCCTTGGAACATTCTCCTCATACTCTGCCTAACATGACACAGATTAGGTGCTCAATATCTGCTGAATAAGTGGAGGGAGGGAATATATAATGCAAGATCAGAAACATGTTTCATGTTTTCATTTGAGATGAGTGAGTTTTAACCTGTCATGTCATGTAAGACTTGTCATTTTAGAAAAGTAAAACGTTTCCAATTAAGCTCGCTTTCCAATAATAATAGAATGCCCTGACTACTGCACAAAAGTACCCAGCAGCAAGCTCAAGCCCAGAGACTACTCAGTGAGAACCCAACATTAAGCAGTGAAACTGAGCTTCATCTAAATCATTTTTCTAAAACAATTCCATAAATTTGACACAACAGACTACCTCAAAATGCCTTTCCAATAAAAGAAAACAAGCCAACATAACCCATCTCATAGCACACTCTGATTTTATTCACAGCTTATTACTAGATGACCCACTTACTGCTAACTGAATTGCAACAGCCTCACTGTGCTGGTCAGCTGAGGCCATATATGTGAAAGTCCTCTGAGCAAAGTCAATGCCACCAGACAACTGGGAGATAGGAACACCCTATTTTTACAGATGTTGTCATGGTTCTGGCATGCACTAAGAACACAAGAACAGCCAAACTGCAAAGCTGAGTCAGATACTCCCTAAAAGATTCACTTTTAAAAAAAATGCATGTATTTCATTCTTCTATACAAGGCAAATCATGCAACATTTATTTTTTTATTTTTTTAATAACTGCAATTTGTTGAAAAGATTAAAAAGCTTAATCAAATTTACTACTTAAATAACTTATGTGTAACATGGGAAAGGCAACATCTCTGAAGTAAAAAGAACTAAGATATTTAGCTTAGAGAAAGCTATAACTATACTTAAGGATTAAGGAATCAGGGGAACTCAAGCTGAAAGTACCCAAAGGCACTTGGAGGATTCTCTCGTTTCACTTGTGAGCAAGCTGAGGCTACAAGAAGTGAAGTGACTTGACCAGCATCTCCTATGCTAGTAGAAGGCCTAGGGTGTGGACTTGGGTCTTCTAAATTCCAATTTAGAATCTGCAAGAAGTTTCTCCTTCACATTTACAAAAGAAATCTATCCTTACAACTCCCACTAATTTTTTCTCTGGGTCAGTAGCCACAGTGGGTGCTTCCTTTCAGTGTGCCTTCTGCTGGGAAAATGGCTGTCCACACATAGGTCACGAAAGAGCACCCTCTACCTTTGCCTTAACCCCTGAAGTCAAGACCCTTTTCACCGGAGCTTCTCAGTCTCTATCCTGGCAAAGTAGCTGATATATAAAATTCTACACATTTTCAGAGGAAGCTACACCCTTGGATCTCTGACATAAACTGAAGGTCAGGGTTCACAGTAATTTTCCTCACTAAACACAACACCTTAACTGACAGCATTTCCCCCACAGAATGGTAGATTTCCCCCTGGCATCATGCTCTCTTCTACTCTCATACCAGAACTACTAACAATAATGTCTCTGAAATGTACATGTACTAAGGTGCCCATAACCAATATGAGCTCCAAGAATTGGCTCATCCCAGGGGTTATTTCTATTCTGACAGGTTGACAAAATCTTTAACTACAGAGTTAGATGAATATACTGTCTGACAAATGATAGGTATTCAGTAAATATTTGCTTAAAATATAGTGAGAGGATGAGTAGAGTTGGGGAGACAGAAGGAGGCAGCCTACTCTGCTTATGCATAATGCCTCATGTCCATAGGAACGAAAGAAATGCCCTGTTACGAATTTGGAAAACATATAGCTTTTCTACTCAGCAGATGGTTACAAGATGTTTCCTCTTTTCCACAGCAGCAGAAGACACTAATAAGATAGAAGTTCTCAAGTACTTAACCAGAAGTTAAGTAAGTCCTTTTCACATATATTACCTCATTTAATGTTCAAAACACACCACCCTGTTTCACAGATGGGGAAAATAAGACTGGGTTAAATTTTAGTATTCTGATTCAAGATTTCCTAAGTTCCCTTTCCTCTGCCACCCCAAATCTGTACTGACTTCTTAAAACATTCCAGAAAAAGCTGTGCCTACCAGTGAACCATCTCATTTTATAAAAGCAAAACTGATTTAACAGACACAGTAAATACAGAAATGATAGCTAATCAAATGTTCTTCCTTGTACAACACAAAACAACTATTGGTTTCAGAGGGTTGGACACAAGAGTGGTATCAAAGGAAATTCAATTCCTTCATATATTTGTTAAAATAAAAGAGGTTATATTCTATTTGAGAGAGTTCTGGTATGAAGAATAATGAAAGCTGCACATTGGAAAAAATGGACCTCAAAATTCTTCTACCTCCAGAATTTCTTAACATAATTGTTTCACGAGTAAAAGTGTAACAATGAGAGGAAGACTGGCACAGAGCCGTGGAAGGTTGTGACCTGTGTTCAATTCCGGACCCCACCACATAGTAGCCCTGTGGCCTTTCTGGGCCTCAGTTTCTTCCCATGTAAAGTATCTCCTCATGGAGATGTTGAGAGCCTAAAACAACACACACAAAGGGTTCAGAACAGCACGTGCCCCCAGTGAGCAGAGGTAACTGTGCACCAGGTGGGGACTATTGCATAAACTCTTTGATTCACACTACTCGACAATGTAGTCAGACAAAAGCAAATCCCATATTGAGTTTGTCAACACAGGCAAATATTTCCAAGCCAAGATGTTTGCTTCCAAAGACAACCTCTTCAAAGATGTTTTAACTATTTTGGCAGAAACAAATGTAATCAACACATTTTTAGTCAGTGCTTCCAAGTTTCAAAAATGTGTGAAAATGCTCCACAAAATATTTTTAACAGCAAAGATGGCACAAATATTTTGAAAATTCTGTCTGGCTATAACGGTCTCCCTAAAAGGAAGAGTTAAATAAAGGACAAAAGCAAAAAGTTGATAAAGTTCAAGTACTAATGCTTTAAATTCAGGAAATGCTCATTTATTTCTTAATCAAATAAGGGGGAAAATATAACTATTCTCCTTGTACACCAAAGGCTTTAAATTTTTGCATGTCCTTCATTTAACTGAAAAGATCAAAGCATTGTAATACTGAAAAAGACCCAAATTCTATGCAACTATTTCATAACTAAATTTTCAGAAACTGGTTATGAAATCCAAGTAACAACTAACAACGGTAAACATTTTTAAAAATTAATAAATGCCTTCTCATTTTAAAAGATGAAATAGTTCAGAAAGGAATGAGTTAGTCAACTGTAAACCAAATTACCTTTGTTTTCAAAATTAGTAGACCAAAGCTATCATATAAAAGGAAAAGCATTTAGATTTTATCCTAGTGCTTGAATTCTAATAAAGAATTCTGGAGTCTAAGATTCATAAAAGACTTGGCCAAAGAAAATAATATCAAATAATTATATTTTAGCGAGTTTGAACATTAATATATTCTTCTAACATTTTGAGGTGGTTCTCAATTTTTTTAAGTTTTAAAATACGAAAGTTAATTAAAAATTAAACTCTTCATTATTTAGAGACTGATAATATAATTTATACAATATCCACACTCCTTATTTCTCATCCTCTCTCCTTGGCTTCTTTCCTTGGTTACTGAACTATACGTTGGCAATTCACCAAAAGATGAAAAGGAACATAGGAAGAGTTTGGCTTTCATTAGTTAATATGTGGCTACGCAGTATGGTGGGAAGTTAAAGTTCTTCATGATTACCATCCCAGAGGCCTAACTTCCAGGTGACTAAGTTTACAGTCATGGTCCCTGTCATTTGTTCTACACAAACAATGGGATATACTCCACGCAGAAAAGAGCTATGTTTTATTACTCTCAAAGTGCCTCGTTTTGGTTCAATATATAACAGGTACATAATAAGTGCCTGACAGAGAAATAAAAGAAGAGAGAGATGGAGGAAAGGGTGAAAACAGTAAACAAACAAAAAGGTACACAGTTACATACATGAATTCATAGATATTTAAAAGTGAAAGAGAGGTATACGGGAAAAGGTAGGTAACTTGTATCAGGTTAAGAGTTCAGCTTGGTAAAAATATGTGGGTCAAGCTCTTCCACTTATTGGTTGAATGACTTAAGCAAGTTATTTACCTTTCCTAAGGCTCAGTTTCCTCCTCTGTAAAATGGAGCTAAAAATAGAACCATTCCATAGACTTGCTCTGAAGATTAAATATCACAACAGTGCAGTGTCTGGCATATAGTAGGACTCAACAAATACCATTATTATTAATAGCAGTTTCATGATTTAGTCCAATATTCTCCTCTTCTAGGAAATGAAACTGAGCTTAAAGAAATTTAAAAAGTCCAAGTCATACAGCTCTCTGGGGCAAAGGCTGACTAGAACTCAGACCTCCTGCCTCCTGGGCCCCAAATCCGCACTGCTTATCAGAAAACCTACATTGAGGGGCACCTGGGTGGCTCAGTCAATTAAGCATCCGACTTCAGCTCAAGTCATGATCTGGCAGTTCATGAGTTTGAGCCCCATATCGAACTCACTGCTGTCAGCCTGTCAGCACAGCGCCTGCTTCGGATCCTCTGTCCCCCTTTCTCTGGCCCTCCCCCACTAATACTCTCCCAAAAATAAGTAAATATTACAACAAAGGAAATGAAAAGAAAAGAAAAAAGAAAAACTACATTGAGAAGAGAACAAGATGCAAATGCTAAGCTAGGGTGATGCTGGTTCCCAAAATTTAGCATTTTTAAGAAACATGCTTTTTTTTTAATGTTTTTTTAACATTTATTTATTTTTGAGAGACAGAAAAACAGAGCTTGAGCAGGAGAGGGGTAGAGCAAGAGAGGGAGACACAGAATCCGAAGCAGGATCCAGGCTCTGAGCTGTCAGCACAGGGCTCGACGCGGGGCTTGAACTCACAAGCCACGAGGTCATGACCTGAGCTGAAGTTGGACACTTAGCTGACTGAGCCACCCAGGCACCCGGAAACATGCTTTTAAGAAGTATATGTCTAAAACATATGCCACGTTCTCTTATGCTCCACTAAAAGATACTCTGATCAAGTTAACTCAAGGGTAAGGTGCTTCCCATAAACATTCCAGATAATTCTACTGCAAGGACCCTGAAGTTACACTTGGAGAAGCACTGCTGTAGAAATAAGAAGCATAGGGACCTTCCTATCCATAGTCTTGGGCATTAGAATCATCTGTGGAGCTGTACCCTTAACTATTACATTAGAATCACAGGGGTGACATCCAGGCATCTGTTTGTTTTTTCAATTTTTTTAACATTTTATTTATTTTTGAGAGAGAGAGAGTGTGTGAGCAGGGGAGGGGCAGAGACAGAGGGAGACACAGAATCTGAAGCAGGCTCCAAACTGTCAGCACAGAGCCTGATGCAAGGCTTGAACCCACAAACCATGAGATCATGACCTGAGCTGAAGTTGGACGCTAAATGGACTAAGCCACCCAGGTGCCCCCAGGCCCTCAGGTGACACTTACATGTGGTCAGTTAGAGATTCAATGGCCTATAAACAGAGAAGACAGCCATCTTTGCTGAGATCAATGTAACAAGACTAGAAAGAGGTGGGATTTATGAAACTAGAGAAATAAGAAAGCTTTGTGGGAAAAGCTCAAGGATAAAGGTAGGAGACCTTGTCACAAGGTACAGGAAGCATGTAAGTCTTAGACAAATAAATCCCTGAAGAAGGTGACTGCAATGAGCTCATTCCTCCCTGTTCCCAAACATGATCTGCCTTTTCCACCACTGTTTATAATACTCATCCTTCACAGATGAACATCAACTCCTATAAACATCAACCCCTGCTCTGACCTCACAGCAATATCCTTCAGCACTTTGACAATTAATCTAAGTAGGTTGCTGAGCAGCTCAACTCAGCTACTGCCATTTACTGTGCTGCCTTTAAGGACATTACTTAACCTTAATTTTGAATTCTTCATTCTATAAAAGAAGAACTGTCAATTTTGCCTATTCATACAGTTGTCAGGGTAATCAAAAGCCACAATGTTTCTAAAATCCTTTTTCTAATTCCAAAGCAATACACAAATCTAAGATACTCCTTTTTTTTATTTTCAACTCCTGATCAGAGGCAAGATATAACATGACTCTGAGATTTTATTTGGTAGGCACTCAAACAGCGGCTGGCTGAGCCACCTCCACAGAACCCCTGCGCCTGGAGGAGCATTCTAGGTCAGCATAGGATGGCAAGGATTTAAAGGGGAGGTAGGCCGATCACCTATACTAAGAATGATAAATTTCATAGGACCAGGGAAGTTAAAGTCAGAGGCCTGCACTAAGTCGAAGTTTAATAAAAGTTCAGAGAACCGTACACTATTCTACTTGGAAGCTAACTTAAAAGTCATCAACCTCAATCCTGCAGACAATGACCAAGAGAAAGAGTGGAATCAATAGGGAAGATATGAAAAAGATCCTGAAGGATTAAATAAAAGGAATGCTAGCTAACCAGTCATTTCTGAGCTGTAATGCTAATAAAGGGGTTGAGGGCTCTCATTTGCATTTGATTCTCTAACAAAAAAAGTAGAGTCTGGGGCGCCTGGGTGGCTCAGTTGGTTGAGCGTCTGACTCCAGCTCAGGTCCTGATCTCACAGTTCTTGAGTTCAAGCCCCACGTCAGGCTCTGTGCTGACAGCTCAGAGCCTGGAGCATGCTTTGGATTCTGTGTCTCCCTCTCTCTCTGTTCCTTCCCTGCTGGCACTCTGTCTCTGTCTCTCTCAAAAATAAATAAAGATTCGGGGCGCCTGGGTGGCGCAGTCGGTTAAGCATCCGACTTCAGCCAGGTCACGATCTCACAGTCCGTGAGTTCGAGCCCCGCGTCAGGCTCTGGGCTGATGGCTCAGAGCCTGGAGCCTGTTTCCGATTCTGTGTCTCCCTCTCTCTCTGCCCCTCCCCCGTTCATGCTCTGTCTCTCTCTGTCCCAAAAATAAATAAAAAACGTTGAAAAAAAAATTTTTTTTTAAATAAATAAATAAAGATTTAAAAAGATTAAAAAAAAAAGTAGAGTCCAATGCAAGATAAATAGTTCTAACCAAGGTAATTAAGCAAACAGAATCAAACACCTCAAAAGGTGACAGGAAGAATGTCCTAAGAGAAGTTACCTAAGCTGTCGGTTCTGACACTTTGTAAGCCCCAGAATGAAGAGTCTTTTTCTGGACTGCAGAAAAATAAGACATCAAACTCCTCAGACAATGACTATCCTATTCAGTTTTCACCCCGAAAGATGTAACGCTTTGGTAAGTACTTCCACATCACAATTATTTAACAAATCTAACTGGCAGGTTTGCACCTTCTTTTCACATATATTTACCATTGAAGTTTCAAAAATCTTCAAAAATATTCCAATTAGAAAAGTAAAATCCTTGGCATGAGGATAATACAAGGGGGGGAAAAGAAGGTCTGTGTAGCACTTAGGAAACAGACTTTGATTTTAAGAATTTCCAATATTGAAAAAATTTTAAGGCTTACAAGAAGCCAAATTATACAAAAAAAACACCTAGAAAACATGAAGCAAAGCAAGAGGTTGCATTAGTAAACACGGAACAGCTAAGTCGTTTCTTTTCACGCTGACATGGACTATATGCTTTCTTTTCGAAAGGTAACCACTGAAAACTGTAAATATTAAGGGATGACATAATATTGGCAAGGTGTGGTGATGTATGTAAACAAAAACACCTTCAGCGAATTCAGCAGCTAAGGCCCAAAATGATCATGCACACTGACCCTCATAAAACTTGATTCTATCACTGTGCCAATGATCTCTGCTGACCTTGCCAAGACTGTTTATCATCACATACCCCATTTATGTCCGGAGTTTGTGTAAAAAGACAAAGTTAGAAGTAGCTTAAAGAAAAAGCCATCAAATTCCAACTAGTAACATGTAGAGGCTGTTTGGGTAACACATGTCTCAAGCAAGTAAATAAATTTTACTTACATTTAAATGTAAGTAAATATACATTTTGCGCTTATGTTTATGTTTTAAAGACAAGTGAAACCCCAGAGAAATAACTCATCTGAAGCTAAATATCAGTGTTAGGAATAAAGATCTCAACTTCCTGCCAGATGGTATCATACTGAAATTCCTATGACATGCTGCCCAAATGGTTTCTGATTTTAGATGGGGGCTGAGGAACAACTCATGTAACAGAGACAAAAGATTTGGGTGATTTCCTCCGTGCTACCCATCCCAACACACACACACACACACACACACACACACACACACACACACACACACAAACTTAAAGCAAGTATATGAGTGTTCCTATGCATGAAAACTGATAGAGAACTAGAACTGACTTTTCCAAACTTCTCAATTAGCAAGCCAGCACTGACCGATAACTGTATTGTATTCTGTCTACATTTGTCATGAGGCTATTGTCTTCTCATGACTATTTTCTGATTCAATTTTGCCTACAAGTTTCCAAAAGCTATTCCACAGGAAAAGTCAAGAGATGTGAACTAGAGAACTTCAGAAGATGTGCATTCTCTTTCAATGAAGCTTTTTTAAGTCTTCCGACGACAACAAAAATGTATAGGGGTTTAAAGTGTGATCAAAGAATGTGGAAATCACAGAAAATAAAAATCACAATAACCAAACCTAAGATTACAGACAATAAAACGCACCAAGAACTCTCCAACTTCCACACAAGCTAATATGAAAATAATTTAAAACAGACAAATTACAGAACCTCCCTCGGATTATAAGCACCAGGAGTACTTATTTACACCTGCAACTCAGACTCTGTGTTTCACTTACCTCATTTCCATCTGTGCCCCTGGAAGCAGAGAACACAATAGTACAGAGGGAATGACATCTCTTTTTTCCAAAGTGAAAATTGTTTATCTCACAAGGGCAGAATCTCTCAGTGTTATGCTTTTCTTGAACACTGCTATAATTTTTTGATGGGTCTTCAGAAAGCCCACTTTTTTCAGAAGATCTCTCTGTACCATAGTGAATGGAACTTAAGCTGGCTGCCTTTCGTAAAGAGAAAACCTCAGTTTTCCTTTGGAATGTTATTTCTCTCCTGTTGACAGCATCTAAATGTTCCTTCCTCTTTGCACAATATGGAGTGCTGTTCTTTTCTGGAATCCTTTCGTCCAGATCACTAACTTTTACTTCTGTTTCACTGTCATCAGCAGGAGAGGTGTCCACATGGTAAGACCGAATGCTCACAGTACTCGGCACAAGTTTCTGTTTCATATCATCAACTACAACTGCTGTCCCCTCTTGCCGAATACCACTTTCCGGTGTGAGGTTTGGGGCGGCAGATCCCTCCCGCACCAGTCCCCTGAGTGAAAAAGCAGGCTGTTCTCTTGAGAGCTGAACGCTGCTCTCCCTCTTGTCTTCATTGTCCTGGCTTGGCTTTACTGAGTCTGTGTCACCTACAGTTGTCTTGACCGGTTTTCTCCTGAAATATTTTCTTCTGGGAGAGTATTTTTCAGGGCTCAAAGGAGTTTTGGCAGGATCTAAATACTGTTCTTCTTTCTCAGCTCTTACACATCTGCAGACATTCCCCATTTGATTTGCAGGAAATCACAGTTCCACAGATTCACTCATTTCAAAATCCAGGGCTTACCTAGATCTTCCGCATTAAGTCTGAAAGTCCCACTCTGACCTCTAATTCCTCAGACTTTGTGACCATCCTCTTCAGCATGAAGCCATTTTGCTTATGAGAAAAACACACGCAAGAAATGCCATGGCATCTTGCCCAGCTGGGTCCCTGTGTCTCATTAGACACCGTGGCTTATTTCTGGCCACCAATCCTTTTAGACAAACATTAGTGTTCACGGTAAAATTACAGCGCTGCTGAGCTTTCAAGGCAAACCTCAGCTTTATCACACGAGAAGACTCTGACCCTCACTCTAACTTTCGATTTTCAGAAATGCAGTTACGCTACCAAAGTTTGCATTAACCTTTGAAACTACTGGTGGTTCAACAAATCTGAGAGCAAACAAAAAGCAAATACAGGAGTAATTTAACAAAATGTCTTTCAAATTTAGTTTCAGAGAGTCTCTACCATATAATTTTTTTCTTAAGAAAAAACAACTAATTTTGGTACTTGCCAAAAAAAAAAGGCTCAAAAATCTATGTAAATTATACTCAGACTTTTTAAAAACATCAGCCATTAAAAAAAACCAACAGGATGAGTCAATCGCTGAAGGAGAGATAATAAATGCTAAATTCCTAAAAATATCAATTAAAATTATTTCTAAAATCTTATAAAATAGTTTCTAATATTTTTCACATTTTCACATGACACCAATTTCCAAGTCATTTTCCTTATGTGATCATTAGTATTTTCACATAAGCAAATTGATAAATTTTATGATTTAAAGCATAAAATGCTTAGCCAAAAGAAACACATGAATGTGTTTCTTTTACATGAAGGAAGGCAGTTAAACTTCATATATAACTTTTGTAATTGTACCCTAGTTAAATATTATGCAATTTTACTAGGGTCTTCCTGTAAAAATAGTAAATCAGTATGGAGCCTGATTATCTAAGGTGTGCATATTTCTAAAACTGAGTCACAGATGTGGTAAAAAGAAAATTAGTATGGCATGACTGGACTTACACGTAAGCAGATTATCATTTGACTCATTAGAAAAAAAAAAATAATTGCCATTCTCTAGGTAGACTGATCAGAAGACGGAACTCATTATACTTTTCTAAATAAGAATATCCAATTAAATAGGCAAGTTAGCAATGTTGCTGATACTTGTCAATAGGCCTGTGTGATGAGGCTTTCCTTAATGATTCAAAAAGAAAATGAAACAATCTCCAATGGCAAAACTGAGTATCCTAGGAGACAAACCGGCAAAAATAAAGGCTCAGATGTGGGTTTATTTTTAATTTGATTTTCAATGTCTTCATTGGCAATGGAACATTATTCACGAGAATTTAAAGTATAATGGCTAGAGTCTGTACTGGCAAGATAAAGGCACAACTAACCAGTGATGTGCATCCCATCCGCCATTCCTTCTAGCCCTGCCAGTCTGAGCAACTGCCCCCTCTCCCAGAAATGGCCCAACTTTAGTCTCTGCCTGGAAGCTAGCATTCGTCCCGCAAAGTCTAGCTCTAATATCAGTAAAAATTTCCCTTACTCTCTAACACCTTGCTGATCCTACCACAAGGATCCCCATTTTTATTTATATTGCATTGGACTCGTCACCAATAGATTTATGAACATTGTCCCAACAGATAGAACAACATACTTCATTATCTTAGTATCTCTGAATCTAGCGTATGGTAACTATTGATAGAGGATTACTGTGTTGATAATGCTTATCTTCAGACAGCCTGACTGGAAAAGAGATTCAACTTGTGATACTGGTAATAAATCTATTTTTAATAACTAATTGATCTTTTAAAGTTACTTCCCTTATTTATGCAAAGTATAGAGACAAAACAAACAAACAAAAACAACCAAAACTCACTTGGAGTGAGGATGATCACCACTGCTGTAAATAGCCTTTTATCTTGGCATAATCAGACAATCATTCTAATCTTAAATTTTCAAAGTACTATGAAAAGTTCTTTCATTCAAATAAGAAAAAAAATTTTTATTTTACCAAAACATTGTTGCATTCCACTTTAAACAGATCTGGGTCTAATTTTTAAATATTGGTGATAATTTAATTTAATATGCTGTAGTTATTGTAGTTCAGGTCCTAAAATACACTGGAACTCATAATACATGCCACAGGACCATTAGGATTATATTAGAAGTACTTCTGTGGCTGGTCTTCCTTTTTCTCCCAATGACAAAACGCAGAGTTTCTTAATACAGAATTCTTTTTTAAAAAGTTTATTTATTTTTTTTTTAATTTTTTTTTTTCAACGTTTATTTATTTTTGGGACAGAGAGAGACAGAGCATGAACGGGGGAGGGGCAGAGAGAGAGGGAGACACAGAATCGGAAACAGGCTCCAGGCTCCGAGCCATCAGCCCAGAGCCTGACGCGGGGCTCGAACTCACGGACCGCGAGATCGTGACCTGGCTGAAGTCGGACGCTCAACCGACTGCGCCACCCAGGCGCCCCTATTTATTTATTTTTGAGAGAGAGACAGAGAGTGAGCACGTGGGAGCACAAGCAAGGGAAGGGCAGAGAGAAGGGGAGAGAGGGAATCCCAAGCAGGCTCTGTGCTGTCAGCGCAGAGCCCGATGCAGGGCTCAAACCCACAAACCGTGAGATCATGACCTGAGCCGAAATCGAGTTGGACACTTAACCAACTGAGCCACCCAGGCTCCCCAGTATATAATTCTTTTTTGAATGACATTTTGCTTTATATCTCTCCAAACTTAAGGTTCTATATAGACTGATTCTAATTCCCAACCATTTTCTCACATTTTGGTCTGACATTTTCTGGTTTCTGCTTGGGAAATGTTTTCTCCAAGGTCTCCAGTCGCTTGGGAATGTTTTCTCCAAGGTCTCCAAAGTCTTCCTTCCTAGACAAAACTATGGCTTAGTCTTCATTTTCTTATTTCATACTGCTCATCATTCCTTTATAATTGAAACTCTCTTCCCCTGGCTTCAGCAATACTAGATTTTCTTGTTGCTTTCATCTATCTCTCCAAATGTTCCTTTTCTGTTTCCCCAGATGGAACTTCTTCCTCCTGCATCCCAAATCATGGGCCTTCCCTAAACTTCTGTCCTTAGCTCTTCATGTATTCAAGAGGATTCTCTCAAATCCTCTGGAGATCCCTCTCTCCAACACTTTCATACTGATAACTCCAAGTGTGTCACCTGTAGCCGACTTCCCAAACTGCTCAGTGCACAGATGCACAGGACGCCCGCCACACCATCAAACCCACCCGGGAGGTCATTCATTCTCCCCTGACCATCACTCTGTTTCTCTCAGTCATCTACTGGTTTCTTGTTTGTTTTATCTGTCAGGCGCAACGGTTCAGAGTCAGCCTTAATCCCTCTCCTTCGTTCTCTGTGCTCTGTTGCTAAGCCCATTCCTTTCTTCTTTCAAAATGCCATCCCTTGGATTCAATTTTCATCCCCATCTGAGTCCTGACCTTTATCACTCTACTCTGAGATCACCACCTCGGCTTCTTAGCCACCTTTGTCTCCCTAACTACAGACTCTACTCATTTCAATTTATTTCATGTAGAATTGATAGATTTAGTTTCCTAAAACATTATTTTTCAGGTTCAGAAGGGTTAAGTGATGCACCCAATGTAATCAACTGCCATAAGTAAGAGTTAATGGTGACACTTAGCGCTGCCTCCCACCACAGTCTGGGTGGCTTCCTACTGCCTCACAGCGCTCTTACTCTGACATTCAAACTCCAGCCACAGCCTGTTTCCCAACTGTGTCGGTAATGATGGGATTGGCTCCCTGCTCCAACAGGCATTTTGTCTTCCCATGTGGGGTTCCTGCAGTCTCTACCCTACTAAAAGTTGTGGGACCTGATCCACTGAGGACTAATTAAAGGATCCCCAGGGGCACCTGGGTGGCTCAGTCAGTTAAGTGTCCAACTTCAGCTCAGGTCAAGATCTCACGGTTTGTGAGTTCAAATCCTGTGTTGGGCTCTGTGCTGACAGCTCAGAGCCTAGAGCCTGCTTCAGATTCTGTGTCTCCCTCTCTCTCTGCCCTTCCCTTGCTCGTACTCTCTCTCCCTCAAAAATAAACATTTAAAAGAACTTAAAAAATAATAATAATTAAAGGATCACTGAGAATGCTGAGGAACTACACATGAAATGTGCTGTTCAGCCAGTTCTACTTAGCCTTTACCCAATTCTAGAAACAAGGTCTTGGCTCTGGGCCCAAATCCTTGCTGTGGTTTAGTGCTCAGTCCCCTAATCCCCTAAGGCAGGAGTGCTCTAATAATTGGGACCCTTAGATCTTTAGGGTCTTGCCTCTAGTTCCTGCTACTGGATCACCCTGACAGCAATACCCCCACACTGTGGGAACATTCACCTGTATTAGCTACCCTGTAGTCAGCCTGGTGACACCTAGTCACCTGGGTCTTCTCCAATTTCCTACCGCTGTAATTTTGTTCACCTGCCTGTTCAGGTGCTGGGACTACCTAGACTCTAATTCCTATAGCTCTCCATACCTGTCACATTTATCCTGCTCCCAAATGAGCCCCAGGTACACTATTTCCCACTATTCCCTTACAAATCTTAAATCCCAATAAAACTTGCACAAATTAAGAAATAAGTATTATTCCTCCTGTGATTTGGTTCCAAATCCCAGCTCCTTCCTGAAGCTGGCAAGCTACCTCTTCCTCCTTTAAGGTCCAACTGAACAGCAGTCATTCAGTATGACTTGCCACATGCCTACTATGGGTCAGGCTGTGGACTGCACAGAGAATATGCATCAGCAGGAAAATGGTTCATAAACGAAAGAAAGTTCCAGAGTTAGGATTCACCTTAAATCAAATAAAGATGTTTTTTTTTTCCAAAAAAAAAAAACTAAAAAATCAAAATAAGCCCTCAACGAGCACAGATTTTTTATATAAATCATAGTTAACAAATCTGCACTGACTCTCCTCAAATCCAATTTGAGAAAGTACAGGTCTACACAAAATACAGATTCTTCTAATTCAGGAGATACCGTTATGAGAATTATACTGCCATCTAGTGTCTATCAACAGGAAAAAGGAGTTTGCATAGCTGAGAAACCATAGAACCTATAAAAACCATTCTAAGGATTGAATCATAAAATTTTTATGTATCTAAATCAAGTAATACTATCCAATAAATAAAAGAAATGAGTCTGCATTCCATAAAAAGAATCTGTGTCTTCCAACACTGAGACTGAAACCGCTTAAAAGCAGAAGTTAAAATCAAAATGGCTGCATTAATGCTTCAGGGAGGTTCAATTTTAAACTAAGTAACCTTTTTCCTCTCTTCCGTAAACCTCTCCTTCCTCCCTTCTTAGCCTTTTGCTTCAGGAACCCAGAGCCACCTAGAAAACACGATGAACTTGGCTAGTAGTAGGTACACAATTCCTGTGGAAACCAGCTGGATCCTGTATTTCCCTATAAAATCCTGGAGCCCCTTCCTCCAGGTGGGCTTGTATTTTGAGGGCCTGAGCCTGCTGCAGTCTTCTTTGCCCAGCAAAGCAACAAAGCTATTGTTCCTCTTAAAGCTATTGTTCCTCTTTATATCCAAACTCTTGTCTTCACCATACATATTTGGGCTCCAGAGCATAGAGGCCAGTTTTCCACAACAGGATTACAAGCATCTTAGAATATTTAAGCTCATCAATACCAGGAGACAGGGTGCAAGGTTCACAGGCAGTATGTTACTTGAAAGGAAAAATTCAAATGTACTTTTTAAGAAGCCTGAAATTTATTTTCTTCCATAGGATGTAAGTGCATAATTTATTCTTCATATGAACCACTTGAAAATCAGCAATGAGAGGCTAAAAGAAATGATAACTAAGAAAAATTAAGCTTACCTGAAAGTGCAAAATTATTGTCCATATTAATCCCAAAGTCAACTTGGGATTTCCATCTGTTATGTCATCATTTCTAATATTCACTAATTTCACCTGTGTTATATGGAAAGAAGAAATAAAGAAAATTTTTTCAAACCAGCACATAAGTTATATTTACCTACATAAAATCAATTCTAAATTACACAAAGAAAAAAATTGAGTGATCTAAATACAAGTAAATCCTCAAAATATTGTCTTACTCCCTTATCTCTACTCACTTTAGATTGCAAATTATAGAGTCACCACAAAGGAAAAAAAAAAGGGCGTTACTCTGGTTTTTCTTCTAGAACAAGTATTATAAGTAATCACTTTCCAATTGAAAAATACTACTGAAGTTGGGAATTCTTAAATACTTGAGATTTTAAAATTAGACACAATTTTATCACTTGAAAATAAGCTTTACTTTGCTCTAACCATTAAGATACTGTTCTGAACCATAAAATAGTTTAACAACTTTCTCATACTTCTGTCACAAAGTGGGGAAAAAATTTAAAAAAAAAACTAGCATCTTTTTTCCATTTATCTACCATAAATTGTTACCAAGATAAATAAATATATAAGTCACTGGATATTTGGAAGGCTGCTCAAATATGAAAAATAAAAATAAAAATAAAAACAAACAATAATAATACTTAGACTTAAAGCTTATTAACTATCAAATTATGCATTTTCAGGTAAACAAATATAGTAATGATACCTATCATTTATATCCTGGGTAAAAATAATTAAATATCATGAATCAAACACAATAATAACTGACATCTCACTTCCTGGACAAAACACTGACAAAAACACTTCAGACAAGGAAACATAATCAACCATCAGTCCTTCTGAAAACTTCCACTAGAATTAAGAATAATAAGGTAAATAGGAGTGCCTGGATGGCTCAGTTGGTTAAGCATCTGCCTCTTGATCTCAACTCAGGTCATGATCTCACAGTTTGAATTCAAGCCTCTCATCCTGCTCTGTGCTGATGGTGCGGAGCCTGCTTGGGATTCTGTCTCTCCTCTATGGCCCCCACCCCCACTTGTACTCTCTCGCTCTTTCCAAATAAATAAACCTCAAAAATATTTTTTAAAAAAGAATAATAAGGTAAATAAAAGTAACATTTAACATATTTAAGCACGCAGTGTTTATCTGAGTTTAAGTAAATCACTGTAATGTTAATAAACTAAATAAATGAATAAAAAAATGGTGTTTACCTCTCCCCGTTTTCCTCCCTTCCTTTTTTCTTTATTCCATTAACAAGCTAAATTGCTGCCACCTCTGATTTCTCATTGTTCGCAGTAATTTTCCATTCCCCTGATTTTCTTTCTTTCCTTTTCTCTACTATTTGAAAAATTACCAATATTTTGGCTTATACCACTATAATACCACAATGCCACCAAATCAAGATCATATCCAATATGGTTTTCATTCTTTAACCATGACTGCTTCTAAAACCTCAAGTTAGTTGGAGGTTGTTGTTTTATTTTTAACTCCTTTTAATTACCCAATATTATCTATTTATAAAAAAAATATTGTCGTATCACTAAATATTAAAAACGCTTACACTAAGTTTTTTGAAAGTAGTCCATCAACTATTTTTTATAAAAATAATTTTATATACTAAGTATAAATAATAAAATATTGCCCCACTACTAAGAACTTTTCATAGGCATTCTTAACATTCTCTTGCTACTAAAAGGTCATTAACTTCCTAGGCAAAGCATTCCAATTCTAACAGAAGGAAAATCAGTAGCTCTTATTCAGATGGAAATGCAGCCACTTATAATTCCTGTGGGCTTACACCTACTATTAACTTCCTTTTCTTTGGAGCAAATGTTTGAACATATTTTTAAATATTTGTCTCTCAAAAGCACAAAATTAAACATTATAATTGACAAATGTAACCGTTTCATCCCCTGACATGTTCCTATCTAGATGTACTCCATCACATATGTTTATATGATTATAGTCTTTGAAAAACATCATACCTGGCGTCTTTTCAAATAGTCAAGTGCAATTTGTACATTCTGTAGTCTGTGAAAACGCATCCGACCTTTTTCTCTGGGCTAAGAATAGAAAAATGCAGGGTATAAAAAACACTATAGTTTCTGATACCACTGACCATGCTAAATACACTTATGACGTATACTCTATAAATATACTTTATGCTCATCTTAACATATCAAAACAGGATTTAATATTTGGGTAAACCCATTAGATTTTTTAAATTAAAATTAAATTAAATTACATTAAATACTTTTAACTGTTTTGTATTATTTGAAATTGAATTTAAACAAATAGGGATTTCTCCAAATGTTTTATTTAAACATATGCTTTATTCCATTTTGCTTTATTTAAACAAAAGGAAAAGAAAAAATGCCACAGAACATACAGACTTTTTATAGTCATTATACTACAATTCTAGCCTACAGTTTATTAGCTTTGGATGCACAGAAAGAATTAAATACCATTCCCCATTTTGCCTTCTTAATAAAGTCTATTGTCAAGCGGGTTTTTATAATTATATATGTATGGCACGTTAATGAAAATAAGGTAAAGTAGCATGCAGTTAGTATAAAAATCACCAAGAAGGAGAAAGATGGAGTCTTACTTAGCCATGATAGAGGAAGAGAAAAAAGCAATTAAAGCCATATATTTCCTCTTTATTTTATTTTAGCTTTTTCACAAAATCAGTTGGACTGTAATAGTTTTACTGCTTAGGGATGGACATGACTGTTTATGATCTCAGGAAAACTGGCAATCCATAATTCTTTTCGTTGGTGCCGTTTTCCTTGAGAAATGTAACAAGTTAGCAGACAGAAAACATAAGGAGATAGAGCTGAGAAGATGCTTAACAAAAATACAAAGAATGGAGTTGAAATTTTTCACATAAAATCTCCCAAAAGGAAGAAAAGAAAAAAAACACTGACAGCTTAGCTTCTCAAATATGAATATTGAGAGCCAAGGCACCATAATGAAAAGACAGCAGAGTACAGAACGGAAAAATAGGTTCTATATAAACAGGTAGAAATAATGTTGGTAAATTCACCCAATGGATCTAAAAAAAAAGCACAATTTCCAAATCAGGGGCACTTGGGATGTAGATGACAAAAGAAGCATTATCTGTCTTGCAAAGGTGGGCTGAAGTTAACTAAGTGTCATGAAGATGAAACAGTTCTATAGGTTCTACCAGGAATCCAGATTTTAAAACTTTCCCCCCTTCTAAATAAAAATAAGACATAGAAAATACATAAATAATGTCCATCACATACCTATTGCCAGTATGATTTAAAGCATAAACTTAAATAGGAAATAAATTTCCATAAGTCCCTTCAAATAAAGCAATAGTTGCCACATTTGAAATATAAATTCCAGAAGTGGAACAAATTTGCATAAAAATTAGCAGGCTAGTTGTCAAGATTTCCACATTTATATAAAATGCATGTAAAATTCTTTAGCTAAAATGGCATCATATAATTCAATCACATATGTTCAATTACCATGCACTGCACAGTAATGTCTAAATAAATTTAAAGAGAAAATATTTCCTTTGTCCAATTTTTTTGGTACACACACATCTACCTCACTATGGGTTTTGGTCCTTTCTATAATTTTCTAAAAAGGAGCCCGAACCCATGGGTTACTTCTCTATCACGTTAGCGCTCACCGCACTGTAATGGCTAGGTTAGTCGAGTTATGGGGGCCGACACCTACCCCCTTATCCTCATCCTCCACATCCTCATGCTGTTCATATTCGCATGCTTCTGTTGCACTCACCAATCGTAAGGTCTTCAAAAAATCTCGCTCCCTTGGCTAATGAATATAACAGACAGAAGATAGGACAGCAAAGACACAAGACAGACCAGAAATGAAAAGAAGAGCATGAACAGAACATAATGAAGGAGAACAAGTAACCAAGAAGGGGAAGTAATGTTCACAAAAAAGGAAATGACACCTGTGGAATGGGTTAGACCATTTTCCAGAAAGCAATGTTTATTTCCTTGCTATTTGTGAGTCTTTTAATATGTGGTTATATTATGCATCCAACCTCTGCTAAGCAAAAAAACCCAAAGGTAAAAAAAGAAGCAAGAACAAAAATAGTAGTTTTATTATAGAACTGATTACATAAGCAAAGTAGTCAAAGGGCTTCAATCTCCCAAATTCACATCACTTGAAGTCTGAAAATGATCAGGAATCTAACCAGAACTCTTTTTTTCAGGCAGAATTCACAGCTCTAAAGGTGAATGTTGCAAAAATCTGAACAGTCTCTACCAACAACACACTGGTCCCTACGTAGACAGCATTACGTGTTCTTCAAACTAAATTAGGAAATTTAAAACTTACCAAGGTATCTCCCGAAAGAACCTCTAAAAGAGAGATTAAATTGTGTCCATCCCTTAAGTCTTCATAGAGATCATTCACATGTTTTCGAACCTACACAAAGAAAAGCAATTTAACTTTTGGGCCTAGAACGTAGATCATCTTTAACACTAAAACAAGAACAAGGACAAGTAGGAAACATTCCTCATACAGTGTTCATTCTTGCAGCAATATTTTCACTTTGATTTTCTCATTACTTAAAAACTAAATTTGAATTTAAAAAAAACTAAAAAAAGTAAATTTCATATTAGTAATTCCTAAAGACAAACAAAATTGTTATCTTTTTAACATACTAGAGTTACTATAAATAAGCTTGGACAACTACATAGGGTTACAATTTTTTAAATACAGGCAATGGCAATAACCTTATTCATGATTCCTGATATAAGAGCCACCTTAGCAAGACAAGCAAGTTTTCACCCCTCCCCCTAACCCGAGCTGGTCTTTCTTCCTATTCTTTGTGCCACTAGATCCAGGAGGCCAGATATACACGTTCCACACTTCAAAATTCCAGAAATATAAGCTAGGTGAAGGGCCCATGAGACTATATTCTTACTATTTTTGAAATTTCCTTAGTCTCTATATTTATTTCAAAAAAAATTTTAATTCACGTATGTCAAGTTAGAAGACCTCTGCCCAAACCATCCTGTGCACAACATAAATCTTCTTGTGACAGGGGGTTTTTATAACCACATTAACACTAGCACAAAGTTAACACCTAATCTATAATAGCTTCTTCCTCCATTCCACAGGCCTGATTTAAGCTTGTGACTTTAGAGCACAAAACACCAAAGATTTCCCAAAAGCTTTGTTCAGTCTGCCAAGTAGGGATATCTCCTGTAAATACTTGGCCTGCTCTAAGGTTTGTGCTAGAGAGACAAATGTCAAAGCAGGCTATTAAGATGGCTGTTCCACAGCGGGTTGGCATGTTTCCATTTTCTCACCTTTTAGTGATTCCAGGCTGCATTACTTTGTGTTGATCTCATTAAAAGAGTTAAGAAAGTGGCCCAGAGGCAGAGACCAGAATCCCACCTACATCACACATAGGGCACAAGCCCTATATGCTTGCCAGTTGGTGTGGTAAACACTCAAAGGTTTTGTACATATAAGTCAAACTTCTCTGCATTTCCAAAATGTCAAGTGAATATACAGCACAAAATAATAACAAGATCTAAACTATGATCAAAACTATCTGAATGCATAACAAGCAAGGGCTAAAGTAAACTGGAAACAAACTTTTGATGGTTAAGTTTTTCATCCTAAAAAACTTCAAATACTATTACATTTTATTATCTTAGTTGACTACCTACATATTTTGCAGTTTATCTGTGTCAGAAAATACTTTTTATTAATGAAGAAAAATTCCCTTGTTTCATATTAAACTTACTAATTCCTATGTGTTTTTGCCTAAATCACAGAACTTTTCAATATTTGATTACCTATCTAGGGATCATTAGCCACAAATAATGTAAGTATTAAACGTAGGCTCAACAGCTCTAAATAACTGCTAATATCAATAGTACCTATAAAATGTCCAGTAACACTGAAAGTGAGTCAAATTACTTTAAAACAAGTGTCCCCATCTTCACAGACTGACATTTTACTTTGATTTCCTAATTCCTGAGAAATATCAGCTGAATCTTTGGTGTCACAAGATAACAATGCAACAGTAAAATATAGTTTAAAAAATGTTTTAGTTTCCTAAAAAAAAAAAAAAAAGAGCATAACATATTTTAGGCAGTTCTAATTTAGAAAATCTGTAAATATCCAAAAAAGTTATAAAGTGATTATCCCTTCCATTTGGGATACCATTAAATGACAATCCCCTCAAGTTCTCAATTATATTTCAGAGATGAATCAATTTTCAAGAATATTTTCAGGAACACATCTACCACACGCATGACACATATGCATGCAAATAAGCAACCTAGAGAAATGAGTACTAATACTTTTCTTTTTTTTAATTTTTTTAAGTTTATTTAATTCTTTTGAGAGAGAGAGAATCCCAAGCAGACTCCACACTGGCAGCAGTGCCTGACGCACGAAACATGACATCATGACCTGAGCCAAAACCAAGAGTCGAAAGCTCAACTGACAGTCACCCAGCACCCTTAATGCTTACTTTTCTACTCATTCATTGGAGCACTGTAAGAATTCCTTTAGTCCCATTCCAAACTATGAATTTAATTTACAAGACTAAGGACCTACTTAAAAACAAGGCAGAAGAGTTACGCTTATCAATTTCTGCACATCAATGCCATCTAGATCTAAGTACTTCCCTGTGCATCTCCAGTGTAACGAGAAGGCAGCCTAACTCTAAAAGAGCCTGAACCTAAAAGAGATCACATTTATATAAATAATACTATGCAGTTCCTGATCCTGGCTTAATCTCTCAAAATAAATGACTTTATTGTACAGGTCTGACATTCTCAGCGCACGATCAGGATGTGGCCTGCCATGACAGGAACTAACACATAGTGCTGAGAATTCCATGCTCTCTGGTCCACTGGACCCGCCCACGCACTGCCAAAGCCACATTTCAATCCACATCCACTTCCTTTGTCATTCTCACTCTCAGACAGTTAAAGATGAAGTGTGATTCTGAACACTTATTTCATAGGAAGGCAATTTCACAACTTGCTTTTTGCCAAATCAAACTAAACCTTCTTTCTGACATCAGGGACAATTTCCAAAATCAGGTGCCATTTTTCATCATCATATATATGCCAACAGTAAAGAAAAATTAAGTTAGATATGTGTAGAGAAGGATAATAATAATAATATGATGCCATGCAAAACCAAGTTAGGAAAAAAGAAAACATGTAATAAGGGAAAAAAGAATGAGGAAACCTGCATTTTAGTCTTGCTTCTGCCACGGGTCTCATGAACTAGCACCAGCTGCCTATCCTCTCTAGGCCTCAATTTTCTCATCTTCAAAATAAAACTTTGCACACAGGCCTCTAGTCTAAACCAGAGAACAAAAATTCTGTGATGGGAAAATGGTACAATGGAAAGCTGTCCTTAAGTCTTATGGCTTAATTTCTTAAGAATTTTAGGAGAGAATACAGAAATACACTAATCTGATTTCTGTAATACTTGAAAAAATCCTGAGGCTATACTGCCTATTTTTCCTGCCTCAAGTGATTATTCTGAAGGTTCACGTAAATACTACATATAAAAAATGCTACACAACTGCAAGCGATACCATTATCACCATCTTTATCATGCTATGTCAAGCAAATGTTACCGTTATTAACAATAATAAATACAGGGACAGTTGGCTGGCTCATTCAGAAGAGCATAGGACTCGATCTCAGGGTTGTATGTTCAAGTCCTACCTTGGGTGTACAGATTACTTAAAAATAAAATCTTAAGAAAAAAAGGAGTTATAATAATAATAGTAATAATAATAATAGTAATAATAATAAATACAAATACATACACAATGAACTATTCCTAGGCACCTGAGGTTGTCTGTGTTCAAGTGCTTGTATTTGCTCATTTTCCTGACCACCAAAGAATGGGATGAAATAAAATGTTAATCAACTATTAAAAGTCAGCAAATCTGCATTATGGGGAATGAGTGGTTGTGGATGAAATGAGTGGAAATAATTGGGCTTCTCTAGAAATAGCTGATCTAGTGACCAATTTATAAAGAAAAAAAGGAATTAAATAGTTAAACTGACACATAAAAGCTTTTTATTTTGTCCTAAGCCTGAGTCATAGACATTTGGCCTGGTAACTTTCCTTCACAGATGACTATACTAACTGCCAGCAGTCTTAACCTTCTGCTTCAATTTTTAATAAAACGTTCTTTCTTCTCATTTTGGAAATTTTCCCCCGTGGGGCAAAAAAACTGTCTGAATAAATCGTGCTACGGGAAGTGATGAGCAAAGTGAAAGCAGTCTGAGATACTCTGGGATTAAATTATATAACTTGAATTACATAATAAGGATGAAGCATCATTTTCTGTATTTCATACAATTCTAGAATTTGCAGTGCTTTTTAAAAGGTGCGCACTGCATTGCATCTGCAGTTCACCCCTAGAGGGCACTAATCCTTTGCTTAAGAAGAGTATCCTAAGGAAGGAAAATAAAGTACAAAATGGTGGGGAGGGCACACCAGGAGAGAGATTGTAAACAAGGTGATAGTGATGAAGACATAAGCAATACTGCAATTCATTTTTAAGATATATATGTATATATTCTGCCAGATTTACATCATCTAAATGGCTTAAATGACCAAAAACCCCACTCTGAAAATTTGTTAACTTTTGATGGTTTGGTTTGTTGTTGCCTAAGTCAAATACAACTTTGAAGATAAGATCATCATCTAGCTGTTCATTTAAATACGTTTAAGACTGCCTTTTTTAAAAGTCTGATTTTGTAGTGGTTGTTGTTAATCTAGGAAAATTCCACAATGTTACTTCCCACGTTTAAACTTAAAGTTACCACGTAGCTGCAGTTCGGTTCAGGTCACTAAATCTTTACTGAGCGTCCATTACATGCCCGGGTGTCATTTAACTTGTAAGGGTACAAAGATGAATAATCAGAGAGTGCCGCCTCTCGAAGCCTTCAGACTGAGGTGACAGAAATGGAGAAAAGAGCTTAATGTTCCAAGCGGAGGGAAGAGCAAGAACAAAGACAACCAGGCAAACACGCACACAACTGTGTTGTGAGCTCCAAGGAAGGAAAGCAGCCTGTGAAATGAGTGAAAGGAGAGGCAGAAGGTGAGGTGGGGAAAGGTGGGCTGGGAGACCCGGCGTGACAGCTTTGCATGCCACTTTGGGAAGAAGCTCAGACCTTTCCTGAGCAAAGAGAACCACAGAAGGCTCTTAAGCAGAACAAGGACTCAGTATGTCTGACCAATATAAAAGCTTCCTTGTAAAGTATTATCTTGAGCAAAAAATAAAGTAAAATAAGGTATTATCTTAAACCCTAATCACAGATAAAGCTATTGAGGGTCAAATCTATATACAATAATGAGGAAAGGTCTCTCAGAAAAAAGCAGAGGGAGCATTCTATCAGTAAATCTTGGGTAAAATGCACACATCCCAGTACAGCAAGGGGCCCAACAGCAGCCACAAGAAGCATCCAAAGTCCTCTCTTAAATAAGTCCTACATCCAAAGGATACAGTATTCTGGAAAACAACTAGCTATCTTTAGGAAGGAACATAAATAATAAAAGAAGGCTTGTCCCAAATAAGATCGCCTCACAGCCTACTAATTGAGTGAAGAGGGACAGTCAGCTTCAGTGAAAACTATGAATTAAAATGTTTTTCTTTTTTTTTTTTTAATTTTTTTTTCAACGTTTATTTATTTTTGGGACAGAGAGAGACAGAGCATGAAAGGGGGAGGGGCAGAGAGAGAGGGAGACACAGAATCGGAAACAGGCTCCAGGCTCTGAGCCATCAGCCCAGAGCCTGATGCGGGGCTCGAACTCACGAACCGCGAGATCGTGACCTGGCTGAAGTCAGACGCTTAACCGACTGCGCCACCCAGGCGCCCTAAAATGTTTTTCAATGCAATTTTTTTTTTACTTCACACCAATACACTCATGAAAAATAAGCTACCACATTCTCTTGGGAAAGATCCTTAGAAATTCTAGTTCAAAAAATAAAAATAGGGAAGAGGAGCAAACATAAAATTAAATTAATCTATCAATATATTACCTTACTAACTAGTGATAAGTAACTAATGTTTTTAAAATACACAGATATGTTTAAAAACAATATATATTCTTGGGTAATTATGAGACAGGAAAACCAAAGGGACCCCATGAAAGAAAGAGATGGCTTTTTTTTTCCTTTGCTTCTTTTCATGCTTCTGTTCTTGCTAAGACCCTACACGCCCCTCTTACATACGCTTTAATGTATATCCTCCTAATAAAGGACAAGGAGTTAATGATTTCTTTGGAGTCTTCCAACCAATAGATAACATCTAAGGAGTGACCAGGTAGGTTGCCATGAATGTTCTCCAAGACCACTGACTCCAAACACCTTGATGTCAAGAACCCTGGCTCCAGAGCATTAGTGACTTATGGAGGACACTTGAGCACTCATCCTAGTTGGACAAGTTCCTGGATGCCTGAGAGAACATGTACACCAGACCACCGACCTCAGTTAAACACTCCAGACCCCCTCCCCCTGGGGTGTCTGGCCAGCTCAGGCATTGGAACATGCCACTCTTGATTTCTGGATTGTAGGTTTGAGCCCTGCATTGGGTATAGAGATTACTCAAAAATAAAATCTTTAAAAAACAAAAACTCCAGACCCCTAAGCAAAGATGAGACTCATGCTCCTTTTCCTGAGTCTCCTAGACACCATTGTCTGTAGCTGCTCTATGTCGTCAATAAACTCGGCTCTTCTTTCCTGTCAGCTCACGGCTCTTGTTTTTTTTTTGTTTTTTAATTTTTTTTAATGTTTATTTATTAAAAAAAATTTTTTTTAACGTTTATTTATTTTTGAGACAGAGAGAGACAGAGCACGAACGGGGGAGAGTCAGAGAGAGGGAGACACAGAATCTGAAACAGGCTCCAAGCTCTGAGCAGTCAGCACAGAGCCTGATGCGGGGCTCAAACTCACGGACCGCAAAATCATGACCTGAGCCGAAGTCGGCCGCTTAACCGACTGAGCCATCCAGGCGCCCCTCATGTTTATTTATTTGTGTGTGAGAGAGACAGACAGACAGACAGACAGACAGCGGGGGAGGGGCAGAGAGAGACGGAGACACAGAATCTGAAGCAGGCTCCAGGCTCTGAGCTGTCAGCACAGAGCCTGACGTGGGGCTTGAACTCACAAACGGTGAGATCATGACCTCAGCTGAAGTCAGACACTTAACCTACTGAGCCACCAGGTACCCCAACATGGCTCTTGTTTGATTTTCATCCTGTGAGAAGCCAAAGATTCTCTTGGCTGGTCCCGCAGGGACCCCTCTGGGTCCTCAGACCAGCCTGCCTGCATCAGTTAGTTGCTTTATCTGAACAGTTTTCTTTACTCCAGTACTATTTCTTCAAGAATTGTGAAAGAATAAAAGCTACAGTTTACATTCTACTTAAATTACTATAAAGTCTAAATTGGTGCGAGCAAGTATAATGGGGAAATATCCTTGTCTGCTATAATAAAAGGGGTGTCATGCTTTTATTTTAGTAAATATATTAGGTCAGCATTAAGGCCATACTTAATTCATATTCTTTACTGTTTTATAAAACTATAAAGATATTTATCATAAATCTTAAGGTATTAATGAATAAAATAAGGAAGCGTTTAAAACAAATCAATGTTGATCCTGGGCAGTACAAATAATCTGTCTTCTTTATGTTGGAGCCAGTAAGTTCTTTGACAAAGAAGATTTCTCTTTTAAACTTTCAGGTTTATAATCTATAATCAATTTAAAAAACAAAAGCAAAAAGGTCTTCTCTAGTCTTTCACTAAAAGGTAGAACATTAGATGGTTAAATAAAATAAAAGCATTTATTTTACTAATAAACACCTTTAAGATTTGGGAACAGTTTAGTCTTCACCTACATATTTTTTATATTCTCTTTTGCACATTTTCACTATTATCATAGGAATCTTTTCAAAAGGCTCCTTCAATTTTTAAAATTTTACAAGCATGCAACTATTTTCCATAAAAATCTGTTTTGGGTTTGGGATAGTTGGTTCTGGTTTGGTTTAGTCTGGGTTTGAATCCTCTACATTTCCTTCCAGTTCTTCCCTCTAAGGGAAGGTGGGGGAAAATTTATTTTTGTGTTTATTTCCCCATCAGCCTGCAGATCTTTGATCACTTGCAGAGTTGTATAGTTCTTGTGCTGAGCAATTACAAATAATGTCACTGAAAGAGAAAAATGAATTCAAAAATCAGTTACTCTACTTACTTTTTTGCATCCGTCCACTGTTTTTTTTTGGAGTTAATTTTTATTAAAGATGTGAGCTAGACAACCTCTGTACTATAATGTCAGACCAATGAACACTGATTTATAAAGAAACCAGCATTATCCATTCCACGTAGCCTTTAAATGGAGTAGGGAAAGGAAGGATGGGGTGCACTATTTTAGCTGAGATTTAAAGGATGTTTCTGTCCAGTATTCTGTCACCAAGGGTAAAATCTAATGATGTTTGGCAGGAGGATATGGATATCACCTTTTAGAAGTTTTTCAAGTATCCTCCTAGCTCATTACTTACATATATCTTTCTTTAAACCATTTATGACTTGAAAAAAAAATCACAGTAAAAGCTATTCTATCAAGAGCAGCTCTCAATAATAACATAAGTTAAAGAGAAGGAACCAATCACTAGCATTTTTGTTTTAAACTCTACACTCAACACAGGACTTGGACTCACAAATCCCAGATCAAGAGTTGCTTGCTCTACCAACTGAGCCAGCCAGACACCCCTCATCACTGGCATTTTTATACTCACCTCTTTCTGGTTCACATTCTCACAATTTGGGCAAAAGAAAGAAAAGGCTGGCCAAAGTGGGGAGGGTCATAATCACAATACTTCTAATGAATACTTAACAAGCTAGTCAATGAGACTAAAATTTTTTTTCATTAGAAACTAAATTTTGATGTAAATATGTGACAACAATAATAATTTAATAAGACAAATCATGACAGCTGAGCAGAATACTATTATAATAGCTAGGTACTACATGAGTTCATATGTGCCAACTCCTAAAAAACATAACTAGACATAAATTAAGCCTATTTAACCTAGATGGTCTGTAACCACAGCATCAAAGTCCTACCCTTCACCACCAACATTTTGAAAGATTCCACTGTATTTTCAAATTCTAGTTTCAAATGAAAAAGTTTGAAACAGAATTGTGCATATTTTTCAGTAAAAATCATGTAAATTCTTTTAAATTGTTAATTCCTTTTATTTAAATTACAGTCATGACCAAAATTTACAACTAGTTCACAAAACGTGCATTTCCTCAATAAATCCCCACTTAAGGACTCTGGGAAGGTTACACCAGTATCATAAGTCAAGATCAGATTAGTTACTAGAAAATGGTGATGCATTCAGGTAAATATATTCAGTTCCCATATGAAAATGAAGACAGCTCCTGGAATACAGAAACCTATCAGTCATTCGCCCCTTAACGCCAAGTCACTTCATCTGACTGATTTTCTTCTTAACACCCATTATCAATTTCAGAGAAACCTTACATGGTTGATGATTAGATGGCATAACTTTTTTGGGAGGAGGGGGGTGGGCAGAGAGTCTGAAGGAAGCACTGCAGTGCAGGGCATGGTAGGATTCCAGAGTAAGAGCTTTTAACACTAAGAAGGCAGCAGGAGAACTCTGGGTAGCTGGTGAGTGGGGACAGAAGAGTCCAAGAAAGAGATATAGAAAAGTGACAAAAATGTCAGCTACTTCACAATTCTGATTAAAGTGCTTGTTATGGCACCTGCTTACTGAATACTTTTGAGTTGAATTATCTCCTTTAGGGCATTTGTCAGATGCCCTATAGAGTGTCAATGGCTGACATGTTACACAGTAATTCAACAATTAAGTAGATACTTGTCCCCAAAAAAGAACTGTCCTCTCTCTTTGTGGCACCATTTAAAATACCTTTTACAACTGGACCACTTTCTTACACCATACACAAAAATAAACCCAAAATGGATTTAAGGACTTAAATGTGAGATACTGAAACCATAAAAATTCAAGAAGAAAGCACAGCCAGTAATTTTTCTGACACTGGCCATAGTAACATTTTTCTAGATCTGTCTCCTCAGGCAGGAGAAAGAAAAGTGAAAATAAACTATTGACACTACATCAAAATAAAAAGCTTCTGCACAGCAAATGAAAGCATCAACAAAACTCAAAGGCAAGCTACTAAATGGCTGAAGATATCTGCAAATGGTATATCTGATAAAGAGTATCCAAAATATATAAAGAAATTATATAACTCAATGCCCCCCCCAAAAGTAATCCAATTAAAAATGGGCAGAAGACATGAACAGACATTTCCAAAGAAGACATACAGATGGCCAAGAGACACATGAAAAGACGCTGAAAAGACTCATCATCAGGGAAAAGCAAATCAAAACAATGAGTTATCACTGCACACATGTCAGAATGGCTAAAATCAAAAATGCAAGAAACAACAAGTACTAAAGATGTAAAGAAAAAAGAACCCTCATGCACTTTTGGGGATGAAAACTGGTTCAGCCACTGTAGAAAACAATACAGAAGTTCCTCAAAAAATTAAAAATAGAATTACCATATAATCCAGTGAACTACTGGGTATTTACCCAAAGAATACAAAACACTAATTCAAAAAGACATATGCACCCCTATGTTTTCTGCAGCATTATTTATAATAGCCAAATTATGGATGAGCCCAAGTGTCCATTGATAGATAAATGGATAAAGAACATGTGGTGTATGTATACACACACACACACACACACAAAATGGAATACTACTCATCCATAAAAAGAATGAAATCTTGCCATCTGCAACAACATGGATGGAAAAAGACAGTATAATGCTAAGTGAAATAAGTCAGCAGAGAAAGACAAATACCATATGATTTCACTCATATTTGGAATTTAAGAAACAAAGAAAACAAGAGACAAAGCAAAGAACAGACTCTCAACTATAGAGAACACAGAGATGGTTACCAGAGGGGAGATGGGTGGGGCATGGGTGAAATAGGTGATGGGGATCAAAGAGTACATTCATCTTGATGAGCACTGGGTAATGTACAGAATTACTGAATCACTACACTGTATGCCTGAAATGAATATAACGCTGTATGGTAACTATACTGGAATTTAAAAACTAATAAAAATTAAGAAAATACCTTTTACAACACCGTTGCTTATAGAAAAAAATAGGTACTATCTCAGCATACACACAAAAAAACGGAAAATCGGCTAAGCCTTCAAAAAGGAACTTCATCTTACTTCATGGATGATGTCCAGCATGCTTCTGCCAGTCCTCAAGCAAACAGTGAGCCACTTGCTGGAAGGCTTGCAATAGGAGTCAGGCTCTAGGCTGGGGAGGAAGCAAGGCCCTCATAGAGAAGGGGGAGTGCTAGGCGAGTAATCAAATCCACCTGTGGAGAAGGGGCCAGGGAAGGTGGAGCCGGCAAGTGCAGATATCTCCTGGTCACAGCACCCCGGCTACTTCCCTTTAGGAGCACTGGGCAAGAGACTACCAAGGGAGGCCATCATACAAGTGGTAGCTTCATCTCTTTTTAAGTATCAAGGGGTGGAAAATGTATGGGGTCTCTCAGTAGCTTCTTTCATAGTTTTTTTTTTTAATGTCTATTTATTTGTTTTGAAAGAGAGAGCAAGCAAGCTGGGGAGAGACAGAGAGAGAGGAGAGAGAATCCCAAGCAGGCTCTGTGCTATTAGCACAGAGCCTGACGTGGGGCTTGAACCCACGAACCATGAGATCATGACCCCAACCAAAACCAAAAGTCAGACACTTAACTGACTGAGCCACCCAGGCACCCCATATTTTATAGTTTTAAGGCCTTTACAATACTCTGACACTCTCTGATACTTTATACATAAATTAATTCACTCTTCTTTAAACATAAGCCCATTTCCTCGAGTCCTGACAAACCACTGAGAACAACTGGTTGTATCCTCTACATTAAACCTTTGAAATAACCCTGGATTATGACCAAGACAACTGTCACAGGGAGATGAACAATGAAACTATTTTTAAAGATACTTCTAGATGATGAGATTCCTCTATCTTTGCTACAATCCATGCTGATGCTTAACACCTCTTCCCTGTTAAAAAAAGCTTCCTTAAATCCAGATGAAATTCCAACTCCCCAGTACCATGATGTATATTTCCAAAATAAAAACACTGAAAAACATATTTAGGAAACTGGCAATTTTGAACAGAGTTACAAACACAGCTTTATTCTATTAGTCACCTAATAAAAATTTTTTGACAGAGGTTCTATTAACTGTTGTTAAAAGTAATCCCTGTAACAGAATTATACCTTCTGTAGGAAGATTAAAACTCTCAAAGATGTCTTTAATTTCTTCAAGTTGATTCACTTCTTAAATGACATTACAATTTTGCCAAATTTCCAGATTCCATTTACTCAACCAAGGCCTGTGCACCACAAATACTCAACGGCTAATCCTCCCAGCTGTTCACGACCAGAGGAGATGCTGTATTTATGCCTCATACTGGAGCCTCAAATCTAAGTGTGAGTGATTTTCTCTCCAGACTCAGTTCTGAGTACTCTCTCTTTTGAACTGACAAGACTCACCAAGAGTAGGCTTGAGCTAAGTAACACCTAGCAAATCAGAGACCACATGTGCAAAGGTGAACCACAGGACACAGCTGTGCGTATAGTGCAAGACATATAGGCCAGTGCCTGAACAATAGAGCGCTCCTTCTAATCCCAAAGGCGAAGAGAATGTGAAAAGAAAACTGAGTGCTTGGGGCGCCTGAGTGACTCAGTCAGTTAGACGTCCAACTTCAGCTCAGGTTATGATCTCACAGTTCGTGAGTTTGAGCCCCATGGTGAGCTCTGTGCTGACAGCTCAGAGCCTGGAGCCTGCTTCGGATTCTGTCTCCCTCTCTCTCTGCCCCTCCCCCACTTGTACTCTGTCTCTTTCGAAAATGAATAAATGTTAAAAAAAATTTTTTTTTTTAACTGAATGCTTGAGGTCACATTCTTGAAACTACCCCTGTCATCTCTCTCCACTTATACTCATGGTATTCCCTCCAACCTAAAATGCTGCTCTGCTCCCCCTCCTCTTCTGGCTATTGAAATCTTACTTTTCCCTTCCAGGTCAACCTGTAATGCCACCCAGACTAAGAAGGCTTCTCTTCTATGTTCATATATTCCATGGTTTATTCCAGGACACCAGTAATCATTTTCCTTATAGAATCGTTTTATGTACATGATGTACTCAAACATAAGCCCCTTAAAATGACAGGGCCCTGTCTTAGGTCCTCATTGTAAATGTGGCATGCTTTTGCACAGTACTTTTCATATAGTAAAAATTCAAAGACGGTTTGTTCAATAAATAAAAGATTAGTCATTTGCACTTTGCTTGTGAATGTAGGCATGCCCTCAGCTGTGGGCCCTTGAATGCCTGCCCAGTTACAGGAAGAAAAGAGCAACTGAGAAAACAGATCAAGAACTCCATTGGGCCATTTCCTAGCAAGGGATCTGTCTTTGCTCCCAGGGCCTATCATGGCATCTATGAGAGTTAGTACCTAGCTTCATGTCCTATCACACAGTTGGAGCTAAATAAATGCTGCTGAATGATTAACACACAGAGGAGAAATGTTCATTTTGGCATGCCAACCGTCTAAGTATTTTCCTGAACCCATCTAAATTAGTTTGGTGTTCTGATAAATCAGGTTATCAGAACTTAATAATTAATCTATAACAAAATGTTTTAAATAAAAATAGACATAAAGATCACTGAAACATAATAAAGTCCTGAAAGAGACCCACATATTTATGGCTTTTGACAAAAGAAAGAGCAGAAGAGCAATTCTGTGATGAATCTTTACAAAATGATACTGAGAAATTCAATATCCACATGCAAAAAGAACCTTTTCCTCAAAATGGATCAGAGACCAAAACGTGAGAGCTAAAAACTATTCAATTGCTAGAAGAAAACATAAGAGCAAATCTTTCTGACCTTGGGTTAGGCAAAAATTACCTATATATAGCACCAAGGGCATAAGTGGTAAAAGAAAACCCAATAATAAAAGGACATACAACCCAACTTAAAAATAGTCAAAGATCTGAATAGACATTTTGCCAAAGAAGATACACAAATGAGCAATCAACGTGTGAAAAGAGGCTCAACATCATTAGAGAAATACAAATCACTATCACATGAGAGAGCATTTTGTACCCACTGGGATAGCTAAAATCAAAAAGAAAGTCAGTAAGTACTAGAAAAGATTTAGAGAAATTGGAAGCCCCACCCCTGCCCCCACATGGCTAGGGGAAATACAAAATGGTGCAACTCTAGAAAACAGTTTGGCATTCCCTAAAATGTTAAACTAGATTTACCATATGATCCAGCAATTCCATTCCTAAATAAATATCCAAAAGAAGTGAAAAAACATAACCATACAAAAACTTGCATGTTTATGTTTACAGCAGCATTATTTATAATAGCCAAGTGGAAACAATCCAAATGCCACTCAACTTTTAGATGAATAAACAAAATGTAACACATCCTTAGAATGGAAATACTACTTGACAACAAAAAGGAATGAAGATACATGCTACAACATGGTGAACCTCAAACACATTGTGCTAAGTGCAAGAAGCCAGAGAAAGGACACATTCTATTTTTGTGAAATATCCAGGAAACGTGAATCTTATTGATAGAAAATAGATCAGTGGTTGCCTAGGGCCAGGGTGAGTGGGGTGCACGGGGCAGATAGTTACAGGTTTCTTTTTGGGGTGATGGAAATGTTGTAAAATTTTGCTTGTGGTGAGAGCTGCACAATTCTGTGTTTATTAAAAATTATTCAATTAAAAGGGCACCTGGGTCACTCAGTCAGTTAAGCGTCCGACTTCGGCTCAGGTCATGGTCTCAAGGTTGGGTGAGTTTGAGCCCCAAGTCGGGTTCTGTAACTCAGAGCCTGGAGCCTGCTTCAGATTCTGTGTCTCCCTTTCTCTGCCCCTTCCCTACTCAACACTCTTTCTCTCTCAAAACTAAACATTAAAAAAAAAAAAAAAAGGTTTTTTAATCATTCAATTAAAAATAGTTCAATTATACAATTAAAACCAATGAATACTGCGTGTAAATTATACCTCAAGGAAATATGTTCTTAAAAATATTTTGATCACACTTCCTTCGAGTTAATGAATGGCAGCAACATTTGCACATGAGAAATGTTTATACTCACAACAATTCAACAAGAATTAATAATAGTGCCCAGAACATAGGACAGGATGTTAGACTGTTCTAATGCATCAGTATACTCAGCTAAGATACATTTTAAAAAAAGCGTGACTTGTACTTACTGAAAAATTGTTATAAATATAATCAATTAATAATTAAATAAAAGGGCGGATCATAGTACTAATAAAGCTGGAAAAGCTGTCAATGCCAATCACTATAAAACCTTTATGCCAGAAAGGAGGTATATATTAAAAGAGCAAAAAGCAAATACAATAATCATAAAGGATTACCTACTAATCTAGTAGGAAACCTCTAATTTAAGTGATAGAAGAAACATTTCATCCACTCTATCAGCATTGTTCATTGAACTTGCTACTTGAAGTGGCATTTGCAATGCATATTATCCTCTGTGACTGTCTTGACTCAAAGAGGATAATCACAGAAATAAAATTTTGCTTTAATAAAGCATTATACTGAGCTGGCCTTTTCAACGCCGTATTTTAAAATAAACCAAAGAGGGAAGCTCATTCAGAAAAGCAGCTATGGTATAAAATCACATTCACAGAACCATAGCTAGCCTTACATATAGGAAAGGAATGCTACCTTCATAAAGGGATTCAGGGAAACACAAGGTGTCATATCTCATCACTAAAGTGAATATACACAAAACCTTTCCTAAAATACATGTAAAACCATTCCATCCACCAGAATCAAGAAACTTTTCCTACAAAAACCAAATAGTAAATATTTTTGGTTCTAAGGTCATATGATGTGATAACACAAAAGTGAATGGTGGCAGCTGGAGTCAATACAACTTTATTTATAGGGGCACCTAGGTGGCTCAGTTAAGCATCTGACTTGGACTGAGGTCATGAACTCAGGTTGTGAGCCCAAGCCCCATGTCGGGCTCTGTGCTGACAGCGCGGAGCCTGGAACCAGCTTGTTGTTCTGTATCTCCCTCTCTCTCTGCCCCTCCCCTGCTCACACTCTGCCTCTCTCTCTCTCTCTCTCTCAAAAAATAAACATTGAAAAATTTTTTTAAAAATACAACTTTATTTATAAACACCAAATGTGAAATTTCATACAATATTCATGTGTCCCAAAATATTATTTTTCTTTTGTTTTCAATTCTTTAAAAATGTAAAAACAATTCTTAACCTCATTCATGGTACCAAAAAATAGGCTGTGGCCAGATTTGGCCCTGAGGCAGTACACCTCTAAGCCCTCCCCCACCAAGAGTTCCAGGTTGAAACACAAACACCTTTAGGACTAGCAAGCAGCCCCTTAATCATTATCAGTCCGTCACTCTAGGAAAGAAGATGAATCATTCAATTGCCTTCTCTTGCTGTAGCAAGTTAAGAGTTGAAGCAACGGTTTTTATAAAACTTGCTCTTTTCTAATAATAAAAGCAATACATGTCTTTGCAGAAAAACTGGAAAACAGTTAAGACTAAAGGAGCTATTCCACAATGGAATAGAAAAAAAGAAAGAAAGAAAGAAAATATAAGTAAATAGGCAAACAGCTCAATATGTACTAAGGTGGAGAGGTGAAAGGGAGTTGGATGATAAAAACAGACTTGGGCTCTATGGATAACAGTAGCCCATGCTTTTCCCGTATAACTGATTACCTGGTAGACTTCCTTCAACTCATTTTCTGCCTTCAACTCAAGAGTCTTAAATATTTCAAATGGAGAAAACCAAAAAAGAATATGCTAGAAAAAGATATGTATGAAATAAAAATTGCATCACATAGAAATAAAATAAAGGAGGGGCGCCTGGGTGGCTCAGTCGGTTAAGCGTCCGACTTCGGCTCAGGTCATGATCTCACCGTCCTTGAGTTCGAGCCCCGCGTCGGACTCTGTGCTGACAGCTCAGAGCCTGGGGCCTGCTTCAGATTCTGTGTCTCCCTCTCTCTCTGCCCCTCCCCACCTCGCACTCTGTCTTTCTCTGTCTCTCAAAAATGAATAAACGTTAAAAAAAATTTTTTTAATAAAGGAAATGATAGAATTTGACAAGAAAAGTTTTCTAAAAAGGGACAAAATAGTTTCTTCAGATATTTAAGAGCTGCCATATATAGTTTCTATCATTCTGGAGGGCTGGCCCAAGATAAATGAGTGGAAGTCACAATAAGCGAATTTTAGACAATGAAAAACACAGCTCAGTTACAACCCAAGTGAACCAAAAGTATAAGTTGTCCATTAATTAGAAAATCAGTGACCCATAAGAAAGGCTGTGAGAAAATATTCCTGCAATGACAACCAAATTAACTAGATCCTGTCCAAATCCGGATTCTAATTAAATTAAAATTAATTACATTTGCTTAAAAGCAGTCACTTTAAATCTCCTGTAGGATCTCCCAAAGGGATGTTAGTAGATACTCTTTGATAAAAAGAATCCATGACCAAGTGAATTTGTGACACACTGAATTAAACAGGGTTCTTTACCACAGAAGTTCTCAGTCTTTAATATGCTAATCTATACCATAAATCTCTTCAACCAGGGAATGCTGCTTTCCAAATTCTTTTGGCAATGGAAACTTTTTTTTTTTTTTCCACCAGGACATCTCACACCATCACACTGGTGTTCCTGGGAACCTGATTTGAAAAATGCTGCTTCTCTGCAAAAAAAAAAAAAAAAAAAAAAAAAAAAAAAAAAAAAAAAAAAAAAAGTTTTTATCTGATCTTGTCAACTCTGGAAAATTAATTTTTAAATTCAGCAAGAAAAGTATCAATAAGAAATTACGTTTTTACAAGAAAAAAGTGTGGAACTTAATGACCTGGATTAAACATTAAAATTACTCTACTATATACAATGCTCAGTGTTAAAAAGAAAGCCACAGACCCAAGATGGAGCCACTTGGGCCAGGCAAAGTCACAATACTGGGGCTTAATACCTAACCTAATTGCAATTTCACCCTCCCCCACAAATGAAATCTTAACTGGTCAGTCAGGAATTTTCTGGTCAGCACCAATGAGGTAATCTGTCACAAAAGCCCTTGATATCCCCCAAAGGAAGATGAGGTAATCCACCTAATGAGAACCCCCAGTCCTTCCCCCTAAGGGAAGGTGACCCTGCCTGGAATAATCTTTTCTTTTGCTAATAACTTCCTTGCCCCACTCTCCTTCCTATAAAAACTTTCTATTTAATATGACTCCTTAGAGCTCCCCTCTACTTGCTAGATGGGATGCTGCCAATCCATGAACTGCTTAATAAAGCCAATTAGATCTTCAAATTTAGTCAGCTGAATTTTTCTTCCTTAACTTAAGTAAAATCAAAGTGTCTGCAAACAGCTTCTTAAGTTGAAGTTGATATAAAATAAAAATTAAATGTTTAAAACATTTGGGACTGTGAAAATTAATAAAAGGAAACCTCACTAAAATGGAGTTGAGAGACCAAAAAGGAGACCTGTCACACCCTGATACTCGTGATCAACTGCAGACCCAACAGGAAGAGACATACCTTGCAAGCCAATATTACTCTTACTACTGCTTTACTCTCCCAGCAGGAGAAAGAAAAGGTTTCCTCTTCCCCCAGCAACAAGCAACAAACAGCCAAGCCAATGAGAAACCATCACAACTCAACCAATGAAAAGCCACTGTACTTGCAACTCCCAGTTGACTCCAAGGGACTTTTTGTTTATAACAGCCCTCCCAACTCACCCCTTTCCACTATAAAATAGTGCTCCTCTCCTCTGTTCTCTGGACTTGCCTATGGTTTTGCCTATGTTTTTTGTTGTTGTTGTTTTTAAGTAGCTTGCTTGTACCATATTACAATTCTCTGCTATTCCTGAATAAATCCATTTTTGCTGATAAAATAACCTGCAGTTTTATTTTTTACGATTAAGAGGAACAGTAACAAATTGTGAAATAAAAGGATAGGACCAAAACTCATTAACTCAGGACAGCAGATCTACAGGAAACATTTCTACTTTTAGAACTTGTCAGAGCAACAATATTTATCTTTCTGGTATAACTGTACTTATATCTAAGAAATGGGATTTATACACTGTTCAAGAATTCAGCAGGTAGTACTCCTTTTTGGAGATTTTAACATACTGGGGGGGGGGCTTTTTGTTTGTTTGTTTAAGAAATATTAGAAAGCTGCCAGTGCTCTTACAGAAAACATAAGCGTCAGATTCTCTGCTCAAGCAAACACAAGCTGTGTTGTGTTTGTGGCTCTGTGAACTACTTTATCTAGGCAAACTCAATCAGTGATGTGATGGCTCATAAATAATACATTTAGCTGCCAAACACTCATAGCATCTCACCTCAAACTGTCATGCCCATGGGAGGGGGGAAAAAAAAGGTGTTAAAGGGAGGCTTTGCCAGACCATGAAAAATACATTCTTTATTTAGAATTCACCATTTAACTGGTATCCATTATTTTAATATTACTATAAAACCACCACAACTGTACATTTTAGGCAGTGTCCTCTTTTCAATATATAGGCAACATTAGGACTCAATCCCATGAAAATGCAAACATCAGGACCATTTTAACCACTGCTATAGAAGACAGGACAAACCTGAAGTTTTATGATGATCTTAAAAATCTATAAATACAAAGAGGGCGCTATTCTTTCTGTTTTACAGATGAGCCAACAAAAGCATAGGAAAAGTCATGGTCACATCTCTAGTAAGTAGTCAAGGGAAGATGTGAGTCTAAGCAGCTCAGCTGAAAGCCTGTGCTCTCAGCCACTACACTATATACTGCCTTCCCTGGATTCTAAAGGACAGTGACGAAAGATGCTATAAAAAGTAGGTATAGGCTAGAAAAACTAAGCCAAGGCACACTCCAGTCATGACCAACTTACTTCCATCCTGGCCTCCTACCTACAGCTAACTTTTTTTCTTGAATCTGTCTGAAACCCTACCAGGGATTTACCTTCCAGCAGGATGGCCAGAGGGCTCTACCATTCGTGGGCTGTGGTGAATTAGGCTCCCACCAGTCTTTCCCAGCAGGTTTCCCTCCTGACCCTAACTGAGACCAACTGCCCTGAGAGTCCAAGATGGAACATGAACACTCTGAAAAACAGTGCCTTAGGAGAATACATACATGCACTGGGGCCTGGGGTTAGAAAAAAAAAAAAAAAAAAGAGGGTGATTCTAAGGAATAAAGATTTAGAGTGAGGTTTAAGCTTAAACCTATTTGGGGGTGAGGGGAGGAGACCTCTTTCTCCTCTAGTGTATTAAGTCTCCTTGATGTCAGGACTTGAGCTCTTAACATCTGTAAAACAGGACATGAATCCAATAAGATCTAGTGGGCTAGCCTGAGAACAAGCAGCATTACCACATATTTTAGCCATTTGGGAAATGCAGTTCTCTAAAAATGACTTATAAAAGTCCCCATTCATATGTTAAGTATTCTGTACGAATGTAGAGTCAAAAACTGACCTATTTTTTTTTAATTTTTATTTATTTTTGAGAGTGTGAGTGGGGAAGGGGCAGAGAGAGAGGAAGACACAGAATCCATAGCAGGTTCCAGGCTCTGAGCTGTCAGCACAGAGCCCGACATGGGGCTTGAACCAAGAACTGTGAGATCATGACCTGAACTGAAGTCAGATGCTTAACCAATTGAGGGGCACCCAGGCACCCCTCAAAAACTGATCTTTTAATGAATACCATGGTCCCCCTAAATTTTATTTGAAAATCAGTAGTGTATTTCCATGGAGTTTTACTGAATGACAAAGAAGAGTACCTGAACAATTCTGATAAGAAATTCTTGACACAAACATCAGTGTAAGAACATATTAGCAGAGTAAATCAATAGTTCAGTGCCATCGGGCATATATGCAACAGAAGTATGCAATAGTTTTCCCAGCTCCAACAATTTCCCTCTGAAGTCATCCCTCTTTCCCTTTTTCAGAAAGCAGAAATTTCTTTTATATTACATTAAGATCAAATAGTTCTAGTGTATGGAACAGTCGAACTTGACCCACTGCCACCTTTGACACCCTGACCACTTTCATTATCAAATTATCTCAAATTCTGAACCCTCTCTGATTACTGACTTCTATCTCCTTTGCTACTTGTCTTGCTCTGTCAGCCCCTTTGATAACTAGTTTCTGAATTCTCCCTTGGATCTGCAGTTACAGCAAATGCTGATTAGGGCCTGGAAACAGGGCTTTCTTGCATTCTATGCAAAGGAGTATCTCAGACCTACACAGAAACTTAACTACATCTGCATGATGAGGTCAGGGCACATGACCCCAAAATACAGCACTTTAGCATACTGAATGTTTTACAGTGAAGGGATTTGGAAAACACCAAGTCCTGAAAGGATTTTCTGACTCCCCACATCTTCTTCCCTGAAGCAGGTCATAAGACCTTCATGTGAGAGGTTCCCTCCCTGTACCAGGAGGAAAAGAGCATCCTTATCTCTAAAGACAAAGGGACACTGAAATGTACTGAACAACTAAGCCTTGCTAAGTTTCCCATCAGTTTATTACCCTTAGCTCATACCCTTTTGTGCTATCACATTTTTCTATGACTTTCTACTCTTCATCAAATCTCATATAGAAACACTCAGGCTTAATCATATTTTCTGGCCTTCGTTTCCATATGAAAGCTTCTGTATCCCAAAACTTTTATTAAATACATTTGTATGCTTTTCTCTTGTTAAACTATTTTTTATTGCACAGTCCAACCAAAAATCTAGAAGGAGAGAAGGTAAAAAGGGTTTTTTCTCCCTTACATGCAGTAAGTCTGCAGAGAATCTACTAATTTTATTAATATATTAAGAATTTCCAAGGTATCTAGCTCTAGCCAATATTCTTCTAAATTCTGAATTAATGAAAATAGTGGATAAGTATAGCAAAACTAATTAGTACTTTTAGATAAATTAATCTCATCTATGACTATGGGTATTCATAGCCACAAATAGAAAAACTGAATTACACAGTGGAAATAACATGAAAAGCTGTCAGAACATGGAAAGTCTGGCCCTGCTAATCATGACCTGTTTGGAACCTCAGTTTTTACACCTACAATGAAACAGATCTTTTTAGCTTTAAAAGAAGAAAGTCATCATAAATTTATTTTCCCCCCAGCTAACTTTTATCTCATTCCTACCCAAAGCAATCTTTTCACTTTCCCCATCATAGTAGTTACTATACTATACTATATTATACTATACTATACTATAAACTGGGAGAAAGTTTCATTTGGCTTTACATTCATTCATTAAGCAACCAAATTCCTCAGTATGGTCTGAGGAAAACAGCAGTGTAACAGACACTATACTAGATTCCAGGGACACACTATTTCCTAAGACAGACACAGCTCTGTCCTCATGCAGCTTACAGTCTAGTACCAAATAAAACAAATCTTCTGCTTTAATCTACCTACTACAGAATGCATACACTTCTGATGTCAAGGCCCATACAATATGATTTAGAATGTTAGCATCACTGGGGCACCAGGGTGGCTTAGTCAGTTAAGTGTCCAACTTCGGCTCAGGTCATAGTCTTGCAATGTGTGAGTTCGAATCCCACATCAGGCTCTATGCTCACAGTGTGGAGTCTGCTTGGGATTCTGTTTCTTCTCTCTCTCTCTTTCTCTCTGCCCTTCCCCCACTCTCGCTCCCTCTCTCTCAAAATAAACTCAAAAATTAAAAAAAAAAAAAAAAGAATGTTAGCTCCACTAATCAAAGTGTAATTTTTTTCTTCTTCAAAAATGCCTGAGTCAATACCCTTCCTCCAAGTAAAACAACTACTTTCAGGAATGCTGCTTGGCTTCTTTGTACAATTTTATCTGTATCTCCAAATTCTTGTAAAGTATATTGATTAGGGAAGAATGCAAATAAAAATTTATGGTCATGTGAAGAGGCCAAGCCATAATAGCAAAGACTTAAAGTATATAGGGATATGGCTGAGAGAAATCAGAACAAAGTAAAGTGCAATGTATCCCAACATATTGCTTTTTTCCCTTACTTCTCTATCTTCAGTTCTTCTTAATCATTCCTTAATTTTGTGTCATTCTGTTGTGGCATGATGTAGTGGTAGGACAAAGTTTTTCTGTAGAGACAGACTAAAAAGCTCCGTCCTGACACATCCTACCTACTTCATGCTGGGTGGATAACTTAGCCTCCCTGAGCCCCTGTTTCCTCACTGGTAAAAACAAGGATTAAATCAGATCATGTATGTTATGTATCCAGTCCAGGATCTGGCACATGGTAAGCATTCAATAAAAGGTAGTGATGGTGACAGAATAATGATAATAATGAATAAAGAAGTCAAAAAGAAGGAAAATTGCTATTGATCACAAGATAGAATTAAAATCATCTGATGAAATTACTGAGTAAAATTTGGTGTCCTTAATTTGAAAAGGTAGTCCACTATATTCTCGACAAACACTAAAATCACTTGTAAGTGTTTAAATGACTCTCACAGGAAAAAAGTTTGTCTTCTTGTCATAAAGCAACTTTAAGTTCAAAAGGCATTTTGCTATTAATTCATCTTCCATTCTATCCCAATAAACCACTGTTCTGTATTCTTCAAAAATGTTCATGTCATAGAAGTCTGTAAAATGGCTGTACAACTGTTCCCAGAACAGATTAAAGAGACATGCCAACTAAATGCAGTACCTAGGGTAGTTCAATTTTTAATTTTTTGAGGAACCTCCATACTGTTTTCCAGAGTGGCTGCACCAGTTTGCATTCCTACCAACAGTGCAAAAAGGTTACCCTTTCTCTGTATCCTTGCCAACATCTGATGATTTAACTACTACTAGGTATTTATCCAAAGGATACAAAAATGCTGATTCAAAGGGGCAATGCATCCCAGTGTTTACAGCAGCACTATTAACAATAGCCAAAATATGGAAAGATCCCAAATGTCCATCGACTGATGAATGGATAAAGATGTGGTGTGTGTGTGTGTGTGTGTGTGTGTGTATATATGTATATGTGTATATATACATATATATATATGGTATATGTGGTGGGTGTATATATATGTGTATGTGTATATATACATATATATATATGGTATATGTGGTGGGTGTGGGTGTGGGTGTGTCTATATATATATGTGTGTGTGTGTGTGTATATATATATATATATATATATATATATATATATATATAATGGAATACTACTTGGCAATGAAAAAGAATGAAATCTTACCATTTGCAACAATGTGGATGGAACTAGAGGATATCACACTGAGTGAAATTAGTCAGTCCAAGAAAGATACATATCATACGATTTCACTCAGATGTGGAATTTAAGAAACAAGACAGATGACCATAAGGGAAGAGAAGAGAAGGAAAAATAAGATAAAAACAGAGAGAGAAGCAAACCATAAGAGACTCTAAAATACAGAGAACAAACTGAGGGTTGCTGGAAGGGAGGTGGGTGGGGAAATGGGTGATGGGCATTAAGGAGGGCACTTGTTGGAATGAGCACTGGGTGTCATATGTAAGAGATGAATCACTGGATTCTACTCTTGAAGCCAAGACTACACTATATGTTAACTAACTTGAATTTAAATAAAAATAAATAAGTAATAAATATTTGCAAAGGGATGGATTAATTAATTAATTTGTTCATTCATTAATTCAATACCTAACCATGAAGTGGATCCTACCCAGGAAGGAAAATGGTGCAAAAAGATCAAGCAACAAAACTTGCATGTAAACAATATATTAAAGTATCATACCAATGTAAATGTAAGAAGTTGATAACCATGAAAGAGAATACGCCTATTCTTGGGAAATGGATACTTAAATATTTAGGGGCAAAGGGCTATGGTCTATATAAATTACCTTCAAACTGTTCAGATTTTAAAAGTATAGATATACACTTACATACATACACACATATGCACAATGTGGGGAATGATACAGCAAAGAGGGTAAATGTTAGTAAGAGGTCAGTCTGGGTAAACAGCTTACAGTGATCATTGTCCTATTTTTATTTTTGCAACTTTTTAAAATGTAAAATTATTTCCAAACAAATAACTTAAAAATATAAAAATAAATCTCTGATCTATCCCTGTTAATTAGTACTTCACATAACCTGTCATCTAAGTCATTTGAATATGTCTTCCTGGTCTTGAAAAGGATATTAGATACCACCTAGTTCAACCTCCAACCAAAATACTAATCATTTCTAATCCATCTCTGATAGACTCTAACTAAATCCCCATGAGATTCTGGTGGAAATTTATTACTGGCTAGGGAGTGAAACCATGGCTAATTGCACATCAGAGAGTTAGAGTTGTCCATACATGCATTAGGCTGAGTGGGGACCCGAAAGAAACCAGGTCCTAATCCCTGGAAACTGTGAATGTTGCCTTATTTGGAGATGAGTCTGTACAAATGTGCTAAGAATTTTGTGATGGGGAGGTGATCCTGGATTATCCCAGTGGGTCCTAACTCTTAAGTGTCCTTATGCAAAGAGAGGCAAAGAGGATAACACTGAACAGAAGGAGGCAATGTGACCACAGAGGCAGATGAGAATAATGTGACCACAAGACAGGGAATGCCAGCAACCAGTAGAAGTTGAAAGAAGCAAAGAACAGATTCTCCCCTAGAGCCTCTGAAGGGAGCACGGCTTTGTTAGCGCCTCGATTTCAGCCCAGTTAAACTGATTTCAGGCTTCTAACCACCAGAACTGTGAGGGAATAGGTTATATTGTTATAAGCCACCAAGTTTGTGTAACTTGTTAGAGCAGCCATAGGAAACTATAAAAATATACCCTGAGATCAAAACACTTTCTTGACTATCTATTACTAGCACTGAGGCCGTTTGCAGATACTTTTTTACACCCAGTTTAAAATCTTCAAATCTAGGGGCGCCTGGGTGGCGCAGTCGGTTGAGCGTCCGACTTCAGCCAGGTCACGATCTCGCGGTCCGTGAGTTCGAGCCCCGCGTCAGGCTCTGGGCTGATGGCTCAGAGCCTGGAGCCTGTTTCCGATTCTGTGTCTCCCTCTCTCTCTGCCCCTCCACCGTTCATGCTCTGTCTCTCTCTGTCCCAAAAATAAATAAACGTTGAAAAAAAAAAATTTAAAATCTTCAAATCTGAAATTATCCAGCTATCCTCTTTTTTAGATTTAAAAAAAACCAAAACTGTACTCTTTCTTATAGGACTGTTCTACCAATATCTGAAAACACCCATCACATTTCTCCTGATCCTGTCTTCTCAAAACTAACTTCCCCATTGTTTCTATCATTCCTCCTCCAAGAGATGGTTTCCATGCCATCAACATCATGACTTCCTCCTTATAGACTTTCCCTTTTACTGTCTCTTAAAATGCACTGCCATGAACTAAACAAAAAATACCCTAGATATGGCCCAATCAGCAAACAGTACAAAAAAGCTATATACTCTCAGCTCTATTAAGACAGCCTAATTCTATTAAGACTGCATTCAGGTACACCACTGTTATAAATCTGAGGTCAACAACCCCCCTAGGTCTTGTCACATGAATTACTTCTATACCAGACCTTCTGTATCATACAGATGAACATGTCAATCTTTGAAACAGAACTTTACATCTTTCACTGTCAAATTTTGTCTTTTTGATAAGACTAGAGATCTAGCTTTCTTGATCTATTACACTGGGTATTCTTCCCCTCTACAGGTCTGAACAGCGGGCCTTCTTTGACTTCAACTATCTGCTACGAAGCAGATTTATTAAATTAAGAGTCCCCTGGGGTAAGCCAGTAGTCATCTCTCTGTATGCTCATTACAATATGGAGTTATTATGTGAACACACAGTCAATCATGTCATAAAATTCACAATAGCCACACTTACTTCCTTAAAGCCTGTGTATGAAATACAAGATTCTCCCTAAAATGCCAGTTACATTATGACACTCTTGTCCTCAAAAACTTCCAACATTGTTGGCTAACCATTCACATCTGTTTCTTACCTGGCTTCATTATTTTCTATCTAATCTGATCTCCTTCCAGCAAATCCTAGCAATCCACTACCTCACAGGCACTGTGCTCCCCCGCCCCCGCCACCCTCTCCTCTGCACCCAGCTTAAGTCCATTTCCTCCTCCTGACACAGTCTCTGACTACTCAGAGGCACCCCAAGCCTCCCATATCTAATCTCTTAAAACCCTTACACTTTGCCACTCCTGGCACACTTTATCCTATGCTGCCCTGCCTAACTTTAATGGTTTAAATGTTTAATGGTTTTACACATATGGAGATACTTACTATCTCCAACAAAATAGCTCAATGGGGGCACCTGGTTGGCTCCACTGGAAGAACATGTGACTCTTGATCTCAGGGTCCTGAGTTCAAGCCCCACAATGGGCATAGAGCTTACTTAAAAAAATAAAATAGTTGCATGAAAACAGAATAGTTCCTAAACTGTATTTCAAATGCAGCTCTTATTATACTAAAGTTACAGCAAAGTTGAAAGTAAACATAGTGTTAATCTGAACTTTTTTCTTGATGAGGAATTTATCACCAAGGTATCATTCTTCTTCATGATGAGAAGACATTCGGAATTTCTCAATCCCAAGCTATATTCATCTACATGGAACCATTTCATACTCTTCCATACATCTCTTACTATCTTGAAATCAACGATCTCTTCACATTTGTAAGTCCTGACTTACTTCTCAATTCTACACATTGGGCCTTTAACCAGACATTTCCCCAAAAAGCTTTCAAACCTTCCTCTCTACCTACACTGTTAATCTCTTATATCACAATAGAAATAATTTAAATGTCAAGTCATATTTGTAAAGAAATCAGACAAATGTCAAGCTCAGCTTCTCTTTCAGCTTTAATCATGCAACTCTAAATTCATCCTTAAGAATTCAGTGTAGTCAAGACAGCAAAAATCTGTAGTGAGGCAGATTGGAATGCATTTTTACTTCCCCTTTAGACTGTTGTCTAATCTATGGAAAATTATATAAGCTCTCGTAGCCTTAGTTTCCACACAGTCCAAAAAATTACTAGGTGCATGACCTTGGAAAATTATGGAAATTCCCTGTGCATCAGTTTCACCATCTATAACATGGGGATAAAAATTATCAGGCCAGACTATAAGAATAGTTGTGAGAATTAAATACACTAAGACATGAGAGTGACAGATCCTGGCACATGGTTACCTCTCAAGTACTATTAGCAGCTATTATTAAATATTGGCCTTAAAATTGTAAAGTACCTAGCATACAAAAAAAACACAGCTATTGGGGTACTGGGTGGCTCAGTTGGTTAAGCATCCGACTCTTGATTTTAGCTCAGGTCATGATCTCACGGTTCATGAGATCATGCTCCGCGTCACGCTCTTCGCTGGGATTCTCCCTTTCTCTGACCCTCCCTGGCTCACACACTCCCTCCTTCCCTCTCTAAAAAAAAATAAACTTAAAAACATTGCTATTATTTTCTAAACCATATTAGAATATTTGCTGGTTATAATAAAACTGATGGTTCTTGAAATATTTATCCATTTGTCTATGACAGGGGTTCTCAAAATATGCCCCCAACTTACCAGCATCAGCATTTTATTAGAAACACAAATTCCTGGAACTTGTTAGAATGGAAATTTTTAGGCCTTATCCCCAGTCTAGTGAATCAGAAACTCTCAGGTAAGGCCCAGTAATCTACTGTAACAAGCCCTCCAAGTGAGTCTGATGGAGCTAGAGTTTAAGAACCACTCATATAAGTCTAAGATCTTTAAAAAATATATCTTATTTACAGATTCTAAGAACCAAAGCACTGTCTTATACTTTCAGAAGGTGTATTTATCATTACCCTTTATGAAGTCAATGCTTCAAATTTTCTCCCATCTCATCTGTGCCCACAGATATAAAATCACTCAAGAAGAATGTGATGGTCAAGAACACGGAGCAAATTAGAGCTTTTTCTCTATTCTCTGAATGCTATCACTATGTTCTCAGCATGAGGATTTACATTTCCTTCCAGCCACCAAATCAGAAAATAAAGAATGGTGTAATTGATTCAGTGTAGCCATGAAGTCGTTGACTTTAAAATGTAGGCAAAGAATATCCATGCTATGAGTAAATGAAGAGTTCCAAAGATATGATGGAACAGAGACAAAAATCAGATAGTCAGTTGGGTGTCTCCCATGTGGCAACCAAGCAGGTTAATACCAAATAGGGTGTGGTGCAATATTGGAACCCGGGGCCTCTTCCGCTCCAAATGCATTTATATATCAATAAATTAAAATTCAGACCAAATATTCTATTATACAACGTTAAGGAATAAACTTACAGTATAGCTAACCAGTACTGAGGAATCTATCTCTACTATAAACTGCCAGTTAGATGGATCCAAGGTAAGGAAAGCCCCGTGTAAGGACTTCTTCAGATTCCAACGTTCTAAAAATTGTTCAGCCCCTTCAATTATTCCTCTTTAATGCAGCCTCTCAGCCACGGCTCAAATGCTAATTCTGGGTCCAAGTCAACAATTAAAGAGAATCTTCTGATCTTTGATAACTGTTAAAGTATTTCAGAAAATTGGGCCCTCTTGGTGGATCAGTCAGTTAAGCATCCAACTATTTTGTCTCAGGTCATGATCTCATAAATTATGAGATCAAGCTCCTGGTTGGGCTCTGAGCTGACAGCTCAGAGCCTGCTTGGTATTTTCTCTCTCCCTCTCTCTCTGCCCCTCCCTATCTCACAGGCACACATACACATGCATTCTCTCTCTCTAAAAATAAATAAATAAACAATAAACAAACAAAAAAATGGCTTCATTGTTTCTTGTTTTCACCAGAGTAAGGCAAAAGTTAAATCACGGGTATTTAAACCTTAGGTGCGGGGCGCCTGGGTGGCGCAGTCGGTTAAGCGTCCGACTTCAGCCAGGTCACGATCTCGCGGTCCGGGAGTTCGAGCCCCGCGTCAGGCTCTGGGCTGATGGCTCGGAGCCTGGAGCCTGTTTCCGATTCTGTGTCTCCCTCTCTCTCTGCCCCTCCCCCGTTCATGCTCTGTCTCTCTCTGTCTTAAAAATAAATAAACGTTGGAAAAAAAAAAATTTTAAACCTTAGGTGCTATTTCTTATACTATGGTCTTGTTGATCTCTAGACAGCAAGACAGAATTGCATGTGATCACAAAAAAACCAAAAAGTGATAGAAGATCCTCTAATTTATAAACTTCCATAGGTAAAATGGACATAAAAAATACTGTAAGTAATAGAAGACTGTCATCAATTTTATGTTTTAGAACAACCCTCTGGGTAAAATTTAGCTAAGTGAAGTCACAAACATTTTTGATAACAACCAGCTCATGTTTTTTAATACTATAATTAAAATTATGCTAAGAACAATACATAAATGTTACCTAAACCAGTAGTTTACCTCAATATCCAATTTGCAAGGTAAACAATCCAGTCTACTCAGGGTGTGAAGAGACTTACAGAGGAAAACAGACTTGAATGTGTCAACTGGATTTTAATAAAAGTATTCTTTTTTTTAATTTTTTTTTTTTTTTTTGAGACAGAGAGAGAGACAGAGCATGAGCAGGGGTGGGGCAGAGAGAGGGGGAGACAAAGAATCTGAAGCAGGCTCCAGGCTCTGAGCTGTCAGCACAGAGCCTGACGTGGGGCTCGAACTCACGGAGTATGAGATCATGACCTGAGCTGAAGTCGGACACTCAACCGACTGAGGTACCCACGCACCCCTTAATAAAAGTATTCTGAAAAATAATGACTCAAAAGGAAAACACTCTTGCCAGAACAATCAGTTTGAGGACAGGCTTAGTCCTACAACTGAAATACCAGAACACTAAAATTTAAATATATTTAGAAAAATGCCAGAGTCATCTTGTTCACAGCAAATGGAAGTTTTAATTAAGCAATCTATTTACTTTAAAATGTAATTTTAGCTATGATGAATATAAATCAAGGCTATATTTTTAATATGGTTTTTTTTCTCCAAAAAAAAAATCCTAACCAAATATTTTAAGGAAAAAAATGTTTATACACATGGATATAATAGTAACTCAATCAATCATTTATAAACTTTACAGTGTTTACCTTTCTCAGTCATATAAACTTTTAAAAACTGACCATGCCAGAATCATCCCCTAAGCACTGGGCATATGCTATTTTGCAGCTGCATAAACCATAACTTCCTAAATCACAGGGAGTAATTACAAGTAATTAAAACCATAGGTAGAAAAAAGTAAACACAACCTCATAGCCAAGGGGGACCTGCTGGCAGATCTGCAACATCTCACACTGCACACGGAAAACAAACACCGGACACAGCCCCTCATTCTAATTTGTATTCTCATCCCAGGACTTTGGTGCAGCTCTCCCCAGTAAAAGTTGGTGTGGCAAGCTTTCCCTTCTGTAAATGAAGGAAGAAAATTGGAGGATGTGGAATATGCCCTCCAGTTGTGAATCTAAGTGAAATCACAACTGAGGAATAAAAATGGCCAACCTTTCAGAAGTATGGTGGGTCTTCACTGATTCCCTTTCTGTGAGGAGAGTGTGTGGGAGAAGAGGAAAGAGAGGAATAAAAAAGACCTGTGAGCCCCAAGATCAACCCATAAATGACTGGGGTGCAGGGTATAGGGAGGAGAGGAAGGTACAGCTAACAGGATTACCTCAAATAAGTAATTCTTCAGTGTCCCAGCAGGACTCTAAGGCAAGAAGGCAATAGGTCCATCTATCTCCTCAACAGGTTCTGAACCTAAACCCCAGCTTTTTCTAAAATGAATAAACTAAAAGGGAAAGTACTTGAGGCAAGGAAAGGGACTTGGATGAGGGAGGCAGAAGGGTTCCAGAGGCAACTTATACAATGTGCCAGTTACCATGCTTTATGCTTAAATGGATTATGTCCTTTAACTCCTCACACTAATCCATCACTGCCACCATTTTACAGATGAGAACCTAAGAAGGTTAAGGTCACACAAATAATAAACTGCAAAGCCTGGACACAACCCCCTGTCTGTCTAACCTCTCTTGCCTCCCATCTTTGGCTTACATGTCACAGACTAGCAACTTTGAAGGAGACATTCTTCTTTCAAAGACAATTTGCTCTAAGTTACCAGAATATGTAAGTTATCACCTGAGAAGAAAAACTCAGTAAAGGAAAGTCTCTTCTGGGACTAAACCTCTCAATCACCTCACTGCCCAAACAAGCAGAACTCCCAAGGACAGTTCTCCCTGGAGGCAAAACTGTGGTGGAGAGAACAGGGTAAAATAAAATAAATTAAAATAAATAAAACAATAACTTAGAAAAGGTAAGCTTTGTAAGAATTATTTCAGAAGATGGAGAATAATTCCTAGCTGGAATTAGCACTCCCAGGCAGCTGAGCCAAGGGCAGGGTCTCCAGACCCTGGGCCCCACAGAGCCATCCCGAGGCACAACTCTGGGGCTGTGAGAGAGCACTCCTAGTGCACAAGACAGCCATTCCTGCCCTCTCTTCCCCCTTTAACCACCTCCCTCGCCTCTCCTTCTCTCTTTTTTTCCTATAATTCCCCCTTTCCTGTAATTTTCCTCCCTTCCCCATGGTTTAAGGACTGCTTGTGACTACAGTTAAAAGTGACAAAACATAAAGAAGGCATGTAGAATTATTCAATTATCTAAATGATTTCATTCCCAGTTTTTTCTCTCCTTACCCATTTTTACTTTATTGACCGCTTTGTCGTGGTCCTCCTTTCCCATGATCCCATTTTATTGCAAACTCTATAAATAACATACTTCTCATTCACTGAAAAGGAATATGGTAAGGCAAAAAATATATGGGACCTGCTACTCTCCTTTCTCTGTTTCTCCCTTGAAGATGTTCAATATTTCAAGTGAAGAATATAAAAAAAATCAATACAGAAAAAATACTACTTTCAAATATGAAAATTTTTACTTAAAATTCATATACTTATTTTATATTTCCCACTAATTGGATTACAACCAAATGGCTACCTAGAGCAAAAGCATCCAGCATCTTTTTTCTTTTTTCTTTTTTTTTAGTGAGACAAAAGAGGCTGACAACATAGTGCAACATTCCTCAACCACTGCTTGAATGAAACATGGAAAAGTTCTCATGAAGGCTGCCCTTTCTCTGGTTATCTAACAACAAAACAAACCTTAACAGCCTGGTGCCTCTAAAAGTTTTAGGATATTGGATTATTTTTCTTCACTTGAGGTTAAAGCTATAACTTCAGACATAAAAGAATTAAAGATTAAAAACTATGTTCTCACATATTTGAGTTTTGTGCCAGAAATCTCAGTGCACAATTCTTAAGATTATAAGGGAAGACTACTTTGAGCTGATACTAGACCAAATCAGAACAAGAATGTAAGTAACTGACAGTGGTAGTTAGCCAAGACTATGTAGTCTGACTTTCCCCCACTCCCTAAAATAAATTCTCATTTAATAAGAGTTAATTTTAAATTCTGACCCTATAACATACTCCAAAAAACAAAAACAAATAAACTAATCTGACTGAAACCCTCATCAGTTGGATTGGCATCTATCTAATAGCTATTGCACATAAAAATAACATATTTTCCCCATTCTTACTGTGTTGCAGCAAAAGTAAACTTTAAATCTTGAGATCTGTCATTTTATTTAAAAAAACAAAACAAAACAAAACCAGGTCACATATTCCAGGTAAATCAGGCTTTGAACCTTTGCTGTCTGATTCTGAAGGCTATGTGTGTATAACCACTAAATCAAACCACCTTGGGCAGCTGCTAGAAGAATTAAATGATTTAATGTATACAACATATATTACACACAGTGAGAATACTCTTGCCAAACACTGCGATGGGTCCTAGGAGTAAATAATATAGCCTTTGTCCTCTAGCAGCTCAAATGGTATTTTGACATTTTTAGCAATGGAAGTCTCCTTTTACTCAACCATTCAATTTATGAACTACTTATAAAATGAATGGCCCGATCCAACACACCTGGCACACAGTAGACTCTCAATAAATACCTATCCAGGGCCCGTGCTATGGTTCCTATAGGGCCTGTGTTTCTACTTCTACTTCTCTTTGGCATCCACTGCCAGCAGTTGTAACGTGATTACCAACCTGGAAGTATAGCAGCTATGCTCCAGAAGATGTAGGACAACCCTCTGTGCCCACTGACATGCCCACCCCTACAGAGCCACAGCTACAAAGGTTGCTAGGGCATCAGCCACCAAAAGGGAACCTCTTCATCAAAAACTTTGCTTCCCTTGGATTCACCTCAGAAATGGGGAAATCTTGTCAGTCTTCAGCTCCAAAGTTCCATACCCTTAACCTCATAATCAGCCCACCTATGCCCCAGCCTGTGGAAGAGTCCCACTCACACTTTGTGTGTGATTAGACAAAAGCTTGAAAGAGGGTAGGTACACGGCTGGTATCTTTTGTTAGTATTCACAATATATTTCCTAACAAAACCATCATAAAGCAGAATGTCTCAACCTCTTATCTCTTACCAACACATCAAAGGATTCAGCTCCCATCAACAACAGAACTTATTCTTTTTTTTTTTTTTTTATAGAAATTCTCAATTGGAGAGTGGGTGACATGGCCTCCCTGAAGGACATATCAGAATTTGGGGAAAGAATTTTGTCAATGGCTAGTGAGACAGAGGGGACTACAACATCCCTCAGGTAATTTTGATATGTCCCTTGAAATAAGAATCACTTTTATAGAAGGCTATTAGATGCTAGTACATTATTGGTACTACTTTGCTACATGATGCTTTAAATACGATTAGTAGAGTAGCTTTAAGCATGTAACCACATTCAAAATAATGTGGGTTTTTTTTTGTTTTTGTTTTTTTTTTTTGTGAGAGAACTCTTTCTAAGTCTCACACTTAAAACATTACCTGTTCCCAAATTTAGGACTGTCTGTAAGAGGGGAAAAAAGTGACTTATAGTTCATTGTGAAGTTACACAGGTGCTTTAGCTGAGATTTATAGGGTGGGATCCAATAACTCCATGAAACTGTATGCAAATTTTGTGTGCATGTGTACTTTTCTAGAGAGCCTATATCAGATCCTCAAAGTGTCCCATAGCACACAAATAAATATTAATTTGAGAACCACAACTATTTACTACACAGAGAAACATAGACATTAAGCCAATATCAATGTCATACTAAGTACAAGAAGAAAAATAAGTCTAGACTTCAGTCTCTACAATCCATCTTTATTCTCATATAAGTAACTGTCTGCCATCCACATAAATCTGAGGCCAGAACCTGGTCTGAATCTTGAGAGAGAAAAAATCTTACTGGAGAATTACAGTTTTTCCATGCCCTAACACATAAATATTTACATACTTCTTAAACTGCTGAGATTTTTTTTAAGTCCGATAATAATAGGTTTTCCTAACATCGCAGAATGCACTATAATCACTGGGTACTTATTTTCTCACCTTCATCATTACCTACAGGCCACACACCAGATAATCACAGATGCCTAAAATGCATGTGAAATGCTCTGGAATTTAAACTTTCAAGTTGGTACTGAAATGCTATGCTTCAGGGGCACCTGTGTGGCTCAGGTGGTTAAGCCTCCAACTTTGGCTCAGGTCATGATCTTGTATTCGTGAGTTCGAACCTCTGTGCTTATAGCTCAGAGGCTGGAGTCTGCTTCGGATTCTGTGTCTCCCTCTATCTCTGCTTCTCCCCCGCCCGCACTCTGTCTGTCTGTCTCTCTCTCCCTCTCAAAAATAAATAAACATTTTAAAAAATTAAAAAAAAGAAAAGCTAGGGGTGCCTGGGTGGCTCAGTCAGTTAAGCATCTAAGTTCGCCTCAGGTCATGATCTCACAGTTTGTGAGTTTGAGCCCTGCATGGGGCTCTGTGCTGACAGCTCAGAGGCTGGAGCCTGCTTCAGATTCTGTGTCTCCTTCTCTCTCTGCCCCTCCCCCACTTGCACTGTGTCACTCTCTCTCTCAAAGAAAAATAAACTTTAAAAATTTATTTTAAAAAAAAGAAAAGCAATGCTTCAGAGTTATACATTACTGCACAATAAATTAAAGTAAGCAAAACAATTCCAAGATGTGAAAATAATAAACTGACCTTCATGAGATGCTGATTTATCCATTTTGTAAACGTTTTCTTTTGAACTTTGTCCCGTTCATCTGGAAGGGGGAAAAAAAGATATAAAATGAGGTTGGTAAAAACTATGACTTCAACTGTGATTATGAAAGGTATTCAAAAAATACCGGTTAGTACACTTGAATTTTCCTGTTAAATTTTGCCAACTTACAGCTATCTGTAAGAAGGTTAGAGATCCATCTGTCAGATTGGTCTCTGCCCAGTGTTGTACTTGCCAGTGCTACTCCATTAAACAAACCCCTCTGCGCATTCTGTTGCATATACTCCATCACAACTACCACAACCAGGAAGTTGTGTAACAAAAACCTTACTACCTTCAGGTGAGCCCTTGCATTGAACTTCACAAAGCACTTGACCACATATTACATCCCATCTGGTCTTCCAACTAAAAGAGGGAAGAGTAGGTAGTGTCATTGCCATCTCACAAAAGAGGAAAACAAGATTTAAGAGAGGTTAAACTATGCATATTCAACAAAATATTTAAAACTGTGATAATTACATTCAGGTCCGTTGGCTGAAATAAACTCTGGTTTAATGACTAACCATACTGCTTTTCTCCTAGACTCCCAGTTTTGAATTGTTTGGTAAAAAAGAATACCCCAACTAGATCCTCAGTATGATACACCCTAGTTAACACAGACATGGTACACAGAAGGGTGAGGGATGGCTTCTTGTGATTTAAAGAGAAAGAGCACTCGAATATTGTGGTTCTTCAATAATTATTTCAAAAGAGAACCATAATCTTCCAACACCCAGAACTGACATTCAAAACTACACTACCTTCTTCCTTCCTGGTTCTAGGCAGCAATTCCCTACATACTCGTTTCCATTCTTCCTCCTTTATGCATCTGGGATAGTACTTTCTTCTTCCTTGGTGGTCTTCTCTCCTTCTCTGCCACAGTTTGAAGCTCTCTATTCTTTCCCTAGGGGTAGGCTATGTCTCACTCTCTTCCTCCTCATTCTTCATCCCTGAGTGTCCTTAAACTATTTTAATGGAACAGAAGTACCTTTGAAAAATTTGTTCTATTTATTAAAAGTATTTATGGACATTGTTAAGGGGATTGGATTCAGATAGCTGTGTAGCAACATCCTAAATTCACCTTCTCTTACTGACACACCAAATCTACAGCCACATGTGGATGAATTCCCTCTGAAAGGGACCTGAAAACTAGCTGAACATCTCCTCTACAACAAAGGACAAAAGAACCACACTGAGACAGGTAGGAGAGGCAGAGACACGGTTTCGCTGGTGCAATGACCCACAACCAGCAGAGATCTCACAAATATGGAGCATCTCTCTGACTGGCAAAATACCTGTGTCCCACATCAGACATCACAACCTTTGGAACGTGCACCAGAGAAATGTGCCCCCAAAACATATGGCTTTAAAAAATAACAGGGCTTATATCCAAGAGACCCAAAAGGCTGTGAGGAACAGAGAAAGTCTACCCTTAAAGGACTCACTCACCCAGTCACTCAGCACAAAAGCAGCAATTTAAAAATGCACCTAGACCACATGAGAAGATTCATTAGCTCATCTTAAAGCTTCCGCTGGAGGTGCAGGGGCATACTGAAAATTTCTCTGGATATGGAGGTACTAAGTGTCATTTTTTTACTCTCACACCAGTTTGCTAGCACCAGTATTGGCAGGCACCATTTTTGGGCTCCCTCATCTTGCTCATCCTACTGGGCTTGCCCAACCCCCACACAACTTCTCTGTACCCCCCTCACCATCCTCCCCCCACTACAGCCCCACTTCAGCTACTTAAGTTGTTTTTTTTTGTTTTTTTTTTTTTTTTTTAGTAATCTCTACATCCAACATGAGGCTCAAAACCACAACTCTGAGATCAAGAGTCGCTCTTCCAACTGAGGCAGCCAAGTGCCCTGTGGCCCAGCTCCACTTCAGCCGGCAGGCAGACTTATACCACCCCAGGCTCCCCCAAAGCACTGCTGAAGGTTGTGGGCTAGCCCCAGCCCTAGGCTCCCCTTTGACTCAGCCAAAGCCAGTGGACACACACAGTGCACACAGGAGTGACCCCTTAAGCACTTGTCTCTGGTGGCCAGTGTGGACTGCATTGCTGGGCTCCATGAAACTAAAACAACAGAAGAGATAGTTTCTGGCAAGCTACCACCCCCAGGGCAAAGCACAAATATTAGACTGAAACACGCCCCCAGTCTTCCTGTGAAAAATGCCTATTTACTGTTCTTGGAGCATTAGCCAGAGGGGCAGGCTTCAGGTTTACCATACGGCTGTAAACCACAGAGGAGTTCTCAGACAATATAGTCTGGAAGACGCATCTCTGCACTCTCCCTCTGCCTTGCTACAGCTCACAGGTACCTCCCAGACAGGAGCTTATACACTTATCTGGAGCCCTGAGTTTTGCAACTGTTGCCAAAAGGACATCTCTAAATCATGTGGTCTGCAAGCCCAGCAGAAGTTATGACTGTGGTCCCACAGGACTGTATATATTTGCATACTTTAAAAGGTATGCCAGACCTGCCTCAGGGTCTGGTTTCCAATGAGCTGGAAAATAAATGCTGGCTGAGATTACTCCCTTTGAAACACTGAGAGGAATTCGCACAATCTCAACAACTGAGACCTGTCAAGAATAAAGTAGGCTGCTTGAATAATCACAAAGGTTTGAGAGACAACCAAGAGGTAGGGCAAGGTTGAATGATAAAGTTCATTGCCTATACAAAACCACTCCTTCAAGACTGGGAGAGGTAGGTGATTTGCCTTATACACAGAAATGAACACAGAGAGACAAGCAAAATGAGGTAACTGAGGAATATCTCCCAAGCAAAAGAACAAGATAAGACCCCAGGAAAAAAAACTTAATGAAATGGAGATAAGTAACTTACCTGATAAAAGTGTGAGTAATGGTCATTAAGATACAGAACTTGAGAGAAGAACAGATGAACTTCAACAAAGATAAAAACATATATATATAAGAATATACCAAATAGAAGTTATAGAGCTGATGAATAGAACAACTGAACTAAAAAACACATCAGAGGGGTTCAAAAGCAAATTAGACGAAGCAGAAGAAGAGATCAGTGACCTGGAAAACAGGGCAGTGGAACTCACCCAAACACAAAAGCAAAAAAGAAAAAAAAATAATTTTTAAAGGGGAGACAGCTTAAGGGACCTATAAAACAACATCAAGCAGAAACATTTACATTATAGGAATCCCAGAAGGAGGAGAGAGAGAGAGAAAGAGAGAAAAGGGCAAAAGACTTTTTTGAAGAAATAATGGCTGAAAATTTCCCTAACCTAAGGAAGGAAGGAGACATCCAGGTCAAGGAAGTACAGAAAATCCCAAACAAGATGAATCCAAAGAAACCCACTCCAAGAGACATTATAATTAAAATGTCAAAAGTTAAAGAAAAAGATAGAATCTTAAAAGCAGCAAGATAAAGACAACTTGCTACATACAAGGGAAATCCCATAAGACTATAAGCTGATTTTTCAGCAGAAACATTGTGGGCCAGAAGGGAGTGGCATGATATATTCAAAAGAAAGGAAAAAAGGAAAAAAACTTCCAACCAAGAATACTCTACCCAGCAAGTTTATCGTTCAGAATTCAAAGAGACAAAGAGTTTTCTAGAGAGTCAAAGGCTAAAGGTATTCATCACCACTGAACTGTCCTTCCAAGAAACTTCTTCAAGCTGAAAAGGCACTAAATAGCAAGAAGAAAACATATGAAAGTAAAAATTGCACTGAGAAAGCAAATATATAATAAAGGTAGTGGATTTACCACTCATATATCTAGTATGAAGGTTAAAAGATAAAAGTGGTAAAATTAACAATAACTACAATAGCAAGTTAAGGGACAAAATATGTAAAATATGGCATCAAGAACACAAAACATGAGGGTGGGGGGAAAGTAAAAAGGTACAATTTTGAGAATGTCCTCAAATTTTACTATCAACATAAAATTGATAAGACTGTTATACATAAGAATGAAATAGCTGAACCTCATGGTAACCACAAAGCAAAAACCTAGAGTGGATACACAAAAGATAATGACAAAGGAAACTAAACATAACACTAAACAAAAGTCATCTAATTACAAGGTAAGAAAGCAAAAGATGAAAGGAATACAGGGGAACTAAGAAAATAGCCAGAAAACAATGAACAAAATGACAGGAAGTATATACCTATCAATTATAGATTTAAATGTAAGTGGGCTAAATTCTCCAATCAAAAGACACAGAGTGGCTGAATGGATTTAAGAAATAAGACTTATCTATACATTGCATACAAGAGACTCACTTCAGATCTAAGGACACACACAAACTGAAAGTGAAGGTATGGAAAACATACTCTATCCAAATAGAAACAAAAAAAGCTGCTATGGCTATACTTACATCAGATAAACTAGACTTTAAAACAAAGACTGTATAAGAGACAAAGAAGGACATTACATAATGATAAAGGGTCCATCCGACAAAAGGATGTAAAACTTAAAATATTTATGCACCCAACATAGAAGCATCTAAATATATAAAGCAAATATTAACAAGACCTAAAGGGAGAAATTGAAAGCAATACAGTAGTAGTATGGGACTTTAACACCCCACTAATATCAATGGATGGAGCATCCAGACAGAAAATCAATAAGGAAACACTGGCCTTAATTGATACAGCAGACCAGATAGATGTAATACATATATACAGAATATTCTATCCAAAAGCAGCAGAATACACATTCTTCTGAAGTACACATGGAACATTCTCCAGGATAGATCAAATATTAGACCAAAAAACAAGTCTCAATAAACTTAAGATTAAAATCATGTCAAGCATCTTCTTTGACCACAATGGTATGAAACTAGCAATTAATTACAAGAACAAAAGTGGAAAAACCATAAGTACATGGAGCTTAAACAACATGCTACCAACCAATAGGTCAATTAAAAAATAAATCAAAGGGGTAATCAAAAAATACCTTGAGACAAAAGAAAATGGAAATACAACATTCTAAAATGTGTGGGATACAGCAAAAGCAGTTTTTTTTAATGTTTTTTTTTTATTTTTTTATTTTTGAGACAGAGAAAGAGCATGAGCAGGGGAGGCACAGAGAGAGAGGGAGACACAGAATCTGAAGCAGGCTCCAGGCCTGTGAGCACAGAGCCTGACATGGTGCTCGAACTCACAGACCACGAGATCATGACCTGAGCCAAAGTCAGACACTCAACCAACAGAGCCACCCAGGCGCCCCACAGCAAAAGCAGTTCTAAGAGGGAAGTTCACAGAAATATAGGCCTGTCTCAAGAAACAATGAAAAGTTCAAATAATCTAACTTTACACCAAAAGGAACCAAAAACTAAAAGCAAACAAAGCCCGAAGTTAGAAGGCAGAAAATAATAAAGATCAGAGTGGAAAATACTTCCTCAACTTATAATGGGGTTATATCCTGATAACCCCATCAGAAATTGAAAATATCATAGGTTGATTATGTATATATTATGCCAAAACCTATGTAACACCAAGCTTAGCTTAGCTTAGCCTACCTTAAACATGCTCAGAACACTTCTTAGCCTACTGTTGGGCAAAATCAACTAACACAAAGCCTATTTTATAGTAAGTGCCAATTCATCATGTAATTTATTGAATACTGTACTGAAACAAGAAAATAATGGTTTTAAGTATATCAGTTGTTTACCTTTGTGATCACATGCCTGATTGAGAGCTGCAGCTGACACTGTCCAGCATCATGAGAGAGTATTGTACCACCTATCACAACCTCAGAAAAAGACCAAACTGAGAGAGTGACTCAGTCAGTTGAGGGTCTGACTTCAGCTCTGGTCATGATCCTGCGGTTCATGCGTTCAAGCCCCGCTTTGGACTCTGTGCTGACAGCTCAGAGCCTGGAGCCTGCCTCAGATTCTGTGTCTCCCTCTCTCTCTGCTCCTCTCCCATTCATATTCTCTCTCTCTCTCTCAAAGATAAACATTAAAAAAAAGATTTTTTTTTTTTTAAAGAAAAAGACCAAAATTCAAAGTATGGTTCCTACTGAATGCATATCACTTTCACACTATAGTAAAGTTGAAAAATTCTAAATTGAACCATAATATGTCAGGGATCATCTATACATAAAATAGAGACTGAAAAAAAAAAAAACAAAAACACAAAAAAAGATCAATGAAATTAAGAGCTGGCTCTTTAAAAAGATAAAAGTGACAAACTTTACCTAGACTTACCCAGAAAAAAAGAGAGTTCAAATAAATAAAATTAGAAATGAAAGAGAAGTTGTAACTGATACCAAAGAAAATACAAAGAATCATTAAGAGATTAATATGAACAAATTATATACCAACAAATTAAACCTACAATGGATAAATTCCCAAAAAACATACAATTTTCCAAGAACGAATCATAAAGAAATAGAAAATCTGAATAGAAAAATTATCAGTAAGATGACTGAATCAGTAACCAAAAATAGTCCCAACAAACAAAAGTCCAAGACCATACAGCTTTCACTGTTGAGTATGTTAGCTGTGGGTTTGGCATATGTGGCCTTTATTATATTGTGGTATGTTCCCTTTATACCCACTTTACTTTTTATCATAATGGATGCTGAAAACTGTCAAATGCTTTTTCTCAAATATTGAGATAATATAATTTTTATCCTTCATTTTATTAATGTGGTGTACCATTTTGATTTTTTTTTTGGAGAGAGAGAGAGTTGGGGGATAGGTGGAGGGAAAGGGAGAGGGAGAATCTTAAGCAGTCTTTACACTCAGCATGGAGCCCAACACAGGGCTCGATCTCGTGACCCTGGGATCATGACCTGAGCTGAAATCAAGAGTCATACACTCAACCGAGCCATCCTTACACCCCTCATTTAGACTGATTTGCAAATGTTGAACCATCTTTGCATCCTCAGAATAAATCCCACTTGATTATGATGTATGATCTTTTTAATGTATTGTTGAATTCGGTTTGTTAATATTTTGTTGAGCAATTTTGCATCTAAGTTCATCAGTGATATTGGCCTGTAATTTTCTTTTTTGTGGTATCCTAATCTCCGTTTTGGTATCCATGTAATGCTGGCCTTACAAAATGAGTTTGGGAAATGTTCCCTCCCCTTCAATTTTTAGAAATAATTTGAGAATAGCTATTAAATCTTTGAATGTTTGGTAGAATTCACAGATAACCAAAAGCAAATGAAAAGACATTCAACATCACAAATTGTCTGAGAAATGCAAATCAAAACCACAATAAGATATCACTGCACACCTATTTAAAATGGCTGTTATCAGAAAGACAAGAAATAACAAGTGTGGGAGGGAATGTGGAGAAAAGGGAACTCTCATGCTCTGCTGGTGGGAATATAAATTGGTACAGCCATTATGGAAAACAGTATGGAGATACCTCAAAAAAAATTAAAAATAGAACTACCCCATGATCTAGCTATTCCACTTCTGGATATTTATTCAGAGAAAATGAAAACACTAATTCTCAATGTAAAATCTCTAGGTATGACTCTCCTTATGACCAATGCTATCAATAATTGTTAACCAACATAATCATTCACAAAATATGTATTAATTCTTCCGTTGGCCCTTTTGGGGTATCATCTATACCTCACTCACCTTTGCCTACCCCACAGTAGATGCCAAAATGTTTTCATGCACTTAACAAATAAATATGCCCATAATGGGAATTATGTTTCAAAAAGCACAATCGAGTTCAAGATAATAATATGTAATTATTTACACACATAAATCCTTGCATACAATAAGCAAATGAAGCATAATGGTGTTTTAAATGTCTTTCAACCTTGCCATTACTAAAGAGTTCAGAATGAACCTAAATTACTAGTACATAAGGCAAGACCAAAGAAAAAGGAGCAACCTATTAGTCCTACTTACGATTAAAATGTAGATTCTATATATCTTTCATTTACTCATTCATTCCAACATCTATCGGGCCATATGATGAGCCCAGTGTCATAGTGGTACTTGGACCACCATGCTGACAGAGCACTGGCCCTTGCTCTCTGGAGGACATCATCTAGATAAGGCACCTGGCATGAAGGCAATGTGATAAACATACTAACTGAGCAAATGATGTGGCACTCACCATGTAAGCAAGCACAGCTGAGAGAAAGACCAACCCTGCCCAGGGCAATCAAACGGAGCTTGAAGGAGGACAAGTAGATTAGCAAGACAGAAGCCAGCTATGTGTTAAAACCCACGTGTTATGATTCCCTTCAGAGTTGCTTCCACTATCCCAACATACTGTCAACTTTCAAATGGAAGTGCTGAACACAACTCAGTCATAGACTGGGTGCTGAGGAATCTAGCCCTGCTATGCCAGTGAACTTTGGACAAGTGAATGAAAACAACAGAACCCCTGCACCAAAGTCTAGCACTCGTATCACCTTTTCGGCAGTGCTTTTCCAAGCCTCCAGCAAAAAGAAAACAGAGTATGGGAAAAAGAAAAATCACTTCTTGGCGATATCCGCATTATTCCTATCCAATTAATAATCTAGGACCCTAATGTTAAATCATCAAGAAAAACATTAACATGAATTATTAATTAAAAATCTTCATCACTGAAGAATAGACAGCTTCCATATCACGTTACAGAATATGGGATTAAGGCATTTCTGTAACTCCAAAATTTTATTAATTTATTGAATCGCCATGTTATAACACAAACTCTAACAAATTTACTCTCTATCATTAAATTTAACATATTATACACATTTTATAAACTCTTCTCCTCTTGGCACATAATGGTTAATAAAATATATTCCTTATTTTCTAAATTAATAAAAAATGGTCCTATATTTTAAGGAATGTGAAAAAGTAGAACATGTTCTAAAAACTAATCGTATGTTGATTAATTTCTTATCTACATGATCTATCAAGAATGGTGATTTAATCAAACAATTTACCTCCCAGTACAGACAAGAGATTCACTTAAATAATACATAACTCTAAAAAGGCTATTTTGACTGCTCAGGTTTGGCTGTGGTGGTTTTTGCTAGGAACTCAAAAACACCGCTGAAAATGTAAGATGGGAGCTAAATATCTGGCAAGTAATGCTGAGGTAATACCTGGGGATTATGACTCACAACTAAAGTACATGCATAAGGGGAGAAGGTTTAAGCTAAGTAACACACACAATTTGTAGGTTCTGATACCGTTTTCTACCAGTAACAAACCTAAATCTTTTCTTTCAAACCCTAATAAACCTAGATGACTCGCATTCAAGTATATCAAGTTCTTTTAAATGCTAGAAGCCTCCCACAGTGCTACAATAATGAGGAAAGAGGTAATGTCAACTTTAAGGGCCTCAACTTTCCTCAGGAAAGCAACTTACAATCAGAGAATAATTTAAGTCTGGGGAGAATGTGATTTGCCACTTTCCATAGGCATTATTTCAAAAGGGAGTTATTTCAAAAGGGAGTATTCCAGATTACACCATCTAATTTTCCAATTACAAGTCTCATAATGCTTCTTTATTTCACTTCAGTAAGGGATGTCTAACTTTGAGATTTATATTTAGGGCAATGTTACTATGACAACAAAAAAGGAAAACCATTCCTGAGATTTTAACTGATTTTACTGGTTTTACAGACTATCCAGTTATTTTTCTGAATGAGTTTTTATAATATTCCTCTACTGGAAAACTATTTCATTTATAGAGTAAGTACTAAGTAAAAATATACATCTACAAGCACATTAAAAAAGTACAACCTGGCTGAAAACATATAATGACACAGAACACAAAGAGAATTTGGAGAAACACAAATAAACGTGCAAAAAGAGCACTGATTATTATTACAAACTACACTGCCTGGTTTTCAGTAAAATCCAATCAAAATTAAATCCACTTAGTATCACATGTAAAGTAAATATTAATAGTATTTAAACACATATCCTATGACAACAATATGGTGAAAAATCTCTCCAGGGAGCCTCGGAAGTGGTTATGTGAGCCTGGCCAGATTTCTGAAGGGTGCCCCACAGTCTGCTAAACTCCCGCCACACGAACCAACATAGGGAATGCAACTTTCCTTTCTCAGTTCTGCAAACATGAAAGTGGTATTACAGGTGAGACTACTAACCCATACAGCACATCAGCCCCACCAGCTTGGCGTTCCAGTCTTGATCATTTTTCATGAGCTGCCCCATCATTCTGCGAGAAATGTGTCCAACAGTTCCCTAAGCTTTTCGTACAAACTCTGATGTGTCAGAGTCCTGTTAACTTTCTATGTAGAAAGAAAAACACTGACTAGACACTCCCACTTGCAAGCTGAAAACTAGTCAACTCCCCCTTTTAAACAAACATGAGCAAAGCCAGCCTCCTGCACTATTTTGTACAGAATATATACAACTATTATTTTTTAAAAAGCTTAATTATCTATTTTTCCTTTTAATTTTAAGCTGTTCACATGAAGTCCCTTAATTTAAAAACAGAGTTTTGATTTCCTAAGTTTTTTTCAATAAGGCAAACCAATAGGATGTTACATTTCACTGCTGAACTAGCTCATCACATTCTCTAACACCCCAGCCAGAATTCCCCTGGAATAAAAGACAACACCCAGCCTAACTTGTTTAACTCATCCCTGAAATCCATGCTATGAAGGTGATTTAGAAAGCTCAACTTTATATGCTAGATACATATCCTTCAGGGGGGATTCCAACAGCAAGAATTTGTGTACACTTCACAAATATTTTCACTTCAATCACAATTCTTTGAGCTGGACAGTACCTCTTCATTTTAAAGACAAAAACTGGGGCGCCTGGGTAGCTCAGTTGGTTGGGTGTCCAGCTTTGTCTCAGGTCATGATCTCACAGTGTGAGTTCAAGTCCCGTATTGGGCTCTTCACTGACAGTGCGGAGCCTGCTTAGGATTCTCTCTCTCTCCCTCTCTCTCTGCCCCTCCTCCACTTGTGCTCGCTCGCTCTCTCTCTCTCTCTCTCTCTCAAAACAAATAAATAAACCTAAGTTTATTAAACTTAACCTAACTTTATTATTGAACTTAAGTTTATTTATTTATTTTGAGAGACAGCAAAAGTGGGGGAGGGGCAGAGAGAGGGGCAGAGAGAGAATCCCAAGCAGGCTCCACACTGCCAGTGCAGAGCCCAACACAGGGCTTGAACCCATGAAACCACAAAATCATGACATGAGTCAAAACCAAGAGTCCGACGCTCAACCAACTGAGCCACTCAGACACCCCGATAAATAAACCTAAAAAATACACACACACACACACACACACACACACACACACACACACACACACACACAAGGTTTGGGAGATTAAGAAACCAGCCTAAGATTCCACAGCCTAAGTGGGATCTTAAATCTGATTCCAAAACCCACTTCTTTTCTATGTTATCAAACAACAGAACCCCTAATCTAATAATGCAAGAAAAACAAGGGGTCTCCCCTCAGATTTATGAGATCTTCACTTCAGAGCATGAATGAAAAAATGTCAAGAGGTGAGAACCCCTGGGGTCCCTGGCTGGTCCTGAATGCGAGCTCCACACTGGCTGCAGAAATTACTAAAATAAATAAAGAAATAAAATTTTAAAAAGAGAGAAAAGAATGAGAACCCCTGTTCAAAGAGGCAACAAACCAAGAATCTTCAAGACTCTGATGTTGTCTGAAACATTAAACAAACAGATCTACATGAATAGAAACTGTACAAACCATAACTCAAAAACAACAAACAATAACAAAAAGATCACTAGTTATTTTCAGCAATAAGAGAGCTAGCAAATTTGCTCATGCCACGGGAAAAGAAACTACAAATATAACAGTTGCCAATATGCTTTGAAATTATCCATATATGATCTTTAACTTTATTCTCAATATATCATAAATGAAAAAATATCAACTTCTACAGAAAAGTTTAAAGTATCTACTTAGTATTCTTCACTTCCTTTCTCTCCCTTTTGAATTGTCTTTATTTTATTAGAGCCTCTGTCTCCCCTATAGAATAACCTGAGCCTACCCATTTCACTGAAAGAGGATTTTAATAGTAGCAATGTGGAAGCACTTACTATTTGCCAGGTATTATTCTCAGCAACATACATACAATACACATATATATACTGCATATTATCCTCATAACAATTCTTTGAGATTATGCCTACTTACAAAGGAAGAAACAGAAGCTTAGAGGTTCAACAACTTGCCCAGGATCATACAGTTACTAAGGCAAGGGGTAGGAAGAGGATGCAATTTGCAAAAGCACATTCAATATTGTAATTTCATACCTGCAAAACAAAATGCTAACTTCTTAATAAGTTAACAACAAAAAGTAAAAAATGAGCCTTGGACAATTCCTCAGTGGTGAAGATACACAAAAGATGGAATTCGCCTTCTGCAGGTAAGTCATTCTCAAGAGTACAGGAAGGCTAATCACAATGCTTTACCAAGAAGTCACATCAGAATTTAGGGGAAGGATGAGTTTTCTGTTTATTAATAAGGTTCGGATGTGAATTTCAAAAGAAGATTGGACAATACTTTGCAAAACGCTCTATCTTTAAAAAAAGAAAGAAAGGATGAAGTGTTGAGTCATGTGGAAAAAAGTTGGGGGAGGGAGGAATAAGGGGATGGGTCTAGTCAGTTTCCCCACCACTGCCCAGAAATAGCTCTGTAGTATAATACAGTGAAAATAGCAAGGCAAAAGCTCTAACATTTCTCATGATAGAAGGAAAACTGGCTGGAATAAATAGTTGGAATCAGTGGGAAGACCAGCTCCTGAAACTGATGATAATGTACAGTTGATGACCAGGGAGCTAGGTAAAAATGGATCAGACCTGATGCACATCACCACCCCTCCCTCTACCCAGTCCCACCTATGGCCCTGTGATCAGACAGCCTGCACCCAATCATCACCCAGGGGCTCTGCCCCTCATTCTCCTAACAACTCCCTTGCCCACTTGATGTGACCCTCACAGTGGCCCTAGCCAATATCAGCTGTTGACTGGAGGTTGTAGGTGAAATGGTAAGAGGAAGGGAGTCCTTATTCCCATTTTAGTTGAAAAATCTTACCAAATATTCCCAAAGAAATATCATTATGGTTTATATGAGTATAGAGCTACTACTAATCCAACTTTCCCCCACTGTTCTGTGTGACCACAGACTTAGGACTACAGACCTACAGGAAGATACTTAACATTTCTGACCTTAACCACAACACCTGCCCCCGTCCCTGTTCTGTTAAAAAGCAAGATTCTCATTTGGAAAATTTCACCAAAATCATGCCATGAAATTATTCATCTTTAAAAAAAACACACACACACACTTTACAAAACAGTGGAGGACTCCATGGGTGAAAGCATACCAATATTATTCCCTGTAAGTTCTTAGCTTAGTCACTACTGCAAAATCTCATAAACTTCAAGCCTATACCCGATCTCCCAATAAATAAGCACTGTTCTGCCTCTGTTCTAATTACTTTCATATTACTTTAAATTTAAATTCCCAATGCTGATGGATTTCTCAGCTTTCGTTTTTTACAACTATTATTTTTTAGATCTGAAGCTAAATGAAATTGACATTATTTTCTGTTGCAGTCCCTCCTTGATGAGAGCATAATTAGTCTACTGCTTCTGAGCTCCTTAGTAAGTATGACTAAAAACCACATTTAAAATAGGGTTATTGGAATATCTAAATTACAATCTTCATATAGAAGTCCTTTACATTTTCAAAAATCCTTAATCCTTCTGCCAACAAAATGAAGATAGCTTAAAGAGGAGATATTTCAGATAAGCACTGACAACGCATCTCAAAGAGTTATACATACTATCTGGCAGTATATGAAGAAATTATACAATATTAGAAATGAAAATGAGAAAAAATGTTTCATGATTTTATTTTTAAAAAGATTTTTTTAACATTTGAGAGAGAGAGAGAGTATGTGTGTGCACATGAGCAGAGAAGGGGTGGGGAGGAGCAGAGAAAGCCAGAGGCAGAATCTTAAGTAGGCTCCAGGCTCTGAGCTGTCAGCACAGAGCCCGATGTGGGGCTCAAACTCACAAGCCCCGAGATCAGGACCTGAGCCAAAGTCAGACGCTTAACTAACTGAGCCACCCAGGCGACTATAAAAAAGATCTTATTTTTAAGTAATGAGGGCTTGAACTTAGAATCCCAAAATCAAGAATCACATGCTCTACCAACTGAGCCAGCCAGGTATCCTGAGAATGAGAAAATTATTTAAACAAATGAAACCATTAGAAGAAAATACAGAAAATTGTGTTTTAAAAATAGTTGAGTAGGAAAAGTGTTACAAAACAAGTTACAAAACCCCTGGGAAAAAATGAACACATAGAGGCAGACAAGGGGCAACTGAGAAGCTCAGTCAGTTAAGCGTCTGACTGCAGCTCAGATCATGATCTTGCAGTTTGTGAGTTTGAGCCCCAAGTCGCTCTGTGCTGACAGCTCAGGGCCTGGACCCTGCTTCAGATTCTGTCTCCTTGCTCTCTGCTCCTCCCCCACTCATGCTCGGTCTCTCTCTTTCAAAAATAAATAAACATTAATTTTTTTCTTAAAAAGGCAGACAAATTTGACAAAGTACTGATATAACAGTGACACTATAAATGATGCTTAAAAGAAAGCATAACTGAGAGAAAATATATGCTACATATGTAGTATACACCAAGAATATCCGAAATATATGAATAATTTCTATTAATCATTAATAAAAAAGACAGCCCCTTTCCAATTACAAATGATTTGAACATACAATTTGAAAAAGAAGGAATGCAAATGGCAAATAAAAACACAGAGAGGGGCGCCTGGCCGGCTCAGTTGGTGGTGCATGCAACTCGTGATCTCTGGGGTCATGAGGTCAAGCCCCATGATGGGTGTAGAGATTACTTAAAAAATTAAAAAACTTAAAAAAAAAAGACATGGGGAAATGCTCAACCACCCTTCTAATTAGGAAATGCATGTGAATCAAATGATTTCATAACAGCATAAATTTATAATAATAACTAATGCAGAGAAACTCGCAGTCCCAAACAACATTGGTGAAAGTATGTACTGGCAAAAACTTTTTTGATGAAAATTTGTCAGTATACATTATAAATTAAAATGCATATAACTTCCTGAACCAACAAGTCCACTTGTTGGAAATTCAAAGCAATATGTGCTTATAAATGATTAGCATACCAGGATGTTTACTATAGCAAAATATTTGACACTATTTAAATGTCAATCAATAGGAGGCTAGATGAATGCATTATATGTTACCCATCCTACAGAATATTAATAATGGAAACCTTGCACATAGTGACATGAAAAAGATTCCAAGAAAAAAAAGCAAAATACTGAACAAATATATGTGTGTGTGTGTGTGTGTGTGTGTGTGTGTGTGTGTGTGTATAAGATGCCCAACAAGTTGGAAAGAGCAATGTCATCAGAAGAGGGTGGAAGCTGGAAGGAGTGGAAATCAGTGTGATATACTGCCTATTTCATTCTTCATATTTCTATACTGAGTGTTTGAATCTTCCACAAGGAAAACATGAATAATAACTATGAGAAAAAAAGGTGTTTCAAGTTCTTTTATTCATTTATGTATCCAACACTCTGGCAGACTCTATAGAAGATACAGAAAAAAAACTAAGACATGGGCCAGACTACCCCTACTCAGATCTGAAGATGGAGCTAAACACTTCAGGTATGGCTGGGTTGCTCTTAGGCTGCTGGCTGCAGAAGGAAAGGGAGAGCAGGAGAGAGAGGGGAAGAGAAAAGGGAGGGGAATGGGAAGGAGAAAGGTGCGTAAGAGGTTGGGAGAAGAGGCGGAGGTTCAATTGGTGATGTCTTTTCAGAGGATGATTGCCCAGGCTGGGATACAAAGTGATGACACTGTAGAAAGTCTCTGCAAGGAGAATCAATAACTGAGAATATACTCAGAAATTACGATGCTCAGAGGGCGTCCTTGTTTGAAGTTTAATTGCCACAGAACAAAATATAGGAATTGTTCTGCTCTCCTTTGCCAGGAATCCAAAAACAGGACAAGGATAGAATGTGCTAAGTAAGCTGAGGCATAGATGTAGAACAATAGAGGCCATCAATCTCTCCACACAAATGCTTTTTGGTATATCCCCTCTCCTGCTATCACCACTCCCCACAATCAATGATCAAATCCCCTACTTCCTTGCCAGCGCAGTGGCTGTGGGCTGAGGATCCACAGTATCAGATCCACATTACAGTGGCTAGGAACAAAAAAGTATTGGGTTCTGGCTCTGACGGATTTATTGGTATCTGTTCTCATAACTGGCCAAGAACTGGGATATAAAACACCGACAATCTGATTTTAACCTAATTTCTCCTACCTGAGCACACTAAATGCTCACACGTAAAAAACTAATTATAGTTACACTGCTAGAACATTTAAGAATTGTATATGGTCTAAATGCTGTCATTCTGAGTCACAGTTAAGGGTAGAAAGGTTTTTTTCTTTTTCTTTTTCTTTTTTTTTTTTTTTTTTTTTTTTTTTTGTAGGCTCCATCTCTAATGTGGGGCTTTAACTCACGATCCTGAGACTGAGAGTCACATGTTCTACTGACTGAGCCAGCCAGGCTCCCCAAAGGTAGATAGTTTCTGCAATTCTTTATCTGTGTTACATAACTTAAGGGAATTAGAGTTCTTTTAAAGTTTTCAATCTTTGCCTTTCTTTCAGATTCAAAGGTCTGGTTAATAATATCCCAGGGGTGGCTGGTGGCTCAGTTACTTAAGCATCTGACTATTGATTTTGGTTCAGGTCAAGATATCATGGTTGTGAGCTCAAGCTCCACATAGGGCTTGGTACTGAGCATGGAGCCTGTTTCAGATTCTCTCCCCTTCCCTCTGCTCCTCCCTCCTATGAGTGCATGCTCTCTCTCCCTCTCTCTCTCTCTCTCTCTCTCTCTCTCAAGAAAAAAATAATTCATAGCCCAAAGTACATAGTTATTATATAAATTGACAAAACAAAGAAACATCATTTCCACATTATTTATATATGAGAAAATTCACCAAGATTATGAATACCTGAGATCATGTGGGGTTTTAAAGTCCTTAGTTTTGAAAACTTTTACAATTATAACTACCATATGGAAGGAAAAACAGAACCACTCACTTAAAATTCAAATTAATACAAGATATCCTCAAAAATTGTCAAAGATCTCCAAGAGCCCAGAGAAAAATACAATCAACAAATTATAATTAATGCATACAGTGTCTCAAATTCCTTTCAGATTGTATTTGTTAGTTTCTAAAAGAATATTTCTTCTTTCCTTTATGTTTTTTTCTGTCCCAACCAATACCTTATTTAGACAATATATGCCTATGTAAGTTTATTTTTTTATGTTTATTTATTTATTTAGGGGGGGGTGGTGGGGATGGACAGAGAGAGGAGGAGAGAAAGAATCCCAAGCAGGCTCCATGCAGCCAGCGAAGGGCCCAACATGGGGCTTGAACTCACAAACCATGAGATCATGACCTGAGCTGAAATCAAGAGTCGGACGCTTAACCAACTGAGCCACCCCCGTTTTTTTTAATGTTTATTTATTATTTATTTTGAGAGAGAGAAAAAGAGTGCCCATGTGAGTTCATTAAGTAATTAGGTGCCTCTAGACTTTAAAACATAAAATAATAAAAGTAATTTCCCTCTATATACTTCACTATCTACTCCATTTGGTAGGCTATGAAGACAAGGATAAAAGACGACCTACACAAACATGAGTCCAAATCCTGGCATCAACACTGACTAACAACTTCAGATTGGGAAAATGGTTTAACGTGTGTTAACTCAAGTTTCCTCATCTATAAAATTGAGCGACTATCATCACGTACATTACTACATACCAAGTACACAGTATTAATATAAGCACTAAGTAAGATGAGAATAGTATAAATATGATAGAGTAGACCTCAACAAATACTACGGGATTCCTAATCATTTTAATTCAATTAGCAAATATGTATTAAGCACCTACAACAAATGTCAAGTGTCAAATTCAAGTCAAAGTTACCATGGCATGTGCTACAGAATTTCACATCATCTCACAATTACTACTGTATTTGTGTATCAGGACCTCCATTTTACTCGTTAAAAATAAGTACATATCAAAGAATTTAAACCGGTCCAAGGTTTCTCTAAACAAGGAAGCAGCAGAGCTGGGATTTGACCCAGAATTTCGAATGCTCTTTCTACTTTTTCCTACTACAAATAAGACATAGAGTGACTCAAACCCATATACTCTCTAGAATCAAGGAACCTAGAAAGGGACTTAAGACAAACAGGCGCTTTAATTTCTTATCATACCAATTCCAGAAAAAGAAAAGAACAAAATAAAATGCCCTCAGTTATTGAAGAAACTATCCCTCCAGTAAATAAACTGCATAAAATTTCTCTATATAGCGAACTAGAAAACGAAAGAGAGAAATCCTTAATTCTTCTCAAGGTGACAGAGTAAATCAATGCAAGGGACAAAAAAAATTTGGGAGTTCCTATCTCTCTATGGTAATAGACAGTGGGTTATTGCACAAAAGAACATTCTTATTCTGTTTACCTTGAATATAATCAGTCTTTCTTGATAAGTATTGGCTGATACCATGAACATGTCACAGTAGCCCAAGGAACAAAACCAAATATAACTTAATATATGGTCTAATATTCATCTAACAAATTTCATTCTCCATGAAAGAGAGTGACCTACAATTCTTTTTTCTTTAAACAGAGGTATAATTGACATCTAGGAGTCTTAGTAACTTCTTTTATACTGTTGTGATCTCTTTTACTTTGAACATGGATTTGAGTATTTTTTCAGGTTGTGAGGCTACATTTCTCAAGTCAAAGGAAACTAGAGGGTGATTCACAGGCACAATACTATTCACTCCTTTGATATAACAAGGCCAGTCATGGAGTGAGTCAACAGCAGGAATAAAGAGTAGGGAACACCCAAGACAACTACTCTGAACCACTGGAAAAAAGTTTCAGCCGGGGCTCGTTTTATAATAAAATTATCTCCCACCCAAAGTTTTGTGTTTAAATGTAGTTTTCAGCATGTAGGGCAACTGTTTCAGTTATAGCATCACCACACAAGCCCCAGTGGGCTTCAGAAACCACGCAGCCAGTGACCTAAATTCATCCTAGAAGGGCTGTGGTGGCACCACCGTGCACCTCCCCCACCCTCCCCTCCCTGTGCCCCCCCCCCCCCGCAGCTGCACCCATGAGCGCAGATGAGCAAAAGGAAAGACGCACATACTAATAAGCTTCTGGAGTGCCAGGAGACTTCTCCCTGAGGCTTAATTCCTCTTGGGGGGAAAAAGATCTTCAAATTTGTTTTAGCCAGAGATGCACTCTGCCAACCAAAGCTTACCCAGAACACAACAGGTAAAAAGGATGGAGATGAAATAGCTCTGACTGAAGTGACAGGAGAAAAGAGCTTCTCCCTAAATTACCCCCTAGAGAACATCACCTTTCCACACCGCAACTTTCTATAGGACTCTTGTCCTGTCCACCTGCTTTTTTTCCTTGAACATAAAATTTTGAAGAAGTGGATACTCTTCTCAGATATCCTTCCAGCAACTTTTAAAATATTCTATGCTCCTTTAGTTTCTACTATTAGAACAGTGATCTCAAACTTTCAAATTCCATGACTCTCCTAACTATCTTCATAAGAAAGTAAAATGTCACACTCTAGTCCCCTAAAAGGATGAAAAAAAGAAAATATATGTAAGAAAAGAATAGATACTGCAGTTTTTTTCTGTTTCCACATGTATTAATGAGTTGATAAATGATATAATGAAAATCAGGGCTAGCAGAGCAAAGGAGAAACTGAATAATAATGTGCCAATAATAACAGATGCATATAAGGAAGTTTTGCTAATTCTTTGTGGTAAAAATAGGCACCCTGAGGTAGTGCTGGTGGGAAATTCTAGTGGCAATTTGGCAATACTATTAAGAAGTTTTTAAAATGTTGGTAACATTCATGTGTTCTGACATAGTAAATACAATGCCTGACATTTCTAGAATACTTACTGTGTGCCAGGCCCTGTCCTAAACAATTTATATCTTCACAGTGGAGGTCTATTATTATTCTTAATTTACAGATGAGGAAATGGAGGCAATGAGAAGTAATCTGTTCAAGGTCAGACTCATAACTCTGATTCTATACTGCCTCTGGGATACAGTCTAGAAAATCCAAAATTCAGAATACCACTTATATAAGAAAATATTCATTTCAACATTAAGTACAATTTTTGTCTGATAATATTCAATATTTTTAAGGTATTATTATTACCTATTAATAGAAAAAATGTAAAATAATCTAAATATCCAAGGATAGAAAAATGATCAAATCATTTATGGCATAGCCACACAATGATTATGCATTCACTAAATAAATTATACTTAAGAGTTTCAGTGACGTGAAAATGTCTATTTACAACATCAATATTTTCTTCCAATTTTTCTTTAAGAAATAAATAAATATATATATTTGTTTCTTCAAGAAACAATGTATGTATATTTGTTTCTTCAAGAAACACATATGTATGTATATATATACACACATGTATGTATATATACATTTATACACTTATGTGTGTGTGTGTGTGTGTGTGTATATATATATATACACACACACACATATATTACAACTGAAAGGGAGGGTTGCACAGCAGGTATTCTTGTGAGATTTTTGAGACCTCCTCAATTTCTACAACTTTTTTAAATGTCTCATGCCTTGCCTTCCTCACTGCTACTGGTATCATTCTGAAAATGTGTAGCTACTTCTGAACTACCAGACTCAGCCATTTAAAATACAAAGGAATTTTTCCCAGGAGACCAGCTACCAGGTTCCCTCAGAGAAGAGGGCACCACCGTGTGGTCCATTAGCTATAAACCAACTGAGCATTCAGCAACTTCTGCCTGGCTACTTAAATGGAACTTGTAACTAAAATTTATGTCAATAATCAAGTACTTTCAAGGCCCCTAAGCCCAGAGGTGTGACTCGGGGATCTGCTTTAGACCAAACTTATTCCAAAAGAAAAAGTGGAGGGAGGGCATAGAGAAATTGTTAGTTTAAACCTCAGACATCAACTGACACCTAGTGCCTAAAAGACTCAAAGATTAAAATATACAAATTCATTTTTAATATACATTTTTAATTTTTAATTACATTTTTAATATACAAACCTCTATAACTAAATTAGCAATGGCTTGAATTGTATCTCCTACAAAGCTTAGATTTACATGTCCCTAAGTATTAAACATCTCACTAAAGCTCCTACTATTTCCAAACCCAGTCCTTTTTTTTTCTTTTAATGGGCCATGCTTTCTTCAGAAGATAGCATTCCATTAGCTCAACAAGCATCTCTTGAGAACCAACTAAGTGCCAGGCGAGTGCTACACATGGGCAATACAAAATGGAATGAATGAGTCATACAAATTGCCTTGATCCAGCGGGAAAGAGATTGGGAAGCCAAACTGTGAAACCACATGAGAAGCTATGATAGAACTGTGCAAATGAGTTTAGTCGACTTTTTACTTTTTTTTTAAATGATTTTTTTAAGTTTATTTATTTATTGGGGGGATGGGAGAGGCAGAAAGAGAATCTCAAGCAGGTTCCATACTGTCGGCGCAGAGCTAGATGCGGGGCTCGAACTCATGAAACATGAGATCATGACCTGAGACACAACCAAGAGTCACTTAACCGAATGAGCCACCCAGGCACCCCGTAGCCAATTTTTTTTAATTGAGGTTTAACTAATAAAATAAAACAAGTAAATATTAAGTGTTCATTCAGTTCGGAGTTTTGACAATTGTCTGCATCCTATACCCAGCACCCAAAACAAGATATATAACATTTCCATCTCCCTTGTGGTGCTTTGCAGTCACTGTCACATCCCTGCACCCAAGTCATCTGATTTCTATCACTTATAGATTAGTTTTGCTTTTTCTAAAATGTCATATAAATAGATCCTATCTGAGTCCAGCTTCTTTCACTCAGCATAATATTTTTTTAGATTCCTCCATGTTGTGGTAATTTGTTCCTTGTGATCACAAAGAGGTATTTCATTAAATGGATGTTTATTCATTCACCCCTGATGGATGTTGGGGACTTTCCAATATGACAGCAATTTATGCCACTATGCATAATGCTGAGTTTTATCTTTTTTGTTTCAACCCTTAGATTTATATTTGTGTGTCTTTAATGTAGGGGGCAGGGAAGGTGGAGAGTATAAGGGAAGAATGAATAGGGTATGCAAAGAAAATAGATAAGGGAGAGAAGGCAAATTTATGAGAGAATTAAAGGTGAATAGGCATGGATAAAGTATGTAATGCATCTGGAAGAATCATGGATGGTTAGACCCAATTAAAAGGTCTGTAAAGATATGCCATGCTAAGGAATGGGGAACTCCATCAGCAAGGCAACGGAGAACAGTAAAAAGAACTTTCAAAATGAAGTGTTTTCCTTTCAGCCTCAGTGAGGCAGTATAGAACACACCAACTTTGAAGGCAGAAAGACCTGGCCTCAAATCCCCACTCTACTACTAACTCTGTGGACAGGAACAAGTTAGTAAAACTCCCTAAGATTTATTTTATCTGTAAAATGGAGAAAATACCACCCATTTCAAAGACTTGTAGAGATTCTGGAAAAAAAAAGAATAATGAATGCTATGCAGCTAAGAGAATGCTCAGCATAAAATAGTAGCTCCTCTTAATGCTGTCTGATGGATTTTAGTACACTCATCTCAAACATTTACAGGAATCAGTGACGGCAATACATCAGAAGCATCCTTGATGGCTTCTGCTAATCTGACACTACTTCAGTGACTGCAGATTTATCAATGAGATCTCTGGTAACCCATTTTTAAATTAAGTTAACCGATTTTCTCAGGAGAAGATTTTTAAGGAAGATACGAAAAGAGTGAGCACAAGTTAACAAAATGAGGTTTGGAAGCAGCAACGGAAAATTTATCATGGCTACAGATTCAACTAGATACTTGTTCATAGGTTATTGATACCCTAAAGAAACAAGCCTGATGGTCCAGTTACAGTAATGATGCAACAGCATAGCCAGTTAAAGGCTCCCTAGCTTTACCGTGGGGCAAAGACGATAGTAATGCTTTAAAACAGAACTTCCTGTTGGGGCACCTGGGTGGCTCAGTCAGGTAAGTATCCAACTCTTGGTTTCACCTCAGGTCATGATCTCATTGTTCACGAGGTCAGGCTCCATGCTGATGGGTGCAGAGCCTGATTGAGATTTTCTTTCTCTCTGCCCCTCACCTGCTCATGTGCACATGCTCAGTCTCGCGCGCTCCCTCTCTCTCTCTCTCTCTCTCTCATAAACAAATTTAAAAAAAAACTTTAAAACAAGACCTTTCTGTTTACATAAACCATTTCAGAAATCCACTTAAATACTACTGATCTTACAAAAGAAATTAAGACTGTTTTAGCAAAAGGGATGAGAAAGAAATTAAAGTATTATATAGTGATACATGCTACTCCAACTGACCTCTGGTAGGAGCATAACAACTTTTATGAAGTGAAACCCTTTAAAGGAAATTAATTCAGCAGAGGAAATAACTAACTTTTTTGCAGATAATGACCTTTTAAAAAGTGTAAACAAGATACACTGACATTCATACTAAAGGTAAATTTTTATCTGACTTTGCACATTTTTTAATTTTGTTTCTGCAGATGGGATGTGCACTACTCATTCTTTTTAGAGTCTATGCTCTTAACTAAGAAATCCAGGCCTAATTTACTTTAGCATGTCGTCTACCACAGGGCCTTCAGAGTAAATGTGTTCAGTCAGACCATCTCCTTTATCACCAGTTCCACTCTCCTGGCAGCCTCATGAATATATATTAGCTAACTAAGATTTATTAACTAAATCTAAAATGGCTTAATTATAGCAACTGTAGACATAGCCCTTGAAAAGACCAAAGAGCTATGTAAATATGACCACCAAAATCAAAATGTTACATATATTAGTTCTGGATTCAAACAAACTGAGCCATAAATATTTTAGTGTAATAAAAGAAATGACATCATAGTTCCAAGATAAATTTCTAAGACATATACATATACATATACATATACATATACATATACATATACACATATATATATACATATATATATTTTTTTTTCTTTTTTTTTTTACAGGGGGAGAGACAGAGTATGCACAAGTGTGGGAGAGGAGCAGAGGGAGAGAGAGAATCTTAAGCTCCATGCTGAGCAACACAGGGCTCCATCCCATGATCCTGGTATCATGACCTGAGCCCCAACATGGGGCTCGATCCCACGACCCTGGGATCATGACCTGAGCTGAGAGTTGGATGCTCAACCAACCAAGCCACCCAGGTGCCCCTCTAAGACCTAAAAATATTTTTTAACAGTCAAACTACACATAAAGTATTGAAATTAAAACATATGTTCTTTATTTCATAAGTCCTGGATAATTTCAGCTAACTATAAGTTATTTAGAGGTTAGGTACTTTTCAGAATCAGAAATGGATCAGACAGGAAATTGGATTATAAAAGTAAATATAATTGGATTATCTTTTCTATTTCACTGGCTTGTGGTAATGCCACCCAATGCCTATTTTTTTTTCCAGCTTCAAAATGTATCCCAGGACTAGAGAAAATACCCAGGAGGGCATGTTCTAGAAGAAGTGGAGTGGATTGCTGAAAGGAACATGCAATACAGGGATATTATGAGATATGATAGAAGTATATAAAATATAGCTTCTACCATCAAAGAAATCTAACTATTTGACACAAAATGGGAAGCTTCTTGACCCCACATAGCATGGGAACTGAGAACACAGGACCAGTGTAATCTTGAGCACTCATGACAGACTTGCGGAAGGTAGGAGAAGCCGTACACACTCGGTACAAGGAACTAGAGCAGAAGTACACAAAAGGGGATGAGCATAATGTGAGATGAGGAAACTAGTATATGTAAAATCATGCTGTACTCCAGAGTCTGCAGAGTGCTTTCACATGATCATCCCACATTATATTCACATACATTTGATGAGGAAGATACTTATTCACATTTAAAGATGAAAAAACCAAGGTACTAATAGATGAGAGTGATTTATCCAGCATCACCTAAGTGGTAAGTAGGACTTGAACACAGGTCTTTGGATTACAAAGTCCCATAGTCCTGTAAACTATGTAAGTCCAGCAAAGACACGGATTTCAATGATGTCAAATTTAAAAAGACTAAAATTTTCACACACCTTAAAAGCAAGTGTAATAAGATAACATTTTGAAAATCACTTACACATCTTCGTTTGCCTTTTGGCATAAAGTGTTCATCGGTCTTAAAAAAAAAAAAAAGGTTACAGAGGCATGCCTGAGTGGTTCAGTCAGTTAAGTATCCAGTTCCTGGTTTCCACTCAGGTTATGATCTCAGGGTTCATGGGATCAAGATCTGCATGGGGCACTGCAGCACGGAGCCCGCTTGGAATTCTCTCTCTCCTCTCTTGGGCCCACCCCCACCTCAAAATAAATAAACTTTTTTAAAAAGTTACAGAAATGCTACAGAAAGATGAATAATCACTTCTGATTTACAAAATAGGATCATTAAGCAACACTGTGTAACTTTGCTAGCCATGCTCTCTGTTCATCTAGACAGAGTTTGACAAATTGCTTTATTCTTTCCCCTATCCCTACCTCCTTTTAATCAGGGACCTCATGTGGCTCACAGAATTCTCCTCCAGCATAGAAAAGATACCCCCCCCCTTCCAGTTGTAACAGCAGAGCCACAGGACTAGTTGAAGGGAATATTTGATACAGGGAAATGTGGAATATGAAACAGGTATATTGTGGGAGAGAAGATAAAGAGGCTAGACCAATTTTCTAGGCCCAGCCTTTGGCCCTGAGAGAAAGAGGTTCATTCACAGTAACGAGTGATGTGGAAGGCAGAGGGGGCTCTTAGCCCTGCTCTGTATTGGGTACCCTGTGAAGGGGGACATCTGTGGCTCTACTTAGAATAGACCAGACACAGGAGTACCTGTGAGTCTGGCTGGGGCACTGGCCACCGGGATCATCCCTGGCAAGAAAAAGAGGCTCTATATCGCAAGGGCTGGAGAGCAGATCATGTGAGTCAGGAACAGCTGAGGATCCCAGCCAGACTTTAGACACTTGGTAGCACCAACAAACCAAGGTGAAGTCAAGTAAATGATGGGCACGGACAAAGCCACAAGAATGAGCCCCAGTTCACTGTTTGCTGAGTTGGGAATTGGTGGTGCCAGGCATCAGGCAAGAAGAGGCATCGCCCAGAAGGCAGAGGTTATAATAAGGAAGATAAAGACCCTGGTTAAGTATGGGTACCTTGTTTCCCCATAAAGGCAAGGTTGCAGAAGCCACATCTCTACTTATAGGTGCCCAAAGAGAAAAGGAGAGAGACTACTCCCTAGAACTAATAAGCATTTTTATCCAGGAGAGTCAGAACAACAGAGATTGTTCAAAAGACCACATCAGACTAAGCTTTACAACAGATTCAACTCTAGTAATTTTCTCGACTAATCAGAAATGGTAGAACTCATGAAGACGGACAGAGACGTTATAAAGTTAAAGAAAATTTTTTCTTGGCATTTCCAAGTTTAATCATGAATTAAATCTTTCAACCCTACCGCAACAGGGCAGAAAATTTGCTTTACACAGAGCACAACGAAGAGTCATGCTATTTTCTCAGAAGGGGTATTAAGACAAAAGTTCTATAAGCAACTGTATGTGGTATGGGGATGAATCACTGACTCGAAGCTAGTTCGGTCTTGCATCAATAATGGCTAATATATCCTTTCAGACTATTTCAAGTGTAAAACAAAGGGGGGCAAAACCCCATGATGGAGTAGAACTACACCTTTAGAAAAGTGGAACCTGAAACAATGCAACTTTGCATTACTGAGAAACGATGACAGACAGCCCCATTATGTCTATACTAGAGATGGGACTGTTCTTTTTCAGGAAAGGCTTTAAGAATTTAAGCTAAAACAGTGACAGTCTGTACACAGATGTGTGCCATCTGCTAGTAAACATCAGATGTCCTTACAAATCCAAGTGTTTATAATAATAAGGAAGGAATGGCTACAAGTCATATGTGAACACAGATGTAAATCAAAACATTCATAAGCTTACTGTGCATTTTCTAACCATTTTCTGTCTATGCTGCACCATATAAGGTGGCCCAAGTTCCGGCAAACTAAATGGTTCTTTTCAAATTAACAGTGTGTAGCAAAAACTGTTGATGACTCTCGCCATAATCCCTAGTAAGAGAAATCCTGATCTTAATGGGGTCACATGGTTGCCTCAAATTAAAACTATACTTCCCCAGCTTTACTTTCAGCAAGAGTGGCCAAATGATAAAATTCTGGCCAATGAAATAAAAGCACGAGTATCATATGGCAACTCATATGGCACCTGCCAGGGCCTGGTGAACTCCTTATGCCTTCTTCCCTCTTTCCTCCTCTCTACAGGCTGGGAGGCCAAACTGATGGAAGAAGTCCACGCAGTCATCTCAGACCACGAGGCTGTTTCAGGAACAAGGTAAAAGGACTCTAAGTCGCTGATGATGGTGGTATTCAAGAGCATTTGTATTAATCAGCGCTGATGAGACAGAGCTTAGCCAGCCCTGGACTAATTCCTGATGTACTTCCTTCACATGATAGAGAAGTAAACTTCATTTTAAGTCAGTGTTGTTTTAATTTGCAAAATAGGGTTATTATTAAACTGATTCTCATCCTAACCAAATACAGTGTTTTCCAGCAAACTGCTACTGAGTCCTTTAAAATGGAAAATTTCAGAGAAGAGAAATAGACAGCACTTATAAAGTACAAAGTAAAGAATTCGTCTAATCATGAATACCATGTATCCTCTCTCAAACAGATCCCCTAATTTTCAGCTAGATGCATGGTCACTGGGAAGAAATATACATTTCCCAGTCTTCCTCGAGTTAGAGATGGCTATGTCCTGGCTAAATTCTGGCCAGTGAATGTGAGAAATGACTGCGCTGTGTCTAGGGAGTACCCTTAAAGAGAAAGGCAGTGCCCTTTTCTGTATTTCCTCCGTCCAGATGGCTGGAATACAGATGCAGTGGCAAAGCATCTAAGAACCATGTGAGGGTAACAATGTAGGATGGCAAAGCAAAATGATAGAAGGAACCTTGTTCCAGTTACTACTGCTGTGTAACAAACCATTCCAAAGCTTAACTATGTAAGATAATCATTTCATTATCCTGAGGAATTCTATAGGTCAGAAATTCAAACCCAGTACAAGGGGACATCTTGTCTCTGTTCCACAGTGTCTGAGCCTCAGCTGGTAAAACTCAACAGATAGAATGCCTGGCAGTTGGGGGGCTAGAATCATTCGGCAGCATCTTCACAACTGTAGGGGACCTTATTTGGGGCAGTCAGCCAGATCACTCACAGGCACCCTCCATACTGGCCTCACAGAATAACGACCTCAGGGTAGTCAAACTGCTTTTGTAGTAACTCAGGGCTTCAACAGCAAGTGTCCCAGACAAGGCAGAAGCTGTATCACCTTTCCTGACCTAACTTCAGGAAGTCACGTCGCATCACTAACCCCATATTCTATTGGTTCTGAGTCAAGTGTCCAACCAGATTTGAGAGGAGAAGGCAACGACTCCACAACCTTTCAATGTGAAAAGCAGCTAAGAAACTAAACACATGTTTTACCACCACCACAATCTGTGACCCTGAGTATCATACTAGCCCTGGCCAAACTCATGGGCCTGAGCTGCTTACCAGCCTGGACTCCCCCACTAAAGTGGAATTAAAAGTGATCATTTTTTGAGCCACTGTTAATTGTGGGCCTCTGCAGTAAAGTTTTAAAGAAATACTATGCACCCCAATATTTAGAAACAGATCAAACACAATTAGCAGTAATGTCTATCTCAAAAAACTAATTTTACACCTACGAAAATGACCCTGTAGTTACAATTCATTTTCTATTATCAGCTGTCGGCATATCTTCTTCAGTCAATATTATTAATGAAAATTAGAAACCCCTAATACACTACAATCCAGTCATTAGCATGCTTCCCACTTCCCTTCCTGGTTTGGTGCATTATGGGGTTTCTGAGCCCAGACAATAAACATGCTGACATAGCCAAGAAACTGCAGCCTGAAAAACAATGAGTTCCAGATGCATGCACTGTGCAAATGTGACTGAATGGGCCCCGAAGCCTTTCATATCACAGCTACTCCCCCCAAAGACCCTACTCTAGGCCGAGTAAAGCACTCATTCCACCTGCCTTTCTTGTCATGCATTTATAACTAAGCAAAGAGAATTTAACAGTTTTACAGGATCATTTCATATTCTAATCATTTAATATACACTGGATATATCATTATCCTTTTATTTTTTTTTAATTAACAAAAAACAGAATTTCCACATCTTCAAATCCTCTCAAAACAAAGCATGTAAAAGGATCACTGGTTCCTTCATTCCCCTCAAAACAAAAAAAAAGGAAACAAACTTTGAGAGCATTCTAATTAATAAACTGTACAAGTCTGATGATTTCAAAATACACTTAAAACCACATATTGCTTTGAAATATTGCTTAGATGCAAATATGTAAATATGCATCTAGAGGAGAATAATTAATACCAAAATCCATGAATGCAGAATTCAGAAAAATAAAGGTTTTTGAAACAGGTTAAGTTAAAATGAAGTTCTACAAGTCAGATCCAGCTGCGTGATCTGAGGGAAGCTACTTGCTCTCCCTGAGCCTTAGTCACATAGGTCTGTGAAATGGAACCAACTGCCAAGAAATGTCACAAGGATTAAATACAGTACCCGGCCCAAGGCAGATATTCGGTGTATGTTAGATCCACTTCAGTTCAAGGACCACTAACTCACTAAATGACTATGCAAACCGCCTAATGTCTCCACAGCCTCCTTTCCAGATCACAAAATATTCCATCTCACTTGCAAAAGGTATCAGACTGTGCCGGGGTTCCAGTAAACAGAGAATACAGGCAACATTCACTGAAATAGAAAAACCACAGGTTTGGGGCGCCTGGGTGGCGCAGTCGGTTAAGCGTCCGACTTCAGCCAGGTCACGATCTCGCGGTCCGTGAGTTTGAGCCCCGCGTCGGGCTCTGGGCTGATGGCTCAGAGCCTGGAGCCTGTTTCCGATTCTGTGTCTCCCTCTCTCTCTGCCCCTCCCCCGTTCATGCTCTGTCTCTCTCTGTCCCAAAAATAAATAAACGTTGAAAAAAAATTTAAAAAAAAAAAAAAGAAAAACCACAGGTTCCCTTTGATAGAATGGCACTGTGACTAGACCATTTCGTGTGCTGCTGTTGCTGGATGACACAGACTATAATATCCCCAAGAGAAGGCTGACAGATCTGTATTCTCTATACTGTCTTTGTCTGTCAATCACAGGCAGGACCAACAGAATGCTGTTTCATCTGCAGACTGGCATGGGCCCTAACGGGTCCGTGTCAGTGCTGTCTCCTGGAGCACACTGGAGACAGCATGGCAGTCAGGCAATGCTAACAGTGTTTTTTCCAACAGGGCTTGGGGTTCATCTTTCTCACAGGTTTCCTCCTATATTTAGCAAGTGACATTAAGAACGGGGTTTGTGGTTTATGAAACATAAGTCTATTACCTATTTAAAGGATACCTCACCTGCAAGATGGATCTCTATATATTTAGCTCCCTAGGAAATGTAGGAACATTACTTTTTTAAAGGAGCTTTTGTTACAGAAGAATTATTTTAAAATATTGAGAAGAGCACAATAAACTGCCATGGATCCATCACAGAACTTAAACAATTATCGACTCACAGACAGCCTTGGTCCATCTATATCCATCTGTATATCTATACCCACTCCTTCCCACCATGAATTATTTTAAAGTAACTCTCAGCCAGCATATCATGTCATCCATGAATATTTCAGCATGTGCCTCCAAACAGTAAAATCTTCCTTAATATCATGAAATAAAAGTTCAACATTTTTTTGTTTGGTGTAGGATCTCAGTGACTTAAACACATTGCAGCTGCCTGATATGCCTCCTTACTCTTTTTCAATCTATAGGTCCCCTCCTTCTCTATTTCCTTGCAATTTATTTGTTGAAGTGGGCAGATCATTTGTCCTATGGTTTCCCAGTTGGAATTTTGGTGATTGCACCCTCAATGTACCAGTTACCACATTCCTAATGTTTGCTATGAATCAGAAGTTAGACCTAGCTAATTGATAAGAGTCAAACACATAAAATCTGGCTGTCTCTTTTTTTGTAGCAGCCATTAATGATCATTGCCTTGAATGCAGTAGGCACAGAATAGTAGCATTCCAACTCTGTCATTCATTTTTCATTTTGAAGAGAAACTATTTCAAGACACTTGTTGGGATGAGCACTGGGTGTTAGACATAAGGGATGAATCACTGGAATCTACTCCTGAAATCATTATTGCACTATATGCTAACTTAGATGTAATTTAATTTTTTAAATAAAGTAAGTGAAATAAACCCGATACACAGGAAAAAGAATAAAAATAAAAGCTAAACTATTTCTGTAAAGAGAATCTTTCTTCTATTAAATATTTGTTTACTCTCAGGTATAGGTACAAGTTCATACACATAAACACTTAATACTTTCGCTTTATTTCAAGTTTCCAAATATTGAGTTGGTTCCTAAAACTTTCCAGGATGAGGTGGCTGCCAGACAAAAAAGGGGGTGGGGATTAAGAAGGAAAGCTTTGTATTTCTAAATTTCTAGATTTTCATAAGCCATGTTTTCAGACAGAGAGAACACAGGAAAAGCTTGATAGGGAAAAAGATGCTCTATTCTGCACATAACAAGTAAAACAGTTGGCTTTTCTAGTCTAAATTCATCTTTTATTTTAGTTTTTCAGTTCTGGTATAAATTCTTTGCTTTATAGTCAGTAAATCTCTCTGGTAAACCAGATGCTAATTGCTAGAGGAAAACTTGACAAAACTTGAGGAAAAAAACTAAAAGATTTTTTGCCATTTAGCAAATAATATGTTGGCTTTACCTTTTCCCTATATGTGATAAGTTAAAAAAATACTCTGCAGAAAGGGTATAATCTTGTTTCAAAAAATAATAATAAATAAGTACCTATAAATGGAAAACATAAAAATGTGAATACATAGTTTCACACATTTTATGACAGAAGAAGGGAAGAATGTACAACAAACTGTTAATACTAGTTACTGCAGGAGAGGCACCTGGGTGGCTCAGTCAGTTCAGCCTCTGACGTTTGATTTCAGCTCAGGTCATGATCTCAGAGTTCGTGAGCTCGAGCCCTGCACTGGGCTCTGCACTGACAGCACAGAACCTACTTGAGATTCATTCTCTCTCTCTCTCTCTCTCTCTCTCTCTCTCTCTCTCTCTCTCTGCCCCTCCCATACTTGTGTTTGCTCTTTCTCCCTCTCAAAATAAACATTAAAAAAAATACTAGTTACTGTGGGAAAGGCAGAATGGGGAGAGAGGAAAACAACTTTGTATTGATTGGTCTGCTTGTTACAACAAATTTGTGTTGCTTTCCTAACTTGGAAGCTGATGATTGATAGCAACAATATATAGGTTAAACAATTTTCAGAGTCCAAGAACAATAGGAGCTTCTTTTACTTCTAGATGCTGAAAGAACATCCATAACATAAAAAGCCAGCAATAAAGAAACAAACTAGGATTATAGTGCCTTCTGAGAACTGCTGATGGACTGACTACTGAAAAGTGACAAAAGACTACAAAATCACTCCCTAAGCCTGCAGAAGCACAGGACAGGATAACTGATAAACATACCTTTTATTTTGCACAAGAGAAGATCCTCAAAGGAACAACTGACTCTCTTTTTAAGAAGACAAGGGACCCTACATATCAAAAAGGTATGTACCATGGTTTTGATATTTTTGTGTTTGCCTTCTTAAATAATATTACAATGTTTTAAATTACTAAATTTTTGGTATTCAAGTAGGATTTTTTTTAAGAAATCAAGTATTCAGGAGCACCTGGGTGGCTCAGCCAGTTGAGCATCCTCTGACTCTTGATTTTGGCTCAGGTCATGATCTCACAGTTTGTGGGATCGAGCCCCATGTCAGGCTCTATGCTGACAGAGCAGAACCTGCTTGGGATTCTCTCCCTCCCTCCCTCTCTGCCCCTCCCCTGTTTGCATACACACACACTCACACTCTCTCTCATTTTCTCCCTCTCAAAATAAAAATAAAATTAACAAGAAAGAAAGAAAGAAAGAAAGAAAGAAAGAAAGAAAGAAAGAAAGAAAGAAAACAAGCAAGAAAACAAGCAAGAAAACAAGCACTTCATGGCTCTTGGCTCAACCAGAAAGCTACCATCACTGGCTTTGAATCTCTGAAGTAGGGAAGATTAAGAAAAGATGACAATAAGGATGCCAGAAGCCACATTACAAGAGAAGTCATACTAGCCTCTAGCCATATTCCTGGTTGAATACCTAGAAGGAGTTGGAAAATGGCTACAGATTATGGCCTTGAATATTCCTTTCAATTAGAATAGATTCAAAAGGAACCTTACTTTAACAGAAAAAAATCAAGTGAACGGTAATTCTCAAAATTTAAACATAAAAATTTTCAATGAAAATGTACCACATAAACACCACATAAAACTCTGCAAACAGAACCACAAAAATAGAATTCAAATATAAATTAATCCAAAATCTATCTACCAGGTAAATAAACAGTATAAGCTACAACTGTCTTTTTTTTTTCCAATATATGAAATTTATTGTCAAATTGGTTTCCATACAACACCCAGTGCTCATCCCAAAAGGTGCCCTCCTCAATACCCATCACCCACCCTTCCCTCCCTCCCACCCCCCATCAGCCCTCAGTTTGTTCTCAGTTTTTAAGAGTCTCTTATGCTTTGGCTCTCTCCCACTCTAACCTCTTTTTTTTTTTTTTTATCTTCCCCTCCCCCATGGGTTTCTGTTAAGTTTCTCAGGATCCACATAACAGTGAAAACATATGGTATCTGTCTTTCTCTGTATGGCTTGTTTCACTTAGCGTAACACTCTCCAGTTCCATCCACGTTGCTACAAAGGGCCATATTTCATTCTTTCTCATTGCCACATCTACAACTATCTTTTTAAGGAAAAAAAGAAATCAATTATAATGATTTCAAGATGACTAATGAAATCACAAGATGGTTCTGCTACATACAGGGAGCATCACATCCCAATGCTGTCCATAAACCAGGCCTTCCTGGATCCCTGGTCTTCCCATCACATCAACAGTCTTTCCCTGAAGGACCAACCCTTTTAGCAGCCACAGTGATAATAGTTAGGCCATGAGAACCATTCTGTCCTTTTCCATAGAAAAAAAGGTAGAAAAAATAAAGAAAGAAACCAGTTACACAAGATCCCGTATTACAGAATTCCATTTACTTGAAATGGCTAGAATAGGCAAAACCATAAGGACAGAAAGTATGCCTTATGCGCTGCCTTAGCATTGGGGCAGATAGAGAAAATAGGGCATGACTGCTAAAGGGTATGGGGTTTCTTTTCAATGTGATAAAAAAATATTCTAAATTTGACTATGGTAATGGTTGCACAATTCTGTGAATATTCTAAAAACCACTTTAACTGGGTGAATTACACGGTATGTGAATTCTATCTCAATAAAGCAATTACAAAAAAACAAAACAAAACTAGGGGATAGTTAGTTCTCTGTAAACATGTTCCTTACAGAAGAAATTAAGACATAGAATAATCATGGTTAAAATGAGATTTTTGACTATACAAGGATGACACTTCCAAATAATACTGCAGGAAAAGGATGTATTGATGAGTTCAGTACATATAGGACCGCCAACTCTGTCCTAATTTCTTATATAGAAAAAGTGACAGGGGCACCTGGGTGGCTCAGTCGGTTAAGCGGCCGACTTCGGCTCAGGTCATGATCTTGCGGTCAGTGAGTTCAAGCCCCGCATCAGGCTCTGTGCTGACAGCTCAGAGCCTGGAGCCTGTTTCAGATTCTGTGTCTCCCTCTCTCTGACCCTGCCCCATTCATGCTCTGTCTCTGTCTCAAAAATAAATAAACATTAAAAAAAATTTTTTTAAAGAAAAAAGAAAAAGTGACAGACCCTTGTTTTTAAAACACAAAGATAGAAACGTTCCCTAAATTCAAGTAAAATCCATCATAATCCATGAAGACAATCACTGTATATTACAAACCTACTTATAGATACTATATTTGCAATTTTTTAGTTTTTTGTTTTGAAATAATGGGACTTACAAAAAGGTTACAAAAATAGTACAAAGAATTCCAATATCCTCTTTCATTCACATTCTCCAAATCACAAGATCTTTCACCGTCATAACATTAGCAACACACTCTTCCTGCCTGAAATGTTGTTACAGAGAGGCAAAAAAATTTTAAAAGAAATACTCCATTTCCGTAAATTACAACCTTTCTTGGAGGCAGGGGGAGACATAGAGGTTGACATGGTCCCTACTGGCAACACACTCTTTCAATGGCTTCTCCCTGGTCAATTACTAAATGAGAATTCCAACTGTACATGTAGATCTAATGTAGCTGTCAGATACTGATCAGAAGATGCCCTGCAAGTAGTATCGCAATCTGGCAAGAGTCTAGGGCAAACATGATACTTGCTTGTATGCACAATCACCCTGGCACCAAATGCATTTATAACCATGTAGTATGTAAGTATATAAAATCAACACATTGCACTCCTTAAACTTACACGATGTTATATGCCGATTTTATCTTAATAAAACTGGAAACAATTATTTGTACAGTTTTTTAAAAATACAGATGGCTAGGCTTCACCCTAAAAGATTCATACATGCCTGGATTAGGGTCCTGACATGTTAACCCCAGGTTAAAAACCTATGAAAAACCTAAGCTTGAATCCTACAACTGTGCTTACACTTCCTTCTGACAAACTCAGAAAAGGATTAATCAGGTTTTCACTCAATGACACATCAAATCAAGAAATAAGATCTTCCACCAAAATCATTTTTTACCCAATAATTACATACGGAATCTTGATTTATGAACATGAACAAAGCTTTTGCTTTCAGTATTCATGTGCTATTATTATTTAATGCACCTTACAGCTGAGCATCCAAAACCACAAAAGCAATTTATTTCTATTACTTAACAGTATTCTACCTACTCGTGGCACAGATGTCAACCTTGAGCAATAGTGTAGAAATTTTAAAACGGACTCACATAATTCAAAAGTAAAAAGGAGCCTTGGAAACCATGTTGTGTGGCCTGCCCGCCTTCTCCTAGCCCCAACAGAGATGGGCTTTAAAACCTGCTCCTCCAGACTCTAGCACAAGAGTGCTATCTGCAAACTTTTAATACACTTATCTCCACTCACAGTTCACTCCACATCCCCTCATACTATGTATGTGTGCACGTCCATATCCCTCTCCTGATTACACTTCTTTAAAGACAGAAATCCTGCCTAACTACTTTGTTCCCCTTCCTTCAATGTCATTCACAGTTTCATTCAAGAGACAAGCAATAACAGAGCACCTGGGTGCCCAGTCAGTTAAGCGTCCAACTCTTGATTTCGGCTCAGGTCATGATCTCATGGTTTGTGAATTCGAGCCCTACATCAGGCTCTGCACTGTTAGATTGGGATTCTCTCTCTCTGTCTGTCTCTCTCTCTCTTTCTCAAAATAAACAAATAAGCTGTTTTTAAAAAACAAAAATAACCTTTAAAAAAGACAAGTAATAATAGCAAGTCATGCGATAAATGTCTGCTTAACAAAACACTGTAAAATAGTTGCACAACTATTTTCTCCTTACCTCTTTTTTTTTTTTTTTTACCTCTTACATATTTTTAGGTCAAAACCAAAAAAAAAGTGATTTCTTTTTCTTGATTAGTTTATTGTGGTCATTCAACAAGCACTTATTTTAACACCCACTATGTACTCTGTACCATAGCTAAAACAAATTTATGAAAATAACACATTTACAGAAAGTAGTTCCTCCTTGTTTATCCTTAGGGATATGGCATCTATGGCCATATGTTCTAATTTTCTCCTTACATATACCAGGCATGTTAGCATAAGCATTAATTTATGCCTCATTTATCTGATCATTTGCCTAGTATATGAAAATGCTTCTGCTCTCTGCTTGGATCAAGTCTCTAGCTTTCCTCTTTCATCAATTAATTGAGAAACAGAGAAAGAAAGGGGGAGAGAGAGAGAGAGAATAAAAGCAAAGGGGTCATTACCATTTACCCCCAGAAATATAGGTTCAACCTAGCAAGGAACTCCAGTGCTTTTTCTTGTCATCTGTATTTTTTACCTTCAAGAATGTACTCAGATTAAGTACACAGTTAACCTAACGTCTGCAAATATTTTTGCTATCTAGCATAGAAGTATCTGTCTAACGTAATTGAATACCACAAATTTACAGGTTAATAATCAACCTAACAGTAGTTACACTTCAATTCTAAGAAGTCTCCAGCCCAAATCTAAACACCCATCCCTGCGTTTCCTTCCTAATAACCTAAACCTCTTCCCAGTGTGCATACACGCAGGTACACATGCCACATACAATCCCAGATGCTTTGAGAAAGACACCTGTCTGGTTGGACCACTTCCACCTGGACAGGACTCTCTGAACGTCACTGCCCAGTTTTCCTGCGCTCTCCAGTGGCTAAACTGAAAAATGCAAGTCACCAACAAGCAAAGCAACAAGCACATTTTCCAAGACTATTTTTGGTCCAACTACTTTAACAGCAAATAACATTTGCTATTCAGGCTGGCAGCCTTTTCTTCTACTTCCTTTGGTCTCTGTCAATATTCGGTAACTTTTAGTGCGCCATTCACATGCTGGTTGGCCTTCGATGCCCCATCTGCACTAGCAGCCTGAGATCCCCTAGCTGCAGGTCAGGCCTCTTTTTTCAAGTCCAGCTACCTCACTATTTGTGGTACTATATGGAAGAATGACCTTGTTTCATTTATCTTTATAGTTCTAGCAATAAGCACAGAGATGATATTCAAATAGTTCTGTAAAGAAGGGAGAAAGTTACGAAAAGATGTTAGGAAGGGTGTTAAAAAGGAGGTAGGCAAAGGAAGAAGCATCAGTTTCAGACCCCAAATCTACACACGATTGCCTGCCACTAGCTGGCTATATGGGCAGGGACAGCTTATTCACTGGGCCCGGTTTCATCACCTATAAGATTACTGGACTACAGTCTATGACCTCTAAGATTCCATGACCTGTACGTTCTACTGTCTTATTCTCTTATACAAATGCTCATCATGCTAGTGAAGGTCACCACAGAAACACCCATTTTCAATGAGATTGTTAAAAGCAAAGCCTCTACAACCTCTTTCACTACTTTCATATCTCTGAAGATGTCTTTTCTCCCCTAATTTTATGCTGCAAAATATTTTTAGTTTCAATAGAAGTGGACATGGAAATCAGTAATTGAGGACTTAATTATTTTCAAATTATGAATTTGGTAAGAATTATGGTACATTATTTGTACAATTATGGTAAGAAGTCACTGCAGGAAGATGTTAGGTAAGAACTGGATCTACCAAGAAAAGGAATGAATTCTGATCAACCATTCGGTAGAAATAACATAGGAAACACAAGCGTGCCAAGACATCATACAGGGCCACGTAACAGAATAAAGGTACATGCAAAAGTCAAGATATGCAAGACTGATTTTGGGTCTGAGTTTTGAGGCACAGGTAATGAGAGGCAGCAGAAACCAATCTGCCTAGAGAGTGGGGACGTGATGATGGTGGGGAAGTATAAATTACAGTTATCTGACAGACAGCTTGAGGCCCACCAAGCAGACCCAAGTTAAAGAATTACTAGTGTCTGGAAAAACCTCCAAGGATTTGAATGAGAATAAAATCCTTGGTCCCTGACAAACTACCAGAAGCAAACTTTCCAGGAGTGGAGTTACAACGGCCTCCTCTTCAACCTTCCTAAGCAAGAGAAAACCCATCAGTTCCTTTGAAAAATATCTACACTCTAAATATTCTAAAAACACCTGAATAACATTTCCTCTCAAGACTTGGCAAATTTGATTTGGGGTTCACTGCATTTACATGAACTGTATGTGGGCCAAGAAAATCTAAGTGAAACTATTTGTCTCACTCAGCTGTGCACACGCACAACTTCTTACACCACAACTTCATGGGACGAAGAACCCCAATCCACCTAAGCTAACTGTGGAAGCTGAACCTCGTTTCTCAAAGATATGTTAACCAAAACATGGCCGCACATTCTGTTAAAGCTTACTGGCCTGAATCTTTAAGTCAAAAACAATGCAATTTCTATGATAAGGTATGAAGAGCATTTTCTTATAAAACAAAAGTGCCTGGCAATCATTGACCCATGTTTCATGACCTTTTCACATCACAAATGTCACTCATTCACTGACAATGTCTCTTACAATCATTCCTTCAACAAACACTCATTGAGTACCTACTATGTGCCAGGTACCAACCAGGCGGAGATCTAGCTTTGAAATCCTGGCTATCAAGCATTGCCAGCTTTCTACAACTTGCCATCTCCCATCTCAGACATAGAAGGCCTTTCTCTGCAATTGTTCTAGCACCTTTAATAGTCCAGATTATACAGGGGAATCCCAATTCTCTTAATCGAGAAGCACAAGTGGACTACTAGTGTTCTGGAAATCTACTGAGTTGGTGGTTTCTCTTCTATTTTAACATGGCTGATGCCCTTAAGCCACTCATAAATAACACAGTAAGGAAAACCTATTATTACCACCACAAGCAGCTGCACCTTGTCAGTAATCAATAAATTTTCTCAAACACTATTTTAGTTTGGTTTAAATACTGACTTCATCTTATAAGTCCCTAGGTTTAAGGATCAGGTAAGATGAAATGACTGGGCACCAAGCATCCTTTCACACAATTAATGCCCTATCAGTCACCAAATCATTCTTTCATCATTCATTGTTGAAAATTAATATTTATTAAAAACCTGCTATGTTTTATGAGCTGGGGACACAAAGAGCCCTGCCATTTGGAACTAAATTCTAGCAGAAAAAGAGAGACAATGAGCAATAACAATAAACATAACAAGTAAATATATCCGATGGTAAAAGTGATGATAGCTACGGAAACAAGCAGAGAAGGTCAAGAAAGAGTAAGAGTGTATAGGGTCAGAGCAGGGAAGGAGGTAAGTATAAGTTCAAATAAAATGATCTGAGAGTCCTCATTGGGAAGATGGCAGACATTTAAATAAGACTTGAAAAGGAGGGGGTGTAGCTCAGTGGTAGAGCGCGCATTTAAATAAGACTTGAAAGAGACAGAGTCAGCCAGGCAAATATCTGGGAGAATGACATTCAAGGCAGAGGCAATGGACATTGCAAAGGCCCTAAGACAGAGTGTTCCTGGTGTATTCAAGCAAGATCAAGAAGGCCACTGTGTCCAGAAGGAAGAGATTGGAGGGAGAGAGCATTAAGAGATGAGGTCAGAGAGGTAACAGAAAAGCTGGCTACTGAAGGACCACATAAGTCATTTCAAGGACCTTTAATTTGACTCTTCCTGATATGAGATGCCACTGGAGGAATTTTGGGAGAAGAATAACAGATCCGACTTATGTTTTAAAAGATCCCTATAGCTTTTATATTGGGGGTGGGGGGAGATTTTCCAAGACAGAATACTTATCAAGTGCTTATCCCTGGGGTAGAAAAAATTAATCCCATCTAGAATAGCCAACACAATACTAAAGGATAATAAAGTAGGAGGACTGATACTACTCAATTTCAAGATTTACTATAAAGCTACAGTAATCAAGACAGTGTGGTATTGGCAAAAGAACAAAGAGATCAATGGAAAAGAATAGAGAGCCCAGAAATAGACCAACACAAATATAGCCAAATGATCTTTGACAAAGAAGCAAAGGCAATTCAACAGAGAAAGGATAATCTTTTCAACAAATGGTGCTGGAACAACTGGACAGTCACATGTAAAGAAAAATGAATCGAGGCACAGACCTTTCACAGAAATTAACTCAAAATGATCACAGGCTGAAATGTAAAATGTACAACTATAAAACTTCACAAGATAACACAAAAAAATCTAGGTGGTCTTGTATTTGGTGGCGACTTTTTAAATACAATAGCAATAACACACTCCATGAAAGAGAAATAATAAATTGGACTTTACTAAAATTAAGAACTTCTGTTCTGCAACAGACACTGCTCAGCAAATGAAAACATAAGCTACAGATCAAAAGAAAATACTTGCAAAACACATATCTGAAAAAGGACTATTATCTAAACTATACAAAGAACACTTAAAGCTCAACAATAAGGGGGCACCTGGGTGGCTCAATCAGTTGGGTGTCCAGCTGTTGATTTCGGCTCAGGTCATGATCTCACGGTCATGGGATCAAGCCCCATGTCACACTTGGTGAGGAGTGCAGAACACAGAGCCTGCTGGCAATTCTCTCTCTCCTTCTGCCCCTCTCCCACTTGTGCACGTGCATGAGAGCACTCTCTCTCTCCTTCAAAATAAATAAATTTTTAAAAAGCTCACTCAATAAAAATAAGAAAACAAACAACCTAACTGCAAAGAGGGCAAAAGATCTGAAGACACCTCACCAAAGAATATATACAAATGGCAAATAAGCATATGAAAAGATGTTCTACATTTTACATCATTAGACAATTGCAAAAACAAACAACAATAAAATACCACTAAACACCCAAATGACCAAAATCTAAAATAACCGACAACATCAAATGCTGACAAGGACATCAAGCAACAGAAACTCTCATTCATTGCTGACAAAAATGGAAAACAGTACAGCCACTTTGGAAGTCAGTTCAGTTTCTTACAAAGCTAAACACAGTCTTACCATATAATCCATTAACACCCTCATAGATATTTACTCAAATGAACTGAAAACTTATGTCCATACAACAATCTGCAAATTGATGTTTACAGCAGCTTTATTCATAATTGACAAAAATTGGAAGCATGCAAGATGTCCTTCAATAGATGAATGGATAAACTATGGTACATCCATACAATAGAATATTCAGTGTTAATAAAAAATGGGTAAAGGGGGTATAAATTTATTTTTTTAATTTTTTACTGTTAACAAAAAATAAAGAAAAAGAAAATATGAGCTATTAAGCCACAAAAAGATATGGAGGAACCTTAATAGCATACTGCTAAGTGAAAGAAGCTAATATGAAAAGGCTACATACTGTAGGATTCCAACTATTAGAAAAAGCAAAAACTGCAGTGACAGTAAAAGATCAGTGGTTTCCAGAGGCTAAGGAAAGGGCGGAAAAGAGGGAATAAACAAGTGGATCATTTTATTTTTAGGGCAGTGAAATTCATCTGTATGATACAATAAAGGTAGATAATACACATTACACATTTGTCAAAACCCAAAAAACAGTACAACAACCCAATGTAAACTATGGATTTTAGTTAATAATAATGTATCAATATAGGTTCATTAATTGTAATCAATGTACCACATTAATGCAAAATGTTAATTTAACAAGAAGGAAAACTATGGGAAAGAAGGGGTATATGGGAACTCTATAGTTTATGGCCAATTTTTTATAAACTTAAAACTGTTCTACAAATAATTATTCCTATCCTCAAAATCCTTATTCTCTCATTACATTATACATATCCTGCCCACTTCCAAAAAGGAGTTAAGATGACACACAGAAAAAGGATAATACAAGCAGAAATAAAACATCAAAAACCATGTCTAAGGAAAGCAATACAATTATACCAAAATGTCAGCTAAAGAGTTACTTTCAATATTCTTTTGCTTATTTCCTTCCATCGAACCCCATTATATTTTCTCATTGCTCCGTGAATTGGCCCTTCAGAGCACCTATTCCAATTATAATTTTGCCTATATGATTTCATCAATGTCTGTGCTCATGTTAAATTGCTCAAAAGCACATAAAGAAGTTAAGTAATGTAATAGTAACCAGGAAGTTATAAATTTATAAAGTTATAAACTGAGGTTTAGACAAGTTAAATAATGAAAGGCCCCAGCTTAAAAATAGCATAGCTGGGCTTTCAAAACCCAACTGACTTCAAAACCTCATGGTCTTGGCATTACACCATAAAGTATGATATAATTTCTACACTGTATGTTATCTTCAAACTGTCAAGGTTTCAAAGTGATTCAATAAACATAATTCAGTGGTTCAGATGAAAATCAACCTAACTCAATCAAAAAATACCACAACTGTTCCTAACTGCAAACTCTCTTAACAGATTAAAACCCAGAGTGTGAGATGCCCTATTTTATTCTACACATCTGCCCAGAGCTCAGGGCTCAGGTCTACTGCTTATAGAACACAACTCTGCCATGTTCTCTTTATTTGAGTCCTGGAAAGTAATTAGTGTTTCACAAGACGAACCAGAATTTTCCCCAGACTTGTTTTTGCTACACCCTTTAACATGTGACTCGCATGCCTGCTGCCTTTAAAAATGTAAACAAATAACCAGCCAGGAAACTAAATTATCAAGGGGTAAGGTAGGAGTTTGAGAAAGGGAAAGCGCTATTTATAAAAGTATCTCTTCTGGACAATTTACACACAGGTCTTAGAGCTACCACATCCCAAAATAGCTTATCATTTAAAATAACTCTGTGACCACACAATTATCAGGAGATATCTTAACTACATTCCTGTTAGATAATAGAATCTCTTCAAAAGGGAATAGAATTATAAACATTACCTAAGAAAACTGGGTATTACTTTAGAAGTTCATAAATTCTTTCACAAAGGGTCCCCAATTTAAGCTAATGCTAATCCTCGCACTGGTATGTGACTAAAATTGTCTGCAAAGAGCAGTTGTCCAACTGACATTCTGACTCTGTCTGTAATGTAATAGTTAAAGAATGTGGTGTCATTTAAGGAGACACTATAATTTTCTGTGTTGAATGTAGACTATTAAAATGTTTGTAAACCATTAAACAATAAAAATTATTACTTCCAACCATTCTAAATGTACAAATAATCACCAAATGAGTACAAAAACCTGGCTCAAAACAGTCAGGTGTATGTTCTGTTTTTGAGTACTTATGGGCAAAATGCTAAGATTCCATTTTCCTATCCAAAGAACGAGAAATATCTGTATACTGCCTGCCATGAACACAAACTGCACATACTAATCACACCTACAGAACCAAACTGCAACATGTAAATGGGAGCCACTAATAGTTTAGGGATCATAGGTCCCTTTAAGAACGTGATAAAACCTGTCAAATTTCTTCCAAATATACACAGTACATGTACATGAAGGCAAACTTTTACCTCAAATGTATGGAGTACCTGACTTTTAACCTCAGTTTAAAAACTTCTAACCTGGAGAAAAACCCAATTGCAAGACTGCTAGACTTGCCCTATGGTTTCCAAGACACTAGGACAGTGACTTCTATGTAAAGTGTTAATACTGCAGGTGAGAAAACAGAAGATTAACAGTGTCACTAACAAAATTCACTCTGAAAAAGAAACCGCAATGGGAACAGTGAAGAGTTACACCCTACTATGTGGGGTCCAGGCTGTTTTAAATATTAAGTCTGCTCTTAAATACTGAGAACAAACTGAGGGTTGATGGGGGGGGGGGTGGGGGAGAGGGGAAAGTGGGTGATGGGCATTGAGGAGGGTACCTGTTCAGATGAGCACTGGGTGGTGTTGTATGGAAACCAATTTGACAATAAATTATAATTTAAAAAAATTTAATTTAAAGAATTAAATAAATAAATAAATATTAAGTCTGTGAAAAAAGGTGACCTATCAAAATCTCAATGTTTAACGTAGATATAATTTTAGACTTTTTAAAGCCAATTTCTGTTACATAAGCACTTTATCATTTGGTAAAATGAAGTGTCAAATTTATGCATTAAAAAATATAGAGCAAATTTTCAATATAACATCTGAATTATTTCATGTGATAGAAAATAAGCATAAAAATACATAAGTTATTTATTTGCTAAGCCATGAGAATAAGTCTCTTAAACTGACATTTTTACTGCAATGACACTCTCTGTACTAGCAGAGCACAGGGGAGGAGCCTGCACGGTGGAAACAGCACTCCACTGTGAGTCAAATACCTTCAATCTGTTCCTTGAACTGCAACTGAGTAGCCATGTGACTCTGATCAAGGCATTACCTTTCAGAATCTCAATTCTAAAAAAAAGTCATAAAATTGAGGGATATACTATATGATCTTTAACAATCTTAATTATATTTGAATTTATGAGTCTACCCAAAGTAAACAATGAGAGTCAATTAGTACAACAGAACAATCAGAATTACAAGTAACTTTATTATAGGCTGCCCTACAATAACTTTTCAAATATGAACTAGTTCCCTCAGAAAGGCTGGCCTATAGTTAGGTCCACTCAAAGTCACTGGGGATGACTCCAGCCTCCAGGATGACTCCCAATAATCCATATCTTCTGTTATTCACACCCTTATGTAGTCTCGTCTCACACTGTACCAGGGCTGCCTGTGTGACCAACTGCATACGATCCAAGATTAGGTCATAAACAAAAGAGTCTTACCCTCCGGTGCCCACTCTCTCGCCATTGCTCCTGGATCTCCGGCTCTGAGGAAAGCAAGCTGCCATGATGTGAGCATGTTGTGGCTTCTGGCCAACAGCAAGCAAAGAACTGAGGCTGGCCAAAAGCACATGAGAGAGCCCAGAAGCAGACTGTCTCTGGCCCCCACCGAGCCTTGAGATGACTGCAACAGCTGTCTGCCACCCAATGGGTTCTATCTTGTAATGGCAGAAAAGTAAGGAAGTGCTCAAAAAACAAAGCAATGGGGGCACGTCAAAGACACACAGGGGCCACCTGGGTGGCTCAGTCAGTTGAGCATCAGACTCTTGATTTCGGTTCAGGTCATGATCTCACAGCTTATGGGATCAAGTCCCACATTGGGCTCTGCACTGACAGGGCGGAGCCTGCTTAGGATTCTCTCTGTCCCTCTCTCTCTGCCTGTCCCCTGCCCACACACTCGCTCTCTCTCTTTCTCTCTCTCTCTCTCAAAATAAATAAGTGAACATTTTTAAAAATTTTTAAAAACAAAAAAAGACACACAGGAACCAGCCTGCAAGAGCATCTAATGACCAATGCTGGAATACTTTGAAAAACAAGACAAGTAAAAGAGTATTGGATTACACCCAAAGTATAAAATAAACATCCACAAGTCCACATTGATATAAATGACTAAAGGAATAAAAAGATAAATGGGGAGAAAAATTTTCCTCAAAGAAGAACCCCAAACAGTTTATGTAGATAGTCCTCTCTCAAGGATGTGAAGCTTAATTCCTCATCCCATGTGTACAGGCTGCACTTAGTAACTTGCTTCCAAGGAACAGGGTATGTAAAGATGAGGGAACGAAGAAACCTAGCAAACATGACCTCAGAGAGGTAATCAAGATTAACACCACAGAAAGTCAAGTTGAAAGCATATGCCCTTGATATGATGAGTTAAGAAGGGCACTTCACCTCTGTGGTCCTTCTTGCAAAACCCTGTAATTCCAAACCACAAAAAGGACATCAGACAAATACAAACTGAAGGACATTCTACGAAATATCCAAAGAGTACTCCTTGAACTGTCAAGGTCATCAAAATACAACTACCCTACAACCCAGCAACTGCGCTACTAGGTATTTATCCAAAGTATACAAAAATGCTGATTTGAAAGGGCACACACACCCCAGTGTTTATAGCAAAGCTATCAACAAGAGCCAAATTATGGAAAGAGCACAAATGTCCATGGTGGATAAAGAATGGATAAAGAAGAGGTAGTGTGTGCATGTATGTATGTATGTATGTATGTGTGTATATATATATATATATGTATATATATAGAATGGAATACTCCTGGACAATGAAAAGAATGAAATCTTGCCATTTGCAACAACATGGATGGAACTAGAGCATATTACACCAAGCGAAATAAGTCAGAGAAAGACAGATATCGTGATTTCACTCGTATGTGGAATCTGAGAAACACAACAGATGAACATAAGGGAAGGGAAGGAAAAATAAGATAAAAACAGAAAGGGAGCCAAACCATAAAAGACTCTTAAATACAGAGAACAAATGAAGGGTTGCTCGAGAGGAGGTGGGTAGCAGGATGGGCTAAAAGGGTGATGAGCATTAAGGAGGGCACCTGTTGGGATGAGCGCTGGGTGTCATATGTAAGAGATGAATCACTGGGTTCTACTCCTGAAAACAAGATTACACTGTATGTTAACTAACTTGAATTTAAATTTACAAATAAATAAATAAATAAATCTTAAAAACAAAAACAAAACAAACAAACAAAAACACTTGTAAAGTCTAAGAAAATGTCACAGCCCAGAGGAAACTAAAGAGATAACAACTAAATATAATGTGGTATCCTGGATAGGATCCTGGAATTGAAAAAGGATATTAAGGAAAAACCAATGAAATCCAACTCAACTATGGAGTTTAATTAAAGGTAGTATGTACGAGTGTTAGTTAGCTGTGACAAATGTGCATACTACCATAAGACGCTAACAACAGGGAAAACTGGGCACAGGGTATTCAGGAACTATCTGCACTGTCCTACAAGTTTTCCACAATTTAAAAACTTCTAAAAAGTTCTTTTAAATTTTTTAAAAACTTCAAAGAGGTTGCATATTTTGAAAAATGTTCTGAGAAAAACAAGACTCTGGACCTAAGCTTCCTACTAAAAATATTTTTTAAATAGACCAATTCTACACCTAAGTTATTCATTTTTATTTTTTAAATCTTTAAAAAAATGTCTTGCTCACCAAACCTCCTTTATCACACCAGGGATTTTATTGTGTATAGCATTACAACACAAATGGTCTACTTAAAAACCACAGTCAAATCAAGACTTGAAGGTCTTCTACATACCAAACAGAAAGAGAGTTTTGAGGAGACAGACACTACGACAGCTTGATTTGAAAATTTTAACAATTACACTAGTGGAGTACATATGCAAGTTTGGGCACCCTAACAGGGCTTATTATGTCTTACAAACTAATTTACTAGAAATTAAGAATGAATGTTGCTCATCTCCATGCTGAGATGAAAATGCCTATCTGTACTACTTACAGTTCTTTCCTCGGTAGTGGTTCCTAACACTTTACTTGAATTAACCCTGTTTTCTCTATGCAAATACTAAACGGCATGTAATTAAACTCAGAAATGCAAGGAAGTATAAACAAAGAAATACAAGCCATTTTTGTCTTGAGATGCAACAAATAGCAAGCCCTGCTTCCTGCCCAAACTCGGAACCAATTGAGAAATGAGATAAAATGGATAAAAGAGATAAATCTTAAGAGAAACAATTTAGATATGTGGATAAGATAGGAGAAGAAAGCAAATAGGAGACCAAAACTTCAGCTTTATTGCCAATAAAACCTAAATTGGAGAACACTACTTACTACAGACAAGTAGGTAGTGTCCAAATACTGAGACTCATAACTGAACAGACTTGCTGTCCCAGTCACAGGCAGCATGGTACCCTGCAGATGGAACAGCATGTCCCTATAAAACTTATGGCATGGTGGAACAGGCTGAGCTATGGGCAGCTTGTTCATAAGAGACAGAGGAAGAAGCAGTGGTCCACATATGCCTGCTTCCTCACTTCAAACTCACCAGTCAGATTAAATCCCCTCTGCTCTCCTGAAAAGGTGCAGGAAGGTATAAGTACTACACTAATGGGCTCTCCATCACAGGAATGAGGAATAAGCATCCCCCTCCACAAGAAAAGAGTGAAACAACCAACATGTATTTAGTTGCATCATGTTAGGTACTATATAAAATACTAAAAAATGCAAAAGAAAGCCTAACAAAATTTAAATATGCATATCCCTTGGCTTCAGTATTCCATTGTTGCAAATTCATTCTATGTATGTACACACGCAAAGTTTGAATAGATCTAAGAAGTACTTGGATTCCAAGGAACTGGATTCCAAGGAAATGGGAGATTTTCACTTATCTCTGTCTCCCCTAATCAACACCATGAATTTCGAACACAAAAATAAAACACAATTGTCCAGAGCAGTATCACTGTGCAGAACTGAGGCAGGAATATAACAAACAGATTACAGATCTGAGAGCCTGCTGGAGCCCAAAGTCTTCCTTATTTTTTATTTTGTTCTTACTTAGTTTCCTTATACTTGAAGGAAGCTGAGCATCTATAGGCCCCTACATCGATCTATCTATATTCACATATCAACATTATCACTCTATAACCCTATCACTGTGTTAGAGCTAACTCTCTGAGAAATCACCTTCTCATCCTTGAGACCCACCTCAGTACCTATCATACATGAGTTAAATAAGTGTGTGTGTGTGTGTGTGTGTGTGTGCGCGCGCGCGCATCTCAAATTTTGTAAAAACAAAACTAAACAAGAGTCTGCTTCCAGGACATGATTCATTCCCCCACCTCCAAGCCTTAAGATTGTGACAAGAGGTAGCCCTTATAATTTTCATGTTCACCCCATTTTTTAAAGATTCCTCACATTTGACCAATGTGTGCTTTTTCTACTAGCAGATAGGAAACCTGGTTTCTTCAGAATTGAACACTAATCTTGTCTGACCTTGTTCCGGTGTTTAAGTTCCTGATCAGTCCACAATGAAAGCCAAAGACCTACTTGTTGATCTCTGTGTTCATCTCCAAGCCCTAGAGTTCCTGATTATCCCTCCCCTTGAAATCATGCTCCTAACATTCCAGTCTATTTTAACCCAAGATGTCCCTAAGAATAATGAAGTGTCCCATGCATTGATAGCAAAGGTCCATCAATAATGAGAAAGAAAATCACTCATCACTTGGATGTGTGTCACGTGCCTTTTTAAAACTCATACCCTAGAAGATCAGACAGCAACTGCCATAACCACAGATGGCTGAGAAAATGGTTTCAGAAATATTTTATGGGTATCATTATATTCATGAGAAAATAGCCTAAATTCTCAACTCCAAGGTCAGACAGAAATCCTCACTATGAGGAATCTTGCACTTCTTATGATCTTATTAGTCTACTAAAATGGGAAATTAGTTGCCTAAAAAGCCAAATCTAAGTTCATCACTAGGCAGAGTGCAATTTCCCTGAAACCATGATTTACTGCATAGTAAAAATTATCTACCAATTTGTAGATTTTAACTTATTGAAGTGTTGAGTTTTGAATTAGAAAATGTCATCAGAGTCTGAACAAAGACAGTTAACAGTAACACTCAATGAATTTATTGAGTTACCATGTGCCAGGCAGTATTCCAAGCAATCATGTTTGAAGTGTTTGAAGTGAAGAGTTTGAAGTGAGGAAGCAGATACATGTAATACATGTAATAACTCATTTCATCTCACAATAACTATGATGCAGGTACAATTACTACTTCCATCTTATAAATGAGGGGCATGAGGCACCAGGGTGTTTAAGCTACCAGAGTCTGAGATAGCACAGGGGACTCTGCATCTGAGCATGTATAGTGAAACTTCCCTAAGGTAAATGCCCGTGGAATGAACAATATTCTATTAACAAAAATTAAGTATGTGCATCCTTTTTACCATCTTTGCTTTTACTTCAGATGAATAAATTGATGCTCAGGGAGATACAGTAATTTAACCAAGGCCACTTAAACCAAGACTTGACTTGGAAGTACAGGATCTCTAAAACAAACTAGACTAAATATTTTGCATTCCTAGACGCTGGAGAAATGATACAAAATAGCTTGAGGTATTTTATGAACTGAAGTACTTCATTATCTAAGACAGGCTACAATTCTCACCAGGGTTAGCATGGAAAAACGTGAAACACTGTAACATACACCACAAAAGATAACATTAGACTTCCAACATTTCAGAATTAAAATCAAAGAGAAGAATACTAATTACTCATGGGGTTTTTTTTTGATCATCATACTTAGGGATTATTAATGATTCAATAAATGCCAGACTTTGTTTTTAAAAAAGAAAAAAAGAAGCATGGCTATTAAGGAATTCTAACTTGGAATGGTTTAATAACTTCCTTTGTACAAGTGAGTACAATATTAACTTGATAAAATCAATATTAGGAAAGAAAAAAGACACAACTTTCATGAAATACACACTCTCTTAAAAATGAAACTCTAAACATTTAAATTTAATTTTGACAGTTACAAAGAGAAATGCTCTATTAAGCTCTTCATCATCAAATATTTTGAGAAGCAAAAGCATATGAAATAATTGTGCAAGATACACTATTAGTTGGTATCTAGCTCTTGAAAAAAGGACTGGAGATTATTTGCACAATCAAGAGAAACCTTCTCTGTATAGTGACTATGGAGAAGAATGCAGAGTTAAGAAACTTGAGTTCTGTCATTTAGACACAGAATCTACTTTTTTTCAAGTATTAACAGCATCCAGGTATTTTTCAACATGAATATACATTTTTTTTTTTTTTTTTTTTTTTTTTTTAATTTTCAGCTTTTTTTTTTTTTTTCAACGTTTATTTATTTTTGGGACAGAGAGAGACAGAGCATGAACGGGGGAGGGGCAGAGAGAGAGGGAGACACAGAATCGGAAACAGGCTCCAGGCTCTGAGCCATCAGCCCAGAGCCCGACGCGGGGCTCGAACTCACGGACTGCGAGATCGTGACCTGGCTGAAGTCGGACGCTTAACCGACTGCGCCACCCAGGCGCCCCCATGAATATACATTTCTATAACACTCTGTTTCAGTTAAATGATGGATGCACCATAATCTATTTAACCAATTCCCCAATATTAAACAATTATACTTGTTCCCAACTTTTTATCATTATTATATACAGTGCTATAAACGACACCCTTGTTAGCCCTTTGTGTACACTTATTTTCCCTTATAATAAATTCTTACAAGTGAAATTTCAGGCAACATGAAAAAATACATAATCCTGCAAAAAGACTATATCATTTTTTAGTATTAGCAGAGATATTATTTGAAATAGCACAACATGAAACACATTTAGATCTAATTTTTAAATATTTGGGGGCGCCTGGGTGGCGCAGTCGGTTAAGCGTCCGACTTCAGCCCACTTCAGCCAGGTCACGATCTCGCGGTCCGTGAGTTCGAGCCCCGCATCAGGCTCTGGGCTGATGGCTCGGAGCCTGGAGCCTGTTTCCGATTCTGTGTCTCCCTCTCTCTCTGCCCCTCCCCCGTTCACGCTCTGTCTCTCTCTGTCCCAAAAATAAATAAACGTTGAAAAAAAAATTTTTAATTTTTAAATATTTGTATTTTATAACCATACATATATAGAAATGTATCTATCTGCGTGTATATGTATACATATATACATACACACAGCACACAAATACATCTCTATTATATAAGCAGTATCTGTTTAAATACTGTGCTTATTTATTTATTGCTATGGTTAAAAAAAAACTGTGTAACATAAAAATTACCATCTTAACCATTTTTAACTATGAGTTCATTAGTATTAAGTATACTCCCATTGTTGCACAACCAATCTCCAGAACTTCTTCATCTTGCAAAACTGAAACTCTGTACCAATTAAACAACCATTCTGTTCCTGCCCCCACCTCCACCTCCACCTGCCATCCCTGGAAACTGCCATTCTACTTTCTGTTTCTATGAATTTGACTAGTGTACATACTACATATAAGTGTTATCATACAGTATTTGTCTTTTTGTGACTGGCTTATTTCACTTAGCATAATGTCCTCAAGACCCACCTATGCTGCACAATGTGTCAGAATTTCCTACCTTGTTATGGCCGAATAATAGTCTACTGCATGTACAAACAACATTTTGTTTATCCACTCGCCCATCAATGGACATCTGGGTTGCTTCCAACTCCTAGCTATTATGACTAGGGCTGCTATGTAAAATACTGTGCTTATTTACAAATATTTATAAACACAGTAAAATCCTTTATTAGGAGTCCTTGGCACAAAGAATTCCAATTATTTTATTAAGAAGAGCAGATAATTCCACTTTATATGGCTTACAACTTCACCCTACAGAGGCAGGTGGTGAGGGATGGTAGAGAAAGAGACAGGAAAGTCTATCCCTTCCACCTCTCAGCCCCCAGAGTTCTCATATTGAGCATGGAATCACTGAGTCACTACTGGGAACAGGAACTCTTCCTTGCCTGACCTCAAAAGGTATCAGGCTTCAGCCTCTACCAGATGGAGTTCCAGCAGTCCACCTCCAGCTAGAGACACTCCCTCATTTCTCCGTATGCACAGGCTGCTCCGTGGGTGTTCAGATCACACTTCTTGGAGACTGTCCTGCTACTCTTCCTGGCCATGCGTTCACTTACTAACATTGGGAATCCATTATTTCTCCAGAGCTGGTTATCTCTGACTTGCCAGAAGGTTAAAATAAAAATATTTTTTTTGTCCAATCCCTATGGTTTCTCACTTATACTTACTATCTACTATGACAGACAGTAGGTGCTATGATGCCCGTTTTACAAAAGAGAAAAAAAATAAGGTTCAGAATGCATTAGTCATTTACCCAATGTCACAAAATTTTATTAATTTTTTTATTATGTTTCTTTATTTTTGAGAGGCAGAGAGAGACAGAGCATGAGTGGGGGAGGGGCAGAGAGAGAGGGAGACACAGAATCCAAAGCAGGCGTCAGGCCCTGAGCTGTCAGCCCAGAACCCGATGCAGGGCTCAAACCCACAAACCGTGAGATCATGACCTGAGCCGAAGTCGGACACTCAACCGACTGAGCCACCCAGGCGCCCCCCAATGTCAAAAAATTTGAATAAGCCACACCAAACTTGGAAAATAAGTCTATAAAATTTAAAGCTTATAGGGTTTTCACTATTTTATGCTACATCTTACAAATTCTCTTGTTAATTCTGTCACTAACACCTACGGCAGATAAAATCCATTATTCTCAGAACATCAAGTTTACACACTTTGGACACTTTCTCATTTAGAAATCTACAGAGAACACACACCTTTTTCCTCTTTTTGGGCTACGTCTAAGAATATGTCATCAGTAACTAAATATATCTGCCCTGTGTATTTACTTTAATTTGTTCAGAAAGAAACTACATTATGCTAGTTGGCAAGTTAGAAACAAAACATGTTTCATTACCTTATTTTCTAAATTACTCATGAGCTTAAAACATAGCATCAACCATATCCCTGGGTGAAGGAGTCTGTAACTGCATTAAAAAATAAAATAATAAAAATAGGTTTGTACTAGCCCAAGAAACCTAAATTTACCCAAAGATTACAAAGACCAAACAAAAGAAAGCAGCCAGATGCTTTCAACAAAAGAAATGCCCATTTCCCTGCCCTTGGCCCACAGTACCAAAGGTACTTTGGTCAGAAGCTGCCCAACAGGAATGGTACTTATTAGAGAGTAATAATCAACCTAATAAATTCTTCCACACTTGGGAAAGTTTAAGGTGAGAGATAAGAAGCAGAGACACCTAGAATGAACAAGAAAAACCATTCTAGGCCAAGAGAACAAGCCAAAGGCTACCTTATATCCAAGGCCACAATGTACCCTCACACTAAATCCTTTATCCTTTAATCCTTTTCCAGTAGTCTGAGTGAAATCTCTGTTCCCTGAAACCAAGTAAAATTGGTAAGAATAAGGTGCAGTAACTGATGCATTATTTTATATATGCTGTAGGAGACAGCATTTGGGGAAACATATGAATGTTGCTGGGAAGCATGAAGAAAGAATGGGAGAAGGTAAAGGGTCCCATGGTATTAGATTTGAATAGTGAGTATCAGTAATAAATTTATGATTTGTAAAATAGACATCTATATCCTAACTATTTCTATTAAAAGGACCTAGAAACAATGATGACCAGGCAGCATTAAGCACATCTAGTGTCCAGATCTTGATTCTGAAATACAAAGCCCCGTTGAAATAAACTAGAACTCCTTAGAGAAATAATTGATTCCGGATCTGGGGCAGGGAAAGCACAAAGTGAGCTTGAAACATCTTGTTATTCCAGAAAGCAAAGAAATGCTTAAAGATTAATAAGAACGTACTAAAAAGACACAGAAGTCAGCTTCAAGGAACTCCCACTAGTTCAACTTTGGACAATTCAAGCATCAAAAGAATAGCAATGGCAATGGATTCTAACACACTGAATAAAAAAAGAAAACGTAAGTCAACAGTGAAGTTTAAAAACAAAAAAACAGGGAGTGGGGCAGGGGCAACAGGGGACAAAGGAAAGCTATTCTTTACAGAAGAATGCCAGCTAATAAATGAGAAAGAAATTTTTACTATTAGATAATTGAATCAGGCAAGGATGAAGGATCCTAATCATTGGGTAAAAAGCTACTGGGGAAGAGGATATGTACAAACTACTCACAGATAATGCATTAATTATAAGAGAGAAAAAGTACCCAAAAAGGATATTATTACAATGGAGACCTGGCAGATAACACCTTAATTAAGTGATCAGATTTAATGGGATATACCGGCATGTATCTCCTGATATAATCCAGTGAGAAATACACCCTATCACCTCTACAACATTTGTGTGAAAAATGTTTAACCTGAATCCAAACATGAGGAAATGATTAAAAAAAAAAAAAAAACAGACTATGGGACATTCTAAGACAATTGATAAGAAGGCACCTTTTCTAGAATAAATGAGACTAAAGATATACACTAACCAATACAACATATGATCCTTATTTAGATCTTGGGAGTCCTAAGGAATAGAAAAGAATTAGGTAGCTAAAGGTTGGAGAAATCTAGGAAATAAGATTATAGACCAGTTTCTTAGGGATGAAAATGGTATCACAATTAGGTAACAGAATGCCCTTATTCTGAATACATACATAATTATTTGGGGACAAAGTATCATGACATATGAATTTAATTTTTAATGATTCAATAAAAATTAAAAATAAGGAGACAGCACACCAAAATGTTAGCAATCAGTAAACCTAGGTGAAAGGTATACACAGTATACATTCTTTCAATTTTTCTACAGATTTTAAGTTTTTCAAAATAAAACAATGGAGGGAAAGCAATCTACCCACAAAGAATTCTAACAACCAAAAGAGGTTCAGAGATAGAACACTATGTTTTGAAGAGGAGAAAAATATTTGCAGGGGTGCCTTGGTTGGTTAAGCATCTGACTCGATTTCGGCTCAGGTTATGATCTCATGGTTCATGAGCTCAAGCCCCACATCAGGCTCTGCGATGACAGTGCAGAGCCTGCTTGGGATTCTCTTTCTCTCCCTCTCTCTCTCTCTCAAAATAAATAAATAAACTTAAAAAAAAAAAAAAAAACCATTTGCAAAAAGAAAAAAGGTTTCTGGTTAGTGTAAACATTAAAAATCTAGCTTATTCTCATTTCAGCAAATACATTGTGATTTAAGACCTGCTTTCTAAGCTTCTGCACAGCAAAGGAAACAATCAACAAAACTAAAAGGCAACCAACGGAATGGGAAAAGATATTTGCAAATGACATATCGGACAAAGGGCTAGTCCAAAATCTATAAAGAGCTCACCAAACTCCACACCCGAAAAACAAATAACCCAGTGAAGAAATGGACAGAAAACATGAATAGACACTTCTCTAAAGAAGACATCCAGATGGCCAACAGGCACATGAAAAGATGCTCAACGTCGCTCCTCACCAGGGAAATACAAATCAAAACCACACTCAGATATCACCTCACGCCAGTCAGAGTGGCCAAAATGAACAAATCAGGAGACTATAGATACTGGAGAGGATGTGGAGAAACGGGAGCCCTCTTGCACTGTTGGTGGGAATGCAAACTGGTGCAGCCGCTCTGGAAAACAGTGTGGAGGTTTCCTCAGAAAATTAAAAATAGACCTACCCTATGACCCAGCAGTAGCACTGCTAGGAATTTACCCAAGGGATACAGGAGTACTGATGCATAGGGGCACTTGTACCCCAATGTTTATAGCAGCACTCAACAATAGCCAAATTATGGAAAGAGCCTACATGTCCATCCACTGATGAATGGATAAAGAAATTGTGGTGTATATACACAACAGAGTACTACATGGCAATGAGAAAGAATGAAATATGGCCTTTTGTAGCAACGTGGATGGAACTGGAGAGTGTGATGCTAAGTGAAATAAGCCATACAGAGAAAGACAGATACCATATGTTTTCACTCTTAGGTGGATCCTGAGAAACTTAACAGGAACCTATGGGGGAGGGGAAGGAAAAAAAAAAAAAAAAAAAGAGAGAGGTTAGAGTGGGAGAGAGCCAAAGCATAGAAGACTCTAAAAAACTGAGAACAAACTAAGGGCTGATGGGGGGTGGGGGGGCGGGTGGGTGATGGGTACTGAAGAGGGCATCTTTTGGGATGAGCACTAGGTGTTGTATGGAAACCAATTTGACAATAAATTTCATATATTTAAAAAGAAAAAAAAGACCTGCTTTCTAAACTTGAACAAATATGCAGTGAAGAATGTACACATTGCCCCTGACACCGAAGTAATAATAAGTAAAATACCCCCCCCAAAATTGTATTTATTAAAAGTTCCTTAAGATCCTGTACCAATTCCCTAAAGGTCTTAAAATGAACTATTACATTATAGAGTCTATACTTTAAATGTACAATGAAAAAATAGATAGGAGTTGTAATCTATGAGTATTCTTTGTGACATCTGGCTGAGGTACACATGAGATTGAGAAAAGAGAATGTTTAAAAATCCTAATATAGTCAATGACTGATTTAAGGACAATAATTCAAGCTCTTTCGTTGAAACTGCACAGTGTTTTTGTTGTTTTGTTTTTAAAAATTTTTTTTAAGGTTTATTCATTTTTCAGAGACAGAGCATGAGCGGGGGAGGGGCAGAGAAAGAGAGGGAGACACAAACTCCAAAACATGCTCCAGGCTATGAGCTGTCAGCACAGAGCCCTACGCGGGCCTGAACTCACGGACTGCAAGATCATGACCTGAGCTGAAGTCAGACGCCTAACCGACTGAGCCACCCAGGCGCCCCCTCTTTTTTTTTTAATTTTTTGAAACCGCACAGTGTTTTTAAGGTTTCTAAACTAAACATTTTATTTTAATACAGGCTGTCAACCTGCATTGCAGCAGAAGACTTTAAATAACTTTTCCAAATTTAACTTTCAGTCCTACTAATTACAGCATGATCCTCCACCAAAGAACAGCAAACACCAGCTATTGCCAGACCTCTGCAGACATTACATATACCAAGTAATCTGAAATTCAGAGTTGACATGCAAAATGGAATCATTATGACAGTCTAAAGCCTTTCACTATCTCTTTATATTTCATTTACAATCACATTACTTGTTTCTGATTGAATAGGTCAAATTGAACTAACAGCTTACCTCCCCTCTCTGCTGAAAACACATTACACTGACAGTAATTGGATCTGTTTGTAGGATACACCCCAAAAACAAGGAGAAAGGAAAATAAATTGTTAAAAAAAAATTGGGGAGCTAGAAAGCAAACGAACTGGTGGTACCTGAACTAACAGAGAACTGAATCCTAAGCCAGTCCTGAGGAAAGCTGAGAGAACGAACCTGATTCATACCTTGAAACTCCCAAAAACCACACCAGAAATTCATGGTATCAGGTAACCTTGGAAATTACGGTGGAGGTGGGACTTGAAACAGATGGGCAAGGTGTAAGAAGCAGATTTACCTCCCTCAGATGATTTCCCAACCCCCAAAAGGCGAGATTTATTGTCTGGAGAGAGTGAAACAGAGACAGGGTCTCTAATCTGCATGACGAGACACAGATAAGACAGGAGACTAAGTATGAGTTCATATACTAAAAACGAACAGCTTCCAACCATCTCCTGCCCACTCAGTTCCTTCAGCTGGAGTTGAAAGCATTATTCTCTGCGGAATCTGACCAGCCCATGACAGAGGACCTTGAGACACTGATAGCAAGGTTCCCCGCAGCACAATGGCCCAGGCAGATTATTCCACAGTAAAGGCTAAGACTGACAAGTCTATCACACAGCCAGAGCTTCCACAGTCAGCTTTTAAACATGAGTAAGCAGGCAGCCAAGGAAAACTTCTAAGGAAAGCTTTGAATGTTAAAGGAGGGGACTAAAACAAGTAATAGATTTTTAAAAATTAACTTAGAGCAGGGGTGCCTGGGTGGTTCGGTCAGTTGTGTATCCGACTCTTGATTTCGTCTCAGGATGTGATCCCAGGGTCATTGGGTTGAGCGCCATTTGCAACAACACGTATGAACCTTGAGAGCATTATACCAAGTAAAATAAGGCAGGGAAACACAAATGTATGATCTTACTTATATGTGGAGTCTAAAATAACCTAACTCGGGGCACCTGGGTGGCTCAGTCAGTTGAGCATCTGACTTGGACTTCAGCTCAGGTCATGATCCCACGGTCCGTGGGTTCGAGCCTCGTGTCGGGCTCTGTGCTGACAGCTCAGAGCCTGGAGCCTGTTTCAGATTCTGTGTCCCCTTCTTTCTCTGCCCCTCCCCCACTCATGCTCTGTCTCTCTCTGTCTCAAAAATAAATAAAAACATTTAAAAAAGAAAAGAAGAAAAGAACCTAACTCAACAGAAACAGAGAGTAGACTGAACAGTTGCCAGGCAGTTGAGGAAATGGGGAGATATTGGTCAAAAGGTTACAAACTTTCAACAGAAAAATGAGTAAGCAGCATGGTGGCTATAGCTAATGCTATATTTCATACTTGAAGGTTGCTAAATGAGTAAATTTTAAATGTTGTCATCACAAAAAAGAACATGCTAACTAACTATGTGAACTGAAGGATGTATTAACTAACCTTATTGTGGTAATCACTTCACAATATGTACATATATCAAATCATCACATTGTATAACTTAAACTTACACAAGGATATATGTCAATTTTATCTCAATAAAGATCGGAGTCGGGGAGAATGGAAGTCCATAAAAAATGAATTCTTGGAAAAGAAGAACAGAACTGAAAAATTTCAGTGGAAGGATTGAAAGGTCAAACTGAGGAAATCACTTAGAAACCAAAACAACAGGAATAAACTACAGAAAATAAAAGAGACAAGCAGAGGACCTACAAACAATACAACAGGGGAACTTGAGAAAAGGAAATAAAAAACTTCCCAAAATTCCTTTTGCCTTCTTGCATCTGAGACTGCAAGATGGGTCATCAGAAGCTCTGTTGGGGCCATCCGAGGATATCTGGCCAGGGATCTCGCTCTTACTGTGTCTGCTCAAACTAGCACAATCTGATCCAGAAATACAGCCTCAATATGTACTGCCAGTGTTTCCATCAGTATGTGAAGGATATGGGCTTCTGTAAGGTGGATTAAGTGAATTTCCTTGAATGGGTCTTCTAAGAGATCTACCTGAAGTACAGATATCCAAGATACCTGCCTTAATGCTAACTCGTACTTCAAATAAAAATACTTTAATTGTTAAGTACTCTAATGTGAAAAAACAACTTCCCAAAATTAAAGGATGTAAGTCTCCATATTGATGGGACAATCAAGTGTGTAGCTCGATGGATGAAAAGAGACCCACATCACAACATATCATCATGAAATTTTAGCATACTGGAGAAAAAGATCTTGAAATAGTAGTTCTCAGCCTTGGCTGCATATTTGAATTACCTAGGGAGCTTTACCTGCATATTTGAATTACCATGTTTTGGCTCCCGTCCAGAACAACTACCTCAAAATCTCTCATACTAAGATTTGGTTTAAGTTCCCAAATGATTCTAAAGTGCAGCCAGGACTGCGAACCACCATCCTAAATTTGCCCTGAAGCTAAGGAAAAACAGAGAGAGAGAAGGAGGGAGAACAATTTTGAGATTTTTTAACAGCAATAATGAAAAGTCCAAAAGATAACATGTCAGCACTTTCAAAATTCTGAAGGAAAATTTATTCTGAATCTAGACAGTACCAATTAAGTGTAAGCACATACCAAAAACTTTTCCAGAACACTGAGGTCTCACAAGATTATGTTCCCTGCATCTTTCCTCAGGATACTACTTACAAAGGTAGTTCACCAAAAGAAGGCTGTAAACCAAGGAAAAGGAAGGAATGGAATGCAGCAAACAAGGAACTAACACAGGGGCAGGCAAATGGTATCCCCAGAATGATGGATAAGTGCCCCAGAGATAGAGGGCAACCAATCCAGAATGGATTTCCACAATTCTGTGAGGACAGTAAACAAAAAGACAAAATACTTAATGTATTTGAACGTATTAAGAGAAAATTTTAACAACTGGGGACAATCTGGGGATGGATTTGTGATAAGTCCCTAGAAAACTAAGCAAAGAAGAAAGATAATTATTAACTCCAGAGAACACAGTAAGTTGTACAAGAAAAGAAAAGTCATCATATTTTACTCGGTGCCCTCAGTGTAAATAGCATTTACTAAACAATAATGTGAACACACAACAATGATCTGGACAAAAGAACGACACAACTACACTGGAGGACAGGATTGGGAGTGTGATGTGTCTGATGGCAGAAGAGGGTAGAGTGGGTTAAATGCTCACCCTCCACAGAAAGAATCCAATATACAATGCATAAAACAAAAAAACAATAAGGCAATCTAAAAATCTATTATTTAATGATACAATTCAAATTCCAGAACAGACAAAAGTCTACAGTACTTGCCTCTAGGTGCAAACAATAGTTGGGGTGGTGGGCATAAATGGTTATGGAAGGGACTGCTGGTTCTTGTAATAAGTTTTATAGAACTATTTCACTTTTAAATTACAAGAATGATCCATTTAAAAATGGATCCAATAAAAAATAAGACTAAATTATAAAAAACAAAAGCAGTCTATAAGCAAGGTACATCTTCATCTGTCACAACAAAAATAGAACGTCTATAGACAGCATATTTTTTAAAATAACAATATAAACATTTCATTTGGAGACATGTAAGTAGCCACCAGAAAAACTAAAACATGATTCCAAATGGCATTTAAGGACAAGGGAAGAAAAGGGAAGAACTCCAGAGCTGAAACTATTCATTTTCATTACAAATCCTTCTGTACTGTTTGATTTTGTAACCATGTGCATATATTATCATGTTTAAATAAGGAATGTATTTAAAAACATATTCCAAAAAAAGGGGTTTTTTTAATAGTTTGCTATACTCACTGAAATTAACTTTAAAAGTTAAGTCTGTTGATAACAATTCTAGCTCATTTTTCTAATTGATATATAGTAGTACTCACTGCCCAATTATAAAATCACTTATTTATCCATTATAATATTGACAGGCATTTAGGTTATTTCCAAAGTTTGTCTATTAAAAGCAACAGGATTTTTTTTTAATTTTTTTTTTTTTAGTGTTTATTTATTTTTGAGACAGAGAGAGACAAAGCATGAACGGGGGAGGGTCAGAGAGAGGGAGACACAGAATCTGAAACAGGCTCCAGGCTCTGAGCTGTCAGCAAAGAGCCCGACGCGAGGCTCGAACTCACGGACCGCGAGATCATGACCTGGGCCGAAGTCGGCCACTTAACCAACTGAGCCACCCAGGCGCCCCAAAAGCAACAGGATTTGAAAAAACCTCTTGTACCTACTTGTACACATGTAAGATTTTCATCTGCTCAGTTGTCTTCAGAAATTTTGTCCTGTGTGCCCCCAAAGAATTTTAACTCTTTACACATTTTCTAAAAATTGAACTCCAGACTTCATTCGGATTTCACTAGTTTTTTCATAAAGTCCTCTTTTTGCTCCAGGACCACATCCAGAGTCAAACAATGCATTTTTTTAGTTGTCCCATCTCCCCATCTCAAGGGCTATTTTTCAGTTATACTTGGGAGAAGCTTGTTTAAGGAATGTCAATTGCTACACTTAAGCAAATCATTTTACTGAGACTCTGTTTACTTTGCTGTAAAGTGAAAAAATACCATTACTGAGAAGATCTAATAAAATAATGATACAAAAAGGCCCTTAAAACTTTGTTTTCTATATCAGGAGTATGTATTTGCTCAATATGTATTATTCACAAGCTAGACACGGATCAGAAATGTTCTCCTCTTACAAAATGTTCAGATAAAAATTAAAACCCTCCTGGGGTGCCAGGGTGGCTCAGTTGGTTAAACACCTAATTCAGGTTATGATCTCAGGTCATGATCTCACAGTTCGTGAGTTCAAGCTCAACATCGGGCTCTGCGCTGATGGTGCCCAGCCTACTTGGGATTCTCTCTCCCTCTCTCTCTCTGCCCCTCCCCTACTTGCATGCACGCTCTCACCATCTCTCTAAAAAAATAAATAAATAAACTTAACAAAAAACTAATACCCTCCTTTTCCCCTAGAACATGCAACTTCATCTTTGTAACTACATGGAGAAACCAAAGACTCTTGACGTATTCATAAAGGGTTTCTACATATAAAATTGTTGAAGAACTCTTGGGAAAAAGAATCATAGCGATGAGTGAAAAGAAATGACATGAAACTTACTAAGTGTTCTAATCTTAAGGACATGTCACATAATAAACCTTAAGGGAGAAACTAAAGCTGATTCCTAATTTCGTTTTTTTTTTTTTTTTAATGTCTTTATTTTTGTTTTTGAGAGAGAGCGAGAGAGCAAGCAAGCGAGCACGAGCAGGGGAGGGGCAGAGAGAGAAGGAGACACAGAATCCGAGGCAGGCTGTAGGCTCTGAGCTGTTACACAGAGCCTGACGGAACCAGGGCTCGAACTCACAAATGGCGAGATCATGACCTGAGCCTAAGTCAGATGCTTAACCGACTAAACCACCCAGGCACCCTGCTGATTTCTATTTTCTTAACACTACTCTCAGTTTTACTTATTGTGTTTTCATTAATCTGTTTATATTTTATATTTAAGGAATAATCAGAAGACAGGTTTGAAAACAGCATTCTAAGTACAATGAATCATGACATGAACTCAATTACATTATAATGAGAAATATAAGGATTACATTTCCTGATGTCCATAGACTATGAGCAAAAAGGTTCTTAAATTTATGGATTCAAGTACCATTTGTCTTAAAACTCTTGGGAAAAGATATTTAAATAAATCATTTAAATTTGGTAAGAGGAACAAATTCAGCAAATATCACTTAAACAAAGTAGAGGCATGTAAGATTTTGATAAATATTTTTGTTTGGACTTTAATACCACTAGATTTTTGACAAACTCAGAACATCCTAGTAACACTCAACCACTGAAAAATATACCAAATATTGACTCTCCACTGCTAGCCAGACCCTAAGGACCTCAAGACAAAGACATCTTTTAGGACACACATGAGCTCATGGGAACATACTAACTTATCTCAGATAGCACATTGCTCTACTTTTTAGGAGCAAGACCTTTCCCTTGCTCTACACACATAACACCCATTGATATCCATGGGAGCCTGATGCAGGGAAAGAGCACCATGTGGCCTCTTCTAAAGAAAAAAATTTATGTCTGCTTTTGAATGCTGTTTGCCACCTGGCCTCCAGCCAAGCCAATATAAACATCACCATTCATGGAGTATTGGATATTTCCTTGTCTTCAGTGAATTCCAGACTTTTGAAAAGGTCAAAATTCAATTTGAAAAGAGGAAAATCATTATACTTAGGAAGGTCCAAGGCATAGTAAGAGTATCATACAGTACAATACTGGCAAATGATCCAAAATACTGTAGCTGACATGAAAATCTATGCAATAATAGCTGCCATTTGGGGGTGTTTTTACTATGTGCTAAGCCCTAAGCTAATCACTTTACATACGTCATCTCATTTCATCCTCAAAAACTCCTGTAAGTGGATATTATCCATATTTTGCAGGTAAGAAAAGTAAAACTTAGGTACACTGGCAGAGCAAGGTCATAAAACCCTTGAGCTCTTAAAATACTATGGCATATTTACCATTGACTTTAAAACATGGACAATGACATTAACTATTTGGAAATAGCCTATTCCTTTGGAAATTACTTTTAAAATTCATCCTATAATCTTAGTTGATACCTTGCTTTGCTTTCTAAAGGAGGCTTTTTAAAAATTTCCTCAATCTCTATAATAGCAACACTACTGCTTAAATATACCTTCAGTCTCTTAAGTGTTCAGGAGACTGCAAAATATAATAAAGGATGTATAAGATAGTCTTGGACTGAATCTGAGTGCTACCATCTTTTATTTAAATTCATCACTGCCATTTTCTTTTGATATAATTATCGAATCTCCACCAACCATTTTCCTGACAACCAGAGGCAGAACTCCCTTTCCCATCAGAAAGCTATGAGAAGAGAATCCATCTCATACAGCCCCTAATATGGATCTTACAAGCAGGCAGACCAAGCTGGCCAGCAAGTCCACATTCCTTCTAACACAGCAAGTGCTCAAACATTGTTTAACAGTATTCCAAGATGTCACCCTCCTATTAAAGTTTTAAGACAACTCCCCAGCATGCAGTGCCACAGGAATTTCTGTGGTTCATGGGGAATCTGGACAACACAGATACAATTTCTTTGTAACCGACTCTCCTAAAGTGGGGATCATGGTGTAGGAAACAAGGCAAGGTTTTCCCATCACATGAACACAAAGGGCTGAAGCCAAGGGCCGTGATCCCATTTCACGGAATCTCCTAAAGTCTTGAGTATCTAACACATGACCAAATTCAATCTTCAAGTTATTACAATTGTTTTCTTCAGTGCATGAATCTGAACATCTTTAAATTAGATTTCATTCATGAAATCAAGTTATCAAGACACAGGCTACACTAATATATGTATACTCAGTAATTAAGTAGCAGAACATGCTAAGGGCTCTAATTATTTTTTATCTTAAAGATTAAATGGATGGTAACCAGATATAGATCATCTGTGACTCTGCAATCTGAAGGATTTAGAAAATTTCCAAATTCTCAACATCAGGTTATTGCAATTACTTTCAAATTCAGTTCTGCAAAAATGGGTCATTAAACAACATGAAAAATAAATATTAAAAAAAATACTTTAAGGTAGTTTTGGCCCTAGTTACACAGAAAACAGAGATAAGTGTTTTGGCAGCACTGAAATTTCTCATTAATATGCCAATTTAAAAACAAGATACATGAAATATTGTATTGCTTACTCCAAAAAATTCCCAACATCCTGGGGCTTTAAAATATATTATCAGTGTCTCCTGACAATTAAAATTTGAGAAAGTAAATAAATACTTATTTCCCTGAAACCCACTGCAATAGTACATTTCTCAAGAAACATTAACACGGAAGGCATAGTACCTAATGACCACACTGAAGTAACTCCAGTAAATACATTTTCACAAAGGAGAGGATCATAACTGTATTAAACCAAATACAGACCCTCTACAGATCTTATTAGAGCAAGCCTTTTAATCTAATGATAATAATTATCAGTAGACCCTGACAAATAAAAATACTTTTTCCCCATGCCTGATTCATAACTAGTAGAATAAACAACTTTTGCTACTATATTTTTGCAGGTAAAATTAAATTTTGGTTTCTACCTTAATGTTCTCTATATTCCCGTTTTACTTCTTATCTGTGCACTAATTTTCCCAGCAATATTTAATGTTAATTTTTTTCCAAGTTTTGTGATCCTAAAAATCTTTATGATCTTGGGTTAGGCAAAAACTTCTTAAATAGGACATCAAAATCATGAACCACACAAGAAAAGAAAAAAAAAAAAAAACAGAAAAAGTGGATTTCATCAAAATAAAAAAAGTTTGCTCTTCAAAATGGTCTATGTCATCCCCACTTCCATATACACCATGGCTTTTCCTGTAGCTTTTCTCCGGGGAGAGGGGGAATGCACTAGTCTTCGATCTAGCAAGAATATCCAATCCACTTGGCAACTGCATTCTTTCCACTGGATGTTAATAAACTGACATCCTGGTTTATACATCAGTGTCCTGAGAGTGCATTTACCTGGAACGGGTCAGTCTTCCTGAGTGGAGACAAGGCTGTAGTCTCTACACCTAAAAAACTAAAACCCGGGGCGCCTGAGTGGCTCAGTCGGTTAAGCGTCCGACTTTGGCTTAGGTCACGATCTCACTGTCTGTGAGTTCGAGCCCCGCATCAGGCTCTGTGCTGACTGCTCAGAGCCTGGAGCCTGCTTCGGATTCTGTGTCTCCCTCTCTCTCTGACCCACCCCGGTTCATACTCTGTCTATTTCTGTCTCAAAAATAAATAAACGTTAAAAAAAAATTAAAAAAAAAACAACTAAAACCCAAATCCTGGGCTACAGCAACTTCACCCAAGTAACACCCCAATGACTGCCAAACTACCCATTCAAACCCCAGTAAAGTCTCCTATCTATTTTTTATCTATAATGAACAGTACTTTTGCAAGCTGGTGCTCTAAGAAATCAATTGAAATTTCCTACACTGATTTTTTCCCCCAAAGATACATTTGGCTTCAGTCTACTGAAATGGTTAATTTTAAATACATTTTAAAATTATTATCTTTTTTAATTTTAGAGAGAGCACAAGTGAGAGGGGCAGAGAGAGAATCTCAAGCAGGCTCCACACTCAACGTGGAGCCCAATGCAGGGCTCAATCCCATGACCCTGGGATCATGACCTGAGCTGAAATCAAGAGTTTGAGCCACCCAGGCATCCCAACTCTTTTTTAAATTACTTCACATTTACAGAAAAGTTGCAAAAATAATAAAAGAATTTCTGTATACTCACATTCCCCTAAGTGTTAACATTTTACCATATTTTCTTTGCCTCCTCCTATCTATATCTATACCTATCTACCTAATCTATATCTATATATACACGTGTGTATGTGTGTGTATAAAATTTTTAAACCATTTGAGAGAAAGTTACAGGCATGATTTCCCCATACTCTTAAATACATCAGTGTCAATATCCTAAGAACAAAGATATGTAATAGTTGACTTTGATGCTAAATGCTCCAGCAAGTCTGAGAACAAAAAGAACAAAGAGAAATGAACAGTTTGAAATAAAAACAAAGAAAACCAGAGTCATAAGTTACCAAAATCTGATATAGTTGAGGAAAAAAAAAAAAAACCCTTACAATGCAGGTTTGCCATTATCATGTAGGATAATGGACAAGATAAGTCCATTAATAATGGACAAGTAGGGAAAAAAATGGCCCACCATTTACCTAATATCTTGTGATCATTTCCTAAATTAAATAATGAAATTATACACAACTGCATCTAACCAGCATTTGTTTAACATAGAAAACTATGGACTATGGACTAGTGGTTACGAGAATCAGCATGAAACATCATTCTATTTATTAATGCTACTCTAATTAAGCTCATTTCACATAACTAGTAAAAAAAATATTCTACAGTACATTTTCCCTTAGTATGCTTCATTTGAGAGGTTTAAAAAAAAAAGAACCACTGATATTTTTACAATTAGCAGATGGAGCACAATCTAATAATAGAAACTGGACATTTTCTACCACCTGCTGGTAGTCTGTGTTTATTAGTCAGTGATAAGGATTTCGGTAATTTCTGAATAATGGTTAGTAGGCAAATCTGTTGCATGAGGCCTAACATGAAGCAGATGCCAGACTGCAATGTGGATCCCATGGCGCTGTGTAGCCTTCTCTATTGCCCACCATCCTCTGTGGCTGCCAGTGATGTCAAATCACTCAGCATCTGATGGCAAAGGGAACAGCTGGGAGGCAGGAGTGTGTGAGGACTACCCACGCTATTGGCCCAAATCTCCACACCCTCTCTTGAAAGGCACTAATCCCGCTTTTGCCCCCTAGATTTGCTCCTTTATGCTCTCTTTTAAGCTCCATGATACCATCCCACCCCAAATTCCCTCAATCTCTCCTCCTCCAAGTCAGTCCCATCAGTCACAAGTATTCCTGGAATGGGGCTGGCCTCAGGGAACAAACCTCAACTGCCCCTCCCAGAGTGAAGCATAACTTCTGGATGGCTCCATGCATCTTTTCCCATGGAGGTCTGAGGGTGCAGTCTGAAAGGAGTCTAGGGATCTTTCAATTCTATATTAAACAAACCTGTTGCACAACCTAGCCATTTGGGTGGTAGCATAAATTAAATTTTAAAATATTGCCCCCCTTTAATTAATTTATTATGTAATAAAACATCAGAAACCCAACAAACTAGAGCTTCCAGTATACTATCTTCATAGCTCTACTTGAAAGAAAAATTGCAGGGGTGCCTGGGTGGCTCAGTCAGTTAAGCATCCGACTTCGGCTCAGGTGATGATCTCACGGTTTGTGATTTCAGGTCCCGTGTCGGGCTCTGTGCTGACAGCTCAGAGCCTGGAGCCTGCTTCGGATTCTGTGTCTCCCTCTCTCTCTGCCCCTCTCCCACTCGCACTCTGTCTCTCTCTCCCAAAAGTAAACATTAAAAATTTTTAAAAGAAAGAAAGAAAGAAAAAATGCAAATAATTAAAATATAAACTGACTGTTGGTTGGTGTTAGCACACAGTTAACACAACCTCCCATCTTCCACTTGGACAGCTGGTAAAATCACAGTAAATGTTCCCAGTGCTGACTCACTCAGTGGCAGATTCTGAAAGCCTCAGTTAGGTCTACCACCCTGAACTAACACTAGAAAAGAGATTTTAGATAGACTTTCAATTCCAAGACTTTAACTTTTAAAAATCTTTTTTCCAGGGGCACCTGGATGGCTCAGTCGGGTAAGTGTCTGACTTCGGCTCAGGTCATGATCTCACAGTTCAAGAGTTCTAGCCCCACATCAAGCTCTGTGCTGACAGCTCTGTGGAGCCTGCTTCAGATTCTGTGTCTCCCTCTCCCCTGCTCACACTCTGTCTCTCTTTCTCTCTCAAAAATAAATTTAAAAAAATTTTTTTAATTTTTAAAATCTTTTTTTTGCTTCCTTTTCACATAACAAATTTCATGAACCATTAAATTTTGCAATTTTTAAGGAATTTGAAATATACCATTTTTATTTATCAATATTAATTTACTTTTGTATGTGTGTCTCCCAGTTGTACTTAATGTTAGGTTGAAAAAAATAAAAGAATGACAACTATATATTCAGTAAACAGCTAAAATGTGTATGTCTGCTAAAAACATATGTAATATTAACATCATATTTCTATGCAACATGATTTTGCCCACCAGACACTGTGGCATCTTATTAATAACAGATTATAATGCCAGTTATTCATAATTATGCAACTCTAAACATCCTAATTTGCATTCAGCGATGGGTAAATGTTTGTGTGGTCTATGTAAAAAATTATTTTCCTATCTTTTAAGAACCTAATCATTTGTAATCCCCGTTCAGAAATATATGATCATTGCATATAATGTTAAAGCAGGAAAGAACATTAAAAGTAACTTAGTACAGGGGCAGCACCTGAATGGCTCAGTCAGTTAAGTGCCAGACTTCAGCTCAGGTCATGATCTCATGGTCGGTGAGTTCAAGCCTCGTGCCAGGCTCTGTGCTGACAGCTCAGAGCCTGCTTCAGATTCTGTGTCTCCCTCTCTCTCGGCCCCCCACCTCCACCCCATCCCCTCCCCATGCTCACACTCTCTCTCTCCTTCAAAAATAAGTAAACATTAAAAAAATTTTTTTAAATAAAAACAAAAGTAACAAGAAAATCCACTCACCAGATATGCTAAACTACTACCACAATAACAACAACAACAAAAAGTTAAGAGATTTACCCAAGGTCTTACAGTGAAGAAATAGCCATTTCAGGTCAACTCCAAGTACTTCCTGACCCCACGTTTCATTCCTACTGCTACATCATATTGTCTTCATTAAAAAGTATAAGGACACAGGCCCCCCTCAGGCTGGAAAGCCTCAGCTTTACAAGGGACCCTGTCCAGACTTCCCCTGCAGCTGCTGGGGGCAGCGCTGTCATCGTGGGGGAAAGCCCCAACCTGGGGGATAAGCAGGAAGTATTAGGCCCCTGGTGGGGTATAAAACAGGAAGCCAAATCTTAGCTGACCCAAGGGAGGGATCCAGAGAAAAGCCAGCTCTTCTCCCCATGCTATATCCAGCTGTTTGATTTTTCTGAAAGGAACTAGGAGATGTACTCTTCCCACAGAAACCACAGGATGTTGTAAAACCAAAAGACACCTTGGCTTCCTAGAGTATCAATTAAGGAAACATGCTATGTGGTACTGAAACCCTATCTAAAAAGAAACTTTGAAACAAATCCATTTGTTAATTAGATACTGACTGTTGTTCATTTTAAATGGGGGGGGAGGGGTGTTCTACAAGCTGATAATGAAACTGTGTGTCAACTTCATTTTCCCTTTTGCCAGGTAAACACAGTAAGTGACCTGATCTTTCTCCTTTTGGACAAGTCAGAATCTGAGATGTCAATGTCAAGGCTGTGCTGAAAACAGAAGAAAACATTCACTTGTCTACAAATGGATGCAATGAGGAACATGAACTCCTGGGTAAGCAAACAACAAACATGCTGCACTGCTTAATGATTATGGCAAATGACTGAAGTCTAACAAAAATTCTCAGCAGATGTGGGAGACATATCTTTTTAACAGTTTATTTAATTTTAAATTAGGCTTTTCAACTGCTTGTTTGAAACTATTTCTAGTCTTTTAAAAATTTACTTTTTTAATGTTTTACCTGCTTAAGAAAAAGATCATAACTAATCCTAATTAAGATGAGAATTTACCAATAAGCCTAATTAAATTTTTTTCAGAAAAAAAGTCTAAAAAGTAGAAGAAAATATAAACTTGAAACATAAACTGTATTCCACAAAAGGAGAAAATATACTGAGGTAGGCCCTATAAAACGCAAAATTTTTCAAAGGGCAAATCTAAACTAATATCTACTTGCCAAAAAACAACTTTTAATATTCTAAAACATTTATGCTAAATAAAGTGGATTAATGTTTTAAATATGACAAATTATCAAAAACTCAAATTCTGCCTTTAACAGTGAATTGAATCACATGTTTATCTTCAAACCTGAGAATAACAGATATTTACACAACCCTTGCTATAACTATACTCATTCAAGCCACTCATTTAAGAAACAAATATTTTTAAAATTCTGTTTTAATATATTTAATTCTTATGCTACTTAATATATTTGCCTAAATGAACTATAAATACTAAAAAAATTCCAGTTCTTTTATCCTCTATCAACCAATCTTTTACCAGATTACAAGTAGAATAAATGAAATAAGTATCTTTCACTACTCATTTTTAAAAACTACTGAACCTAGAGGAACCTGGGTGGCTCAGTTGGTTAAGCATCCAACTCTGGATTTCAAGTCATGATCTCACGGTTTGTGAGTTCCCGCCCCGCATCAACTCTGTGCTGACAGCACAGAACCTGCTTGTGATTCTCTCTCTCCCTCTCTCTCTGCCACTCCCCCCTCCTCTCTCTCTCAAAATAAAAATAAACTTAAAAAAAAATCACTGAGCATAAACATGCTTTTTGTATCAATTCAAAATAAGTTGACTCCCAAAGAGAAAATGATTTAAGAATATGAATGCAATAACTGCGATGGTACCAACACACAAATGAAATTACTAATTATTATGTATTATACAAATGAATAGGTTTATATAGGGAGAGTATGCTTCTATAGGACTTCATTTTTAAAGTATAACGTTCAAGTATGTGAAAAATGAGCAAAGAAAATAAGCTATTTTATTTTTACTATTACACAAGGTTTTTCTATATCAAATATGATGTTGTGTCTCACTAAAAAAATAAAAAGCAAAAAGCACTCTTTGATCAAAATCCTTCCACAAATCGAAGGATTGAGAGAATGACAGAATGCTTCTATTTGGGGATGTCAGTGAATTAAAAATCAGCAGAGACCATCCTGGTGACAGAAATAGCACCTGCTGCTAACAGTCCTTCAGAGCAGGATTTGACCTCCTATTAAGTCTATGACAGACCAAAGAAAACACTTAATTGAAGCCTATCTCTTCAACCCTGTTTGCAACACAGCAGTTTTCTCCAACAACATTTGTCACAACAATAGTTACAGCTGTGCTTTCAGAGAAAGAAAACCTAATTGCACTGTACAATAGAAATATCAAAAAATTCTCTTAAGACATTTGCCAGCTGAGGAGAGGACTGGACTCCAAAGCTGATTCTAGAAATATATTTCGGTCAAGGTGTCTCATGATATTTTAGAAGTATAATTGCTCAATCAAAATATTATTGAACAAAAATAGTCAGAGGCAAAGCACATGCTAAAGGGTTTTACTATTTGTTCACTGGTACATTCACCATGTACATTGCAAAGATGATCTGAAGTTACTTGTAAGATTACAGCCAGATACCATAAATGAGAAATGGGACTGTGGTAAAGACAGCGTAGTGCAGGTGGGAGATGACGAGTACAGACTCCATAGGCAAAGAGCCTGCACTGGAATCACAGCCCTGCTGCTCACTACAATTCCTGTGTCATCTTGGGTAAGTCACTTACCCTCTCTGTGCACCCATCTCCTCGTCTGTAAAATGAGCTCCTGGGGCCGTTATGCGGATTAACTTAACATACATAAAGCATTTACAACAGTACCTGGCCAGTAAAGAATTGCGTAGAAATGCTGGCGTAAAAGGGAGAGGTGGGGAGGAGAATAAGGTAGAATAGAAAATGTATCCACAAATAAGGCCAATGCACACAGCCCCTTATAACATATATGACTTGTTTTCATCTTAGCCATAGTTTTACCCATTACACCAAGGTATAAAAATTCAAAGCTAAAATTGGTGTGTTTAATACTCATTACATTTTTACAGGACAAGACATCTTTAGTAGATGGTGTCTATGCTGGCCAAATTAATTAAGCACGGTATTTACCCAGCATGAGTTTGCCAAAGAAGTTTGACCAATTCAGGAAATTTTTATAGCACAGTGGAAGTGTTCCACTTTGAGAACTGGGTGAAAGGTCTGTGCATGTGCCTTTAAAAACGATCACCACAAAGGGGAGAAGATACCTCTGAAGCCTAAATCCCAGCACCTCTGCTCTCCCAAATTTGGAGCTTGAGGCCATTTCAGAGGACAACAGGAGTGCAAATGAGGTTAAACTAAACAGCTAATCCTGAAAGTTAATTATAAAATATTGTAAACATCTGATTTCCCACTTTTTCCAATTTAAACACTTCAACCAATGATGGCCCAAATAGTATTTTCAATTATATTTCAATAAAAAAAACTCTGCAAAATTATATAAAATGTAGTATAATCTACTCTTACAAATATCTGCTAAATCTAGATAGATACGGACTTTTAGGCCACAGTGATTATTCCACATAATTTAGGTATTTGATAATAAAACAGTGGAAGTTTATGGCCACATTCCCCAGCTATGAACAAAGTTAAGACTGAATAATTTATTTAACTTTCCTTTCTTCCTCTGCTTTACATAAGAACTTAGGGGTTTCTAACAATAAAATGTCTATACAAGGAATCCCTGCGTTTTGACCAAAGGACAACTTTAAGGTAGGAAAATAAATAACACAAAGGAATATGCCCCAATCTCATTAACGTCACAGTCCCACCCCTCTCTCCCTGACTGCTGGCTTAGCTCCAGTTTTATACCCCTATTTAATGAATTCGGTTCCATAGCATGAGATGAACCCAAAGTCACAGGGTGTAAGGTGTTAATGAACTGACAAAAATTTACAAACCTTGGGAAACTGCTTACCTGGTATTTTTCAGCTTCCTGTAAAAATCAACCTAATGCAAAAAGTCATTTGATACTCCCTCAGAAGAACAGGGAGACCTGTGTTTCTACAGCTCCTTTATTATACATGTCCCACTTTCAAGGAGAGGAGGCTGCACCATTTATAGACTCAGGCAAGTACACAGAGTTAGCCAGGCACCCAAGAGCTATGGCATGTGTAAGGAAACTTATCTTCGTCCCTCAAGTATTATTACAGGCCTATGGTTCAACTGCATAGCAATAGCACTCTACTGTAATTGCTCTGCTTGTTCATTATAAGCATCCTGGCAGATTATTAACAGACCTTATCTATGAAAAAAACAGTACGAAAGGAATCCCCTATTCTCTTGCAGGGCTGTGGTGGTGACAGTAAGCAGGAAACACTCAATGAGGCTCAAACGTCCAAGCCTGATCAATCTATGCCTCCCTTAATTTCAAATTTCATATATTTTAAGTAGAAAGAGAAACTGGTTTTTTTTTAAGTTTATTTATTTATTTTTGAGGGGTGGGAGACAGGCAGATAGAGAACGGGAGAGAGAATCCCAAGCAGGCTCCACACTGTTAGCGCAGAGCCCAAGGCAGGGCTGGATCCATGAACCATGAGATCATGACCTGAGCTGAAATCAAGAGCTGGACGCTTAACCGACTGAGCCACCCAAGGCACCCAAGAACCTTTTTAAGGTTTATTCATTTTGGGGAGACAGAAAGGGCGGGGGGGCAGACAGAGGGAGACACAGAATCCGAAGCAGGCTCCAACCTGTCAGCACAGACTCTGACTCAGGGCTCGAACTCAAGAACCATTAGATCATGATCTGAGTTGAAGTCGGACACTGAACGGACTGAGCCACCCAGGCGCTCTGGAAGCTGTTGTAACCAGACACTTCTTTTTTGCTTTTTATATATACTCTCCAAGGTCTTTACACTATATATACAGTGTAGCTTGTCAGAAATAATGTTCATATAAAATTTTTTTAATTCTGTCCTACCAAGATCTTTGTGGTCTCTGCTTACTTCTAATTCCACACTGTTCTAAAAACCAAGTACAAATTCAGCCTTGTGAGATCCTGTGCAGAGAACTCATCACCAAGCAATGTCTGGACTTCTGACCCATGGAAATTGAGACAAAAAATGGGTGTTGTTTTAAGCCACTTGAAAAAAAAAAAAGGAATAGATACTGAAAAACAAGGAGAAAACAAAAGAAGAAGAAGAAGAAGCAGCAGCAGCAGCCGCCGCCGCCTAAAAAGTACTTATAAGAAAATTTCAAAGAGGACTATTACTTTTCACTTTGGCATCTCCCTTTCTAAAGATACTTCTCTTCAGGTAACCTTACTGATCTAATCATTTCCTTGGATGAAGAATTTATTTTTAAAGGCAACTTCACAGTTTAAACCAACTGAGAAAACAGCATAGCCTTTCCAAGTGAATCTAAGGGACATTTGATTTGATTTTATTTTTCTTTTCAGAAGAAAACAGATTATATTGTTTATATTGCAGGTTGGATATCTGAAAAACAATTTGAGAAAATGAGACTTTTGATGAAGTACTGTGAGATAAACATTCGGTTTTATTTTTTTTTCAATAGCAATAGTATTTTATTACTAACCTCTATGGCAAGAAATGAAGTCATATTTCCTTTGACTATTTGCCCCCATTCTTACTCAAAACAGCATAATACAAATTAGCCAAACTTATCATATTTTATTTTTTATTAAATATTTTTGTGTTAAAGGTAATCATGATGATTTTTCTTTTTTTCTTTTTTTTTCCAACGTTTATTTATTTTTGGGACAGAGAGAGACAGAGCATGAACGGGGGAGGGGCAGAGAGAGAGGGAGACACAGAATCGGAAACAGGCTCCAGGCTCTGAGCCATCAGCCCAGAGCCCGACGCGGGGCTCGAACTCACGGACCGCGAGATCGTGACCTGGCTGAAGTCGGACGCTTAACCGACTGCGCCACCCAGGCGCCCCGATGATTTTTCTAAAGGTTAGTGGACATCACCTCTGGTCTCCATTATGATCAACTAATATAGGAAAAGTTATGCTATCTGGTATTTTACCAGAAACTTCTAAAACTTTCTGTGGCAGGCAGAATAAAAGTCCCCCAATAATACCCACATCTTAATCTTGCAGAACCTGCAAATACATTACTTTACATGGCAAAAGGGACAGTGCCACTGTGATTCAGTTAAGGATCCTAAGGTAAAGAGACTATCCTGGATCATCCAGCTAGGTCCAATATAATCACAAGAGTCTTCGTAAGAAGAAAGCAGGAAGATCAGAGTAAGAGAAGATGTGACAAAGAAACAGAAGTGTAAGTGATGTGGCCACGAGCCACAGAATGAGGGCACTTTCTAGAAGCCAGAAAAGGCAAGGAAACAGATTCTCTCCCCTACAACATCTAGAAGAATAGTTTTGCTGACAGTCTGATTTTAACCTCTAAGACCTATTTTGGACTTCTGACCTCTAGAACTGTAGGATACCAAATCTGTATTATTTAAGCTAGTACATTTGTGGTGATATATTATAGAGCAGAAGGAAGCTAATACAACTTCCTTCCAGGGCAAATTGTCATTTTTCTTTTTTTAATAACAAGAATCATGCTATTATGAAAGGAAGGGCCAGAGGAAGGAAAGAGGAGGAGAGCAAGGTTTCTGCCTCCTAAAGGTTCAGCAAAGGACACATTAACATGAATGTTTTTATCTTTTAACGTATCATTCTGTGGCACCACGAGAAGTCACAAGACAAACCAAATGGGGCAAGAGTCATTAAGCTTTTCAATATTAAATACCCTTTTTACTTCAGCTTGTGCCCCACCCTTCATGAGTCCCATGAAGAGAGTGTCATCTCCCAAATGAACTACATTTAACAAATAATTTTCCTTTTTAATTTGATATACTGTACTGTCAAGCAGATATGGTGATCAACCTAAAAACTCAGAGTAAATTAATATAACTCTGCCAAAAACAAAGCAACCTGATAATCTGGCCAACCTTATTTGGGATGTTTCTGGAATACAGAGAAGGGTCCTAATCCCAAGGGTTTCAAGTACTCTGATGTATAACCACCTACACAGAGCAATATCACCACCTTTTAGTGAATTGCACATTTTCTAAAGGAACCAGTTCTCCACCACCTCCCCCAATCTTTTTCCAGCTGCTGAATAAAAGAAAGCTTTTACTTTAATGATAATACATGTACACACTTAGCATTGGATCTGACCCTGGGTCATCATCCAATTAATATTTGTCTCTTTTCCTCTTCTACTCCCCCCTTATTGCCTTTTCCATCTTCAGAATGATATACTACAGCAAATCCTGGATGACATGTATATCAACACAACAAAAACATTTCGTTCAAACCAATTCAGAAGTCTCACATTCCTAATCTCCAGAATTCATCTGTCAGCACCAAAAACGTTATTCTGATATGCTTCATCATTCCTGAAAATAATTCACAACATCCACCAGAAGTACAAGTGAGCTCTGAAATGGCCAAAACAACATTGACCAGAGAGAAGGAAGAGATGGACAACTGGGGAAAACCGCAGAGTGAAGCATTAGTCACTTAACCGTCCAGGGGAGACTGTACATTCGTCAAAAAGGTCTTCAGAAAAACAGCTCAATGAAGTAACACATTACTACTTCTAACTTAAAGGTTCTAGGAATTATACAGCAATTTCTTATAATTCCACTATGTCTCATAAATTTAGGAGTATAAGTTTTACTTACTGAAATTATATAAGACAGCATATATTGATTCTTAATTATAATTAAGGAAAAAATAACTTATTGGGCCTCTTCACCCTTATTTGAACTTAGGGTTTTGTAATAATGTCTCTAACAATATAATCAGAAGTGCCTTTTTAAAAAATGTCAATTCTTTAAGGCAACATTAGGAAACAGCTTTATATATGCAAAAGGTCAAGAAATCTTTATATGTGCTTCATTAAGACATGTCAAAAATTAACAGGTGCTAAAATAGTATTTATGGAGCCCCGCTGTGTGTCAGGCACTCTGCAAGGGTTGGGTTACTATTGTGATGAACAAAATAGATACTGTCCTTGCCTTCAATGTTTACAAGCCATTGTTAGTCTTTATGAACTGCCTATTGAAGTCTCTGGTCTGTTTTTCTGCTGAAAAGAGTATCTCTTTTCTTGTTGATTTAAATAAACATATTTATTTATATAAACATACCATATAGTAAGGATAGTAGTACTTTGTCATAAATAAAAATGCAAATAAAATCTAAGCAATTAAACAAGTCAAAAGATAATTCTGAAGCATGAGTAATTTACTTAAAATTTATCATACCTACTACTGCCTCACATTCAAGAATATCTTTACACTTGGGGCACCTGAGTGGCTCAGTCAGGTAAGCATCCAACTCTTGGTTTCAGCTCAGGTCATGATCTCCCAGTTCGTGAGTCTGCACCCCACATGGGCCTCCACACTGACAGTGCAGAGCCTGCTTGGGATTTCCTCTCACCCCCGCTGGTTCATGCACTCTGTCTCTCAAGATAAATAAAACTTAAAAAAAAAAAAAAAAGAGTATCTTTATTCTCAAGAGATAGTTTGCAAGATGGTTAAGAGCACAGGCTTTTGAGACAGGTGGCCTAGTTTTAAATCCCAGCTCTGCCACTTTTGCCAACTTCTATTTGGGCATGTTATTTGACCTCTATCTGCCTCAACTTTACTGCAAAATGGAGATAATTCAAGCACCTAATTCATATGCTTACTTTGAGGCTGATGTAATGCACAAAAAACACTTAGACTATGCCCAGCAGATATGTGCTCACTAAGTATTACCTATTTTCAGTAGTATGTTAGTGCCAACTCATAACAGCTTGAGTGAGAGCTGACTGTTGAATTTTCAGGATTTTGTTAGCCAATTTTTAAATATAGACTTCATTAAAAATTAAATTACATAAAGCTACACTTAAACTACATTTGAATAAACTACATTAACAAAAATAAATTAAAAAATAATAAATATTCAAAACTCATCACTAATTGACTACATGTTACTATTATCTATGATCTTGCACTCATTTGCATCTATTGCATCCACCATACGTAGCGTGTTACCGCGCAGCTCTTTTCAATCTGTGGTGTCACTGGGGGCAGTCAGTGGTGTCAACTAGGTAGCTTGAAATCGACCACGGTCAAAGTATTTATACTATAGAAAAGAGCAAATGCTATAAATCAAGTCTTTTTTTTTAACTGGTTGTCAAATATTTATCAGTACACCACTGCCTGTTATTCGAGCGATTATTATAGTAAGTCATCTTTAATTTCTTTTTCACAGGAAAAAAAAGGGTGACAAATCAAAATGTTAGTTATCAGTAGTCTATTTCTTATCCCTGTTGGTACTATGTATGCAAACTTGATTGCCAAGCTCAGGTTCCTTTTCAAAACTGTGTCCCTAAAGGACCACATACCTTTGTCTCTAACTGCACCAGACAGGGGCCTCGCTTTTTCTGTCTACCAAAGCAAGAGAGATTCAGTATTCTTTAAAAATAACAAGTCTAATCTGCCATGATTCACTATGAAGGCCACCTTAAGGAGATAAAAGTTAAGTGCCAAACTGTCATCAGATATAGTCCACACATCTCTTAAAATTGTTTTGACCTTCTGACATTACTTAGCAACTCAAGTCAATATCAACAAGCCCACAGTCAGTCTAACTGAAACACAAATATTAACTTTCAAACTAACAGTCAAGTACTCAACTGCCCATTGCATGTCATATGTTAGGCCCTAATGCGATAAATACACACATAATGTGTTCAAAGAGACCAACTAAATGTTTCGAGTTATGTTAAAAGTGTGGCAATGTTTACAGAATGGAGCTTGCCAAGGAAACAGGTTGGCTGGGCCCTTGAGACTTACCCTACTTGGTCAGGACCAGAGAGAAGGGGAAGTACAGCACATGCATCTATCTGGGTGCTTAAGTAGCACAATGACTCTCTCAGGGCAGCTTGATTAAGTAGAGAAAGCATTAATCTAGAAATCAGAATATCTGGGCTCCAGTTCCAACTCTGGTGCTAACTAGTTCTATGAGCTTAATATTTCTGAGCTTAATTCTCAGACATAAAATGCAAGAGCTAAATTACACAATCTTGGCTCTATGATTCTGATCTACTGTTCTGAATAAATGTGCTGTCACTATTAAAGAATCTTTCCTCTCTGCCTGGCCTACTATGGTAACATAGTTTTATTAAGCTGACTCAAATTTAAATACCACATAAACAGAAACATTTACATTTAATGTGAAAATATAGAAATGTTATGTATCCCATCTTAATTTTCCAGCTACCAACTTTTACATTTTTAGGGTTATACCAACACAAAGGCAAATGCATGAACAAAGACCATACTTTTTTCCTTTCTGTACCCTTCACAAAGCTGAGTTCCAGAACTTCCATCAAACAGAAAGAACTTAATAAACATGGATAAATTTTATATAAAAGACCTTGAAGATTTAAGTCTACATTTCTATAGTCTATCTAATTATAATTTTTAAAAATCAATACAAAATTTAAATGCACATGAGCCTTAAAGAGAAAGGGAGGACCTTCGACTTCTGAGCATCATAAAGTAACAGGGGCTGGATTTACTTTTCCACTTTACAAAACTATTTTTGCCTTTAAAAAGAGAGATAAGGGGCACCTGGGTGGCTCGGTCAGTTAAGCGCCCAACTTCAGCTCAGGTCATGATCTCATGGTCCATGAGTTTGAGCCCCGCGTCAGGCTCTGTGCTGACAGCTCGGAGCCTGGAGCCTGCTTCAGATTGTGTGTGTCCCTCTCTCTCTGCCCCTCCCCTGCTCATGCTCTGTCTCTCTCTCAAAAATAAACAAACATTAAAAAAAAAAATTAAAAAGAGAGATAAAATTTATGAAACCACAACTTTTGAACATTAGGCAGTGGGCAGAACAGATGACAATGATCTTTGAGAAAGGGGAAACAAAACAAGGTGAGCCCTGCTATCACCCCAGCTTACTGCCTGGATGAGTTCCCAGGCTACAGTGTGTGTGTGTGTGTGTGTGTGTGTGTGTGTATGGGGGGGGGGGGGGACAGCTAGAGATGGGAAGAGAAGAGAGCCAGTAGTCTCCCTCAGTTGAGGAGACAAGGGTTAATCTGAAGAGGTTAAGACAACCAGAATTTGAAAGGCAGAGAACCAGAAAAACCTGCACAAGAGCAAACTCTAGAGATATGCAAGCAATTGTATCTTTATCTGACTGTTGTGTACACTATACATAAGGAAACTAACAGAGATCAGGTAAAGAACCATCAGAAAGCAACAGGCAGAACACAAAATGGTATTGCCTCTGTAGTGGGGAAAATCAACCCTACACTAAAGCCTGCTCTGGTCCTGTCTAACAAAACCTTAAAAACAACCCTTGACAAGATTGCTTCATTCTAAATATTTAACTATATCCCAAAACAAAACTGAGAAACACTTAAAATAACACATTAAAAAATTTCAGCACGGGGGCGCCTGGGTGGCTCGGTCGGTTGAGCGTCCGACTTCGCTCAGGTCACGATCTCGCGGTCCATGAGTTCGAGCCCCGCATCGGGCTCTGTGCCGACAGCTCAGAGCCTGGAGCCTGCTTCAGATTCTGTGTCTCCCTCTCTCTCTGGCCCTCCCCCCATTCATGCTCTGTCTCTCCCTGTCTCAAAAATAAATAAATGTTAAAAAAAAAATTAAAAAAAAAAATTTCAGCACGTGGAGCGCCTCGGTGATTCAGTCGATTAAGCACCTGACTCCTGATTTTGGCTCAAGTCATTATCTCACAGTTTGTAAGATCAAGCCCTGTGTCAGGCTCTGCACTGACAGAAGGAAGCCTGCCTGGGATTCTTTCTCTCCCTCTCTCTCTGCCCCTCCCCCACTTGCACTCTCTCTCATTCTCTCAAAATAAACAAACACTTTGTAAAAAGAAAAAAAATAAATTGGCATCTATATAAAAAATTACCAGGCATGTAAGAAAGCTGGGAAGTAAAACCTATAATGAGGAAAAGTAATCAAAGAAACAGATCCAGAACAAATAATAGAAGTAGTAGACAAAGATATTAAAATAGCTATTAATACACTTCATATGTTAAAAAAGATAGAGGAAAGCATATTAAGAGAAGACACAGAAGAAATTTAAAAAGACCCAAACTGAACTTAATAGAGATAAAAAATACACTTGGTTGGATTAACAGTAAATTAGACACTGTAAAAGAAAAGAGTAATAAACCTGAAGCTAGTAACTCTAGTTAGTTAGGTTAAGAAACTGAATATGGAAAATTTTAAGGTCAAAACCCTCAGTGGAAATTCATTCATTCAACAATTTAAAAAACAAAATAATTAGTGAGTATCTAAAATACGCCAAATATCATGATAAGCACTGGAAAGATTTAAAAGACTTAAATTAAAAAAAATATTTTCCACAGTTTCCCAACTTAGTTTTGCAAACCTCAAGAGTTTTCAATATTCCCTTATTTGATGATCTTATAAACAAATATGCATTTTGTTTTTTCCTTAATCTCCCCATTGTATTTCCATATCATTGTTTACTATCAGGTACTAGAGTAAGTATATTATAACGATGGGGTTAGGTTATATTCCAATCCAAAGAAAAAGAAACTGTGCTATAATGGGGCTCTACCATAACTTCTTTATTCCTACTCGTTAGAGAAATAAAACAAGCTAAGGAATATAGGGCATACTAGCTTCACCAGGTAAAGAGCATACAAAGTTCCTCATAAGATACTTTTTCCTACTGAATATATTGCACCTTAATTGTTCCAGAATTCATCTTACTGGTTTTCCCTTATAGACTGAGATTTCCTAAGGAAAGCAACATCACCCTTTTCATCTTTGTGTATATCATGGGCACCCAATATTATTAAATAAATGAATGAAAAATTAAATGAGATTAAAAACAAACAGGAACTCTGGCTAAGGGCCCCACTTCTTAGAGACCATTATTACATTTCTCTGCCCTACTCAAGTCAGGGCCTTCTCGCCCCAGTGGATTCTGCCTAAGAAGACAGCCTGCAAGTGTACAATCAAATCAAATGACGAAAATGATAGCTGAGGTCATAATGAACCACCTCAGCCATAAACAACCACACAAACCATAAGTCTGTAAATTGTTTATGAAAGTGCCAGATGGTCTATTAAGGCAATGTCACTTAATACCCACAATGTTGCTTATAAATTATACCTATCAAGATCCCATGGATGAATCTTTTCTCAAAAACCAGCACTGTTTCATCATATACAAGCAAATATTTAATAATTTTCTTCTTTTAAACTTTCCACTTTATTTGTGGTGGTATTTATATTTATTACAGAAGTAACAGATACTTTTTTCAATTGTTAACTACAGAGATTGAAAAATAAAATCTCACCCCTTGGAGTTGACTATTTTTAACAGTTTGGTTCCTATCTTTTATAGTTCTATGTTTTAATACAGATTTTTTCTTTTTTTATAAAAATGCCATACGTATCAGTCTTCTTTTAATTTTCTTTAAAAATATATCAGAGAAATGTTACAGGGAAATACTTAGAGACCTCACTCATATTCTTTATTAGTTTAACATAGAAATATCAAATTTTATTCAACTCTCCCCTACTGAGAGTCATTCAGGTTGTTTTCAGTATTTCGCTATCATAAATAATGTCATATTCAATATCTTGAGTTTTACCTGCCACAAAGATCCTAAAATTGTGGTGGGTCAAAGAGTAAATGTGTTTTCAGCAGCAACCTCCCCTCCCCAAAGATGGCAGCAAATCACGTTATAAGCATGCATGAGAGTAGTGTTTCCCTACATTCTTGCTAGTACTGGACGTTACACTATGCTAAATGCTTTTGGAAGATGATGACAGGAGTCCAAGTCATTACTAACTTTAAAAATATATAATATTTCTTGTTTTCTAAAATCCTTAAACTTCTCCACAGACTTGCCCACTGTCAAAAATTTGCCAGTTATCTTCAGTTAACCAATGAGCAGGGCTATAGAAATTTACTTATAAGTTCCAAACAACCAACTTATAACACATTTTCTCTTAAAAATGCTGTTTAAATAAAGATGAGATATATTTTTAATTTAAAAAACGGTAAACAAAATTCTTGATGTATAATATATACTGACACTTTGTAGTTAATCTAGAATAATTAAAATATATAACATTGGATCTATTTTCTAAAAGTTTCATAAATACATACAATAGGGGTGTTCCTATTGGAAATACACTTTCCAAATCACATCCTTCCCAACCATATACTTACCTGCTGTTATCATAGAAGGAACTGAGGAGACTGGGACCCTCAGAAGAAATGCATACGAGCAGGGAAGGAGTTGGGGGTAAAAGATGAGGAATGGAGTCAGGCCACCCTTCATCTAAAAACCCCTATCTCCCAACTTCCTAGAAATACCAAGAGCTAACCTCCCTCTCCTTTTTTCTCTACTCTTTCCCTCTCCACAGCCCTGCCTCACACACACACCACAGGCCTATTTGAGTTGTGAGCAAACTTTCCATCCCTTCCACTGCCACTCCTACCTACCTTCTAAATGTATTAGAATTCAGGCCACATACCATCATACTCTCCTCTTCAGTCCTGATCCACAGCAGAAGGGAAGGGTATGATTCCACCCAATCCTCAGAATGCAGGCCACAGGGAAGGGGTAAAGTATGGGTGTGCTCAGTGGCCCACATACCACCTTCCTGGAGCCTGCATCTGATAGTTAACTAGGAAACAGCCAAATCTACATGCTGATCAAAAAGCTGCAGCCAAATTGTCACAGGACCTTTCAACATGGAGGAATATTTTAATTGCATATTATAATTCCAATTTATATTAAGCCCAATCTATTTCTTAGAGCCCCAGAACACTGATGAGCCTGCTGCATTACTGACCTAACACGGGACCCTAAAATATACAAACATCAGGGACACCTGGTTGGCTCAGTTCATGGAGCAGGTGACTCTTGATCTCGGGGTTGTGAGTTCGAGCCCCACACTGGGTGTAGAGAGTACTTAAATAAAAACTTAAAAAAAAACACATCAAATCCATCACTGAAAACTCAGCATTCTTCTTGCTGCATGTCTAGAATAACACGGTAATTACCACTTCTGCTATTGCCTGACTTTCTCCACTCATTTCCTTACTAATTCCCTAGCCAGCCATGGCTTTTTCATTAAGTGACTTAGATATACCCAATGAAAGCATCCCTTCTATCTACCAGCAAGTAAAGAAGGAGACCAAGCAATGTGGAGAACCAGAAATCAGGAGACCCCAAATTAGATCTCGCTTTACCCTTTGCTGGTCCCACTTCCCTGGACTTCAGTTTTCTCGAGTGTAAAATGAAAGGACAGAAAGTGAGCACACTCAATGTTTCTATCTTTTCCATACATCAACCATAAGCTATGTACTTCTCAAAGGCAGGCAGGTAGGAAAGTACAGTCAGGGTTAGATACAGAAGTCTCCAATAGCTCTGTTCCTTTGGGAGGTAGGGGAGAACAATGGAAGGGAAAAACAAATCTAAAAAGCATGGGCATGAGCAATCCCCCAGAATGAAGGCGCTTCAAAACTAAACATGACAATCCGTAATCCTGAGGCTGTAGCTCTATCTCAGACTCAAAAAAAGGCCAGCCAGGAACTATTTGCTCACATTCATTACTAAAGAATACTAAGTACCATGAAAGAAATCTTCCGTTCAACCAGAGATGGAGAAGGAAGCTCGAAGGAAACAACACTTTAGGCCTTTCCTCAAAATCACGTATGGTTATCATTTAAGTAAACCCAAAAGAAACACAGACCTAGACATGTAAGAACGGTGCATAGTGACAGAACGGATGACAATCTTAAAACTTCCAAAAAGAGCTCATTTGCACACATCTGAAGTCACCAAGTTTACATATCATTAATTCATGTGATGAGAATGAAAAAACTTTTAAAAATATGAATTTCTTCCAAAGTTCTACACCAATCAGTGTTACAGATAAACCTAATCCTCCAAAGCACTGGTTAATTCAGTACCATTAATAAACAATACAGTCTTGAAGACTAAGCACAAGGAAATGAAATACACATGCAATCAATGATTTTCAAACTATATCAAAAACCCTGAAGGCATTTAAAAAAGGTTTTCAGGGGTGCCTGGCCGGCTCAGTCAGTAGAGTATGCAACTCTTAATCTTGGGGTTGTGAGTTCAAGCCCCACATTGGGCTTGGTGCCTACTTTAAAAAAAAAAGTTTCAAAAAGAATCAGTAATAGTTTCTGAAAAAAACAAAAATCATGAATATGGTAAACATTTCAAAAATTAAAAATGAGACAGATGCCATAAACAATAAATGGAAAATATGTCAGAAAGTGATGTCAAGGATAAATGGACAGATCATACCAGTATAAAGTGAAACATTCACAACTCAACAAAAACATAAAAGATCACTAACTTTCTTGTATCTATCACTTAAGGATCTAACATACTTGTTGGCACACAAAAACACAGAATAAGTATTTTCTAAATGAATAAATGATGTATCAATTCATTAAAGTATTATAGGATGATAAGAAACCTTGGCAATCATTTATTTTAATTTATAAACTCATCCAAATCTAGTTAGTTATCATAAGATTCAGGAATGGAAACCTGATTATTAGTCATTGCTTTCTTTATTGTTGAATTTCTAAAACTCAGAGTAATTAGAATTTTTAAATTAGATATAAAACTCAAGAATCCACTCAATCATGAATTAGGCACTTCCTTAGAAGTAGTTCATTGTTAAGTGGCTTATATAATCTATGATTTCTTTATTATCTTGAAAACTTTTATTTCTGAAGTTTGTAATTAGGTCAAAAGATATCACCGCAATAATATTAACCAAAATCCACCAGGATACAAAACTTTCATGACACTGTTTATCCCACTACATAATGGAATACACAAATCAGTCATTAAAAATGTTTTGAAATAATATTTAATGGCATTAGAAAATGCCATGATATATTAAGTGAATAATAAGCAGGATACAGAGCTTTACACACAGTGGCCCAAAATCTTAAATGTTCTATATTAAGGAGAAAAGAGAAATGAAAAAAAATAAATAAATAAAGAAATATGTCAGAACATTACATATTTGGATAACAGAACTACATATTATTTTTATTCATATTTTGTATATTTCCTTATTTTCCAAAAATGTTAGCAAGTTTCTATCAGATTTTTCTTCTCACATTCCCCCAAGTACTTACACATTTCTTCCTTTTCCATTGAGTAATACAGAAATTACACCCTTTAGTGAATAGGACAGTTTTTCCACCTAAATGTTAAACCCTGTAATTTTAAGAGTTGCTTCTATTAACGATGGAAATAAAGGATAACAGAATTTTTCCCTCAAGTAACTAAATCCTCAACAGTCAGGAATAGAATTTATCACTAAAATTGATGGATTATGGATAGACCAAAACCATGTTAAAAATAAAAGCTTACGGATTATGGAGAGCCCAAATCTACATTACATAAAAAGTAAACCAGGGTGCCTGGGTGGCTCAGTCTGTTAAACATACAACTCCAGCTCAAGTCATCATCCCATGGTTCAAACCCCACATCAGGCTCCATGATAACAGTGCAGAGTCCACTTGGGATTCTCTGTCTGTCTGTCTGTCTGTCTCTCTCTCTCTCTGTCTATCCCCCACTCACACTTTCTTTCTCTTTCAAAATAAATAAATAAACTTTAAAAAAAAAAAGTAAACCATACTTCTCTCCTTCCTAAACATGGACATGTACCAATCCCAGCACATATTCAATGGCTATTCACTCAAACAAAGAATATTCACCTCTTATCAGATACATTACTCATAGTCTATATTATTAATAATAACTTTGTATATAAAGATGGGCCATAATTGTCTATAGTAGAGTGCTCTTCCTGACCAGCTATCAGAGAATCAAGATTCTAGTCTCCAGTCAGCCACTGAATCAATGCAATCATAGGAACCTGTTTTCCTTGGTTATAAAATAAGGGCACTGGCTTTTATGTTACTTGTCTGAGAGAATTGTTATATGAATCATATTATATCAAACACATAAAGATATGACAAACACATAAGGTACTATAGTTATTATGATCATCAGCCTAATTCAGAGTTTCCTAAACCATGTTAAGAGTATCTCATTCAACCTTTACATTTGCTGAGCCACACCTTAGAATTATTTCTCACTACTAAGTCCTTAGATTTGATAATATGTGTGATATTAGTAGAGTCCTTAAAAATAGAAGATAAAATTTTTGACTTAACACTGATACCTAAAAATGAAATGTGTGGTTTAAAGTATTGATTAAACAGGGGCACCTGAGTGGCTCAGTCGGATGAGCGTCTGACTTCAGCTCAGGTCATGATCTCACGGTTCAGGGGTTCAAGCCCTGCATCAGGCTCTGTGCTGACTGCTTGCTCAGAGCCTTGAGGCTACTTCAGATTCTGTGTCTCCTTCTCTCTCTGCCCTCCCCTGCTCATGCTCTGTCTCACTCTGTCTCTCAAAAATAAATAAATGTAAAAAAAATTTTTCAGTATTGATTGAATCATTCTGATAATATTTTCCTACAATTGCAGAGTGAATGAAACACCAGGTCATACTGCCCAGATGAAATGGTAAGGTGGAGAAAGCCCTCTGCTGATGCCATACACCCCTCACAAACAACACCAAGTCTCCTCCCCTTACTGATATTCTGCTTTCCTCAAATAGCCAACTCGGCTAGTAAAACCCTGGAATGTTCACATTACTCCTCTTTTGTGGCACTCACTTATAATGCGTAGAGCTGGTCCACCTTCCTCACCAAAACTGTGTCTTTGGGAGGCTACAGTCCTGTAGTCCTATGTTCCTCTTCCTTCTGCAGACCCTAGTTCCTCTGCACATTTTTAAAGCATATGATCAACAAATATTTAGAATTAAACCACATATTCCAGCCGTGCCTGGGTGGCTCAGTCGATTAAGCATCCAACTCTTGATTTCGGCTCAGGTCTTGATCTCACGGTTTGTGAGTTCGAGCCCCACATTGGTCTCTGCGCTGACTCCATGGAGTCTGCTTGGGATTCTCTCCCTCTTCCTCTCTCTCCGTGCCTCCCCTGCTCTGTCTCTCTGTCTCTCTGTCTCTCTCAAAATAAATAAATAAATAAACAAATAAATAAACAAACAAAGAAACAAACTTTGGTCAGGGGGGTGGGGAAGATCATAAAATGAACCACCAAATATTTCTTTTATCATTCACCTCTTTCCCCTAGCAAAAGTAGTCGATGGTGTTCCAGCATTCATCAATGTTCACAGTCTGTGGCTCTTCTAAAATACGCTGAAAGAAAAATCAGGTAATCTTGTTCTACCTCTTAACTCACATGATTTTAAAACTCAAACATGATCACTTAGTTAAAGGCACTGTCTTCAGTTTAAGGGACAAGAGTAAAACTTTGTGTTCTTAGATATTACATACATATAGCTTTACACCCAGGCTATAATCAAATCACCACAACAAAAACTTGCTAAACAACTAAAGCTAACAATTATCTATGTAACCCTACTTCTGATCACATTTTAAATAAGTAATCCAATATCCTAAGAGTTGAACTTTCATATGTTTTGCAGGACATGGACTACTAACTGCAGTTTATCCTTAAAATAGAACAGTTCAACTAATTTTAGACTCAAGTGCTATAAAGCATCATAGCTGCCAACCAACTGGATACCTGAATCATAGCAGCAGCATATGCAGATAACTGAGCAAACTGTCAGATAGCTGAACTCTGAGACACCACATGCAATCCTCTGAAGTAGCTACAATATTTAATGCATGTACCCAAAAAAATTTGTAGTTAAAAACAACATGACCGTATGAAAGGAAATAATCAGGGCCTTATTTATTTAAATAATATCTATAATATGCAATGGTTTATAAGTGTCAAAAGGAGGCAACTGTATAAAAAGTCATTAGCCATTTGCAAAACACATATCTACTAAAAGACCATTATCTAAAACATACAAAGAATTCTTAAAACTCAACAATAAGACAAACAATCCAATTAAAAAGTGGGCAAAAGGCCCAAATAGACACCATACCAAAAGAGTAAAGATGGCAAATAACCATATGAAAAGATGTTCCACATCATATGTCATTAGGGAACTGCAAATTAAAACAATTCAAAACCATTTCACACCTTTTAGAATGATTAAAATCCAAAACACTGACAACACCAAATTCTGGTGAGGATGCAGCACAACAGGAACTCCCATTCATTGCTGGTGGAAATGCAAAAGGATACAGCCACTTTGGAAGACCGTTTAGCAGTTTATTATAAGATAACAAAGCCTTACCATACGATCCAATAGCTGTACTCCTAGGAATTTACCCAAATGAGTTGGAAACTTCTGTCCATATAAAACCCGGCTCACAAATGTTTATAGCAGTTTTATTCATAACTGACAAAAGCTGAAAGCAAGAAAGATGTCCTCAATAGATGAGTGGATAAACTGCGGTACATCCAAATAATGGAATATTAGTCAGCAATAAAAAGAAATGAGCTATTAAGCTATGAAGGGACATGGAGGAACCTTAATTGCCTATTACCAAGTGAAAGAATCCACTGTGAAAAGGCTACAAACTACATGATTCCAACTAGATAACTTTTAGAAAAGGCAAACTATGAAGACTAAAAAGATCGGTAGCTGCCAGAGATTCAGGGATGAAGGAGGATGAATAGGTAGAATGCAGAGTATTTAGGGGCAGTGAAACAATTCTGTATGATACTGTAATGGTAGACACGTGATACATGCATTAGTGAACCCTAATCTAAACTATGGATCTTAATAATAATACATCAATATTGGTTTATCAATTATAACAAAAGTACCACACCAATGCAAGATATCAAAAGGGGAAACAGTAAGGGGCGAGGAAGGAGTATATGGGAACTCTCTGTACTTTCTGCCCAATTTTTCTATGAATTAAAAGTACTTTCAAAGTAGTCTATTCACTCAATAAAATAAAATAAAATAAAATAAAATAAAATAAAATAAAATAAAATAAAAGCTACTGGCCTAGGAGGAGCCAGAGGACTTGAGTCATCTATGTAATCTCTGCTGCTCAGAATACTTCATATGTACTACTTCATCCCACCTTCACTGAGCCAGTGAGGTAGACTTGATGCATCAGACCTCACCAGGTTAATAAAGGCAGGACAAAATAAGCCACCAAGTAGTAGTATCCATGCCAAGAATCAAGAATGCATACAGTCACACTGGCATGGCCAGCATGGAGAACTGTAACACTGCAAATAAGGGCATGTTTTAATTCACTGAGACAATAGTATCTTTGTAAAATGTCTTTAATACCAGGATTCACTGGGAAATATTTTCACCCACTAGAGAAAAATCAAGACTTTGTCAATTCGCTTTGACGATTCTTTCCAGGAAACATTTCAGGCATGTATCAAAGCGGCCACATTCATTGGTGACATTTACAAAACTTAATTCTTTTCAAAATCTCAACCTAAATACACACTGAAAATGCTCATCTTAAAATTTTATTTTCCTTTCATGGATATCTAATAATTAGAATTTATAATCCAGCTAAGATATATAACAGTTCAATCTCCAAAGTCTATTTAACACTTGAATTGAAATAAATCTCTATCAATTTTTAAGCTATTAATTTTTTTTCAACGTTTATTTATTTATTTTTTTTTGGGGGGGGGACAGAGAGAGACAGAGCATGAACGGGGGAAGGGCAGAGAGAGAGGGAGACACAGAATCGGAAACAGGCTCCAGGCTCTGAGCCATCAGCCCAGAGCCTGACGCGGGGCTCGAACTCACGGACCGTGAGATCGTGACCTGGCTGAAGTCGGACGCTTAACCGACTGCGCCACCCAGGCGCCCCTGAAGCTATTAATTTTAATGTCATGCATCCATTTAACACATCCCAAGCAGTTGTAGTATTAATCAAAATCACAATCCTAATAAAAATTTTTTCATAAAAACAACTTCTGCAACATTTACCAATGGAATGAAACTCAAAATATATAGTATGTCAAATATACACTTTACGTTCAAATGCCATGGCCACCATTTACACCAATATGATCTTAGGAAAATTAACTTCTCTAAGCTTCAATTTCCATATGGGCAAAATGGCAGTAGTTGTAACAAAGATGAAAGAGTTATGAGAATTAGAAATTATACATATATAATTCATTCGCAATACCCAGCACTGTCTGGCATATAAGTAGGTAAGCATATAAATGGTAGCTATTATTTTTACTATTTTCAGTTAGAAATTAAAAGCTTCACCCATAAATTAAAGGATGGCTTAGAACTTACAAGATCATGTAACTACTGCACTTCTTATATACCAAACAAAACTAACTACAAATCTGAAGTTTACATAGGAGGGAAAAAAAGACTTTTTGAAATAAAACCAAACACTACGAATTACTGAAATATATTGAAAGATTTGTTTTTAATAACTTACAGTTATTTCTACAAAGGATCTTAAACCAGTAATTTTATTTGCTTAAAGAAAACAAATTCACTGCTCTAAGATACTACAAATCCTGCTCAGAGTATTCCAACAAGATTGATAAGCCATTACTTCAGGAGCCCTACATTAAATGGAACATTCCAGTTTTCTAGGTCACACTACTTGCTGTATTTCCAAAGTCAAGCAAAACAGCATTCATACCATTTCATTACCAAAGAAGGTCTAATAATCATTTATATTAAAAATTTGTTTTGGGTCACCTGGGTGACTCAGTCGATTAAGCATCCAACTTCAGCTCAGGTCAGGATCTCACAGTTTCATGAGTTAGAGCCCCTGCATCGGGCTCTCTGCTCTCTCAGCGCAGAACTCGCTTTCAGACCCTCTGTCTCCCTCTCTGACCCTCCCTTGCAGTCTCACTCTCTCTCAAAAACAAACGAACATTTTTTTTTAATTGTTTCAGGGCACCCAGGTGGCTCAGTTGGTTAAGCAACCAACTCTTGATTTCAGCTCAGGTCATGATCCCAGGGTCATGGGATCGAGCCCTGCATGGTGCTTTATACTGTCCACACATGGACCCTGCTTGGGATATTCTCTCTCTCTCTCTCTCTCTCTCTCTCTCTCTCTCTCTCTCTCTTTCTCCCTCTGCCCCTCCGCTGCTCACTCACACTCTTCTCTCCTCTCTCAAGATAAATAAACTTTAAAAAAAAAAACTGTTTCAAAAAGATACTTTCTAATTAACACACTACACATTTTTTTTTACACAAATTAAAAAGAAAACGCTCCAGGCTTCTTCAAATGTAACTTCAACAATGAAAGTTGCTGCACCCCTTCCCAGTCCCATACACAGAACCAACCAGTCAGCCATCCTGTCAAATTCTATAATTTCTCTTGAATCAGCCTTCCATTCCAACCACCATAATTATACAGCGGCCTGTCTCCCTACTGTCACCAAAGTTATCTCTCTAAAAGCTATTCTCACTGGTAACATTCTACTGAAGATCATTAGGGTTCCCTTCCCTACCTACAGAATAAAGCCCAAACATGATCCTCAGTGAGGCATTCAACACCCTTTCGATCTGCCCCAACGTAACCCTCCACATTCACCCACTTCCATTTTCCTACAACCTCTACACACTTGCATCTCAAAAACTTATTGTGCACTTTAGCCAAATGCTCAAAATGGATTCTATGGTTATAGTAATGAAATGGAATGGTCACACTAGTCTTTCCTCTTGGAGCTTTCCTCCCTGGTACCCTTCACCTCACAGAGTAAAATCCCTTTCGACCATAAGTACAACATCCAACGCGAGCAGAATTATTTGCTTCCTCTTCTGAAAGAGATAATAGTAGGTTGAAAAATAACAGCAAATAAAATTACATTAAAGAAATAAACTAACAAACGGGGCACCTGGATGGCTCAGTCAGTTAAGCATCCGACTTCAGTTCAGATCGTGAGTTCGAGCCCCATGTCAGGCTCTGTGCTGACAGCTCAGAGCCTGGAGCCTGCTTCAGATTCTGTATCTCTGCCCCTCCCCCCACTCACACTCTGTCTCTCAAAAGTGAACGTTTAAAATAAAATTTTCAATAAAAAAAGAAATAAACCAAAAAATAAATAAATCCTTATTCGATCTGTTATAGAAATAATGATGTATTTCAGCAGATAGCTGCCTGAAATTCCTTTTTGGAAGTAAGTAGCATGTGATTTCCTAGTTTACTAAGAGCTGAGAAATGGACACAAAAGCCTTTCTTTTCAAAAGAAAAGTCCCATGTAACAGAAGTACCCAAGTTTCTTTTTAATTAATAAGAAATAATAAATATTCTAAACTACAAATCCTCTCACTCAATTCGTTCATCAGACAAATGGTCAGATAATCTTACACATTTTTATACTCAGTTGTAGAGCTAAAACAGAAAGGAACACCCAACAGCCTCGATACTCTCCATCTTTCTGTCACCTCTATAGCTTCGGATGTTTTCACAATCTTCAATTTCATGAAGACACTTTGGTCAAACAGTCCAGCTCTCCAGAGCCAGGCTCCTGGGCACACATGACCCAAACGCAGAAACACTGAAGTTTCTTTGCCTGGCTACAGATTAACTGTAAGACAATAAATTGTTCCCACTGCCTCTCCTTACATGTCATTTATTACCTAAAACATCACCACTGAGCCAGATAATAAGCATCTCCACATCGCTCAAATAAAAAAACTTTCAAAAGCATAAAGCTTTTTTAAAAGTCCCTGGGTAAATAAATGTTGAGAAATCTACAAAAGTCTAAGTCAAAACAAAAGAAACCAAAGGAGCATCAGTCTGATATTTTGGGTTCAATGTTAAATTCACTAACAATATCTAATAACTGCAAACATTCCTAGACTGATAGTGTTCCTTATGGTAGGAGGCAATGAATAAATTATTTGGCCAATTTGAAATTACTTTCAAATCCATGTTGTAACATTATAAAACATTCAACTGTGTCATTTTGAAAATCCTCAAAGATTTCAGCAGAGCTCTCAGATACTCTCTTAAATTTTAGCAAAGTCAAATATATTGTGTTATGGTCGTTAACATGTGCCTAAACTTTAAGTTTTGAATTTCAGGGCAGATACTTTTCCGTCTGTGTGCCAGACACTGCTGGTTGCAAACTCTATATCCATTTTTTTCTTATCCTTTAAACCAACACAAGTTCAACTGTGTTCAAGCGGGTACTTTCCTAGTCTGCTATGCAGATAGCAGTGACCATTTTAATAGTTCCCGTGAAGGAGATACTAGTGAAAGTTGCTAAGTGGGCTTCTAAAAAAAACTCTTTAAAAGGAGGCCAACTCAACTAGTTTGCACCTTTTGTCCTTTGTCCTTGCACTTCTTTCTCCATGTGGAAGTAAGACACAAGGGATAGAAAAGGAGCAGCCATCTTGTGATGACAGAATGACCACATGATACACAAGTGGCTAAGCAGCAATATAGAAGTCCAGGTCCTGTTGGCAAATCGAGGTATCCTTCAACCCTGGTCTGCCTACCTGCCTACCATGACCTCTCAGTACCTGATACAAAGAAACACTATCATCTGTTTTCTGTTACAAACAATCAAATACAATCCTAACACTTACTACCAGATTAGGCCTATTTCATTCATTAAAGGAAAAGAAAAAACCAAGACTAATACTGTTATAACTAGCTACAATATAATACTATCACGATGCAGCACAGTTGAAGTGCACTATTATACAACTATTACATTAACCTGTGAGCAGAGCATAAGCAGGTGAAATGTGAAATCAAGTTTTTGCAGCATCCTGGAATCCAAGTGAAAACCACTGAGCAAGATCATCAAAGACTACACAGTATGAAGGGAAGAAAGTTCCTGGAAACCTTTACACTCCAACTTTCAAATCAGATGGCACCAGAGTAGTTTACACAGCAAAAGGACAGGATTTTTGCCAACCACACATCTATGCAGGCCATAAAACTGAACTTGAAATGAAAACTACAGGTGCAGTGATTCTCAGTCACCAAGCACATAAGCAGAATTACATAGCCCTGAGAGAAGGGACTGAAGCAATTACTCAAAGTTTTCATGAAAAACAAAATTTTTTTTCCTTTTTTTCCTAAGTAATCAAAGACGATTTTTACAAGTAACAAATCTGGCATGCAGCTTTCAAAGAGAATGATAGTGAAACATTTTTTTACAGTTGTGTGGGGATAATTAATTTCCAGATCAATGGGAAGACATTCATTTGGTTGCACCAAAATAAACTACCTTCTTTTTAAGTCTAAACTGTATAAAATAAGATTTGCTGGGTTCATATTAATGATGTCATTTTTCACATTTAACATCCTTTTCAAAAAGTAACAACATTGAGAAAATTAAAGCTTCCAATGACAGAGCTAACTAGCAGAATTTCACGGATTAAAGTGACAGCTAATTAGTATGAATAACATAAAAACATATAATTAAGTATAACAGTATACAGGTTAGTTTCCTTACACTGACCAGAAAAAAAAAAAAAACAAGAGGGATTATTCTGTCCTTTTATGCTAAGCTACTAAACATGTTTTGTATTACATGGTAAATACAGTAGATAAGCTAATAAATATTAAAGAAAGCCACTGACATGGGCAATTTCTAGCATAAACAATAAGTAAATATGCTTTATTTGTAAATAAATGCCTTTACTCCCCCTGACTGTGCTGTTAGCTGAAGTAATGTGATGTTTTTTTAATTGGATACCCTGAATATTCTGACTGTATGTTTTATAAGAGGACTACAATATGAATCAGAGCACTGCACTCCTCTCTGCAGCAAATAGATCTGTGTTATTCTAATTCAGCAAACAGTTGCCTATTTTTACTCAGAAGTAACGGACCAAAGCAAGACACGAGAATAGGCCACACCGTAAGTAATTAGGGCTCACTCACTTGCCACTACTGGGTTTTCTACAAAGGACTAGGTTGGAAGTCCTTGCAAGGCCATCTGAGGACTAAGCCTGACAAAACTCTCAGCTCCTAAACCCAGTACTCATAATTGCTGACAGTATAGATTATTACAACTCTATGTTTCTGACAACAGACAAATTTTGAATTTGTTCCAGCTGACTCCACCACTTACACTATTCAACAGCTGGGGCATATGATAACTTGGCAACCTGATAATACACTAGCTGAATGCAAACTCATTCTGTAACCAAGGAACTTTGTCAGAAATGAAAGTCAAAATAACCTCTCTTAAGTTCAAATGGGAATGCGAGATGTTTGAACAATGCATGATTTCAGAAAATGAGCAACTGTACTTTGAAAGTTTAGTGAACTGACACTCCCTATTCAAAGCCTACAATTCTTTCCTGATTAGATCAGCCCCCACAGCAAGTCATTGGGATCATAAGCACTATAGTGAAGTCATCATATTGGATACTGATGGGAAATCATAACTGGCTTCAAAACACATTGGGAAACAATGAGTTTTCCAGGTCTCCAGTCTTTCACATGATACACTAACCAATACTCTTACTTTCCTTTACAAAACTAAATGAAACATAGAACATCTATAAGGCCAAGTACAAATTGATGACCTAAGCATTTTAAAACCACAAAGAAAATGAAGGAAACAATCCTCACTTTTTTCTGTGAAATTTTGGATGTGTTTGAAAAAGTGTATGCCTAAGTGCAATACTGATCATTAGGTCATAATTAAAATGAAGTGTCATGAAAACTGCAATGGCCTTCAGATCTTTAGTTTTCTTTTATTTCCAAAGGCAAATAGAAACAAGCTTTTCAATAATGTCTGCTTCTGCAAGATAAGTCTAATCAGCACTTCAGTTACTGTTTTCAAAGTCACCTGAAAACAGCCACGTATCACTGAGGCAAAACTCGATGAGACAAAAATTCATATGGCTATAATTTTTTTCGAAAGTATAAAATGTTTATGCTTTAGAACTTTTCAACTTTTTTCTTTGGGATTTTAAAGAGCACAGGTGTGTGTCTTCAATAAGGTTTACTAGTCTATATTGCAATGTTTCTCATTTTTAACGTTCTGGAGACAACTGATTAAGAAAGACATAAACATGAGAATATTACACATGTACACAGACATAAATGCTACCAATGTGCTTTCGCCTAAAATACCACTGCATTTGCTCAGTGGCAGTATTATACACAATAGAGTCTTGGCACAAAGGAATTCTGATTGTGCTGTTTACAAAATTCTACGTGGATTAAAAGAATGTCAATAATAAAACACCTTCTAGAAAGAGATAAAACATATTACTGGATGGGTTTTGAGATTTTTGGAGATTTGGAATTTAATTATTCAATTCAGTATTTTATATTTCTACTAATAGAAAACTATTAATGCGGGCCATTTTTAACCATATAATGCCCATTCAAATTACAGAAATTGAGCCCAAAGCCAATATTCGAAAGATCTAAAGCCATTTGAATCCAAGATATGAATCAGACCACTATTCACTATTAATATATTAAGACTCTGTGAGCTAGCCTTGGGTGTGCAGTGTTTCGGTCTCCTTACTGTGTCTCTGTACGCACTGAAAAATGATTTCCAGAGACAAAAAGACCCTTTAAGAGGAGATGGTGCACTTTAAGATCGAAGTAAACAATACTAAAATATGAAAAATTTATCAGGTTGGCACAGAATTTCCCCAACATAAAGTATAGGCAAAAAAAAAATCTCAAAATATATTGCTTTATATTTAAATTTACAAGAGTCGCTGACTTAAGTCTTTCATCCATCACAATCAAATAATTTTTATGACACATAAGAACAGGTATATAGTCACAAACCATAAACTTTTTTCAAATAAAATCGTTCTAAGAAAAATGATTTGGTGATGTACTCAGTGGTGAAACAGCCCATGTATTTAAGAACCCCAGAACCTTTTGTATAGGGTTAACCAATACCCCATGCAAAGCAAGAGCAGCAATGCCTTAGTAATTCTATGGAGAATTAACCGGTACCCACCCTCCCAGGAAGAATTATGATTATGCATAGTACTTAACAGCTTTTACAAGGGAAAGAAAAATGCAATGTGCTCAGAACCCAAACCCCTTCCCCCCACGCCACAGCCTATCAAAGGGCGTCTCCAGACCATCGCCCACCCTTCTGTGAGTCAGGGTTACTGAATCCCTTCCAAAAAGACCTGGTCCATTCCCAAGACTGGTCCAGACACCTGTTTACCTATGCCCAAGCCGTAGTGGCTCTGGTTAAGCAAAGATAACGGTTACCCGGCTGGTGCGTGCCAAGCCCCGCAGCCCAAGCACCGGGTACCACATACCTTTGTACCTCTCCAGGACATCCTCATAGGCCTGGAGGTACTCCTGCTCCTCCACGTACAGGTAAGCAGCTGGCGAGAGGTACCCCGCCATGCCGAAGTTTATCTAAGCGATGACTGGCCAATTCCCCTTTCCCCCTCCTAACCCCGGGAGTCAGCAAGACGCTGCCTAGGGAACTGGAACAGCGGAAGGAGCGGCACGCTGGTGAAGAGCACTGAAGCCGGAGACGCAGAGGCCGGGGCGCGAGGGGGTGGTGGGCGCCGGAGCCGGCAGAGGAAACGCCCAGGCCCCCTGGCGGGCTGCGGGTGCCAAGCTGCCGCTCCGGGGAGCCAGAGTCCCTCTCAGGTTTCAGCAGCAGCAAATCTCGGCAAGCCCGGGGGCGGCGACAAGCAGCGCCACACCACGCGGAGGAGCCTGGAGCACGGTGGGGACAGGCGAAGGGCGGCAGGCGCCGGGACCCTCTTCGGCCAACGCGGTCGCCACCCTGGCCCTGCGATGGGTGCCTGCTCCGGGCCGGGCCGAGGCCGCGGCGGCGGTGCGAGAGGACTGGCGCGCTGCCTCCGCCCGGGATGCTGCGCGGCGCATCTGCGGCATTTCCTGGCCGCCGCGCCGCAGACACTCGCCCGCGCCCCCGGAGAAAGGGAGGGGGAGGGCGGAGGGCGGAAGGGAGGGGGCAAGCGCGGCGGTCAGCGCCCGGGCTGGCTAGGCTCCGACCCCGGCGCGGCTCGGCCCCTCCCTCCCAGGCAGCGCCGGGCGCCCCGTGGCCCCCTCCCCGGCCCGCCCACCTAGGTCGGTCTTGCTGCCAAGCACGCCCACCCCCGGACACTGGCCGGCCAGCCCGGATCCCCAAGGGTGAGGTTTCTATTTGGGACCCACAACAGGTGCCTGGGAAACAAAGCCGCAGATCGCGGTCACTGACGAGCGCAGGATACCCCCCCACCCACCCCCTCAGCCCCTCGCTGAGCAGTCTGCAGTTCTCCCCGGGGAAGGGGTGACGCGGAGGAGAGTGGAAAATACACTTCAACCCAGCTTATGGCATAGAGGGACTCAGGTCACTCAGTGGTAGCAGCACGGGACGGGGCCGGGGGGGGGGGAGGGGGGGTCCCTGCTCTGGGCACATCTCGGGGGCGGGGCGGCGCGGCCTCTGCAGGTGGCCCTGCGCGTCAGGGCCTGACAGCCTGGAAGCTACTGCGCTTGCGCAGCCGGCGGACCAGCCCTCGGTCCCTCCCTTCCGCCCCCCAGAGCCTGTCGGCGCATCTGCCGCTGGGCTCCTAGGAAGCGGCCACAGCCAGGTCAGTTCACAACGCCCCCAGGCTACTGTGTCCCCTCCCTTCTTCTCTCTACCCATTATTCATTCCACACAGTACTGGTAGCCACTGAATTTGAGTAAAATGGATACAATTCTCTTAACTTTGGCATGTCATATACTAAAGTGGTGAGTTTTAAGGGTCCATTGGTGGAACCAGTGGGTACTCAGATCATGTAAATGGATGTGTTTAAGAGTACTGATTGAAGTCAGGCTGCCTTGGATGGCATCCTGCCTCCTTTCTGTGTGACGCGGCCAAGTTCCTTATCCTCTCAGAACTTCTCCATCAGTAAAATGGGGGGATAATAGTGCCTACCTTATAAAGTTGTGGCTTTATACGTGTTAGCTACTATTAATAGATAAATCAACTCATTGTTGACCATCTGACTTATGACAGCTTCACCTTTTGCCCACATCTTCCTTCCCTATTTCTTCCCTTCATATGTACTGACCTTTTGTCCTTGATATTTTTTTCCTTTCCCTTTCAGTGTTGCGAATCTGGAACATTTTCCATTAACTCTTAGATGGGAATGAGTACTCATTGAAAAACTATATGCTCTCGAAAAAGACTTATTTGAGTTATAACTGGAAATCTTTACTTCTCCTGAGCAACTGGCCTACTTTTGTTATTCCAAACAAAGCAAAACCCTATCTCGCCTTTCTACCCTGACCACTGGCTTATAATCTGAGTTTGAGCCCATGTCCCACCAAGCACTTAGGATCACTAGTTTTCTTGCAACTTGATATGCGTTTATGTACACATTAGTGCATGAAGTAATACACATGCGTTATTTGTGACACCTTCTTAAAATGAAAGAGTTAGCAATTAGATCCCTGAGACTCATTCCATTTATAGACCATACAGGTACACAGATCTCTCAAAACTGTTTTGTGTCCTTCACAATGAGTAGGGTCATTGAGGGTACAGTCTGAGTCTTCATCACAGACTGAAACCCAGTACCACTCCGTTTTGTGGATATAATCAGTGCTCTCTTAATTGATTTTAACTCTCTGTTTAAGGAACCAGTCAAAATGAACAGCAGCAGCATTTGGGCTTTTCTGTAAAAACAGCCTTTGCCCCATGCATGCTTGGAATGGTAATATCGGGTCAACCTGCTAATAATAATAGTCTATTCCATATGGAAGCAGCAGTTAAGCACAGCAGTTAAGAGGCTGGCCTCTGGAGTCAAGAATGTTTGAATTCAGATCATAGATCCACCTCTTCTCTTCCTAGGAAGAGTCTCTCCCTCTCTCAGCAGGTTTCTGCACTGGAAAATGGAGAAAATAATTATACCTACTTCATAAGGTTGTTGGGAGACGAAATGAGATAATGTAGTAACTGCTTCTAAGAGCATCTGGCCATCAACAAACTCATTTATACAGCATTTGCCATGTGCCAAGGAATTCACAAAAGGTTTTACATTCACTACTTTATTTACTCACCACAGCTATAACCCCCTTTGATAAAGAAAATGGAGCTGAGAAAAATTCAGGAAATTGCTGAAGAAAATACAACTGACTAATGATAGAGGGAGAATTAAAATCCAAGTTTACCTGAGTCCAAAGTCTGACTCTGCTTAGATCCTTCAATTCCCACTTCAAAGAATTTACATGGGACAAAAATCCCTATTTTAAAACAGCACTGTCACCAACAAACCATGTACCTTTATGGGCACTTCAATACTAAAACACCCAACTTACAGGGAACCCTATAACTAAGAACAGCAGATCTATATTGTTCTTATGTAAAAGCCATTTATACAATGGATATTACAAAGCCCCATTCCTCACACTTCGTCATCTTATTCTCACATTGACCCTGTGAGAGAAAGGAAAGGTATACAGTCTCAGATTTTAAAATGAGAGAACTACAACAAGTGCAAAAGCACTTTTAAAATCATAAAGTGTCAGACATGCGACACCAGCACCAATAAGATTCTCCAAAATGTGAACCTGATTATGTCACTGCACTGCTGAAAAATCTTCCAAGAATTCCCCCACCCCTTACAACACAAATAGTCCAATCTCCTCAACATTGCACACAAGCTCCTCTGTAATTTCTGCTATTCCCTACCAAACTCCATGCTTTACTACGCATATTACTTGAAGTTTCCATTTATCATATTTTCCCACTTTTTTTAAGCACTTAACTCTGATTTCTAGATTGCCTTAAAGTTTCCATTTAAACACATCTCCCTACCTTTGTTCTTGTGGTACCATCCCTCTGAAGTGGTGTTCCCATTCCCTCTATTTCCATCAAACTCTTCAAATCTCACCTCAAGTGGCACTTCCCCCCAGAAGCCTCTCAGGAACCTTCCCTCTCTGTCCAAGCTAGTTAGACTCTCCTCTAGATTCTTTTCATACTAGGTACTTATAGTCATTACAGCTAATCTCTCACACCGTGTTGTAAGTATCTGACAACACATCCAGTTATCATACTGAACAAAAACTTCCTTAAAGGCAACAGTATGTGCTTTTCTTCATTTTATTCCAGGACTCGATAAATTTTTATTAAATATGAATTAATTAAGGTATCCCACAGACCATATGGTCTTTTTGACTCTAGGCATTTTCATGTTCAATTCTATCTTTGTGACCTTAAAAACAAATAAAAATATTGGACTTTCAACTCCTTTATTACTAGGTAATGAACACTATTGACAGCCTCATACCATTTCTGAACCTCATCCCATGTCTTACTAGGGATGAATTTCAAAGACGGGGTGAGTTTTGGGCAGACTGAAAATGTCTAATAAAGAGTCAAAATCTTTTAATAGTATGTTTTCAAACTCCACAGCATCAAATTCCCTCCACTTACCTTCACATGGGGTGATCAGCAGTGATCTTATCTTCACATGGGGGTGATCAGCAGTGTATTTAACACATAATATATCTGAATTTCATATTTTAGCCACATTATTATTAAATAGATATTCGAAGACTGGCCTCCAAGTCTCTGCTCCCAAGGTATGATTATTGTGATTTGTGTAGAAAACAGCAACTTACCAATATTTATTTTAAATACAGTAGCATATTTCCATAGTAGGGCTGCTTATTCTATTCATAATTTTGTTTTCTTTTTGATTAATATCTTAAAAGTATGTAACTTGAGGGGTACCTGGGGTAGCTCAGTCTGTTGAGTGTCTGACTTCAGCTCAGGTCATGATCTCATGGTCTATGGGTTCGAGCCCTGCATCAGGCTCTGTGCTAACAGCTCAGAGCCTGGAGCCTGCTTCGGATTCTATCTCCTCTCTCTGCCCCTCCCCTGCTCACACTCTGTCTCTCTCAAAAATAAATAAACATTAAAAGAAATTTTTATAAGTATGTAACTTGGAAGTCTCAAGTGCATTAATAACCACTAACTTCACAGCGATCCCCACAAATAACTCGACAAACATTTTACGAGTAAGACATGGCTCCTGCCCTCAAAGAGTCTCCAGTCTACCAACATCAGCAGCTACTTGCCCACTGCATCCCACCAGAACTGCCAATTCTTCCATTTCTTCCCCATCTGCAGGGTACAATGACAGTCTCCCCAACTTCTCCTGACTTCCTGCCTAGTTGTCTTCCTCAGCTTATATAATGTCATTCCCCCTGACAAACACCTGATCCGTCCTGCTCCCATAACCCCTTCCTAATGAAATGAAAGCAAAATATCCACTTCTGCCACCACTATCAAAACCCTCGAGCCAAAAGCACCTCTTCCTTCCACAAAAATGCACAGAACACAGGTATCCTGTTCTGATGGGCCAGGCTTTCCACAAAGACCCAACAACTTCTCTCAGTACCCTCTTTTCACCTATCTTCCCTTTCTGCACAGCCAAAGATAGGGTGGAGTCACCGTCTCCTCCTCTCCATGCCCCGGACCTGCATGTAGTTGGGGGAAAAGAGGGGAGGTACAAGGAGTCAGGCCTCAGTGACTAAACATTTTTTAGTATTTGAGGAAGGCGGTGAGAGCTAGGTCTGTCCCAGCTCCCCCAAGCCACCCCTGTTCACTCTCACTTGGCTCCAGAACAGTCTCCCTCCTAGATCCTCCCTCCTCCTACCCTTTCCCGGCTCCACCCCTCCTCTCAAAGGCCTGGAAGAGACCAGCCAGCATCTCACAACAGACAGAAGAAGCTCAAGGCTGTTGCCCCAGAAACCCAGACTACAGAATGGCTGGCTGGGCGCTGTTTGTTTTTCCCGTAATCAGAAAATCCCACTGGGGGGACCATAGGGGGAGTCTCAGCTGCTGTGGTGGCTGGGATCTGGACTATTCCCCACCAGCCCCCTCAGAGGAAGATAGAGTACCAACTTTGCATTATAGTGGGAGGCAAAAGAAACTGGGTGGGCACCCCCACCCCAGGAGTGGAGAGGAAAGAAGGCCAGATCCACTGACTGCAGAAACTAGCTCTGGAAAAAGCCTGACTTTTGGCCTTTGCAAGAGCCCCAAAAGACTTATACCATTTCTGAGAGAGAGAGAGAGGGAATTATTGAGGGAATTGAGGAACAATCACCCCAGGAAGCAAGTCTCATGCACAGAACACAGAAGAGAGAACCACACTAGCACTGCAAGGTTGGAGGACTGGTTTCCTCAGTGTTCTCAGCTTTCAGCTGGGTAAAACAAGCCATCCCTTCTGGTTCGACTTTTACAGCCAATGCAAGGGAACACCGGTAACAGAACAGAAATGTTGGCACCTCCCATAAATTAATTAATCAGGAATGCATGATGGCTAAGCCCTGAAAAGCACCAGGGACAGAAAGCTGCTATGGACACATGATGCTGACAGAGATGCTACATTTAAAAAAAAAAAAAAAAAAAAATGGCATCCAAGTTGCTGAAGTACCCTCTACAATCCTGGGTACCAAAAGCCAGGAATCTACCCCAGTTAAATCTGCGTAGCTCAGTGTCCCTGGGCAAAAATGGAAAAGAAGGCAGCTTTCTCACAGCTTCTAGCAAATGCACTAGGAATCACACAAGTTAATACTTTCAGAATGTCACAGTAGCTACAGCGTGTAAATAGGAAAGTTTAATGCAGATGTCTGTAAATATCCCCTTGCATTTCAAAGGTATCAATTCATCCAACCCGAAGACAAGGCCAAACAGCTTAGTCACCAGCAGGCTGGGCAAACTGCTTTCTCGATATAAATCGGGCATAAAGTAAACATGGTCATCCTCCTCCCCCACCTAGAGCACCAATCTACGCCCGCCCGGTGCATCAGCAGCTCCCAGCTACGGCCCCGGCCCCAGGGGGTAGAGGGTGAATTTCGCAACTCTCTCTAGGCTCCATCCTCTCCCCGGATGCGCTTACCTGCTATCCTAAGCACTGCCCTCTCAGCGGGGTCCAGCACCGAGCCCCCGTGAATCTTTCTTTTTGATCTCTCATGTTTAGGCAAATTCCAGGGTAAGGTGTCTCCCGGCGCTGGAGATGCCGAGCCAGATTTCTGGCTGAAATCATCTTCATCAGAAAAATCCGCAGAGGAAGACATAGAGCAGCGATAGGACGCGTTCCCGGAACTCTACAGAGGATGACACAGAAAAAAGCATTAATAGCAAAACACTCACATATGCTCATCGCTTTCAACAGTCCCCTCCCTGCCCCCAAACTGAGTCTGGCATTCTGCACCATCCTCAATGCTGAGGGGAAACACAAACAAGAAATGAAACCCAGGGCTCACCATCTTTTCTTGGCCGTGTCTCGGACGGCAGAAACAAAACCCAGGCGGTCCCAATACATAGGAGATTTGCACAGAAGTGTGTGGCCTGCGGTCCGGCCACTGGCTCACAAATGACTGGCCCAACAATGAAGCCAGAATCAACAGCCTTCCTGTTACAAATCTATAGTATCTGGCTCCCCCAGCAGGACAGGAGAAACATTTTCCATTACTAGACTGCTGGTGAATTCATTAATGCAACTAACTCGAAGTTTCAAAAACAAAGCACAAATGCAGGATGTTGAGTCCCAATTCCTTTCCGTTTCAAGTCGCCTCACAACTGGAGTCTCCTTTCTGATGAGTTGTAAGCCCCTTGTCCTCTTTACTTAATTTTCTTCATGAGATTGAAGCAGGTTCCCGGAAAGGAGCAAGGAGGGAGGAAGGACAGATTCTGAGAAGAGCTTTTCTTAAGACTGGGGAGAACACAAAAGACTGTTTTCAGAAGCCCAAGACAGATCCAATAAACAAACATCTGAACTCAGTTGAGAGTTCTTCAGATAATTTAAACTTCTAGCAAAGTAACAGCTGCCAATAATGTAAATGAGGATGATGCAGCTCAGTGACAGGAAACAGCTCTTCTCAGCTCCTGGTAATTACACAGTGAAATGAGAAACAGGATGCTTCCACCAAAGCACTTTGCCTGAAGGTTAGTCCTCCCTTCGTCCAGCAGGAACAAATCTGCAGGATCATATCTTGCATCAAAAGGTTCTACCTTCCACACAGGGAAAAGGCACGAGATATTATTCCTGCCTTCTTTACTGAGGTAGGTTTGTGATTATTTAGAGAGCTGCTGGCTTGCTGTGGAAATAAGGATGTTATCTGTGCTGCGAACAGTGATATAAATAAAGTACCGAGGGGGAATCTGTACTTTCCCATTTAGAATTCCACTTGCTAAAAAAGTAAGGCTCGTTGTAAAGATGGCAAACTGGTGCAACTCAAATTCCCGAAATGGATCTTGCAGTCACAGACTCCTAAGAAGCAAGTTGCAGACCGGAATCAGTGAGGCATACTCCAATTTGAGCAAAAACACTGAGCTGCTCACAAAAGCAGTGGCGACTGCAGCAAAACAGGCTGTGTGAGCAACATCCCAAAGCACTCACTCACGGCCTGTGAAGCAAACTATAAGTGAATCAGGACTATTAATCTTGCCTCCGTCTATTCAGGCTTGTTGCTACACATGGTCAACACCACCACTTTAAAAGTACACATAATATTTCCCAGCAAGTAAAGTGTCTAAGATTTATCTTGCGCCCTATTCTTTCCCAAAGAAGTGGTCTCCGTTTTATTTTACCTGAAATGTCATCGCCTTGGCTAATTTATTTATTTAGATTTTTGTGTGTTTTCCTCATGGCAATAATGTATGAGGCAAACATGAGGTAAATAAATAAAATTGATTTTCTAAATTGTTGTTAGAGTCCACAGAGAGTTGTGAGTGGGTATTAAGTCAGTCACAGAATGCCATTATCAACCTAATTTATTTTCCATGCTTTTCTGAAAATTCATCTTGCACTCTCTGATGTCGTGTTATTGGCTACATCTGTGGAAAAGGGTGACATTCTTAAAGACTTTCAAAAGGGTATTGGGTTTCTTTGGTTGCCTTGTCTTCCTTAAAATGGCTTCCTACCTGTCCTTACTTAAGGTCATCCCTTATCTGCGAGATTATATTTCTTGCTGTTGCCCGCACAATTTCACTGACTATAGTAATTTGATTGTTTATCTTTACAGACAGACTTAGGGAGTAACTGTTAAAGAACTGCTCCTTTCCAAAAACCACTGGTTATTGATTTTTGTAGATAGAGTAATTTTTTTTAATGGCCAGAGTCTCAGCTGATTGAACAGCAAAATGTGATTTATGCCATGACATAAACACCATTAATCACACATAGCCAGATGGGAACAGTTACTACCCCTGGACCCAAGGGTGTTGACTGGGGCAGCTTCTAATCTGGTAGTGTCACTGGTAAACAGATAAGAGAGAAAAGGAAGAAAAGACCATCAGCAACACTTCTTTCAGCAATATATCATATGAAAATATAGACACAGACACACAGACCAAGGGAAATCATGCATATTTCTCTTTGGTCAAGTCTCCCAAGCTACATAACAAAAGCATTTTAAGAACGTATTAGGGTTTTTTACACAATAATTTCCATAAACACTTTTAAAAATGTAAGTAAACTATACAAAATTAGGCCCATTTGAACCTTGAAAATTGAGAATGGATTTAAATGAAGCTGCTTTGAAGGTAATCAATCCTATAAAACTGTTACATTTTTTATTGATTTGAAATGATTTGATTCATGTCAGTATCTTGGAGACTGGAGGGAAGAGTGTAAGAATATAGTTCCTGGGGTGCCTGGATGGCTCTGTCAGTTAAGCGTTCAGCTCTTGATTTTGGCTCTGGTCATGATCTCACAGTTCATGAGATTAAGCCCCGCATTGGGCTCTGCACTGATAGCATGGACCCTGCTTGGGATTCTCTTTCTCCCTCTTCCTCTGCCCCTCCCCAACTCATGCGCACACTCTCTCTCTCTCTCTGTCTCTCTCAAAATAAAATGATTAAACTAAAAAAAAAAAGGAATACAGTTTTCTTTTCGAAAAAGCTAACCTGTTTTCTGGCCCCAAATCCATAGCCTCACGTTTGATGTGGAGTTTGCAGGGATTAGACAAAGGAAGAGGGCTCTTGTGACCAGCAAAAGCCCCAAGATCTTATCTCTTATTGCCTAAGGTTTGATTCCTATTAAAATATAAACATCTATGTCCATGAATAAGAGATTTGATAATTACAGTATATCCATACAATGAACTAATGAACTACACTGCAGCAATTAAACAAAAATGTTACCCATCTACACTAGGATTCCTTTTAAAAAGTGTGTGTGTCTGTGTGTGTGTGTGTGTGTGTGTGTGTGTGTGTATGTGTGTGTGTAGATGGATAGATAAATAGATAGACAGGTGATTGATAAATTGGTAAACAGAAGATAGGTAGATAGATAACTATTTACCAGTGTATAAACAATGGTTTCTCAGAATGTTGACTAATATTATAAATAAATGGACTTAATTTTATTCCTTATAATTTTTAAATTCAAAACAAGTACACAAAAATATTACTAAAAAGAAAGCTACTATGCCAAGAGTCAGAGAAAACAGCAAAGGCCCTGAGAAGAAGTAACTAGTTAGCCAGTGTTTTTAACCATTTGGGGCTCACAGGCACCCCTGAAAAGCTGAAGAAATCTATGGGAACATCTCTCCAGAACAGAACACATGGACAAATATACACAAACTTTGCACATGATTTTATGGAGTTCACTGACACACTGACTCCAGGTTAAGGACCCCAATTTACACCATCGTCTGTCATCACCATTTGGCATTCATGTTGAGTACAAAAGAAATAGGAAAGCACTGTGGACTGTGCAGAAGAAGAAGAAAGGGTAATTAGGAGGGTAAAGACAAAGTTGGCCTGGGTCATAATATTTTTAACATTTGGCCTTTTTTTTTTTTTAATAAAGGACTGTGAACCACTTCAGGACTGATGTTGGGTCTCTAACCAAAAACACCAGGTTGTGAGAAATCTAAACACCCTGTATTATGTCTTATTACAACCTAGTTATTAAGGCAGTCTTAACAATTGAATTAGATCACCAAAACTCTAAAATGACTTTCCTAACAGCCAGTGCATTCACATGGTATAAAAACAACCCAAATGTCTTAAAGCCAAGATAATTAGAGAATGCAACATTTTTAGAAGGGGATCTAAACAATAACTTCTCTAATTGAAACCCCGGTGGGGGATCTGAGATAAGTACAATGGAACTGCCTAAATTGGAAGCCGCCCAGTCTTAGCACCCTGATCCGCAGGAAAATGCCAGGAAGTTGTCTCTGCACTAGGCATTCTCTAAATGCAATGGAGAAACAAGTGCAGAGATAAGGGTTTGTAAAAGAGCCAGACTTTTAGGATCCCAGAGACTGGACAGGTGACTTCCACAAACCTGCATACCTATATTTTATGCACACTTCTGCAAATATATTTCCAAAAGTTTACCAAAAGGTTAAAAACTAAAACACATAAACAATTAGATTGTGGGGCATTCTATAAAATAACTCTTCTGTACTCTTCATAATGGTCAATGTTGAGAAATATACACACCAAACAAACAGAGCATGTTATAAATTTAAAAATAAATACAGCAGGGGCGCCTGGGTGGCTCAGTGAGCTAAGTGTCTGACTTCGGCTCAGGTCATGATCTCACGGTTCATGGGTTTGAGCCCCGTGTTGGGCTCTGTGCTGACAGCCCAGAGCCTGGAGCCTGCTTCGGATTCTGTGTCTCCTCTCTCTGCCCCTCCCCTGCTCATGCTATGTCTCTCTTTCTCTCAAAAATAAAAATAAACATTAAAAATTTTAAAAATAAAATTAAAATTAAAATAAATGAAGCATACTAACAAATTTGTGAACCTTGATGCGATTCTATACTTTTGTTTTAAGCTAAAAAGAATATGTTAGGGACAACTGGGAACATTTGAACATGGATTATGGATTGTCTATTAGATAATATTGGGATATTATTGTTTATTTTCTAAGATGTGATAATGATATTGTGATTGTATAGGAAAGTGCCTTATCCTGGGACACTTTATCCTTATCTTCCAGGGTGAAGAAACTCTTGATGTCTGCACTTATTTTCAATTGTTAAGAAAAAAAAAAAAAAAAAACGAGAGAACTGGTAAATATAGCAATAGGTTATGGCCCAACAGGTTATCTGTCCCTCCCCTGCTCATGCACAGGCATTCTCTCTCTCTCTCTCTCTCTCTCTCTCTCTCTCTCTCTCTCTCTCTCAAAATAAATACACTAAAATAATGAACATAAAAAATAATAAGTATTCACAATACTACTCTTTCAACTTTTCTACACATTTGAATATTTTCAAAATGAAGAGTTGGGTGGGGGACAGGGGTGGACACATAAGTAAGACCTTTCTCGGTTTCTCTGAGTGTTGCTTAATCTAGGCCTGTTCTCACAACATTGAGATCCCTGGACTGCAAATACACAGTGATAGTGTCCATCTCAGTAATTTTTCATAGTATTTCTTGATATACACTTTGAGAAGCACCAAAGCAGTAGCCTAAATCAACAAGACACCAGAGAAAGGTGATGTGCTTGCCTTAGTCCTAAGTATAGTTTTAGATGAAAGGATATAAAAGAGACTTCACCAGTATTCGTTTAATATACAATCCAGTGAACACAAAGTTGGCTCAAAATCACATTTTTAAAAAAATTTTATATAAACAAAATAAAAGACATCAAAACTTGAAAAACGTGAAGATCTGGGGTACCTGGGTGGCTCAGTTGGTTAAGCGTCCGACTCGTGATATCAGCTCAGGTCTTGATCTCAGGATCATGAGTTCAAGCCCCATATTAAAAATAATAATGATAAAATTAAATTAAATTAATTAAATTAAATTAAAACCATGAAGATCTAATTTTGTTTAAAATCCCATTGATTAGGTAAATATATAGTAAGGCCCAAAACAACTTGTATGCTAGTTTTTTACTGGGAAACAAGTCAAAAAAGCAAGGGCCCATTATCTGATATTACAGATCCTAGAGAAAACAATCTCTACCACAAATAAACAGATGTTGATGAAAACAGTTAAGGAAAATGTAAGAGTGTATTTAAACCCTTGAAAACCAAATGAATTATGATAAACTGTGGAGACTATGTGCTTGTTTTAAATTTTTTTAAAACCTATTTGAACAATTCAGTGTATCTCATCAAATAAATAGTTTTTAATTAGCCTCCCAACTGGAAACCACTTTTAAACAGTAAGAGGGAGGGAGCTTCTGCTTTGACGAGACATCAGCTATCTCCCACTCTCTCCTTTTAGGGGACATTTGCAGGAGCCCTTAACTGAAAGGGGAAGAAGAGCCTAGGTGGAGTTAGGGGGAAAGAGAGGTCAGAAGGAAGGGAAGCTAGAAGGCTCTTGGATCTCACTCCATGGAGGAGGCTTTGGGCAAAGAGTTAAGGAAGTCAAAGGTTTCTTTTAGGTGGACAGGGCGAGTTCATCAGCCTCTGAAAGAAGAACACTGGAATTCAGGACACAAATTCTTCCTAGAAAGATTGTGCATTAAAAGTGTTCCATGGGGGGCACCTGGGTGGCTCGGTTGAGCGTCTGACTTCAGCTCAGGTCATGATTTCATGGTCCGTGAGTTCGAGCCCCACATTGGGCTCTGTGCTGTAGTTCAGAGCCTGGAGACTGCTCGGGATTCTGTGTCTCCCTCTCTCTCTGCCCCTCCCCAACTCATGCTCTGTCTCTCAAAAAAATGAATAAATGTTAAAAAAAATAAAAACAAAAAAAGAGTGTTCCTTGATATTATGTTTCTGGGGAAACTGAGCTCACACATCATTTTCCTCTAGCTGTGTAGGAAGCTCTACAAGATAAGCATCAAAGACTCATTTCTGGGAGGAGTATGGCTGAGATTCTAGGCAGTCTTGGCTTTGTACTAAAACATTCTCCAAGACTTCCTTCCTTTCAGTATAACCATCATGTTCTAACTACACACATCATTTATTGAATGACCATAGTCAGGAAAAATACTAAGCATTTTCTTTCATATCTTATTTAATACTCACTGCAACCCAAGAAAGAAACAGATGTTTGGAGATGCTAAGTAACTTGTCCACAGTCATTCCATCAGTACAAATTAGAGCCAGGATTTCCATCTGGGTCCTTTGACCCCAAAGCCTGTGGTCTCAACCATGTGTTGTTAAATGCCCTAAAATGTGTCTTAGGCACTGGGAGGAACATCTTAACATACAGCCCTCAGAGGTCTTACCATTTATTTGGGGAGCTCAAAATAAGTAGACTTGTTCTGTGCTCAGTACTAAGCCCAAAGGACAGAAATGATCAGAGACAGTTGTCAGTTCACAAAGAAAAACCATACAAAAATAAACAACCCTTAAAAGTGGAAAGGACTTGGAGCACCTGGGTGGCTCAGTCGGTTAAGTATCCGACTTTGACTCAGGTCATAATCTCACAGTTCATGGGTTCAAGCCCCACATCAGGCTCTGCACTGACACCTCAGAGCCTGAAGCCTGCTTCAGATTCTGTCTCCCTCTCTCTCTGACCCTCACCTGTTTGTATTTTCCCGTTCTCTCTCTCAAAAATAAATAAATAAAATTTTTTTAAAAATTCGAAAAAAAAATTGGGAAAGACTGCTTTGTATGATACTGAGCACCTTCCTACTGCAAGGGACCAAGTCTGTGCTGAGGGGAACACTGAGTTTACTCTGGTCTCTCCCAACTCTAAGATTCTTTGGTCCTAGGTGTTCTGACACTGCCCCAATCATCCCCCCAAAAGGATTACAAATAAAAGAAAAATTATATTAGGTATCAAAATATGAAAATTTTCTAAAATTATAAAAATCTTTTAAAAATAGCACAGACTTTTTTGCAAGTCCTGCTTAATTTGGTCATATTAAAATTATAGAAATAGAGACATCAAAACCAGTCTGCATTTGAGGACCTGTAGGTAGTCTTTCCAAACTGACAAAGGACATTTCCAATAATTTGCCTAAAGAAAAAGCAAATGCAACACTGAAAATAGCCCCACATAACAGAAACACATTAGGAAGACAAACTCAAATGCCAAAAACATCTCTTTAACTAGAGAATACATAATCTTATATTTTAAATGGCTACCTATTTATATCAATCAATTAAAAATATGTCTTAAGTAGGAGCACGTGGCTGGCTTGGTCAGTGGAGCATTCAACTCTTGATCTCAGGGTTGTGAGTTTGAGCCCCACGTTGGGTGTAAAGATTACTTAAAAATAAAAATCTTAAAAATAAATATGTCTGAAGTACACATCAGCTCCTGCCTTGGAGGAGCTTAAAATCTAACTGGCAGAGCAGAGGTGATAAAATAGCCAACTTATATTTAAATATTATCATCTTAATGTGTTAAGCTGAAAAATATCTCTTCCATAAGATAATGTAAATGTGTACATAAAGATATGATTAATAATATAAAGTCAATTGGGAGAGAGATGCTGAGTCAAGAAACAGTTTACTGCATCTATAGTCTCTTTAGAAGCCACGATGGAGATGCAAGCATTTTGTACCTGCCTCGTTCGTCCAACAGTATCCTATCCAAAACTGTCAACTGCTGATACAGCCATCCTACAGATGCATTGTGACTGGCCTACTCATTTTTTAAAACTAGTGACAGACATTTAAAAACTGGGAGTTTTATAAGAAAATTAAGATATGGAGCTTTGAGCCTAATAGTATTTCCCCTTTTCAGAAAGGACATGTGCTTTCTAGTCTGACACAGTCCGTACCTGGCCCACTTCATTTACTTATGATGCCTGGCATAGGATCCAGCATAAATTAAGGCATAAATGAAAGTATGGGTGATACTGGTGCATTCAGAAAGTAAACCACAGAGGTGAGGAAAGTAGGGGATAATAATGGTAATCAATAAAAAGAGGATGACCATTTAGGGGCGCCTGGATGGCTCTGTTGCTTAAGCCTCCAACTCCTGATTTCGGCTCAGGCCATGTTCTCATGGTTTGTGAGATTGAGCCCCACACTGGGTTCTGCACTATCAGCACAGATTCTCTTGGGATTGGTATTGGGATTCTTTGGATTCTCTCTCTCCTCCTCCTCCTCCTCCTCCTCCTCCTCCTCCCCTGCTAGTGCACACTCTTTCACTCTCTCAAAATAAATAAACATTTAAAATTTTTTAGAAAGGGGATGGCAGTTTAAAAAACAATAAGAAGAAAACCAGAAAAGAGGGGACAAAACAAAGGAAAGGGTTATCAAAATATCTCAGTTAAATTAGTGTCAAACAGAAACAGAGGACTCTATGTTCCTGCTGACATCCAAGTGCTGATCTCATTCTGCTCCATTCCCAAAAACTCTGGTTAACATTTCAAATGCCCAGGAAATGGAAGTGAACTGTATGCCTTGGTAAATGCTGACTCATGATCTCCATGAACTTGGCAGGACCACCCACCCATTGCTACTGCTGCTGACTCCCACTATTGTTCGCTCCTGCCCCTCCCCATGGTCAAATCTGCTACCAAATGTTTCTCCTACCTTTGTCTAGGTCATGGAAGAGGTTTTGATTCCAAATACTCTCAATAGCCAGTACAGAACTCTGGCTTCTGTTAAAAAGAAGATGTGGGCTATGATCACACATGTGGGGCCCTAAGATATAAGCACAGGACATTTGCAAAGACCAAACCCCAACTACTATCTATGCTGACTAGTCATAAAGTTCAAGATATGTGCATATCACACCAAAGACTGAATGCTGGGTAAAAGCTATATGACCTTGGGAAAACTGTTTGGCCTCTTTGGGCTTTGGTTCTCTCATCTGAGAAATGGGAAATGTAACAGTGCATAAGACATAAGGTTGTTGGAGCAGAATAAATAATACATGAAAAGTGCTTATAGCAATGCCCAACATGGAGAAAGCATTAAGTAAATTTTAGCATTAAGTGACGTTAGCTAATCACATTGGCATGATCCAGAGGTATATGACTAACTCCAGTTAAGCCAACATGATTTGTCATTTCAGGGAATTTGAAGCAACAAACAGAGACAGAGACTGGAAGTTATTGGAATTAGGTCACGTAAGTAACAGCTCTCAGCACACAAGGTCCATGTAGTTCCCGTATCTATCCTTCCTATCCATCCCAAGCTTGGTTGTTGAACCTTCAGTTCTTTGAGATGTCCTTGTATCTTTCCATTCCTCTTTTTTTCTTTTAAATTCATTGTCCCCATTGTTGGAAACAACAACAAAAACTTAGACAAACACATTAGTATTAAAAGAAAAAGCAATTATAGGTATTCAATTCTTCCCTGTAGAAACATAAGCAGGGTTGTCTTTATACCTTCATTTTCATTACCTGTCTTCATTAATGAGACTTCAGAAAATTGCTTTTGATAATAGCTTTTACAGAGTTATTCTCTCACTTCAAATAGTCACTGCTTAAATGAAGTGGAAAAATTACTTTTTAATTTAAAAAAAGGAGCCTTACTATTGCACTGAAACCAAGTACATGACATTTTAAGTGCTTGGCACTTCCACTGTCCCTTTCTGAGAAAAACAGGGCTTGATCCCAGTGTGTTAAGTGAAGATGATCCTGCTACCATAAGCCACATCTGATTGGAACCATGGATCACTGACTGAACATAGGAGGCCCAATGCCTCTGAGCTGACTTGGTGGAAAACTCTGCCCAGCTGGGATGTTTCACGCTGGATGATGGCAGTCCAGTCCAACTGCAGCCTCTCCTCTGGGGAATAAATGCCAAGTACATTCCATTTGCCCTTAAGTAGTATTTGGGCTTTCCCAAAGATGCACTGTACATCCCACTCTGAGAACACTTGAGATCCATCTGGAACAATTGTGTGGTTCAAAGCCCCTACATCTGCACCAAGGGCTACCTCAGACTTCATCTTCTTTTTGTAATAGATGTCTCTTTCAGAAGGTAATCTGGGCCTGTCCCTTCTTTGCTTTATCTCTAGGGGAAGCTATGTGTCAGGGCAGGCAGCAGAAACAGCCTGCAAGAACACTTGGCTGTTGAGACTAGGGCATAGAAAAGGGTAGAAAGTTCTGGAGAAAAGGACTTGCCCCAGCCTAAAAAAGAGGCCCACTTGGGCTACAAGGAACATCTGTGGATCCTGGAGCAGGGGACTTCTTGAATCTGAGAAAATAAACCATACAGACATGGCTGCCTGGTATGTCTAGGGGTACCAACTCTATGGTGCACCTTTCAAAAGATCCCTGTGTCCGGAGAGTAACCCAGAAACAGCCTAAAGGGCCCAAAGGGGCAGCCACATCACAGGGGGTATGTCAGCATAACCTAGAGTCACAAATATTCTTTCCTATTCATTGACACTTTGGCATCTTCTAAGAACCCAGAACATTAACACAACTCCAAGATGGATGAAGCAAGGACCATCCAACCCAGCATAATGGAAGAATGGAAGTCAAAACCTAAGTTGAGATGAAAAAAAGAGAGAGAGAGAGAGAAAGTGATATATCTTACACCAGAGTTTATAGATTCACACTCCCTGCATGAGCATGACTGTTTCATATTTACTTTAGAATTCCAGTTCTTGGGAGTGGGCCCCTCATGACTATCTGTTGAATGGATCCACTGGCTTGTAGCTCAGCTTCAGTAGCTGGTTCTCATGTGAGCACAGAATCAAAGAGGAAGCTCTCGGGGCGCCTGGGTGGCGCAGTCGGTTAAGCGTCCGACTTCAGCCAGGTCACGATCTCGCGGTCCGTGAGTTCGAGCCCCGCGTTGGGCTCTGGGCTGATGGCTCAGAGCCTGGAGCCTGTTTCCGATTCTGTGTCTCTCTCTCTCTCTGCCCCTCCCCCGTTCATGCTCTGTCTCTCTCTGTCCCAAAAATAAATGAAAAACGTTGAAAAAAAATTTAAAAAAAAAAAAAAAAAGAGGAAGCTCTGTCAACTAGGGCTACAAATGTCCTGAGTATCTATCTGTCTGCCTCTCTCTACCCCCCCCACGCATACACACACACACACACACACACACACACACACAGCCCACCAACAAAATCACCACAGCAGCTGCCTCCTCCTCCTTCTTCTTCCTCCAGCATCATTTTTCTTTTTAAGGCTACCTTGAAGTACTCTAGAACCATAGTAGAAGGGAATACACTTGCTTGCTCCACATCCAGAAAACACTATGATGAATTCTAGCAGAAACACATGCACACTATGGAATAAACAGAGAGCTGTTCCCTTGTGCCCTACTTCATTTCCTCCTGCACTGGTCCTGTGTATGTATCCACAGCACAGGAACCAGCTGGAAAGTTGCAGTGAAGAATCCAGGTATCTTCAAAAGTCTGTTCAGCAAAAATCATTGTTTATTGGCATGATGGTTAATTTTATATATCAACTTGGCCAGATCATGGGTGTGGGTCAGCCTCAGCAATGCAGTTGTAGGCCCTAAGAGCAAAGACTAAGGTTTCCTGTAAATGAAGGAATTTTCCTCAAGACTACAACACAGGAAACTTGCCTGAGTTTCCAGCCTGTAACATCAACTCTTATCTGAATTTCTATCTTGTCAAACTCTCCTAAGATTTTGGATTTGCCAGCCCCACAAACACATGAGCCAATTCCTTAGAATAAATCTGTATGTATATCTGTCCTATTGGCTCCATTTCTCTGGAGAACCCTAAGTAATACAACTGGCTTCAATATTACTTTCTCAGAGTTTTATAAATCACCTTTCCTGCATTTCGGGGAACTAGAAACACATGGTATAATTCACATTTTACACTTTAATGGAAAGAAAAACAATACAGAACTTTTATCAGGCCAGGTCAGAAGGCTACAATTGTTCTTCCAACTCTACTATTCACCACCCATACTACCATTAGAAAGTTATTTAACTTCTCCAACTTTCCCAGATTCTTAATGTGGATAATCATATCTTCCTCACTAATGTTAGGCAGTATAAAATGAGATAATGGGGGAGTCTGGATGGCTCACTTGGTTAAGTACCCAACTCTTGGTTTCAGCTCAGGTCATGATCTCATGGTTCCTGAGTTCTAGCCCCATTATCAGGCTCCTCATTTGACAGGACAGAGCCAGCTTGGGATTCTCTCTGTCCCTCTCTTTCTGCCCCTCACCCATGCACTGACACATGTGCTTTCTAGCTCTCTCTCAAAAATAAATAAACATTTCCTAAAAAATGAGATAATGTATGTAAAGCATCTAATATGATGCCTGCCTAGCACATAACACTCAATATATTTTACAGCATTTCACTCTAAGAGGAAAAGATAAAATGAAAACAAAGTAAAGAGTACTTAGAATAGCAATGATTATAGTTATATTACCAAAAAGTATACCATTTTGAGGACTTGAAAAAAATTTCCAGCATTATTGAGAAATAATTTACATTCATCACTGTATATGTTTAAGGCATACAGCATGATACTTTGATTATCAGATAGTGTGAAATGACTACCACAATAGATTCAACATCCATCTTCTCATACAGATATAATAGGACCATCTAGGTGGCTCAGTCAGTTAAGCATCCAACTTAGGACTTCAGCAGTTCGAGCCCCGTGTCCAGCTTTGTGCTTACAACTCAGAGCCTGGAGCCTGCTTCAGATTCTGTGTCTCCCTCTCTCTCTGCCCCTCCCACACTTGCACTGTGTATTTCTCTCTCTCAAAAATAAATAAACATTTTTTAAAAACTCAAACAGGGGCGCCTGGGTGGCGCAGTCGGTTAAGCGTCCGACTTCAGCCAGGTCACGATCTCGCGGTCCGTGAGTTCGAGCCCCGCGTCAGGCTCTGGGCTGATGGCTCAGAGCCTGGAGCCTGTTTCCGATTCTGTGTCTCCCTCTCTCTCTGCCCCTCCCCCGTTCATGCTCTGTCTCTCTCTGTCCCAAAAATAAATAAACGTTGAAAAAAAAAAATTAAAAAAAAAAAAAAACTCAAACAGATACAATAAAAAGAATAAAGGGGAGGAAATTGTCTCCTTCTGATAAGAACTCATAGAATTTACTTTCTTAAACTTTTCTATATATCATACGGCAGTGTTAGCTATAGTCATCATGTTGTATATCATATCCCTAGTATTTATTTATCTTATAATTGAAATTTGCAACTTTTGACCATCTTCCTCCAATTTCCCCTCCCTCCACCTACCACCTCTGGTAGCCATAAGCCTGATGTATTTTTCTGAGTTTGGGTTTTTTGTTTTCTTTTTAATTTTTTTTTAATTTTTTTTTTAACGTTTATTTATCTTTGAGACAGAGAGAGACAGAGCATGAACAGGGGAGGGGCAGAGGGAGAGGGAGACACAGAATCCGAAACAGGCTCCAGGCTCTGAGCTCTCAGCCCAGAGCCCGACGTGGGGCTCGAACTCACAGACCACGAGATCATGATCTGAGCCGAAGTGGGCCGCCCAACCGACCAAGCCACCCAGGCGCCCCTTATATTTTGTTTTTTAACTTTTTTTTTTCATTTTTGAGAGACATAGGGAGACAGAGCATGAGCAGGGGAGGGGCAGAAAGAGAGGGAGATACAGAATCTGAAGGAGGCTCTAGGCTCTGTGCTGACAGGCTGACATTAGTGAGCCTGATGTGAGGCTCAAACCCACGAACCGTGAGATCATGACCTGAGCCAATTCAGACGCTTAACCAACTAAGCCACCCAGGCGCCCCTGAGTTAGAGTTTTTTTGCGGTGTTTATGTGTGTGTTTAGATTCCACATATAACTGAGATCATACAGTATTTGTTTTTCTCTGACTTATTTCACTTAGCATAATGCCTTCAAGGCCCATCCATGTTGTCACAAATGGTAGGATTTCCTCATTTTTATGGATGAATAATATTCCATTATATATTCATACCATAATTTCTTTATCCATTCATCCATCAGTGGACATTTAGTTCATTTTGATGCCTTAGCTATTATAAATAGCACTGCTAGGAACACAGAGGTGCAGATACCTTTTTTTTTTTTTTTTTGAGTTAGTATTTTCATTACTTTGGATATATTCCCAGAAGTAGAATTGTTGGATCATATGGTAGTTGTATTTTTAATTTTTTGAGGATCCCCCATACTGTTTTCCATAGCAGCTGTACCAATTTACAATCCCACTAACAGTACCCAAGTGTTCCCTTCCTCCACATCCATACCAGCATTTATCATTTCTTATCTTTTTGATGATGGCCATTCTAACAGGCCTGAGGTGACATCTCATTGTGGTTTTAATTAGCATTTCTCTGCTGACTAGTGATGTTGAGCATCTTTTCATGTACCTGTTAGCTTTCTGTATATCTTTTTTGGAGAAATGTCAATTCAGATCCTTTGCCTGTTTCTTAATTGGGCTATATGGGGGAGGGGTTTGGTTTTAATTTTTGTGTTGTTAGGGTTTTTTTTTGGAGGGGCAAGTTTTAGGGGAGGTTTTTGTTATTGGAGGTTGTTTCATTTTGCAATTAAGTTGTAGTATTTACATGTTTTGGATATTTACTCCTTATGAGATATATGGTCTGCAAATAGTTTTTCCCAGTCCATAAGTTGTTTTTACTTTGTTGATGGCTTATTTTGCTGTGCAGAAGCTTACTAGTTTGATGTAGTCCCACTTGATTATTTTTATTTTGTTGTTTGTGCTTTAGGTGTCATATCCAAAAAATCATTACCAAGACCCATGTCAAGGAGTTTTTTTCCTGTGTTTACTTCCAGGAGTTTCATTGTTTCACATCTTACATTTAAATCTTTAATCCATTTTGAGTTAATTTTTGTGAATGGTGTAAGATATGGGTCCAGTTTCATTCTTTAAATGTAAATATCCAATTTACATATAAATATCCAGCACAACTTATTAAAGAGACTATCCTTTCTCCACTGAGTTTGTTTTTGTTGTTGTTGCTGTTGTTGTTGTTGTTGTTGTTGTTGTTGCTGCTGTATTTTAAGTAGGCTCCACACCCAGCATGGAGTCCAATGCAGTTCGGGCTCGAACTCACAACTCTGAGATCAAGACCTGAGCTGAGATCAAGAGTCAGACACTTAACTATCTAAGTAAGACACCCAGGTGCCCCATCTTCACTTAGTATTCTTGGCTCCCTTGTAAAATATTAGTTGACTGTATATGCTTAGGTTTATTTATAAGCTCTCTATTCTGTTCCACTTGTCTAATTGTCTGTTTTAGGCCACTACCATACTGTTTTGATTACTATAGCTTTATACTATAGCTTGAAATCAGGAGGTGTGATACATACTGCTTTGCTTTTCTTTCCCAGGTTTTCTTTAGATATTTAGGGTCTTTTGTGGCTCCATATAAATTTTAGAAGTGTTTTTTCTACTTCTATAAAAACAGTATTGATGTTTTAACAATATTAATTCTTCAAATCCATGAACACAGGATACCTTTCCATTTATTTGTCTACTCTGATTTCTTTCCTCAATGTCTTACGATTTTCAATGTAGAGATCTTTCACCTCCTTAAATTTATTCCTGTTTTATTATGTTTGATGCTATTGTAAATGGGATCAATTTCTTTTTCAGAAATTTTGTTGTTAATATATAGAAATGCTACTTATTTATGTATGTTAATTTTGTACCCTGAAATTTTACTGAAATCATTGATTAGATTTAACCATTTTTTGGTTGAGTCTTTAGGATTTTCTATACATAAAATTACGTTGTCTGCAAATAAAGACAATTTAATTCTTCCTTTCTGATTCTGATACCTTTTTTTTTTCCTTGAGTAACTGCTCTAGCAAAGACTTCCAGTACTATGTTGAATGCAAGTGGTGAGAGTAGTCACCCTGTATTATTCCTGACCTTAGAGGAAGAGTTTTCATCCTTTTACTACTGAGTATGTTACATATATGGCCTTTATTATGTTGAGATATGTTCTTTCTATGCCTAATTTGTTAAGACCTTTTTATCATGAACAGATACTGAATTTTGTCAAATGCTTTTTCTGCATCCATTGAGATGATCATATAATTCTTTTCTTTCATCCTATTACTGTGATTTATCACAATAATTAATTTGTGTATGTTGAAGCATCCTTGCATCCCAGGGATAAATCCCACTTGGTCATAGTGAATGATCCTTTTAATGTGCTATATTCAGTTTGCTATTATTTTATTAAGAATGTTTGCATCTAGATTCACCAGGAATACTGGCTCGTAGATCTCCTTTCTAGTAGTGTATTTTTCTGGTATTGATATCAGGATTATTCTGGCCTTGAAACATGAGTTTGGGATTGTTTTCAACCCCCCCCCCTTCCATTTTTTGGAAGAGTTTAAGATAGATTTGTGTTAATCCTCCTTGAAATGTCTGCTTATGGGCCCCTGGGTGGCTCAGTCAGTTGAGTGTCCAACTTCGGCTCAGGTCATGATCTACAGTTAGTGGGTTCCAGTCCAATGTGGGGCTCTGTGCTGACAGCTCTGAGCCTGGAGCCTGCTTCTGATTCTGTGTCTCCCTCTCTCTCTCTCTGCCCCTCCCCCACTCACACTCTGTCTCTTTCTCTCAAAAACAAATAAACATTAAAAACTTTTTTAAAAATAAAAAATAAATATCTGCTGAAATTTAGCAGTGAAGGCATCCGGTACTGAGCTTTTCTTCATTGGGAGATTTTTTATTACTGATTTAATCTCCTAACTAGTATTTGGTCTACTGATACTTCTCTTTCTTCCTGATTCAGTCTTGGTAAGGTGTATGTTTCTAAGCATTTTTCCACCTCTTATATGTTGTCCAGTTCCTTGCATATAGTTGTTCATACTAGCATCTTATGATCCTTTGGATTTCTGAGGTGTAGTTGTAATGTGTACTTTTTAATATATAATTTTGTTGATTTAGGCCTTCCCTCTTTTCCTTGGTAAGTCTAGCTAAAGGTTTGTCAGTTTTGTTTACCTTTTCAAAGAACCAACCCTGAGTTTGGTTAATTTTTTCTATTATTTTTCTCTCCCATATTTCATTTATTTTTGCTCCACTCTTTATTATTTTTTTTTCTTCTGCTAACTTTGGGATCATTTTTTTCTTCTTCAAGCTCCCTAAGGCATCAAGTTAGATTGTTTATTTAGGAGCTTTCTTGCTTCTTAATGCAGGCTTTTATTGCTATGGACTTCCCCCTTAGAACTGCTTTTGCTGCATCCTCTAAGGTTTGGTGTGTTGTGTTTTCATTTCTGTTGGTCTCAAGAAACTTTTTTTTTTTTTTTTTTTTTTTTTTTTTTTGGTAAACAGAAGTTTATTAACAATGTTTAGGTGAAGACACAAAACTGGGTACAAATGTGGTACAGCTGCCCCTGAAGAACCAGGGTACTAGCCATGGTACTCTCCCCAAAATCTGCTCCCCCTGCCTGCCCCACTTCCTCCAGGCATTGCCACCTGGAAGTTCTACCTGCGCACTGCTGGGCTGTAACCCAGGTCGCAGGGAAGTCTGGAAAAGGCTTTCAGCTTCAGGAAAGCACTACAGACACTAGAACAAAAGCCAGATGAGCCACATCAGGTTAAGAAGTTTTCCTCTTCCTAATTTATTGAGAGTTTGGGGCGGGGGGGTTCTTAATCATGAACAAATACTGATTTTTTTTTTAGAATGTTTTTTTCTGTTTTTCATTAAAAAGATCACAGGAGTTTTTCCTCCTCCCTTTTCTCTTAACACATCCAGACACATGATGAGGTATTCTGATCATAAACCACACTGTATCCCTGGTGTTTTTTAATGGCCTGGGATTGCTGTTTGCTGTTACTTATGCCTTCCACAGCTTTGCTATTTTTTTAGAGAAGATGCTAAGCTGCTGTGACAGAAATGCAGGGGCTTCAATAAGCCAGGCATCCACCTCTCCCCTGGATCACTGGGTCCTGGGGCCCATCCCCTAGCACGTGACTGAGTCCCTGTGACTCTGCCCTTGGGGCGGAGCTCACAGTCTTAGTCTCATCTCATTGGCTCAAACTTAGTGACCTTGCAGCACAGTGCGGGATGCAGGCTCAGGATGGTGAGACACGCCTCTCAGCAGGGAGTTTGCTACGAAAAGGAAAGCGGGGTTGCCTGTCGTCCTCAGTGGTGTGCCGATTTTGCCCAGTTTTGTCTCACTGATCCTCCCTATTGATCCATAGGATTCTGTTTCCCCATTTCTGCTCTTTGTTATTTCCTTCCTTCTGCTTCCTTCAGATTTGCCTTTTTTCCCTCCTAGGGCTGAGTACTGAAGTCATTTTATTTTACATCCCTTTTGTTTTTAAATACGTTTGGGGAAAGGAAGTTTCCTCTAGTCAGGGGGATATTTCAAAGATTTAACTGGTGCAAGGGGAATACCAGCCAGAATGGATCAGAGAGAGGGGGTTCTATGTTTACCCGCTGGTTTGAAACGCATCAGTCTCGCTGCGGCTGCATTGCCCCTGTGTGTCTGACATCTCTCCAGCTTGTCTTTCCTCTTGTCCTCCCGGAGGTGCTCTGGCTGCCTCCCACAGGTGGGCACTGGGCTGTTTAGGTCTAAATATTTCACAACCTGCATTGGATTTTCTCACGCATGAGTCATTAAGGGTGCATTCTCCAGTCTCCATCATCTAGGGGGCATTCAGCTGTCTTTTAAGTGCTGATTTCTAGTGCACTTGCCCTGTGTTCAGAGAATAAGGGCTGTACCACACCGATTCTGTGACATTGGCGGCCATTTCCCTTATCACTGAACACGTGGTCAGAGTCATGGGTGTTCCCGGATGGAAAGACTGAGTGGTGAGCACATGGGCTCAGTCTTCAAGAAACTTTTTAATTATCCTTTAATTTCTTCTTTGATCCCTTGATTGTTCAGAAGAGTGTTGCTTAACATGTGTTTGTGAGCTTTCCAATTTTCCTCTTGTTACCGACTTCCTGTTATTGAAATCTATATAGATTTCCTGCCATTTAGGTCATACAAGATACCACTACCATTGCCTTCTTGTTAATTATTTTCTGGTTGTCTTATTTCATAGATCCATTGTTCCTGGTTTCTTATCCTGCTGTCGTTTTGTATGTGTGATCATATCTTTTGGTATTGGTATACTTTGATTTCTTTACCGTATTCTTTTGTCTAATTATTATAAAATTTCCCCTCCTGGTTACCCTAAGGCTTACATAAAAACATCTTAAATTTGTAACACGCTATTTTAAACTGATACCAACTTACAATAGAATTCATATACTCAACACTTTTACTCCTTTTCTCCCTCACATTTTAAGTTATTGCTTTACAATTGACCTGCTTTTTATATCATGTAACTAAATAACAAATTATTGTATTTATAGATACTTTTGCTATTTTTATTTTTCTTCCTTTTAAGCTAAAATTGTGAGTTACGTACCATTACACTAACATGTTGCAGAATCTAACTATGACTATATATTTACCATTATAGTGAGATTAATATAACCTTTTTGTGTTTTTATGTTAATTAGCATTCTTTTACTTCCCTTCAAAGAGCTCCCTTTACCATTTCTTGTAAGGCAGTTCTAGCAGCCATGAACATCCTCACCTTTTGTTTGTTTGGGAAAGTCTTTATCCTTCCTCATTTCTGAAGGACACCTTCAGAACAAAATTCTTGGTTGATAGTTATTTTCTTTCAATATTTTGCATATGTGATCCCATTCTCTCCTGGCCTAAAAAGTTTCTGTTGAGAAATCCACCAATTATCTTATGGGAGTTTTTTTGCATGTAACTTCTCTCTTTTCTCTTGCTGCTCATAAAATTCTTTCTTTGACTTTTGACCATTTAATTATAACGTGTCTCAGTGTAGCCCTATTCAGGTTCAATCTATTTGAGTTGTTTGGGCCTTGTAGATCTGTTTGTCCATTTCTCTCCCCAGATTTGAGAAGTTTTCAGGTATTGTTGCTTTAAATATATTTTCTGCCCGTTTCCCTTTCTCTTCTGGAATTCCCATAATGCAAATATTGTTTATTTTCACTGTGTCCTATAATTCCAGTCAGCTTTCTTCACTCTTTTCTTTTTCTCCTTTAACTGGGTAATTCTTTTTCTGCATAGTCTGCATCTACTTTTGAAACTCTCTATTGAATTGTTCTGTTCAGTTTTTTTTAACTTTTCAACTCTAAGATTTCTCTGGTTTTTGTTTTTTTATTTTGATGGTTGCTATTTCCATCAAACTTATTTTGCTTGTGCAGTTTTCCTTGTTTCATGTAGTTATCTATCTGTATTTTCTTGTAGCTCACTAAACTTCCTTAAGAGGATTATTCTAAATTCTTTGTCTGACAGTTCATAAATCTCCATTTTTTCACATTTTTATTTATTTACTTTTTAAGTAAGCTCTATGCCAACATAGGACTTGAACTCACAACCCTGAGATCAAGAGTTACATGCTCTACCTTCTGAGCCAGATACCCCATACCAACAGACATCCCATAAATCTCCATTTCTTTAGGGTCAGTTATTAAAGTTTTATTAGTTTCCATTGGTGGTATCATATTTACTTAATTTTTCATGATCCTTCATCCATTACATTGGAATATTTGAATAATGAGGCTCTTCTTTCAGACTTTGTAGATTTGCTTTGGGAGAGACAGTTCTTCACCAGTCAGCTCAGTTTGGGTTTCTGGGTGTGTCTGCTGGTAATGTCTTTGGACAGAAGAGACCTACTATTATGGTCTATTTTGGGGCAAGGCAACTGTTCAAGCTATGATGATGGGGATGGGAGAATGTGCCACTGGCTGCGAACAGTTAGCTAGGACTGCTGGCTTGGTTCCGTCCCCAAGTGAGGCTGTAGGATGGGCTCCGCCGTTGCCTGACTTCTCTGGTGAGGCTTGCTAGATGGTCAGGACTGGGGACTGTATTCAGTAATGGATGAGGCTATGAATTGACTTCTTTGCCCTTACAGAGTAGCAGGCCAGAACCCAGGGTCTGTGCCACTAATTGGGAGCCCAAATCAGGCCTGGGTGGGCACTGAATTCCATGGTCAAGTGAGGCCACTGGTTTCACTCTGTAGACAAGGAAATCCATGGGCTGTGCTCTCTGTTCATGTGTCAGTGTATATGGGACTGCTATATGGGCTTCACAGCTTCCCAAACGTTCTGGTTAGGTTCCATGGTCAGACAGGCATGAACGGGACTATGAATTCAATTCCCTGCCCAGGCACTGCAGGGGAAGCCACTTGAAAATCAGTAAAGCTCTTTGTTATCTTAACTCAAGCTGACCTGCACCCCAAGTTCCCTAGCTGAACAGGGCCACTAGCTTTGCTCTGCAAACCATTGGCTCTGTGTGCCTTTCTCTCAGTTCAAGTGCCACTGGCCTACAGAGTTTCCAAGAGCTGTCTCCAGCCCTTCTGATCCGATGAGACAGAAATTCTCTCTCCAAGTGAGTGAAGCTGTGACTCAGCACCTTGCCTGGGTGTGAGCAAACTGGGCTCTAGAGCCAGCAAAACTTCATTTGAGAATCTGAATCAGGCAGTCTCAGCTCCCTTGCCTGGGCAGGAAGGGACAGGGCCACTCTGGGCTCCTCTCAATTTCCCAAATAAGCTCTCCAGGTAGCAGGGGCTGAGAACTACCCTCAATCTTGGCTATGAATTAATCTCCCTACCTGGGCAGTAGCACAAGAACGCTCCATAACCAGTACTGGCTTTGCTCTGAGGACAAACTGCTCTGCTAGCCCACTTCTTGGCTTGAGTGCCACTGGGCTACCCAGCTTCCAGGAGTTGTTGCTAGCCCTTCCGGTCAGATGGAGCTGGAAGGCACTCTCCACAGTGGGTGGGTGGCTCAGCACCTTGCCTGGACATGTGCCAACTGAGCTCTAGGACTGGAAAAACGCCTCATGTGAGGAACTCAATCAGGCAGATCTGCACTCCGCCAAGTTCCCTGGTCAGAGTACATGTCCAACTTGGTTCTGCAGATTAACAAAACTGCTGGTTGGGATTACTACTCAGGCACTACTATAAGGTCAGTCTTTAAGATTCGTGTGCTAATTGAGGCAAACCCTTCCCCATTCTCCATCAGTCAGATTCCTAGTGGATGCAGATTCCCCTGCAGTCTCTGCAGTGCAAGATCAGAGTAGGCACTCCTACAAAATGACCCACAATGCTGGGAGAGGCTGGTTGTCCCCCTGGGTTCTCTTTTCCCCCTGGAGAGACCACAGGCTCAGGGCAGACCAATCTACATGGTACTGCACTGACCTGGGAGAGGGGCAGTGCAGTCACAGAGTAGCCGCTTCTCTTACTTTTCTAATGTGTCTGTCTTGGTCTCTGAGGTGTAGGGGGGCTTCAACCTCAACCCTGTATTCTAGGATCCTCTCAGGGATGTCTTGTTCTAGACTATATGTTAGTTGTTCTTCTTGTGAGGGGAAGCAAAGTCAGGAATGACCTATGCCATCATCTTGGTGCTATCACCCTGAAAAAAACTTTACCCCCTTTCATATCACCTACACACTGATGCCTAAATTTCCAGTAATAATGATTCATCCTTTGGGTTTAAAGCTTTTTATTTCTAATCAAACTTCTCATAGATAGAAAACAGTAAGTGGTATCAGTCATTTATACTTTAGTGTGAATAAGGTCATCGGACTACATCCTAAAGAAATATTGTTTTTTAATTGTTTATTTATTTTGAGAAAGAGAGCACACAAAGTCAAGAGTCGGATGCTTAGTTGCCTGAGGCACCCAGGCACCCCCTGAAGAAATATTCTGATAAAAGGAAGAGGGGGAGCATGGGTGGCTCAATTGTTAAGCATCTGACTTCAACTCAGGTCATGATCTCGTGGTTCATGAGTTCGAGTCCCACATCAGGTGAGCTCGAACCCCACTTTGGGTGAACACAAGCCCTGCTCCAGGTAAACACAAACCCCACTTTGGGTAAATCCTTCTCCTGTCTCTCTCTCTCTCTCTCTCTCTCTCTCTCTCTCTCTCTCTCCCTCCCTCTGCCCCTCCTGAGATTCTCTCTGTCTCTGCCCCTCACTCACATGCTCGCTCTCTCTCTCTCTCTCTCAAAAAAGAAAAAGGAAGAAACAAACAAACAAACAAAGAGGAAGAGGAAGAGGGAACACTGGCACTCTTAGAGGTAAAGCAAGTTAAGCTTTGCCTACCTCATAATTTTTCCTAGAGCCAGTCTATCACAGTACAGAGATGCAGTGAGCCAAACAAGTCTCTATACTAGCAGAAATACAGTCTGGCCTTAATTCAGAATACTACTCAAGGGAAATACTGTGTAGGGCACATGTTTTCATTTAAATGCAACAATCCGCTCCTCTGTTTCCCTAGTTCAGAGTACAGCCTCATCATCACCTCTTTGCAGAGTCATAGAAGCAGATGATGGCCTTATCTTCTCACCTGCCTTCCTCATTCTCCATTGAGAACATAATCTTTCACGTGATCCAATGAAGTCAGAAGATCTATCAAAACTGGTGCCATAATGTCTGAAATTCTCCCATTAGAGATTCACTCTTCAGTGTTCCTCTCCTTGTGACAGGCTTGTAAAAAACACAGACTTATAGGAGGGAAAATAAAGAACTGAGGTCTTGAGTCTGACAGAACAATGTCTCCTTGTCCAGCTTCACCACTGATTGGCTATGTGACTGTTGGACTTAACCCTTTTAAGTTTGGGTTCTCTAATGTATAAAGAAAATCTACTTCCTAGAGTTGCTGTTAGGATTAAGTGAGCTACTGCCCATTGCCTAGCACGGTGCCTGGCTCACAGGAAGTGCTTAAGAAATGCCAGCCACTGTTACTGTCCTTAACGAGCAACAATAAAAATGCTGCCATCATAAAATGTCTGTGTCTTTATAACTTCTTTTCTTGCACAGTTTCACTTATTTATGGTTATCTCTGGAACCACAGAGCTAATAATGTCTCCAAACCGGAGACAATTTAAAACAGGAAACAATGGTAGTCATTTGTTTATAAAAAGCAGTGTTCTTGTTTCAGAAGAAGGTATAGCTTTCGCTTCCCTAGTATCCTGAAATGTCTACATCTCAGACTTCTTCATTCTTTTCTCTAATAAACAGACAAGTTTGCCTGGAGTCATGGAGATTACATGTATTCTAGAAACACACTTAAGAAATCTCTGTTGCCTGCTTAATACTTCCATAAATTCTGAAGATTATTAGTTTTTTTTTTTTAACGTGAAATGTCTAGGTTTTCTAAATTAATTGTAAACATGGGGAGGGAGTCAGTTCATTTTATAAAACGTAAATATTCATGTTTTTAATTTATAGAAATAAAAAAACTTGACAAGCTTAGCTCACCATGGCATATAAACAGGGAAATAATATAGCATAAAAGTATTCAACCTAGAGGTCCTCTTTCCAGTTGTGACTCTGAAGGTTTCAGGACATATGATATGTGGCATCTTGGGTCATTTTTCTGAGCCTTGATTCCTTAAAGTGACAACTCAGGCTGGATGACTTGAGATTTCTAAATTGTCCATGGATCCATCATCTCTAAAGTTTTTTTTAATGCCCAAATTCCAATATCTCTAAAGTTTTGCCTTCAAACTTATACACAGCCTGTTTACATAATAAATTTATCCTGAACTAAGTTTAAAATCTAGTGGATTAGAGATAGCATATACTGAGTATCACATATAAGAAAGAAAATAGGGGCGCCTGGGTGGCTCAGTCAGTTAAGCATCTGACTCTTGATTTCAGGTCAGGTCATGATCTCATGGTTCATGAGATCGAGCCCTGTGTTGGGCTCTGCGCTAACAGTGGGGAGCCTGCTTGGGATTCTCCCTCTCCCTCTCTCTCTGCCCTTCCCCTCCTCATATTCTCCCCTCTCTCTTTCGAAATAATAAATAAACATTAAAAAAAGAAGAAAAAAGAAAACAAAAAATATCCTCTCCTAATCCCATAACTCATCCGTCCCTCAAAAAAGTGTATTTTGGACTATAGCATTTTTTTTAAAGTTGTTAGTTACCAAAAACAATACATAAAATTAAGAAATAAAATAAATTGATGACCATAATTGCTATTTCACTCATTTATCTGGATTTTTTTGTCAGAAATATTTTCTCTATTTGACATTTTATGTTCAACTGTAACAAAACATTATACCGTTAAAAAGTTGATTTGGCTTAACTGAAATGACAAATATGTATTTGTCAATATGAAATTGGACACTTGAAAATCAGTGAGTCACTAGAGTATTTCTCAATACCCTATATGAGCATGAATTCTACTGTCTGCAGGAAATGAAGGTGCTGTGTCATCTGCTTGAAGGATAAGAGATGAGAAGCAGCTGGCTCAGTGTACTGCACAGCCCTCCGTAGAAATGAAATTATACTAGAAATGCTAAAAGTCATGTCTTGACCCCCTGGCCAGAGATGGGGGGAGAATGAACTGTAATGATCAGCTTTTTTAACTCTTGATGGCTCTAGGGACAGAAGCTAGAACTTTGGGGTACCCACAGCTCTGACCTAAGAGAACCCATTTAGGGGAACCCATTTAGTCAGAAAAATAAGACAAGGGTTTCCCAGACATATTGCAAACTTGGCATCCTAACATGCCTTCCTACTATACAATACATTAAAATGCTGGATAAAATAACAATATATATATATCTTAATGCATCAGTGAGGTGGCAAGAAAGTTAAGGAAACCCTCAGAAGCCAGAGAGATGAAGAAGCAAAAACACAAAAACAGAGATGACACACTAATCTGGGAGACCTAAAGGTTCACTTTGATGACCAAGGGCAAGGACAGAAGACAAAGAAGAAAGGCAGTCTAATCAGAACACTCACAAATAAAGCCAGGGGAAGTATGAATTAGAAATACTAAACAAAATACCCTCAGAGAGCAAGGACACTTGTCTGTCTGAGGCCTGAGGCTGGACACAGTAGGAAAAACATTTTCACAACCGCAAGCTGGTTCTCATGTGTGTTTTGTGGCCAACTACAGCACCTAGCCAGTATGAAAAACTCTGACACTAAAAGTTTACTTTTAGATTTCCCACAGTTACTAAAGCCTGGCAAAAATAAAAGAAGATCATCCTCTCTGGAGAAATGTACCTTCAATCCAGGACTCTAAAACCCCCACAAAATTCCAGCAGAGGAAAGCTCATGATAAAAAGTTGCAAAGCCAAGATAGGTGGGATGAGTGAAATGGGTGAATGGAGTCAAAAGGTACAAACTTCCAGTTATAAAGTAAGTCATGTTGATGTAATATAAAGTGTGGCAACTATAGTTACTAATGTAGTATTGCATATTTTGAAAAAGTTGCTAAGAAAAAAATCTTAAAAGCTTTAATCACACACAAAAAAAATGTCACTCTGGAAGTAGGGGAGGGGGGTTTAAACTAGACTTACTGTGGCGATCATTTTGTAATATACACAAATAATGACTCATTATGTTATACAACTGAAACCAATATAATGTTGTATGTCAATTGTACCTCAATTTTTTTTAAGTTGCAAAACAGGGCTCCTGGGTGGCTCAATCAGTTGAGGGTCCAGCTTCAGCTCAGGTCATGATCTCATGGTTCATGAGTTCGAGCCCTGCTGAGAGCACAGAGCCTGCTTTGGATCCTCTGTCTCCCTTTCTCTCTGCCCCTCCCTTGCTTGCACGTGTTTTCTCTCTCTCTCTCTCTCTCTTCTCTCTCAAAAGTAAATATTTTATTTATTTTTTTTTTAATTTTTTTTTTCAACGTTTATTTATTTTTGGGACAGAGAGAGACAGAGCATGAACGAGGGAGGGGCAGAGAGAGAGGGAGACACAGAATCGGAAACAGGCTCCAGGCTCTGAGCCATCAGCCCAGAGCCTGACGCGGGGCTCGAACTCACGGACCATGAGATCGTGACCTGGCTGAAGTCGGACGCTTAACCGACTGCGCCACCCAGGCGCCCCTCAAAAGTAAATATTTTAAAATAAATAAATGAATAAATAAATAAATGTAAATAAATAAATAAAAGCTGCAAAGCATAATGAGACAAGGCCCCACTGGTGGGACTACAAGCACAACATACAGACACAAACCCATAGACAAAACCTTCAGGTATATTATCAGACACTAAATATAAAACAAGTGTATTTTATCCACATAAACAAAGTAGAAAAGACATTAAAAATAGGAGTTAGGTATAAGAAATTACCAAAAAGAACAAAGCAATGAAAAATATAATAATTTAAGTTAAAACCCAGTGGACAGAAATATATAAAGAACTCCCACAAATCGATAAGAGAAACATTAGCAACCAAATGGGAAAGGGGCAAATGAAATGGACATTTTGCAGGAGAGGAAACGTATATGGCTACTAAGCATATGAAAAGATATTTGGCATCATTACTGATCAGAGTAAAGCAAATCAAACCGACAGTGAGATAACACATTACATGAATTCAGTTGGCAAAAATGTTTCAAGTCTAATATCAAGACTACTCCTGCTCACTTACCCATGGTAGATGGAAGTATAAGTGGTACAAATACTCTGAAAACCAGTCTGACATCATTTCACTGTTTAACTTTCATGTATGCCCTATGATGTAGCACTTCTGCTAAGCATATATCCAAGAAAAACCTACATATGCAGTGTAAATGGCATATGCCAGAAAACGCAGAGTAGCACTGAAATAAGTAAAGGCCTGGGAACAAATGCCCATCTACAAGAGTAAATGAACAAACTGGCACATTCACACAAAAGTCGAAATGAATACACTGCAATGGCATGCAGCAGCACGGCTGAACACTGGCAACGCAATATTAAGTGAAAGTGCATTCCAAATAATTACATAAGGTATGGTCATCTTTCTTATTAAGTTAAAAACACCTAAAAATTTTAAATATGGGGGTGCCTGGGTGGCGCAGTCGGTTGGGCGTCCGACTTCAGCCAGGTCACGATCTCGCGGTCGGTGAGTTCGAGCCCCGCGTCAGGCTCTGGGCTGATGGCTCAGAGCCTGGAGCCTGTTTCCGATTCTGTGTCTCCCTCTCTCTCTGCCCCTCCCCCGTTCATGCTCTGTCTCTCTCTGTCCCAAAAAAAAAATAAATAAACGTTGAAAAAAAATTTTAAATATGAATTATTTAAGAATACGTAGAGAGGCAATAAACTCTGAAAAGGCACACAAGAGAATGATATAAATATTTCTGAATGATGGCTACCTTGAGTACTGACAGTCAGGTGGCTGGAGAGACCATATGGTTAGACAGAGATGAGATCCTGGCCAAGATCCTAGCTTTTGTTTTGAACAATGGGTTGTGGGTACTAGATAGATAGATAGATAGATAGATAGATAGATAGATAGATAGAAAGGCAAACCAAGCCAGGCATGCAGCCAGTGATAAGAGGGTGTCAGGTATTAGTCATCTTACTTTTTTTTACCCCTCTTTATTACCATCATGCCACCCAAAACCCTGTCAATCATAACTACATTTGTGAGGCATTTTATAGCTCATATTGTCAAAATATTATCTTGCTGACTCTCTGCAACAATCGTATGAGGTATATATATTGCTGTTGTTCTCATTCTACATCTAAGAAAACTACAGCTCAAAGAGATAAAGTGATTGTTCTAGCTTAAATCTAGGTCTTAAAACTCCTAGTTCTTTATCCTTTCCTACATGAGCCTGAAGAATACCTGCCCTTTCTAACCTTTCTCACCACCCACCCCCACTGCAAATCAAATGACATTGAAAAGATCTCAAAGAAATAATAAATTAAGCCTCCAAATCACATGACATTGAAAAGATCTCAAAGAAATAATAAATTAAGCCTCCAAATCACCAAAGGCAGATACCAAAATTAACGTGTTTGAGAGAGACAATTCCTCAGATTAGTGGATCCCCTTCCTATCTTTACTAACACCTTCTGAACAACTCCTCACGGAGCTTATATTTAGAACCCAAACCAGAGATGTTTTGAGATGTTTACAGGCCTATGACTGTTTTAGAAGTTCTTCCCATATCACATCAGACTTACAATTAGATACATTTTACATATTTTTTCATCAAATGTTTGAAAGAGCTTTATTTCCATAAATTTTGCTAAAATAACTTTTTGAATTGATTTTAAATTTCATTTACGTACAATTATATAAACGTTGAATTACAGCTGCCTGTTGAAATAGTGATTTATTTTGCAGTCACTTAATTTAAGACTGTTAAAGTTCAAGCTCCAAACCTTTTTAGAACCAATAATGTATTTAAGTCTGTCAGACTACGAACAGACTAGAATCTAAGGGACAGACCACCTGGCCTTCTGGTCTGCACCAAGGCTGAAGACCTTTGGTGTAGATGACTTCACTGAGGTCCATTTCTCAAGCCGCTGACATCTCTGTACAGGTAGACTCACTCACTTCTGCCATTGTTGGCTACTGCCTCAAATTCAAGCCCCATGGGCAACTGTCCTCTCAAAGACTATCATCCTCCTATCTATACCTCCTCCACCACTGCCCTCCCTGTCAACTTTTCTAGATGCCCTTTGGAACCTCCATTTCACAGTCAACAAACTCCACCTTCTCACAGAAAAATACCAACTCCACTGCTTGCCTTACCTTGATCACTTATTAAGCGCCCACTCCCGGCATCCCTGCATTCCTCTACCAGAGGCTGCTCCTTTTCCCGTGTATCCCATCAAAAGCCTGCCCCTCTCTTACATCCCAGTATCATCCAATGCCACTCCCTTCTCCTTTCTGAATTGTCCAACCTTTGGCCACACCTCCTCATTCACTAAGGACTTTGGCATCTGACTCAATGCTTCATCACCACATTGAGTGTCATCATCATCCAGGAAGATTTCCACATCATTTGGATGAGCCATCTAACACCTCGATCATAAAAGTTCCTAACCTTCTGAACTCAAATAATCTTCACCTTCTCTCCTCTTCTGACCCATGGCCCCATTCTGGATGACATCACTGGAACTGAACCAACTCTGAAACTTCTCATTCCAATCCAACAAGATGACCTCAAATTTCTGGCTAATTTTCTCAGCACTTTTCAGGTTAATCAGACCTCCAACCCTCTTTGTTCATCATCAGATCCATTACTGCCCTTATGATTTCCTGTTCTTCTTCATCTTCCTCATCTCCTGGTGTATCATTTCGAGCATTCTCTTGACATCAATATCCTAGCCACCTTTTCTAGAGCTATCAATTCCATCCTCCATGTTGTATCAACCAAAATGTTCACCTTAACTCCTGATCCTAAATTGCAAAAACCTGCTTTGAAAATATTATTCAACCAGTCAGTTTGATCCCCTGACAAGTGTACAAATTTCTAATGTCAAATTAGGCCGTCAGCACTGTTCCTATTTAACAACCTCCATCAATCCCAAAATGTCTCTATTTCTGCTCTTACCTCCACCTTCATTCTGTGTAGGCCCAAAGAAGGCCTCCCTTTCCTCTTACCAAAACATCTCAGATGTCTCCCATCTTAAGAAAGAACTTTCTGAATCCTACATCCTCCCTAGCTTACCGCCTAAATTCCTCATTCCCTCCTTAGGTAATCTACAAATGCTCTCTCCATGTCCTCATCTCCCATTCATTTTTCCCCATTCATTTTTAAATTTACTTTCATCTTTATCAAAGTAAGACAAGCCCATAATCTAGGAAGCAAATAACACTAAAAAGTATTTGGCTTAAAAGCCTTTTATGCAGATATATGCTTCTGTCACTAATACAAATCTCTGATGAAATGTAACTTTATCAAAAAATGTTCCTTGAGCATGCAATATAAAACTTTTCAGCCCACCATTCTACCCCCATCTTTCCCCCCGCTTACCTCAAGACTTTTTTCATACCATTTATCATTTCCTAACATAGTGTATATTTAGCTATTTGTTTATTATCTGTCTCCCCTTTTTAGAATACATACTCTATTTTTATAAGATCTGTGTCACAGAGCAGACATGTAGTAAAATATATTTAGTGGGATTAATGAAGATACATTATAATTGTAATAAGATATTAAACTAGAACTTTTTGTTTTGTGTTAGCTGATGCCCCAAAGGCCAGCAATGATACATAAGGACCCCTATCCTACAATCCTAAAAGGATCCTAAAGAAAAATGCTAGAACAGCACAACTAAAAATATTCCCATGGGATGATGCCAGTCTGAGAACTATTTTACTAGTTTGCTACAAGGTAAATACAGAAATTGAGAATATTTACAAACTTTTTCAATAATTTGACATTGCTCGGCAAATACAAATGGTCAGTAGACTTGCCTTGTTGAACAGATCATTTCAGGCGCTGCTGAATTCATGTGGTAAGTCACCCGTGACATAAGCTGACAATCAGTCATGCATTAAAGGACCATATGTCGATCTTCAATGTATTGAAAATTAAAAAACAAAAATCCTTCCCCACAAGTGTGTGAAAAGTATTTTGCTAGAGCATCTATGAAAGCCATGTTAAGTCACTGTAATATGAATCGGAGCAACAAGAGTCCATCATCCACTCCAAGAGAGCGGACAAAGCCAGAAACCAAGAGAAATTGCCTTGGAGGAAGCTAGTGATGCCTTGAGCATTGCCTCCTGGAAAAGGAGTTGGTGTGCTTACTCTACACCTTATAATAAGAAAGAGTACAAGGAGATCTCCTGAAGGACTAAACATGTCTCCCTGGGGTTACAGAATATAAGACTACAATATAACTCTCACCAAGAGAGTCTAAAGGTGAAGACTGTGGCTGGAGTGAAAAAGCTGCCCGGGATTGAGCTGCCCATCCTGACAGACAAAGCCACAAGCTTTTTGGGGATGTAACATGGGTCCCAAGGGAGAGGAACCTAATTTAGATTCCTATTCAAGGGGATCCTATCCAAAAGGACTTTGTGGATGGAAGAAGGGACCAAATAGAGGAGGTGAATTATCAGAAGCTCAGGGGGCCAAGGGAGAATACACAAGCGAAGTAAAGATATTTCCCACAATGAAGGGAACTGCAACACAGGCAGAGTGTACCGATGCCAGATCTTAACTACATAGGCTGTGCAAACCTAATCTTGTCCCCTCTTCTCCTTGGGCCAATCCTAGAACAGTCAGGAGCAACAACTGGACAGTACGGGAGAAAATGAAGAAGAAAAAGAGAAGCCAACTATGTCCTTTGCCATTTCCCAATTCTGGCTCAGGCTGAGGGAAAAGAGGAATATTAACTTCAAATAGGAGTTGTGATCATGCACAAGACCAGACTGGGGTTATGCTATTACTAGACTGTGCTAAAATCCTTAATGTTTGAAAGAAACCCAGGGGTTTTCCACTTTTGCAAAAAAGTTGTGAAACCTGTCTTACATTTTTCCATAGAAGCAGATGGTGATTTAAATGGATATTGGGAAGAAGGAATAAGTTTGACTTCTCTTTCTATTCTAATCAATAAACAGGTTATACACAAAAATGGTGGTCTTGGGCTCTCCTCCCTCTCTTCCTAGATGTAACCACTTCCAAATCTTTGGTTCTTACCACATTTATCTTTTAGTTCTACATGTTTGTAGAATAATATGCACATAGTGGTATCTCTAGATTCATTAATTTTATTTTTTTTAAGTTTTATTCATTTATTTTGAGAAAGAGAACAGGGAAGAGGCAGAGAGGGAGAGAGAGAGAATCCCAAGCAGGTTCCATGCTGACAGTGCAGAGCCTGACTCGGGGCTTGACCTCAGGAACTGTGAGATCATGACATGAGCCGAAAGCAAGAGTCGGACACTTAACCAACTGAGCCACCCAGGCGCCCCTAGATTCATTAGTTTTAGGTATTATCTACTGAGTTCCTACCATGGTAGACAAATTATACCTTTCTTACATTTTGCTTAAATCCACATTCAGTGATTTCATGATTGATTTCATGTTGATATTATTCACGATTTAATCAAGTGCATATCATGATTAAATTTCCTTGCTTATTCAAACTTCCATTTTTCTTACAGTTAATAATTGCCTCATTTATTTCTATTTTCTTATTTTAATCTCTATGATTTCCAGTTTGTCTTTAAGATTTGCTCCAGGGACCCAGCTCAGGCGCTGGCGTACCAAAGCAGGATGGGGAAGGGAAGGATCAGGCCCAACCAGACACTAGAGAGGCTCAGGGAAACTACAGGGGACCTGGTGAGGGCATCACAGCAGAACTGCCCCATCAGCACTGGAGGATGATGCCTAGAGGAGACTCGCCTGGACCCAATGAACCCAATTCCTCTGCCATCCAGGAAGACAGTGGCCATGCTGAGGTAGGAGAGCAGGCAATGCCCTAATTTGGCATCTTTTTCACCTGCAGCCACACTGGCTTCAAAGATGTGCCAGGTCTCCCCCTGGACTGCCATCCTCAACACCCATCCCAGAAAAACGCTGTTCGCCTGCCGCTCTGACTATGCTTTCTGACACATACCAAGAGCTGTGTACAACTCGTCTCAGTGTAGATTTTCCATATGGCCAAATCTGACCCTTTGTTATTCCTGTAGAAATCTCTTCAGGAGATTTCCCATCCTCTCATCTCAGCCAGTTGTTACCTACCTCTGCTGCACAGATAGGAGTTTGGGACCATCTTCTATATCATCCTACAGATTCTCTGTGTTAATCCCCAGTTTCTTAGATCCCACATCTTTTTCTTTCTTGTTTTATTAGGTCATCTGAGAGAACAGATCTTCTACCAGTCAAGTAAGAAAAGATTCACCTGATATAAATTTTGCGAATCCCTGCAAATGTGACAATGTCTTGATCCTCACATTTTATTGACAGCTTGGGCTTAACTTTCTGGATTGGAAGTCATTTTCTCTCAGAATTTTAAGAGCAATTCTCCACTGTCTTAAAGCTCCTGATATTTTCCTAAAGTCCAATAACACTCTGTTTCCTCATTCTCTTTTAAGTCAGCTCCGAGGAATAGTTTATATACAATAAATATACCCATTTTAAGTCATTCTGTGTGAGGTCTTCTTCCCTTCTACCTTCCTTCCCTTCTCCTTCCCCTCTCCCCTCCCTCTCCCCTCCCTCTTCCTCTCAGCTTCTATAGGATTATCTTATTATCCCTAGTGTCCTGCAATCATACACTGAAATGCCTTAGCATAATGTCTTTTATTCATTCATTGTGTTAGGTACTCAGTTGGTCTTTTTTTAAGTTTATTTATTTATTTAATTAATCTTTACACCCAATGTGGGGCTCAAACTCATGACTCTGAGATCAAGAGTCACATGTTCAACTAAGTCAGCCAGACACCCCCATTTGTAGGTCTTTTTAATCTAAAGACTCACATCCTTCAGTTCTGAGACCTTTGTTGTTGTTTTATCTCTTTGATAATTTTCTCCTCACTATTTTCCTCTTCTTTCTTTTTTCAGATGTGGGACCATCTGGAACCATTCGATAAAGTTATCTTTTCTCTCCAATTGTCTGTCTACTTTCTGAAAGATTTCATTAACTATAAACTTCAAGAGAGTGGGTATGCTATCATTTTTAGTTTCTTCCTTTTTTATATTAGGGAGAGAGAGCATGCAAGTGGTGGGGGAAGGGGGGAGGGAGAGAGAGAGAAAGAGAGAGAGAGAGAGAGAGAGAGAGAATCTTAAACAGGCTCCACATTCTGCAGAACCTGACATGGAGCTTGATCCCAAGACCCTGGGATCATGAACCAAGTCAAAATCAAGAGTCGGATGCTCAACCAACTGAGCACCCAGACACCCCTCATTTTTAACTTCCAAGAACTCTTTGCTATGCTTTGCTCCTTATTATTTTTTAATTACATATTGTTTTCATTTCATGCATGTCTCATGAAAAACTGCTCAAGACTTGGAAATGGGCAAAAGAGAATATTAGGTGTTCTTCCAATGGAGCGTTGAGTGCTGCCTAGCAAACCCTCAGGGAATGATCTAATTCTATAGGGGTGGGCACCTTTGATTGACTTTCTATTGACTAAACCAGTGGTTGTCCCACTTACTAATGTATCAATCAGTAGCACTTGGAGGGCTTGCTAAAATGTCTGCCAGACTCTGCTCTCAGAATTTCTGATTCAGTTGATCAGAACAAAGAACAAGCTCCCCGGTGATTCTGTGCTTCTGGACTACTTTGAGAACTACTAGACCAAGCTATTTATAACCCTGTAAGAATAAAGGTAACTTGTAATAAAACAAATTATTATTTTTTAAAATTTTTTAATGTTTATTTAGTTTTAAGAGAGAGAGAGACAGAGACAGAGCGTGAGCAGGAAAGGGGCAGAGAGAGAGGGAGACATAGAGTCCAAAGCAGGCTCCAGGTTCTAAGCTGTCAGCACAGAGTCTGAGACAGGGCTGGAACTCACAAACCCTGAGATCATAACCTGAGCCGAAGTCAGATGCTCAACTGACTGAGTCACCCAAGCGCCCCTTAAACAAATGATTCTTGTCAATAGCAATGCAAATGAATTTTGTCCAATGATCCAATTGATTTAATTTCCACCCAGCAAAAATGACAACCCCAATATTACATATTATTCACCAGTAAAATATTAATCTGTTTTGCATCTATTAGCAAATTTACTTCTGCAGTCTTGACTAATTATATATCTCCTTTAGACTCTCGTCTGAATTTACCTTATTATCTAACAGGCTCTTGCATTAATTCATTAATAAGTTGAATAAAATCTTTAATACATGCTCAGTTTATATTTATGGAGGGTCATGTTTTTAATTCTTTAATTATATTTAAATAGATATAACCTCTTACTCTTTCAAGAATGTTAAGAATTTTCTTCATCTCTCTATATTATCACTATCTCCTCTGAGTTCCTCTTTTTATTAGTTAGTCTGGGGTTTTTGTTTTCTCTCCTTTATGTTGGAGGCTTTCTTCAATATTTGGTGATGATTAACCACCCATTCACATTCAGGACTGAGATACTAAAAAACTCACTGAAAACTCTGGAAACATGATTTAGGTTTGTCCAACTAGTGGGCTTGACCAAAGCATGATATGATGAAATCTGTCAACTGGTAGGATTCATTACCAAGCAATAAGGTAGCAGTTGACTTTTTCATAGGATACCCACTAAAATCTGCCTTCCTCAGGGTGGTTTGATTTCTTCAGAGAAGGGTCTTCCAGTCTCCTGCCTAGGAACTATGAGCCTGGATGCTGGCATTTTGGAGGGGAGTGAAGTTCCTGAGGTGTAGAAGTCTTATCACATTTACACACCCCACATCTCACTCCTGCCTCTTCAATGCCTGTTATTCCCAAATCCATAGTCTCTCTGACCCAATTTCTTCAGAAATTATACTTTTCATCTCCTGTAGGAGTGAGGAAGAAGGTGTCTGAATGAATAAAAAACGTGCCTAGTCAAAATGCTCCTTATGGAGACTTTCAAACAGTTCCTATTTGTGGTCCTCACCTCATTTCCACCTGAAACAAAACAAGGTGATTCCTATTCCTAACCATGTCTCGGGTGCTCAGAAGGGGGCAATAGTTAGATTCTCTGTACCTAACAGAGGTTAGGTACCTAACCTTGGCTAAGTCATTTACATTTCTCCATTTGCTTTCATCTTCATGTACTGTGGTTCAAGGTTACAAATGTCTCTCACTTTCCTCAAAGATTGACTTTGTCTCTCAGTTTCTTGTTCTCCTTGTTATTTTGGAGCAATCTTGCAAGAAGAATCAGGAATTGAAATCCATCTACTTGCCACCTTGAAATCAAAAGTCCCAGGTACTCGTAAATACGCTGAAATCTAGTTTCTGCCCAACATTATACATCTAAAATGTTCTCGCCTCAAAAACACTTAAGTCCTCTTTGTTGCTGCTTAAAATTCAGAACACAAATTCAGTCTTCACCCTTCTTAATTCCTTGGCAATATTTTACATCATTACCACTCCTTTCTTGGAATTCAGTCTTCTCTTGGCTTCTGTGACACCATTCTCCTCTGGTTTTCTTCTCTGGTTGTGTCTTCTGTTTGTTTCATCCTGATGGATTCCTCTTCCACCATTTAACCCTCATATACCACACATACAGAATCCAACATATCTTCCCCCTCCCCTATACCACACCCTGTTCCTCTCATCTTGCTTTCTTCCCACTTTAGTGAGACTCCAGAATCTACCCGTTTGCTAAAGCTAGACACCAACTAAAAGATTTTTCTTTTTTCCTCATCCCACATATTATTTGTTACCAAGTTATATTTAATCTAATGCTTTATGGCTCTCAAATTAATTCCTCTTTTCACCTACATTATTACTCAATTCAAGCCCTAATCATTTCTTACTTGGACCAAAGTATTAGTCTTCCTGACTCTAACCCTGTAGCCTTCCAATCCAACTGGTACACTGGCACTAATCTTTCTAAACATGAATTCTCATCATAACCCTCCCTTACTCACTGTCCTTAGGGCCCTCAATGCCAAAAGATAAAGGTTCAAATTTTTTAGCAGGGCAAACAGGGCCCTTTGTGACCTTACCCATTTCCAGCCTCGAACTCTCTACCTGCTTCGTTAGGAACTATTTCTAGTTCCCCAAAAGGAGCAGAGCTCTCTCATACTGTTCCTTCAGGACATGCTGCTCCCTCTGCTTGGAAGGCTTTCCCCTATTTCTTCAACAGTGCTTCAATACTCAGCTCAGTACCACACTTCCTCCAGGAAGCCTTCTCTGAACTTCCTATTTTGAAATAAGTGACTCTCTAATATTCTCTTAGAACACCTTCTATCACACTACATGGTAACCATCTGTTTGTCCCCTTCCATAAGACTATAATATCCTTAAAGTCAGAGACCTTATGTTATTCACCTCCATATCTCCAACACATCTAGAACCTTATTCCATACCTAGGTTCTATGTAAGTAATAATAGTAAACAGATATAACATCCATTATCTGCCAATTACTGTTTTGAGCACCTTAAAAAGATGAATTAGCACAATAACATTATGAAGTTATGACCCCAATTCTATAGTTGACGAATCTGAGCCACAGTGAAGCTAAATAACTCACAGTGCCCAAAGGCACTGAGGTAATATGTGCTAAAGCCAGAATTTACTCTCACATAGGCTGTGTGGTTCCAGAATATGCACTCTTAGCCACTCCATCATAATGTTTATATTTGCAGAAAGGTTAAGTCTTAGCCCAAGCAAAATAAATTGGGCCCAACCCATTAATAAACCAGGTGCTCTTAATAGCATGTGACATAAAAAGATTTTAATTTCTGTTCCCATGAGAAATAACTTTCAAAAGAGTATCAAGAACAGTTGTTTTGGATGTATAAAATACAATCCAACTTGGTATTCCTTCTCTTTCTTCTATTCCTCTTCAGTCTGATTTCTCACCGTACGACTTTCTCCTATTCCATGATGGCTAAACATAACTATTCAGGAAAAAAAGTAGACCAGAGATTCATTATTAAAAATTTATTGAAATTCCACAATGCCCTAGGACTAAGGGTTAGAACACAGAGCACAGTCTCTTTCTCCTCGGGGAACATAATTCTTCTCATTATTAAAGTCAAAACACGAGACAGAGCTACTACAAAGAAATTACTTTGGAAAAATAATTTTAGTACGCTTCTAAGAAAGCAGTGCAATTCTATTTTTTGACTTATCTGGCTCTTCCATTAGAGATATTTTAAAACATCAACTAATGAAATACTTCTACAATGCCTTGTAATAAAAACGCCTCTTACTCAAAGTTATATATACCTAGGGAAATAAAAAGAACCAGCAAAAATAACTGAGAATATAAAGCAAACACTAAGTAACTGCCAAAAGAATCAGACAATGTTGGGGCGCCTGGGTGGCTCAGTCGGTTAAGTGTCCAACTTCAGCTCAGGTCATGATCTCATGGCTTGTGGGTTCGAGCCCCACATCGGGCTCTATGCTGACAGCTCAGAGCCTGGAGCCTGCTTCACAATCTGTGTCTCCCGCTCTCTCTGACCCTCCCCTGCTCATGCTCTGTCTCTCTCAAAAATAAATACACATTAAAAAAAAAAAAATTTTTTTTTTAAAAAGAATCAGACAATGTCTGATATCCCATTTACTCATCTTCCCACCCCAGCTCCCACCTTCAAACCACCAGTTTATATATATATTACAAAATGAACCATCTAAGTTTTTAGGAGTAGGCCATGGGCCACAGAATTCTAAACTCTCCAACCATACTGTCTTTCACTCCTAAAAAATAGACTCCTAAAAATAACACAACTCAAAAGGACATCACCAATCAGATATATTTAATCCAGGTGGTTTTTCTTTATTGGTGAAAATCACAAATTTCTCTAATTTGTCATCAGTGGAAGAAATCAAGTCTGACTATAGTTCACACTTTATTAAATGGGAGATTAATATGCTGTTTCACAGAAACAAAGAAAGAAAGAGAAAGAAAAAGAGAGAAAGAAAGAGAAAGAGAGAGAAAGAGAAAGAAGGAAAGGAAAAGAAAAAGGAAAGGAAAGGAAAGGAAAAAGGAAAGGAAAAGAAAGGAAAGGAAAGGAAATGAAACGAAATGAAACGAAATGAAACGAAACAGGACCGAGCAAAAGGATGGAACGTGGTGCCAAGAATCTTGACTAATGACTCTTTAACATCTCTTCTTTAAACTCCAAAGAGCTGAATGAACACATGACACTCCACTTTAAAGTATATGGTCAGCTTGAATGCTGAATGTATGACTTTTGCCCTTCTGAACTCCTGGGACAAAGAATCATACTAAATAATGTTTAACCTTCTTGGAATGCAGGAAAGGCTGAAACTGATATGTCACAACTGATTATAATCACAGTCCAAGGGACATGGTTACTCCGATAGCTAAGAAAAAGGAGCTCATTTTCAACATTTATGCTGGGTATTTAAAAATAATTTTTCTGCAAGTGATAAAAATTCATAGCATGAAAGCACATGCCCCTATAAGGACCCACTGCTTCTTTTTTTTTTTTTATTTTTTTTAATGTTTTTATTTATTTTTGGAGGAGAGAGAGAGAGCATGAGCAGGGGAGGAACAGAGAGAGAGGGAGACACAGAATTCGAAGCAGGCTCCAGGCTCCAAGCTGTCAGCACAGAGCCCCACGCGGGGCTCAAACCCACAAACTGTGAGATCATGACCTAAGCCGAAGTCAGACGCTTAACCGACTGAGCCACCCAGGTGCCCCAAGGACCCATTGCTTCTTAAAGATCCATGCCTAGCTGTCCAGTTTCTGCAAAACTGAACAGAGTAATTATTTTTTTGCATTTAGCACAGCAGCTAAAAATTATAATCTTTTCTCAATTATCCATGCCTACTTCTAATAGGGCTAATATATAAGTAAAATTCACAGATAATTCTAAAGCATCCTAATTAAAATAGTTTCAAGCTTTCTTAAGCTTTAAACAGAACTAGAAATGTGTAAATCATCAGCTTGCCTCTCGATTTAAACAACAGAAAAATAGAAGTATGAGCAGCAAATGAAAGTAAAGAATCTACTTCAGGAAAACCATCTCCTGAACAGAAAGTCACATAATGGAATGCAATGTCAATATTAAAGATTAACTAAAATCGATTAGGCAGTTCAATAGCTTGCATTTCCACCATCATCAAAATTTCATGAGCTCTGTAAGAAGATAGAAGTATAATTTGCTGGAAGAAGGTAATACTGAAAAAGAAGAATTCTGTTTACCAAGAAAAAGTTTTAAGATGAGGTATCACTTTAAGTTTCAGCAAGACAAAGTCAAGCAGTGTTGCCTTTTGAGTCAGTTTTGTTTTAATAATGATTCTATTTTCATATCAATAAATCTACCAAGAATGAAAACAGCAATCTCAGACAAAATCAGTTTTTTGATATTAAAATGAAAGAATATGCCTATATAATTCTTCACCTGTTTTACATTATTTGTTCAAGTTTTAAATAATAGCACACTTTTACACCATTCACCAACATGCTATTATAAAATTTTCTGAGCAAAAAAGCTGACAAATAAGCAATAGTCCTTTGTTAAAAGAAAAAAGAAATAAAAAGCCTCAAAAGATGGCCATAGGAATATTTCCCCCTTCTGTCTTTCTAAAAACCTTCTAATAGTAAATTATCTAAAATTTGGAAACGTTATTAACAAAACTTTAGGCTCACTCTCTGGAAAACAAAAGTCACAGGAGAGACATAATAAAGCCAAGTGGTGATGATATAAATTTCACACAAATAAGTGTTTCATTTTTTTTAATGTCTTAAATTTGGTAGTATAAAGTACTACCATTTACACATTGTCCACCTTCACCAATACAAGTTTTGGTCAGTGCTGTTGGGATTATATTCCTACATACCTTTCCTCCTCCACCCCATTGGATTCCCAGAGAATCCCAGAGATCTTAATATTTCATTACTATTTTAGTACATCTCTCTAAAAGATATGGACTACTTTTAACAAAATTGTAATACCATTACCAATCTCAAACATTGATAAAAATTTCCTAATACCATCAAATATCTCATTAGTCCCCAATTTTCTCAAGAATTCTTCTTTTACTTGTGGTTTGTTTATCCAAACAAGGCCTATACATTACATTTAGTTGATAGGTCTCTAAAATCTCTTTTAATCTATAGATTACCCCTCCTGCTTTTTTTTTTTTTTTCCTTACAATTTGTTTCTTGAAGAAATCAGAGTGTTTATCCTAAGGTTTCCCACAATCTGGATTTTACTAACTGTATCTTCAGCAAATTGTTCAACATATTCCTCTGTCCTCTTTATTTTGTGTAAGTCTTTAATTAGAAATAGTAGTTTGATCTGATGTAGGTTCATTGTTTTTCACAAGAATATTAATCTTAAGGGTTATATAAGGCACCTAATGTGTATTGTTGGGGTTAGCAGTCACTGCTGATCAATGTTCCAGTTCATTATTTCATTAGGGTCTGCAAAATGGTGACACTGGAATTTCATCATGCTTTCTTCCCTCAACAACTATCTGATTTACTGTATAGAATAATTCTTATAGCCAAGACCAGATAATGCTTGATTCCTTTCTCTACCATTTTTCAGAAAAATGACTTGGTTCATTTAGCATTCTCCAAAGGTCATTAATCAGGTGGGGTTTTTTTCATATCATAAATTCATGGATTCTAAATATACTGATGTGTGTCAATCCACTGTGATCATTATTCTTATTGATCAGGCAGTAGGAACCTCTCCAAGTTTACTCCTGGTCCTTCTGACAAGACCTCAGTAATCTTGGATGCTTCCTTGCTTTCTGATTTGACAGGACGTGCCACTTTCACTCTATATTTCTTGCTCCAAATCTGCATCAGCCATTTCTCCAAGGCCTCTGAGGATGCCCCAACTGGATCCCCTCAACCCAGCCAGTACACTCCCAGCTGCAGCTGGTCCTGACTGCTAATGGCTCACAGCTGCTCCTTCTTGAAAGAACTCCCCTGGGCTAAACTCAGCTTCCTCCCACTTCCACCTTGGTGGCCAATGGCCAGTGGCTAACTAAAGTGGGGGACTAAAGGGTCACTTCCAGTTGAGACTAATTCTGGAGTGCAATTTGTGCGCCAAATTCTAATACAGGACCAGGTTGTAACTAGTTTCCCGCCAAGCTTTTGTCCTTGCTTAGTAGCTTTTGCTCTCTGGCCTGTCCTGCTTCCTTTATTCTCCTCCCGAGAGCTGTCCTTCAATAAATCACTTTCACAAGGATGTCCCCTCCTCAGGATCTGCTTGAAAAACCCTACCATTAGTTTGTTTACATAAGAAATGACTTTAGGAAACTATAATATGGCATTACTACTGGATTGGTCGTTGTCTCTAGACCTGTTCAGTGGACGGAGCCAGGAAATACTTTTTTTTAATGAAAAAATTCATTATGAGTTCAAACTGATATTTCCAATTCAATTTTACGATTATAAGGGTTTACTTCTCTGATGTTATTATACCTGCATCTCTTCCCTCCCCCACTGAAAAACATCAACATAGCTATTTGCTAAATAAAGCTTCTCAAGTTTTTCGATACAGAACATCAATCAATCATGAAAGAATACAATCTTTGAAATTAATATCAGGTTTACATTGTTTTAGATCAATATTGCTTATTCTAATATGTTTTAATTCATATGCAAATGATCATACAGTAGCCTTTAAAACCTCAACTAAGAATTTTCATTCTAAGTAGTTTCTCTTTTTTTAAGAGTAATGCTACCAAGTGTCACTTCACTTATATGAAATATGTCTTGCCACCTGATACTTGATCCACAGTCATGCCCACACTGTGCCTACAAGGACATATCCTCCCATTAGCAGTTAAGTCCTTTTCCAAGCATTTGCTACTTATGATTACCTCTTATTTACCTTTTGTCTCTCCTACTTCGTGATAATTTTATTTAAAATAAGCTAAATGTATATCTCCTCTGATGTTCCTATCATTCAAGTCCTTATTCCATTAACTTTTATTGTAATTCTTCTGCCTCTTTGCCTGCAGTTGCTGTTTAAACTCAATTTCTTTTTTTTTAATGTTTATTTATTTTTGAGAGAGAGGGAGACAGAGTATAAGGGGGAGAGGGGGCAGAGAGAGAGACAGGGAGACACAGAATCCAAAGCAGGCTCCAGGCTCTGAGCTGTCAGCACATCGTCCGACATGGGGTTCGAACCGAGCCAAAGTCAGATGCTTAATTGACTGAGCCACCCAGGTGCCCCTAAACTAAATTTCTTTTTTAACTGTGGTAAAACACACCACACAAGAAATTTTTTCATCTTAACCTTTTTTAGTGTACAGTTCAGCAGTTTTAGGTACATTCACACTGTGGTGCAACCATCAACACCATCCACCTCCAGAAACCTTTTCATCTTGCAAAACTAAAACTCTATACGATTAAACAACTCCCCATTCTCTCTTCCCTTCAGCCCCTGGCAATCGCCATTCTACTTTCCATCACTATGATTTCACTACTCTAGGTACTTCATAGAAGTGTAATCATACAGTATGGATTCTTTTTCCTGACTGGCTTTTTTCATATAGTATAATGCCTGCAAGTTTCATCTATATTGCAGCACATGTCAGAATTTCCTTCCTTTTGAAGGCTAATATTCCATTGCACAGTTGATCCTTGAACAACACAGGAGTTAGGGGCACCAACCTCCCACGCAATCAAAATTCATGTATAACTTTTGACTCCCCAAAAACTTAACTACTAATAACCAATTGTTGACCAGAAACCTTACCAATAAGAAACAGTTAGTTAACATATATTTTATATGTTGTGCCTACCATATAAGGTATTCTTACAATAATACCTAACTTTTCTTATTTTTTTCCAGTATTTCTAGGCTATAGGTTTGTCTGCAAATTTTTTTCAAATTGTCAAAAACCACCAAAAAAATTCCCCGTGTATTTATTGAAAATAATCCACATATAAGAAGACCTGTGCAGTTCAAACCCGTGTTGTTCAAGGGTCAGCTGTACATATATATCACATTTTGTTAATTTATTCATCTGTCAATGGACACTTGGGTTGCTTCCACCTTTTCACTAGTATAAATAATGCTACCATGAACATGGGTATAAACGTATCTCTTTGAGACCCTACTTTCAATTCTTTTGGTTATATATCCAGAAGTGGGATTGCTGGATCCTATGGTAATTCTATTTTAAATTTTTTGAGGAACTGCCATACTGTTCTCCATAGTAGCTGCACCATTTTACATTTCCAGTAACAATGCACAAGAATATTTCAACCTAATTTTTAACACCAGATTAAATTATGTATCTAATCTTCATTCATCGTAGTGACACTGAGCTGCACACAGTGGAGGTCAATGCTGATAAGTCAGTGATATTCCCTAGCATCAGAGTCAATTACCTACATTACCATATGATAGTTGAGCAGGATGTGTGAAGGCTGAGGCACGAACTAGGTACTATTAGTCTAAGGCAGACCTGCCAATGCATTGGTGCCCTAGGATAGCCGGTACAGACAATGCAGACTGAGCAGGCTCTCAAAAATATATAACTAATACGCCCTAGGAGTGAATCAGGTAGAGAAAATGATTAATTCCTACAATCTACTGGAATCTATAGTCTTGTCCCTGAAATTTCTCACCTAATTCCTCAGGTGTTATCTGAGTTAGAGCTCACCCAAACAGATTACAGGGATAAGGGACATCTGCTTCTATTTAGACCTATGACTTTGGGTCAGTCCATTACTCTTTGAGGCTCAGTTTTGTCAGATTCGGTTAACAACATATTCCCTACTCAATGCATAAATTGGTTGTTCAGATTAAATGAGCTAATGAATATGAACATGCTTTTAAAAAATATGAAGTACTACTTACCGACAAAGTGCTACTGCAAAACAATAATTTTCCAGAAACATTACTTTCATTTCCAGAACTGACCTCTCTTTTCCCAAGGCACAAACTAAGCTCTCTTTGCTTATGTTCAATTTCTATAGTTTGATTTTCGGGAACCACACTTATCACTTCACACCCAGGGGGGTGGTGAGGAGGGGGCACACTACTGAGAGAAATCAAACAGATCCTTGTCACTCACCAGGAGATGGTCTGGAGGAGTGCAATGAAAGTGATATGTAGAAAAGTTGAGAAAAAGAGAAAAGGTCCAGAGAGATGTAACCATGAGCCTAGAAAACAAACAGCTTTTTGATTCCAAGTACATTAAGTTGTTACTTTAGAGGTATCTAACAATGGAAGATCTTATCATTCAAAGGACTGGAGCAAAGGAGAATCTTGCATTAGGAGAACCTTTGAATCAGCTAAGCTCTAAGATCCCCTCAAAACATTTTGATTCCACAAGTGCTGACAGTAACACAGTAGCAGGTGGGCCTAGCTTCACTCTCTCTACAAACAATACAAACAGGGAAGGATCTTCTATTGTAACCCATGGGATTGAGGACAAAGATCAAGGAGTCACCTCAGGCAAAGAGGGCTTTTAAATGCCAAAGGAAGCTACTGGAGTGTGTCCTTTAAAATAAAGGAATTTATCCCCACCCACATTCCCAGCACAATTTAAAGATTGTTCTGGTTAGAAGTAATAAACTAGACCATCTTTGAAGGGGCTTTCTTTTCAGTCCTTTGATCCACAGTTGTTCATGAAAACTCGGAAAGTTTAAGTGACTATCTAACAGAGACTATCTGACACTTGAGTTTTCTTCAAATGTCCTTTGCTTGAGCTTAAAGAATTGAACAGATGACCCAGAGTACCAGAAAGATTTAAATGGAATGGCAACAGCCCTTGATGTCATCAAAATGCTGACCTAGGAAAGAATCACGAGTTAGAAAGATACACTTACTCTTCTCCAAGCAAAGCGCATGAATCCCTTCACCAAGTTAATCTTGGTTTCATGAAATGTTTGAGAAATTAAACTCTACCTGTATGAGCACTGTTCATTCAACATAGTCCACCTACCTGGCATGCTATGTGCTAATTATTCTTTCACCTATTGTTAACAAATTTATAGTACATAAAATCTTTTGTAAGATACCGTAAGGGAGGCATAGCAATATATAGCAGACTCAGTAAGTTGCATGGGCATAATTCAAAAAATCCTTTTGAGGCAGTTAGCAAAAGAAATTTGACTTTATTAATTCAATTCACTCTCTAGAACTCCAAAGAGAAAAAGAAAACAAACATTTCCTTTAGAAGCTTCATACTTGCCAATTAATTAAGGCAAAGTAAGGTATAAGCTGTATAGTCAAGCCTTCCACAGAAAGGGAAGTGTCCTGAGGTTATGCAAATAAAGCTGCCTGGTCCCACATATTTGAAAAGGAAAAGGAAGACCATTTAATAATTTAAGCAGGAAAGGAACAGGGAAACATCCTACTATATTTTCAGTGAGATCAAGGATGTGTGGTTAATCTTTTCCACACTGCAGCAAGCTCCCAACTACAAAGATGACCTGAAATCCTGTTAACACTATTTTTTTTTAAATGAAAACTATGCAATGTTCCAAAATATTTTGCAGCCTTATAATAACCTGAACTGCAATCAGAAAAGCAGAAAAATTCCCCAAGGCTGGAAACCAGAATCCAACAACAGAAGGCTGAAGTCAAGGAAGCAGTTTAGTAGGAGAAAGAACAGGAAAGAATAATCAGTAGGTTTGGGAAATCCTTTTCTGCTACCTTCTCTAGTTTCTACCTGAGTTGCCTTTTCTTGGCCAAAAATGAATATCCTTAAATGAAATTCAAGGGCCCTAAACCCATCTCTCCTTAAGGTATCTGTATTTCTTATGTGTGTGTATATATCACAAAGATTCACTTTTCTGTGTCACTGAAAATAACACTTGTATTCAGATGTGTGTACTTTTTTTTAATCTCCTACCTCCCATCTCTGGCAACTACCAATCTGTTCTCTGCATCTGTATTTCTTTTTTTTTTTTAAGTACTTTTTAAAATGTCTTTTAATTTATTTTGAGATACAGAATGTAGCACATGCCTGCGCACAAGCAGGGGAGGAGCAGAGAGAGAGAGAGGGAGAGAGAGAGAATCCCAAGCAGGCTCCCTGCTACCAGTGAGGAGCCCAATATGGGGCTTGTGAGATCATGAGCTGAGCCCAAGTCAAAAGTCAGATGCTTAGACGTTTAACTGACTAAGCCACCCAGGTGCCCCCTTTTTAAATTTTTTTTTATTTAAGTAATCTCTACACCCCATCTGGGACTCAAGCTCACAACCCCAAGATCAAGAATCACATGCTCTCCCAACTGAGTCAGCCAGGCGCCCCTACATCTATTTCTGAGGAAGAGTTAGAAGTTATAAATGAACCTTAGTCCTCTTCCCAACCTCTCAATACTGGAGAGCCCCAAGGCTCAGTCCTCAAGTCTCCTCTCCATCAACATTCACTTTTTGGGTCATCCCATCCAGTCTCATGAATTTGGTAACGTTTCTGTACTCATGACCCCCAATCCAGGCTCAGGTTTTCCATGAAATTCAGACACTAGGATATCTAATAGATATTTTCTAACTTAACATATCCAAATCAGAAATTTGATTTCCACCCATCAGCCCAAACCTGCTTCTTCTTCAGTGATCACCATTTCAGAAACCCAGACCACCAATTGTCTGTGCTAAGCCCACCTGCCCTCTAACTCCTGAGCCAAAATTATTATGATAGGACAATACAGAAGTCAGTAGGCAGAAAGGGAAAGATTAGGGCCTGAGGTCCCCGGGTGGGGAAAAACACCTATTTTTGAAAAATGCTGGGAGTGTCTGACCACAGCAAGACCTCTCAGGCATAAGGTTCCTCTTAATAATGTAACAGACCTCTCCTACTCCCCCTCAGGTTTCACCTCTGGAATTTGACACAAGACCTAAGAATGGCCATAGACCACCCCTCATACACTGGAAACGAGCCAATCAGGAATGGACAACCCAGCCCCTCAAGCTATCCAGCCAATAAGGGTAGAACCTGAGAAGGAACAGGGAGGAAGGCAAGAAGAGGGAGGGCTCACCAGCACCATATAAAACAAGGACCCTTGCCTAGAGTCCTCCGGCATTCACTTTTGAATGTCCCCTCTCTGAAAGAAAGCGTTCCTACTACTCTTCTTTCCTAATCTTATATTCTAATAAACTTTTGCCCTGCTGCTCATTTTGTGTCCACCTCTTCATTCTTCAAAGTGGCGAGACAACGAATCCTGGGTATTGTGGTAAAAGAAATCCTGCAATATTATCAGGCTCAATAATTCAGTTATTTGCCGTGCAAGCCTCATGGGCCAAAGTTTTGCCAGCAGGGGGAGCAAGCTACAGCTTGGGCTGGGACCTGGGAACACCAGCAATTTTTAATCATATTCTTGCACCTCCGGGAGAAAGTCTCAGAAATTTTAAGTCACAAGGAAATGGAGGCGATGTTGTTGTAGTGTACGAAAAATGAGAAGCAGCGAAATGTAACAAGAATGGACTCAGTGTGCCTGATTATTTGCAAGTGCTGTAAAATTTTCATTTCCCCTCATCCCACCCCCAACACAAACACATAAATACCCCCTGGGGCTGAGTGTTGTTATACATTAACGGGTTCCTATGAGAGGACAAGAGGCAGAAAGACTCTTACTAATCCCTACCACAAAAAGGGAGATTCAATAAAATGCATGGCGAAAATGAGGTTTGGAGTTTATCTACGGTTTTTGATACCATTTCTACCACCTGTGCAGGTAGGAAAACTGAGACTCAAAGTGATTAAAATACATGAGGAGGGTTCCTAAGGATAAACATCTAGCACTAAAAATATGATCATGTGAATTTCTCCATTGTCCAGTCAGGGTGTTTAGGCTTAAATCTTATTTCTGTTATCTACCAGTTGTGTGACCTTGATAAGTTTTCCCTTCTGAAAAGTGAGCACCTACCCCAGAGAACAGCTGGGAAGATTAAGCGAGAAAAAACAGGGAAACACAGGAGAACAATGCCCACTGTTGCCCACGTGGTAGTGACTGTGCTCTCATGGTAAACGTGCCATAAATGTGAGAGCTCTTGCTATTGTGTGTTATCACGATGAAAAGGAGGTTTAAAACTCTAGGATTCCAACACAAAAGTTTTCTAATGTCAAAATACTAAAGGACAAAGGGAGATCTGGTGCTAAGTATCTTTTCTGCTCCAAAGTGGTGGAAAATTCCTAAGTATTCCAGTGACATGTCTTAACATAAGTCCCAAGACATATTTAACTAAGAGAAAAATCTGGATAAATTTTTAGCTAACTCACTCTTAGAAACATTACAAAGGAGTGAAATAAAATGCACATATATTATTAAGTTTATATTAGTGATCTCTATTACAAATTCATATAGGCACATTTGAGTATAAATTATAGATTCAGAGGGGCACCTGGGAGGCTCAATCGGTTAGGTGTCCAACTTTGGCTCAGGTCGTAGTCTCAGTTTATGAGTTCGAGCCCTGCGTCGGGCTCTGTGCTGACAGCTCAGAGCCTGGAGCCTGCTTCAGATTCTGTGTCTTCCTCTCTCTCTGTCCCTCCCCTGCTTTTACTGTGTCCATCTCTCTCAAAAATAAACATTTAAAAAAAATTTTTTTAATTATAGAATCAGAAAAATAGGTTAGAGAAGCCAAGGATACAAAAGTATAATGCATTCTATGTGGCCTGTGGCCTACTTCATCAAGGGGCTAGTCCCAATGCAGGTTGGCTGAAACTGTACTGTCACATTTTCTGATCCATCTCCTTTGATGTGGGAATCAAAGGCAAAAGAAAAACTTTCCTTACAACTTTTAAATTTCCTTACAACTTACAGCCCATTGATGAGTCCTTGAGACAAGCAGAGTGACCTTCCTTTAAGAACTCAAGTGCCTCGATGTTAATACTTTGCTAAGGGCAAAAGGCAATCTTAGCTTAATATTATCCTAACCTCGAGGATCCTGTAAGTCTCCTTTAATATAGAAAAATACCTTTGGAAACTTTATCTCAAACCCCCAAGATATACGTTAGCAATCATCCTCTAAGCATATGGCCCACTGATATACATCTGAAGGGTCTCTTGATTGAGGTTTTACTAGACAGTAATAAATGACCCACCTCTTCCTAACAATAGCTAGCCCCCTCAAGGTCCTGGAAACCTTGCTTCCAAAATTCCTAAAAGACTTACGCTATCCCTAACCCCCTCCCAACTTGAAAGTATATAATGAATTGCTCCTCACAACCCCAGTGCAGTTCTTTCTGCCCACGGGTCCTGTCCCCATGCTTTAATAAAACCACCTCTTTGCACCAAAGACGTCTCAAGAATTCTTGCTTTACCATTTTCTCTGAACCCCAATATTTCCACATCATCCTTCACAGCCACATCCTATTTCCGGCTTTCTCACTGTTAGGGCTGTTTATTATTCAGATGGCTACTAGAAATGCCTAGAGTGCTTCATATAAAGTCATCGAAATAATCCTGAATCACCATAGCTGATTTATTTTTATTCCATCTCCAAGACACAATCAGAGTTGACTTGATGGCAACCCATGACTTTCTCCAAATGTGTAAGCTAGAAAAGGCACAGGCTTTGGGCACATGTTGAATAGGGTGGCTCTAGAAAGAACTACTGACTGCACCTATAACCAAATCCAGAAGAGGGCACAAGGCCTTAGCTCAAGTCCACATATGGTAATAAAAACATGGACATGTCAGCAGAGGCCCTAAGTTTCCAGAAGGTTGAACAGGAATCATGTGACATAAGATACCAACAGCCTCCTCACCAACTCTGACAATTTCCAATCTCTAAAACGACCCTAGAGAGGTGCCTGGGTGGCTCAGACAGTTAAGTGTCCAACTCTTGATTTTGGCTCAGGTCATGATCTCATAGTTCGTGGGTTTGAGCCCCATGTTGGGCTCTGCGCTGACAGTGAGGAGTCTGCTTGGGATTCTCTCTCTCCCTCTCTGCCCCTCCCTGGCTTGTGCATACTCTCTCTCAAAATAAATAAACATTAAAAAAGTTTTTTAAATGAAGCTACCCTAGGAGCTGCAGATAGAGGGGGGAAGTGAGCTTTACCTGCCCCCAAAGAACCCTCTCCAGAATTTTCTTTTTTTTTGCCCTAAACAACCAAGTAGCTTCCACTGCTATTTCCTGCCTCTCATCTCTCTCCCTTCCAATTCCTTCTGAAGAAGTGAGAGTCAAGGTCATCATCTGATTCCCCAGAAGCAGTGATCACCAGATGCCAGCATAGCATCACCTGTTAGACCCAAGTTCAGGCCCTAATTATACCTACAGTACTACAGTACTTACCTGACCCCTCTCCTGCTCCCCACGGACTCACCCCGCTCATGTTTAATCTTCCTAAAATTGTGCTTTAATCATACCTCTTCTAGTTAGACCTCCACAAGCACAAAAAATGGAGTTTAAACACAGTGGCTATCTAGAATGTTCTGGCCCCAGCCTCTTTTCCAGCTCTACCTTATACTTCTCTCATATAAATCCCCAAATCCAGTCCAACGGTTCTCAGTACTTTTACTAATTCCACTTATCATATCTAACTTCTGCTGCTTAGTCAATTCCTGCCAATATTTTATTTTGTTTAATGTTTATTTATTTTTGAGAGAGAGAGAGACAGAGAGAGAGACAGAGAGAGACAAAGCACAAGTAGGGGAGGGGTAGAGAAAGGGAGAGAGACACAGAATCTGAAGCAGGCTCTAGGCTCCGAGATGTCAGCGCAGAGCCTGACACAGAGCTCGAACTCACAAACCGTGAGATCATGACCTGAGCCGAAGTCAGATACTTAACCGAATGAACCACCCAGGGGCCCTGCCAATATTTTAAAGCCCAATCTGTGAAACAGTTATCCCATGACCACCCTAGGCGGGGTGTGGACGCTCTCTGTTCTCTGAATTCCTATATTGCATAAGCTATATGTCATATATAAATATCACTCATTCATGTGTTCATTAAAATGCATTCAGATGCCATTCTCCAGGAGATATTCTAGACAGATGACATAGCCCCCAAATAAGTCAAGGTGTAGGAAAGGAAAGGAAGAGAAGATATTACCAATTTTTGTTTATTCTAAGCAGGTCATTGTGCCATGTATTTCCATGTCTCAGTTCGGTTCATCCTCACAACTCACTGAGGTAGCTACACTTTACAATAAGAAATCTGAGTCTCACAGAGTTAAACAACCTGGCAAAGATTACCTAATACGCTTTTTGTTTTTTGTTTTTATTTTCCTCTGTCCCTGACCCCTCTCAAACTCTCTGCCCACGTCTCCCTTGCTCTCTCCTTGGGATGATGATCTCTGTACTTCGAATCATCCAAGCCCCTTTGCCCTCTGGCTTCTAGTTAGGGTAGGTCAATGGAAACCTACAACCTATATACACTCGCCCTGCTCCCTTCCTGACTCACTGAATTCTGGCTGTGACTTCACTCCTCCATCCCAGTTCCTATGAAAGGTTCTTTCATGGCCCCAGCCATTCTTACCAGGATGCAGGAAGACCAGTGCCATCTGCCACCTCTTCAGGCTAGGAATACTAGGTAGGCAGGCTCCACCGGAAGGTTAGTGACGCACTTAGCCCTGCCCACACCTCTGTAAACAGTCCTTTCATTAAATTCTCTTCAGTTAAATTATCTTACGTGCTACCTGTTTCCTGCCAGGTACACAGAGAAGAACTTGAACCCATGTCCCTCTTACTACAGAGGCTGACTTTTTCTTTTAAGATTTTTATTTTTAAGTAGTTTCTACACCCAGTGTGAGGCTCAAACTCACAACCCCGAGATCAAGAGTCACATGCTCCACTGACTCAGCCAGCCAGGTGCCCCATGCCTGCCTTTTTCACTTAGATAATTGCTATGCAGGAGATCTGTGCAAAATGCTGAGGATCAAAACAAAAGGTATCTCACTGTGATAGGAAGGACCGGAAAAGCCTTTTCTGAACAAGTTGCTTGATCATGGGTCAGTCTTAAGAGGTGAATTGTAATTCACCAGGCAAACAAAGAGGGAAGACAGGAATTCAAGGACAAAATGGATGCCAATTTCAAAGTCACAGAGCTGGGGCACCCAGGTGGCTCAGTCGGTTAAACATCCGACTTCGGCTCAGGTCAAGATCTCAGGGTTCGTGAGTTCAAGTCCCACATCAGGCTCCATGCTGAGAGCTCAGAGCCTAGAGTCTGCTTTGGATTCTGTGTCTCCCTCTCTCTCTGCCCCTCCCCTGTTTGCACTCTGTCTCTCTGTCTCTCTCTGTCTCAAAAATAAATAAACATTTAAAAAAAAAAAGTCACAGAGGAATATGTCTTATTACCCAAGGCAGTTATGTACAGTGCTCATGAGAGAATAATGGTGGTTGAGGGTTTCAAAACTGTGATGATACTCACTTACCCAACCTGAACTTGAAATCTGAGATTAGAAGCAACAAAGAATTCACTATATTCCGGTCAAAAGAATCAATGTGCCTATTTCCTACCTTCAACAGATCCCCATCACAGAAGATAAACCCAACTGTTTAGCATAATATACAATCCCTTGATGATCTGGCCTGCCTGACCCAACCAGTCTCATCAACCAGCACCACCTCCAGCTGTTCCCTGAGGACGCCACACCTTGTCACACCTCTGAGCTTTTGTCATGTGCTTCTCATCAGAGATACAAACTCCTCTGTCAGAATTCATCTCAGGTGTCTGCTTCTCTGTAAATATTGCTGGCCCTCCAAGATGCTCAACATGCTTCCATGGTACCTTGTCCTTAACTCTATAATAGCATTTTCATAACACAGACATGCATCATATTTACTTGCTTGCATGCTGGCCATGGACTCAGCTGTGCGTTCCTAGAGGCCATGTGCTATAGCAAGGTGGCAGACTGTAGAGGTAAGTGCTTGGGTTCCAGAAGTGGGCTGCCTAGATCCAAATCCTAGACTCTGCTGCAAACAGCTAGGTAAATGTAGGCCATGTTATTTATCCTCTTTGAGCCACAGTTTCATTACCCATAATATGCAAATAATAACAACATCTACTTGATAGGGCTGTCAAGTGAGTCCTATTATACAGTAAGCCCTCAATAACTGTTAGTTATTCAGGGCACCCAGGTGGCTCAGTCGGTCAAGCATCCTACTTAGGCTCAGGTCACGAACTTGTGGTTCATGAGTTTGAGCCCTGCAATGCACCGGGCTCTGTGCTGTCAGCGTGGGGCCCGTTTCAGATCCTATCTCCCTCTCTTGCCCCTCCCCTGCTCTCTCTCTCTCTCTCTCTCTCTCTCTCTTTCAGAAATAAATAAACATTAAAAAAAATAACTGTTGGTTATTCAAATAACTATTTATTTGAATAAATAAATAACTGTGTATCCCTTATTTCCAAATAACAAGCTTATATTTGTTGAGAGTGAATAAATCTTCCTACCACTTCATATTAGATACCACATAGATACCTAATAGCTTGTTTCACTAAATCATGAAGACTCTCATTTCTAAATATGTGCTTATTTTACAATTGTTTAAAGACAAACAGGACCTCTTCTGTAAAGGAGCTTAGCTTCTTGCCATCATTGTTGGCCTGCTCACTGAGTCAGACATTCTCCCGGCCTTCTAGCAATCTCCGCATGTGCCCGCGATGCAGTTACCTCCACAGAAGGGCAGTTCCACTTTAATAATGTACAAAAACTTATTAAAAAGTCAAATCTTGATGGTTCCCCTAGGTTGGCATAAGGAACGACAAAAATAGGCTCCCCCCAACATAAAAGCGAACCACAGGGAAACTTCTTCTAAATGCTAAAGCAATGTAAAACTATTGCAGTTATGAAATATTTTTTACAAAGTTTTCATGTGGCATTTCTAAGCCCCAAATCCTTGACTGCCACAGCCTTGGTCAAAAGTCCACCTGTGAGAACCTGAACCAAGAAAAAATATCAGCGCACATAGAACAACGGGGTCAACAGGTGGAGACCGGCTCCCAGGTGAGGGCTTTTCCCAGATAAGGTAGCACTGCAGCCAACAGAGACGCAGAGCACTTAGTTAGAAGAGGACAACGCTGCCTGCTGCCGTGGACCCAAACAAAGGCCAAACCAGAGAAGGCTAGCACCCTTACCATCACCCTGGCTGGCTGCAGAGAGCAGCACAGGCCTGAGTGGCCCAAGAGCCTCCTCCTGGAGAGGAGCCCCACCTTTCCTTGCACTGCTTCTCCTTTACTGATACTAGGTTGGCTGCTGCCCCTCTTCACCAACTCCGACCCTGTCATTATTGCACCTCAGCCTGTTGACTCTGTGGTGCCTGCTCTAAATCTAGACCCTGGCTCTAATGGGGCTCAATATCCACCAGTTTTTAAATCACTCCATCTGCAGTGATCAACTCTGGCCTCTCTGACAACTCTCCGGCCCAGTGCTTTCTGTGAAATCACACTCCCTGGAATTCGTATGGGTTCATAGCACTTGCTGAGGATGACAAGACAGTACTCTGATTAGTTAATCTGGCAATTTTCTCAAAGAACAACCACGCCATGTATTTAATAATCTTCTAAAAGTTCTCTACTTACAGGCCTTCGGGTTGAAGCACCTTGAACGGAATGATAGAATTCTGGCTGGACTCGGCTATTTTTCTTGATTCTTCGTTTCCTCACTGAAATTTCTTGCTCACTCTGATGGTGAACTTCCACCACAGGTTTGGCCTCTTCCAGGCGAGCAGCTGCGGCCGCAGCAGCACGTCTTCTAAGATGCCGAGGGCTTGCTCTGAATCCCTGTGGCAGAAAACAAACCCAAACAAATCCAGATTTGTATTGAGTTAGTTTGGTGATCCTCTGGGGCTAGTTACACAAAGGGCTCCAAAAGTCACCAAGCTCAAGGAGGTCATTTACAATCCCAAAGGGAGTATATACGTAGAAGGAGGCTCAACCTGCAATGTTGTGTATTCTGTCAAGCACCTCAGGGTCTCAGGGCCCAGAGTTACTCTATGTTAAGAAATGCTTTTAGGGGCAAGTGGGTGGCTCAGTCAGTTAAGCATCTGACTCTTGATTTCATTTCAGGTCATGATCTCACGGTTCATGGGATCAAGCCCCGCATCGGGCTCCACGCTGACGGTGAGGAGTGTGCTTAGGATTCTCTCCCTCCCTCTCTCTGCCCCTACCCCCTCTCTCAAGATAAACAAATAAACATTAAAAAAAAAGAAATGCTTTTAATTCAGTTTAAAAAAAACTAGCAAGTGAGCACATTGATTTACTTTTGTGTATATAAGTCAGACTGCATGTGAAGAAGGATATTTCTTTCCACTCAGGCATGAAGCATGGCATACGAGCAGGACTGAATACTGTTACATGGCCAAGTGTTACTCTATATTCCTGAGAGCAGACTCTGAAGGTAAGAAAGCAGGAATATAAAACATCATTATAAAACACCATAAAGATTTAAAACTAAATGGAGGCAATGAAGTAAAGCAAAGAGTACAAGTTTAGCTAAACCATATTATGCATCTGGGAATATAGAACGTTGGAAAATACCAAAGAATTACATAAAATAGTCTCTGTCCTCATGTAGCTTACAATTTACTGAAGAACAGAAGTGCATGTATACATTGGCATGTATAATTAAGAGTTAAAGTGGGCAACTGAGGACACTCAGTGCTAGCAGATCTCAGAGGAGGAATCAATGAATGAAGCTGAAGATAGTCTATATTTGGCTTAGTTATGTGGGTGGCATCTGAAGAATGAATAGAATTTACATTCCAGGCAAGGAAAACAACATAAGGAATGAATGAATAAGTAAAATGATGGATGGATGGATGGATGGATGGATAACGTATTTATGCAGCAATAGGAAACACTATTTCATGATGTACCAGGAGAACCATATAAGTAAGCTATGCACAAAGTATGGTGGGAGACCAGAGTGTAGGGGGTGCTAAATGCTTCAAGGAGGGTTGCAGGTCTTCTGATTTTTAAAAGATTTATAAAAACTACTTAAAGACTGCAGTTAAAGCATAAAAGATGGAGGGTAAGAATTTCAGGAGAAGAAGCAGTATGAAAGATTAATATGTATGGGGGATTCCCAGTGAGAGACATGGGAGAAGATCTGAGGTCTGATTATGGAGACCCCGAATACCAAACTGAAGGACATGAACAAGGAGAAAAAAGACAAAAGTAGGGTGTGACCCACAGAGTCAAAAGAAGCACGGAGGTCATCAAAAATCAATAAGGAGAAGATGCAAATGGAGTTGGCAAAACACATTAGCCTGTTCCCATCCCTTCTCTGTGTGCAAGCTCAGCTGGGTCCTCTTGTGTCCAAAACAGTCCCAGAAGATCGCTACAGTTCCCACATAATCCAAGAGATACTACAGCAGCTAGGAGAGAGGAGGATTACAAAGAGGGAGCTGGGCCAATCACTAAAATGCCTTCTAGATCAGAATTAGGACCAAACAGAACCAACAATCACGCAGGCTGCCTTTTAAATATGCAAGTTCATGGACATCCTCCCCCCAACCCCCACCCCCGCACACACAGGAACACACGCACATGCTCTCTCTCCCCTCTCCTTTCTTCTTTCTGAATTAGACTCTGTAGGGGTGAGGCCAAGAGCATCAGTTTTTGGTTTGGTTTTTTTTTTTTTTTTTTGGTCATTCTCTTTCTCTTTTATTTTTATTTTTATTGACGTATAGCTGACACACAACCTTACATTAGTTTCAAGTGCACAAAGAATTTCTGTTTTTAACAAGCTCCTCTGGTAATTTTTCTGTGCTTTGAAGATTGAGAACTTCTAGGAGTCAGAGCTTAGTCTCACCACAAGGTGGCACTAACCTCCAGATCCGCTGCATTCTTTCTGGTTCAGAAATGAGTGCACTGGTAGAATTAACAAAGTACTTGCTAATACACTAACTTCTGTCATAGAGGGTGAGTGAGTATATTTCTTTGGTGAGAATGTAGATCCTCCTTCTCTTATGTTTCTATGAGTAATAAGCAACCAAATTTTGTTTAACCTGTATTATTACCAATACTTCTTGCTGGCCTACAAATTCTAAAAACACTTGGGGAAAAAAGCACCATAAAACTCCCTTAATGAGATGCCCTCAAAAAAAGTTTAAGAAAAAACATGAAGGTGCAGGGGTGCCTGGGTGGCTCCATTGGTTAAACATCAGATTCTTGATTTGGGCTCAGGTCACGATCTCATGATTTCGTGAGTTCAAGTCCCACCTCAGGCTCTTCACTGACCATACAGAGCCTACTTGGGATTCTCTCTCTCTCTCTCCCCCTCTCTCTTTGCCCCTCCCCCACTCACACTTTCTCTGTCTCTCCCAAAATAAATAAGTAAACTTTAATTAAAAAAAAAAAAACATGTTGGACGTTGGTGCAGTCATTCCAGACAGCAATAATCCAATAAATCTGCATCCCTGTATCTACTCTAGAGAAATTCTAACAAGTATGAGGGTATTTAAGGTATCATATTATTTGTGATAATAAAAATTTTTTTAAAAGTTTAAAGCATCCTTCCTTAAACTTCATAATTTTCTTTACACCTTCATATTATTTCAAAGATCTGAGCACCACCATGTGATTTCTATTATAGCCAAATACACTTGCACTATTTTTAAATAACTCTTTATAAGCACTACAGTATACAGTACACAGACACCAGCCAGACTCTCTGTGTTCAAATACTGCCTCTGTCACTTCCTAGTTGTGCGATTTTCGAGAGTTACTTAGCCATTTCTTCATCTGTAAAATAGTAATGAAAACTAGAATTTATTTCATAGCGCTGTTGAGAAGAACAAATGAATTAACATATGTGCTTAGAAGAGCATCTGGCAGTCAGAGTGGCCAAAATGAACAAATCAGGAGACTATAGATACTGGAGAGGATGTGGAGAAACGGGAACCCTCTTGCACTGTTGGTGGGAATGCAAACTGGTGCAGCCGCTCTGGAAAACAGTGTGGAGGTTCCTCATAAAATTAAAAATAGACCTACCCTATGACCCAGCAGTAGCACTGCTAGGAATTTACCCAAGGGATACAGGAGTACTGATGCATAGGGGCACTTGTACCCCAATGTTTATAGCAGCACTCTCAACAATAGCCAAATTATGGAAAGAGCCTAAATGTCCATCAACTGATGAAAGGATAAAGAAATTGTGGTTTATATACACAATGGAGTACTACGTGGCAATGAGAAAGAACAAAATATGGCCCTTTGTAGCAACGTGGATGGAACTGGAGAGTGTGATGCTAAGTGAAATAAGCCATACAGAGAAAGATAGATACCATATGTTTTCACTCTTAGGTGGATCCTGAGAAACTTAACAGAAACCCATGGGGGAGGGGAAGGAAAAAAAAAAGAGAGGTTAGAGTGGGAGAGAGCCAAAGCATAAGAGACTCTTAAAAACTGAGAACAAACTGAGGGCTGATGGGGGGTGGGGGGAGGGGAGGGTGGGTGATGGGTATTGAGGAGGGCACCTTTTGGGATGAGCACTGGGTGTTGTATGGAAACCAATCTGACAATAAATTTCATATATTTAAAAAAAAAGAGCGTCTGGCATATAGTGATACGTAAGTGTTGCTATGATTATTATGTATTTCACTTGCGTGAATAAAAGATATTCTTGAAAACAAAAGTATGTTATTAATCAGATGTAAACAGGAAAATGAATCACACCACAGGTGTGCACTACTGACTGCCACACATGAGGCACGGCTGAGAGACCAATCACCCTTAATTATTAGGGGAGAGTTCTTTTCTCCAGAGAATTCAGAGCACTTACTCCCTAGTGAGTCAAACTATCTGGGTTTGAATATAAGCTGTGTCACTGAGTAGGTATGCAAATTACTTCTCTGTGTCTCCATTTCTTCATCTGTCAAATACATATAATAATAACTCTCTCATGGAGTTTGATGGTGCTTAAATGAGATAATCTATATTTGGTCCTCACAACAGTACAAATAATACAGTAAGTCAAAAAATTATCACCATTATTATTACTATATCCTTTCCTAGACGTTGCAGCAGCAATTCACACATAATTAGGTCACAGTTATGACTACAAACATATGAACAACATGGAGTCATCACTGGGCAATCACCCTAATGGTTTTCCTGGAATTATAGGATTCTATGTTTATTAGATTTGCTTGCCCTAAATACTCTGAAAAATACTATTTTATTAATAAAATAAAAAAAATTTTTAAACAGCAGGTTTTTACAGATGTTAACAGGACTTGATGGTGTCAGTATAAAGTCCATTTTTGTCTACTCACTTGATCTTGCCTGGATACCTTTAACCAGTAGGTGATAAACACTTGGAAGTCTCTCAGCAGTGAATGTCTGCCATTTTTAGACCACCCCAATTTATCAGCACCTTTTGGGTAACAACTTCTCAAGAGATGCAGTCTTGATACAGAATGCTCCACAGCCCACTCTAGATTTTGCCTCTTAATGACCTATACGGTTAATAGGTAGACACATGGCCAAGGCTCAACCAAGTAAAGTTTCTCTGCTTGGACAATGAATATTAAATTGAGGGATGTAAAGCCTGAAAAAAAAAATCAGTAGGAATTCATCAGTCTAGTGACTATGCCAAAGACCTTCTGAAGCTGCCTGGTTTAATCTGTTCCAATCATTCAGTCTTGCCTGTGAGTTTAATCATGTATTTGTAATAAATTCTCTTTTGGTTTACATCAGATTCTGTTGCCTGCAAACAAAAAACCCCAGTGTATACTCTTCTGTTACGCTTTTAGATGGTTAGCTCTTTCCCTTGAAGGCTGAGTATTCTGACTAACCCAGTTTAGTTGTGTAGACTGGCATAAAAAAGGAGGACACATTAATAGTAATAATTTACTAACACCACTTAGGTCATAAGCCTATTATATGCCTTTCTTAAGCAAGCAAACTGAGGCTTATCAGGGCTAAGTAATCTACATAAGGCAAAAACTTGCAATTTCTTAGAAAAGCCCAGATCATAATTCAGGTCTATCCAATTCCAACTCAACACCAGTGCCCTTAGCACTCTGCTATGAAGCACAGATTATATATAGGATAGTAATGCATTCAGAGATAGTGTTCTACATATATTCTCAGGACTAAGCACCAAGGAAGTGCTCAGAAATATATGTAGGTTGATTAAAACAAAAAAAGGGTCTGTAAACAATTTAGATAAGTGAAGAAGAAATTGAAAAAGTTAACATTTTCAGGTGAGAATTACTGTTGGATAAGATCAAACTACCATCTAGTTTACTGATGAAGCAACTGAACAAATGGAAACTTAACACATTGAATCACTGAGCATTTAAATAGAATTGTTTTCGGGGCACCTGGGTGGCTCAGTCAGTTGGGCACCCAACTTTGGCTCAGGTCGTGATCTCATGGTTTGTGAGTTCAAGCCCCACATCGGGCTCTCTCTGATGACAGAATGGACCCTGGAGCCTGCTTCGGATTCTATGTCTCCCTGTCTCTGCCCCTCCCGCACCTGTGCTTTCTCTCTCTCTCTCTCTCTCTCTCTCTCTCTCTCTCTCTCTCTCTGTCTCTCTCTCTCAAAAATAAAATAAACATTAAAAAATTTTTAAATAGAATTTCTTTTGAGGGGCAGGAGGTAAGAAGCTTGCCCCCTCCCTCGAACACAGATAAATATCAAATCATTCTTAACAGCCAAGAAATCTATTGGTGGTCTTAGAGAACAAAACTGCATATCTACAAACCAGAAGAAAGACCCATGGAAGACAGAAACTACACAGAGTTTGTGGGAGAAAAGGGCAGCCAGAGGAGGGAGCCCTGACCATGGTGGGGACAGTGACAGGGAACAAAGAGAGAAAAAGCATGGAGGTGGTGGGAAGAGCAAAACACACTCAGGGGAGGGACTGCATGAGAAAACTATTCCCCAAAACCTTTGACAAGGAAAAAGGAGAGGGTTACAATATCACCAGTTTTCTATAAACAGCGGAGTGCAGATTCCAACATTTGAGAGGTCTGTGACATTGCCAGTTTCACCCCCAGGGGAGCTGAGCAGTGCTCTGTATCCCCAGGGTCACACAGGGAGAAGCGGTTGCTCTGCTTTGAGTACATTTGGTAGAGGTGATACAGCCTCTCCACCAGCAAAGGATCCTGCAGCCAACATCCAACTGTCCCATTCACCAGTACAGGTACAAACACACCAGCTGAGGGCAGCAATCCCTAGTGCCAGCTGTGTGGTGCAATTTATCATAAAATCCAAACCACTGCACGGTCGCGCAGCCGTCTTCTGCAACAAGCCAACACCCAACACAATGCAGAGACCCTCCCCCAGAAGATCAGTGTGGATCCATGCCATGGGGGTCTCTAAAGTGTGGGGTTTTGACACACAGCTGTGCCTGAGTTAAAACACAGGAGTCCTGCACCATCTGGCAGGTGGAAAGCTTGGACACAGGATGAAGACAGGGATCTGACTGAAACCAGAAACAGGTGAAGTCACTGTTTTCCCAGCTGTGAGGGCTTACCTAACAGGGGTGGCCATCCATTTCCCACTCCCAAGACCAGAGAACTGGGTGAAGCCGTTTTCTCTCCTACCACCTAGCTTGATCCACCTCAGTGAGCTAAACAGCGTCACCTAGTGGAGAAGGGAGCTGCTACACCAAGCCCCACCCCCTTGCACCCTCCAAAAGAGCGATTGCACATAATAATCAGAGCAGCAGACCCCTCTCCCTGAAGACCAGCACAAACCCCTCACGCATACCAAGTGTATTGATGATAGAGTGCTGCAAAGCTTCAGTTCTAGGGGAAATAGGATCTAGCATCCTTTGGGTTTTTTGTTTGTTTCTTTTTGAGTTTTTTTGTTTTTATCTTTATTTTTGTTTGTTTTGTTTGCTTGTTTGATACAGAAAGAGCATTTTTTTTAATTTTTTAATTTTCTTTTTATTTTCTTTTATTTTCTTTCTTTATTTCTACCTCTTTTCTGTCAAGCTTCTCATAACAAGCACCCCAAAACATACCTAGGATCTAGCTTCTGATACATATTTCATTTTTAAAATTTTTTTCTTTGATTTTTAAATTTTTATTTGGTTTTATTCTATTTTTCTTATTCTTTCTCTCCAAAATAACAAGACAGAGGGATTCACCCCAAAAGAAAGAACAGGAAGAAATGACAGCCAGAAATTCAATCAGTGCAGATTTAAGTAAGCTGTCTGAACTAGAATTTAAAACAAAAATTGTAAGGATATTGACTGGGCTTGAAAAAAGGATAGAAGACACTAGAGAATCCTTTACTGCAGAGATATATTAACTAATATCTAGTCAGGCCAAAATTAAAAATTATATAACTGAGGTGCAATCCCAAATGGAGGCCGTAAAAATGAGGGTGGATGATGCAGAGGAGCAAATCAGTGAGATAGAAGATAAAATTATGGAAAATAATGAAGCTGAAATGAAGAGGAAACAAAGGTTACGAAGGAACCGAAGGCAGACTTAGAGAACTCAGTGATATACTAAAACATAGTAACATTCGTATTATAGGAGTCCCAGAGGATTAAAGAGAAGAGGGGGCAGAAGGTTTATTCAAACAAATTATAACTGAAAACTTCCCTAATCTGGGGAAGGACACACACATAAAAATCCAAGAAGCACAGAGAACCCTCATTAAATTCAACAAAAGCAGATCATCATCAAGGCATATCATAGTCAAATTCACAAAATACACTGACAAGGAAAGAATCCTGAGAGCAGCAAGGGAAAAAAGTCCTTAACCTACAAGGAAAAGACATATCAGATTCACAGCAGATCTGTCACAGAAACATGGCAAGCCAGAAAGGAGTGGTAGGAAATATTCTATGTGCTGAATGGAAAAAATATGCAGCCAAGAATTATTTACCCAGGGAGGCTATCATTCAGAATAGAAGGAGAGATAAAGACTTTCCCAGACAAATAAAAACTAAAGGAGTTTGTGACCACTACAACACCCCTGCAAGAAATTTTAAGGGGGACTCTTTATGAAGGGAAGAAAAAAAAAAAAAGACCAAAGCAACAAAGACTAGAAAAGACCAGAGAACAACACCAGAAACACCAATTCTACAGGTAACACAATGGCACTAAATTCGTATCCATCAGTAATCACTCTGAATGTATATGGACTAAATGCTCCAATCAAAAGATATAGGGTATCAGAATGGATGAAAAACCAAGATCCATTTATATGCTGCCCACAAGAGACTCATTTTAGCCTTAAATACACCTGAAGATTGAAAATAAGGGAATGGAGAACCATCTATCAATGCTAATGGATGTCAAAAGAAATCTGGAGTAGCCATACTTATATCAGAAAAACTAGATTTTAAACCAAAGACTGTAACAAGAGATGAAAAAGGGTACCATATCATAATAAAGGGGTCTATCCAAGAAGGTCTAACAATTGTAAATATATATGCCCCCAACTTGCCCCTAAATATGTAAAACAATAAATAACAAACATAAAGAAACTCATTGATAACAATACAATAATAGTAGGGTACTTTAACACCCCACTTACAGCAATGGGCAGATCATCTAATCAGAAAATCAACAAGGAAACAATGACTTTGAATGACACACTGGACCAGATGGACTTAACAGATGTATTCAGAACATTCCATCCTAAAGCAGCCGAATACACATTCTTTTCCAGTGCACATGGAACATTCTTCAGAAGAGGTCACATACTGGGTCACAAGTCAGCCCTCAACAAGTACAAAAAGACTGAGATCATACCATGCATATTTTCAGACCACAGTGCTATGAAACTTAAAGTCAACCACAAGAAAAAATTTGGAAAGACCACAAATACTTGAAGGTTAAAGAACATCCTACTAAAGAATGAATGGGTTAACCAGGAAGTTAAAGAACAAATTTAAAAAAATACATGGAGGCAAATGAAAATGAAAAAACAGTGAAAACCCTTTGGGATGCAGCAGAGGTAGCCCTAAGAGGGAAGTATATTGCAATTCAGGCCTACCTCAAGAAGTAAAAAAGGTTCTAATTACACAACCTAACCTTATACCTAAAGGAGCTAGAAAAGAAACAGCAAAGAAAGCCTAAATCCGGCCAAAAAATAGAAATAATAAAGGCTGGAGCAGAAATAAATGATACAGAAACAAAGAAACAAAAAATCAGTAGAACAGATCAATGAAAATGAAGGGCTGGTTCAAAATGAATTTGGTTTATTCTTCTCAAACTGTTCCAAAAAATAGTAATCAAAGGAAATGGTTATGAAGCCAGCATTACCTTGATTCCAAAATCAAGACCCCACTAAAAAGGAGAATCATAGGCCAATATCCCCAATGAACATAGATACAAAAAAACTCAATAAAATGTTAGCAAATCGAATTCAACAAGACATTAGAAGAATTATTCACCATGATCAAGTGGGACTTATTCCTGGGCTGCAGGGCTGGTTCAATATTCACTAATCAATCAACATGATACATTGCATTAACAAAGAAAGGAAAAGAGCCACGTGATCTTGTCAATCGATAGATGCTGAAAAAGCATTTGACAAATTACACCATCCATTCTTAATAAAAACCTGTAACAAAGTAGGGATAAATGGAACATACCTCGACATCATAACAGTCATATATGAAAGACCCACAACAAATCGCATCCTCAATGAGGAAAACCTGAGAGCCATTCCTCTCTGGTCAGAAACAAGACAAGGATGTACACTCTCACCATTACTATTTAACATACTACTGGAAGTAAAAAGCAAAGGAAACAACCAATGAAACTTAAAAGGCAGACTACTGACTGGAGAAGATATTTGCAAAAGACAAATCTGATACAGAGTTAGTATCCAAAATACTATAAGGAACTTATGAAACTTAACACCCAAAAAACAAATAACCCCATTATGAAATGGGCAAAAGACATGAACAAACACTTTTCCAAAGATGACATCCAGATGACAAACAGACACATGAAAAGATGCTCCACCTTACTCATCATCAAGGAAATGTAAATCAAAACTCAATGAGATACCACCTTACACCTGTCAGAATAGCTAAAATTAACACCACAAGAAACAACAGGTGTTGGTAAAAAGGGGAACTCTATTGCACTGTTGGTGGAAATGCAAAGCGGTGCAGCCACTATGGAGAACAGTATGGAGGTTCCCCAAAAAACTAAAAATAGAACTACCCTAGAATCCAGCAATTGCACTATTAGGTATTTGCCCAAAGGATACAAAAGTACAGATTCAAAGGATTAATGCACCCCAATGTCTATCGCAGCATTATCAACAATAGTCAAAGTGTGGAGAGAGCCCTAATATCCATCGACTGATGAATGGATAAAGAAGATGTGGTACACATGTGGAATATTACTCAGCCATCAAAAATAATGAAATCTTGCCAGTCACAACAACGTGGATAGAGCTAAAAGGTAATATGTTAAGCGAGGTGAGTTAGACGAGAAAGACAAATACCATATGATTTCACTCATGTGGAATTTAAGAAACAAAACAGATGAGGGGCACATGAGTGGTTCAGTTGGTTGAGCGACCAACTTTGACTCAGATCATGATCTCACAGTTCGTGAGTTCAAGCCCCACTTCAGGTTCACTGCTGTCAGCACAGAGTCCACTTTGGATCCTCTGTCCCCCTCTCTCTGCCCCTCCCCTGCTTGCGCTCTCTCAAAAATAAACATTAAAAACATTTATTTTCCTCAGAAGGAGAGGAAAGAGGAGAGAGGGAAACAAACCACAAAAGACTCTTAATGATAGAGAACAAACTGAGGGTTGATGTTAGGGTGTGGGTGGGGTATGGGTTAAAAATGAGTGATAGGTATTAAGGAGGGCACTAGTTGTGATGAGCACTGGGTGTTGTATGTAAGTGATGAATCACTGAATTCTACTCCTAAACTGATATTACACTATATGTTAGCTAACTAAAATTTAAATTTAAAAAGTTTCTTAAATAAACAACAAAATAAATAAAATTGCTTTTGTGTTGTTGCTATACCTGAGAACGCCAAGGTTGAGGTTAAGTATACATGATACAAATTGACCATATACAAATATTATGATACTCAATAAGCTGATATTCTCATAAAGTATATAGTAATTCCTCATAAAAACTCTTTGATTCTCTTCATCCAAGCTAGAAATAGTGTATAGCAGAAGTTCTTGGGTCCATGGATAAAATTCTAGGCAAATCAAGAGGACAACTTATTTACTTGGATGGGGAAAAATCATGTCTTTACTTTCACTGACTGCTACTTGAAATTTGCCATCACTCAATTATGAATGTAGGCTATAAACCTGACACTATTAGCAGTATTGGTGACTTTTGCCACCAAAAGGAATCAAATATATTTACATATTTAATTATAGTCACTGCAGGTATTTAAAATACCATTTATAGGGGCGCCTGGGTGGCGCAGTCGGTTAAGCATCCGACTTCAGCCAGGTCACGATCTCGCGGTCCGTGAGTTCGAGCCCCGCGTCAGGCTCTGGGCTGATGGCTCGGAGCCTGGAGCCTGTTTCCGATTCTGTGTCTCCCTCTCTCTCTGCCCCTCCCCCGTTCATGCTCTGTCTCTCTCTGTCCCAAAAATAAATAAAAAACGTTGAACAAAAAAAAAAAAACTTTAAAAAAAATAAAATACCATTTATAATCATCATTACTTCAAAACCACAGTAGTCAACATATCTGCCACTAAAACTTATTATTTAATTCATTAATAAAGAAGTACATATACTGCTTTGTCCAAACTGTTAATAATTTATAATCTTTCAATATAATTGGATTCCTTTATAATTACACACACACACACACACACACACACACACACACACAATGTTATGCATTTAAAACATTCTGAAACTGAGTCCCTGGGCTTCACTAGACTGCCAAAGAGGTTTATGGCATAAAATGGGTCTAGAATAGAGAAAATCTCAGAAATGAGTTTATGACAAATACTGTTATATGTTAGCTGCTCACCAAAACCCATGCTTACCTCTTTTTCCTGGGCACAAGCTAAGCTGGACATTTCCCAGCCTCCCTCACACTTAAGTAGAACCAACAGGTAGAACTAAGTTCTAGCCAATGAAATATGAACATAAGTATGCTTTTTTTAATTTTGTTTTAACATTTATTTATTTTTGAGAGACAGAGAGACACAGAGCATGAGCAGGGGAGGGGTAGACAGAGAGGGAGATATAGAATCCAAACTAGGCTCCAGGCTCTGAGCTGTCAGCACAGAGCCTGACGTGGGGCTCAAACTGTCAAACTGCGAGATCATGACCTGAGCTGAAGTCAGACGCATAACCAACTGAGCCACCCAAGCACCCTGTATGCTTTTTTTTTTTTTTTAAGTAGACTTCACACCCAGAAAGGAGCTCAATGCAGGGCTTGAACTCACGACTCTGAGATAAAGACCTGAGATGAGATCAAGAGTTGAAAACTTAACTGACTAAGCCACCCAAGCACCCCAATTTATGCCATTTCTGAAACTAGCCCATGAATACTTCCCACAGCCATTTCTCCATGCTCTTCTCTTTGGGCTGAGATGACCTTCAGAGCAGATTTGAAAGTCACATATTGAAGACAGTAGTGACTTTATCATACCTGAATACCTGCGTGGAGGAAGCCACTTTGCCAAACTGTTCGCCCACTACACCCTTAAATGAATGACAAACATATTTCCACTCTGTTTGAGCTATTAAAGTGTATATTTGCTATGGAAGCTTGCATTACCCTAATTCAGTGGTTCTTAAACTTTATCAACAATCAGAACCACCAGGAACTGATTAAAACACCAAGTGCTGGTCCCCACCCCTGGATCTTCCAATTCAGTACATCTGGGATGGTGGCTGAGAATTTGCATTTCTTTTTTTTTTAACGTTTGTTTATTTTTTAGAGAGAATGAGAGAGAGAGAGAGTAGGGAAGGGGCAGAGAAAGAGGAAAACACAGAATTTGAAGCAGGCTCCAGGCTCTGAGCTGTCAGCACAGAGCCCAATGCAGGGCTCAAACCCACAAACCATGAGATCATGACCTGAGCCGAAGTCAGAAGTTTAACCAACTGAGCCACCCAGGTGCCCTGAGAATTTGCATGTCTAACACATCCTCAGGTAATGCTGATGCTGCCATCCCATGACTATACTCTGAGAATCCCTGCTCTAATACCAGCTCCTGCCCCTTGCTGTATCATCAGTGAACGATGTTGGTCATGATAACACTGTTCCTTATTGTACTATGTGCAGTAGGACCTTCAAGATTAAAGCAACTTTGTCATTTGTGGTTTTAATAATCCTACATTAAAAGAATGACCATGGCTAACATTAACAATTCAGGCAACAACACATGTAGGTGAGGATGCAGAGAAAGAGCATCTCTTTTGCATTGCTGGTGGGAATGCAAACTGGTGCAGCCACTCTGGAAAACGGTCTGGAGGTTCCTCAAAAAATTAAAAATAGAACTACCCTACGACCCAGCAATTGCACTACTAGGTATTTATCCAAGGGATACAGGTATGCTATTTCAAAGGCACATATGCAACCCAATGTTTATAGCAGCACTATCAACAATAGCCAAAGTATGGAAAGAGCCCAAATGTCCAGTGATGGATGAATGGATAAAGAAGATGTGGTATATATATATATACAATGGAGTATTACTCAGCAATCAAAAAGAATGAAATCTTGCCACTTGCAGCTATGTGGATGGAACTAGAGGGTACTATGCTAAGCGAAATTAATCAGAGAAAGACAAATATCATATGACTTCACTCATATGAGGACTTTAAGACACAGAACAGATGAACACAAGGGAAAGGAAGCAAAAATAATATAAAAACAGGGAGGCGGACAAAACATAAGAGACTCTTAAATATGGAGAACAAACAGAGGGTTACTGGAGGGGTTGTGGGAGGGGGGATGGGCTAAATGGGTAAGGGGCACTAAGGAATCTACCTCTGACATCATTGTTGCACTATATGCTAACTAACTTGGATGTTAATTTAAAAATAATAAAAGAAAATAATAAAAGAAAAGAAAAAGAAAAAATAGTGAACACTCAAAAAAAAAAAAAAAAAAGAATGGCCATGGAAGCCACTCTATCAGCTGGGTAAGAAATAATATATCTAGAGCTACATTTTTGTTTTCAGAGAATGTATTCTCTGACAAATAAGGGATAATGGGGCAAAATATTACCTTTTTAAAGTCTTACTTTCTAATAATCATTCTTTGGTATAGATAGTTTCTAGAGGTATGGTGATAGCAAGAAGTCAGTTTCTAATCTTTAAAAAGTCTAAGGAATTGAACACTTATTTTAGATAAGGTTTCCCAGATTAGCACTGTAGTGTTTCTTTTATACTGACTATATGCTATCAACTGGTTATTAGTTCCTGCTAATCAGAAGCTCTGATTGGGGACAGAGAACGTTGATAATTTTTCTAATTGCAAGTGAATTCTAACGTAAATGCAGTTTTGTAAACAGAAATCTTTTAAAATATCTTACAGATGTCAATCATTCCCTTCTTGGACCCATGCCCCACCCACATGCTGCCTGGGAAAGCATGTTTTGTACCATGGCATCCCACCCCTCTCGGTCATGGTTGCTGGGTCTTGATACTTGAGCTGTGTACCTCTCCTTAGAGTTTGAGAGAGAAATACCAAGAGCCTGGACCACTTAGCACAGAAGTTAAAACTGAAAAAAAAAAATCATTTGTAGACAAGTGATGAAACTCTTATATGTATATGCATAGCCTAGGATTCTTACTTTTTTATTTATTTTTCTTTTTTTTTAGTTTAGAGAGAGAGGGGGGCAAGGGGCAGAGGAAGAGAGAAAGAGAATCTTAAGTAGGCTCCATGCTCAGTGTGAAGCCTGACTGAGGGCTCGATTCCACAACCCCAGGATCATGACCTGAGCCAAAACCAAAATCAACAGACTGAGTCACCAAGGAGCCCCTATATTCTTATTAAAATGTAGATTGTGGGACCTGAGATTCTGAGTTTCTAACAAGCTTCCAAGCTTCTAATGCTGTTAATCTGCAGAGCTAACCTTGGGTCACAAGGTTGTAGAAGCCTGATAGAAACTCTGTGGCTCTTGTCTAGGCTGACAGGAATGGGGCATAGAAACCATGGTGAGGAGAGAACAATCAGTTGATAACAGAAGGAAAAGCTGAAGCCAATGGAGTAGTTCTGAGCCCCACCTTTGGCATTCACTACAGGGAGGAGTGAGGCCTTGAAACCACCACCAGCTCTCCACGCATCCCTGCGAAGCCAGCATCAACTATGAATCTTTTTCTTAAATTCCACTAAATGACACATACATCCTTACAACATACCCTAAAATACAGTTGGTCTCTGATTCTGCACCCAAATGAGCCTAAGACACAAAACATGGCCTCCATGGTTGGGGCAGGGAAGAGAGTAAAAGGAGACTTTGAGGTTAAAACTATTGGAAATACGTCTCCTGTAAGGAGCTTAAAGTGCTTTTTAATTATAACTGTTAGATTAACCTAAGCAGGGATCATAGGGTACACTCAGAAAACAACTATATTCTTTCTCCCTGCTGTCTTTCAAATCCACGATGAAGAGTTAGTTTTCTCCCAATGCTACACAAAATTTTGAATGGACTCTATAATTTTTCTGGTCATTCTCAGATAATTAAAAAGTCTTCTAGCCACTTCTAGTCACAAAACCAGTGCCATTTCAATGAGGTCATATCACTCTTCCTGGTTTCCTCTTACACAGAGTTTAAAGTGACTCTAGGCTCTTTTTCCCAAGAGATCCGTAAGAAATTCTCATGCATCCTTTGCCCCAACACATTCTGGGAAAGTAGGCTATTCCCAATGCAGCCAACTCTGCTCACTCCATCATTAGAGCATCCCGCCAGCCACAATCTTTGAAATCATCCCACGTGGTCTGGCACCAGCCTTGGCACATACACTCTGAGGACACAAGTCAAGCTCTCCCCATGGTCTCCCTAAATTCACTCTCACTAGGCTTAAGAGGGCTTAGGGCGAGACGTGGGTGCACTGCTAAGCAATTTTCCAGACTCTAATCCTGAGCCACCCAATACACTAGCTACTGGCCACATGTGGCTATTTGCATGTAAATTTTAATTAAAATTAAACTACAAATTCAGTTTCTCAGGCATACTAGCCACATTCCGATTGTTCAATATACATGTGGCTAGTGGTACCAGATGATGCAGATAGAACTTTTCCATTATCACAGAAGGTTCTATTAATAGCACTGTTCTAACCTCTCATAACTTGATCCTCAGCCTTTATCCATTTAGCTCAAAACTGGTGATGGGTGATCATAAATGAAAGTGTAGGCTAACTGTCAAGGTGAGCGACACCAAATCTCAGTACACCAACACAATAAAAGTTTGTTTCACTCACAGATCAGCAAGCAGGATAAGTGCTCTGCTTCAGAGAGTCATTTAGGGCACGAGGCACCTTCCATGTTGTGACTCTAGATCCACAACATCCTCTCCACTCTGCTAGTTTGTGGAGAAAGAACCAGGATTGTGTGGGAGGGTTGCAAAGGTCCAGGCCTATAAATGGCACAAATCATTTCTCCTTACATTTCATTAACTAGAACTCAGTTACATGGCCATCACTTAACTGCAAAGAAAAGTAAAAAATGTATTTAGGTCATGTGCCCAGAAAAAGAGAGCACAGATCTTGGTGAGGAACAGCAAACTGCCACAGAACTAGTGGCAAAACCCATTTTAGAGCCACCTCCTTTGCAAGTCCTGAAGAAGGGGTCTAGCTCTTCTCTCTGGCAACATGAGCCTTACCAACCACATCTCTCAGGGCAAACTCAGGCCAGAAGAGTTCCATTTACTCTTATTACATAGTTAAACATAATTTGAGCCCCATTTATTTAACTTTTTCCCAACATTGTTCAGCTGTAAACTACATCCAACTTCAATTCTTTTTTTTTCCAACTTTCTTTACAGTTGCATAAATAATAATAATTTACAGTCATAGAGCACTTCCTATTTGTCAGACACTGTGTATGCATGATCTCATTATTTCTTATAATACGCCTAGGAGGTAAATACTATTGTGATGCCCATTTTACAGATAAGAAAATGGACATTTAGTATCTACCCTAGGGTTGAAACCCAGGCAACCTGACCCATGTTCTCTATCAGGGGTGACAAATTATGGCCAAATCTGACCCACTTTTTCTGCACAGTTTGATTGGAATACTGCCATGCCCATTCATGTATGTATTGTTTATGGCTACTTCTGTGTTACAAAAGCAGAGGTGAATAGTTGCAAAAGAGTTCATATGGCCTCAAAGTCAAAAATCTTTATTATTTGGGGTTTTGCAGAAAAACTCTGCCAACCCCTGCTCTACCATATCCCATAGGGTCTTAAGCATTCTGCTTCTATCACAGAGAAAAAAGTAATTTTGACTCGGTGTTTTAGTCTGCTAATCTGTGCTCTCCATCAACAACCTGGTCTGTGAAATATAAGGTCCGTCTAATTTCCCTCTGGCAGCCATGTCTACCCCATCTGCTTGTGGTTTCACATGCAGATTAAACAACATCTGTTATGTTGTTTCATCAAACATATAAACAATACTACTCAAGGAGGCATTTGCATTATCTTTCTAATAAAGATTATAACTATTCCCTGATATTTTTCATATCAGTATTATAACTATCAAACAAAAGGTTTATACAAGTTTATCAACCCAGCTGTTTTTGGTACAACAGGTTTCAATCCTTCAGCATTCCCACCTCCTGCTTTAGTTTTTAGAGAGAAAGCCATCAGCACAGAGTGACAGTGAATTTTGTGGGCAATGGCAATCCAGTAAGGCAAGGCTTATTCTGTTGAAACTGGCCTATACTCATTTTTCTCTTAGGATTCATCAACATCATGTTTTTTTACCAAAATAAACCGTAAGAAGAAAATAAATATCTTAACTTTTAAGAGACTCTCAGAGTATGAAACCGGCCTTGCACTAGTTATTAAAATCAAGTTAGAAGTAGGGTAGAAATTGCATCCACCATAGCGGAACTATAAGAAGAACATTTTAAAGGATGCTGTAGGACACCACCCAAATCCCACATTTGTGAGCCAGATGCCTATTTCCCCAGGTGCCAGGAGTGATGGTAGATCCTGGCTTTTAGCAGAATCCCATGGTGGAAACAGCTTGCCCTCAGCTTGAAAGCTAGCAGCTTAGCTAGAGTCAACGCCCCTCTCCAAGGGCCAATGCTGGTCAGTGGAAAGGTCAGCGCTCACCTCAATTAGGGACATTTCTGAAGGGCCTCTCAGCTGCAGAACTTGTGGGATCAGCTGAGGCCTCTGTTGCACATGCATCACAATCCTACTTCTCTCTCTGACCATCCTGCTTCCCTCCATCCCTTTAAGTGTTGTTCCCAAGGGCACTCCCCAGTCAATCCCCTGCATATAATCTCCATCTCCAAGTCTCTCCCTAGGAAGCTGACATGCAACAAACATGAGACTGATTTCCTAAACAGTGCCATCGATAACTTATGAGCCATATTTAACACTCACTGAAAACAAAGAATCAGCAATAAAGAGCTTCCCAGAAGACAGAAAATCTATCAATACAAAAAATGAGAGTAACAGCAAAATATCAGGCAGTGTATATACATCAGTGGCAACACGATGCAGAAGCAGCAGTCATTGGGAAGTGAAGCAGGGAGCAGACAGAGTCCTAGAGAGAAGCTGAAGCTCCACTCAAAGCTAAGGAGGGCAAGTGGGGAAGGCTGCCTGGGAAACAGGAGCAGTCAGTGCAATCTGCTCTCGCTGCAGCCAGAGCTCAGCTCAGCGCCTCTTGGCAACGAGGCTCCAGCCCTGGGCACAGACGGTCATGCGCAATGACAGGCTCTATAAATAGCAGAGCAACCAGCAAATCATAACCTAGCCTTCATAATTGCAGATCAAGAGGTCCTACAGATGATTCTTTAAATGTGAGCACAATCTGTTTGCATGCAGCTCTTTTCTGAGCTACCTACTCAGAGACATCATCACTAACAGCATGTCTACAAAACAAAAAGAGTCACAGTTTAAAACATGATTATGTCAGACACAATGTCCTTTTCAAGACAAGAAGCAAGGAAATATAAAACAAGGAATTATGTTTTAAGAGGTGTTTACAACTTCCCAGTTGCAAATGCTAAGAAGCCAGATACCACCCAAACAGCAAGATTTCTTTTTTTAATATTTTTTAATGTTTATTTATTTTTGAGAGAGAGAGAGAGAGAGAGAGAGATAGAGTATGAGCAGAGGAGGGGTACAGAGAGGGGGTCAGAGGATCCAAAGCGGGCTCTGTGCTGGCAGCAGAGAGCCCGATGTGGGGCTTGAATTCATCAACCAGAGATCATGATCTGAGCTGAAGCTGGAGGCTTAACTGACTAAGCCACCACTGAGGCGCCCCCCCCCCAAACAGCAAGACTTCTGAAATGGTATCCACACTATGCAAAGACCATTACTCACACCAAGCAAAGGCCACAAGACCAATCATAAGAAAGAAAGCAGTGTAAAGGGGCATGGGGAGAGAAAAAGAGAGCCATGGGAAAAGCACTGGAGGAAAGGCAAGAGAGATGGGTGAGGCTGTGTAGCCCATAAGTGCAGGAGAAAATGGGGGAGCAGGAAAAGGGTGAAGATAGGGAAGGAAGGAAAGAAAACAAGAGACAAAGAAGGGAGGAAAAGTGTGCTAATTTGCAACAGGTCACAGCAAAGTCCTAACAAAGTCCTGACATGGTCATTAAGTCTTCAAAGACATCCTGAATACCACTATAAAATCAAAGCCTTTAAGAATATTGAGTCAATTTATCAGACTGTGAATCAGAAACAATTCAAGATCCAAGAAAGGACAAAATGAAGACCTAACTGTATATGCAAGCTGAACAGCTAACACACTATACCAAGGAAGAATGGGTGGTTAAACCAATGTTACAACTACAGCTACATCAATAGCATCATCCCCAACCAGCTATTCTCAAGTAATAGCTTAGTCTTAAAGTCCAACAACAATCCTGATAAAGTATTGTTTGAGAAATTCCTAAATTGAGGCTGATTCTATCATGACTCAGGCCAATTCAGCCACAAGATGAATAGAGTCTCACTAGATTGAGGGGCAGACAGGTAATGGGGGCAAGCAGCAAGCCAGACCTGGTCAGAGTTATGAGTATGGAACAGACAAGAGCCAGTGGGTTGGCACAACCGTGAGAGCTTCAGGCATCAAATACTCAAAAGTTCAGCAGGCACTAGGTGACTGATTCAGGCACAGGACCTGGGTAGCCATAATGGGTAAAGGCCCCAAGACCCATAAGCGTCCTCACTGTTGCCAGCCTCCCTTCCACACTGAACTCTTTTTTTTTTAACTTTACTTATTTTGGGGGGGGGGGAGAGAGAGAGAGAGAGAGAGAGAGAGAGGGAGGGAGGGAGGGAGGGAGGGAGAGAATGAGTGGGGGATGGGCAGAGAAAAAGGGAGAGAAAGAATCCCAAGCAGGCTCCGCATGTCAGCGCAGAGCCCAACAGGGGATAGAACTGAGAACTGTGAGATCGTGACCTGAGCTCATATCAGGAGTCAATTGCTTAACCAACTGAGCCACCCAGGAGCCTCACACTGCACTCTTGACCCTGCCCAGGATCTAGCAAATAAAAGGCATTAGCCCTTCAGCTGTCAAATGTTCTGATTAGTCAATGCCTACTTTCTACAGATTGTTAAATATTTTGAATTTTGAACATCAACCCTGACAATGTATAAAGTTAACAAAAGCTATTCAGGCTTTTGGGTTCGAGTTCAGGGCAGGATTTCAAGTCCCAATGGTAAGCTACAGACTAAAACAGTAAAGTGGGATAGTCATTTACTGAGCCCCCAAGCAAGAAGTGGCAAGATGGATGCTTGCCAAGCTCACCAGCAGCAAGCCTCAGGCACAACGCCTGTGAAGCAAGCCTAAAAACAGCATGGGCAGAGGCTTCCAGCAAACACCGCTCTGATCAGACAGGTCTCAGAAACTGTCCCCACTGAGGATGCACAGAACAGGAAGGACTGGCCATTTCTGCCCCCAGTCTGAAAGCTGAACCTTTGCCCTGATGATACTAATTGAATGTGTATTTGGTCTGTGTTCAAGTCTTAAATGCTTTTCTGGCAGCACATGCCCTCTCAAAATCTGCTTACTCTCAAGACATACTTATCAGCAAGAAAAAAAAAAAAAAACGTTTTCATGACCTAAAATCTTCTGATAATTTATACTAAGTAAAGAGAAAGAGAAGAAGGAGCAGAGAGAGCTAACAGGACCAAGGTCCAAACAAAGACAGTTAATCAGAGGATTGTGAGAAATGTTTGTGGCTAGTCCATTTCAAGGGTAGCTATGACATCTTTTACAGCTTATTTCTGCTCTGTCTTTGACATCTATCACATAGACATCAGCAAAAATCTGTTAGAGGTCACCTTTTTCCCAAGGTGATATAGTAGCTAAAAGCTTTAAAGAGATTGTATTACTCTCTCTTGCAGTTATTCGGGCAAGAGCTATCAACTTTTTAACCTAGATCATATGATCCTGTTGACTTTTCCCAGTTGATTGATTTGAGTGGTGTTTATTTCAATGTGGCTTTTTCACAGTATTTATTACAGTTTGACTTATCTAAAATGCATTCCTGGATATAAAGGCAGTGACATGCTTCATTTCCCTTTGTATCCTTCTTTGTTCCTACCTATAGATATGGCACAAGTATATTCTTAATATGTTTTGGGTTTGATCTTCCTTTTTCAAAGACGCATTTGTCTAAAAATTTCAGAAAAGAACAAATTGGAAACTTGAACCTACCAAAAAGAGTTCATACCACATTCTTTCTGAACTATATAAATAAATGAATGTGCCTGTTTTGTATCTCCAAACACATCCCTCCAGAGTAATAACTGCAAAGTTAGTAAATAGCATCCTGATTTTGTCCCTATGCTTGCAGAGATACCTACAGATGTACAAAAAAGTTTTAAAAGAAATAGGATCTTGCTATATACACATATATATTGTTTTATACTTTGCTCTTTTCATTTAACAATAACATAGATATAGATTTTAAAATTATACAGGGGCAGCTGGGTGGCTCAGTCTGTTAAGCGTCTGACTTCGGCTCAGGTCATGATCTCACAATTTGTGAGTTTGAGCCCCACTTCGGACTCTGTGCTGACAGCTCGGAGCCTGGAGCCTGCTTCGGATTCTGTGTCCCGCTCTCTCTCTGCCCCTCTCTGCTCATACTCTGTTCTCTCAAAAATAAATTAAGAAAAAAAAAAACATGAAAACAAAATTATACAGATAGTACATTATTTTTAACAACTGATTTTCTAGTATATGGGTATGCCATACTTTAACTATTCTGATTAAAATTTGGGGTATTTCTGTTTGTTTCTATTATAAACAGTGCAATCAACAAGACACTTCTGTATCTTTAACTACATCTCTACTTAGAAATGGAATTGCCAGGGGGTGCCTGGGTGGCTCAGTCGGTTAAGCATCTTGTCCAACTCTTGATTTTGGCTCAGGTCATGATCTCACAGTCCATTGGATCAAGTCCCTCATCGGGATCTGCACCATCAACACTTGGGATTGTCTCTCTCCCTCTCTCTGTCTGTCTCTCTCTCTTTCTCTGCCCCTCCCCCACGTGCACTTGCGCTCTCTCTCTTTCAAAATATATTTTTTTAAAGAAAGAAATGGAATGGCCAGGCCTCAGAAAAATCACATTGCAAAGATACTACCAGATTTGTCTCCAAAAATGTAGAACCATTTTGAGGCGCTTGAGTAGCTCAGTCGGTTAAGCATCCAACTCTGGCTTAGGTCATAATCTCACGGTTCGTGAGCTTGAGCCCTGTGTCAGGCTCTGCGCTCATAGCTGGGAGCCGGGAACCAGCTTCAGATACTGTGTCTCCCTCTCTCTCTGCCCCTCCTCTGCTCGCGCTCTGTCTCTCTCAAAAATAAACAAAACATTAAAAAAAAAACTTAAAAATGTACAACCATTTCTACCATTATTTTTTACACGTGTTCATTTTTTATTATGAAAAATTTCAGAATATAAAAAAGAAGGTAAAAGAGAATAAAGAACTTTAAGTACCCACCACCCAGCTTCAAGAACTATCATATCATTCCATCCCTCTTGATTTAAAATGCCATTTTCGGGAGCACCTGAGTGGCTCAGTTGGTTAAGCATCTGACTCTTGATTTCGGCTCAAGTCATAATCTTACAGTTCATGGGATCAAGGCCCATGTTGGACTCTACACTGACAGCACAGAACCTACTTGAGATTCTCTCTCTCCCCCTCTCCCATTCGCATGCTCTCTTTCTCTCTCAAAATAAATAAATAAACCTTTAAAAAAATGTTGTTTTTTTTTTAAAAAAAAAACTGAGCCTGGGTGGCTCAGTCGGTTGAGCGACCGACTTCGGCTCAGGTCATGATCTCACGGTTTGTGAGTTCGAGCCCTGTGTCGGGCTCTGTGCTGACAGCTCAGAGCCTGGAGTCTGCTTCTGATTCTGTTTCCTTCTCTCTCTGTCCCTCCCCCACTCATGCTCTGTCTGTCTTTCTCTGTCTCAGAAATAAATAAATATTTTTTAAAAATTTTTAATAAATAAATGTTTCAAATGCCATTTTTATCATTTACTAAACCTCTACATATATTTGGATATGTATCTGAACACTCTGTTGTACTTGAGTCAGTGTGTTTTTTTTATAATGATACATACATAAATACAAATTGTTCATAAAACAATACAAATATACTCTTTATACTGCATTCTAATGAAATAAAAAATATAGTAAAATACAGACCAACTACTATAACAAATAGATCCAAAACTACAGTGATTCAAACAAGATAGAAATTCATTTTTCTTGTGGCCAGTTCACAGTTGATAGGTGGCTCTGAGCCATGAGGTCATATAAGGAGCCAGGATTCTATCCTATCACTGCTCTACCTTCCCCTCAGGTATTCCTTGTCCATACATTTGACATACCACACAATTCCTTTCCAAGCATGGAAAGAAAGAAAGGGACTGTGGAGACAAGCAGCTTGTTTTAAGGACTTGACCTAGAATGTTCATACATCACTTTCACTTATATCCAATTGGACAGAACTTAACAGTACTGCCAGAGAGGCTGAGAAATGGAGGCTCTAGCTGTTTCACCATATGCCCACTCATAAGTATAGAGTATTTGTATTACAAAAATAGGGGAAGATTGAAATTGGAGGAAAAATTCACAGTCTTTACTATAAAAGTGAGTGTAAAAAATTTATGTACCACAGAGTTTGATTATCTTTAAAGGCACTTAAACGAGTTGTCAAATATAGAAATAAATTATGCTGCTTTATATTATAGAAAGACAAGAAGTCCAAAATTCCCAAATTGCTAACTTTCAGTGATGACAAGAGACCATCAGTAGCAGATATTTTCAAATAAACCAAACAAATAAAAGTGATGGTTGAATAATTAGCAGGAAAGTAATTGGTTTTTTAAATTTGTGGATTAAAAAGGGTGTTTTGAAAATGGGTATTTGAATATATTTCTACTAACATATGATTTTGTTCTTCTAAAAAAAAGTAAATTCATTATCTAGAAAAGCTAATTTTATAGATTTTAAAATTTGAAAAGAGTTCTTTAGTCAGTTTAAAAACCACCCAAATAAAAATTTTCAGTGAGTTTTAGAATCCTGTTTAAAAATATAAAATTAGGCACGGCTGGGTGGCTCAGTCAGTTGAGCGTCCAGTTTCAGGTCATGGTCTCGCGGTCTGTGAGTTCCAGCCCCACGTCCCGCTCTGTGCCAACAGCTCAGAGCCTGGAGCCTGCTTCAGATTCTGCGTCTCCCTCTCTCTCTGCCCCTCCCCCGCTCATGCTCTGTCTCTCTCTCTCTCTCTCTCTCTCTGTCTCTGTCTCTCTCTCTCTCTGTCAAAAATAAATAAACGTTAAAAAAAAATTTTTAATAAAAAAATATATAAAATCAATTCCTTCAGATTAGTTTATAACAAAACCAACTGACAAGAAATAAGAAAATTTACTACCAAATTTTGTTTTTATTTTTATTTTTATTTTTTTCAAAATTTTTTTTTTCAGCGTTTATTTATTTTTGGGACAGAGAGAGACAGAGCATGAACGGGGGAGGGGCAGAGAAAGAGGGAGACACAGAATCGGAAACAGGCTCCAGGCTCTGAGCCATCAGCCCAGAGCCCGATGCGGGGCTCAAACTCATGGACCGCGAGATCGTGACCTGGCTGAAGTCGGACGCTTAACCGACTGCGCCACCCAGGCGCCCCCAAATTTTATTTTTAAATAATTTTGCATAATCAACGAATGAAAATTGAAAACTGTCATAATTTTAAGAGCAGTCATCAATGCACTTTTTCCATTTGAATCTTTTTTTAAGTTATCTTTTACAGCTATGACAATGGCTAAAACCAAATATCAAAATAAATGGAGCTTAAAATAATATTTGAATTTCTAAATCATAGTGTTAAGCAAAGATTTTCTTTTAAGATTAAACATGTTTAACTACATTTTTCTCAGAGTGAAATTTTTTATAATAAATTAATATGGGGATATAGTATATAATTTAGAAAGAAATACATATATATATTGAATGTGCATGCTGATATTTTCCTGGTGGTATATACAATCAAAACTGAGGATTGCTCGTAGAAAAGGACTTCAATTATTTGTGTATTTGTCTTTAACATATAAAAGAGGAAGAACTCTAAATGGACCAGTAATCATAGAAGGTACTAAAGAGGGTAAAAGAAAGCTCTAACATGAAAAATGGTTCTAGGCACAAAGATATTACACACATAGCCCCCATTTAATGCCAACTACACAGCACCGAATTATTATACTACGGTTTGTTTCTGAATTAATTTCCTCAAAAATATAGTCACATACATCTATATGTACATTATATTAAATTATATCATATATCTTATATATCCCTTTCTATATATATGCATATATTATGTAATATATAACATACAATATAACACACAATATCATATTGTATATTACATAATACAATTATATAATGCTATATATTATATATTAATTATATATTACATATATAATATGCATATACATCTATATATATCCCTTTATACATATATATGTGTATGTATGTATTTAAGGAAATTATTATCATACATAATCCCTTTAAAAATACACATATAAGTTCCTATTGCCATTAACAATTAAAATTCCTGTGTTTCCCATATGCTGTATGCCAGCATAGCTCTCAGACAATAAATGGACTCCAAGCTAACAAATACGAGTGCCCTTTACCACAAATCCTCCAAAGAGCATGTTGTTGTATATTGAGCATATGCTGCAACATGTAATGATTACTCCACTCTAGCCCGTTTTTAATTAGAGTTCTGGCTAAAATTTTTGATTCACAATTATTGACGAAAAAGTGTGCCAGTGATAGCTCTAGCCCTGTATGCCAAAGAGAAACAAAGGAAGTAGGATACACTGAGCAACAAAATGTGAGTTTCACAATGGCTCAAGGCAACCTCAAAGAAACGACTGCAAAAATAGGAAACAAAGATTTGAAACTAACTGCAACTTTATGGAGATCCTTGACAGAAAAAGTGACCAACACTTTGATGAACTATAGCTAGAAGAATGGCTAAGACAAATAGTTCATTCCACAGAATCTGAAGAGAAGAGGGGAATGATTGCCAACTCACACTGGCAGGAAACACATCCCAACAGCACTGACTCAGTTAGCACTGCCATTTCCAGGAGTTGGAAAGGGCTATGCATGCATCATCAAGTTCTATCTAAGCTTACAACAGATAATTATTACTCAAAGTATTCCAAGAAACAGAATAAGATGAAAAATGTCTTAATTCATTTTAAGATGCTACCACAGCCTAAAAATAAACCTTGATACATCCAAGAGAAGCAACTGTAGACCAATCTAACATCTGAAGATAAAGAGATTCCAAATAAAACCCTACCAAAACGCTGGCAGTGAGTTAAAATACTAATAACCCAAGACTAAATAGAGTTTAGTCCAGTTATTAGAGGCTGACCCAACAACACGAAACCCATGTCCCCCGGACTAAGCCTGAACTATGAGCCATAGTGAAAGATTTCCCAAAGTAACTAAGGATCCCCACAGATTTGCTGAGGAATTTGATATAGTGTTTCAAACTTACATGCAGGTTTCTCAGATTTCTACCCAGATGGTTCACATGCTCGTTGGTGAAGGTCAAGCCCACCAACTGGATGAAAACAGCTAATTGGGTTGATGCTGAAAAATCTCTGGAATTGCAGATAGGAACCCAATCCCCTGCCTTGTTATATAATGAGGCTCAGGCAATCACTAAATGACTTCACCTGGCAATCCCTAGGGCTTTCTCAAAACCTGTTCATTGGAATAAGAGTCAATGAGGGGCACCTGGGTGGCTCAGTTGGTTGGGCGTCCGATTTTTGGTTTCGGTTCAAGTCATGATCTCATGGTTTGTAGTTTCAAGCCCCACGTTGAACCCTGCACTATCAGTGCAGAACTTCCTGGGATTCTCTCTCTTCCTCTCTCTGCCCCCACGCCCCAGCTTGTACTCTCTCTCCCAAAATAAATTAAAACTAAAAAAAATAAATAAAATAAAATAAAATAAAATACTCTGGCCATTAAGAAAAAAGTCAATGAGGAGTGCCTGGGTGGCTCAGTCAGTTAAGCGTCTGATTCTTGTATTCGGTTTGGGTCATGATCTCACAGTTTGTGAGTTCAAGCCCCACGTAGGGCTCTGTGCTGACAATGCGGTGCCTGCTTGGGATTCTCTCTCCGTCTCTCTCTCTGACCCTCCCCTGATGGCTCTCTGACTCTCTCTCTCAAAAAATAAATAAACAAAAAAAGTCAATAAGCCCTTGAATTATTATTACTATTATTATAGCTGTTGTTTTTAAGGAAAGAGTTTTCAAGAAAAAATCTGGCCTTCCTATAGATGTCAAATCCATTCAGGTAGCCTTCAATTCTATGTTCATCAATATGCTGAACCAGGACCTTCCCCTTCTAGTTAAAAGGACTGGGATGGAATGGTAAACCATCTCCACTCCAGCTCTTTAATTTAGTAAATCAGCTCGCCCACACCCTAGGTGATTCAACTAAAAGGAAGACCACTAAAACCCTTAATTTTCAGCTCCAACAAATGGAAGCCCCTAATCAAAACCAAATCTCTCCTGGCCTTTTTCATTACTGCAAAAAGCCAGGACACTGGAAAAAGGATTGTTACAAAACTCAAGCACACCAAGTCCCTTCAGCCCTCTACCCAGTCTTTCCAGTGCCCTCCCAATGATGGGGCCCTGAGCAACCACAGGAGCTTTTCTCAATCCCTCCTCTTACTCCACTTAGAGAAACAACTCTCCGGATGGGGAATGAATCTTATCAACACCAGAGCTACACTCTAGGTGTTCAGCCTCACTGCCATTAAAAAGCCCCTGCCTCCGAGTACTAAAACAGTTCTTAGCTCCTCTGCCCCTGTTCATTTATTGGGACAAGATTTCTTAGGGAAGTATCATGCCAGAATTTCTTCCTCCTGAAAGGGGTAATTCTAGAATTTGATACCAAGAACCAAAATAGCCAAGCAGGTGAATCAAATGACCTTTAAACATATTTTGTGTGTTCTACCCCTGACAACACTACACCTAACTTTAAAGATACTATTTGTCCCTATTGGATCAGCCATAAGGCATCAAGCCTACAACAGATTATAAGGCTCAGGGCCTTATTATCCTCTGTACTAGTATCCCTTGTCACCTTATTATTCCAAATGCCCATACTTTGTCAGCATACATCCCCACTGAAAGCAAATTTTTCACCGTAATTAATTTATGTAGCACCTTTCTTACCATCCCTAAGGATAAGGCAGCCAATATCTCTTTGTCTTTATTTGGGAGGGAAAAAAGTCCTTCATATTTCTCCCAGCCTTTAAAGACTGACTTAGATGCTCAGACCCCTTCACAAGACAGTATCCACTTGTTAAAACTTTTTCTTTTAAGTTTATTTATTTTTGAGAAAGTAAGAGTGCAGGCAGAGGAGGGGCTGAGGGAGGGGGACAGGAGAAAGAGAGAGAATCCCAAGCAGTCTCCACACTGTTAGCACAGAACCCACTGTTAGCAGGGCTTGATCTCATGAACCAAGAGATCATGACCTTAGTTGAAATCAAGAGTCGGCTGTTTAATCAATCAAACCACCCAAGCACCCCAAAACTTTTTAAAAATGTTTTATTTATTTTTGAGAGAGAGTGTGTGTGAGCGGAGAAGGGCCAAAGAGAGAGGGGGACAGAGGATTCGAAGTGGGCTCTGTGCTCATAGCAGCAAGCCCGGTCTGGGGCTCAAACTCACAAACGGTGAGATCATGACCTGAGCTGAAGTCAGAATCTCAACCAACTGAGCCTGGTGCCCCAATGTTAAAGCTTAAAGGTACACAAAGAATCCAAGGAAAAATTTCAGTTTCCTCAAACTCAGATTTGATATTTGTGGCACATGATCTCAAAGTCATTTCCAGGAATGGCACTTTCCCAAGATGCCATTTAGATCATGGCATCATGAACTTCCCAAAATGAAGTTTTGGGAAAAAAAAAACAAACCTGACACTATCATTTGGGAAGATCAGGATGACTTAGCCTTAAAGCCTTAAAGGAAAGAATGTTAAATACCACTGCCCTTGAACATTAACTTTCTTTCTTCTTTTCCCTCCTGAAAACCCTGCCAACCTTCTTCCCTCTTTTGCCAATAATGCTCCTCATGACTGCCTGACTCTGACAAATTGCCTCCTGATAATGCTAACTTTTCATGGCTTACCAAAAGTTCTTATTTAAAAGACGAAAATGATAAATATTATTCTGAGCATACTACTGCAATTCCTTCTGAAGCAGGCATGCTTTGGAGTAGCTGATCACTTTGGAATACTATGGGAAGCAGTGAGGCTTCCTCTCTTCCAGTGGGGACAAAATTCAAAATGGCCTTCATGTCCAGGAATTATTAGCTATTATCAAGGTCCCTGGGCATTCCAAATTTGATTCTTTAGAAGCTAAAGGAAACAACCTAATAGATATTTCCACAGAGAACTCTGCTCTCAAAGGAATCAATGACCATATCTCTGTCCTGATCCTAAGGAATGCTCCCCCAAATGATAATGTAGAAGAACCAACTACAGATTTCCAATAATCAGCCCAAGGAAGGAAAAACAACATTGGAAAGCTAATAACCATTGGTTTGATGAAAGAAAGAAAGAAAGAGAGAAAGAAAGAAAGAAAGAAAGAAAGAAAGAAAGGGAGAAAACTTGGACCCAATAATAATCCAGGCCCACCAGACACTAAAATTTCCATTACTGACTACTACACAGACATTGAATCATTGGTCTACTGATGAAATGATAACCTTTATGAACCAATACTGGTTGGGGAAATATTAAGGCCACAAAGAGTGCCTACTTTTCTTGCCACCTCCTGCCCGAAATACAATTCAAGAAAACCTGTCCTCACTGCCCCCGGACACTTTAAATTTCCCAATAAACTATTTGAGGTTTGGCAGATGGATTTTATACACCTTCCCCTGTCTCATGGATATAAATATGTCTTGGCAATGGCTTGTATGTTTTAAAATATCACTTCTACCTGGGGAATGCCCCTGAAACTTCATAACCAGGGAATTCACTTCACCAGCCAAATGCTTCAACAAGCCTGTGCCATTTGGCCAGTCTTACTTTCACTCTCAATCCTCAGGGTTAGTAGAACACACTACAGCATTATTAAGACTCAACCGGCAAAATCTGTAGACTCTCCAAATAAGCTAGCCAAAAGCAATGCCATTAGTCCTTCTGAATCTCAGGTCTACCATTTTTGGAACCCATAAACTCTCACCCTTTGAGATAATCACAGGATGCCCAATGCACTTGGGTCATGCTTCTTCTGACCCATAGCTGGTTAAGAGGGATATACTTCTATTTGTTTCTACTGAGAATAACCATACTTTAGCAGAACAGTCTCTCAAAAGCATGTTCCCTGGAGACAAAGACCAACAACATCACAGATTGCAGCCTGGAGATTTCAACTATTGGAAAAGATATCTTCACAAAGACTCTTCTCAACCATGTTGCAAAGGAACCAACGCTTGTGCTGCCAAACCCCAAGGAAAAGACTCTTGGATCCATGTGTCACATCTAAAGAAAGCACCAAACCCTAACTGGACCTGCACACCAAGTGGTGACCTGAAAATAAAGATTTCCAGGAATTGAAGCAGGTTAATAGCTGAAAGAGACCATCTTCCCAAGATGACTGGAACAAGCATGTATACTTTTTTCTCACTATTGCATTTTACTTTATTTCTTCCCTCTCTTTCTTAGCCCAATCTATCACAAAAGGGAGAAACCGTTCTGTCTACTGGATCTGTCACCAAGAATTCTGATCTGCTCATGATGTTGGAGATCCCTCAGTCTTCTATCTGTTCCCCTGCATCTAAGGGAAATGTAAACGAGCTAACTCCACTTTGCAAGGCTTTTAGAAAAGACTCCTTTAAGCTAGGATAGTTCCCTGCAGAATGTCTGCTCTCTATCTTGTTCTGTATTATCGTTTTTAAGCTTTATACCTGTTGACTGTCAAACTTTTGTAAAAATGACATGCCCAATACGGTGATGTTAGCTTGGTGCTTCAAGATGATCTCAAACGCTTAAGATACAAACCTCAGATGGGAAATGCCTCAGAATTCTCCCTTCTACCCTTCCGTGTTACTGAAATGTGACCTCAGTGATTTCAGTCTGCACACTTTCCCTGCAATTGGGACATAACAATCAAGAAAAGTCCTTCTTGGCACTAAGGGATGAAATCACTTTAGTGTTCGAAACCACTAAATACAAAAACCCCAACTCTTGATCAGCAAGCAATGCTTTCAAGTAAAGATCTTGATCAAAGGGAGAAATGTGAAAATAAATAAAGGAAATGTCATTAAAAATGGAGTTGAGAAACCCTGAAAGGAGAGTTCTCATGCACTACTACCCACCTTAAGAAGCATACCTCAACAGGAGAAAGCTTACTTAACCTATCCCAGCAGTAAGAAGGAATAACTTGCCCAGCAACAGCCCAGCCAATGGGAAACTGCCACATTCAGCCAGTGAGAAGCCATAATAGCCCCTCCAGCTTCCTTCTTTCCCCTATAAAAGCAAGCCCCTCTCTCCTGTTCTCTAGACTTGCTATGGTTTGCTTGTCCTGAAATGCCATTCTCTGCTATTCCCCAAAAAAGTTTATTTTGCTGGTAAAAGAGCTGGCTTTTTTTTTTTTTAAGGTCAACATGCTTTAAGAGGATGGCTGACACAATTTATATTATTTCATCTCAGCTTTGGCCATCTAAGGTTTTTAATAATATTCTTTTATGGTGGAGGATATTTGATGAAAGCAATAAATTAAACATATCTAGAGAGGAAGACATTTTTAGCACCAAATGTACAAAATCATCTTTTCTCATTTTTAAACATGTCCCTTATTTTAATTTAGCCATCAGAAGTATAAGCTGTTTCCACAATGCAAGAAAGTTCTCTCATTTCACCTGTGTACCCTAAAATGTTCCTAAATAACTTCTCATTCATAGTATAAAAAAAATTTTTTAATAAAAAAAAAAAGGTAAGCTAAAATGAGAGGCAATGTTCTTGCAAGATGGAGAGGGACTTGACCCTGCTTACCCCTTTTGTGGTTAGAATACTTCCAACAAAGGAGTGAAAACTACATATCCACGAGCATTGTGGGAAACACACGCAAAGAAGCTACCAAGTACTGGATGTGGTCATTTGAGTTTAAAGTACAAATGCTTGCTTTAAAAAAAAATGTTTATTTAATTTTATGAGGTAGGAGAAGGTATGGATTACAATATTCTATTTCAGGCCAAACTTTGATTGAATTGGCTAACATAGTTGTGCCTTTTTTTTTTTTTTCATAGGGATTAAGGATCACTGATTTGGGCACCTTAATGGTTGACTAATTTAAAAAGTTGTCTTGGCATAGTAATGCTGGGGCAACAGGTCACAAAAAATACATAGTCAAAACAGCATTAAATAGGAAGGATGTTACTCTTCCATCTAGATCCTGCAGAGATTGGCAAAGCCAGCAGTCACAAGTCAAAGTTCACCTACCCTTCTCAGAGATGGCAGAAAAGGAGAAAGGCATCGACCTTCACCCTAGTGGTGGGAGGTGGGAAGGAGCAGGTGCAAAGTCTAGCACAGAGAACAAGAGAAAATTCCTCTGCTTAGGATGTAGAGAGACCAAGAAAAAGAAAAACAGAAGAGTTAAAGAATAAGAGACAGAACAGCCTGGGCCAAGAGTTCTGGCCTGACCTTGACAGAGCCCTGGCCTTTCCCTTCACCACCCCCACAGTTTTGGAGCATTCACCTAAACCCTACACTGCTAAAACTTTTGGGGCGCCTGGGTGGCGCAGTCGGTTGGGCGTCCGACTTCAGCCAGGTCACGATCTCGCGGTCCGTGAGTTCGAGCCCCGCGTCGGGCTCTGGGCTGATGGCTCGGAGCCTGGAGCCTGTTTCCGATTCTGTGTCTCCCTCTCTCTCTGCCCCTCCCCCGTTCATGCTCTGTCTCTCTCTGTCCCCAAAAAAATAAATAAACGTTGAAAAAAAAAAAATTTTAAAAAAACTTTTACTGGGATCCAGTGTGCATTTATTTCAGGTAAAGGCAGCAGCAGTGGTCTCCACATTGTGTACCTTTTGGAGAGGAGACACATTTCCCTGGGAAGGACACTCCAGCTGGAGAAACCATAAGATAGAGTCCCCTTGGTTTCTCTCCTCCACTCACATTCCCCACTCCCTAAAGGAAGACAGATACTAACTCTGTGGGATAGGAATGAAGGCACTCATACTGATTTAGAGATAAGAATCAGCCTTCTTATATCACAGTTGATAAAACCAAACTGTCTCACCAAAAGGAATAAACATTTCTGAAATAAGGTTATAAAATCAGCGAATTTATACCATCCCTGTCAAACAATTTTTCCTTATTTGGGGGTAATGCTAAACTCTTTACAAAGATTAATTTTAACTCTTAATGTAATTCAATGGTAAGCACATATATGTAAATTTTCTCCAAAACTGTCCCACTCTCCCTACACAATTCAGCATAACTAAACATAATTTAGTACACTGATAAGAAAGAGAAAACTAAAACATAAAATATCTACCTAGAGATAAAGAATAAAGAATACCTAAGTACATTAAGGTCTACCTTGGGCAGGTAGCATCAGTGCAGCAGTAAGAGAAGGGTGACAATATTTATATATTCATGAATAACTTCTGTAGCTAAAGTGGGTCCAAAGAATTCTAAATCCTCCCGTTGTCATCCAAACACAGATTGCCAATTAAAATTTTTCTAGCTGCTCAAGATGGAAAAACATTCAAGCTAAACATAATCCCATGCTCCATATTTATACTTTCCAGGTGGAGGCACCATGGAAAGAGCTTTAATTTCCCTCAAACCCCTCTACTTAATCCTCTGCTTTCAGGTCATCTCGATCTCCCAGTGGATCTATTTTTAGCATCTCTTATTATTCCCGTTCATTCTCTTATCTCTACTATCATTTCCTGAAGCAGGACCAAATTTCCTGATGCAGGGAAAATAAACACAAATTTTCTGATACAAAAGGTGGATTATTATAAAGCTACCAGAGGATTTTTAGACTTCCATAGCCTTGAAAACTGTCTTTCTGATTTATTCTGATATACACCTTCTGAGGAAGCAGATTTAGAAAGGTGTGTTGCCAGAAAAGCATCTGCACTGTAAGCGTAAATCAAATATAAGTTAAATCCACTCTGAATGAAAGCATTATGCTTACTTTTCATACAGTGAAAGTCGATTACTCAGAACCTACCTTTTAGCGTCTAGCACATAGTACTGAAGTCATGTAGCCATTCGCCATTTATTTTTCTTTTTTCTCCACTTTTACTTGGGCTTTAGTCATTCAATAATTCAACCAATATTTTCTGAACCCTCCTATGTGTGCAGCACTGTACTAAACACTGAAAACAAAAATGAATAGACACAATGCACCCTCAGGAACAACCAGTCCAAAGGAGAACACAGACTTAAAAACAAGTGATGCAATGAAGGGGACATAAAGAAGTATGCTCAGGAGACATTATGGGGCAATGGAGGAGGTGGTCTGCTCATGGCGGGAGGAGGGGAGAATCCACTGTGTAAGAAAAGCCAGGGTCACAGCAAAGCAGTCAACAAGGTCAAGGGCAAGAAAATGGCCACTGGTCAGAGAAAGGAGGATGCATAACAGCACTGAAAATAAATGATGAGCCATGAATCTAGAGATGGGATCAGAAATTTAATAAGGCATTCTTCCATTTTTCCCTTATTCACTCCAAGGTGAGCCTGATGTTTTGGAGTTTTTTTAAAAGAAGGCTAGAGACCCCCCTCAGGTTTCTGAGTGCTAAGTTTATTAAACCTATTTAACTGAGTCAGTGGGAAGATACACTCTCCTCAACCCAGTACAGTTATGTCTCACCTCAGATGTAAGTGCACTTGGAGAACTTAAAACAGAAGACACAAGAGACACAAAACATAAACTACCAGCACCCAAGATTCTGTCATGAAAATATTTATGATTCTGTTATTAAAATGCAAATATGTGATACATGCAGGGTCATATAACAAAAACTGTATCAGTTCAGAGTAGGTAACCTCAGCAGGCATTGGCATCAGAATAGGATGGAAAAGAGGAGCAGGTAAGAGGCAGAATTACTTAAAGACATAGTACAATAATTATGGGATTAAAGGGCACCAGAGACACACTGCCTATTTCAGTTTGGTTTGGACCAGCTTTTCTCAACCAGACCAGCTAATGGAGCATCAAACATCATTTTTTGAGTCATTCTGGATTAATTTAATAAAATAATCTCCTAGTATATGATACCAAACTAGCACCAGTATCAGGGAATCTCCTAAAGGGATGCCACCAAACTTTAAGAAGCAAAAACCAGACAAAACAACAGAAACTTGTAAAGTCTGATGTAAAATGCTATAGGAACTGTTCCAGAGTTCAGAAAAAAAAAATGGGAAACCTAAAACTTTTCTGAAGCAAATACAGCATTGAAATAGAACCTTGACATAGGCTACCCAAAAAGAGAAAACCTCAGACCAATCTCATGTATAAAGATTAATGCAAAAATCATAATGAAAATATCATCAAGAAGGATCAGCAGCCCAGTGAAAGAACACATGATGAAGGGGAACTTACTAGAGAAATTCAAGAAGAGTCCAGTGTTAGTTAGAAAAATCCATTATTATATTTCATAGGTCTATAAAGAAAAACCACACAATCATCCCCATTGGCACAGAAAAAGCACTGGGGCAAAGGATTCGGAAAACAATCTGGATCAAAACATTCAGTAAGACAGGAATAGATGAGTCACAGACTGGGTCCTTTCAGGAAAGCAGAAAGCTCATCAGCTCATCAGCTCATCAGCAAGCTCAACAGAGGGGACTGAATAAAGGGAATTGGTGAAACAGGTGTTGGAGGACTAGAAGAGCAAAAGGAGGACACTGAGCTAACCCAGACATAATAAATGCAGCTGCCACCCATTAGTTGGGGTGAGGGTGGGAAGAGATTAGGTTACATGAATGTGGGCGCTCAAAGGAGAGGCTCCACAAAGCTGGAGCTCAGAGGGTGAAAGGGGCACACTGTTCAGGGGCCATTAGTTCCTCAGGGGCTCAGAGGAGGAAAGTGCCTCTCAGTTGGGGCTCATTCCTCTGAAGAGGGATCACTGCCTGGCTTCGGCTGATACCTATGAGGGGAGGTGATGAAGCTGGTTCTGGCATTCCTGAGAAAAAGCTGGAGGTCTGAGGTGAACTACCTTTACTAAAGGGCACCTCTGACAGGAACAACAAGAGACAGGAAGTGCTTCTCCCTCCTCCCAACTTCCAGACTCCCTCTAGTGCCCCCTATTGACAGATCCCAATAGGAAGCAGCTGTCAAAGGCATCTGAGAAAAGTAGCCTGCAGAGTCCCGGACCCCAACTCCAGGGACTATAGTATGTAAGGTCAAGGTGGAGCTGAAAGAACAGAAAATAAATTACCAGCACAGATGGATGGTCCTGAAACATAATAAAATGTATTTATTTAAACCCAATACCCAGCTTATGCTTACCAGGGAAATACCAAAGATATCGTCAGTAAAGTCAGGCACTAGAAAAGGATACCTACTGTCATTACTACTATTTAACATTTTCCTGGATGTCCACACATACCAATGAAATAATAAATTCACAATAGGAAAAGAGAATGTACAATAATCTCTACTTGCAGGTGATATGTTTGGGGGTTTTGTGGGGTTTTTTGTTAAGATTTTATTTTTAGTGCTCGCTTTGGCAGCACATATACTATAAGATTTTATTTTTAAGTAATCTCTACACCCAAGGAGGCTCAGCCCTGAGATCAAAAGCCACACATTCTACTGACTGAGCCAGCCAGCACCCCCGATGATATGTCTGTATACCTGGAAAACACAAAAGATTCCACTGAATCTACAGTGATTCCACTGTATTACAAACAGTAAAATAGGTAAGTAAGCAGACTATAAGGTTAAGATAATGAAACCAATAGTTTTCATATATAGAAACTACAAACAGAAGATATAATGAAAAAAAGACCCACTTTTAATCACAACCGAAAAGATAAAATACTGGAAATAATCTTAACAAGAAATGTGGGGAAAATACATGAAAAAGACTCTTCCACAAAAGAAGAGTTTAAAATAGAAAAGCATAGGGGCACCTGGGTGGCTCAGTCAGTTGCGCATCCCACTCTTGATCTCGGCTCAGGTCATGAACTCAGAGTTCGTGAGTTCAAGCCCTGTGTCAGGCTCTGCATTGACATCATAGAACCTGCTTGGAATTCTCTCTTTCTCCCTCTCTCTCTGCCCCTCTCCCACTCGTGCTCTCTCTCTCGAAATAAATTAATTAATTAAAAAATAAATTAAAATAGAAAAGCATACCAATTATTAGATGGGAAAACTCAAGATCACAAAGACTCAGTTCTCCTTTAACAAAATTTACATTTAACATGATCTCTATAAAAATACTAATCTTTCTCTTAGAATTAGACAACCTTGTTCTAATATTCATATAAAACAGGAAAAAATAAAAACAGCAATGCAAAGGGTGCCTAGGCGGCTCATTTGGTTAAGTATCCAACTTTTAATCTCCACTCAGGTCATGATCTCATGGTTACTGAGATCGAGCCCAGCACTGCACTGACAGCACAGAGCCTGCTTGGGATTCTCTTTCTTCCTCTCTCTCTCTGCCTTTCCCCAGATCTCTTTCTCTCTCTTTCTGTCTCTCTCTGTCTAAAAATAAATAAATAAACTTTAAAAAAATAGCCAAGTAAAAGAACATCCCAATAAGAGAGGACATATTATGAAGCATCAGTAATTAAGACAAACCATTATGGAAGGCCATATGATAGTATTTATCAAAATTGAAATACATAAATCTTTGACACCATAATTCTCCTTCTGGGGGTTCATCTTACAGACAACATTTGCACACATGTGAAATATGTTTTATATTTAAGCATGGTTTGTAATAAAAGATTAGAAAATTCCCAAATGTCATAAATAGGGGATGATTAACTAAATTATATTTGTATCAAAGGGGATGCTATGCACCTATAAAAAAAAAATTAGAGCACTCTCAATAGAAAGTTCTCCAAGATACATTAAGTGGATAAAACAAGATGCACAACAGTGAATACAGCACATTACTATGCATATGAAAAAGGAGAAAAACAAAATATATATTTATTTACTTGTAAAAAGAAAAATAATAAAGGATTCACAATAAACTTAGAACAGTAGTAATCTAAGATTTCCTAATATATGAGGAACAAGAATGGCATAAGAATTCTCACTGATATATTTTTATTTTATATTTTAATTTTTGAATCATGTGAATGTTTTACATGCAAAAATAAAACAAAAATTAAAATAGGCAATTAACCACAAATACTGCCTAACTAAATCTTTAAGTTCTACACAGAAGAGATACCAGCATACAAAAAGTTTTTCTGGTTACTTTTTTCCATTCTCCTAGTCCCATTACTAAAATCCCATGTGCAAAGCCAGAAAAAACAAACAAATAACAACAAACCCCATTTACCCTTTGATTCTATGCACAAGTATAGCAACTCTCAGGAAAATGCAGGTATAGCCAAAGAAGAGAAAAAAGAAAACATGAACACTAACTTCAGTGAATGACAAATTTCTCCGCGAATGACACATCACTATAAGATGAAGGGAGGAAAGAGAGTTCCACAAAGGCAAGGGCAGGTCTTATTCAATCTGATTTTATTCCACTTAAGCTTCTGACAGAAAGGCCTCTCTCAGTCAGTTGAGTTCACTCTTCTAGTAAGACCGAGCCCTTCAGAATTCGTGGCCCAGAGTAAACTGCCCTCCAGGCTCTGGTGGTTCCTGGATGGATGAGGAAAACAGGGAAGGGAAGTGGTGATGGTTTCAGAACCTCTGGCCTCATCTCATAAATCTCAGTACCCAGTCCAGGGGCCTGTGTCATATCCTGGTTTTGCAGGGCTCTAATTTGGGGATCTACTAAAGTAGTTGCAGCAAAGGTATCGATTAGCTAGATTTCAGCTGCTAGAAGGATTTAAAGCAAGAGCTAACAACGTTGAAGGGGCAGCTTGAAGGAAACCCAAGCATATCCTTCCCTTTTACAGGTGGCCCCTCAATTGTACCGAACGGTTTTTTGAAAACACAGAAGATATAAAATGTGCAAAGTCACACTGAGAGACTTAGGTTTCTGGCCTGGAAACCAAAATATAAAATTAAAAAATCCTTAGTTATAGCTCCCCTTTTGTATACAATTTTGAAGTAGAGTTCCAGAATTCCATACATTTTCCTTACTTTTGCTTTTTTTTTCCAAATAATAAAAGACTACACGGAGGGTTAAAATTGGTGAGCATCCATTTGAGACTAAGAATCAACTCTTGCCTCACATGATTTTTTTATATCTTTGCCTGAAGTTCATTAGCTGAATAAAACTTAATTTCCTTATCACCATCATTAGTATTTCCAATGTTTGTTCATGTATATAAAAAAATACCAAAAAAAGCAGTAAAATATCCAAATAATTGCACAAATGCTGCTGAACAAAGACATTAATATTGCTGAAACTGGTTACAGTCAGGCCTCTCTCAAAATATTCCTTTGTCAAGATTGAATGACATAATCCGAAACCCTGGCATGAAAACCTGTTTAGCGATGGCATTAATATACTATATGAAAGGGAAGGTTATACACAGTCAGAAATCTGAACAGACAAAGCAAGCCTTTCTATTGTGGAATTCAAATATCAGACACTTCCTGCTGTCTCCCTGTCAGTCTTTTATAACCTGGAATGAATTAAGCTGAAGTGATTATCCTCTAATTATATCTAGCTGCATTCTTCAGTATGGAAATGACATTCTGATGGGAGGTGAAGATAGAAGTTTGGGGAAGAAAGGCAAAAGGGATTTTAGAAGCTGAGGAGAATTCAGGGGTAAGGCAAGCCCAGGTGAGACCCTGAAGAAAGTGTTCCGAGAAGCCAAGAAACAGGCACCTGGAGGAGCAGAAGAATGAGAAAAAGGAAAGAGGGATAACAGCAGAACCAAATTTCAACTACTCTGTGTTTTCTCAAATATGCCCTAGTGACTCCAATTACTTTACCCACTTAAGCCCACTCATCCATTCATCAAATATTTACCAAACATCAAATATTCAACAAATAGTAAGTACCCATTCTGTGCCACACGCCACACAAGGCTGTGGAGACAAGATTAAAAACTACAGTTGACCCTTGAATAATATAGGTTTGAACAGCGCAGGTCCACACGCAGATTTTTCTTTTTTACATTTTTATTTAAATTCCAGTTAGTTAACACAGGGTAATGTTAGTTTCAGGTATACAATACAGAGATTTAAACACTTCCATACAACCCCCAGGGCTCATCACAAGTGCACTCCTGAATCCCCATCACCTATTTCACCCATTCCTCCCCTTCCTTCCCCTCTAGTAACCACCAGTTTGTTCTGTATAGCTAAGAGTCTGTTTCTTCTTCTTCTTTTTTTAATGTTTTTTTTTATTTTTGAGAGAGACAGAGACAGAGCACAAGCGGAGGAGGAGCACAGAAAAAGGGAGACACAGAATCTGAGGCAGGCTCCAGGCTCCAAGCTGTTAGCACAGAGCCCGACGCAAGGCTCAAACTCATGAACCACGAAAGCATGAGCTGAGCTGAAGTAGGACGCTCAACTGAAGAAGCCACCCAGGTGCCCCAAGAGTCTGTTTCTTGGTTTGCGTTCCTCTCTCCTTTTTTTCCCCCTTTGTTCATTTGTTTTGTTTCTTAAATTGCACATATGAGTGAAATCATATGGTATTTGTCTTTCTCTGACTGACTTATGTTGCTTAACATAATACTCTCTAGCTCCATGCATGTTGTTGCAAATGGCAAGATTCTGTACTTTTTTATGGCTGAGTAATATTCCATTGTGTATATACCACATCTTCTGTATTCACCCGTCAATCCATGGACACTTGGGCTGTTTCCATAAGTTAGCTATTGTAATAATGCTGCTATAAACATCAGAGTGCATGTATCCCTTAGACTTAGTATTTTTGTATTCTTTGGGTAAATACCTGATAGTGCCTTTGCTGGACCATAGGGTAGTTCTACTTTTAACTTTTTGAGGAACATCCATATTGTTTTCCATAGTGACCACACCCACCAACAGTACAAGAGGTTTCCCCCCTCCTCCACATCCTCACCAACACCTGTTGTTTCTTGAGTTGTTGATTTTAGCCATTCTGACAGGTCATACAATTTTGTTTTGTTTTTTATATACAGCACAGTACTATAAATGCATTTTCTCTTTCTTGAGTTTTCTTAATAATATTTTTTCTATGTTACTATAAGGATACAGTATATAATACATATAACATACAAAATATGTGTTAATCAACTATTTATTTTATTGGTAAGGCTTCCGGTCAACAGTAGGCTATTAGTAGTTAAGTTTTTGGGGGGAGCCAAAAGTTATACGTGGATTTTCAACTGCCGTGGGGTTGATGTCCCAACCCCTGCATCAAGGTTCAACTGTACAGAGCACCTGCCTTAGGAAGACAGATGTGTAAATCCCTACACCTAGTCCCACAGAGGAGAATGTTTGAGAGAATTAAGTGGGGATTGTGAGATAAAGGAAGGAAAAAGGTGATGTTCAGTCCTCGTTTTTAAGTATGAGTAGGAGTTCACTACACACACACAAAGAGTAGAGGAATTCCGGCACTGGGAAAAGTAGGAACACACAGAGGAGGACAGGGAACACTGAACAGCTGGGCCTTGTTTGTGTTTAGGTAATGTACGCATTAGAGGTAGGGTGGAGCTGAGACTGAGAAAGGGTATACTAATTCTGTAAGCAATGGGAAGCCATTAAGCAAAAGGTGTGGAAGATCAGATCTGATTATACTGTTACTAGCTACACTATACTATACTATACTATACTATACTATACTATACTATACTATACTATACTAGCTAACTCTGCTAACAGTACAATAAAAGGTAAACTGCAAGCCAGAACCAAGGAGACTGGATAACAGACTATTTTAAGAGCCAGTTCCTACACTGTCTCTGGCTTATGAACTTTACATTTGTCACCATTGCATTTTATTTCATTAGAGGCTCATCTTCTCTGTTATTGCCCTTACCGAGTGATTTACAATTTATGCTCCAAACAACATACATTTTTAAGAGTGAATGGGAGCACTAATCAGGTGTGATATCAAAGCAATAGACATAAACTCAAACTTTCCATGGCAAAGAAGGTGATAAAATCTCTCCATCACTGGGAGTTATGAGCATAACACATTATTTTGATCCTAGAAAAATGGCAACTCTTGACTTCCCATTTACTTTTTGGGGTTTTTTAACTACTTTTTGGTATGCTCTGAGTTTACAAACTCTAGCATGTTGGCTGTAAATGGTTCATCTCAGCTGGAGGCTAGCTTACTAATTTGTTGATCAACAGCCCACGAGCTGTCTCACTGTGGCACACATATAGTCTCCGTTATCAAAATGGAAAGATCATCCTTTTTGACTATCCCGGGTTGGTTGCCCTTGCAAAGGAGGATGCCTCCAGGCTAGCCCTTCCAAGGTCAGTTAACCTGCACTCAGGAAACATAATTTGAATACTAACCTTAAAAAGCATAATTAGGAAACTATATTTGCTTACAGAAAATCAATACAGGATATTCCAAGGCCAAATATTGACATCCGCTAAAAGACTTTCCTACTGTTTCTTTTTTTTCCTACTATTTCTTTGAACAATATAGATAACAAAGAATTACCAAATATATCTAAAAAGATTTTTTTTTTAGTTTCCTGGATTATTCCCATACACTCTTGCTATCAGTTTGGCAGTATCTGTTTTTCTAAGCTACACACACTAGTTCAGCTTTAATTAAAAGCCCTGTTGCCATAGTTTCTCAGAGAACAGCTCAAGGCATGCTTGAGTCCATTATTTTCTTGAGGTTTCTAGAGAAATTATAATGTAGCAGTAGCCAGCCAAAATTTCCTAATTTTACCTCCCACCCAGTACAGCATATGATTCAGACATATAGCTAGATATTCTAAATATTTTAAGAGAGTCTAAACAACTAAGAATGTTATTTAAAATTCAGCCTTTGGTTTCTTCTGTTCTGCCACATCAGTATTGTAACCAGCAGACTACAGCTAAAAGAGCAGACCAAGGGGGAATTCAGCCCCTCAGTCTGCATCTGACTGCACCTGTGGAAAACACCAGCACATTTTCTTTCTAATAATAATGGACAAAATGCACTATATTTACAAGTTATAATAATCATATTGCTTCATATATTCTAATAACTCAGAAATTTAAATTCCAATATGCTTGAAAACGACCTCTCAGAAAATAGATTAAATATTGTAAATTCACTCATTTAAGAATTTCAAAAATTAGTAAGTGGAGCTCAGAGATCCATATTTCTTAAAGCTAAAACTTGATCCCATCTGAATCCCATCTTGTGTTCAGATGGCAGTTATCACCGTCTGTAAGTCCTAAAGAGCAAGCTCAAAGGTGGCTCTGAGCTTTCAAGGTTCAAAAATGTGAATTAACATTGATCCCTATGAATCTTAGAAGAGGCAAATGCCAGTTCAGCTTGCTCTAATTCAGCCCCATTCCTCTGATGGGTAGCTATGAGCATGGACTACGCAGGTGAAAGGACCAGAGTTGGAGGGCGCCTGGGTGGCTCAGTCAGTTAAGCGTCCGACTTCGGCTCAGGTCACGATCTCGCGGTCCGTGAGTTCGAGCCCCGCGTCAGGCTCTGGGCTGATGGCTCAGAGCCTGGAGCCTGCTTCCGATTCTGTGTCTCCCTCTCTCTCTGCCCCTCTCCCGTTCATGCTTTGTCTCAAAAATAAATAAATGTTAAAAAAAAATTAAAAAAAAAAAAAAAAGGACCAGAGTTGGAATTTCAACTTGGAACAACCTCTGTAGGACCTTAGGCAAGTGATGATTAAATGAGATAGAACATATGTAAAGATAGGAAAGCTCTCAGGAAATGGCAGCTATTATCATTTCCCCATCTCTGACCCAGGATGTGGGGCAGGATAAGATCTCACTATTTCCAGGAAAGCCTAAAATCACCCTGCTCTTTTTCACTATCAATTTAAGAGCTAATATAAACTACTTGATTACTGATTTTCTTCAACTCAAATATTACATAGATCGTTTGACTTCCTCATTCTCTAACACTAAGCATCCTTTTATTCTCTTTTTTCTATACAAGATGGACAGATTCTAAAAAGTATCTGAGAGATAGTAGGGCCATATTTCCAGCCAGGAGTATAAGGAGGTAAAAAAATTCCCTATGCATGTTAGATTTGTAGGTACTTGCTAATGAAAAAATGCAGGGTGAATGAATGAAGTTTCCATTCATCACAGCTATGTGTCTCTTTACGTTTCAATCGATAGGTTTATATATTTTAAAAAATCACATACATGTACTATTTTCATGGATCCTCAGAATATCCTGCAAAAAGAACAGTTATTACTATTTCTGGTTTACCAAAGAAGAAAGTAAGCGTTGGCAATATTAAGTGATTTATGCTAGGGAAGCTAAAGAATGGGACTTGTCCTCAGGTCTTTTTTATTTTTTTAAACATTTGTTCGTTTATGAGAGACAGAGAGCACAAGCAGGGTAGGGGCAGAGAGAGGGAGACACAGAATCCTCAGCAGGCTCCAGGCTCCAGGCTGTCAGCACAGAGCCCGACTCGGGGCTCAAACTCACAAGCTGTGAGATCATGACCTAAGCCAAAGTCAGACACAACCGACTGAGCCATCCAGGCGCCCCTGTCCTTAGGCCTTTTAACAACTAAGTTGGGATCATGTCCACTATACCACTTGACTTCTGCAGCCCTATTACTGCAGCATGGTAAAGACAAGCAGAGACACATTGCCCCAGGGAGTTTTTGTAGCCCCATATAGTCCCTGAATATGTATGTCTTCACTGTTAAACAAACTTGGAGCACATCAGCGTCCATGCTGTAAGTAAAAGATGTGAGCTAGAATTTCCAGTTGTACACTATAGATTGAAAATAACTTTATGAATTACTATCTCTCCAAGCATTACAGATAATATACAGGAAGTTATCTACAACATCTCACACCTGAACCATAGTGGGAATTAAAGCTCAACTCACCTCACCCTGCCGAAGGCATTACCCAGGACACATTTTTACCTGGCAGAGATTTTTGAAAATGATCCCAACCCTAACTAGACAAAGATACCTGGTTATCTTAGTGCAGGACTTCTTTTTTTTCTTTTTTTAATTATTATTATTATTTTTTTTTTTTTAGAGAGCAAGCACAAGCAAGGGGAGGGGGCAGAGGGAAAGAGACAAGGAATCTTAAGTAGGCTCCACACTCAGCATGGAACCCACACAGGGCTAGATCCCACGACCCTGGGGTCATGACCTGAGCCAAAATCACGAGTCTAGACACTCAACTGACTAAGCCACCCAGGCGCCCCAATACTGCAGGATTTCTTAACTGGAATCTATCTCTGCCCTAGGAATTCACACATGAGCATTAAAAGGACCTCCTTAGGGGGCGCCTGGGTGGCGCAGTCGGTTAAGCGTCCGACTTCAGCCAGGTCACGATCTCGCGGTCTGTGAGTTCGAGCCCCGCGTCGGGCTCTGGGCTGATGGCTCAGAGCCTGGAGCCTGTTTCCGATTCTGTGTCTCCCTCTCTCTCTGCCCCTCACCCGTTCATGCTCTGTCTCTCTCTGTCCCAAAAATAAATAAACGTTGAAAAAAAAAAAATTTAAAAAAAAAAAAAAAAAAAGGACCTCCTTAGTCACTTGCATACGTATATGTCTATGTATCCCTAACATTTCTGGAGATATAGACCATAGATTTCATCAGATTCTTACAATGTCCCTCAGAAGTTGAGATCCCACAAGAGGACTTCAGAACAGTAGAAATAGACCTCATGATTATAAATTAATTATTAAACTTTTAAGTTTCTTTTTTCATTGCAAATTTCTGTTATATTACATCACTTTTGAAAAGCCAGACAGTTTTGGGGCACCTGAATGGCTCAATTGGTTAAGCATCCATCTCTTGATTTCAGCTCAGGTCATGATCTCACGGTTCACAGGAGAATTGGGCTCTGTGCTGACAATGTGAAGCCTGCTTGGGATTCTCTCTCCTGTCCCTCCCCTCCACTTGCTCTCTCCTTCAAAATAAAGGAACTCAAACAAACAAAAACTAGATAGTTTCACCAAATCTTCTCAAATATATTTGGGATTCCTTTGGGATGCCCTTTAGCAGCTTTCAAAACAAAAGGCAGTTAGCTACACTCTACACCCGTCTGAAATGCTTGAAAATGTCTGCTTCCTCCTCCATACAGTTCACTGCAGAATGGGTAGTGGCAGGAATTTACTTATTTAACGTTTGTTAATGATTCTCCAGAGTTGGCCAGTTAGTTACTTAAAGCTTGTTAATGGTCTACTGCCTAATTCTTAATGTGAGAATTCTATTCTCTGTGTAACTTCAATAACATGATAAAATGTATATTGTTTTCTCCAAAATCTGAGGGGTGTTCTTTAATCTCAGTCTATTTCGTTTCCAGAAATTAGAAGGAAATCTAGAGAACACATCAATCTGGAGAATGATGAGATTGATCAGAAAAGAAAAGAAACTTTTCCAAATGAAAACATATTAAAGTTAAGTTACTAAAAATTCTGTATAATGATTAAATAAATGGAATCTGCAGTGTTACATGAGTTATACGTAGCAATACACACTTCATTTTAGATGGCAAAATTCTACAAGATTTTCCAAAAAAAAAATAAATAAAAGGGAGAAAAGCAACAGGCTTAAGGTGGAAGGAGGATAGACAAATTAAAACATATCAGGGTTTTGAGTACAGTAAAGTAGAATAAGCATATGTCTCCCCTTGAACACAACTATATAACTGAACAGAATGCACAGAGCAACTAGCTATCTGAGGATTCTGAAAAGCAACTAGTAACAACGAACTTGAAGGAAAACTGCCAGAACTCGAAGTATCACCAAACTAATCATGAGTTTGCCATTTTTCGTCTCCAGTATCCCCCAGACTGAATGCAATGCAGCTGCACACCCTGAAACCCAGAGCTAGGTACTGAGGATCAGAGAGAGAGAACTCCAAGAGAAGACCCCTTATTCTGACTTGCAGAGTGAGGAAGGGAGTGCAAAAATCCCCCCATTTTTTCTCCTAACTTCCAGCCCTCAAGCAATCCCACTGGCAGTGACATTAGAAGTCCCAAAAGAATAGGAACTAAAACTCTTAGGAAGGAAACCTTCCTCTCTGATCCCAAGAGAGTGGGGTCAACTCTCACCACTTTATATTCTCTCTGTCTTCCTGCCATTTAGCCCTGGATGCAGGCATAGTCACAGAAGTGTGCAACAGAACACACACTTTTTAATGAAAGCCCCAACTTTCTGACCAGATAGAAGAAAAAAGAAATCTGAAAGCACTGCCAACTATACAGAAAGACAAAGAACTAAAGGGGAATGCTATTAAGCCAACAAATTAGGCAATTTAGATGAAATGAACAAATTCCTACAAAGATACAAATGATCAAACGGACTCAAGAAGAAATAGAAAATTTGAGTAGGCATATAAAAAGTAAAGAAATTGAATATTTAATTTTAAATTGATAACTTAAAATAGTCCCACAGAGAAAACACCAGCCTCACATGGCTTCACTGATGAACTCTACTAATATTTAAAAGAATATCAATAATTCAGATAAAATAAAGAAAAACTCTAAATGGATCAGAGACTACATGTAAGAATCAAAACTCTAAAATTTCCAGAAAAAAAATAACAGAAAATTTTCATGACTCTAGGAGGCAAAGAATTCTTAGATATGGTATCATAAAGGAAAATAATTGATAAATTAGACTTAACAAAAAAATTAAAATTTTACACTTAAAAAGGTAGCACTAAATAAATGAAAAGACAAACCACAGACCATAAGAAAACATTCACAAATTTTATGTCTGTTAAAGGACTTATATCCAGATTATATAAAGAACTCTTACAAGAAGACACAGAACCCAGCTTAAAAATGGGCAAAGATCAGCCCTGGTATGAGTCCACCCTGTGTGGCTATTCTCTAGAGCAGCAGTCCTTTATCTCCATCCACCTTCTCTCCTACCTGTGTATGGACTGAAGCCCCAGAACTATCTTTCCAGGTATGAACTACAAGCTGACAAAAATTATCAGTTTAAGATGGATAATGATGAAAATGAACACCAGTTATCTTTAAGAATGGTCAGTTTAGAGACCAGTGCAAAAGATGAACTGTACAATCATGTATTTGATAACACATTAATATCCAAAATATATAAAGAACTCAAACAACTCAAGAGAAAGAAAACAACCCAATTAAAAAATAGGCAGATCTGAACAGAGAGCTTTCTTTTCTTGTACCTATAATCCCATTTATATGTGGAATCTATAACAAAACGAAACAAAAGATCAAACTCATAAACACAGAGAACAGATTGTGCTTGCCAGAGGAGGAGGAGTGGAGGATAAGCAAAATATGGGAAGGGGTCAAAAGATGCAAACTTACAGTTATAAAATAAACAAGCCAAGGAGAAGTCATACACAACCTGGGGACTATGGTTGATAATACTGTATGGTATATTTGAAAGTTGCTCTGACAGTGAATCTTAAAAGTTTTCATCGTAAGAAAAAAACTTTGTAACTATGTGTGGTGATGGACGTTAATTAGACTTATTATGGTGATCATTTCACAACATATATAAATATTGAATCATTATGTTGTACACCTGAAACTAATATGTTGTATGTCAATTGTCTTTCAATTTAAAAAAAATCAAATTAAGAGGCACCTGGGTGGCTCAGTCGATTAAGCGTCTGACTCTTGATCTCAGCTCAGATCTTCATCTCAGGGTCATGAGTTCAAGCCTGGCACTGGGCTCCGTGCTTGGCATTATGCCTACTTAAAAATAAAAAATAAAGGACGCTTGGATGGCTCAATCAGTTAAGCATCTGACTTTGGTTCAGGTTATGATCTCACAGTTTGTAGGTTCCAGCACCGTGTCGGGCTCTGAGCTGACAGCTCAGAGCCTAGAGCCTGCTTCAGATCTGTGTCTGCCTATCTCTCTGCCCCTCCCCCGCTCATGTGCTGTCTCTCTCTCTCTGTCTCTCAAAAAATAAACATTAAATAAATAAATAATAAAATCAAGTTAAGTCATTAATCTGTTCCTCTACACAATTGATTTATTTTGAGAACATTATATAAATGTTTGATTCTTATATGTAGGACATAACCCATTGTTCATTATTTTTTGTTAAATCCTATATAGCCTTTTACCTTTTCATTGGTATGTTTCATTAATTTATATGTATGTGACAATAAATATATCTGATCTTCAGTCTAAAAAAAAAGATGAATTGTACAATGTTGAGGCAGAGACAATGAATTATGAAGGCAGCTCAATTACAGTAACACTGACAACTTTGAAACTGTCTGTACAGTCAATGATTTCCTTTGGGTGCTTTGGCATAACACCACCTGTGGTCTGTGATTCAAGGCTGTGCATTTCTGTGGATAGCATTTAGTACTATGTAGGAAGATGCACAGTCAGAAGATGAAGAGGAGGAAGATGTGAAACTCCCAAATATACCTGGAAAGCGATCTGCCCCTGGAAGTGGTAGTAAAGTTCCACAGAAAAAGGTAAAACTTGTTGCTAGTGAAGATGATGATATGATGGAGAGGAGGAGGAAGATGATGATAATGATGATGATTTTGATGAGAGAGCTAAAGGGAAAACCCCAGTAAAGAAATCTATATGAAATATTCCAGCCAAAAATGCACAGAAATCAAACCAAGAATGAAAAAACTCAAGATCATTAATACCAAGATCAAAAGGTTACGAATCCTTAAAAAAAACAAGAAAAAAAAAAACCTTAAAACACAGAAAGGACCTACTTCATAGAAGACATTAAATAATGCAAAATGCAAATAAGTTCAGAAAAAGGTGGTTATCTTCCCAAAGTGGAAGCCAAAGTCATCAATTATGAGAAGAATTGCTTTGGATGACTGGCCAGGTGGCATATTCAAGATCTCTGGCAGTGTAGGAAATCTATTTTTTTTAATGTTTATTTATTTTTGAGAGAGGGTGACCACTAGCCAGTGAGGGGCTGAGAGAAGTGGTTACAGAAGATCTGAAGGAGGCTTTGTTCTGACAGCAGTCTGATGCTGGGCTCGAACTCAACTCAAGACCCGTGAGATCATAATCTGAGCCAAAGCCAGCCCCTTAACTGACGGAGTCACCCAGGTGCCCCTGAGGAAGTCTCTTTTTAAACATTTTTTTAAATGTTTATTTATTTTTGACAGAGAGAGAGAGAGACAGAGCATGAGCGGGGGAGGGGCAGAGACAGAGAGGGAGACACAGAATCCGAAGCAGGCTCCAGGCTCTGAGCCGTCAGGACAGAGCCCAACGCGGGGCTCGAACCCACAGACCGCAAGATCATGACCTGAGCCAAAGTGGGACGCTTAACTGACTGAGCCACCCAGATGCCCCAGAAAGTCTCTTTTTAATAAACTAAACAGTTGTTAAAATTCTCCCATCTTATTTCACTGCTGTGCAAGTTTCTATCTGGCTGTCCTTTTTATGATGCAGAGTGAAAACTTTCCCTACCATGTTTGATAAATGTAGTCCAGGTTCCATTGCCAAGACTGTGTTGTCCAAAATGCCTGTTTAATATTTTTTTAAGTAGGTTTCGCACCCAGTGCAGAGGCCAACGCGGGTCCTGAACCTACAACCCTGAGATCAAGACCCGAGCCAAGATCAAGAGTTGGATGCCTAACTGACTGAGCTATTCAGGCACCCCCAAAATGCCTGTTTAATTTTTAAAGATGGAAGTCCATGCTTTGCTTGGTTTTAAGTATGTATGGAATGTTACAACAGGATATTGTACTAGTGGTGGTCAGACAAATGGAAATGGTGGGAGACAAAAAAATACAGGTGAAATAACTCAGTATTTTAATAAAATAATAAAAATTAAAATGGCCAGGGTGCCTGGGTGGCTCAGACAGTTGAGCGTCCAATTCTTGATTTTGGTTCAGGTCGTGATCCCACCACATGGGATTGGAATTCTCTCCTTGGGATTCTCCCTCTCTCTCTACCCCTCCTCTGCTCTCACTCTCTCTCTCTCTCTCTCTCTCTCTCTCTCAAAATAAATAAATACACTTTAAAAAATAATGTAAAATAAAATAAAAATGGCCAAAGATTTGAACCATATGAACATGAAAAGATGCTCAAAATCATTAGTCATCAGGGAAACGCAAATTAAATTTGTAGAATACCACTTCAGACCCACTAGAATGGCTATAATTAAAAAGGCAGACAATAATAAGTACTGCCAAGGATGTGAAGATACTAGAACCCTCATACACTGCTGGTGAGAATATTAAATTGTATAGCCACTTTGGAAAACAGTTTGACAATTTCTTTAAAAATTAAACATAATTTTATCATATAAATAAGCAATTCTACTCCTAGGTATCTACCTAAGATAAATGAAAACATATGTCCACACAAAGATTTTAAGCAAATATTCATAGCAGCATTATTTATAAACAGCTAAAAACTGAGCAGGGGGAATTCAATGTCCATTAACCGGTGAATGGATAAACAAAGTGTGGTATATTCATAGAATGGAATGCTAATCAGCAACAAAAATGAACAACAAAGTACTAAAATATGCTACAACATGGATGAACCTCAAAAACATTAAGCTACATGAAAGAAGCCAGAGGCAAAAAGACTACATGTTATATGATTCTACTTATATTCAATGTCCAGAAAAGGCAAATCTATAAATACTGAAAGTAGATCAGAGGTTTTATGGGGTGAGGGGTGGGTTGGGGAGCCTAGGTGGCTCTGTTGGTTGAGTGTCCAACTTCAGCTCAGGTCGTGATCTTGAGGTTCATGAGTTTGAGCCCTGCGTCAGTCTCACTGCTGTCAGTGCAGAATCTGCTTCAGATCCCCCGTCCCCTTCTCTCTCTGCATCTCTCTCTCTCTGTCTCTCTCTCTCTGTCTCTCTCAAAAATAAACATTAAAAAAAAAAGAACCACTATAGGGTGAGAGGTGAGAAAAGGAATTAAATGCAAACAGGCATGAGAAATCTTTCTGAGGTGATGGAAAATATTCTAAAACTCGAAATTATATGTCAAAAAATGTTGAAAAATTAAGCCAGGGTTAGAAATTTCAGGTGGAAGTAATTTACATATATATGAAATCTGAGATATTGGAATAGGCTGTCCAAGGAAAACAATAGAAAAACCTTAAAATGAGTGCTTTGAGGAGTGTAGTACACAAGCAAACCAGAGAGAAATCAAAAGATTACCTATGGTAGATTGCAAATGTGACCACAATTCTCTGCATCAGGACTCTTATTTCCCCCACTCCCTGTGACCTGCCGTGGCCAAAATAATGTGTGAACAGAGGCACTACATATGTTCAGAGCCTAGACCTCAAGAGGCTTCGCTTATTCCACATCTGGAACCCAAATCTAGCCACAAGTGAACCAACTTGGGTTGCCTTACTGGAAGAGGAGAGACCTGTCGAGGAAAACTGAATGTGCCTGAGGCAGACCAAAGACACAGGAGTTCTGGCTGCAATGAGCCAAGCCTGACTCACACCAGAACCACTGCCCAGCCAGAGCCCAAACTGTCAATCTCTACCTCCTAGGCACAGAAATAGAAAAGGGGTCAATGAGATTGACTCAGGTCTGGGAATTGTCAAAGTCACTGGTGGCAGAGCAAGTCACTGCAAGAGCAAAGTGAGAATAACAGTAAAAACTTCTTTATACAGTCAGCTAAGGGTCTGTACTGAGCAGAAGGGCAAGTGAAGTTAAGTCAGATAGGCTGAAAGTTAGGAGAGACTGAGACCAGAGGTCTTGATGAAGGTAAGGAAGAAATTCATCAGGAATATGTGATGAAGTACAGAGAAAGGAGGTTGTGTAATCAGAGATATTTCAGAATTCAAGATCTGGGAGTTACAGCAGTTCTAAGACATGATGAAATATGCTCAGGATGGAAAACCGAAGGCTATATATAGACATTTGTCCATTTCATCTTCATTGTCAAGTTGTGTAGAATAAAATTGTATAGAATATTCTCTTAGTCTTTTAATGTCTGTGGGTTCTATAGTTACAAACTCTCTTCCATGTATCACAACAGTGATTTTTGTTTTTCTCTTGATCAGTCTAGCTAGACATTTAAATACTTTGTTGATATTTTCAAAGAACCAACTTTATTTTCTCTGTTGTATGTTTTTTCTCTATTTCATCCATGTCTGCTCTTTATTATTTCCTTCCTTCTACTTACCTTGTGTTTACTTTGTCCTTTTTATCCCTTAGCTACTTAAAATTGAAAATTTATTAAGATTTTATATCTTTCTTCTTTTCTAATATAAGCAGTTAAAGCTATATGTTTTCCTCTAAGCACTGCTTTGGCTGCCTCCCACTATTTTGAGATGTTGTGTTTTCATTACCATCTAGTTCCAAATATTTTATGGCCCAGAATATAGTCTGCCTTTGTGAATGAGTCATGTGAGTATGATGTTCTATAAGTATCAGTTAGTTAATGATAGTAGATGGGGTTAGTAACATCACCTATATTTCTATTGATTTACTCTATGCATATTCCATCAATTGCTGAGAAAAGAATGTTAAAATCATCAAGCATGATTACAAAACTGTCTATTTCTCCCTCTATATTTTTTTAAGATTTTATTTAAGTAATCTCTACACCCACCATGGGGCTTGAACTTATAACCCTGAGATCAAGAGTCACATGCTCTACTGACTGAGCCAGCCAGGTGCCCCTAAAATTACCTCTAAATTTGCTAATTTTTACTCCATGTATTTTGAGGCTCTATTATTAGATACATACATGATTATGTCTCCCAGAACATTTAGCCCTTTTATCATTATGGAACATCCCTCTTTACCTATCTCTATTTGCCTTGATACCTATTTCATCTGATATTAATATGGCCACTGTGACGTTCTTTTCATTATCATATGCATCATTTATTTTTCCCATCCATTCACTCTCAATCTAACTGGGTCTTTAAGTAAATCTCTTATAAACAGCATACAAGGGCGCCTGGGTGGCGCAGTCGGTTAAGCGTCCGACTTCAGCCAGGTCACGATCTCGCGCTCCGCTAGTTCGAGCCCCGCGTCAGGCTCTGGGCTGATGGCTCAGAGCCTGGAGCCTGTTTCCGATTCTGTGTCTCCCTCTCTCTCTGCCCCTCCCCCGTTCATGCTCTGTCTCTCTCTGTCCCAAAAATAAATAAACGTTGAAAAAAAAAAATTTAAACAGCATACAATCAGATCTTACTATGTATCCATTCTGATAATCTGTCTCTTAGTTGGAGTGTTTAGCCCACTAATATTTAATGCAACTATTAATATGGATTTAGGTCTAACATTTTATATTTTATTTTCAGCCTGTCCTCTCTGTTTTTTTGTTCCTTTGTTTCTTCACTCCTTCCTTCTTTGGATCATTTGGATATCTTTTAGGATTCAATTTGGGTTTATCCATCAGATTTGCATTGTTTTTTATTGGCTATTCTGTGAATTATAATGTGCATTCTTAACTTTTCACTCTACTTAGAGTTAATATGCCCCTTAATATAAAATGTAGAAATGTTACAATCATATAGGGAGTCCATTTACTCCCCTGTACTGGTCTATACTATATTGTCAAATCTCTATATATACATCATACATCCCCCAATACAATGTTACAATTCATGCTCTAAACAATGTATTTCAAAGAAATTAAGAGAAATGAAATAGTATTATATATTTGGTATTTCTGATCTGATGCTCTTTATTCAAATTTAGCACCACATTTCTCAAAACTAGTTGAGCAGAGATTACCAAACCACATTTGGTCCTCATGTGGCATGAACGCATAAATTACACATTAAAACTGCCCTAATCTTTTCCCTTAAGATCATGACAGTTAAAACAATACCACCTGAGGGGTACCTGGGTGGCTCAGTCGGTTGGGCAGCCGACTTCAGCTCAGGTCATGATCTCACAGTTCGTGGGTTCGAGCCCCGTGTTGGGCTCTGTGCTGACAGCTCAGAGCCTGGAGCCTGCTTTGGATTCTGTGTCTCCCTCTCTCTCTGCCTCTTCCCCACTCACGCTCTGTGTCTCTTGAAAATAAATAAATGTTAAAAAAAAAATACCACTTGACACCAATGTGATTATAAACAAAACATAAAATTCTGGCACTGGAACTGAGTGACAATACTGGTGATAAGGTATATTGATTACAAGACAATTCAGAATATACTTACATTGACTTTTCATTCTATAAATTGGAGTAAAAACATTAAATATTAAAATTTTTGTTCAAAACTCCCACATCAAAGTATGCAAATCCCTTCAATAACAAACAAAAATGTCAGGGAATATTTTCAATTCATTTTTAAAAGTGCCTGAATCTGTATTTTCAAAGTAAACACACGATGTTAACTAAGGCATAACTATCTGAAATAAAAAATGAAAATCATTTAAAAAAATGAAAACCATATATTTCTCTTTAAGTAAAATGAATATTTGGAAATACAAGAATATTTGGAAATATTCCAAATATTCCAAATACAGGAATATTTGGAAAGTTACAGAATCCATGAAAATTGAGAGTTAAACTGACTTTAGAAAACATCAAATATTCAATCATTTAGCAAACATTTACTGAGCTTTATTCTGTGCCAGACAGTGAGCTAAGAACTAGGGACTTAACACTACCCTCAAGATATTCAAAATCTTGCAGAAGAGACAAACAAAAAACCTCAATTACTATTATGAAGAGGGAGCTAGGAAAGTTTCTCAAAGCAATGACTTATGAACTAAATTTTTAAGGAAAGCCAGAAGTTAGCCTTTCGTGCCTGAGTATTTTTGTTTTTATTGGCAGTGAGTTGGCAATGAGAGGAATGGAAGAGAAAGAGAGGCTTTCTCAGCTGGAAATAATATGGACAAAAACAATAATCCTAAAAGGTCATGGTCTGTTTCAAGAATTGTAACTGTAGACAAATGGTTAGAATAGAACTATCACAAGGACATCAGTATAGGGATCATTTTGATGTTATATTAAGAAAGTTGAACTTGGGAGGCACCTGGGTGGCTCAGTCAGTTAACCATCTGATTTCAGCTCAGGTCACGATCTCACAGTTCATGAGTTCGAGCCCCATGTTGGGCTCTGTGCTGACAGTGTGGAGCCTGGAGACTGCTTCAGATTGTGTGTGTGTGCGTGTGTGTGTGTGTGTGTGTGTGTGTCTCAAAAATAAATAACAATTAAAAAAAAAAGAAATAAAGAAAGTCGAACTTGGGGCTCCTAGCTGGCTCAGTCTGTGGAATATGCAACTCTTGATCTCAGGACTGTAAGCTCAAGAGCCACACTGGGTGCAGAGATTACTTAAAAATAAAAAATAAACCTAAAAAAAAGTTGAATTACCTTGAAGGAAGTGGGAAGCCACTGAAAGATATTAAATAGAAGAGGAATATGGCTTATCCAACCTTCCTCCCTTGACTACCTCTACTACAGAAACTAGGAAAAATAAAAGCTCATATCCCAAGCTTTCCTTTCAGATGGACTCTGACGCAGTTCTGACCTGTGAAGTGTAAGAAAAAACTTAATGTGAAAGGCTTCTGGCAAAAATTTTGATCCTGATGAACATCCTTCCTGTCCCTTCCTCTCCCTTCCTTGAATTTGGCCATGATGTCTGGAGCCATGCTAGCCATCCTGCAACCATGAAGCTCAAGCAAAGGCTGCAGCATCTCCAGACTTCTTGCTATGAGAGAATACAAATTCCTGTTTATTAATAATCCATTTTTATGTTGGGAATACTTGAATAAGATTGTCTCCCTGACTAAAAAAAAATTTAAGAATTTGTATTTGAGAATGATCCTTATTAAATTAGTGTGTATGGACTGGGGATGAGGAGGCAGGGAGGCTGCTCTGGAGGCTTATTATAGGGCCTGAACTAAGGTAACCATAGTGGATGTAGTAAAGGAGGCATAGACTCCAGAGAGATTTAAAAGAGGACAGGATAGACAGGAAGGGATCTGTCATATCTTCCAGATTTCTAGTTTGAGCAGCTGCAGAGGGTAGGGGTGAGGGTAGTGCCACTCTTCAAAACAGTGGCAGTTAGGGTTTGGGACTGCTGAGTTCACTGTTCAGTCTGAGATACCTATGGTATCTCCATGTGAAAATGAGGGAAGAGTCGTTGACTGTCTGTATCTGGAGGTCAAGAGTGAAGTCTGAATTTGAGGTACAGATTTCAGAGTAACCATTATATGTAAGTAAACTAGAACAGTAAGTATGGCTAGATCCTGCAAGGAGAGTTTGAATAGGGCAGGCAAAACTAAGGCCCCACACATCTATTAAGATAAAAAAGTAGGTTAGTTGTGGCTTAGGGCTGGGGGATGGAACTAGGAAGGGGGAGTGGGGAGTGACTGCTTACAGGTATGGAGTTTCTTCTGACGGTAATAAAAGTGTTCTAAAAGTAAACTGTGTGATGGTCGCATAACCTTGCAGATACACTAAAACCCACTGGCTGAAATATTTAACAATTTGGAAATCATTGATGAGCTAACAATGAGTGATATTTTTTGTTTATTTATTTTTTATTATTATTTTATTATTATTTATTTATTTTGAGGGAGAAAGAGAGCATGAGCAGGGGAAGGGCAGAGAGAGAAGTAGAGAGAGAATCCCAAGCAGGCTCCATGCTCAGCACACAGAGCCCAATGCAGGGGCTCTCTCTCATGACTGTGATATCATGACCGTGAGATTATGACCTGAGCCAAAATCAAGAGTCAGATGCTTAACCAACTGAACTACGCAGGTGCCCCAAGAGTAAGTGATTTTTAGTAGCAGTGGCAGAAGCCAGATTACACAAAGTTGAGGAATAAATGAGAGGTGAGGAACAGAAGGTGACAAAGAATCTTTTTCAGGAAATGTTTCTTGCCAAGAGAAGAGCTGGTGGTATAGGGAGGTTTGTATTGTTTTCAAAAGGCAACACAGGGGCTCCTGGGTGGCTCAGTCACTTAAGTGACTGCCTCTTGATTTCAGCTCAGGTCATGATCTCATGGTTCACGAGATCAAGCCCAGTGCCGGACTCCCTCGTGCCGAGCATGAAGCCTGCTTGGGATGATCTCTCTCTCTCTCTCTCTCTCTGTCCTCCCCCCCACCCTCGCTCATGCTCTCTCTCTCCCTCAAAATAAATAAATAAACTTAAAAACAAAAAAGGCAGTACAAATGATCCTTATGTGTTAAGGAAAGGAGCCTATAAAGGGGAAGCAAAAGAAGTTAACAGAGGAGGGGATGATTCGTGGACCAACATCCCCCAAGAGCTAGGAAGAAAAGGAACTCACCACATAAGCATGAAATACTAGAAAGGAGGACAGATGGGTTGTCTATCGGACTAGGAGGAAAGTTTAAGATATACTTTGTTTGTAGGAGCCAAAAAGTTTATTGCTTGATGGCACTGATAGTCTCTGTGAGTTAGGAGGAGACAAAAGTCACAGGTTGAGGGTGAAGGAGTAAGCTTGAGGATTTAAGGAGGACATAAACACTTAGAATAATTCCTATGGGAGACATATTTGCAAGGAAGAAGTTTAAAAGCAGAGACATATTTCGAATACTTTAAAAAACTGTAATATATTTCAAAAGCTGTTCAAAATGGGCTTGTACATAACAAATTACCTGCAAATTTATTATACTTGGCATTAGGATTTGTAATGACCACACTGAACACATGAGCAGGATGTCACAAATTCCCAGACATATGGTATCTGCAGTTAAGATACAACCCAGTGATACTTGAGCACTGGACCTGAAAAACGTTTATCCTGCAAAAGTGCAGCTTCTGGGTGACCAGAAAAGCCCATACCCACTCATTTTCCCAGGCCCTCTGCAGCAGTGGACATGGACTGAGCATACAAAAACAAAAAAACAAAAAAACAGTGATAGGGCTGTTTTGCTATAGTTGCTGGGAAAGAAATCAAAAAGTGATTTTTTTGCTTCTCTTGAGAGGGCTCATAGCAGGTGCCTTCCTAAAGTGTTCAAACAAAATAATGTCATGTCAAAGTCCTTTGCTAACTGTCAAGTAGTATGCAAAAAATATTGTTATTGTAGCTGGCATCCACTTATATTTCTACCTCTACACTTCTTTTTGCAATCTCAGGAACCCTTTTTTCTAATCATATTAGCATATTCTGAGCTCTGAAAAGAGGCACATGCCTTCCTAAATCTTTGCCTATCCTCACGTGTTCTGCTGGGGGATTGCTCTCATTTCCTCTCTGTCTTGCCAGATACTACCCAACCTGAATGCTTCAGTGTAAATATCACCGCCTCCTGCAAGGCCTTTCTGATCACCCTAGCTAGAAGCAGTCATTTCACCAGGACGATTCCAACCATTCCTTTTCTATACATAATTTGTTCCTTGGTATTTTTGTTAATTATATCTTTATCTTCATCTGCCTTAATCTCCTAGAAGGCAGGAATCATGTTTTACATGATGCCTTTTTAGCATGATGCTTTGCACATAGCAGAAACATGGCCTATTACTTCTGGAGGAGCTTCAGATATCATCTTCATGTTACCAGTGAACACCAAGTCTAAGTCTCAGAGATACTAAGAGACTTGACCAAGATCACCCAGTTAGTGGCACAGCTGGAACCCCAAATCAGGATTTTAAACTCTACGCTTACCTTCCTTTCTTTAAACCAATACTTGTTGTTAGCCTAGTTCTATTTTGTAATCCAAATCTCAAAAAAGAGTCACTCTTGAGCCTTAAGATTAGACAAAGATTCAAACTTCTCTGGAAAAGCTTTTGTTACAACTTTTATCTAGATGCATTTAACTGGCTTGGATTGCAAGGGGGAAAAAATGGGTTTCTATTCTTTCTCCTTTTTTTTTCTTTTAGCATTCTGTTTGGTTGCCATGTAGCTAATATAAGGGTAAATTATATGGTAGTGGTGACTCTGGCATAATAAAGCTCTGTGAACAGGGTGAATTTGTCTTTTTTTACAAATGTATTGGCTGTACTTGTACACCCTAGCCTTTGATGCTCTTGCCACATTTGTGATTCATAGTTGGAAACAGTACAGCAGTTCAGTTACCGTAACAGAAGAAACCAGCAACTATACAATTTCAGCACTGATATTGGAAATGACCTAGAAGCAATCGTCAAGGACAGGGCTATACCTCAGACCTTCGGTTAGCCCTACTATCTAACGTCACCCTTTGTACAGAACAAAAATGTAAATGTATTTATTTTGAAAATAACTGAGTGAAGCTAAATTAATACCATATCATGTGTAGACTTCAATTTATGACTGATTTAATTAGTATAAATTAATTTAGACCTAGAATTTAGTTCTAAGCAAAGAATTTATTTATAAAGATAATCCAATTTAAAAGAGAGCTAAATAATAAACTATCACTTTCTCTAATTCACTAAATTGGGTAATTCTCAATGAAATACACAAGTTTAACGAGAAGCTATGAAATATGGTTATTTTGCTGACTATTCTTGCACAGTTTGTTAAAGGAACACTCTGAGAACATAATGAGGCCAAGAGAGTTTGTGTGGACTATCCTTTCATCTACGATAACTTGGATAATCATTGGAAGTCTAAAGGATTTACCTAATTCAGCTTTGTAAGAAATTTACTCAATTTAGCTTGTCTCTTTCATTGAGAATGTTGAGCATATTATTCTCTGAGCTATGAGTGACACAGTTAAACACCATAGGGCAGACAAAATGTAGCCAGGGAGTTCTTGTCTTACTCAGTCCTTATCTTGCTATGTGACTCTTTGAGAACTGCTTAGCTTGAGTTAACTCTTTTGGTTCCTTAACCTGAAACGGGAAGTGAAGATATTTACTCAAATCCTGATAGACACACAACACACTCGTCCCCTTCCTTATATGAAACAAGGCTCCCCTTATTCCACTGAGCTGATGAATAGGGATCATTTACCACTGTTCACTCCGGGTATTCTCAAAGGGCATTATAATTGTCTTCATCCTATTGAAGTACTCCCAAGGCTCTTTCTTGAAATCTCATGGTACCTCAATTACCCGTATCACTTTCTGAAATTTCCTTAAAATCAGGATTGTCACTGCCTGATTTTTACCACAGGAATCCAGTGTAACAGTTAACCATTGTGTAAAGTCACAGCATAAAACATTATAAATCCTCAGGAAAAGTACACTTCTTAGATGTTCAGATTGAATACTTGGGTTTCTAAACTGTGTCCTACTTCAATGTGAAATCACTTCTCTTCATTTGCTATGAAAACAAAAACTACACAAGTTCTTTATATTCAGACATAAAACACACATTTCTATCTATCTAATTGGGTCTTTATATCTGTCGGTAAGTTGGAGTTATAGTGTTCAGACCTTGCTGGCTGGTTTAATAATTTTCATATACTATTGTTGAAATTTAGAGGACTGTTGGGGCATCTGGATGCCTCAGTCAGTTGAGCATCTGACTTCAGCTGAGGTCATGATCTTCTAGTTCATCAGTTCAAGCCCCACATCAGGTTCACTGCTATCAGCACAGAGCCTGCTTCAGATCCTCTGTCCCCCTCTCTCTGTCCCTTCTCCACTTGAGCTCTCTCTCTCTCTCTCTCTCTCTCTCAAAAATAAATAAACATTTAAGAAAAATTTAGAGGACTATTAAGGCAGTAAAGATGAATTTGCAAGTGTTGGTAGATGGTTACACTTCCAAAACATCTTATAAACACCTATGTTATTTAGTTGTAGCTTCATGAGGAAGAAGTTAACTTCATGTTGAAGAAATTTGTTTATTATATACTTTGTGAGAAAAACAAAGCTGGAGCTCCTCGGGTGAGGCATGTGACTTTCTTCACAAAGCAAAGTGGGTCTTGATGCCATGGTTTTCCCCTCTGGACAAGTATGACTATCTGGGAAGGAACATCCTAAAATTTCCTGTCCAGTTGGACTCCTTCCTGAGCATGTAGGTAGCAGAAGCAATAACCTCTGCCAAGCAAAGCAGCACAGGGCTAACAAACTTCTTCACATGTTCAAGGGCTTTCCCAAAGCTCTTTCACATTTCCAAATGAGTCAGCATATCCTAAACTCATTTTCCTTATTTGACCACAATGGAAATGCTGAAAGTGAATTATCTACTTACTGAGATTGGAATGAAGAAGGCACTAAGTTCTTAGTTCAGTATGATTATGACTGGTCAAAAACTCAAAACATTTTCTTTGAGAAATATTTTGCAGCAGCTACTGCTAAAAAGCAACAAGAATATCCATTATGCTACTCAAATTCTAATTTTTTGAAAAGCTGGAATCCAAAAAATTCAGAGGTATTTCTCCAGGAGAAAATCCTGCAAGAAATGGCATTTTGATAAAAAGGGAGTAAAAAAAAATAATAATTCCCAATGTTTTCCTTAAAGGAAAATGTTTTATTTGTGGTAAGCATAAAACAGTGAAAAAATGTGGCACTCTTATGCACTTGGGATGTTCACATAACTTTCTTTGAGTAGTTTACCAAAGAAACTTGGTACAGAAAGACACACAGATAGCCCATCAACAAATTAAGCTAATACTGTATTTAATTTCCTGAGAAAAAAACATTCTAACCAAATTCATTTTGTTATAATTAGTGACTTACATTTTTAATACAAACTCCAGGGCAATTTTAAAAGCTGGAAAGAGATTCAGCAAATGTTGAATTCCAAGCAATATCCTGAGAATGTGCATTTTTTTTTTCTGCCCAACTCTGGGTTCTATTTGCCAATTTATGAGAACTGGCACACACTGAGAAATTTTTTTATTCATTCAATAAATATTTATTAAGAACCCACTATATACCAGGCAGTGGGGATACAGCCCTGAAAGGAGAGACATGGTTCATGTCCTCAAAGAGTTCATATGCTAGCAGATTAGGCAAATATGAAGTATAGACAAGATGTCAAATTGGATTAGGAATTGTGTGAAATGAGTTAAAGCATTAAACAACTGTCCCCAGCTTTCCTAACCAAATGCAAGCACAGGATAAATGCTTAACTGAGAGAACTAAACAAGACATAGTCCTATCGCATTTTTTCATTTGTGTTTTAGCTAAAATGCCTAATGGTAAATAAAGTAATTCATAACAGGATTATTGTGGTTCTATCACTTACTTGTATGGAGCTGGTAATCTCTTCTTAAAATAAAAATCCTAAATTTTGATGTTTGCACCCTGACCATTATTTATTTTTGTCACATCTAAATGAGTTATTCTATTTAATTAAGCAGATATTCAAAAATGTTGCTTCATAACAGAGTTTATGTTGTTTCCTTTAAGTTTGAATTAATTAGTTGAATTAAGACTTCATTTAAATTGTGCAAAGATTTTTATTTTTACACATTTTTAAATTCAATTTTATAACCTGTAATGGTAGCTACCTGTTACTGAATATTTACTATGAGCTAAGTGGGTTGTTTTTTGTTTTTTGTTTTTTTTTAACATAATTACTTGTAAATTTCCCCTCCCACTGTAACCCTGCAAGGTACTATTTTACAGATAGGGAAACTGAGATGCTGAGAAGTTAAGAGAGTTTTCCAGAACCACACAGCTAGTTAGTGAAAAGACAGAAATGGAACCTCTTGATTATCTGACTGGTTAATTTATTCTCTTAAGTATCCTAAATTGAGAAGAGAGTTCTCACCCACCCTCCAGGGCTACGTGCAGTGGGATTACTCACTGTGCAACATTATAGTGATGTTGTAATAATTCAATTAAAGCTTTCAAGCAACCAGAGTCCAAGAAAACATCTATGGTGCAATAAAACATCTGATTAACTAGTGAAACGAAATGTGAAATAACGTCTCAGGTAAATAGCAAGTAAATGGAGGGTGTCTAACTACCAAGTCTTTGCTAAAATGAGTAAACCACAGCAAGCATCGTTACTGGTAACCTCCAAGCCTGGCTGTGTGAAACTCTCCTAAAAAGAGGGAAAATTGTCTCACACTAAGTAGGGGGTTGGCCTGGAAATTCATAAAGGAATGCTGGGCCTGGGAGAGCTTGTGCTTTTTGTTTTGTCCTACCTTCAGTGGGGCTGGTCCTATAACAGCCCCACCTAATCACTGCACCCACATCACCTGCTCACGTAGGGATGGTCCGCATTCGGAGAGCAAAGACCAGCGCACGGGATCAGATAAGGCCGGATCACAACCACCGTCCTTTGCAAAAAGCATCAGATGGCCCGAATAAAACATGGGCAGCTTTATGAGTGAGTAAGAATGTACACTGGAAAGACTAAAATGAAATGCATATGGATCAAATTGCTCTGCACCAACCTCCTAAGAGCTCCCCTCTGTCGTTGGCTCTCCAAGGGAACCACCACAGCCAGCTCACAGCACCCAGACAGCTTCCACCCGCAAATTACATATTGTAAACGAAACTGAGATCCACCCCGTGGCGAAGTTTCCTAAGGTCTGTAGCGCTTTTAAGGGCCGTCTTTCTCCCTCCGGTACAGTGGCTCCACCACACAAGAAATCCGCTAACACCGCCGGTTCGGCGGGCACCAACGGTGGGGAATCGCTTAAAAAGAAACGTCACTTTAGGCTTGGGGGCAGCATGCTCGCCATTCAATGCCCTGCTGGTTTCTTAACACGCATATGATTAATATTGGTACTCAGGAAAGAGAACTTCTTCTGACCTTGAGCGTGCGCGCTAAATAAATTACCTCAGAACGAAAGTGGTGGGATCTCATAACAGCATCTGGGGAGAAAAGAGAAAAACGAGACTTCATTTAACTCCTTGCTCTTCACCTGCCGAGTTACTAAGGACTTACCTGAGGGACAAGGGTCGGGAAGACACATCCCGGACGCCTTAAATTCAGTGGGGACATACTATAGGGCGGGGAGGTTACTAGGCCATCGATCTCTAGGTGAGTTCTCCGCGAGAAGTTTCAGGGAAAGTTCTGGGAGAGTTGGGGAGCCCCGAACTCTCCGTGCCTTACTTTCTTACCCCTAAGCTCCAGCGATGGATGGGTGGAGGGAGGCTGCCGCAGCCCCGGATTCCGCTCCAATTACCCTTAGGGCTCTAGCAAACTGCCGCTAAGAACTGGCGTCGGTGCCTCCTCCCCTCCCAGCTCTGGGCATCACCGTGGGTATCCCAACAGAGACCGGAGGAAGGCGGTGAGGGCAAAAAGGGCAAGCAAAGAACGTTATATACATAAACGTACTCAGCTTGCGAAGTGGGCAGCGATGGGGGTAGGGACCGCAGCGCTGAAGGGAGAGAGAACCCTGCTTCACTCTCCAAATCGGCTTAAATGTTCCTCCTAGCCCGAAAGAAAGCCGTCGCGGCGTGTCTTACCTCGGCTCCTTGAACGACCCGAAAAGACCGATTTCATCGGATGCCTCCCTTTCTGGAGCCTGCGGTGCCAGCAGCAGAAGAAGACGATGGTGGCGATGGTGCCCAGCAGAAGCAACAAGAGGAAGAGGGCACATTGGATGCTGTAGGGTCTCAGCAAGACGAGGAAAGCCGCGGCGATCATGGTGCGGGCGAGGCGGGGGCGGCTCGGCGGCGGGGCTGGAGGGCGGCGGCACAGGCACCCGCGCCGGGCGCACCACGGAGCGGCGGGCACGGGCGAGCGCGGCTCAGCGCGTCATGCCCGGCGCTCGCGGCCCCGCGCCCAGCCCAATGGCTGCGCACCCCGCGCCAGCCGCGCTATGCGAGTGATCCAGGGCTGCGGGGAGCGCTTGCCATGACTCAGCAGACGGCGACGAGGCAGGGACTTGGCGGCGGGGAGCCTCCCCCCTCTCTCCCCAGGCGCCCCCGCCCCCGTCCGTGCGCAGCCCCCGGGCGCAGCCCCGCCAGGGACGCGGCAGGCTGGGAGGAGCAGCACTGCCGCCGCGGCCACCCGGGTCCCGCGCATCGTCTTGCGGCCGCCGCCGGCCTCGGCATCCCACAAGCCGGGCGCACGTGGGTCGGGGCGGGGACTCGGCGCCCGGGCTGCGGCGGCGGCGGCCCGCGGGGGGCGGGAATGGGGCGCCGCGGCGGGGGCTCGCCTGATGACATCACGGCCGGGCTGCGGCAACGCGGGCGCGCGGACATGGCTGCGGCGGCTTCGGCGGCGGCCGCGGGCTGCGCCCGGGCCTGAGCGCCCAGCGCCCTCCCGCGGGGCCGCCCGCCAGTCCGCGCGGTCCGCGGGTGCACAGATCGCGCGCCTCTCCGCTCCCCGACACCGGGGCTTCCACCTATCCAGCCTCCCTGGGCCGAACTGCTGGGGAGCCCGGCGACAGGGGGCGCCAAGGAGCCAGGGGGAAAACCGTGAGGCGCTGGCGGGAGCCTGCAGGCGGTGCTACCCCCACCTCCCACCTCCCCGCGCCCCGCCCCGAGGTTGGGGCTTTGGAGGATGCAGCCGGGTGAGCTATTGCTTGCGGGGGGGTTCCTCGCACGCTGAAGCGTGAATGCCGGGAAGGGCCTTCCCTGGGAATTGGGGTTTTCCAAGAACGGGAGGCCCACCCTCTCCAAGCCTCTCTAAAGTGGGAGCGCTCCCCGGTAGAACGCTCCGGTCTGCAGACGTGAACTGTGACACCCCCAATCTAGGTGCTATTTCGGAGCCGAGAAACGGGCACTTCCATGCATTTACCGTCAAGCCCTGACTCATCTAGTGCGTTTGGAGAGAGAGGCAATTTAAGATTTAGGGACCTGGCAGATAAAGGAAGTTGGAGATTGGCTTGTAAATATTTTGAGGAGAAATATTTCAGGGAGTGTGAGGAAATAATGATCTGTCACACTCAAAATGAACACATTCCCTCCGGCCCCTTCCCCTTTCTTCATAACCAGCAAAAAGTATATTGTTGATGCCGGGAGATTTTACAGTGGTCGCTGGTGCAATGCCAACGCAGAAGGTGTGGCGGGAGCGCTGCAGTGTGCCTTTCTGCGGACAGCCACCGCCACCTGGCCCGGACGCCGCTGCGGCTGCAGTCTGCGGCATCGGTTGGCCTTGGCAGGCCCAGCGCTCGCTATACCGCGTTAAGCTGCACCCTAGGCAATGCAGGCGTTTCCTGTGGGGGGCTGTTTTTAACTTGTTTTGTTTTATTTACCCGCATAAGGCAACTGCAATTATAGTGACATAAAGTAACATATTACTGCATTTGTGGAGTTTCTAATAACTACAAAGGTGGACTCTTACTTTGGAACATTTGAGACACTGAAGAAATTGTCATAGAAAAGTAATTTGTAAAATTCTGAAAAGCATTCAAACAATAGATGACAATACTTAAGTTTCATTTGCGTGTAGGAATTTAAAATCAGTATTGTTTTCTAACTATACAAAATCAACAGTGCAACTCTGCATAAAAGCTTAACCATTGATGTTCTTAAGGCCTAGAACACGTTACCATGTGTAAGCATTAAAGGAAATTCCAAAAGGCATTGGCTAATGCATTTCCTAAATGCCAGATTCATAAACGTGGGAAACCACGGATTAAATGTTCTTATGTACAACATGTTTCCTAAAACAAAATAAACAGTCAAGTTGTTGACATGTTGTATCACATTCGGTCTTTTGGGTTTGAAGATGCAAGGACCTTGCTTGCAGATGCTGTATAAGATGCTGTGTATGGGAATGTTGAACGTCAGAGAATAGGCTATATACTACAAGTCAGGATAGGCTTCAGAGGCCCCCGGCACTCGCGGTCTGACAGGTAGGATAGCCTCATGTTCACATTGCTCAAAGGTCTCCTGATACCGCAGCCCACTGCAGTGAGAGATTGTACTCCTGTCCATTGTGCAGAAGTATTGAAGACTGTCCACAATGTGTGGCACATCAGGAAAGGAAGAATTCTGTACTGCATTGACTCCCAGTGGCCCGGTAGAGTAATTTAAAACAACAACAAAAATGAACTAACCTTTTGCAAACATTGGGAGAAATGACTAATAGAATTTAGAAAGGTCAGTTTTACTTTGATACTTCTCACTGACTAAAATTTGTGAGTGAGCTAAAATGGTCTAAATATCCTTGAAACATGTCTAAGACCACAAACACAGCATAGTAACCAATTTGCTCCAAACTCTGCATTTTTAACAACAAAAAGCAACTAAATAGCAATTATGGTTTTCTGAGCTATTACTTTAGCACAATTGTTATCATCCTGTGTCTTGCTGCAGCCATTTATAAGTTTCAAGTATACACAAGAACATCATTTATCTCTCTTGGCAGACAAATGCTTTAACTGCGTGCAGTAGGATTATAGATATTTCTTTTTAGATGCATTTGTGTCTGTTCTTTACATCAGTTACCTCAAGGATACTAATAATAAGGAAACCAGATCATTGATAGAATTTAGTATTTAGGTTCCATTGTTTTCTGATTTGTTGCTAATTTATCATTTCCATCTCCAAATAATGGCATGTTATTAATTGCTTCTTTCTGTGTGTTTATGTAATGCTAATGCATTGTGGAATTTAATAAATATTAAATTAGCCAATCAATCCTTTTTGGAAGTTAATTTAATAGAATTCATATATTTTCTTTCTGCTAGGTTTTCATTACAAAGAATAATTGACATTGTATCAAAGTCACAAAAAGATTAAGGTTTGGCGGTAGGAATGGAGGAGGAAGGTCCTTGGTCAATGTTTCATATGAAGAAATGAGCAATCAAGATGGAAAAGTATATATAATATTTTGACTTTTTATGATAGTGAGTTAGCATGGTCACCCAAGAGAAGACAAATGAGTTGATAAAAATAGGAGTGTTTGGTGTCAGGAATGTAGAAGATGACCTATCACGCAGCCCTTCTTCCCTTTGGATTCTCAGCCAAATTGGATTGAGAACACACATGAGGAACCAAAAGGAAACAAAAATATTAACTTTATTCAGAGTAAAGTCAGATTGAAGAACATGGCTTAGATTCAAGGCCAAAATGAGATATCTTATTTCTTTTCTCCTAACTCTGCACACCCATCCGGTCACAGCTGAAGAACTACAGGCCTTCCCAACGCTAGGGCACTAGGATTCTACTTCTTACCAGGAGACCAGAGGCCAAAAAGAGCGTGACACTCTCGCACTCATGAGGTTTGCAGCATTAGTGAACAAGAGACAGGACCATATGTGAGAAGGGGACCTTTCATATATCAACTGGAAGGCCCTCCTCAACTTCACCCATCACTGAGTCATTTGCCTTCCAAAGTAAGAGTGAGTAACGGACTTTAATAAAGATAGAAGCTCTGTGGTACTTCTCTAAGAGATGGGAAGTTGTGGCACAAATTCCTAATTCATGGGTCAGGAGAAGCATCAGGAAGAAAAGGAGGCTCCACCCTAAGCTTTGTGGTGACCAACTTAGAGAAAGGGAGGAATGAAGATGACTCAACCTTTGAGCTAGGGTGGTAGGACAATTCTGTAGGAAAAGAGGACAAACTGAATCTTAGACCCATTGAGAGAGAGGCACCAGAATGTCCATGTAAAATTATACAACAAGACCACGGAAACATGGGTAGAAAAGTCAGAACCGGAGACAGACTGGGAGTCATGAACATGAATTATAGTTGAGGTCATGATGGACAAAATGACTAAGGAAGAGGAACTAGGAAACCAGAACTTTGGAACCAGAACTTTGGAGACAACTTTCATTTGTGGACTGCAGAGGACAGCAGAAGGCAAGTCCACGGAAGCCAGAGTAGGAAGTGTTCCAATTTAGTGGCACACTAGCACAGAGGCACAAATGGGAGGGGAAGGTGTGCAAGGACTGAGGACTGGTGATGAGGTGACCTTCCAGAGTACTGATTCATTGGGGTGGGAGAGGTTAAAACCAAACATCAACATGTTGAAGAGGGAGTAGGAGGTGAAAACAGTAGAGAACCTCTGTCCACAATCTTTGGAGAAATTTAACCCTAAAACTTAAATTCTAACTCTAAAAGTTAATTCATCTAAAAGGGACAAGTAGAGAGACCTGGATTAAAGCCTGAGTAATGGTTTTTTGGTTTTTGTTTGTTTTTTGTTTTGTTTTGTTTGGTTTGGTTTCTGTTTTGTTTTTTTGGTCAGAATAGGGGTACCTAAACAAGTTTCCAGGGAACCTGAGAAATGGAACCAACAGAGGGAGGGGAAATTGAGAGTTAAAGAGAGGAGGGAAGAAGGCATTCTTCTGGCCAGGTGTGGTTTAGCTGTTTCTTTTAACTTACCTGCAGTCTTCTCCCCACCCCCACCCCCATGGGTTCTTTCTGCTCTCCAGCTGCTTTTGACTCTGCAGTTAACACTCACCCTGACTGGTTAGGATGGCTCCCTGCCCATAGTCTCCTCCCCACCATCCCTGACTACTAACACTCAAACTAGGAGAGTGATTTTTTTTTTTTTTAGACAAAGATAAGGAATGTCTTGGAATGTAGCCCAGGTTATCTGTAAGCTTTTATTACAACTTAAATGGAAGTGAGTGTATTACCCAACTGATAATCACACAATGACACTACATAAAAATATGACCCCTTTGGAAACAAAAAGTGTAGGTAAGAATGGCTCTAGCAACAAAGTTTTAGAAATGGATCTTATTGAGTTTGGACTGGTGAAGCTTTGCACTCTCAGAATTTCAGTGGCATAGGAGAGCCTTGGTGGCTCAGTCAGTGAGTGTCTGACTTAGGCTCAAGTTATAATCTCACAGTTTGTGGGTCTGAGCCCCATGTGGGGCTCTGTGCTGACACCTCAGAGCCTGGAGCCTGCTTTGGGTTCTGTGTCTCCCTCTCTCTGCCCTTCCCCTTCCTGTGCGTGCTCTCTCTCTCTCTCTCTCTCAAAAATAAACATTTTTTAAAATTAAAAAAAGAATTTAAATGACATAAAAGGAAAATTGAGAGGTATCTGAGGCAATGTGTTGTATCACCTATTTATTCACAAATGGCTTTTCATGACAGAGTGAGACCAAGACCTGTGCCAACAAAGCACATGTTCTTGTGTTGAAAGGTAAAGGAGCTTCATTATCTAGAAGAACCTACATCATCTAATGTAATCTTGGAGGCAATTTCTAGCCACCAGAATCAAGGGAGCCATCATGTGGGTGGATGTCTTTTTAAAATTTGTGTTTATGAAGGAAAAATTATTATTTGCAGTAATATCAAATATTATTTTCAGTACATGGGAAAGGACTCATCTTGCCATAATAAAAACTTTTGAAATAACTTACAGGCATCATTGTAAGAGAAAATATTTCAAGTGAATCATTCCAAATTGTTCTTGTGACATTTTAGGAATTTTAGAGACTAATTAGGATTTATTGTCCTGTGGGTTACAGAATCTAGAATAATGCTGTTGGGACATGGGAGGAAAGTTATTTTTTGTGAACATTACAGATTTCTCAAAAAAAAGTCTACGGAGTCTGAGAGTTTTTTTAAAAATGTCAGTGTAATTGAATTCATCTACTCTAGAATGCTTTGCAGACAGTTTTTGGAAAGTAATCATTTATTATCCACAAGCAAATAGAATTCATTTATGTAGTTTCTAACATTGAGTGTGGGATTAGTCATGCAGCAAAATACTAAGTCATTTGGCCAGAAAATTTACTCATAGTTGTATGAACTGCCAATGGAAAATTTGAGAGCTCTTCATAAATCAAATTATAAAGCTCTTAGAGTTATAAATCACTGAGCAGCATTGTTCATTACTATTCAGAGAGTGTAAAATATTTCCACCATTTCTAAGTAAGGGCAATTTACAAACCAAGTTTGAAAGCTGAAGTTAGTGCCTTCGAGTTCCAAGGTAAGGCTTGTCATATAAGTTACAAGCATTTGTACTGCATTCTCAAGTGAAAGAAGAAAAAAAGATAGGAGGTTTATAGTTGCATAGTAAATATGCAATGATAAAATCTTTTCAAATGTTATTTATTTTTGAGACAGAGAGAGAAGGGGGGGGAGGGAGGGAGAGATAGTGAGGAAGGACAGAGAGAGAGAGGGAGACACAGAATCTAAAGCAGGCTCCAGGCTCTGAGCTGTCAGGCTCTGTGCTGACAGCTCAGAGCCTGTCAGCACAGAGCCTGACACAGGGCTCAAACTCAGGAACCATGAGATCGTGACCTGAGCCGAAGTAGGTCACTTAACCAACTGAGCCACCCAGGTGCCTTGAGATGAATAAAATCTTCACTAATGTTTCTGCATAAAATCCCATATTATCTTAATGAAATGATAGCAACATTTCCAGCTAAATTTCCTCCATTTCTTATAATAATATTTTGTAGCCTTTTTGCATTAAATATTTTGTGCTAATAGATTTATATGCTAATTCATCAGCATGCTGATAGCCTGAAAGAATAATGTCACTAAGCAGAGGTAACAAATATCCCAAGAAGAACAGAGAACTTTTTTTTTCATTTTTTTTTATTTTTAAATTTTATTTAAATCCAAGCTAGTTAACATATAATGTAGTATTGGTTTCAGGAGTAGAATTTAATGATTCGTCACTTACATAGTGCTCATTCAAACAAGTGCCCTCCTTAATGCCCATCACCCATTTAGCCCATCCCCCACCCACCTCCCCTCCAGCAACCCTCAGTTTGTTCTCTGTATTTAAGAGTCTCTTATGGTTTGCCTCCTTCACTTTTTATCTTATTTTTCCTTTCCTTCCCCTATGTCATCTGTTTCATTTCTTAAATTCCACATATGCGTGAATCATATGATACTTATCTTTCTCTGAGTGACTTATTTCATGTAGCGTAATACACTCTAGAAGAACAGAGAACTTTAATGAGTAACTGATGATTAGAAAAACTGTTTTCAATGACACACAATTCCACAGGTTATTGAAATTATCCCAATATAATGACATCCCACAGATCTAGAACAGAAAGAAAAGTATATCTTAAAATGTCTTGATTAACCTCGACACACTTTCTGGAGTAAAATAGGGAAACAAAACAGCAAACACACCATATTAGAATATAGTAAAGTTTGCATTTCAATGAAGAAAGCCAAGAAACTAAAGCCTGTTCTTGCTGGTCCTATCTGCTGCAGGAGTTCTTAATCTGGAATTCATAAACAGACTTCTAGGGTCCTGAAATTATGCATAAAAATGTGGGTCCCTTTTAGGGACCATGATCCATAGTTTTCATCAGGTTCTTAAAGAGTTATTGAGGAGAGAGAGATGAGAGATAGAAAGAGAAAGGAAGGAAGGGAGGGAAGAAGGGGAGGGAGGGGAGAGAGGAAGGAAGAGAGAGGGAGGGAAAGAGAGAGAATCATCAGAACCATACAGATACCACGTTTCTGCAGTATCAAATGATTCTCTCGTTTCATCGACATTAGCATCACCTAAGTACCTCCCCTGAGACTGGGAGAAGTGTCATAAACACTGTCAGTCTAGGATGAGTTGAGGAAACACTCAACTCTAACCTATAAAATTTCAGGGACATCTCCCAAATGCAGGCAAATGCTGTCCACCCTGAGACTAACTGGACATGATCTGCTGTGAGTTTCCTGTCCTCTTACAACTTTGAACAGGTTAGGAAAGAGGCAAGTGAGTTCCCTAAGGTAATTTTCATTGAGATGCCAGTTCTAACACTGAAAGGGAAGACTGGGTTAACTATCTAGGACCACTTCCATAGACCTCTATCATGGAAAGAAGGGCTAACTTGATTCCTGAGCTGTCTTCAGGCCAGTTAAGTATCCCAATTTATAGCTAGATGTTTGGATAGATAAGTCTATTCTGAGCCAAAAACACTGGTCCTAAAATTTAGTTCTGAGCTCAGGGTCTGCAAGGATCTCCATAGTCTTAAGGCTTAAAAGAAAGGCAGAAGGACTTAGTATCCAGCTCCCCAAAACTACTCCTAGACATCCTGGTGAATATAGCAATTACTCTTACTAAATCCTGCCTCAACCCACAATCTTTGAGGCTTTTCAACATTCTTCCTTCTGTGGAAACTTGGTAACTAGGGCCCTCAATCCAACAAGGATAATCCTTCATTTGGTATAGAAGACTACCTGTCCATACCAAGCACTCAGCTCCATCTACTCCTACGTCTAGCTTCCCACATTTGCCATGCTTATGAACTTTGACTCCCCTGCCCCCCCAACATCACCATATTTTCAGAACACTTGGCCCCAATGTCTCATCACTGTGATCCCATTCTGCCACATCACGAGGCTGGTTATTTCATCATTTGACTTTCTCATTCCAGTGGACAGGCCCAGTTTCCAGGGGTGTTCTGATCTCTCAGGTTCTATTTCCTCCAGGTTCCCTTCTGACCCTCTAGACTGTGAAGGGTTTAGTGACACAACATTTATGTGTTCCACACAGACTTTGAACTGATGCCATTACTTACTTAAGTGTCCCAGCCCGCTCTGAGTCTAGCAGGCACTATTCTTTGCAAGTAAGCACAATTGCTTTTTGTGTCCATTTGAAACAAGGCAGGAATCCACCTTGAGAAGACACGATAGGACTGCAGTTAGTGTACCAGACCCCCTGGTGGTCTGCCTTCTGTGAGCTGTTGAAGTCTGGGTTTCAGTGCCTGGATTAAGAGACACCACCAGCAGCACCCTGGGAGTTGGTTGGTCCAATCTTATTCATCTGTCCCTCTCACTCAAAGGGCATGAGACAACATATCCTGGACTTTTGCATTACTGAATGGCTGTCCTGGGGTGGACAACCAAGTTGTTTTAGTAAGTAGCTAATACTTCTGCTAAATGTTTCTTTACACACATTTACTCATTTAATCTTCACAGCAACAATGGATAGGTACTACTCATCTGTATTTTATAGATAAGGACTTTGAGGCATAGAGAACAGAATTTCCACCAAGATCATACAGCCAGCAAGTGCCATGATTCTCCAGCACTTCAAAAACCATATGGTTTCTGTTGCATGCTTTTCATTTACACTGCCTCCCTGCCCACTGCAGCCCCTCCCCTGAAGGAATTCCTCCCAGTTAGGTTTGGGAAGCTACCCTTTCTCTCATCTGACTGTCCTTAGGCTAACCCAACTCAGATGAATGAGGGCCAGCCAGATACTCCAGCAGTATATCAGCTGTTTCCCAGCACACAAGAGATCTTCTCCTCCCCTTTGAGGGATTTTCCTAGAGTACTTCCTCTATCCTTCAGTCTAGCAAGACTTCTTTTATTGAAAATTACCATTTCATTGCCCCATCATTGGGTAAATTCAAACCAGCACCTCCAGGAAGCTAAACAGGCTTGGGGGGCCAAGCAGAGTCCCACTTTGGAAAAGGGCCTCTATTAGAGACCATCTTTCTGTCTTTCATAAAAGGGGCACCTGTTTGGCTCAGTGGGTGGAGCATGTGACTCTTGGGTCTTGAGTTTAAGCCCCACATTGGCTGTGGAGCCTACTTTAAAAAAGGGAGTGGGATTGGTCTAATAATTTTTCTTTATACTTTTAAGTAAGATTGTGGTTTGTCTTATATAGTTCATAGGCATCCAAGTTAATTAACTATGTTTCTTAATGCCTCCCCCACTGCTGCCCCTTGTAAGCCACCACTCACCAAACACACACACACTATATGTGTAATCTAAGCTGTATGAAGAGGATCTGGGTCTTTTTCCTTCAATTAAGAATCAAAATGCTACTATTAATAAACTAAACTAAATTAATAAATTAATAAATATGCTATTAATATACCTAACATATAGTCTCATAATGGTGTTATGAGACATAATACTGTTATTGTCACCTTTTCACAGATGGGGAGACACGCACAGACATGTGACATGGTTAGTAAGTATTGGATCTATGGTTATGGATCCAGACAGTTTGATTGATTACAGGTCCTGTGTTTGTGACCACTTATGTGACACTGCTTTATTATCTAATATATTTAGAAGAGATTCAGACTGGAAAACTCTCTCAAATGACATACGTAGCAAGACTTTACCTCTACCAAAAAAAAAAAAAAAAAAAAAAAACACAGAAAAAGGTATTTCAGTCAGCTTTCTATCCTTTGGTAGGAGGATGTTTAGTCTTCCCCCTCTTGCTGTGAATAGGATGAACATCTTCCTGAGGTTCTGTCCCCCCTTGGCTGTTTGAGTAATTTCTCTACTGGAATTCAGAATCCTGGATTCACAACATTGTCCCAAAATGCCACCACCATTGAGCCTCCTGTTCCTCTCAATCTTTGACACTCTTGAACCTTGAAGTTGACTTCCACACTTTGAACTCACTGTACCCATCTACCCTTCCTTGCTTTTATATAGCTCTCTAGACTTTAGCTGGATTGAGTAGATCCATTCCATTTCCTTGGGCTTCCTTCTTTGATCGATACTTGCATTCTCCACCCTTAACTAACTTCCTAGTCCTGACTTGCCCTATGGCTGCCCACACCCAGGTTTGGCAATACAAGTAACAGAGATGACATGGCCCTTTATATTTCCTTCCCTTTTTATCATTCTATGAATTTATTGATAGAAAAATACTATAAGTTGTAAAGACAGATGAATGCATTTTTCTAATGACCTATACATAGGAGGTAGGGAAATAACTTAATAAAAAGTGTGAAATGTAGGTGATCATTTTTTTAATTTTAATGTTGCTTTAACGTGGTATGAAAAAATATTAGGATGAGAAAGTTATTGGTAGCAGATGAGGGGGCAAACCACTTAAGGTGATTTATTAAGTAAATTATCTCAAGTGTATGACTCAGCATATTAATTATGTTTAGACCTCAACTTTTGAGACCATAAAAGTAAAAAATTAAGAGACATTGTAAATGCTAACCAGTTATTTCATTAATATATGATATAATATAGGGTATAATGGGGCAGATATTTCAAAGAGAAATTACTTTGTCCTTTCATGTTATAATTGATATGATAAATTAATATTTGAAAGTTGAATCACTCCTGATTTTTATGCATAGACATTTATTCTTGCATCAGAATTATTACATTTTGTGAATTTTAGAAATTGGTCTAAAATTTAATGTTCTAGAATATGATTACTTGAAGTAAAAAGCATAATGATCTCATCTTGCCCTCAAACTTTCAAGATGAATAGAATGTTCTGCATTAATCAAAAAAATGTGAAATGGAAGATGATTTACATGACTTACAGTTATTCTAAAATGTAACTTTTAATTGATTTACTTTCCTTTTGCTTAACTCTGCATCTGTTTCTGATAAATGGGGAAAAGTCACGTAAATACCAAGGGTTGGTGGATGTGCAGGGAAGATGGTAACAGAAAAATAGCCACAACTTCTCACAAAAACTGATGTTTCCTAGAGATTTTGGAGACCCTGGAACCACAGGAAGCCTTGTCCAGAGTCCTTTTAAGTTTTGCATATACTTTCTTGTGCAGGCTTTCAAATAACTCCATGCATGGCTACAAGCTTTTCATAGACAATTGATAGGGATAAGTAACATTGTAGAGGAGGTAAAGATTGTCTTCCACCATTCCCAGCCTCTGGTTTCTGTGCTAATACCTCTCTGCTATAAAAGTCTTCTTCCTAAACACATTAAGATGAAAGTAAGCTATCTAACTTCAGGTAAGACAAAAGCTGGATCATTTAGCATCTGGCTCTCTTGCCAGATCAAGAGAAACAGAGAAACTCTAGTATAGATGATGAAGCTAATGTGGATGGCTAGTGTCAGTCCATTCAGGCTGCTATAACAGAATACCAGAGACTGGGTAACTTACAGAGACAATGGAAATTTATTTCCCCAACTTCTGGAGGCTGGAAGTCCAAGATCAGAGGGCCAACATGATCAGGTTCTAGTGAGACCCTCTTCCAAGATGCAGACTGCTGACTTCTCACTTGGTAGAAGGGATAAGGATCTCTCTGAAGCCTTTTATATGAGAGCACTAATTCCATTCAGGAGTGCTCCCCATCATAACCTAATCACCTCCCAAAGGCCCCATCACCTGATACCGTGACCTAAGTGGGGTAGGATTTCAAAATACAAATTTGGGTGGGGGGAGAATGTATGTGGAGGGCACCCATTCAGACCATAACAGCTGGGTGTGGGGAAACCAAGAGGAACAATGCTGTACCCCAGGGTTAGTCATAATGGAAATGTTTACAGACATAGGCTCAAAGGGAAAGGAAAAGAAATGGTATTCCAATATGAAAGGAGAAGATCATATAGACAAAGCTACTATAAAAGTCTGAGATAACCCCGTAAGAAAGGAGGCAAGAGGTTAAATTCTCTTTGACTCTTTGTCCTCCTTCCCTTTGATCTCCTGTTTGGACACCCCACTGGCTAAATCCAACTGGGAAGAGGATAAGAAGCCCAAACAGGTCAGCTTCCTAATTAGGCAGCAGAATAGAGATGGCTAGAGAAGGGAGACGGAGGGATAAAGGGAGGGTCTCCAGAACTTGTGTCTGAGCAGGACTACAGTCCTAAGAAGCAGGTCAAGACTTGTCTCTCAGGGAATGGGACTACAAAGCAGAAACTTCAGCAAGGAGGACACTTTAAAGGACTTAGTCAAGCGAAGAAAGCAAAAAACCTAGTTACTGGAGTTAACGGAATCTTTTGCAAGGTGATTTGATGATTAGTTTCTAAGTTCTGGCTCTAGAGACCTTCTTTAGCCTGCTTACGAGTTAGCAATTAGGAGTGGTTGTCAGGGTCCACTAGAAACCCAGTTTCCTCATCTGTCAAGTATGAATTATAATTGTACATATCCTAGAGAACTACTATGAGAATTAAATGAGATAGTAGAGGTAAAATGCTAGCACAGTACCTTATGTATAGTAAGCACTCAGTAAATGTTAGCTGTATTTTTATTGTTATTAAATGAAGGAGACAGGATTGGAGAAATGTCATATAGGGCAGGATGTCATATAGGGCAGTAGGGTGACCAAAATTAATTCCTTTCCTAGATAGTGATTACATAGATGCCATTGCATGGTATCACTGCTTACTAGTTAAATTAGTTTTATTAAAAGTATTTCTGCAAACCCTGGGCCTGTAGGATTGTCTTTTTCTTTTCCCATCATGGAAAGTTAAAAATGTTTCAGGTATATAGTCCTTCAAACATATTTTACATTTCCTAGGCTCACACGTAGTCTTCAGTCTAGTCTAAGTAATGTCATTATAGTTTGGCTGTGTTGCTGAATCATCCTAAAGTATATTGATCATCTTTTTAATCAGGATATTGCTGGAATAACTTGGAAATTGAAAATGGGTTAGATGTTCTTTGGAAATGGAAGGAGTAAAAAGAGTGAGTTGAAAAGCTCCCTATTGGACATTAGTACAACCTAGTCATTTCTATGCAGAAATCAAGAGCACTTTGATGAGAAAGTCATACAAGCCCCAGTTTTGCTCATAGAGTGTTGTGGGTATTGCAGGAGAAGCCATTCTGATCTTGATTTCTCTTCCTCTAGCATATATATAATTTTCTAAAAATACTATGGATCTTCCTCCCCTATGTCCCACTTTACTAGAGGCTGAGTTGAAACTGGGAGCCCATTTCACAGAGAACATTAAACTGACCTGTGAATATTTAGAATTATGTTGGCACCATCTTCTTGGAACTTTGGAACTCATTTAGAGGGAACACTTCAGCCCGTATTCTGACCTGGGTAGTGCAAAGGACGTTTTATGTCTGAACATTCCAAAACTGATATGTATAGAAAACAATCTGAAACTTTTGAAAATTATGTAAGGGCAACTAGGCTTTACTATAGTGCTGTACTTGCCTTTCACATTTTTTATTCAGTTCATAATAGAGAATTTATATTGCGATTCAAAGGCCAATGAGAATTACATTGAATTATATTTTGATATTCATCTATTTTTCTTAAATTTGGTGACTTTTGTTTATTACAATTTCAGAGGTGGGCTTTTGCCTTTTGAATTCCGATATTAACTATATCAACTTATTAAAAGTAAACCTAAATGCATTAAGAGTTTATATTTTTATTAACTTCATTTGCTTTCTTTAGTTATAAAGCTACCCTTTCTCTATGCCTCATTTTATAGATAGTATGTTTTTCATAATTTGGATGTTGCTTAAAACATTGTTTTTCATACTATGAGCTATAACCTATTAGTGAGCTGTGAAATCAATTTAATACGCTATGATCAGCACTTTTAAAAATAAAACAATATAGTAAATAGACTAGAAATGGAGAGAGTGTATCACATATAGTAAGGGTGAGAGTGTTTCATGAAATTTTCTTTTAATTTTGTGTGTTTGTTTCCCAGAACAAAATGTAAAGCCTCCAAAAAAGGTTGAAAGCCACTGACTTATATTGTTCAACCAACCACATATCATAGGTGTACTCATGGCTGTGCTTATGTTTAATTTCACATTCTACATGTACTATCTAGGGAATTAATGAAATGATTTCTTCTAACAAAAAATAAAAAATAAAGAAGGGCAGATAACTACTAGGTGAATCTTCTACTATCAGGAACTAAGAGTGTTTAATACCAAATTCACAATATTCCTTCTGAACTTGCTAATTGGCAGGTAATATAAACACTGAATCATCTGTTTGTAGATGGTGTAACAGAATATTGGCCTGAAGTCTCCTGAAAAGTAGTCATTCTAAAAGAGGTTTGATATGTCCCTTCTGGTTGGTCTTGAAAGAATTGTGTGTTTTTGAGGAAACTTGAGGATTTACTCTTTAACTAAATCATATTACCAATACACTCCAGCAAAAGTCTGCTAGAACTGATACATGAATTCAGCAAAGTCGCAGGATACAAAATCAATGTACAGAAATCAGTTGCATTTTTATACACCAATAATGAAGCAACAGAAAGACAAATAAAGAAACTGATCCCATTCACAATTGCACCAAGAAGCATAAAATACCTAGGAATAAACCTAACCAAAGATGTAAAAGCTCTGTATGCTGAAAACTATAGAAAGCTTGTGAAGGAAATTGAAGAAGATACAAAGAAATGGAAAAACATTCCAAGCTCATGGATTGGAAGAATAAATATTGTAAAAATGCCAATACTACCCAAAGCGATCTACACATTCAAAGCAATCCCAATCAAAGTTGCACCAGCATTCTTCTCGAAGCTAGAAAAAGCAATCCTAAAATTTGTAGGAACCACAAAAGACCCTGAATAGCCAAAGTAATATTGAAGAAGAAAACCAAAGCACGAGGCATCACAATCCCAGACTTTAGCCTCTACTACAAAGCTGTAATTATCAAGATAGTATGGTATTGGCACAAAAACAGACACATAGACCAATGGAATAGAACAGAGACTCCAGAATTGGATCACAAATGTATGGCCAACTAATCTTTGACAAAGCAGGAAAGAATATCCAATGGAAAAAAGACAGTCTCTTTAACAAATGGTGCTGGGAGAACTGGACAGCAACATGCAGAAGAATGAAACTAGACCACTTTCTTACACCATTGACAAAAATAAACTCAAAATGGATGAAGGACCTGAATGTGAGACAGGAAACCATCAAAACCCTAAAGGAGAAAGCAGGAGAAAACCTCTCTGACCTCAGCCGCAGCAATTTCTTACTTGACACATCTCCAAAGGCAAGGGAATTAAAAGCAAAAATGAACTATTGGGACGTCATCAAGATAAAAAGCTTCTGCACTGCAAAGGAAACAATCAACAAAACTAAAAGGCAATTGACGGAATGGAAAAAGATATTTGCAAATGGCATATCGGATAAAGGGCTAGTATCTAAAATCTATAAAGAACTCACCAAACTCCACACCTGAAAAACAGATAATGGAGTGAAGAAATGGGCAGAAAACATGAATAAACACTTCTCTAAAGAAGACATCCAGGTGGCCAACAGGCACATGAAAAGATGCTCAATGTCGCTCCTCATCAGGGAAATACAAATCAAAACCACACTGAGATATCACTTCACACCAGAGTGGCTAAAATGAACAAATCAGGAAACTATAGATGCTGGAGAGGATGTCGAGAAACAGGAAACCTCTTGCACTGTTGGTGGGAATGCAAACTGCTGCAGCCACCCTGGAAAACAGTGTGGAGGTTCCTCAAAAAATTAAAAATAGATCTACCCTATGACCCAGCAATAGCACTGCTAGGAATTTACCCAAGGGATACGGGAGTGCTGAGGCATAGGGGTACTTGTACCCCAATGTTTATAGCAGCACTCTCAACAATAGCCAAATTATGGAAAGAGCCTAAATGTCGATCAACTGACAAATGGATAAAAAGATGTGGTTTATATATACAATGGAATACTACTTGGCAATGAGAACAAATGAAATCTGGCCATTTGTAGCAATGTGGATGGAACTGGAGAGTATTATGCTAAGTGAAATAAGTCATACAGAGAAAGACAAATACCATATGTTTTCACTCTTATGTGGATCCTGAGAAACTTAACAGAAGACCAGGGGGGAGGGGAAGGGGGGGACAAAAGTTACAGAGAGGGAAGGAGGCAAACTATAAGAGACTCTTAAAAACTGAGAACAAACTGAGGGTTGATGGGGGGTGGGGGAGAGGGGAAAGTGGGTGATGGGCATTGAGGAGGGCACCTGTTGGGATGAGCACTGGGTGTTGCATGGAAACCAATTTGACAATAAATTATATATAAAAAAAGTCATATTAGCAGGAGAAAATTTTATTACAGGTAAGGTTATTACAAAAGCAACGTTTTTGTAAACTAACTTTCTCCAATTTTCTTATTGTGTTTACAACACATAACATAAACTTTACCATCTTAACCATTTTAAGGTATATAATTCAGAGGCATTAAATACACTCACATTGTCGTGTGATCATCACCACCATCCATCTCCAGAACTCTTCATCTTGCAAAACTGAAAGTCTATACCCATTAAACAGTAACTCCCCATTCCCCCTCCCTCCATCCTGGAGTTATCCTCAACCCCAGTGACCTCGGAGTCTGATATCCGTTACCATCACTAAATGATACTTAACAGGTCTGTATCAGTTATATCTGGCAAAATTCAGTTTTATCAAATAATAACGATTTGCCGTAGGATCTTCTATGTACGTATTATGTCTCTCAAGTACTGATCTTAATTTATTAGTAATAATGTACAGTGAAGTAAGGCACTGAGGAAAGAAAAGTTAAAGCAGCTGGCTTGTTCTACAGGAAAAGAAGTGAAGATGGAAGAAAAGAAAGCAGGTGACACGGTTTAAACTGCATTTAAATACTGTAACTGAGCCCCTATGGCATTCAGCAAACTAATGCTCATCTGCTCGCCACCTATTTTTGTACAGCCTGTAAGCTAAGAATGCTTTTTACATTTTTACATCGTTGAAAAAAATCAAGATAAGCATAACATATCATAATATGTGAAAATCATATAAAATTAAAGTTTCAGTGTTCATAAATAGTTTTATTGGAACATATCCACACTTACATGTTTACGTATTATTATGGCTGCTTTCATGCTATGAGGACAGAGTTGAGTTGTTGTGACAGAAACTATACGAGGCAATCTCATCATTTTGTACTGCTGCTCAGTACCCCACAAATCACAGTAATGCAGTTACAATAACTTCACAGTGTTTTAGTGTCATGCATATTGTCATACCAAGGCATTTTATTTTATTTATTTTTTATTACCAGTGCATGACAATCATGTCAAAAAAGAAAAAGAGAGAAAACTGCATTTCAGGTTTTTTTCTTTTTGAGAGACAGAGAGAGAGAGAGAGAGAACAAGTGGTGGAAGGACAGAGGGAGAAGAAGAGAGAGAAGCTTAAGCAAGCTCCACACTCAGTGCAGAGCCCTAAGCAGCGCTTAATCTAACCACTGTGAGATCATGACCTGAGCAGAAATCAAGAATCTGATGCTTAACTGACCAGGCGCCCCAAGTATTACATGCTTTTTTTTAAATGCTTATTTATTTTTGAGGGGGGTGGGGAGAATGAGTGGGGAGGGGCAAAGAGAAAGGGAGACAGAGGATCTGACAGCAGTGAGCTGGAGGAGGGGCTTGAACTTAGGAACCATGAGAACATGACCTGAGCCCAAATCAGACACTTAACCAACTGAGGCACCCAGCACCCCCCCCCCCGGGTGTTTCATGCTTTTAAAGCAGAGTGGGGTGTGGATTATTTTGTCATCAAATTGGGCAAAGCATTGCATTTATGATACAGTGACACCATAGGTGTGCTAAAAGAACATGATATATGTCAACGTTACCAAACTAAGCATTCGTCCCAATATTCACAATTCATAAGACAGCAACAGTCAGAAAAATTAGAAAATGTAAAATGAAATATCTCATCCCAGTAGAATTTCTTCACAAAAGTAAGAAATGGGGGGTTCCTGTCTGATTCAGTCAATAGAACATGCAGCTCTTGGTCTTGGGGTCATGAGTTTAAGCCCCACATTTGGCATAGAGCTTACTAAACAATCAAATGAAACAAAATGAAGTGAAAATGCAACCAAAATAAGTTTCTGAGTGGTTCATTTGATAGCCAAGCAAGGAAAACCATTTACAGATCATGCCAGTAGCTGAAGACATGTGCCCAGAAAATAAACTTACTTAAGACCATTAGACTTTCAGCAAAAAACAGGTGTTCAAAGAACTGAGAACATTGGGGACAACATAATAATCAATTTAAAAACAAGGCAAATAAGGGGCTCCTGGGTGGCTCAGTTGGTTGGGTGTCCAACTTTGGCTCAGGTCATGATCTCGCGGTCCATGAGTTCAAGCCCAGCGTCAGGCTCTGTGTTGACAGCTTGGAGTCTGGTTCTGATTCTGTGTCTCCCTCTCTCTCTGCCCCTCCCCCACTCATGCTCTCTCTCTTTCTCTTTCTCTCTTTCTCTCTCTCTCTCTCTCTCTCAAAAAAAAAAAAAGAATTGTTTTAATTTAAAAAAATAAAAATAAAAACAAGGCAAATGACTGAGTTTTTCTTGGCACTTGATGATTTCAACAGATGCTACTGATACTGCTCAGTTGTTCTTGTTTATTTGGGAGGAATTGCTGAATTTAGAGTGACTGACAAATTAGCCTCTATAAATACTCTTTGTGAAACAACCACAGGAGAGAATATTTTCAAAGAGGCTAGGAAAACAATGATTCAGTACAACCTGAAGTGGAATCTACTAAGATGTGTTACAATTGATGGTGGTAGAAATGTGTGTGCAGCAGAAAAAGGTTTCACTGGAAAAATTTACAAACTCGTGAAAATATAAGGTGTTTAAAGCTACTGTCATTCATTTTATAATTTATCAGCAGGTACTTCGCAGAAAATATTTTGAACATATTCCATGCTTTTTAAGATAGCTTTATTAAAATATTATTTACATACCTTACAATTTACCCAATTGAAGTTTACAATTCAATATTATTTGTATATTCACAGAGCTGCACAACCATCACCACAATCCAATTTTTAAGAAACATTTTTGTTCTCTCTACACGAAAGGGTATTCTTATATGCATTAGCAATCATATCTCCTTCCTTGCCACAATCTCTTATCCCTAAGAACCCATTAATCTATTTTCTGTCCCTATAAATTTGACTATTCTTGAGATTTCATATAAATGGAATCACATAATGTGTGATCTTTTGTGACTGGTGTCTTCTACTTTGCATGTTTCCAAGGGTCATACATATTGTAGCATCAGAACTTTATTTCTTATTGCCTAATAATATTTCACTCTAGGGATATGCTACATTTTATCTATTTCTTCATAAGTTGATAGGCATTTGTTTTTTGTTTTTTACTTTTTAGCTATTATGAATAATATAGCTATGCACATTTGGATACAAGTTTTTGTGTGGATATATGTTTTTTATTTCTCTTGGGTATATACTTAGGAGTAGAATTGATGTGTTACAGGATGACTCAATGTTTAAATTTTGGGGGAATTGCCAGACTTTTCCAAAATGCCTGCACCATTTTGCAATCCCACGAGCCGTGTATAAGGGTTCCAATTTCCAACAGTTATTATTTGCTGTCTTTATTATAGCCATCTTAGTGGGTATGAAGGGACATCTCATCATAGTTTTTATGAGCAGTTCTGTAATGATTAATGACATTGGCCATCTTTTTTGTGTGATTATTGGCTATTTGTATATATTCCTTGAAGTGATGCCTGTTTAAATCCTTTGCCCATTTAAAAAACTGGATTGTCTCTTTATAAATGCATTGTAAGAGTTATTTATGTATCCTGTATACAAGCCCCTTATGAGATCTATTTTCAAATATTTTCTTCCATTGCATGGGTTGCCTTTTTTACTTTCTTGATGGTCTCATCAAGATGGTGAAGATAATGGTTTTGTTGTCATATTTATAAAATCATTGGTTAACCCAAGATCACAAAATTTACTCCTGTGTTTGCTACTAACAGTTTATAGTTTTAGTTCTTACTTTTAGGTCTATGATCTAAATGTAAATTTTGAATTAATTTGTGTGTATGGTGTGAGGTAAGATGCGCTCTTTTGCATATGAATTTTTAGTTGTTCCAGTACCTTTTGTTGCAAAGACTCTTCTTTCCACATTTAATTGTCTTTGCCTCCTTGTCAAAAATCAATTGACCATAGATGTAAAAGGTTTATTTCAGGATTCTCAATTCTACTCTAATGATTTATATGTCCATCCTTATGCCAGTACCACACTTTTTTTTTTAAGTTTATTTATTTACTTTAAGAAAGAGACGGCATGAATAGGGGAGGGGCAGAGAGAGAGGGAGACAGAGAATCCCAAGCAGGCTCCACACTGTCAGCATGGAGCCTGACCCAATGCTCAAACCCATGAAACTGTGAGATTATGACCTGAGCTGAAACCAAGAGTCAGATGAATGCTCAACCGACTGAGCCACTCAGGTGCCCCAGTACCACACTGTCTTGATTACTGTAGCTTTGTAGTAAGATTTATAATTGGAAAGTGAGCATATTCCAAGTTTCTTCTTTTTCAAGATTGTTTTGGCCATTCCCAATCTTTTGCATTTTCTTATAATTTTAAGATCATTTTGCAATTTGTGAAAATATCATTGTCATTATTGAACCAATAGTGTCAATGGTGAATTTCATTCTTGTGGACTTGGCCATCATCAGTTCCATGAGTTTTTTCAGAAGTAGAAGTTGAATATTCTAACTTGCCCTGCTGTACAGCATTTCAGTAACCTTAGCAATGGTGAAGTTTCACTGCAAATGTTTGAATTCAGGGCCAAGACTGAAATTTTTTGTGAATGAGAACTGCCCTCAACCACTCCTATGGAAGGCTGAATGGCTTTTGGAATCCTGAATGGCTAAGGGAAATTAGCTTTTGCTGCAGACTGAATGTTTCTTAATGAATTTGTTAATAAACTACAAGACAAAATTGTAAGACAAAGCATGTACTTATATGCAAAACTTACACTCAGGTAAATTCATCTCAATAACAACAAATATGTCACTCATACGTAATGTCTCCAGCTACTTTATACACTTCCCCTGCTGCCATAAGTTAAAACAAGAATTGAGATGTTCATCCCCATTCAGATTTACACCAGATGTAATTTTCCAGTTCAAATTACAGTTCCAGTATTGTGTCTCAGACTTCAATGAATGCAAAGAAAATGCAAAGAAATGCAAAAACCTATTTCAAAATACATTTAACTGTGCAACGAGGAGCTTCCACCTAACCTTTAATTGGAAGTAATTAATTGTTGCAAAGGAGTCGCACACTAAAGGCAAATATCAAAAGAATTTAGTAGAATTCTATAAAAGTCTACTAGGAGGGGCACCTGGGTGGCTCAGTCGGTTGAGTGACCAACTTCGGCTCAGGTCATGATCTCACAGTTCATGAGTTCAAGCCCCGCGTCGGGCACTGTGCGGACAGCTGGGAGCCTGGAGCCTGCTTCAGATTCCGTGTCTCCCTCTCTCTCTGCCCCTCCTCCACTCACGCTCTGTCTCTCTCTGTCTCAGAAATAAATAAACATTAAAAAAATTTTTTTTTAAAAAGTCTACTAGGAGATGAATATCCTCAATTAAAATTATTTGCTTATATTGGGAGGTATGAACTATCTTGGGGATGATTGTGTTACATGATTTTTTTTAACTCAATACCCGGGATTTGTTTTCTTGCTGCTTCGAAGAATGAAGTAGACACAAAATAAAATGAACAGCAGGCAAAAGTTTATTAGAGTATAAGATTAAGAACATCCTAACTAAGAATATCTTACCTATATAAGTATAAATAAGAATATTATGAAAGCTCTCTTTGCAGAGAGGAGACATTTGAAAGTGAATACCCTCCCACTATAGTCCCTTGCCTACTATAGGTCCCTTGTTTTATAAGGTTTTGGTCACCTCCCTTTTCCTTTCTCCCTTGTTCCTTTTCAGGTTCTACCCTTAATGGCATGATAACTAGGTGGTGGGTTGTTCATTCCTGATTGGCTCGACTTCATTGTGTGAGGAGTCAGATTATGGTTATACCATCCTTCATATAACATAAGTTTTATGGTTTATTTATTTTAGTTAGGCATTTTGTATTAGGTATTTTGTTTATTTTTGAGAGAGAGAAGGAGTGCACAAGGGAGCAGGTGAGGGGCAGAAAGAGAAGAGAGAGAGCATCCCAAGCAGAGAGATGGAGAGAGAATGCCAAGGAGGCTCCATACTGTCAGAACAGAGCCTAATACAGGGCTCAAACCCATTGAACTGTGAGATCATGACCTGAGCCGAAATCAAGAGTTGGATGCTTAACTGATTGAGCCACCCAGGAGCCCTTTAGTTAGGTATTGTCATTGTCAAATTCCTTAGGGGAACCTGAAGGGGGAGTCGGTGGGATCTGTTACATTCTTAAGAGGAAACTTACAGCTGAGGGAATTTGCTTGAGGTCAGACATTCCCAGAAGAAATGTTTTAAAATGTGTTTTTTCCCACTCAGGGACCTCAGGTTGTAACCTTTCCCTCTCTGCCTACCGAATCCTATCTTTCCTAGCATAATTGTGCAATATTGTGAATATACTAAAAAACCAGTGAACATACAATTGAAATGATTAAAATAGTGAATTTTACCTCAATTAAGAAAATTACAAACTCATGGATTAATATCAGTATATGACAGCAACTATTGGTGTAAAAGACATTTTCAGATCTGGAATTTATAAAATCTCATTGCAGGTCAGCATTAACAATGAACACCTGCAAATGATTTTGATGGTAAGGAAAACTTTGAACCCCAATTAAACAAGATCTTAGTTTTAAAAATTCTATTCTCATTAGAATTGTCATACAAAAAGTTGTATTCAATTATCATTAGTATATTTTCAATTTTGTGAATAAAAATTTTGTGAAAATTTATTTTTCTTTTGCTATATAAGAACTACATAATATCCTCGATTTTGCCTCTTGACCTGCAAAACCTAAACTATGTGACCCCTTTAACAGAAAATATTTGTCAAACTTGCTCCTGGTAAATGGTTTAATGATATTTGCTAGCAGTGGAATTTTTATCTATGGAATGCTCTTAATTGTATATCCTTGATTTAGGATTGCTTATGGCAAACATACCTAGAATCTATGGCTTTATAACTTCCTGGAAAAGGTCACGCGAGGTATAGAACTCTGAGGTTATAAAATGGTGATGTGTCACAACCTAAACACTCCTCACTGTGTGAGATGACCCTCAAACCTCATGTAGAGGCCTCACTTATTCTAGACCACAGAGTACCTATGTGATCTGAAAAGAGAGGACCTACAAAGCCAACAAAATGCCCTAGAGTGCACCCTACTTGACCTGTGCCTCTTGATTGCTTGTATAATTGAAATTGTTAATAAAGCTTGATGCTTGATAAGATCTCTGATATTTGTGGTTCAGATATGATAGCCCAGTCCCATGTGTGAGCTTAAGTATTCTTCATATATTTGAAAACACAAAGTAAGTTTTCAAAGAGTCACAATAAGCAATTTTGGCAAGACCATCCCACATATTATTTCACACTTGGAGTAGAGAATGATGAATTTCTCTTAAAGTAGGTACAAGTACCATATTTATTATAAAAGGATTATTTAGTGTGATTTGGTAAGGAGCATATATTACCTTCTGCTCAACAGTGTATATATTTCTTGAAGTCCCTTTGAGCTCACTTCCTTCTGTAGTTAAAGTTTTATTATTTATAATTAAATATCTTTTCATAGAAATAAACCAATATATGCAAGTAATAAGGATGCTAAGACCAAATGTACCATATCATCTGTGTATAGCAAAAATTAAATTTGAACATTTCAACCCTGTTCTACCTAAGAATTATCATCTGCTTTATCAGGTTTTAAAAAATGATTATCCCTCAAAAATTTTTTTGAAATGTATTTTTTCCTTTGAGATATATTTTTCTTCCATTCTTTATGGTACAATTCTTAAAGTTACACCAAGGAAAATCTTCCACCTCAAAACTCTAGGTTTTCAGGAAAAGAAAAAAAACCTTTAAGCAATTCTTATTGATTTCCTTTGGAATATTTTGATCTTGATGAAATCTGCTATTATTAATGCCTTTTACAACTTCGTCCTGTGAAATACTGTTTGCATAAATTTATAATGTTTCTACGTTGGTTTTTAGACTCCTCATAACTGACTGACAAGAAAAAACTTGGAAAAATGGAAATTTTTCTTACACTATTTCATTTTATAAGTGACAACTCACTGCATATCAGTCACATCACGGAAACATGACAGCCTCGTGATGATGAAATTGGAAGACTTTTGAATCAAATGAATATGTGTAATAAATTGGTCAGTGGGAGAAAGATAAGAAGCATTTAGTAAAAGTACTACTTGAGTGGCTAGTGCCATTACGAAACATATAGTTGCTAAATATATTATGTATCCCTTTTTGTTTTTGTTTTTAAGGAAAAACATTGATGTTGGGGCTACGTCCAGAATAGCATCATCTACATGGGCACTCCCTCTTCCTACAATTTCAGAAAATATTTGATAACTACTTGAGAAAATGCAGAAGATCTTGCAAACAGATGACATTACGAATACCCAAGCTCTTAGAAAAGGAAAAAGGAAAAGGACAGAGACAATGGACTCAGAGAATGCAAATAGTGACATGGATAAAGGACAGGTTGGTGTTCTGTTACCTCAATGTCATTTTTGTATCTAGCTCCAGCACAATTCCATAATTCTTTCATAATGTATGAGTTAGTACTTTCCCGTCTTCTATTAACTTATGCTTCCCTTTAATTCTTTATTCAACTAAGGGAATAAAATGCCCTGTTCTCTTTGTGATGTTGAACAAGTTGAGTGAAAAACTTACTCAAAAGTCATTTTACCTCCTTCCACATAAGTATGACCAATTATGCCGTTGTTCAAACTTTCCCTCATATTCTGGGAAATGAAAGAGCAGCAAACTGTCAGAAACTATTTTTCCTCTCAAAAAGTACTGAAGAAATTGAGATATCTCTTTAGGATTCAGTTTCTTTTCTTTTGTAACTCCAATTTGTTGCCCACGTACATCACTGGTTTGGTCTAGGATCCTTTCTTATTTTTATTCGTTTATTCCTTTTTGATTGGAATTCCCCACTCCCATACTCCTCTTATGCTTTGGACAATCTATCAGTGTGTTTATTCTGGATCTTTTTATTTGTGTGTCCTTGCAATATATATATTTGTGTATGCCTTTATAATACATGTAGTGTTTATGTGCATGTATTCTTATACAATTTTTTAAATACATACTATACATTCTCATAGTTTAAAATATCTTTTGGTCCTCCGGGGATGGTGTCTAGGGGCATTCAGGATGGTCTGGCATTTGACACACTGTCATAGGCGTACAACACAGCCTCTAGCAAAACTAGGCTGTTCCAAAACCCTGGTAATGGAATTGTTTACCTTTATACTAAGAAAGTTAGTAAATCACCAAAATTTGCCTGTGGAGTGTGCTCGGTCCATCTTTAAGGAGCTTGTGCTGTGAAACAAGACCTAAAGTTCTTATGAGGTTCTCTAAAATGAAAAGACATGTCAGCAGGGCCCATGGTGGTTCCACGTTGCCAAATGTGTGCTTGACAGGATCAAGCGCACTTTCTTTATTGAGGAGCTGAAAGTCATTGTGAAAGTGTTGAGGGCACAGAAAGAGTCAGAAAGCAAAATAAATTATAAAGCTTTTCTGAGTTAAAAAAAATCAAAAGGCATATATATATATGTAAACATACACACATTTATGTGTGTGTGTGTGTGTATTTTTTAAGGGGAACTGTGAAAAGTCTCCCTCACATCCCTGTCTCCCGTCCACCCTGTTCCCACTTCCCATCCACCCCCTATAGGTAAACCACATTTATTGCTTTCTTGTTTATTCTTCCAGTGTTTCTTATTCGAGTAAAGCAAATATAAACATAGATATTTTTATCCCCTCTTTTGTACAAAAAAGTGACTTACCAGACATGCTGCTTAGTACTTTGCTTTTTTACTTTATTTTTTTAGTTTATTTATTTTAATGTTTTTTAATGTTTATTTATTTTTGAGACAGAGCATAAGTGGGGGAGGGGCAGAGAGAGAGGGAGACACAGAATCCCAAGCAGGCTTCAGACTCTGAGCTATCAGCACAGAGCCCAACGTGGTGCTCAAACCCATGAACCATGTGAGATCATGACCTGAGCTGAAGTCAGATGCTTAACCGACTGAGCCACCCAGGCACCTCTATTTATTTTCAGAGAGAGAGAATGAGTAACTGACTGAGCCCTTTATTTAATGTTTTTTGAAGATCTTTCCGCTAGTACATAAACAAGTTTCTCTCTTTTTTTAAAATGTTTATTTATTTTTGAGACAGAGAGAGAGTGGGGGAGGGGCAGAGAGAGAGGGAGACAGAGGATCCAAAGCACAGAGCCTGATGCGGGATTGGAACTTATGAACCACAAGATCATGACCTGAGCCGAACTCAGATGCCTAACCAACTGAGCGACCAGGTGCCCCAGAACTTTCTCTTTTTCACAACTCCATATTATTCCACTCTGTCTATGTACCGGTCTTTACTTACCAGTACTACATTGGTATAATATATACCTCAACCCGTGTCAGATTTTTCAGTCAGCACTGTTTTTAACATTTATCTATATTGCTATTATACATCTGATTCATCATATCTAACCACTGCATAGCACCAGATTTTACTTGCATTGTCCTTTTCTCCAATGATGAATACCTAAATTTCCTGCACCATCTTGCTACTACAAACAATGAAAAAAAAATACCCTCATACCTGTCCTTTTAAGAAACAATGTGAGGGTTTCTCTGGAATAAACACATAGGAAGGATGACTTATGGCTTATAAGTTATATGTTTGTTTCTAGTTCATTTGACCAGATATTATAAGATTACTTTCCAGAATGTCCACATCAGTCCACATGCCCAGAAGCAGCACACGAGGGACTCCTATATTTGTACTTCCCTACCATCACTTAACATTTATACTCATATTTTATATTTCTGGCAATGATGGGAGAAAATGACATCTTTCTTCAATTTATTGGTGCAGATTTCGGAGATTCAGTAGTTCACTGAGGAGTAAAAAAGTCACAAGATCTTGCAGGCCAGTGTTGTGATTTCTTTAGCAATTTATTTTCTTCAGAAAGTTAATAGCTTTCCAGATTACTTATTTCTATTTGATTTCATGGTTAGTAACTACAGCCGGAGATCTTGGACCAGAGATTTGGTCATAAATAAGCTTGAAAACTCTCCTCTTTTATTATGGTATCTGTGTTCATCCTCTTTTCTCTCCAATTTATGGCAGTTATCTAATGGTCATGCGTAACAATAAGCTCAAAGGTAACACACTGAATTTGATACTTACCATTGGGACAGATCTCAACAGATATCAAGAGAAGCTCTTGAGAAAGCCTCGAGGTCAGTCTTACCTCCTGCTGTTTAGACATGGCAGTAATTGGCTTTTCAAGCCTTGAAGATTTAACATTACTGATTATTGGTAAATTTAGATTGTAGGCTACATTCAGGTGAAAGGAGGTAGAAAGAGAAAACCTTCCTCTTTGCAAACTGGTTAACTGACAAGAAGTCCCTGGTACACACCAACATTTCTTTTTCCAGGCTCAGTAAACACCTGGTCTGCCTTCGAAAGTATTCCAGATGACAGGTTTACCAAATATGTCACAAGGTCTGACAAGAGTCAACAGCTTTCCAACACGTTATATCTCAGCTTTTTTTGGACGACAACCTGATCTCTAAATGATTCAAACATATGTCAGGTTTTGGATATCTTGCTTCTAGGTACCAAAATCTGTATTAGTTATGATGCATGTTTCAAAGGCTATAACAAGGCCCAAATATAACAGTGGCTTTATACATGATGGAGGTTTACTTCCCTTTCACATAACAAGGGCAGTTCAGGCTTACTATGGCAGCTCCACAAAGTTGGGGCTTTCTCTTATCTTGCTGGTCTTCCTTACTCAACACAGAGCCTCTATCTCTGGGTCCGAAGTGACTACTCCAGCTTCCACCATCATGCCTTCCTCTCTGACAACAGAAGAAGAAGAATATAGGTGGCAGACATGCCCGTTCCTTTTAAGGTCATGATCCAGTAGTGGTACACATTGCTTCTACTTCTATCTTATCGATGGACACTTAGTCACATAGCCACACTGAGATGCACAGGAGCCTGGGAAATGTAATCTTCAGCTGACAGCTACCTGCCCAAGTAAAAACCTATCACTCTAAGAAAAATGGGAGAACACATACCTGGAGAGAAGTAGTAGTCTCTGTCACTGTCCACTTTTCTATTGGACTCTTATCTTTTCTGTTGGTTTTTTTAGTCTATTCTAGAGGGTTTCCTGTTCTATTCTTATCGATTTGCACAAATACCATTTCTACTGAAGAAATTTAGTCTCTTATGGTTTTTGTTTTTGCAAATATCTTCTCCCAATCTGATATTTGTCTATTAATTTTATATTTTCCATTGATGTTTACAAATAGATTTGCTTTTGCCTCATTTCATTTATTTCTTTTAGGAATTTGCTAAAGATGGTAAGAACTAGGCAACAGATTCTAATTTTTTCGAATTTCTCTCCATAGATTTATGGCATCCTTCAGTTTTCAAAAAAAAAATCTTTCATTTTTATTTAGCTAAATCCATCATTTTTTTTCCTTTAGGATTTATGTAGCTAATGTGAGTACATTAGCTACTTGCCTACATATGATAATAGTAATTTTCATTAGCCTTATATATATTATATATGTCACATAGATGCATATATATAATAATGAAATACATGCACATATACATATACTTGTATATTTATAAAATAAGGAATGAGGTTGAATGTATACATTATAAATCATGCAAAAATGTAATTGTATTTTCTATAACTGATCCTACTGGGCTTTCATTTCTCCATCCCTGCTTAACAAGAAAGAAAAAAGCTTCAACTTGCTTATTCACAGTGAATTACATTTAGAGTTTTCTAGTTTTTAAAAGTCCCTTTGAACTATTAGTATTTTAGTTTTAGTCACTTCCAGGTCCTTTGAGGGTTCTGTTGGCACAGCAGGTAAAGTTTGCCATCCTGGCCCCCACTGCCATACTCTTGTTTATTCTTTTTTTCATCTTGATAAGTGTACTCTTTAATCTCCTTCACCGATTTCACCCATCCCCCCACTCACCTCCTCTCTGGTAACCAACAGTTTGTTCTCTATAGTTAAGAGTCTGTTTCTTGGTTTCTATCTCTCACTTTTTTTTCCCTTTGCTCATTTGTTTTGTTTCTTAAATCTCACAAATGAGTGAAATCATATTGTATTTGTCATTCTCTGACTGACTTATATTATACTCTCTAACTCCATCCATGTCATTGTAAATGGCAAGATTTCATTCTTTTTTATGCCTGAATAGTATTCCGTTGTGTATATATACCACATCTTACTTATTTATTCATCTATCAGTGGACACTTAAGCAGCTTCCATAATTTGCCTATTGTAAATAATCCTACAGTAAACAGGGATGCATGTATCCCTTTGATTAGTGTTTTTGTATGCTTTGGGTAAAAACCCGGTAGTATGATTACTGGATTATAGGGTAGCTCTGTTTTTAATTTTTTCAGGAAACTCCATACTGATTCCACAGTGGCTGTACCAGTTTGCATTCCCACCAATGGTACACAAGTGTTCCTTTTTCTCCACATCCTCATCAATACTTGTTGCTTCTAGTGTTTTTGATTTTAGCCATTCTGGCAGGTGTGAGGTAATATCTCATTGTAGTTTTGATTTGCATTTCCCTGATGATGAGTGATGTTGATCATCTTTTCATGTGTTTATTGGCCATCTGTATGTCTTCTTTGGAGAAATATCTGTTTATGTCTTCTGCCCATTTTTAATTGGATTATTTCTTTTGGGGGTGTTGACTTGTATAAATTATTTTTTCTTTTATTATTATTTTTTTAGAGAGAAATCAAGTGGGGGAGAGGGCAGAGGGGGGAAGAGAGAGAGAGAGATCACATTTTAGGCAGGTTACATGTTCAATGTGGAGCCCGACGCAAGGTTCAATCCCATGACCCTGGAATCATGACCTGAGCCAAAATCAAGAGTCAGGTGCTCAACCAACTGAGCCAGGCACTCCTATACTATAAGTTATTTATATATTTTGGATACTAACTCATTATTGAATATGTCATTTGCACATGCCTTCTACCATTTAGTAGGCTGCCTTTTCATTTTGTTGACTGTTTCTTTTGCTGTGCAGAAACTTTTTTATTTTGTAGCCCTGACAGTTTGTTTTTGCTTTTATTTCCCTTGTCACAGGAAAAAATGTTACTATGGCCAATGTCCCAGAAATTACAGGCTGTACTGTCTTCCAGGATTTTATGGCTTTAGGTCTCACATTTAAGTCTTTAATCTAATTTTGAGTTTATTTTTGTATATGGTGAAAATGAGTGGCCTAGTCTCATTGTTTTGCATGTGGCTTCTTCAACACCATTTGTTGAAGAGATGGTCTTTTTTCCATCGTATATTCTTTCTTCCTTTGTCAAAGATTAATTGACCGTATAACTGAGGGGTTATTTCTGGGTTTACTCTTCTATTCCATTGATACATGTGTATAGTTTTAAATGTCAGTACCATACTGTTTTAATTACTAAAACATTGTAATAATAACTTGAAGTCTGGAATTGCGATAATTCCAGTTTTATTTTTATTTTTCATGATTACTTTTGGGGCATTTGGGTATCTCGGTTGAGCGTCTGCCTTCAGCTCAGGTCATGATCCCGCAGTTCATGAGTTAGAGCCCCACCTGGGGCACACTGTTGTCAGTGCAGAGCTCACTTAGGATCCTCTGTCCCCCTCTCTCTGCCCCTCCCCTGTTTGCACTCACTCAAAAGTACATAAACATTAAAAAAAATTGCTTTGGCCATTCAAGGTCTTTTGTGATTCCATACAGATTTTAGGATTGTTCTAGTTCTGTAAAAAATGCTTTTGGCATTTTGGTAGGGAGTGCATTAAATCTGTAGATTACTTAGGGTAGTGTGGACATTTTAACAATATTTTGTTTCTCCAACCCATGAGCATGGAATGTCTTTCCATTTGTCTGCATCATCTTGAATGTCTTTCATCAGTGTTCTATAGTTTTCAGAGTACAGGTCTTTTACTTCTTTGGTTAAGTTCATACCTAGATATTTTATTGTTTTTGGCGCAATTATACATGGGATTGTTTTCTCTTTTTTTTAATGTTTATTTTTGAATGAGAAAAAGACAAAGTATGAGTGGAGGAAGGTCAGAGAGAGAGGGAGACACAGAATCCGAAGCAGGCTCCAAGCTGTCAGCACAAAGCCCTGTGTGGGGCTTGAACCACGAACCGTGAGATCATGACCTGAACCGTGAGATCATGAGCTGAAGTCGGAAGCTCAACCGACTGAGTCACCCAGGTGCCTCTCTTTTTTTTTTAAGTTGATTTATTTTGAGGGGTGCGTGGGTGGCTCAGTGGGTTAAGGTCCAACTTCGGCTCAAGTCATGATCTTGTGGTTTGTGAGTTTGAGCCCCACTTCAGGCTCTGTGCTGACAGCTTAGAGCTTGGACCCTGCTTCAGATTCTGTGTCTCCCCCTCTCTCTGCCCATCCCATTTTCATGCCCTGTCTTTCTCTGTCTCTCAATAATAAATAAATATTTATTTATTTATTTATTTTGAAAGAGACAGAAAGAATGTAAGTGGGAGGAGGGGCAGAGAGAGGGGGAGAATCCCAAGAAAACTCCACTCTGTCAGCACACAGCCCGACACGGGGCTTGAACCCACAAAACCTTGAGATCATGACCTGCACAGAAATTAAGAGTCAGATGCTTAACTGACTGAGCCACCCAGCCACCTCTAGGATTGTTTTCTTAATTTCACTTTTTGCTGCTTCATTATTAGTGTACAGGAATGCAACAGATTTCTCTCCATTGATATTGTATCCTGCAACTTCATGAATTCATTTATCAGTTGTAGTAGTTTTTTGGTAGTCTTGAAAGTGTTCTATAAATAGTATCATGTCATCTGCAAATAGTGAGAGCTTTACTTCTTCCTTACCAATGTGGTTGCCTTTTAATTTTTTATGTTGTCCAATTGCTGTGGCTAGGACTTCCAGTACTATGTTGAATAAAAGTGGTGAGAGCAGATATCCTTGTCTTTTTCCTGACCTTAGGAGAAAAGCTCTCAGTTTTTCACCATTGAATATGATGTTGGATGTGTGTTTTTCATATAAGCTCTTTATTATGTTGGGGTTACCCTCTAGATCTATTTTGCAGAGGGTTTTTATCATGAATGGATGCTGTACTTTGTCAAATGCTTTTTCTGCATTTATTGAAATGATCCTATTATCCTTTCTCTTATTGATGTGATGTATCATGTTGATTGTTTCACAAGTATTGAACCACTCTTACATCCTGGGAATAAACCCACTTGATTGTGGTGAATGACTTTTTTAATGTATCACTGGATTCAGCTTGCTAATATTTTGTTGAAGATTCATGACAGATATTGGCCTGTAGTTCTCTTTTTCTGTGGTGTCTTTATATGGTCTTGGAATCAGGATAATACTGGCCTTGTAGAATGAATTTCATGTTTCCTTTCCTCTTCATCTTCTGGAATAGTTTGAGAAAAATAGGTATAAACTCTTCTTTAAATTTTTTTTTTCAACGTTTATTTATTTTTGGGACAGAGAGAGACAGAGCATGAACGGGGGAGGGGCAGAGAGAGAGAGGGAGACACAGAATCGGAAACAGGCTCCAGGCTCTGAGCCATCAGCCCAGAGCCCGACGCGGGGCTCGAACCCATGGACTGCGAGATCGTGACCTGGCTGAAGTCGGACGCTTAACCGACTGCGCCACCCAGGCGCCCCTATAAACTCTTCTTTAAATGTTTGGTAGAATTTGCCTGTGAAGCCATCTGTTCCTGGACTCTTGTTTTTTGGGAGTTTTTAATTACTGATTCAATTTCATTCCTGGTAATTTGCCTGAACAGACCAATTCTTTCTTTAGCTTTGGTAGGTTATATGTGTCTAGTAATTTATCCATTTCTTCTAGGTTGTCCAATTTGTTGGCATATAGGTTTTCATAATCTATTACACTTGTTTCTATTTCTGTGGTAATGGTTGATATTTATCCTCTTTAATTAGTTATTTTTTTAATGTTTATTCATTTTTGAGACAGAAAGACAGAGCACAAGCAGAGGAGGGGCAGAGGGTGAGGAAGATCACAGAATCTGTGGCAGGCTCCAGGCTCTGAGCTGTTAGCACAGAGCCTGAGGTGGGGCTCAAACTCACGAATCGCAGGATCATGAACTGAGCCAAAGATGAACACTTAACCAAACGAACCACCCAGGTGCCCCCTCATTAGTAATTTTGTTTATTTGGGTTCTCTCTTTTTTTTTTTTTTTTTTTTTTTAGTGAGTCCAGATAGGGGTTTATCAATTTGGTTGATCTTTTCAAAGCACAAGCTCCTGGCTTCATTGATCTGTTCTACTGGAGTTTTTTTAGTTTCTATACCACTTATTTCTGCTCTAATTTTTTTTTCATTGATGTCCTTTTTTTCTTTCTTTTTTAAATTTTTTTAATATGAAATTTATTGTCAAATTGATTTCCATACAACACCCAGTGCTCATCCCAACAGGTGCCCTCCTCAATGCCCATCACCCACCCCTCCCTCCCTCCCACCCCCCATCAACCCTTAGTTTATTCTCAGTTTTTAAGAGTCTTTTATGGTTTGGCTCTCTCCCTCTCTAACTTTTTTTTTCTTCCCCTCCCCCATGGTCTTCTGTTAAGTTTCTCAGGATCCATATAAGAGTGAAAACATATGGTATCTGTCTTTCTCTGTATGACTTATTTCACTTAGCATAACACTCTCCAGTTCCATCCATGTTGCTATAAAGGCCATATTTCATTCTTTCTTATTGCCAAGTAGTATTCCATTGTGTATATAAACCACAATTTCCTTATCCATTCATCAGTTGATGGACATTTAGGCTTTTTTCATAATTTGGCTATTGTTGAAAGTGCTGCTATAAACATTGGGGTACAAGTGCCCCTATGCATCAGCATTCCTGTATCCCTTGGGTAATTCCTAGCAGTGCTATTGTGGGGTCATAGGGTAGATCTATTTTTAATTTTTTGAGGAACCTCCACACTGTTTGCCAGGGCGGCTGCATCAGTTTGCACACCCACCAACAGTGCAAGAGGGTTCCCATTTCTCCACATCCTCTCCAGCATCTATAGTCCCCTGATTTGTTCATTTTAGCCACTCTGACTGGTGTGAGGTCATATCTCAGTGTGGTTTTGATTTGTATTTCCCTGATGAGGAGTGACATTGTCTGCTCTAATCTTTATTACATCCCTCCTTTTCCTGGATTTGGGGTTTTGTCTGTTCTTCTTTTCTAGCTCCTTTAGATGTAAGGTTAGGTTGTTTATTTGAGATTTTTCTTGCTTCTTGAGGTAGGCCTGTATTGCTATAAACTTCCCTCTTAACACCACTTTTGCTACATCCCAAAGATTTTGGACCATTGCATTTTCATTTTCACTTGTTTTCATTTCTTCTTTTATTTATTAGCCGACCCATTCATTATTTAGTAGCATGTTATTTAACCTCTATGTATGTGTGCTCTTGCCAGATTTTTTCTTGTGGTTGATTTCTAGTTTCATAGCATTGTGGTCAGAAAAGATGCATGGTAAGACTTTGATTTTCTTTTTATTTTATTGAGACTCGTTTTGTGGCCTAATATGTGCTCTATTCTGGAGAACATTCTATGTGCACTTGGAAAGAATGTGAATACTGCCATTTTAGAATAGAATGTTCTGAATATGTCTGTTAAACCCATCTAGTCCAGGGTGTCATTCAAAGCCACTGTTTCCTTATTGATTTTCTGTTTGGATGATCTGTCCATCATTATATAAGTGGGGTGTTACATTAGTTACCATAGTAGTCCCCTACTATTATTCTATTACTATTGATTATTTCCTTTATGTTTCCTATTAAATGTTTTATGTATTTGGGTGTTCTGATCTTGAATGCATAATTATTTACAATTGTATCCTTTTGTTGAATTGTCCCCATTATTATTGTATAGTGTCCTCTTTGTCTCTTGTTCCAGTTTTTGTTTTAAAATCTATTTTGTCCTATATAAGTATTGCTACCCTGGCTTTCTTTTGACATCCATTTGCATGATAAATGTTTCTCCATCCCCTCACTTTCTTTGCTGCTGTTGTTGTTGTTGTATAAGAGAGGTGCAGAGGGGCAGAGAGAGAGGGAGAGAGGGAGAAAGAAGTGGGTCTCACCTGAAGCGGGGCTCATGTTCACCTGAAGTGGAGCTTGAGCTTACCTGATGTGGGACTCAAACTCACGAACCATAAGATCATGACCTGAGCCAGAGTCAGATGCTTAACTGACTGAGCCACCCAGGTGCCCTCCATCCCCTCACTTTCAATCTGCAGGTGTCTTTTTTTTTTAAAGAAGAGACTTTTAATTTTTTGTATTTTTAAATGTTTATTTATTTTGAGAGAGAGAGAGGATGAGCAAAGTAGGGGCAGAGAGGGAAGGAAAGAGAGAATCCCAAACAGGCTCCAAGCCCAGCATGGAGGAGCCAACACTGGGCCTCAGTCCCATGAGATCATGACCTCAGCCAATATCAAGAGTCAGATGCTTAACCAACTGAGCTACCCAGGCAGCCCTGAAATGAGTCTTTTATAGGCAGAAAATAGATGGGTCTTGTTTTTTATCCATTCTGTCACCCTATGTCTTTTGATTGGAGTGTTTAGTCCCTTTACATTCAAAGTAATGATTAATTGATATGTATTTATTGTCACTTTTATTTTTTTACTTCTTTGTAGTTGTTCCTATAGATTTTCTCTGATCCTTTCTTCTCTTGCTCTCTTTCATGGTTTGTTGGCTTTCTTTAGTGAAATACTTGGATACCTTTCTCTTTATTCCTTGCATATCTCCTGTTTTTTTATTTGTGGTTACCACTAGGTTTTTATATAACATCTTCTGCATAGAGTAGTCTATATTAGGTTGATGATTGCTTAAGTTTGAAACCATTTCTTACTCCTCCCCAACGTTTTAGGTATATAGTGTCATATTCTACATCCTTTCATTTTATGAATACCTTTGACTGGTTTTTACAAAAATACTTACTTTTACTGCTCTTGTGTATTTTACTTTTCATACTCTCCTTTATGGTCTTTCCTTTATATTCAAAGGAATATTTCTTGAAGGCTTGTTTAGTAGTCATGAACTCTTTTATTTTTTGTCTGAGAAACTTTTTATTTCTCCTTCGATTTTGTATGATACTCTCTGATAGAGTTTTCTTAGCTACAGCTTTTTCTTTTCAGGAGTTTGAATGTATCATTCCACTTCCTGCTGTCCTGCAAAGTTTCTGCTGAAAAATCCACTGATAGCCTTATGGAGTTTCCCTTGTATGTAACTGTCTTCCTTTCTCTTGCTGCTTTAAAATTTTTTTTCTTTATCATTACTTTTTGCCATTTTAATTACTATGTGTCTTGGTATGGACCTTCTTGGGTTGAATTTGGGGGCTTAGGGGAATCTCCGTGCTTTCTGGATCTGGATATCAGTTTCCTTCCCCAGATTAGGGAAGTTTTCAGCTATTATTTCTCCAAGTAAATTTTCTGCCTTCTTTTCTCTCTCTTCTTCCTCTGAGATCTCTATAATATGAATGGTATTATGCTTAAGGGGGTCACTGAGTTCCCAAAGACTATTCTCAATTTGAGCAAAAGGAAGGAAAGAAAATGAGCTTTTCTTAGCAAAATTAGTTTTTGCTCAGCTTGGTTACTCTCCATTACTTTGTCTTCCAGGTCATTAATTCATTCCTCGCTTCATCTAGACTGCTATTTATTCCATCAAATGTATTTTAAATTTCAATTATTTTGGTCTTGATCTGATTGTTTTTTTATCTCTGTGTTAAAGGTCTCACTGATGTCCTGCCCTCTTTTCTCAAGTCCAGTGAGTATCTTTATGATCATTACTTTATTATTTTATCTATCTATCTATCTATCTTTAGAGAGATTGAGAGAGCATGCATAGGGGAGAGGGACGAAGGAGTAAGAGAGAGAATCCCAAGCAGGCTCCATGTTCAGCACAGACACAGGGCTTGATCCTACAATACTGGAATCATAACCTAAGCTGAAATCAAAAGTCAGATGCTCAACTGACTAAGCCACCCAGGCACCCCTTATCATTACTTTAAAATCTCTATCAGACATATTACTCATATCCATTTTGCTTAGGTCCCTTGCTAGTATTTGTTCCTTTTCTTTCATTTGGGACATATTCTTGCATCTCCTCATTTTAACTCTGTGTCTGTTTCTCTGTGTTAGAAAACTCAGCTACTTCTCTTGCCATTTACAATAATAACGTTACAAAGAAGAGGTCCTCTATTGCTCTGTACTGCAGTGTTCCCTATTCCCCAGGGCCTAACACTTCAAGGAGTGTCTCCTATGTGTGTTGCATGTGCTCTGCTGTTGAATCTTGGCCTTTTCTTCCTTCAGTCCAGTTGTCTGCAAAAGTTTTCTTTGCCTACTGTGGGCATTGTTTGATCCCTAGCAGGAGTGGGGCCCACTGCCACCTTCTAAAAGGTTCTGGAATTGTGTGGTCTGTCTACACACTGAACTATTTCTGTTTCACCAGTTTCCTCAGCACTTACCTGTTTCCTGACAAGGACAAAGGGACCATCTGGATTCTCTAGCTGCTTTGTAAGAACTCTGGAGAGTCTGGCTGCTCTCTCTGGTCCAACTGTCTAGATACTAATATTGGCCATTTCAGATTTATGACCCTGAGAAAGACCATGTTGACATGATGCTAATGCTGGACATCATGCCTTTTTGGGGAGTTTTTAATGCACTGAGAGGGAAGGAGCCAATCCTGTTGCTCTAAGATTGCCCCTCATTTATCTGGATGTTTCTAACATATACCCTTACCCCATGATCCTTCTCCCTTCCCCTCAAATAGTGGGGTCAGGAAGAGCAAAGACACTTGAATCTGATTTCCTGCCATTCCAGCTACTTATTCCCTAGGCTCCTCCTGGCACCAGAATGTCTCTTCCTTTCCTGTACAACAGAAACTTTCTTTATGTCATACCTTTATCTCTTATATTCTAAAGTTTATTTTTAAAAACTTTATACTCCAGCCTTTTAGGTTTGGATCTTTATAAATTCATTATCAAGGCAAATTTGGTAATTTGAGGAAATCCTTTTCTGTCTCAACACAGCCTGTGTTTTGCAACTCAAATGTGTATGTTTCAGAGTATTGTCTTGCTATTGATCTTAAAAATTATTTTTAAAACTAAAAGGAAAGCATGAATGTTTTGTTCTAGGTGAATCTTCTCTCTCTTTTCTCTGATGCAATAAACCCCAAAATTTCTAACAGTCTCAACAGAGAGACTGTGAGTGAAGAGTTAGGGGAAAAATGGAGGGTGGGGATGAGTTACAAATATTTGAGTGGCAGTCTGGTTGACCCTTCTCTGTTATACTATTTTCCTACTTTATATTCTTCACTGAAGTTAGACAGAATCCTGATTTTTGCTATGTGAGAGATGTGTGCATGAAACTTTGATGTCTTACCTTTTCCTGAGCTCTCCTGGAGAGAGGAAGACAAAGCTGAGGCTAGTTCACTAGGTAAGACATCTGTAGCAGGAAATGCCCAGGAGATGAGGGTTTTGTAGGTCCCTTCAGCACACAGAACATGGGATAAACCATTAAAGTCACTTTGAAGCTTTCTTTGTTGTGCCTGCCTTGTATTTTAGAGAGACCCATATTCAGGAAATGCCTTTCTGCCTGGTGAGAGCTCCAGTGAGGAAGAAGAGCCTTTAGCAGAATTGTCAAAGGAGGAATTGTGCACGAAAATAAAAAGCCTGAAACAAAAACTAACAAACACCCGGAAAGAAAACAGCCGACTTCGACAGTCTTTGGTCATGCTTCAAGGTAAACTTTGAGAAAACTGACATTTTTAGATGAAAGGGAAAATATATGATAAATGAAAATTATTGCAAATCACCTGTCAAGAATGAAAAAGAAAATGACTACCTTAGAGAAAAAAATCAAACATCACATTTAAAAAAAATCTGTGATTTTCTAAGCACTCTATTGAAGCCTTTAATTTATAGCTTAGACAATTTTAGATTATTCCTACAAAATACCAAATGTTGTATTCACTTAATAACATTCAGTGGATACTTACTGAGCATTTAATAGAGGCTACTTACTGTGGTAGGCCCCAGAAAGAAAAGATTACTAAGACAGAACAAATACACAAAGGTGTTTATGATGTATTGATCTCATTCCCCTCTGCCAGGGAAAGCACTAGAAAATGAGGCCTGTTATGATCTATTACAGAATTACTGGAATTAAAGATCCCATATATTAAATTGTAGTATTGTAATTGGGAAAAGTGGTTTGAGAAAATAATCACAAATTATTGAGAAATAATCACATTCCATTGAAGACTGATAAATGAGAAAGATCCATCTTTGCAAATTAAAAACCACTTGGTATAATGCCTTCTGTATGGTCTTATATTGTATTTAAGTATTTATTTTTCAAAAATTATGTTTTCCATTTGCAGTTCAGCACTAGGCACTATTTTGTGCTGCTGAATATTTGGCAATCATATGCTATGCTGGGCAGCATCTTGTTGTAAAACAGTAAATACACAGAACATTTTGAAAATAAATCCCTCTGGCTTCTGCACAAAATGAGTGCAAATAACACAAGGAAGAAAGTGAAGAAGGACCACTCTCTAACAGTACTGCAGTCATCCAGACTAACAAGATGGCAACCTAGTCCAGGGTAATAGCATGGATGCAAAGAGGATAGTTCCACATATTTTTGGAGGCAGAAATGATCAGAGACAGATAGAACATGGTGATGAGCTAGATTTACAAAGTAATGACTCACATGCTTTCCTAAGTATATTTATTAAATTGAAGACTTCATAATTTTATATAGAAACAGCTACATCTTAAATATGTTTATTGCATCACCAAGCCATTATCTCTTTATTTTTTCGACTTTAAATATTGAATTTTTGTAACCAATGTTTTTTTCTGGTGAGGTTTTTGCAAATTTCAAAGAATAGATAATTTTCATTTTTATTTAATCTGTTCCAGAACTTAGAGTATGATTAAAAGCTAGTTTATAAACATAGCATAAATTGCTGGTTCGAAGTATTGATTTTTGAGTTATAGACTTTAGTTTGAATCCCATCTCTGCTTATTAGCTATACAACTTTGGCCATGTTGCTTTCCTGGGCCCTCAGCCCCACCTTCAATCTTCTTATCTACAAAATGGGGATGAGGGTAATCTGTCATGTCCTTCCTGCTATGAAGATTAAAAGAGATCATTGGAAGAAATGCTTTCCCCAGAGCACATGATAGGTGGTCAGTAATGGCATTTATTATTATTATTGTCTCTGTTTTTATCAACACCAGAACTTGACACATAAAGCCCAAAAAGAAAATTATTAGACCAATCTTTGTTACACATTTAGATGAGAAAATTCTAAATGAAAGAGTAGCAAATGAGTCTCAATAGTATATGAAAGGAATCACTATGACCAGTTTTTTCTCTCTCCCATACTCCCAAATGCCATTTCATTTTCTTTTTTTTTTTTTCTTTTTTTTTTTATGAAATTTATTGACAAATTGGTTTCCATACAACACCCAGTGCTCATCCCAAAAGGTGCCCTCCTCAATACCCATCACCCACCCTCCCCTCCCTCCCACCCCCCATCAACCCTCAGTTTGTTCTCAGTCCATCAACTGATGAATGGATAAAGAAATTGTGGTTTATATACACAATGGAATACTATGTGGCAATGAGAAAAAATGAAATATGGCCCTTTGTAGCAACGTGGATGGAACTGGAGAGTGTAATGCTAAGTGAAATAAGCCATACAGAGAAAGACAGATACCATATGGTTTCACTCTTATGTGGATCCTGAGAAACTTGCCATTTCATTTTCTTCTCTCTCTGCCAATTTCTCATACCTCCTCCCATATCCTCGCTTTCAGGTGATGACTTTGCTTCCAACTTCACTGTGAAATTGGAGGATATGAAAGAGACTGTCATCTCCCTGCACACATGCTTTATTTATTTTATTTTTTTATATTTTAAGTAAGGATCTCTGCCCAACTTGGAGCTTGAATCCATGACCTCAAGACCAAGAGTTCCATGCTCTACCAACTGATTCAGCTGGATGCCCTATCCTTGTACCCATGCTTAATGCTTCACTCTCTCCTGTCGCTCATGATGACCTATCCTCTTGTAGGGCCAAAGGCAGTATCTGTGCATCAGATACCATCTTCTTTTACCTAAGCACAGAGCTCTGGAGGTTCTCCCTGCTCTCTGCTACAAGATAAAATTTTCTTCCTCTAATGAATCATTCCCATTAAAATCAGACATACCATTATTTCTCCCATTTAAAAAACAAAACAAAACAAAACCCCTTTCAGGCATTTTGCTTTTCCACCTTCCACCCTATTTGTCTCCTTCCCTTTAGAGGAAGAACTCCCTAAATGACTTGACACTACACACTGTGTTCAGTTTTTCCCCTTTTATTCTCTCTGGCTCCACTTCAATTAGTTCCTTTTCCTTCTATTGTAACTTCTTTTCTCTTGATCAGCAATAACCTCCATATATAAGCTTGCTAGTAACAAAGTACCACAAATTGGGTAGCTTAAACAACATAAATGTGTTGTCTCCCACTTCTAGAAGCTAGGATTCCAAAATCAAGGTGTCAACAGGGCCACACTCCCACTAAAGGTGCCAGGTAAGTTCTCTCTCAGTTTCTGGTTGTTCCTTGGGTTGAGGCCACATAATGCCAGTCTTCACATGGTGTTCTCCCTGTATGCTTCTCTCTCATCATGTTTAAAAGTCCCCCTTCTTATGAAGACACCAATCATACTGGATCAGAGCCCACCCTAATGATCTCATTTAAATTGATTACATCTGTAAAGACCCTACTTCCCAAGAAGGTCACATTCTGAGGTACTGGGGTTTAGGACTCCAAAGTTTCTTTTTTGAGGGGACACAATTCAACCCATAACATTACATATTGCTAGCCTCGAAATCCATTTCTCAATGATCATCTAACTACCCTGTAAGAGCAGACTGCAAAGTGGTTATCTTTTGCTCAGTAATTCTTTAAAACTCTCTGAACTAATAATCAGGGATCTTTTTCAACTTATAAAGCCTACTAACTAAGAAAAACAGCAGAATATATATATGCCACTTTAGACATTCAGAATGGCAAATGTATTTGTGCTATATATGTATGTGTTAAGCATTTGAAACTTATCTTGTGGACCACAACTGACTAACACCATAAGATATAAGAGGAAGGGGCACCTAGGTGGCTTAGTTGGTTAAGCACCTGACTCTTGATTTTGGCTCAGGTAGTGATCTCACGGTTTGTGGAATGAGTGCCACATCGGGTGCTGCACTGATACCACTGAGACTACTTGGGATCCTCTCTCTGCCTCTTTCTCTGCCTCTCCCTTTCTCAAAATAAATAAATAAACACTAAAAAAAGAAGATATAAAAGAGAAAAAGGTGACATATCTATTGTATAGAAGGTATCCATTTATTTTGTCATTATTTTTAGAAAATGAATGTGTACCATAAAAAGGAAAGCATTGACTAAAAACTCAAGTCTCATAACTAATGAGATTACAGTGAAGAATAAAAAATTAGTTAAGTTTTGCCCAGATTTCTTTAAGTATGATATAAAGCTTAAGTGAAATATGTGTGACTCTCCCTTCTTTCTTGAAATCCTGCTAAAAATAAACTTAAAATGCATAAAAGGAAATGACAAGAAAACCTGAAAGAAGACCACAGGAGATAAAAGATACCAATAAAATTTTACAACCTGAAAAACAGATGGATGAGTAGTGACTAACTCTGTAGAAATCTGAAAACTCAGTGTCTGTGATGGGGGTGAGGAGGGGATAGAGGTAGAGAAATTAAAAAGAAATAAGTCATATCACACCACAGAACTATAAATGGTTTAGGAATTGTCCGTGTGAAAGGGATTAGGATAGTGCTGGTAGTGTGAAAAGACCTACATGAAGAGGTCACTGAAAGGAAGAGTCACTGAAAGACCTACACAAAGACACTTTGGGACCACAAAGTTACATATTCTTCCCATGCTGTCTGCAACTACCACTCTTCACCACAGCAAAAGATGGAGGTTTTCTCTCAGGAGGGGTTGAACCAGAGCTATGAACTCAGGGACACTGGGCACACCTGAGGGAAGGTGATTATTTGAGGAAATCTTCTATCATGGAAAACAGACCAAAACAAACTAAGAGAAAAATAAAGTCAAAGGAAACAGATAATTCAGGGAGCAGAAGAAATATACATGATATAAGAACGGGGTAATTTAAGAAATGAATATCCACCCAGGGGCGCCTGGGTGCCTCAGTTCCTTAAGCATCTGACTTTGGCTCAGGTTATGATCTCATGGTTCATGGGTTTGAGCCCCTCATTGGGCTCTGTGCTGACAGCTCAGAGCCTGGAGCCTGCTTTGGATTCTGGGTCTCCCTCTCTCTCTGCCCCTAACCCACTTGCATTCTGTCTCTGTCTCTCTCAAAAATAAGTAAACATTTTTTAAAAATTAAAAAACAATTTAAAAAAAAAAAGGAGAAAAAGAAAAGAAATGAATATCCAAAGACCAAGCGGGGAGAAACCTAGAAATTCAATAAAATGTCTGGAAGTTAAAGTTAAGAAAATCTTGTAGATATTAGAGTAAGAAGACCAAGAAAAGGAAAATAGAGAAGATTGGGAAAAATAAAGAATTAGTCCTGGAAGTCGAATGCTCAAAGAGAAGAAGTTCTTTTTTATTTTAATTAAAAAAAATATTTTATTTCTTTTTGAGAGAGAGAGCAAGAGCGGGGAAGTGGTAGAGAGTGAGGGAGACACAGAATCCAAAGCAGACTCCAGGCTCTGTGCTGTCAGTACAGAGCCTGCCCTAGGGCTTGAACCCACAAACTGTGAGATCATGACCTGAGCCAAAGTTGGAGGCTTAACAGACTGAGCCATCCAGGCACCCCTTAATTTTTTTAATGTTTATTTATTTTTGAGAGGGAGAGAGAGAGAGACAGAGTGCAAGCAGGGGAGGGGCAGAGAGAGAGAGAGAGACAGAATCTGAAGTAGGCTCTAGGCTCTGTGCTGTCAGCACAGATCCAGATGCGAGGCTTTAACTCATGAACTGCGAGATCATGACCTGAGCCAAAGTCAGTTGCTTAACCGACTGAGCCACCCAGGTGCCCCCAAAGACAAAAAATTCTAAAAGATGAAAGAAGAAGGAGAAGCTAACTGACTAACACAAACTTTTAGATTAAAAGATACCACCAAAAGCAAAAAGACTTGACTAAGTCATAACATTGTGAACTTTTAGAACACCAGAAGTAAAGGGAAGACCCAAAAGCTTTCAGAGAGAATAAGCATGTCCCAGGCTAAGGACTGGAAATCAGAATAGCATTGGCCTTTTCACCAACAACAAAGGAAGCTCCAAGATAATTATGCAATGCCTTCCAAATCTAGACTTCTATACCCAGTGATTTATCAGCCAAGTTTGAGGGTAGAATAATAATACTTTCACACTTATAAAATCTCACTAATGTGCTTCCTATGATTTCTTTTTCAAAGGTAACAGAGGATGCACTCCTCCCAAATGAGAGAGTAAATCTAGAAAAATAAAAACATGATATCCAGAAAATTGGTGGTCCAATTCAGGAGAAAGACAAAGAGGGGCCATAGAATGATAGTGAAGGGAAGCTCCAGGATGACAAGTATACAGTGGCCTAGAAGCAGCTAGCCCAGATTATGGAGGGGTATGGAGGGCTCCAGGGGAGAGAACTCCAAGAAAAATATGAAATTGATAAATGACATGATGTATCCAAATATAATGAAAGGAGATTTTACACCTCCGACAGGAAGTTTAGAGATGTATAAGTGAGAGAAATAGTGTAAAATAATAATAGTAATAATAATAATGTAATTATTAACTCTATGGAAAAATGTTTTAAAGAAAAGTAATTGTGAATAATATTTGCATCACTATAATAATGTAAGCACAATATTTATTGAACTAACAATTGTGTTACCATTATTCTGGGGTGATGAGAAGAGTGTGTACATGTTTGCATGTGATTAGCAGGTGTGTGTGTTTCTGTGTGGCTGGGGGAGGATTTGAAAGAGAGCAATATTGTCATACTACATATTTGAAAATCAGTAAGTTGGTTGCCTGGCTGACTCAGTCATAGATCATGTGACTCTTGATCTTGGGGTCATGAGTTCAAGCCCCACATTGCACGTACAGCTTACCAAAGAAAGAAAGAAAGAAAGAAAGAAAGAAAGAAAGAAAGAATTATATGGATCTGAAAAAAAAACAGTAAATAGTTGTATATGCATATTATTATTTAAGACTATGAAGGTAAATACCAGAAGAAGCATGTAAATGGATTGGAATTGGTGGTCTCTAAGAGTGTTAGTCAAGAGAGGTGAGTGACAGGGCAGAGGACTACTGTTATTCATTATAAGCCTTATTTTACTTAAAAACTGATCAATAACGAGTACATGATAGGTGTTCAAATCTAGCAGCTATCATTTTTTTTAATCAGTAATTTCCTTATAGGTCAGAAATTGCCAGTTATATTTCTAGAAGAGAAAAAAAATCTAGTCACATTAATCACAAACAACTATAAAATATCTACTAACAACCCTAATAAGAAATGTATGTGATCAATGAAGAAAAATTAAAAAATCACTGGAGGGGCTCCTGGGTGGATCAGTCGGTTGAATGTCCAACTCTTGATTTCAGCTCAAGTCATGGTCCCAGGGTCATGGGATTGGGCCCTGCGTCAGGACTCTGCATTGGACATGGAGCCTGCTAAAGACTTTCTCTCTCTCCCTCTCCCCTATCCCCAGCTTGTGCTCTCTCTCTCTCTCTCTCTAAAATAAAAACAAAAACAAAAACAAAACAAAACAAAAAAACCCAAAACCTCACTGGAGAAATATACAAACCTAAATTAATGGAGAGGTTTGTCACATTCATTGATGAGAGGAGAAGATACCAATTTATCCCCAAATAACTAATACTTTGAGTGGAATTCCAATAAAAATACTAATGATTTTTTGTTTTGTTTTGTTTTTGGGAATTTGGCAATGATTATTATAAAGTTAACCTGAGAAAATAAATAGGCAAAATCAATAAAGACCATTCTGAAAAAGAATATGTGTATAACCTATCAACATTAAATCATATAAATTTCCAATTATTAAAAATGACTTGCTAGTGCAAGATCAGCAGATCAGTGGAACAGAATTTATATCCCCCAAACAGAACCTTATATGTGATACAGAAACTATCCTAGAGGCCATATGGCGTAAAGGTAAAGAGTATAGATTTAGAGGGGCCAAACCACCTGGGTCCAAACCCCGGCTCTGCCACCTACTAGCTGTGTAACCATATGCAAGTTGTTTAACTGCTCTGTGCCTCAGTTTCCTCATCTCAAAACTGGAAATAATAAAAGTACTTAGCTGGGTGACATGTGAAGCATTCAGAACAGAACCTGGCTGTGTAAGTATTTGCTATTCCAGGGTTCACGATCACAAATCATAGGGCCAGCTTCTTGGATGCCTGACCTGTACAGTCCCTGACAACCCTACTCTTAGAAAGGTCCCAAATACTGGTTAAAAGCTCTGCTGTCACCATATTAAAATTTTTAAAAAGGTTTGAACAAGGAGTGCTGCATTTTCATTTTTGCAATGGGCTTGGCAATTTATGTAGCAAGTCCTGCAAGTTAATCAGAAAAAGGATAAATTATTCAACAAATGGCCCTGGGGAACTTGATATTCCAGTGCGTGTTGGGGGGAAGGTTGGGCAGCTTCAAATTAGGTGGTCATTTCACACCATATGGCACACTAAAATCATAGCTATACAGTTTAAATAAAAATGCCATCTTCTGAATTTTGAGTGGGAAGTACTGGTTTAAAAACATGATGAAATTTATCTTTAAAAATTAATACGTATTTTCTAATACTGTTTGTTCATTGAATAGGCCTAGAAACATGAACTCAAGAGCAAAGAGCCCTTCTAGCACCTAGATATGGTCTTATAATAACATTTCCTTCTAAAAGGAGCTAGGGTTCCTTGGAGAAATGGCTGATTCCAGAACTTGCACAGGAAATGTACAAAATGAGCCTTGTTGGGGCCTAGAACAGGAAATATAGATGAAAATCTTGTCATACCAGCAAGCAAGGCAGTTAGCAAAGACTATGTAGACATGCCAACCAGAAGAGATTCCCACTGGCCAAAGATGGGACAATTTGAGTTTCAATAATAATGATACCCGCAACAGGTTATCATGTATATTTAAATGCATGAGTTCATAATGGTATTCAAAAAAGAAAAAACTTAATGATCATCTGGAAACTGGCAAATATAGATAAAAAGTCAAGTATTTGCCCTGTCATTATTTATTATATGAAATGAACCTAAGCATAACCAAACAGTTGATGGGAGGAAGTTTCCCTTTGTACAAGAATTCTAGCCAATAATTAAAGAAGAATTAGAATATCACCATTTTTCAACCCCTTATGATGTAATGAAATATAAATGGTGATCATCAGTGACAGCTAATACCCCAAGAAACATTAACCATGCATTCTATCACTATCTGATAGAATTTAAAACACTACCTAAGGGGCGCCTGGGTGGCGCAGTCGGTTAAGCGTCCGACTTCAGCCAGGTCACGATCTCGCGCTCCGCTAGTTCGAGCCCCGCGTCAGGCTCTGGGCTGATGGCTCAGAGCCTGGAGCCTGTTTCCGATTCTGTGTCTCCCTCTCTCTCTGCCCCTCCCCCGTTCATGCTCTGTCTCTCTCTGTCCCAAAAATAAATAAACGTTGAAAAAAAATAAAATAAAATAAAACACTACCTAAATCTTATCAAGACTTTATATGTAATTACCAATTTAGAGCAAATACGGGGAACAGAATAATAAGTTAAACATGACTTGTAGATACAATCAGCAAAATCCCACTGCAGGAAACCCTGTAAAACTTACAACCCAATTTCTTCAATTAATAAATTCCAAAGAAAAAACTAGGACAGAGAGGAAAAAAAATCTATAGTTTATAAAAGGACAGTAACTAATCATAACATGTGGACTTTATTTGGATCCTGATTCAAATAAAGAAAAAAACAACAGTGATGAGAAAATCAGAGAAATTTGGACATTTACTAGTTTTTTTTAATGTTATTAAAGAACTGTTGATTGTCACAATGGTGTTTCTATTTTATATTTATGTAATATTTTTATATTTTAAACATATATGTTTATATGTTTTCTTGCCTTTAGAGATACATATGGAAATATTTACAGATAAATGAGATGCTGCCTATGATTTGTTGGAAGTATTCTTGGGGATGGAGAGAAAGTGGATGGGGGTTTAAAGAGAACAAGACTGGCTATGAGATGAAACTAGGGGATGGATATATGGGAGTTTACAATTTTTGTTTATGTTCAGAACTATCCATTAGAAGTTTAAAAATTATATCCAGGTGGAAAAAGCTCATTTGTAAAAAAATATTCAAACCATACAAAATATATGACTATTTTACGGATCTGAAAGGTGAATGACTTTGTAAGCATAAAATAAATAATACACTGAAGAAGACTGCTACTTTACAATAAAAACTAAAAATGTGTGTATGCTTTCAAAATATCATGAAATTAAAAGATAAACACTCTAAGAAAAATGCTTGCAACTTATGACAAATAAAAGGTTAAAATGCTTAACATATAAGGGAGTAAATAACAATAGCTAACACACTGTGCTTATAACACATTAGGCACAATTATAAGCACTTCACAAAAACTGAATTATCAAAAATAGAAAAAGTACTGTCTGGCTCAGGTGGTAGAACATGAAACATTTGAACTCAGGGTCATAAGTTTGAGCCCCACATTGGGCATAGAGATTACATTAAAAAAAATACTGGGCACCTGGGTGGCTCAGTCGGTTAAGCAGCTGACTTTGGCTCAAATCATGTCTTGTGGTTCATGAGTTCAATCCTCAAGTTGGGCTCTGTGCTGACAGCTCAGAGCCTAGAGCCTACTTCAGATTCTGTGTCTCCCTCTCTATCTGCCCCTCCTGCACTTATGCTCTGTCTCTGTCTCTCTCTCAAAAATTAAATAAACATTAGAAAAAAGTTTTTTAAGTACTAATATTCCATGGTCTAACAGATAATTCATAGAAGGTCAAATAATCAATAAATAAGTATATATTTAACTTCACAATAAAATAATTGCAATTTAAATTTTATTAACACTTCAACCTATCTAAATAGTGAAGATTATTGTTAGTGGTTAACACCTGTTGTTGATGCTGGAGTGAAATGCTGACTTCTTACATTGTTAGTGGGTGTATAAGTTGGAAGAATCTTTCTCGAGAGCAAGTATTAGTTGAGGTTGAATAACATTTATACCTTTGACCCTATTATTATGCTTTCAGGAATTTGTAGCATTTTGTGATCAGAGATACATATGAAGATGTATGTGCTAGGCAAGTCATAAAAGTTTTGTTTGAAATAAAGAAAAATTGGAAGCAACCTAAATTTGAAAAAAGGGAGCATTTAAATACATTATAAAACATCAATACCTCAGAATATTAGGGAACCATTAAAATCATGTTTTCAAGTGGAAAATAACCCATCAACAGGTGAATGAAAACTTTAATTATGGAGTATCCACATATTAAAATATTAGCAATGAAAAGGAATGAATAACTGATACATACAACAACATGAATGAATCTCAAAACATTATGCAGAGCAAAAAAAAAAAAGTCAGACCAAAAAAACTGAGAATATACCATTTGAAACCATTTATGTGTAATTCTAGAACAGGTAAAACTTATCTCTGACCAAAAATTCAAATCAGTGGTTGCCTCTAAGGCAAGTCTAGAGATTGACTCGGAAGGGACAAGAGACAACTTTCTGGATGGATGGAGATGTTCTATATCTTGTTGGGTGTCCATTAACTGGGTATATCACTTTGTCAAACTTATCCTCTTTTACCTACTTAATTTCTGCTCACACTTTGTGTAGGATCTTGCCTTTGAGTCTATGTAAATTAGACCTCAAAAGATCATATTTTCCAAGAAGATTTAGTGAAATAGGCAAATATTAAACTTACAGTTTTAATTGGAAAAAAGAACCATGACACAATGCTATGTATATAGTACAGTCCTAGTTATTTAAAAGAAAATACATGAATATGGGTGAAGATACACAGAAATGACAAGAAGGATACATTCCAATGAACATGTCCAACTTTCATTATTAGGAAAAAATCAGTAAATATTCTTCAAACCTCACTTTATAGAAAATTCCCTTTTTCTCTTTACATTCTAGCTGCCTTCTTACAGTTCCTCAAGTATAGGACTTGCATTTCCTTTGCCTCTGATGACCTCCTCATTTCCTCCAGCTATTTAATCCCTGCTCAGCCTTTGGCTCTCAGGTCAATCTTGATGTCCCCAGAGAAGTCCTCCATATGCCTCCCCTCCCCAGGCTGAGTTAAACATATTATGCCCCTCTCTTGTGACACTTAACAATTGTAATTTTTCATTTCTTTGTATGTACCTCAAGTTAACCCAACTGCAAAGTTAAGGGCACTGCCCTCTAGACTGCTACATTTGCCTAACACTTCGGATGCCAACTACAAGCTCAGACATTTTCCAAAACCACCCTCAGCTCCATTAATTTTCTAGAGAAACTCACAACTCACTGAAAATTACAGGAAAAGAATACAAATTAGAACCAGCCAAAGTTGGAAGACACACATAGGGCAGAGTCAGGGTGGCTTCCAAATGTGAGCTTCTGTTGTCTTCAGGATGCATTGCCCTCCTAGCATTTATATGTTATAATATGCATGGAGTATTGTCCATCTAGGAAGCTCACTGGAACTCCAATGTTCAGAGTTTTTATTGAAGGTTCATTGTGTAGGCATGATTAATTGATTGATTGGTTGGTTGCATATGTTGAACTCAGTCTCTAAATCATTCTAGCTTTCTGGCTGTGGTCTGCTTCTACACTAAGACTATTGGGTGTGATTGTCCACACACTGAGATATATCTTAGCATAAACTATCAGATGTGGGCTGAGAGGCTTACCCTGAAAAACAAAGACATGCCTCCTGTCACTCAGGAAATTCCAAGGGTTTACAGGCTACCTTTCAGGAACTAGGTGGTTAGGTGGAGGCCAGATCTCTCTTTAAGCAGGCCAAATTCTTACTCCACACCATGGTTGGGTAAATAGTGCTCCTCCCCCTCTTTCCTCCACCTCAGTTCCAAAAGGCCAGGATCACATTTGGTTTTGCTCCCAGTCTCAGTCTTAGCATTTAATATGGTGTTTAGCAAATGTTGACAATCTACCTAACATAGTTGTTTATGGCATGGAATTGCCTAAGTCTGAATTTGAATCTTGGTCTTCTTTTCACTGACTGGGTTGACCCTGGATGGGTTTTTTAACCTGTCTCACTGCCTAATTGTCCTCATCTGTAAACTAGGGGTAATGATAATATCTATCTCAGAGAGCAATGAGGATTAAATGAATGAACATCAGTAAAGTTCTCAGAATAGTGCCTGACACAGAGTAAAATCTAGATAAATGTTTATTATTAAATGCTCAATAAATAATGCTTATTGAATTAGTGTCTGGCACAATGAGAGATGCTTAGTAAATATCAACTGAAAGAATATAAAAGAAGATTTTCTTTAGTAGATTTTACTATTTTTCTATTAATATGGTACCAGGTGTATTGATTTGTACATATTATCAATATGCTGGTTTTCAGCTTTCAAATCAAATATTGGTCTAAAGATTATGGCTTAATAATGTGCTTAAGAAAAGTCCAAAAATGGTTTAGAGTCTTTTTATTTCTCCAACATCCAGTACCCTCAACCATAGAGTGGGAGCTAAATTAGATAGGGTTCAATGTGTCTTCCAGCTCCAACAAAATGTTATTTGTCCTTAGGAAACAAACTAGATATAACAACAGAGAAGACCATTTTACATGGAGACATGATCACCTTTGAATGTGTAAGTTCCATTTAAAAAGGAACAAAGAGAACATTCAGCTGATTACCAAAATTCATCTTTAATATGTGAAAACATAGTTTAGAATTATGGCAATAGATTTTTATTAATTTGATGAAATTTGACTCCTTGGAAAACCACACACAAGCATCATTGAAATGTTATTTTAATAAATTTAAATAGAAATGGTTTATTTTACTGGTCACTTAAATTGGCCTGATATATTGGGAAGGTGATTGATAATAGAATCAGTAATGTCTCCAAATGAGATTTAAAACTTCCAGATAATACTATTAACGATTAGAAAAAAAGAATCAACTCTTTAATTCATTTTCATTATTTTATAATTCATTTAGTTATTTTAGTTATGAAGTAATGCATATATATTTTTTTAAGTTTATTTATTTATTTATTTATTTATTTATTTATGAGAGAGAGAAGGGAGAGACAGAGAATCCTAAGCTGGCTCCACACTGTCAACACAGAGCCCAACATGGGGCTTGAACCCACAAACCATGAGATCATGACCTGGGCCAAAATCAAGAATCAGACGCTTTACTGACTTACTCACCCAAGCACCCCCAATAACCAAATAATATTACTATTATTAAGCCATTGTTAAATTAAATAATAAAAAGTGAGTATGTCCCAATCACTTTTCTTGCCATGCTTAGTTTCTAAAAGTAGAAAATGTTAACAATTTGTCCCACCTATTTCTATACACGCAATATAATATACGTATACCACAATAAAAAATAAGAATACATGCCCCTGTTATTAAAAGTATTTGTAAACTGTTACTTTTTCTTGCCATTTTAGTGTTACCACAGGCAGTCACCCAGTTTGAAGAATTGGTTGGTATGGCAGAGGCCCTACTTAAGGGTGGAGGAACTATGTCTACATCTGCGTCCACCCTCTGGAGAGCAACAAACAACTCCTCACCAGATTCATTTGCCTCAACATGCAGTAATTCTAATTCTAATTCCAGTTCACCAATTTCCTTGAAGGCTGAAGAAGAGCATCATACTGATGAGAAACAGGTGAGTTGGAATACTCGCCCTTTCTTTTTCTGGGATATAGTAAATACAAAAATTAAAAGAAGACTACAAAATGATGGAGCTCCTGGCTGGCTCGGTCCCTGGTCCATGGACTCGCTTTGAGTACCATGTTGGGTATAGAGATTACTCAAAAATTAAATCTAAAAAAAAAAAGACTACAAAATAATCATTGTTTTATCAGATAACTTTAGGTAACTTTAGGTCATGACCATAACACTGCAATTACATAAAACAATTTTTTTACAATAAATCAAGACAACATTTGTTTCACAAATATCCAATTTAGAAAACTAAAGTCAAATTGTGGTCAATGATGAGGTTATTAAACTAGAAAACTCTTTTTTTTAAGTTTATGTATTTATTTTGAGAGAGAGAGAAATGCAAGTGGGGGAGGAGCAGAGAGAGAGAATCCCAAGCAGGCTCCAATGCTGTCAGCACAGAGCTGGATCCAGGGCTTGAACTCACAAACCATGAGATCATGGTTTGAGCCAAAGGCGGATGCTTAACCGACTGAGCCAACCAGAAAACTCTTTTTTTTTTTTAATTTTTTTTTTCCAACGTTTATTTATTTTTGGGACAGAGAGAGACAGAGCATGAACGGGGAAGGGGCAGAGAGAGAGGGAGACACAGAATCGGAAACAGGCTCCAGGCTCTGAGCCATCAGCCCAGAGCCTGACGCGGGGCTCGAACTCACGGACCGCGAGATCGTGACCTGGCTGAAGTGGGCTGAAGTCGGACGCTTAACCGACTGCGCCACCCAGGCGCCCCAACCAGAAAACTCTTAAACCAGTGATAGGTAACTTTGCATTAAGGATTACAAAATTACATCATTGGGAGAAGGTAAATTTCAGTCTCTGCATGCTGAATAAACATAGTTCTTTTCCTACTTCCCTAATTTCTCTTCATCAAGTAACAGAAGCTGAAAAGACAGAGTTTCATTAGAATGAGGTATCAGCTTTGAAAATATGCCTTCCAGAGCAATAATTAAATACTACCAATCTAACATTGAGAATATTTGAATCTTGGTATATCAGTTTCTTTTTGCTATATAACAGAAGACCACAAACTTTGTGATTTGTAATAATACAAATGCATTATCTCAGAGTCCTATAGGTCAGAAGTGTGGTAAAATCAAGGAGTCAGCAGGTGCATTCCTTTCTGGAGGCTCTATGGAAGAATCTGTTTCCTGCTCATCTAGATTATCATAGAATTCAGTTTCTTGTGGTTGTTGAACTGGGTTCCCGTTTTCTTGCTGACTACACACTGGAGTCCATTCCCATTTCTACAGGCAACCATATTCCTTGGTTTGTGGTCCATTCCACCATGACAGGCAAAGCCTCTCTCACTCTTCCACTCTGTCCTCCTTCTTCTGCATTTTTTTCTTAATATTTATTTATTTATATTTGAGAGGTGGGGGGAGCATCAGAGAGAGAGAGAAAGAGAGAATCCCAAGCAGGCTCTGCACTGTCAGCACATGACCTGAACCAAAATCAAGAGTTGGACGTTTAACCAACTGAGCCACCCAGGTGCCCCCTGCATCTTTTTTCTGATCCACTCTTCTGCCTCCCTCTTCTGCATCTAAGTGCTCTGTGATAAAATTGGGTCCATCTGTATAATCCAGGATAATTTTCTCATCTCAAGGTAGTTAACTTTAATCACGCCTACAAAGTTGTTTTTCCCTTATAAGGTAACATATTCACAGACTCCAGGGATGGGGGTATCTTCAGTGGGCCATTATTCTGCCTACCACATTTAGTAGGAGGTGTTGGGGATGGGACTCATTCTTAAACCATCAAATCCAGATCACATACAAGAATTTGTATGTACTCTGGGACAAACACTACATAAATATTGGGAGTTATATCAAAGATAACATTGAACTTGAACCCCTGAAATGTAAAATACATATTAAAAGTAAATTCATCACCAGGGTGCCTGTGTGGCTCAGTCAGTTGAGTGTCTGACTTCCGCTAGGGTCATGATCTCACAGTCCGTGAGTTCGAGCCCCTTGTCGGGCACTGTGCTGACAGCTCAGAGCCTGGAGCCTGCTTCAGATTCTGTGTCTCCCTCTCTCTCTGCCCCTCCCCTGCTCATGTTCTGTCTCTGAAAAATGAATAAACCTTAAAAAAAATTTTTTTAAAGTAAATTCATCACCTTAAAGAACGTTAATTGTGTTTTCTAGTGTGTCTTAACTCAATCAGTAATATATTTCTGCAGATACTTTCCTTTTCTTTGTTCAGGTTCAATTATTATTTTGTATTTTTTAGTTCAAGATTGAAAAATGGCAGATTGCCCGTTGTAACAAGAGCAAGCCTCAGAAGTTTATTAATGATTTAATGCAAGTACTTTACACGAACGAATACATGGCCACACACAGCCTGACTGGCGCAAAGTCCTCTACTTCGAGGGACAAAGCTGTAAAACCAGCTATGAATCAGAATGAAGTTCAAGAAATCATAGGTGATAATATAATTGTAGTACATTGTCACATTAATTTGAAATTCTTTTATCATTCCAAGTTAAGTCATCGTTTCATGGTCTTTTTGTTGTTTATTTTTCTATGAAAGGAAAATCTCAAGATAGCCTAAACCTCTTATTAAATATGGTATATTTTGCAGAAAAATTTTATATTAAAGCAGTCATTAAAATAAAACTAAATTTTATTTCAGTGACATGTTTGAACTTTTTAAATTCATAGCTTTAGAAAAATGCTTTTCAAAATCCTTTCAAACAAAATTTCAAGTAGCAGTTTATATCTTATTTTCTGTTTCTTATCTTGGTTGTAGATCCCTTATCTTTTATGCTAGAAAAATAGAGGCTAATTTCCTATTTATGGTTTTTAAGTTAATGAATCTCCTCAAATATAATAATCTAGATTACCAAATAATTTTTTTTGCAAATATCAAACAAATTTAGGAAATCACTGAATCTGAGCTCTCTGTATTTTAATATACCATTTCTTAGCTACAAAAGGATCAGTCAGAATCTAGTTGTTTCAACTGTTTGCTGGGAATGGATAAAAATAAATTCCTAACATTGTGGAGCAAGGGGATCTAGAGTTAAGCACAAGTAGCAAGGTTAAAATTGAGTGGTACCATAGGAAGACATAGACCTTCCATATCTCTTGCTTTGCTTTGAAAACCCTGCCTATATACTCATCTATTTAAATATCTCATGGGTGTTTGGGCTGCCTTTGCAAAGTGGAGACAAAAGTATAATGTGAATTGTTTGATGTTTTATCTCAGTTCATACCTTATGATGCAAAGGCCTCAAAAAGTGTTTTTGTGTATTTGTTGTTGTTGTTGTTTACAGGAGTCACAAAACAGTTATTTCCCAACACAGATGATGTTTCAATTAGGAGAATGATAGGGCAAAAGCTAAACAACTGTACCAAGAAGCCAAATTTAAGCAAAAATCTGAACTCTCAGGATATTAAGTAGATCCTTTTGGTAAGTCTGCTCAATCTTCACAATCCTCTCAATGGGGCCAAAAGATGTAATACTTTTATCCCTGGAGTAGATTTCCGTGAACACTCTTCTAGAGAATACTAGTGGCCTGTGAAACACTAATAGGTATTCGTGGGGGTGAAGGTGAGGATGGGGAAGGGGATTTCAATTTGGGAAATGCTAAGTTCAGATACAGATTTTCCTTTCCCAGAGTTTCTCAGCATATTTTATACTCTTTAAAATGCCCAAGTGCACCAGAAATCTCTAAAATGGAGATAGAGTATGAGTGGTTTTCAAATGTGTTTTACTGAGAAACTTTTCTTTCTTTTTTTTTTTCACAGAATGTATGTTAACTTATGAGTGGGGGTAGAAAGGAGCCAGAGGAGGGACACTTGATAATTTAAGAATTGTTTCTCTAGAACAGGGGAGACACAGACCCCAGGGAGATCTCTGAGATACATCAATGGGACTGAACTTACAACTCCAAATAGTGGTTCATGCACCAACTACTGGCTGGAAGTCCTGAAGGGTCCCCTCTGCCATCCTTCCTTCTGCTTCTCGCTGTCTTTAAATCTTTAAATCAGTTGTTATAGTTTGTATTTGTTTGATAAGGATTTTTACCAAGATGTTTCTACTATGCTAAGAGAAAGAATTATTGCTAGTGAGTTTTGAAGGAAATACACTTCATGATCAGGCCCTGCCCTTAGGCAAAACTGTTCAAGTGGAATTTTGTGTTTGCTTTAGCAACCCAGTGTCCCAGCTGGTTCACTTGTGCTCAGCTTTCCTCTCCATTATTTTGATGGAAAATATGTGGGAAAAAATGCAGTATTATGTTTTTAATATTTTTTGATAAACAGAGGTGTATGGGAAATACATGAGGGCAGGTTTTTCTTCCATTTTCTTGACTTCTATCTTTGACTTTGACTTTACTTGTTCTCTGCCTAACTCGAGCCACCTTTGACACCATTTTATTTTGCCTTTATTTTCTGTCCGTGTTTTAAATGGGATTTGGGCCATGTGTAATGCAGTAATTCTCCCCACCTATCCTCCACCCTGACTACTACCCTCACCACCTTTGATGGCCCCTTACTATTTTGCTATATAACTGAAGCCTCACTCTGATGAGGGTCAACAATAGTTTCTCTTCCTTAAAAACAAAACAAAACAAAATAAACAAAAAACCACTTATAACGACTGCAGGGGGTTCCTTCCCTTGGCTCATCCATACTGGTAGACTGACTTACAGATTTATAAAAGATAGGATATTTGTATCCTTTTTCTGATGAAAAATGTCAGTAGGCTGTGAATCCCACAACTTCCCAGTTGGGAAATAATTGCTTAAATGAGCCCTTAGAACTGCTTGTTTTGACATGAGGCTACCCAGTTATCCAAGTAGCTAAGTTCCCTTGCTAAATGCCATGTAACCAGAACTCCAAGGGTCTGCTATATAGGGCTACCTTTTGGAGCACACAATTATATTTCAGAGCTGTGCATAGTATTTCAATATCCCAACTTCTGCCTTTTTAATGCCTCAGCCTGCCAAGGGTAGGCACAAAACTCAACTGTGACTAACAGTCAACAAAGTGTTAAAGAAATTAAAGCTAAAAGGGTTTTATATCAATTTTGCTTGTACTTGCAACCCAGTAGTACTGTTATTAATCACCTGACTATGGCAATGATTAAAATAGAAAAAAGGAACAAATCTTTTGCTAAGAACACAGCATGTTCTGGTGCCTTCTGGGCCTGAGCCTCACTTTGTTGACAACTTGCTTGGAATGGAAATGTGCATGTTTTGAATCAGAGGTGGAGATTAACCCTAGAATGGAAAAAATTTTTTTAATTGGCAGGTATCTTTCATTTGAAGTATAGCTAAATCCAAATTAATTGGCAGGTAATTAATTTAATTGGCAGGTATCTTTCATTTGAAGTATAGCTAAATCTAAATCATTTCAAAAGGACTGAGAAAACATGCTGGGAAAGACAGGGTCATATCAAACTTAATTTAGCCATGTTTCATGAATAAGTCTGATATAGCACCATCTAGTGGAATGCTGCTTTATTTTTTTCTTCTTGATCATTTAACAGGAAGGAGCCTGAAGATGACTGCACTTACTCAGGCAAACCATACTCCCTCCTCATCCCACCCCCAAAAGTATTCTTTGGAAAAATAACTTTCTTTGCATTACTATTAGCAAGGCAATATGCACTGCAAAATCATGTAGACTTCTACAAATTCCTGTGCATCCACAAAGCCCAGCAACCCCCACCCACGGGCCCTGTGGTAGACCATGCCCTCCACCCAGTACTGAGTGCAAGGTTGCCACTGGTGGCTTGGATTTGAAACAACTGTTTCCTAGATAAGATTTATATCTGAGAGGATAGGCCCTAAATTCCACCGTTCTTCCCTTTTTATCTATTCTCTCTCACTCCTATGACTGCCCTCAAGTTCTACAGCGTATGCTTTGCCAAGAGCTTTATGTTGCCAACCTTTCTGGTCTCCCTCCATTTTTTTTCTTTCTAATAGGAACTGAGGCAAATAAGAATTACAGAATATTCGGGGCGCCTGGGTGGCGCAGTCGGTTAAGCGTCCGACTTCAGCCAGGTCACGATCTCGCGGTCCGGGAGTTCGAGCCCCGCGTCAGGCTCTGGGCTGATGGCTCGGAGCCTGGAGCCTGTTTCCGATTCTGTGTCTCCCTCTCTCTCTGCCCCTCCCCCGTTCATGCTCTGTCTCTCTCTGTCCCAAAAATAAATAAACGTTGAAAAAAAAAATTAAAAAAAAAAAAGAATTACAGAATATTAGCATATTGCCTCTATAACATCCCACTAAATGGTCAAACAGCCTTCTCCTGAAATTTCCAAAGCTGCCTCAGCCTGTATAATCTCCACAATAACATTACATATGCATTTATTATAACTTAAAGATGATCCAATATAGCAGTGCTCAAATAGGATGGGACAGATTTTTGTCCCCTGCCTCCCAGCTAGGAGATACTTGAAAATGTCTGGAGATATACATCATTGTCACAACTGGATGATACTACTGGCATCTAGTGGACAGAGCCACAGATGCTGCTAACCATCCTACAAAGCACAGGACAGTCCCCCTCATGACAAAGTATTACCTAACCCAAAATGTGAATTGTGCCAAGATTAAGAAATCCTGGTCTAAAATGATTTCTTTACTTTGCAGATAAAGAAACTAAAGCCAAAATGAAGTTAAGTGAATTGCCAAGATGATCTGATTAGTAACTATTAGAAAGGCAACACGAACATATAGTTCTTTGTATTTTTTGAAGAACCTTTTCTTAATCATTTTTTAAATTTGAGTGTAGACACAAAATGTTACATTACAGGTGTACAACATAGCAATTCAACGAGTTTATATATTATGCTATGCTCACCCTAAGGGTAGCTACCCTCTGTAACCATATGACACTATCACAATACCATTGACTATATTCCTTATGCTGTGCCTTTTATTTCCATATTTATTCATTCCATAACTGGAAGCCTGTATCTCCCAATCCCCTTCACCCATTTTGCCCATTCCCCCCAGTCTCCCCTCTGGCAGCCATCAGTTTGTTCTCTGTATTTGCAGGTATAATTCTGCTTTTGTTTATTCTTTTTATCTTAAGATTCCACATATGAGAGAAATCATATGGTATTTGTGTTTCTCAGCCTGACTCATTTCTCTTAGCATAATATTCTCTAGGTCCATCCATGTTGTCACAAATGGCATGATTTCATCCTTTTTATGGCTGCATAATACTCCTGTGTGTGTGTGTGCGCATGTGCGCGCACACACACACACACTATATCTTCCTTATCCATTAGTCTATTGGGCTTTACAACGTTTTTTTTTGTTTGTTTGTTTTTTTTTTTTATTTATTTATTTTTGGGACAGAGAGAGACAGAGCATGAACGGGCGAGGGGCAGAGAGAGAGGGAGACACAGAATCGGAAGCAGGCTCCAGGCTCTGAGCCATCAGCCCAGAGCCTGACGCAGGGCTCGAACTCACGGACCGCGAGATCGTGACCTGGCTGAAGTCGGACGCTTAACCGACTGCGCCACCCAGGCGCCCCTAGTCTATTGGGCTTTTAGGTTGCTTCCATATCTTGGCTATTGCAAATAATGCTTCAGTAAACACAGAGGAGCATATATCTTTCCAAATTACTATTTTCATTTTCTTTAGGTAAGTATCCAGCAGTAAGATTATTGGATCATATGGTATCTGTTTTTTATTTTTTGAGGAAACTCCATACTGTTCTTCACAGTGGCCGTACCAATTTACATTCCCACCAATGGCGTGTGAGGCTTATTTTTCCTCCACATCCTTGCCAATGCTTGTTTTTCTGGTGTTTTTGATTTTAGTCATTCTGACATGTGTAAGATAATGAATGTCTCACCGTGGCTTTGATTTGCATTTCTCTGATGATTAAATGATGTTGAGAATCTTTTCATGTGCTTATTGACCATCTGTATATCTTATTTGGAAAATTGTCCATTCAGGTCCTCTGCCCATTTTTTTAAGTGGATTGTTTGGGTTTTGTTTTGGTTTGGTTTGGTTTTTGATGTTGAGTTGTATCAGTTCTTTATATATTTTAGATATTAATCCTTTATCAGATATGTCATTTGCAAATATCTTCTCCCATTCAGTACGTTGCCTTTTTGTTTCTGTTGATGGTTTACTTCCCTGTGCAAAAGCTTTTTATTTTGATGTAGTACTATAGTCCTTTGTATTTCTTATTGCTCTAGTCATAGTTCTCCAGAGAAACAGAACCAATAGGATGTATATAAAGAGACATTTGAAGTAATTGGCACACACAATTGTGAGGTGTGGTGAGTCTGAAATCTGCAAGACAGGCTAGCAGGCTAGAGACCCAGGAAGAGTTGATGTTGCAGTCTTGAGTTCAAAGGCAGTGTGAAGGCAGAATTCCTCCTTCCCCAAAAAACTTCAGCCTTTTCTCTTAAGGCTTACAACTTACTAGGTGAAACCCACCCATATCATGGAGGATAATCTGCTTTACTGAAAATCTACTGCTTTAAATGTTAATCCCATCTAAAAAATACCTTTATGGCAACATCTGGACTGGTGTTTGGCCAAACAACTGGGTATCATAGGCTAGCCAAGTTTACATATAAAATTACATGTTTTAGGGTCAGAAAGTCTGGTTTTGAAGACTGTTCCACTTCTTAATAAATGTGTGGCCTTTGGAAAGTCACTTGAACTCTCTAAATATCAATTTATACAGGGATAATACTACTACCTACCTAGGAATGGATTCAGGATTTGTGGGACCTAAGGCTTAATAGTATTTGGAGAACTCACTTTAAGAAATACAAAATTATGAATACACAATCAGCTAAAATTCCACAGAGGCTCCACATCCAAAGTGGGGCTCAAACTTATGACCTCGAGATCAAGAGTTGCATGCTCTACTGACTGACCCAGCCAGACGCCCCAAAATGACATACTGTTTAAAAGTTAACAAATTTCTCAAATATCACATAATGTAGGGGAAATTATATAATATTTTTACTAACAGCTCTATAATACTTTCATCCTACTTTGTTTGAGTTGCATACATGTTGATTGCCTCTTCATTTGACAAGTTTATAATAGCCTTTTCTACAGAAAGAATAAAAAAATAATTTAGACTATCCTCTAGTATAGTAGATTAAAAATGTATTTTTTTTCTTTTTGACATTTTTAAGAGTTTTCTTTCAAATTCTTAACTCTTTTGTAGCAATATAAATTTTAGGATTGTTGTCAAATTTGGGGAAACCTCTGTTAAATTTCTATGATACCTGAGCTATAAGATTTCAGGGCATTTCAAGCTTTCTATGGAGTGAGTCCTCTTAGACATTCTTTGAATTGACCATAGTCATATTTTTGCTAAAGGATACTACAAACTGGAATGGCCACCATTAATATAACTACAAATCGGAGACATGACAAAGCACAAAAGGATATCCCAGTCAATCCGTGGTAAAATCCCAGAAATACCCACTGCCACCCCATGGTTACAATCAGAGAGAAAATATGGCTAAGGGGCAGTTGAAAGGGAAAGGCAGTGGTCTCAACTGATTATAGTCGAAATATCTAACTTTTGCAAATTTAACAAAAATGAATAAACATGTGAACATATTGGAAGGCACTCATGCAAGCAATCTTTATTAACTTTATAGTAATTCTGCCTCTAACCTAGCTCATTTGGTTTTTGTGACTTTTGAAAGAGGTAAACCAGATTTGGGGAATTGCCTGCTATTTAACCAGTCAATAAATGTTACTGAAGAATGACAAACAGAATTGGTGATAATTTTTTTAGGATGATTGATGGGTATGTGGGGATGGTTCATTTTACTTTGTGGATTTGAAATTTTACCCAATACAAAGATTTTTTTAAGTCATTTGAGATAAAAATATATGTAAAATATTTTAACTGTTGTCTATGCTGGAATTTCTCTGAATAGATGATAAAATAATTTCTAAGTCACCTCAGTAGTAATAGTTCCTATTAACAATTTGTATTTTTAGGCAAAAATTTATAGTAGGCACAATAACTCATACCACTGTTAAAAGCACTGTAAGAACTCTAACATAAATTTGTTTTTTTGAAATTTGCTTTCTCTAGGTATTGTAGGTATCTGAAATAAAACATCTTCAGTTTTGAATCTAACATTGGATTTTGTTGGAGAATCTGCAACCTCCCTGGCAGTGAGCACAGAGAGACATGGTGACAGGCTGGGAGATGTCTGGAATATCGCTGGCTCTCGATGGAGCAACAAGCTTGCTGAAGAAGCTGCATGTAGATTCCACCATAAATATCAGTGATGCATCAAACCAGAGAATTTCTAGTAGTCAAATAAGCATGCAATATGGTTTCTTGGAAATATGCATTTTCCTGTCCCCAAACGCTTCTCTGCACAGCTAACTTAACACAATAGAGCTCTTACCACAGCAACAAAAACTTCAACCCCTACGATTTGTCATTGTCCTAAATAATCAGTCACTGTACATTTATTATAGCCAATGACTTCCCAGTTTAGTGTTTGGATCTTTAGCAAAAGCGCATGCTTGGAAAAGTAAATAGTAAATAATCAATGTATATGAATGTGAGGACAGCAAAGTTGGTCTAAAATTTGATGATCATATCTAACCAAGTAATGGTGTTTTCACAATGAAGTTACAGGGTTATTCTTCCCTGTTACCTAAAAATGTATAAAACAGGAATCCGAAAAAAGTGAAAGCAACAAGACCTTTTTATTTTAATATGAAACTATTCCACTGCACTCCTAGGAAAGAAAGATACCCAAGTTTTTGTGACTGTTGAAACAATGTATTGATTTCAGAAAAATTTTTCTGTTTGTTCACATGCTTCTAACTTTTTATTGCCCAAAGTATATTAAATACAGATGTGTAATATAAAACATAAACATCATCTAAAATATCCTATATAAGATATTACATCATATGTATTTGGTTGGTTTTATTGCTACACTCCTTAGTTTTAACTGGTTTGATTCCATAGTATCGGTAGAAAAAAGAATTGAAAACAAAATCATATGGGATGGATAATCACACAAAAAGAAAAATACCATTTTTTAAATGAATGAAAGATAAAACATTCTTCATCAAGAGGCTTCTACTTTGATGTCAGGTTGTCACACATGACAACTTTGCAATGACAAGCCATGCTTCTTCAGTGTACAAGGTCATGTTTAAAGTTGGAAAAGAGGATGCATATAATAGTTGGAAAGTTCAGAGTTGTGGACCCAGGGAACATTCCATAATGCTGCTTGATAAAAATTGTGGTCGTACAAAATAAATATGATAAAGGAAATAACTTATGTTAACGTTTGCTACTTTTACTTAAATATAAATAAATCCCATTGAAAACATAAAAAGTATTTGCTTGTTTCTTATTAATGTATAAAATCCAGGGAAAAAATCTTTTTCTGGGCTGATTTTCTGTTGTCTTCCTACATGGAGATGATAGTTTCCTTAAGATTTTTACTTAGTAGATGGAACACTAAAAAAGAAAAAAAGAAAAGAAAAAAAAAATTTTACCTTGTAATGGAACGTGTGGTCAGTGTCTTCATCTGTTCTATGACATCATTTTCCTGTAAATGTCTTTGATGCATTTGTAATTTTTGTAGCTCTTTTCACATTTTCTCTTACAAAATCGTTGTGCTGATGTTCTGCCATAGCCTTTCTTCAACATTAATTTATAATGACATGGTTTTTCCTGGTCCAGCTTTTGCAGGTGAGTTCATGGATGGTGGAGGGGCCAGGGTTCCCTGCCAGGCGTCAGACCTTTCAGAAGCCCTCTTTTCGCAGTCACAGAGACCACAGATTCCAGTCAGCATGGCTCCTCTGACAAGATTTTGTGTAGCCTTCCTCCCTTTGGTCCTCTGACCCAAGCTGAGTCTGAAAGGATTTCTGTTCCCAGTCCTGCATTCCCAGGCCCTTCACCAGCAGCAGCAAACAGGACAGAGCCCTTGCACTTACCGATGAGCCCTTGACCTTCATGGAGTAAGATTCTGCTGGATCTTTCTGAGATGTGCTGTTAGGAGCCCTCTCAGATAGAAACTCTGTGCATTTTCTCTGCATCCCAACTTGTGATTTCTGCTGAAGCTCAGCTTACGTTACCCCTCAGTTATTAGATTTATAGGCTATAGAGTTTGCATTTCTGGATGAGTTTCTCCTTTCAGGAAGTATGCTTTGCTGCTACTTTCTGAGGCCTGCTACTCATAAGGGGCCTTGACATTGATTGTCCTTGCATTTTCTGCACAATTTAACCTTTAATAGCAACTTTTAAGCCCTTGGTTTCTGCAGGTATCATCCATTGCCTGTTTTGCTAAAAATAGCAAGACAGGGCACCTGGGTGGCTCAGTTGGTTAAGCAACTTGGTTTCAGCTAGGGTCACGATCTGGCAGCTTGGGAGTTCGAGCCCTGCGCTGGGCTCTGCACTGACAGCGCAGAGCCTGCTTAGGATTCCCTCTCCCTCCTTCTCTGCCCATCCCCTGCGTGCACATGCTCATATGCTCTCTTTCTCTCAAAATAAATAAACAAACTTAAAAAAAAATAGCAGGACAGAGTGTTTTGCAGGTGTTGGTTTTTTCCCTCCTTGTTGCTTTATTTGATTTCTTACAGTAAGAAAAAGGTAAATAAGGCTTACTTGGATGTTCTTACCAGAGTTACATCCATTGTTGCCACTGTAGGATTGCTGGAAGAATTAAATTCATCAAGTTAAATCTGAATCAGATTAACAACAAATTTTTTAGTATATCCTTTGCAATATTTAAGATATACTTACACTTGGGGCGCCTGGGTGGCGCAGTCGGTTAAGCGTCCGACTTCAGCCAGGTCACGATCTCGCGGTCCGTGAGTTCGAGCCCCGCGTCAGGCTCTGGGCTGATGGCTCGGAGCCTGGAGCCTGTTTCCGATTCTGTGTCTCCCTCTCTCTCTGCCCCTCCCCCGTTCATGCTCTGTCTCTCTCTGTCCCAAAAATAAAAAAAAAAAAAAAAAAAAAAAGATATACTTACACTAAATACTCATCCATCTTAAATTCAAATTTAACTAGATGTCCTTTATTTTTATTTGCCAAATCTGGCAGCCTTAGCCTATCAAGAGCATAATGGGATTCTAATTCTCATTCTTTTATTCATGATATGCTTTCCCATCTTCCCTGAGGTTCTTTTGACCTTGTCTTTCCCTGATACATTAAAATTTTATGAAAATATGTCTTGTTTTCCATCTCTTTTTATTCATTGTTCAAGAAACATGCTTGTCCTTTTCAATCTAGATACTTCCAGCTTTTAATTCTGGGAAATATATATAGGACATATATAATTAATACAATTAATATAATATTAATAATTAATATAAATATGATTATATTATAAAATAAATATTTATATATTTATAAATTATAAAGTATATATTTATACATAAAATATAAAGTATACTTAAGTATATATGATACGATATCTATATTATTTATATTATATTAAATACTGTTACACAAACTCTCAGTGTCCCAGATGGTCCTGGCTATAATAATTCCATTAATGATGGTGGAGATAACACATGTTTCTCCCTTCTTCCACCCAAACTCTTCCTTACATTGCTGTCCTTTGGGATTTATTAATTTTTTAAATATTCTTTTTTATTTTAATTTTTTTAATGTTTATTTATTTTTGAGAGAGAGAGAGAGACAGAACATTAGCAGGGGAGGTGCAGAGAGAGAGGGAGACACAGAATCCGAAGCAGGCATCAGGCTCTGAGCTGTAAGCACAGAGCCCCTGACTCAGGGCTCAAACCCACAAACTGTGAGATCATGACTCGAGCCGAAGTCGTATGCTTAACCAACTGAGCCATCCAGGCACCCGTAAGTATTCTTTTTAGGAAAGAATCAGGAGAAAAGTGAAATATAATAACTATTTCACAAATTTCTTGATTATTCTCATAATAATCATAAATTTCTTCCTCTAGATGATTTTTAAAATACTTCTGTCAACTTTCCACTCTCAAAAACAGGAAGGCTGAAATTTTTATTGGGATTATATTTATATACTTACATTTATTTTTTCCGTATAGTTCCTACACATATTTTTTAAAAATTTTTCTAAGACTTTACTTAATTTCACTTAAGTCAGTTAACATATAGTGTAGTATGTTACTTAAGTTAGTTAACATATAGTGTAGTATTGGTTTCATGAGTAGAATTTAGTGATTCATCACTTACATATAACACCCAGTGCTCATCACAACAAATGCTCTGCTTAATGCCCATCACCCATTTAGCCCATCTCCCACTCCCCTCCCCTCCAGCAACCTTCAGTTTTTTCTCTGTATTTAAGAGTCTCTACAGTCTGCCTCCCTCTCTGTTTCTATCTTACTTTTCTTTCCCTTCTTCTATGTTCATCTGTTTTGTTTCTTAAAATCCACGTATGATTAAAATCGTATGGTATTTGTCTTTCTCTGACGGACTTATTTCACTTAGCATAGCAAACCCTAGTTCTATCCACGTTGTTGCAAATGGCAAGATTTCATTCTTTTTGATTGCTGAGTATATTTCATTGTATATATATGTACCACATCTTCTTTACCCATTCATCAGTTCAAGGACATTTGGGCTCTTTCCATAATTTAGCTACTGTTGATACTGCTGCTATAAACAGAGGGGTGCATGTGCCCCTTCAAATCAATATTTTTGTATCCTTTGGATAAATACAAATCCTTTGCTAGGTTGTACAATAGCTCTATTTTTAACTTTTTGAGAAAACTACACACTGTTTTTCAGAGTGGCTGCCCCAGTTTGCATTCCCACCAAAAGTGTAAGAAGTTTCCCCTTTCTCCACATCCTCACCAACATCTGTTGTTTCCTAAGTTGTTAATTTTACCATACAGTTGTGGGTCCATTTCTGGGTTCTCTATTGATCTATGTTCCATTTATCTATGTGTCTGTTCTTGTGACAGTACCATACTGTCTTGATGATTACAGCTTTGTAATACAGCTTGAAGTCCGGAATTGTGACTTTGGTTTTCTTTTTCAACATTACTTTGGCTATTTGGTGTCTTTTCTGTTTCCATACAAATTTTAGCATTGTTTGTTTTAGCTCTGTGAAAAATGCTGGTGTTACTTTGATAGGGATTGCACTGAATGTGTAGATTGCTTTGTGTAGTGTAGACATTTTAACAATATTTGTTCTTCCAACCCATGAGCATGGAATGTTTTTTCCATTTCTTTGTGTCTTCAATTTCTTTCATAAGTTTTCTATAGTTTTACCTCTTTGGTTAGGTTTATTCCTAGGTATCTTATGGTTCTGAGCACAATTGTAAATGATATTGATTCCTTGTTTTCTCTTTCTGCTACTTCATTATCGGTGGATAGAAATGTCACAGATTTCTGTACATTGATTTTATATCCTATGACTTTGCTGAATTCATGTATTGGTTCCAGCAATCTTTTGGTGAAGTCTTTCAGATTTTCCACATATCATGTCATCTGCAAAGAGTGAAAGCCGGACTTCTTCCTTGCTGATTTGAATGCCTTTTATTTCTTACTGTTTTCTGATTGCTGAGGCTAGGACTTCCTGGACTATGTTGAACAACAATGGTGAGAGTGGCCAACACTGTCGTGTTCCTGATCTTAGGGGAAAGGCTTTCAGTTTCCCCCACTGAGGAGGATACTAGGGTGATCTTACACATATTTCAAGGCCTAGATATTGTATTTTATACAATGTTAAGTAATATAAGTGATAATAGGCATTTTCATCTTATCCTTCAGTTAGTCTCTGACAACATGTTAGGGGATGGATGCTATCTATCTACTTATAGTTCAGTTTGCATCTCTCTATTCATATATGTATAAGGGGACATCTGTATTACTTCTCTTGTAAACAGTCTTTCATAGTTAACTTACTTAAAATCTCAAGTCATTAAAAGCTAGAAGGGATCATGGAGTCTCTTTTGTCATTTTACAGATGTGGAAGTTAATCCAGAAGTTAAGGGCCCAAGTATTGTGTTTCAGAAACGTAAGTTTACCAGATTCATTACCTCCAGATAAGTGTGGTCAGCCTATGCAGGAAAATCCAAAGTGAGGGAAAAGATAAATTAAGAGAATGAGAAATGAGTTTATAACCCCCTTGTAACATCTTAACTCATAAACCACTATAATTGACCCAAATCTCAAGTGAAACCTTAGGATATATTTCCCCACAGTTAAAAAAAAAAAAAAAGAAAATCTGGCTTTGAACCCTGAACCAATCAGCAAATAACTTCTTTTTCCAATCTTCCTATTCTAACCAGCTCCCTACTTTACAAAACACCCACTACAAGCACTTGATCCAAGCATGAATATACATGTATGTATGTATGTACATATGTATGTATTTTGCCCTAGAAGAAAAGACATTTACTCTGCTCTGTACGCACCTAATACTCATTTTATTTAAGTTTATTTATTTATTTTGGGAGAGAGAGAGTGTGCATTCGTGCGAGCAGAGGTTGGGGGGAGAGAGAGAGGGAGAGAGGGAATCCCAAGCAGGCTCCACACTGTCAGCATGGAGCCCAACACAGGGCTTGATGTTACAAACTGTGAGATCACAACTTGAGCCAAAATTAAGAGTTGGTTGCTTAACCAACTGACTGAGCCACCCAGGCACCCCGCAATACTCATTTTAAAAGTCCTCCCTGACCTTCCCAGATTAAGATGATTCTAAACTGTGCCTATGGGGCATTCTGTCTTACTGCAGAAAGCTAAATGTACTTGGTTTATAAAGACACGGGCAGGTCACTGATGTTCTTCTGTTGTAGAGTTTTAACAATCTGAAGGTGCTGCCTAGATTCTGTTGAGATCCCCGTTTCCACACTCCTTGATATGGTAAGAGGGGGCAAATTTGAGAATCTTTGTGTCTGCACCCATTCAAATTCACTTGACCCATAATAATGAGGTAAGTTTCACACTGAATGAAGCCCTGAGCTTTATTAAGCTCTTTGGCACTAAATTTATTTTTGATTCCCAGGACTAAGAATAAAACTTTGGGTTCTGTTTTGTTATCCTTTGTCCTTTTGTTAAAAGTGGCCTGTATTTTTTACCTGTTTAATTTTTGCTTTTGTTTTGGTTTGTCTCTATGAAGTCTATAGAGAGAAAGCAGGCATATATTTGGTAAGCCCACCACTCAAATTAGTTGTGGAGAATAAAGAATAAAAAAAGTCATTATAATGGAATCCTTTGAACAAACTTGGTTTAGGTCATCTTTCAAAACTTTGTAAGAACACTCCTTAGTCTTATCTTTGTGCTTCTGAGAACTGCCTTGATTATTTTCAATGCCTGAACTGGGACCAGAGGTTTTCATGCATAGTGGTAATGACAGCAAGCCATTAGTTAGGATATCGAGACACAGAAACCATAAACAATGCTTCATCCAGGTCAGTTCTCATGGGGTTCTCTGCCTCTCCATTACATCACTACAGTTCTTACTCACCATGCCATCTTTTCAAATGGCACAATTTCACTAAGAATAATCAAGAACGACAGTGGCACCTTGGGGGAATCTTTAATTATGACTGATTGTCCTTTTCGGAGGGACTTAGAACAATAAGGTGACAAAATACCTAACCAAGAAGGTCAGCCTTCTTTGATTGCCATCAGAAAGAATCAGAGCTTAGTCTTGACAATAGAATTGCTTCCCAAAAGAGTCTATGGCTAAAGCTAATGAAAAAAATGTGAAAAATTTAGTATTGTTTCACTCTTGGGAATTCCCTATTCATCTTGTGTCCTTTCTCTACTCCATTATACAATCTCCCTTCCTTTTTTTAAATTCAAGTATAATTGACTACAGTGTCATATTAGTTTCAGATGTACAATATAATGATTAAACAATTCCTTTTTTTTTAAGATTTTATTATTTTTTAAGTAATCTCTACATCCAGCGTGGGGCTCAAACTTGTAACCCCCAGATCAAGAGACACATGCTCTTACTGACTGAGCCAGCCAGGCATCTGTAAACAATTCTATTCACATACACAATCTCTCTTCTTTTTATGTTCCACCTACCATTTAAACACACAAAGGTCATCTCCTTTCCCACCTGAACTTGTAATTGTAAAGTTGAAATTTTCACTTAAAATTATGAAGAGTAGATTTTGAACCAAGACGAAGGCAGATGTGAAAGCCATATTTAAAGAATTTCTAAAACCTCAGGAAAAATTAGATACATTTAAGAAGGAATTCTGAGTTCTCCTATCTACTCAAAATCTCAATCTTCTTGATTTAAACTAATTAGTGCATTTATTAATATGCCCCTAAGGAAAAAAACACTTGATTAAAAAAATGAATTGGAGAATGCCAGAAAATGACCTAAGTGTTCTGAAAAACCATAGAACTGAAGAATACTTAAAAATGCTGTAGTAATCAGGAGCACACCTGGCTGGCTCAGTCAGAAGAACATGCAACTCTTGATCTCAGGATTGTGAGTTCAAGCCCTTTGTTGGGTATAGAGATTACTTAAATAAAAAGGGGCGCCTGGGTGGCTCAGTCGGTTGAGCAGCCAACTTCAGCTCAGGTCATGATCTCGTGGTCCGTGAGTTTGAGCCCCGCGTCGGGCTCTGTGCTGACAGCTGATAGCCTGGAGCCTGTTTCAGATTCTGTGTGTCTCTCTCTCTGACCCTCCCCGCTTCATGCTCTGTCTCTGTCTCAAAAATCAATAAACATTAAAAAAAATTTTTTTAAATAAATAAACACTTTTTCAAAAATCTTTTTAAAAAATGCAGGAGTAATTACATTAATCTTCTTAAGGCTATATCTCAAATCCGCCCAATTTCTAGAATTGAGTAGAAATTGATCCAGTCCCGTAAACAAAGGTAAGGAGAATCCAATGAGGATATAAAGTATCACCCAGTAAGAATTTTTAGGCAGTATTCTGGAATGGATATATAGATGTTTCCACACCATGTCCATCTTCTTTAGAAATGGATCAAAATGTGAATTTTTGAGTTAGCTGTATAAACAAAAGATTGTGTGGTAAATCATCCCTTGATCCAAGCTACAACAAATGTCAGAATCTTTTGTAAATGTTCCAGTGACAATGAGTACACCTAACACCCAGATCTTGGTTAAATACCATTTCCCACCAAAGGAAAAGGGGCTTCTTATAGAAATGGCTGATTCCAGGGCAGGGGCAGAGAAGGTACCAAATGTACTTGGAACATGGTATGTTATGCCAGAAAGTAAGGGACTGCTCAAAGAATGATGGCCATGTGAGGCTGCAAAAGGGACTACAACTGGCCAAATTTGGGACAAACTGGCATCAAAATAAATTAGGACTGTAATCGATTATAACCCATTGAATAAAACAGAAATCCATGAATCCATAATGATAATAAATCAAAAAGTAAGGGAGACGGGAAGACCCTTTATTATATAGCAGAATGCCAATTAAAAATATGGGAAGGGTGGTAGAGTTGGAAAATTACTATTTACAACTATAATAGTAAAGATTGATCAGGCAAGATTGAAGTGTTAAGTTTCATGAGAAAAGGGTATTTGCATATTCTCAGTGAATTATCCCACAGATTGATTATACACTGCAAGGAGAAAAATCTATGCAGTAGAAAAAAATGGAAGAAAGTGGACAATACTTTCACCAGATGATTATCACCAATAATCTTCATCATCAATAAGGGGCAGATGGGTATCATGTGTCTCTGAATGTGATTCCCTAAAAGCAACACAAGATCATGTATGTAGTATTCTGGTCAGAGACATAACCTGCATGTGATCATGAGGAAACACTGACAAACTTAAACTGAGGAATATTCTATAAAATAATGGCCCATATTCTTCAAAAATATCAATGTCATGAAAAAAGGAAAGGTTGAGAAACTGTTCAAAATTAAAGAAGAATAAACAGATATAAAAATTAAAATTAAAAAAGGAAATCCTGCCATTTACAACAGCATGGATATACCAGGAGGACATTATGCTAAGCTAAACAAGCCAGACACAGAAAGATACTGCACGATTTCATGTGTGAAATGTAAAAAAGCTGAACTCAAGGAATCAGAGAGCAGAATGGTGATTACCAGGGACTGTGGGGATGAGGGAAACGGAGAGATGTTGGTCCAAGAGTACAAACTTTCAGTTATGAATAAGTTCTGGAGACCTAGTGTATAGCGTGGTGACTATAATAATAATGTATTATATACTTGAAATTTGCTGAGAGTAGATCCTTTTTTTTTTTAAGTAAGCTCCATGTCCAATGTGGGGCGTGGATTTGCGACCCCAAGATCAAGAGTTACACGATGTACCAACTGAGCCAGCCACGTGCCCCAGGATAGTAGATGTCAAGTGTTCTCACTACACAGACACAAAAATGGTAACTATTTTTGTGATGGATGTATTAATTAACTTAATTGTGGCAATCATTTCACAATGTATAATAATATCAAAACATCATGCACATGTAAATATACAGTTTTATTTGCTTAACGTACCTCAATAAAGCTAGGGAAAAAATTGCTTTATTTCTGTAATAGCAATGAACAATCAAAAATCATAACCCATTGAATAAAAATAGAAATCTATGAATCATGATAATGGATAGGTAAATCAAAAAGTAGGGGGGTAGGGAAGACCTTTTTTATAGTAGAATGACTACTGAAAATGTGTGAAGGGTAAAATTTCTAGAAGGAAACAAAGATGAAAATGTTTGTAACTTTGTTTAGGCAAAGATTTCTTAGATATACCACCAAAAGCATGATCAAGAAAAGCAAAAAATTGGCAAATTAAACTCAATCAAAAGTAAAACTTCTCTTTGAAAGACAATTTTAAGAAATGGAAAGTCAAGCCACAGACTGGAAGAAAATATTTGGAAATCACATATGTGTTAAAGGACTTGATTCCAGAATAAATAGACAACTCTTAAAATTCAATAACAAGAAAATAATTTACAGAGTGGGCAGAAGATCTTAACAGACAAGACCGATGAAGATACATGGATGGCAAATGAATGCATAAAAAGATTTTCAACATTATTAGTAATTAGGTTAATACAAATTAAAATCACAATGGGATATCACTACATACCTATTAGAATATCTAAAATGGAAAAGACTATCCATGCAACAATTACTGAATTGAAAGGCATAACCATATTTGGGCTCCAGCCACATAATCACTGCCTGTTTTCCAAGAATGTAACTAAATGACTCCCACCTGCAACCTTTCAAAGTACTTGTTCCACTGAAATCCCACCAGCACATTAAAGAAATTGTTTAAATGCAAATCTCTCCTAGATCTTTAAGAGATTTAAAAATGGTTAATTTACATACAGCTTTTGAGTCTATCATCTTGGCAGATGTTTCTTTTTCTCAATTTTCATCTGCAAGTCCCAAATTAGCTGGTACAAATGCACCTGCAGTTTTAGTCCACTTTGTGGATATGCAAACAGATTCATCAAATACTAGCTAGGATGTAAGTAATCAAACACCATGTTCTCCTTTAGACCAGCAAAAACAAGCCTTCAAATGAGAAAGTAAATATCTGCCGGGCATAAATAACAGACATAGATAAAGTCAGCTGAAAAATTAACAGACAGTATTTCTCCCAAAGAAATACTGCACTTGTAGAATCAAGGTCACCTTGGTGACTACTACTATCTTATTTACACAATGAGAAAATTTGTTCCCAAACTCATAGAGTAACAACATTGTTGTTTGAAAATCTATCAGTAAGAATGAAATAGCCCTTCCTTGGCTGGTCACTGACACACAGAGAACAAGCCACATATCAAACCAAGTGCAAGGCTACAGATAAGAGGGTTCTGGGCCAACAATTAGTATGTATGTTAATTTTGTAGTTTTTAAGTTAAAAGGACTCTGGGTCCAAATTGTAGTCCAGACGTGATGTTGAACTCTTACACACAGCCCTAATTGGCTTTGAACCTATCAAAATACTGTTTCATTTAAATTTCATCTACCTCTACCTTCCTAAAAATTTCCTAATTACTCTATTGCTTTGTCTTGTGAGATGCCTTAGTTCCTCTGCTGTGTGATCTCACGCATTGTAGACCACTGTCAAAATCATAAAGGGGATTTTGTGGGACCACAGATAGGTTAGGTGATCTTGGTCTGATAGGGCTAGGAGGAAAAGCTTTAAAAGTATATTCTCAGTTAACACATGTTTTCATAAACTGTATCTGTTCACATTCGTTAATGTGTAAATACTGAAAACAAAAAAGTTGGCCACTATTTAGTACGGAAGTATCTGAGCAAACAACGAAAGGGCATTTTAACACTACTAATCTAAATTATCTAGAACCATATTTGTATTGAAAGAGGAGGAGGAGAAGAAAAAAATTAAAAAGTAGAAGAAAGGTGGGGAGAGGGAGACAGATTAAGAAAGAAAAGCCATCTATTAATACTACTTTGGTACCGTAAAAGCCTAGAGGAACGCAACCGCCGCATCTCAGAGTTCCTTTCCACTTTTCAAATATACGCGGGACGGTCTCGGGCGGCACTAGAACTACAACTCCCAGGTTCCTGCGCGGCGCGGAGAAGGCAGGCTGGGACTGTGCGAAAGACACTCCGGGGGATAGCGGGCCAGAGCCGGCCGCTCCTCCTTTTAAAGCGGTTTCGCACCTCTTTCCGCCCGCGGCGTCGGTGGCGTCGATGGCGGCGGCGGCGTCGGCGCTCACGCAGGGGCGGGTCACGGCGGCGCGAAGCGGTGCTGGGCGGGAAGGGAAGTCGTGGCGGCGGTGGCGGCGGGGACAGCTGCGACGGCGGCGGGGACAGCTGCGACGGCGGCGGTGGCGGCGGGGACCGCAGCAGCGGTGGTGCTGTCAGTTAGGCCGTCGGAGAAATGGGAGACCCGGGGTCGGAGGTGAGTGGTGGAGCGTCGGGCCGCGGCGTTCTCAGCCGCGCCGCGAAAGGGCTTTGTGTTTTGTTGAGTGTGCGGCCTGCTGTGCGCCCGCGGGGCGAAAGCCTCGGCGTCTCGGGCCGAGCCCAGCGTTCGGGCCTGGTGCGGGTCCTAACGACGACCCAGCGGTAACAATGGCCGCCCGGCCGCCCCCGGTCCCCTACGCCGGCCCCGGTGCTCCCTGTTGTCGCCGCTCTGCCCGCGAGAGCGACATTTTGAGACAGGATCGCTCTTCGGCGGTGAGCGTGCATCCCTCCTCCTCGAGCAGATAGGGGAATTCGCAGGGGCTGGGGAGTCGTTTTCGGCGTCCGCTCCCCATGGCTCCGCGTCTGCAGAGGCAGAACGCGACTCCATGGAGTTCTGTTCTTAGTCGGATTTGCATGCAGTTGTGCTGTTAGGTTTCCTCAAGAGCTCGTTGTTTTAAAAAGCTCTTTCTTTTTCGTTCCTTTTGGGAAAGTCTCTTCCACCAAGTACGTGGTTGTATAGATAAGCGTGTTTTGGCTTATTTTTATAGATAATAGAATCTGTCCCTCCAGCTGGGCCCGAGGCATCTGAGTCAACAACGGATGAAAATGAAGATGACATTCAGTTTGTTAGTGTAAGTAGCAACGACATTCGGGTTTTTCCTAGAGTTCCAAGACTGCGCGTGGTAAGCCATTATGTGATTGTACTGCACCTGTCCACTCCTCATTGAGCAACTGTGTATGAACGTCCGATAGGTACTAGACACCGGGGAGCGTGGCGTAGGATTAGGAAATTTACCCAAAGAGGCCTCTGAGCAGCTGCAGTAGCCGTCACAAAGACTGCCGAAAGTCCGTGGTGCTCACTCCATCACGCTTCTCGTGCGTTTACTTAGCGCTGTTTTAATGCTTAGTCTAGGCGTGTTTCCAAGAGGGACAAGGTTGTCCTGTAACAGATGACGATGCAGGCGAGGGAGAGAGGACAGGTGATGATGAGGAAGGAGGTAGAGAACAAGAAGCCTTGGAAGAACTCAACATCTGAGCGTTATGTAGCTGCATAACATGAAGGCGACTAGCTTGAAGACTTCCCTGACCTGTGAGATCATAGTGTTTGTTACAGCATAGTGCAGGAGTTGATGTTCATATGGAGATCCCTGCATCACCAGGAACACACATATTTTTCAGAATTTCGTCCCTTCGGGTCAGTGGTCTTTAAGCATTACCAAGCGTAAATGTGCGGATTGCGGGGCCTCACCCTTCCATACCCACAGACTCAGAATTTGTAGGTGGGACCTAGGAGTCTTCCTTTTGGAAAGATGAAAGGACGTGTGAATCTCTGAACCACAGTTTGTAAAGCCTTGGTTTAGGCAGAGTGGGGGTTATGACGTATTTGGAGATGATTTTCACCCAAAACTGTAAAGAATTGCAAAGACTCAGCTTAGAGTGGTATCTTAGCTACCTAAAAACTTGTCCAAACCAGTAATTACTTGAGGTTTGCTGTGAAAGGTGTATAATTTTTTTTTAAATGAGTGCCTGTTTAAAATATGTTTGTTCTTGAATTGCTATAGATTTAGGGCAACCTGAAAAACCACAATTTTTTTTCATAAATTGTTTTTTAAATCAAAATCTCATCTTTAAACGTTGTGGTGTTAACATGTTGTTTCTTGTAGGGTCATATAGAAATTCTTTACAAGATTATTTCTGTGACATTCTTGCCCATTAATTGTACACATGGTACTCCCCCTTTTTTTTGACACTTGGTACTTTATAAATTTGGGGGTACAAAGAGAGGTTGTATGCTAACTCTGCCTTCCCTGTGTTGTGGAGTAAATGATGTAACTATGAAAATTGAAGATCCACAGTGTCTGTTTTCGTACTGAAAAGTATTTGGAAAGAGTAGTTCATGGGTCTTCAGGAAAAATAATTTTGGTTCCTCCTGACTGTGGTATAAAAATCAAAGCGAATGGGACATTATGATCTTCATGATATTTTGTGCAGCCAGAACTAGGAGTGGCATAGATGTTATATGACACATGCCTTTGAGAAATGGAAGGACTCTACAAAATTAAGGTTGGAAAAATGAATAGGTACAGGTTTGTGTAACACTCTGTGGATTAAAGTATTATATTCTAAATTCTTACTGAGTTGCTATCTGATTGAGTTGCTTACTGAGGTTTAAAACTCTTAATTTGAATTTAATTTTAAATACAGAGAATCTTTTGTATCTTTTAAAAAAAAATTTTTTTTTTTAATGTTTATTTATTTTTGAGAGCGACAGAGACAGAATGCGAGTGGGTTGGGACAGAGCGAGAGGGAGACACAGAATCCGAAACAGGCTCCAGGCTCTGAGCTGTCGCACAGAGCCCGACGTGGGGCTCGAACTCACGAGCTGCGAGATCATGATCTGAGCCGAAGTCGGACGCTCAACCGACTGAGCTACCCAGGCGCCCCTGTATCTTTGCATCCAGAGTTTTGTACCTCCAACTTGATAGAACCTCTTACCATTTAGCCTTGTTTCCAAAAATTGATCAAATATTTGACAGCTCCATAAGGAGAAATGAATTATATAGGCATACCATGTTTTATTGCACCTCACAAATGCTGTGTTTTTTACAAGTTGAAGGTTTGTGGCAACCCTGTGTCAAGCAAGTCAGTTGGCACAGTTTCCCAATAACATCTGCTCACTCTTGTGTCTTTGTCATGGTTCAGTAATTCTCACAGTATTTCAAGCTTTTTCATCATTATTTTGTTGTGATCTGTGATCAGTGATAAATCACTGAAAGATCAAATGATGTTTAGCATTTTTTAGCAATAAAGTATTTTTTAATTAAGCTGTGTATGTATTTTTTAGACATAACACTATTGCACACTTAAAAGACTACAGTATAATATAGACATAACTTTTATGTGCACTGGGAAACCAAAAAATTCATTTGACCCACTTTATTGTGATATTCACAATATCATTCCTGGCAGTATTTTGGAAGTATGCTTATGTGGATCTAAGTAGAATTGCAGTATCAGAAAGGAGAGTAGGGATGCGTGGGTGGCTTGGTTGGTTGAATGTCCAGCTCATGATTTTGGCTCAGGTCATGATCACATGGTTCATGGTTTGAGTCCCATGTTGGGCTCTGCGCTGGTGGCATGGAGCTTGTTTAGGATTCTTTCTCTTCCTAGGCCCCTCTCCTCTGCTCACACACTCTCTCTCTCTCAAAATAAATAAGTATAGCATTAAAATCTAAGAAAAAAGAGGTCAAAAATATTTCTGTTGCTTTTAAATGGTTACACACACACACACACACACACACACACACACAAAACTGATAATTTAATTCTACTTTATTTTTTAATTTAATTCTACTTTAAAATACATTCAGAGGGGCACCTGGGTGGCTCAGTAGGTTAGGTGTCCGACTCTTAATCTCAGCTCAGGTCATGATCTCACGGTTCATGAGATTGAGCCCCAAGTTAGGCTCTGTGCTGACAATATTGAGCCTGCTTGGGATTCTCTGTCTCATTCTGCCTGTCCCCTGCTTGTATGCACGTTCTCTCTCTGAAAGTAAATAAATAAGCTCTTAAAAAACTCTTTAAATAAAAGTAATAAAATTAAATAAAATACCTTCAGAAACCGAATTTACTTCCCTTTGTAACCCCATTCTGTGCTGGGCTCCACCAGGATGTGCTTACCATCTAGTAAAGATGAAATGCTGCTGGGTATGGTTCTCTGCTTGAGGATTCTTCAGATACAAAAAGAACATTTTTTTGTGTTCCTTTTATATCTTTTATCAAGAAGTATGTTACTGGGGTGCCTGGGTGGCTCAGTTAAGTGTCTTTCTGCCCAGGTCATGATCTCACAGTTGATGAGTTCAAGGCCCACATTCAAGCTTTGGATCCTCTGTCCCCCTCTCTCTCAGCCCCTCCCCCGCTTGCAATCTGTCAAAAATAAACATAAAAAAAAAGGTATGTTACCACTTGATGTATTCTAGTATGGATTCCTTAGTCTTTTCATATAAATTTCTTTCCAGCCTTCATTCTGCATTAGAGCATCTCCTTTGTGTTCTGCCATATAAATATATATGTATGTGCAGCTAAATAAACACAATATCCTGAAAGAAAGGAATGATAGAAATTTGGGGGTACAAAAAGAGCCCTTTGTTATAAATTTTACTATAATATATATACAGAAGACTGTACTTCCTCATTGTTGGTCTTCACTCTATTTCAGTACATTACTATTTGTCTGGATTATCTTGTTACTAGTCTTCCCACACTTCATACTTTCCTCATCTTGAAACAGAGCTCTAATTGTTGTTCCTATCTCAACACTATTGATTGATTCATTTACCTATAGAATAAAATCTAGGTTTTTGAGCCAGGTATTTAAGGCCTCATGTGTGTTGCAGGTAGTATGTATGTAAAGAAACAATTGAGAAAATCAGGGCTTCATGTTTGCTTGTGTAGGATGTGGAAGATAAAGCAGAGCTATTGAAGAACTATGCGATTTTGAGCTTAGATAACTAAAAGATTATTGATAGTCATACATTTAAAAAATACACTACCATGAGGTCTGTCTCTTTTTAATACCATCCCTGTACTCTTCCCATTTTCAGAGGAATCCACATGGTTTTATTCCTCTATGTAGATTTAGTTTTTCTTTGGGTTTTGTCATCGTTACTTCTTCATCTCCTCTGAGTCTTTCATGTGCTGCTTTTGTTTCTGATTATTCTGTTCCACCTACAAGACTTCCTCTCTGGAGGAATTCTTGCTAATTCCAACAACAACAACAAAAACCTATTGATTGTAAATGCAAGTTTGGTTTGAATGGTTTTCATGACTTGTGAATTTGCTCAATCCTTTTTTAGGAAGGACCATCAAAACCTGTTCTTGAATACATTGATCTGGTCTGTGGTGATGATGAAGAGCCTAGCATCTATCATAGTGATGTAAGTACATTATATCTGTGGTTTTTCAGTTCTGTCATCAAGTGCAAAATGTGTTAGAAGTGGCTTGAACTGGCTTGCAAGAACTGATGGTTCGATTTTCAGGAGTTTTATGAGCTGATTTGTTAAACATAGCCGTTATTAAAAACTAAAGTGTATAAACCTACAAGGAAATAAATTACTACATTTAAGGTAGTAAATACTCAAAACTCCTCATATCTTTATTTATTTACGTCTGTTGTATCTGTATGATAGAAATATTTTATCACAGCATACTCCTCCTGCAACATGATTGGAGTATTTACACCACGGTAATCAGCAAACTCAAAATTGGGGCTTGATTAATTATTTATTGATTATCTGAACTTCAGAAAGTGATGGATAAAATGTTAATGTAGAGTAAGCCAAAAGATGTAAATTACTAAACTCTATGTAATATGAACAATTGAGGAAAACTTGCATTATTTGAAAACTCTCCTTTGATTCAACAAAGATGTTGATATCATTGGTGACTGAGTGGAGTTCTGATATAAATCTTCATTTTTTCCACTTTTTACCTTATTCATTAAATGAAAACGTTAACCACTTTTCATATTGGAACTATACTCATTTTTAAATCATATGGCAGCTTCTTTGTTGGATGATAAACATTTGTAGTCAGATTTCATGACATTACTGGTTATAAAATTTTGAAAACTGGGGTGCCTGACTGGCTCAGTTGGAGGAGCATGTGACTTGATCTCAGGGTTGTGAGTTTGAGCCCCACACTGGGTATAGGGATTACTAAAAAATAAACAATAAATAAACTTAAGAAAACAACGTGGTAGTGAATTTTTCAACAAATAGCAAGTCGTATTGAAGTTATAGGTACAAACTGAAAGGCAAGGTAAGTAATTTAAAATTTATTTCTAAAATCATTAACAAATTTTTTTAATGAGGTTATTTTTGGTTTTTTAGATATAGGACTCTGTTACTTCAACCTAGAGTGCTTTCTCTTTTTTCTTTTTTAAAGTTTTTTTTTTGTTTTTGTTTTTTTTTTAGTTTATTTATTTGAGAGAGACAGAGACAGCACAAGCAGGGAAGGGACAGAGAGAGAAAGGGAGAGAGAATCCCAGGCAGGCTCCATGCTGCCCATGGAGAGCCCAATGCAGGGCTTGAACTCATAAAACCACGAGATCATGACCTGTGCCGATACCAAGAGTCTGACACCTAACCGACTGAGCCACTCAGGCACCCTGTAAGTTTTTATTATTATTTATATTTATTTTTGAGACACACACACACACACACACACACACACACACAGAAAGTGGGGGAGGGGTGGAGAGAAAGGATCCCAAGCAAGCTCCACACTCAGCGCAGAGCTCGACAGAGGGTTCGAACTCACAGACCATGAGATCATGACCTGATCTGAAATCAAGAGCTGGCCACTTAACTGACTGAGCCACCCAGGCACCTTCAGGTTATTTTATTTAATTTTTTTTAAGTTTATTTATTTTGAAAGAGACCATGTGAGCAGGGGAGGGGCGGAGAGAGAGACAGAATCCCAAGCAGGCTTCACACTGTCAGCACAGAGCCCCACTCAGGGCTTGAACTCATGAGCTATGAGATCATGACTTGAGCCGAAATCAAGAGTCAATGCTTAACTGACTAAGCCAGCTGCCCCATTAACAGAAACTTTTACATCAACTCTTAAAGTGTTATCGTGAACTTGACTTATATATGTAAAATTATTTTTCAGATTCTGTTCCCTAAAATGCCAAAACGACAGGGAGATTTTTTGCATTTTTTAAATGTGAAGAAGGTGAAAACAGACACAGAAAGAAATGATAACAGAAATCATTGTGGACTGTCTAAGTCAGAGGAATCAAATTTCAAATATGTTGAAAAACCAGTCATTGAAGAAAATCCATCATGTTCATCAAAGGAAGAAACAGATAATCTTGTGCTTCCAGATTGTTGGAATGAAAAACAAGCATTTATGTTTACAGAACAGTACAAATGGCTTGAAATAAAAGAAGGTAAATTAGGATGTAAGGATTGTTCAACAGTTCCGCATTTGGGATCAAAAGCAGAAAAGCATGTCCATGTGTCCAAGGAATGGATTGCATATTTAGTAACCCCTAATGGCAGTAATAAAACTACTAGACAAGCTTCTCTGCGGAAAAAAATTAGGGAACACGATGTTTCTAAAGCCCATGGTAAAATTCAGGATCTGTTGAAGGAATCAGTTAATGACTCAATTTCTAATTTAGTGCATAAAAAAAAAAATAAAAATATTGATACTACCATAAAAGTTTTCAATACAGTTTATAGTTTAGTAAAACATAATAGACCTTTGTCTGATATTGAGGGGGCAATAGAATTACAAGAGAAAAATGGAGAGGTCAGCTGTTTAAATACACGATACAGTGCAACAAGAATAGCAGAACATATTGCAAAAGAAATTAAAATGAAGATATTTAAGAATATGATAGAAGAGAATGCCAAAATCTGCATCATAATTGATGAGGCATCTACAGTGTCAAAGAAAAGCACTCTAGTGATTTATCTCCAATGCACAGTTCAGTCGGCTCCCGCACCAGTTATGTTGTTCGTTGCTTTAAAAGAATTGTTCTCCGCCACAGCAGAGTTTATTGTCAATACGTTATTGAATACTTTAAATGATTGTGGGTTTACTAATGAATATTTGAAAGCAAATTTAATTGCATTTTGTTCTGATGGTGCTAATACAATGCTGGGAAGAAAGTCTGGAGTAGCTACAAAGTTGTTAGAATATTTTCCTAAAATCATTATTTGGAACTGTTTAAATTATCGATTACAGTTGTCACTTGATGATTCAATATCTGAAATAAAACAAGTTAATCATTTTAAACTATTTCTTGATAAAATTTATTCCATTTATCACCAGTCTAATAAAAATCAAAACAAGCTTTTAGAAAATGTAGCTAAAGACCTTGAAATTGAAATTGTTAAAATTGGCCAGGTAATGGGACCAAGATGGACAGCATGTAGTTTACAAGCTGCTACTGCTGTATGGCATGCCTATCCTGTATTATATATGCATTTTTCTCATTCTTGTTCTGGTTTGGCAAAGAGATTATCTAACATTAATTTCTTACAAGACCTTGCTTTAATGATTGACATTCTTGAAGAATTTTCACTACTTTCAACTGCATTACAGTCAAGATCAACTAACATTCACAAAGCACAAAAATTGATCAAACGCACCATAAGAGCTTTGGAAAATTTAAAAATCAGTACTGGAAAGCATGAGTCTCAAATTGAGGGTTTGATTAAGTCAGATAAGTTTAAAGATATTCCATTTAATAAAAACAATGAATTTAATGCTCTTCCAAGGAGTATGTTACTAGAAAATATAATTGAACACATGCATTTACGTCTTTTATCTGACAGAAACCATGACGAAAGTATTTTTAATTATTTTGACTTGCTAGAACCTTCTACATGGCCTTATGAAGAAATAACTTCACCATGGATAGCTGGTGAAAAAAAATTATTTCATCTATGTGAAATTTTAAAATATGAAATTGATTTGAATGATTTTCGAGAATTTGTACATGATAATATAAAATCAAACAATGTTTCAATTCCTATAGCTATACAAAAAGCTAAAAAGATAGTTAACACTATTGCAATCAGTAATGCTGAAGCTGAAAGAGGTTTCAATTTAATGAATATAATTTGCACAAGGGTGAGAAGTAGCTTAACAATAGATCACATATCAGATTTAATGACAATAAATTTATTGGGGAAGGAGTTAGCAGATTGGGATGCAACTCCATTTGTAACATCCTGGTCATATTGTAACCATAGGTTGGCTACAGATAAAAGAGTTAGGCAAAAATCAGCAAAAGCCTTCTGTGAGAATGAGTTGGCTATATGGAACTTACAATAAAGGGTATTGTGTATGTTTTTATCATTTGTAAATTGTGTGCTATACATCTCTTATACATAAAAAATTCTTTGAAAGTCAATTGTTAAACTTTTATTAACATGTTGTTTAAAAGGCATTCTCCAAAAAGCTAAAGTTGATTGTTTTTAGGAGTTACATAGTTAGAGATTAGCCCACGTCTGCTAGAGGGCCATGATATATATTCTGTATAGAACATCCAGCCATTTCCACTTTTGCTGTCTTACTTTTTACTTAAGATGCAAAAGAATAACAACCCAGTCAAGTTCTAAGCCCTAGAAATTATATGGATGCAAAATGAAATAAAAATTGCAAACCTTTTGGCTCTTTCTCATTTCTGTATCTGTGTTAATACAGTAATCTCTAGCACGTGTGGCTATTAAGCACTTGAAATGAGCTCAGTAGGACTAAGCAAATTTTTAATTTCAATTAAATATAAAAAAGTGTAAAATATTTTAAAAACTCAACTTTTAGAAATATATTTGTTACCTTGCTTATGATTCTTGTAACGTGCCTGTCAGACTCATGTGTCATGTCTAGTATTACATAAAAACACATCACTGAATTGGTGTCAACAGATTCAGTGCACATAACTTTTTTTCTATGAATTGATATAACATAGCATTTTTATCTGAGTATTTTATATAGACAACAGGAACTAGTGATACTTATATAAATCATACTGGTAATTAGATTGAAATACCTATTTTAATTGTAATTATTTTTCTAGTTTAGACATGAATATGAACACATTTTTAAATTTAAAATGAAGGCATACTGAAAAAGAAGTAGAGATGCAGAAGCTAGTACTACAACTGGAACAGTAAACAAGCTGGAAGAAGGTACGTTACAGATTTCATGAATGGTAATTGCAGTGGCTGTGGGCAGAGGAAAACGAGCTGTTACTCAACAAAGACAGTAGACTGGGTAATACTGAGACTGTTTCAGCAAATGCATAATGACTGAATGAAATCTTTCAAAGTCAAAAAAGAATTGAAATTTAGCTACTTGAAATCAGAATTAAATGTTGAGCAAAAAATTTTTTTAGCAATTTTTAAATGAGTTAAGCTTGTAAGTTTGGCCAGCTATAAAACAGCTTAAATTTTTACATGAAATAGAACTGGTTTTAGATGGATAGATAGTGAAATATTTAGTAATAGAAATTGTTAGAAAATTATGAGGTAAAGCCTAAAAAATGTTTTATTAGGAAAGTGCAGAGTCCTTGGTTAAGTAACCAAACTTTGTTTATACAAGACCTTTCTTACATATAAAAGATAAATTGATTTAAAATCTGAAAAATTCCTTTTTTTTTTTTTTTGGATGAGTTATGTAATAGATGCAACTCAGGTGAAACTTGGAGTGCATTTTGTCTTACAGGACTTAAACATTTATGAAGCAATAATTTGAATTTGTGGCCTAAAAAAATGACCCTTGTGTAGCTTTTTTTTTTTTTTTTGTAAGCTCTGTGCCCAATGTGGGGCTTGAATTCACAGCCTCAGGATCAAGAGTTGCTTCCTCTATTGACTGAGCCAGCCAGGTGCCCCTGTGTAGCTATTTTTTAATCTTTTACATTTGTCACAGGAGTTTCAACTAGATGAGAAAGAAGTTACTTCTATCACAGTAAATGGCACTCCAGCCAGGTTAGGTAAAATGTCATACTTTATTGAAATTTTTAGATGAGACATTTCCCTTATTGGTTCATTCTATCTGTATGATACATTTTGAAGATAGTTGTCAATTTTCTGAAATGGTCTCTATGAAAGGTGTCATGGATACAGTTAAATATTCATTGTATGAGTGCAAACACTATGAATCAACATCAGCTTAAAGGATTGCTGAAAGAATTAGAAGAATGAATTTAGTGATCTTATGTACTCTGCCAGTTGGTTGAATTGTGGAAGTAAAAACTTACTGTAATGTTAACACTAGTTCAGGATTGTCTTTAACAACAAAAAAATGCTAACCAAATATTTAATACTTAAAAAGAGAAAATGGTGGAGGCACCTGGCTGGCTCAGTTGGCAGAGCATGTGACTCTTGATCGGGGGGTCATGGATTCAAGCCCCATGTTAGACAAGAGCTTACTTTAAAAAAAAGTTAAAAGAAAAAAGAGTAAATGGTGGCTTTCTCCCCATTGAATCTAAATTAGATCTCCCCAATGATCTAAATTTGAAGCTGCAAGGAAAAGAAAAAGGCCATTTGTGTCCTACTTAGACAAGCACTAAAATTTATTTTGAAATAGAAACTTAAAAATAAATATAAATAATTTCACACATTTTTCTAATGAGTCCATACGCACAAACTTTTAACTGTATTTGACATTGTTATGTAAGTTTACTATGTAAACTATAAGAAAATTTGGAAAATGTTTTATTTATTGATTAATTTGCTTTTAAATTTATTCCATAATTCTGAATTCGATGTTAACAGTACTGAGCTGACCCAAAATTAATTGAATTTACTTAGACAAATACAGTCTTCAAATTGATATGCTTTTGCTCTGAAGGCAAATCAATTCTTTTTAAAAAGATGAATGGGATTTTTTTCATTATGGATGTAATTATTTTCTTGGAAAATATTATTTTCTTTCAGTTATTAGAAAACTGGAATAATTTGAGTATATGAATCTATTTTTCAACTAAATTTTATGAAATTTATATATAAATCAAGTATTTGTGATAAAAAAGGCATTCAGATTAACAGATGTGCTTTACATGTAAAATACACATCAGATTTTAAAGACTTAGCATGTATAATATCACAACAATTATTGGTAATATGTTGAAAAATATTTTGGTTATATTGAGATAAATAAAATATTAAAATTAATATCCATTTATTTTTACTTTAGAATTGTATATGTGGCTTACATTATTCTATTGGACAGTACTACTCTATATGATGGTTACTGTCAAGTAAGGATTCCTTCAATCCAGACTTCATTCTTGACTTCAAGATCCATAGTCAACTTCCTTCTCATCATTTTCACATTGTCCCATAGGTATCTCAAACTGAGTATGCCCAAACCTGAACTTACCAGACCTTCACTATATTGGTCTCAGAGAACAGCACAAACATCCATCCTGTGGCTCAAACTAGAAACTTAGAAGACACTTGAAGTTATTTCATCATTTTGCCCTATCTCTAACATCTTTTAAATATCTCTGTAATCTATATTTTCTTCACTATCCCCACTGTAGTTACCTTAGTTCAGGCCCTTGTTTTTCTTGCTTAGAATTCTTTAATAACTTCCTAACAAGTCTCAGTACCTTTATTTTGCCCCTTCCTTTTTTTGTTTTTTTTTTTTTAATATGAAATGTATTGTCAAATTGGTTTCCATACAACACCCAGTGCTCATCCCAACAGGTGCCCTCCTCAATGCCCATCACCCACTTTCCCCTCCCTCCCACCCCCCATCAACCCTCAGTTTATTCTCAGTTTTTAAGAGTCTCTTATGGTTTGCCTCCCTCCCTCTCTAACTTTTTTTTTTCCTTCCCCTCCCCCATGGTCTTCTGTTAAGTTTCTCAGGATCCACATAAGAGTGACAACATATGGTATCTGTCTTTCTCTGTTTGACTTATTTCACTTAGCATAACACTCTCCAGTTCCATCCATGTTGCTGCAAAAGGCCATATTTCATTCTTTCTCATTGCCACGTAGTATTCCATTGTGTATATAAACCACAATTTCCTTATCCATTCATCAGTTGATGGATATTTAGGCTCTTTCCATAATTTGGCTATTGTTGAAGGTGGTCCTATAAACATTGAGGTACAAGTGCCCCTATGCCTCAGCACTCCTGTATCCCTTGTGTAAATTCCTAGCAGTGCTATTGCTGGGTCATAGGGTAGGTCTATTTTTAATTTTTTGAGGAACCTCCACACTGTTTTCCAGAGTCATTTTGCCCCTTTCTTAATCCATCCTCCACACTAATTCAGGAATGGACATTCTAAAATACACATTTATTCTTACAATTTTTATTGGTTAGAAAAACATTCAGACTCAGATAACAGAAAACCAAACTTAAATCACTTAAATGGGTTTATAATCTTGAATAAGAAATCTGGAGATGGCTGCAGGCTCAATAGCCTCATTGCTGCGTTATCTAGGATGCTTTTGGTCTTCCCCTTAAGGTTATAGGACGGCTGGCACAGTTGTAGACAGGCTGGAGTTAAGCCAAGAAGGCAAGGGGTAGAGCAAGCCCTGTGTAGTCATCAGGAAATCAAAAGCTTTGCCAGAAGCCTTTTCAAGTAGATTTATATTTTACTGACAAGAACTTTGTCAACATGACCATCTCTCACTGCAAGAGAGGTTTGGAATATGAACCTCTACCTTTTCTAGCTTCTTTAGTAAATATAGACAGTGGAGAAAGGGGAGTGGATGTTGGGTTAGCCGGTCTGTGAGGTTACCATATTTCTCTACTACTGAAAATCCTTCACTCGTTCCTCACTTTCTTCAAGATAGTAAAGTTCAACCTTTCTGATTCACTTATAAGAAGGCAATGTTTTTGCCTTTGTCCCCTACTAGTGAGTGTCTTAAAAGGAGTCTATAATCCTGGTTAGTAGCAATGTCAAGCACATAGGAAAGTTCAGTAAATGAAGTTTCATACATATGAATTTATTTTTATGAATTGGTTATCTCACCAAATATTCCTATTTCCCAGTGGACTTCTAAGGGAAATAAAATACGGTTTTTAATTTTAGACATATTGGTATGAACTAAAATTTCACATTTACTTTGAAGACATACTGGGGTAATTCTTTAAAATGAGTTGAAAACATTGCCTGTTTTATTTAATATTTCAGACATGTTAACAGTTTTAGAATTTTCAGCAAGAATTTCAATATCTAGCATTTTTTAAAAATTGCAACTGATAATGTGAAACAGAAACACAAATATCTTCTCATCTGTACTGCCCAGTTTCATTACTTAAATTTGTGTTTTAGTTTCCAATCACATTGGTGATATCACCAAATGATACTTGTTATGAGTTAATGAGAAAGGTCAGGAACAGTCTTACTATGTAATTTATATGTTTATCCCCAAAGGGGGACAGTGGTATACTTTGGTTGTATTTAAGTTCAAGTAGTTTTGAGAAGTGGTGCAGATTTGACAAAAAAGCATGAGAAATGGTAAATAAGCAGATATAAAAGACCATTTTCTTGTTAATTTCTTTAAGATATAGCAAAATTGGGGCACCTGGTTGGCTCAGTTGGTAGAGCATGCAGCTCTTGATCTTGGTGTTGTAAGTTTGAGCCCCATGTTAGTGTAGAAATTACTTAAAATTGTTAATTACTTAAAATATGTAAAAAAAAATAAATACAGCAAAAGTTATAACATTGTTTCATCATATACACTAGAGCATAAAAAAGTGGAGGTGATGGTATAGGAAAGTATTTGGTTGCAAAGTTTCTATGTATTACATGAGATGATACAATGTTAATTAAGTAGAAACAAAGTTAAGAATGTACATCTTAATTCTTAGAATGACTAACTTACTTAGAATAACTAAGAATCCAGTAACTGCTTGGAATTCTCTCTCTCTCTCTCTCTCTCTCTTTCTCTTTCTCTTTCTCTTTCTCTTTCTCTTTCTCTACCCTCTCGTATGGCCCTCTCCCCTGCTCGCATGCTCTCTCTCTAAAATAAAATTTTAGGGGTGCCTGGGTGGCTCAGTCACTGAAGCATCCAACTTTGGCTTGGGTCATGATCTCACCATTCCTGAGTTCAAGCCCCATGTCGGGCTCTGTGCAGATAGCTCAGAGCCTGGAGCCTTTTACAGATTCTGTGTCTCCCTCTCTCTCTCTCTGCCCCTCCCCCCCTTTCAAAAATAAGTAAACATTAACAAAATTAGTAATAATACAATTAAAATCAGAGTTACAACTAAAAAAGCAATTGATGGAACTTTGTTAAATATTCAAATATCTAAAAACAGAGCAGGGAAAGGTACAGAAGAATAAAAGACAGAATAAACAAAATACAATTGTAGATTTAAATATAGCCATTGCAATAATTACATTAACTACAAATGGTCTAAACATACCAATAAGTAAGGCAGATTGCCAAAATGAATAAATAGCAATACCTACCTCTGTCCACTAGAAATTGATTTTAGATAAAAATCACAAGTCAAAAATACCTGGATGGAGAAATGTACTTTGCCCTGTTCCTCCTGCTGTGTATAACTAAAAACCCTGAATACATTATATATAAGTAAACACATAAGAAGATTGAAAGATGGAGAGAAGGCAGACCAGGTAGGGAGGGGCCTTAGAACTCAATAGAACCACAGAGTGGTGAGTTTCTGGAGTTTTCTGTTTGCCTCATATATCTCAGGCTGAAGAAGCTGAACAAGCTAGCAATCTGGAAATGCCAATGGATGCAGACAGGAAAAAAAAAATGCCTGCCTTGTCATGGTCAAAGGATCAGGAAAGGGCAGGCTAGCGAGACAAAACGTATTATTTTACACAATAACGTCTCTATTTCAGGCAAATACTATGGAAAAACAGTAGCCACACTCCCACTCAAGGCCGCCAAGGCCAAGTGGGGAGCCTGGACTCCTATCCTCACCAATTTACAATGAAGTACCCCTAACCCTAATCCTAATCCTAATCCCCCACTGAGATGTGTCAGGGGAGGCCTAATGGAGAGTCATGATTTTTACCTTTGCCCAGTATAAGAAGCCCTTCCCTCACCAGCTCAGGTATTACAGAAGTTACCTAGGGGGCCTGGACGTCCTCACCACCTGGGAGTACATGGCAGCAACATCCCCTTTCTGCTCCTATAGTGGTGTCCAAGAAGAACAACTAAAGTAGAAAGTTTATGATGTAGAATCTCAAAACAACCAGTATGGCAGTATGTCTAGGTTCGTTGGTTGGTTGGTTGGTTGGTTGGTTGGTTGGTTGGCTGGTTGGTTGGTTGGTTTTTGAGAGAGAGTGCAACCAGGGGAGTGGGAGAGAGAGAATTCCAAGCAGGCTCTACGCTAACAGCATGAGATCATGACCTGAGCCCAAATCAGGAGTCAGACACTTAACTGCCTGAGCCACCCCGGCATCCCTGTCTGGGTTTCAATAAAAGATCACATGTCATTCCAAGAACCAGGAACACCTTAAAAAAAAATAGATGGCAACACTAAGTTGACAGAGATGTTAGAAGTATCTGACAAAGATTTTAAAGCAGCCATCATTAAATGCTTAAGCAAGCAATTAAGAGCAAGCTTAAAATAAATGAAAACAGAATGTCTCAGCACAGAAACAGGAAGTCTCAGCCAAGAAGTAGAAGCTATAAAGAACCAAATGGAGATTTTAAAACTGAAAAATACGGTAACCTAAATAAGAAACTAAATGAATAGGCTTAACAGAAGAATGGATGAGACAGAGGAAAATCCATGAACTTGAAGATGGAACAAAAATTACCCAATTGGAACAACAGAAAATAGACTGGAAAAAAAAATGAGTCCAGCCATAGAGACCTGTGGGACAATGACAGAGGATCTAATATTCATGTCATCAGAGAGCTAGAAGGAGAAGAAAGGGCAGGGCTGAAAGAGTATTAAGAAATGTTGGCTGATGGGGTGACTGGCTGGCTCAGAGCATGCGACTCTTTTTTTTTTTTAATTTTTTTTTTTTAACGTTTATTTATTTTTGAGACAGAGCGAGACAGAGCATGAACGGGGGAGGGTCAGAGAGAGGGAGACACAGAATCTGAAACAGGCTCCAGGCTCTGAGCTGTCAGCACAGAGCCCGACGCGGGGCTCAAACTCACGGACCGCGAGATCATGACCTGAGCCGAAGTTCGGCCGCTCAACCGACTGAGCCACCCAGGCGCTCCTGATCATGCGACTCTTGATCTCAGGGTTGTAGGTTTGAGCCCCACATTAGGTAGAGATTACCTAAAATTACAATCTTAAATATATTGCCTGAAAATTTCCCATACTGAGCAAAGACAGAACCTCAATTCAAGAAGCTGGCTATGGGGAGGAGAAAAACAAAAGCCAAAAGAACTTTAAACAGGATAAATCAAAGAAATCCAAACAACATATATCAGAATCAAATCTATGAAAACTAAAGAAAAAATCTCTTTACATATATATATATATATATATATGTGTGTGTGCACACACACACACGTGTGTGTATATGTGTGTACACGTGTGTGTATGTGTGTGTGTGTATATATGTATATATATGTGTGTGTATATATATATATTTAAGTTTATTTGTTTTGAGAGACAGGGAGGTGAGGGGAGAGAGAGAAAATCCCAGGGAGGCTCTGTGCTGCCACCGCAAAGCCTGACACGGGGCTCAAATTCATGAACCTTGAGATCATGACCTGAGCTAAAATCAGGAGTTGGACGCTCAACCGACTGAGCCACACAGATGCCCCTAAAGACAAAAATCTTGAAAGCATTAAGGGAGAAAGACACCTTATGTATAAGAAGAAATAATTTGAATGATGGAAGAGGCAGGAAGGTGGTGGTACATCATTTTCCAAGTACTGAAAGAACTATCCACAAAGAATGCTATATGCAGAGAAAATACCCGTGAGGAATGAAGAATTCAAAATATTTTCAAGATGGAAGGAAAACTTCTTTAAGAAAATTTGACCTCAATGCACCTTTGCTAAAAGAATGACTGAAGTAAGTTCTATAAACAAATGAAGCCCTTAAAGAAGGAATCTTAGAATAATATTAGAAAGGAAGAAAATACAGTAAGTAACAATAAAGGCAAATAAGCAGAACAATGTTATTTGAAAGTGGATTAGTTGTATGTAGATGTATGTTGCAAATGCTAGAGTAACCACTAAATTTTTTTTTAAGTTTATTTATTTTGAGAGAGAGAGAAAGAATCCCAAGCAGGCTGCATGCTGTCAATGCAGAGCCCGACACAGGGCTCCATCTCATGAACCCCGAGATCATGACCTGACCTGAAATCAACAAGAGTCAGACACTGAACCAACTGAGCCAGGTTAGGTGCCCTAACCACTAAAAGTTTTTTCAAGTATAATTGAGATGCTGAGAGAGGAAATAAAATAGAGTTATATAAAGTGTTCAATTAAAACCAGAGAAGGTTAAAAAAAAAAAAAAGACTGAAACACAAAAGAAAAGAAAGAGCAAGCTAACACATAGAAAAGTAGTATATATTAATCCATCTATACCAGTAATCACTCTAAATGTGAATGTTCTTTTTTCTTTTTTAAAATCCAAGTTAGTTAATATACAGTGTAATAATAACATATAGTATAATTCAGTAATAGAATTTAGTGATTCATCACTTATGTATAACAACCAGTGCTCATTCCAACTGAGTACTCTCCTTAATGCTCATCACCCATTTAACCCATCCCCCCACCCAACAACCCTCAGTTTGTTCTCTGTCTTTAAGAGTCTCTTATGGTTTGCCTCCTTCTCTGTTTTAATCTTATTTTTCCTTCCCTTCCCCTATGTTCATCTGTTTTCTTTCTTAAATTCCACATATGAGTGAAATCATATGATACTTATCTTTCTCTAACTGACTTATTTCACTTAGCATAATACATTTTAGTTCCATCCACGCTGTTACAAATGGCAATATTTCATTCTTTTTGATCACCAAGTAATAGTCCATTATATACATATATATGTATGTATACATATATACACATATATATATGTGTGTGTGTGTGTGTGTGTATATATATCTATAGATACACACACACACACACACACACACACACACATGCCCCACATCTTCTTTATCCATCCATCACTTCATGGACATTTGGACTATTTCCATAATTTGGCTATTGTTAAACATTGGGGTGCATGTGCCCCTTCAAATCAGCATTTTTGTATCCTTTGGATAAATGTGAATGTTCTAAATATACCAATTAAAAGAGATTGTTGAATAAATTTAAGAAAACAGAACAAGATCCAACCATATGTTGTCTACAAGAAATATTTAGGTAGAAATCTAACAAAATATGTAAAAGTTCTGTATGAGAATAATTATAATACTCTGATGGAAGAAAGCAAAGAAGACCCAAATATATTGAGAGTTATCCCAGGTTCATGGATAGCAAGACTCAGTATTAAGATATCAGTTCTTCCCAGCATTATTTATAGTTTCAGTGTAATCCCAATCAGAATCCCCACAAGATAATTCTGTGGGTATCAACAGACTGATTCTAAAGTTTATATGGAAAGGCAGAAGAAACCCAGAGTAGCTAATACACTGTTAAAGAAAAAGAACAAATTTGGACGATTAACTCTACCTGACTTCAAAACTTGCTATGTGACAGTCAGGACAGTTTAGCATTGGCAAAAGAATAGACAAATTTGCAGAACAGAGTAGAGAGCCTAGAAATAGACCCATAAACATATAATCAACTGATCTTTAACACAGGAGCAAAAACAAGAAAGGATAATCTTTTCAACAAATGGTGCTGAAACAACCGAATATCTACATGTACAAATTGCTATGGTACATCTGCAGCAAAGAATACTACACAACACAAAGGAACAAACTATTATTATTTTTTAAGGTAAACTATGCCCAATGTGGGGCTCAAATTCATGACCCTGAGATGAAAAGTTGCATACTTCCAGACTGAGCAAGCCAGGCATCCCCAACTTATTTAAAACAACTTACATGAATTTCTATATAATTATCCTGAGTAAAAAAAAGTCAATCTCAAATGATTACATAATGTAGGGTTCCATTTGTGTAACATTCTCAAAATGCAAAATTTTAAAAATAGAGAACAGATTAGTGGTTGCCAGGAGTTAAGGATAAGAGGGAAGTGAGTGTGTTTATAAAAGGGCAGTGTTAAGGATCTTGTGCTGATGGAAATGTTCTACATCTTGATTATATCGCTATCAGTATCCTGGTTGTGATATTGTGTTATAGTTTCATAAGATTCACCAAGGGAAAACTGAGGAAAAGATACATAGTATCTCTATTATTTCTTAAAACTACATGTGAATCTAGGGTTATCTCAAAAGGAAAAAAAAATTTTTTTCTAAACATTTATTTATTCTTCAGAGACAGAGATCGAGTGCAAGCCAGGGAGGGGCAGAGAGAGAGGGAGACACAGAATCTGAGCTGTCAGCACAGAGCCCAACGCAGGGCTTGAACTCATGAAATGCAAGATCATGACCTGAGCCAACGTCAGATGCTTAACCAACTGAGCCACCACCCAGGTGCCCCTAGAGTTATTTTCTAAGGACGAATCCATGAGAAAATAAATGAAAAAATAACTTCTCAAATAACTGTCAAGTTGTGAAATCAAGAAAGAAAATCCAAGGGAGTAAAAAATATGTATTTTTTAATGTTTATTTTTCAAGGAAAGAGAAACAGACTGTGAGCAGAGGAGGGGCAGAGAGGGAGGGAGACAGAATCTGAAGCAGGCTCCAGGCTCTGAGCTGTCAGCACAGAGCCTGACGCGGGGCCCGAACCGATGAACTGTGAGATCATGACCTGAGCCAAAGTCGGACACTTAACTGACTGAGTCATCCAGCACCCCACAAAAGAAAATTTTAATTAAACTAAAAACAGTCTAGACATGTTTGATGATGTAGTCAGTAGTAGTATATACAGCTATAGTTTCTCTCATGTCCTAGGTTGGTAAACTCAACAGAAACCTAAGTGCAATTACACTGATTCACTCCTATATATTATTGGAGGGGAGCGAATTTTCATTATGAGCAAAACCATACTAGTACAAATCAACAAATTTTTATAAATTTGAATGTGTGCAGGAAGCCTAGCAACCCTCACTGCATACCCTGTGATAGATTGGGCCTTCCACCCACTACTAAGTTCAAGGTAGATGCCATTGACCTAGTTTTGAAGGGCAACTTAAAGATCCTAGTGGGATCTGTCTCTCTCTTTTGTTTTTTTTTTTTTCGTACACAGTGAAACTGAAGTTTCCAGAGGTCAACAAAATTGCCATGGCCACATAGTTTGTCATGAACAGTTAACCAATACTATCTTATGGTTCTATTCAATATTTTGGGGAGTGAAAATGTGATTTTGTCATATTTCACCTTTTAATATCTACATGACTTTGGAGAGTTGATTGATCTCTCTGAACTTCAACTTACTAACCTTTCAACAAAAATAATATAATAACTTCATGAATGGTTCTAGGTTTTGTAGGTTTTGCTTACTAAATTTGGCAAGCTCTATTTAAGAAAAAAAACCCACAAAATTATGACTACCGTGTTACATACAATTTGAAGTATTTCTTAGGCCAAGAAAATCATACACATGGAGTCTCTCTTCATTTAACAACTTTGTAATTATAATTTTCTTTTTAATTTTTTTTAATGTTTATTTTTGAGAGAGAGCGCGCGCTAATGGGGGAGGGGCAAAGAGAGAGGCAGACACAGAATCCGAAGCTGGTTCCAGGCTCCGAGCTGTCAGCACAGAGCCCGACACAGGGCTCGAGCCCACGAACCACGAGATCATGACCTGAGCTGAAGTCGGACACCCAACCAACTGAGCCACCCAGGTGCCCCATGTAATTATCATTTTCTATAGGAGGAATAGGAAACTAACTTGGAGTATCTTCTAACATAAGCTGATGGAAATTTGCCTTTTATTTTTGATAGCTCACAGAGGTTTTTTTCAAATTCTCAACTCTCAACTAGTAATGCATTGTCATTTTTAGGATTATTGTCAAATTTGAAGAAACCTCTATTGACTTTCTTTGATATATCTGAGCTATGAGATTTTAGGGCATTTCAAATTTTCTGTAGAATGAATGTCTTAAATATTTTTTGAATTGGCCACATTCAGGGTATTCTTAGAAGACATCTCAAACTGGAGATGGCCAGCAATAATGTAATTAGATATGGCAGAGAGATTGCAAAGCACAAAAAATATTTCCAGTCAGTCCTTAACAAAATCTCAGAAATACCTACTGCCACCTCTACTTCCGCTACAACAGGAAGGGAAAATGCAAATAAGGGGTAGTTGAAATGGAAAGAGACAGTAGTCTTAACTGACTATGGTAGAAACAGACATTTTTACATACTTTACAAAAACATAATAAACATGAAGATATTGATAGGGCCCCTTTTTTGGAAGGTATTCGTGTATAGAAACTATTAGCTTTGTACTAATTCTGCCACTGACCTAGTTCATTGGGTTTTCTTGAGTTTTGAATGAGGTAAGGCAGGCTTGGGATGTTTCAGACACTTAATAAGGAGTCAGTAAATGTTACTGAAGAATGACAGAATTGTTGATAATTTTTTTTTTAACATTTTTTTTTGTTTTTTTTTTTATTTTTGGGACAGAGAGAGACAGAGCATGAACGGGGGAGGGGCAGAGAGAGAGGGAGACACAGAATCGGAAACAGGCTCCAGGCTCTGAGCCATCAGCCCAGAGCCTGACACGGGGCTCGAACTCACGGAGCGCGAGATCGTGACCTGGCTGAAGTCGGATGCCTAACCGACTGCGCCACCCAGGCGCCCCGATAATTTTTTTTTTTTTTTAATGTTGCGTGTGTGGGGAGAGAGGATTCATTTTACTTTGTGTTTTTAAACTTCCCTAATGAATCTTGTTTACTTATTTATTTTGAGAGAGGGAGTGCATGTGTGTGTGCAAGCAGGAGAGAGAAAGGGAGAGAATTCCAAGCAGGCTCTGTGCTATCATTGCAGAGCCTGACATAGGACTCAGTCCCACGGCCATGAGATCCTGACCTGAGCTGAAATCAAGAGTCAGACGCTTTACCGACTGAGCCATCCAGGTGACCCTATGCTGGAATTCTTAATAAATTATACAGTTCCCAACTCACCTTATGAATAATGGTTCTTTACAATTTGTATTTTTAAGCAAAAAACTTGTTGATACAAAAATAACATACAACTGTTAAAAGTATTACAAAACAGTGCCATAAATTTGCCCTATTTTTAAAAATTTGCTTTTTATAGCAAGGCAAGGCATTGAATGCCTTGAAACAAGGCATTTTCAGTTCCGAATCTAACTGGATTTTGTTGGAGAATCTGCAGCCTCCCTGGAAGTGAGCACAGAGACATAGTGACAGGCCAGGAGATGTCTGTAATATCACTAGTTCTCTTCATGGGGCAAAAAGCTTGCTGAAGAAGCTGTACATATATTCTACCCTAATTATCAGTGATTGATCAAGCCAGAGAATTTAGTAGCCAAATAAGCATGAGGTATGTTTACTTTGGAAATATGCATTTCTCTATCCCCAAATAAAATTGGTATATGGAAAAATTGTAAGTTACATTCCTACCTCATACCAAATTCCAGAAAAAAAATTAAAGATGGAATTAAGAGTTAAAATTGAAGCTATAAAAGAAAAATTAACATTGGTGAATATTTTTATGTTCTTTAAAAGGAAAGAACAGTCTTAATATAACAGATGCAGCAAAAGGGCCAAAGGAAAAACTAATGTATGAGTTCCTACATGTGTATTTTGTAGACTTCTTTTGTGGTAGAATGTGTGGCCAATATTTTCATCTGTTATGTGACATCATTTTCCTGTAAATGTCTTTGATGCATTTGTAATTTTTATAGCTCTTTTCACATTTTCTCTTACACAATCGTTGTGCTGATGTCCTGCCATAGCCTTTCTTCAACATTAATTTATAATGACATGGTTTTTCCTGGTCCGGCTATTTGCAGGTGAGTTCATGGATGGTGGAGGGGCCAGGGTTCCCTGCCAGGCATCAGACCGTTCAGAAGCCCTCTTTTCGCAGTCACAGAGACCACAGATTCCAGCCAGCATGGCTCCTCTGACAAGATTTTGTGTAGCCCTCCTCCCTTTGGTCCTCTGACCCAAGCTGAGTCTGAAAGGATTTCTGTTCCCAGCCCTGCATTCCCAGGCCCTTCACCAGCAGCAGCAAATAGGACAGAGCCCTTGCACTTACCGATGAGCCCTTGACCTTCATGGAGTAAGATTCTGCTGGATCTTTCTGAGATGTGCTGTTAGGAGCCCTCTCAAGAGATACTCTGTGCATTTTCTCTGCATCCCAACTTGTGATTTCTGCTGAAGCTCAGCTTACGTTACCCCTCAGTTATTAGATTTATAGGCTGTAGCGTTTGCATTTCTGGATGAGTTTCTCCTTTCAGGAAGTGTGCTTTGCTGCTACTTTCTGAGGCCTGCTACTCATGAGGTCCCTTGATGTTCTCTTTGCATTTTCTGTTTAATTTTATTATTTTTTCAACATTTATTTATTTTTGAGAAAGAGTGCAAGTGATGGGAGGGGCAAAGAGAAGAGGGCAGAGGATCCAGAGCGGGCTCTGCTCTGACTGACAGCGGAGAGCCCAGTGCAGGGCTCGAACCCATGAACTGCCAGACCATGACCCAAAGTCAAGACGCTCAACTGACTGAGCCACCCAGGCACCCCTCTATTTAATTTTAATTGGTTTTCTTTTGGGTTCCACAGATTTTGTCTGACACCTCTTTGCTGAAAAAGTGGGGCAATATTTTTTTAATCCTCTTTCATTTTGTTGTTTCTAATTTTTTCTTGTTGCTTTGATTTCTCAGGAGGAGAACGAAAGTTAGGTTACCAATGTGTTCATACCATAGAGTTACATCCAGTTATATCCAGTGTTCAGAAGCCTAATGCAACTCTGATTCTCATTCTTTTATTCAGAACCTGTTTCCTCATACCTTAAGGTTCTTTTTGTCTTCTCTTATATACTAGAATTGGATGAAAATGTGCCTGTTGTGTATCTTTTCATATGCATTGTTGGGGCACATGATGGACCATTTAAATCTGGATACTTGCATTTCTTCAATTCTAGGAAAATTTATTTTATTACTTATTATATAATTTTTAAAGTTCTCCTCCCCATTTTTCATTTTATCTCTTTCTGGAATTCCAGTTGTCCTAGAAGTCCAATCATTATGGACTGAATCTCTAGGTCTCCTATCATTTCTGTACAATTTTTCTTTTAAGTCTCAGCTTTTTTTAAATCTCAGCTGGGAGATTTCTTGGCTATATAACTTGGACGTGTCAAAACTCTAATTTTTTTTTAATGTTTATTTATTTTTGAGACAGAGAGAGACAGAGCATGAACGGGGGAGGGTCAGAGAGAGAGGGAGACACAGAATGTGAAACAGGCTCCAGCCTCTGAGCTGTCAGCACAGAGCCCGACACGGGGCTCGAACTCACGGACTGTGAGATCATGACCTGAGCCGAAGTCGGCCGCTTAACTGACTGAGCCACCCAGGCGCCCTAAAACTCTAATTTTTAAGACCTGTTTTTTATTCTCTGATAAGTTTCTTTTTTATTAAAATACTTTATTTCTGGATATCCTTTATCCTTATGAAAAAAATTTAATAAATTATTTTGTAGGCATTATTTGTTTCACTCGAGATCCCTTTTCCTCATTATTTTAAATTTACTTTTCTTTTCCAAGGCCTTTCTGTTTGAATCCTGGATGTTCTTTCATATTTAATCTGTTACCTGGGTAGCTTCACTTATGAGTCACTGGGTAGAAAGCCATTTGTTTGGGGGGGCATCCTTCATATCAGTTTGATACTGAATCTTGTGGTTGGTGTTGAATTGCTCTCCAGATCTTTTGGTACTCCTGGCTGATAATATTTTACATACAGGACAGAGAAAAGGGACTGGAAGTAACAGTGTTTCAATGACAGACTTTGTGTGAATTCCCTTTTCAGCTCTCACTCATGCCCACAACTATACCCAGTGCCTTGGGCCCTGAATGTCTGCTTTTGACTAAGTGCAGAAAATGTCTTCTGAATAGATATGTGGAGATGTGTAAGAGGAGAGATTTATAGTTCCTGTATGCAGTGTCTCAAACTCTCTTTGATATGTGGAACCTTATCCCCATTATCCATTATATCTGGTATCAATTATGAGCCCCTCCTGGGTTTTCTGGGGCAAACTGGTTTGCTTCCTCTTCCCTTGAAGTGTAAGTTACTATGCTATTTTCTGTCTCCCATAGTTTTCTCAACTGTCTAATGGAAACAATATCAGATAATCCCTCATAAGGTTGTTGTATGAGTCAAATGAAGTTACGTATGTAATATGCCTAACAGAGCACCGAACTTGAAGTAATCATTCTACAAATGGCAGTTATTAGTGTTATAAAACCTCTCAAAATCCCAGACAGTCCTATTCATATTTTTCCCTAAACGATAGTGCCCAAAAAATCTCTGTTGCTGTTTTTGTGGACTTAATAATTTCTGTATATTCATCTAAGAAATAAAATTGGAAGAGAAGTAAAATAAATTCATGCTTTAATTCTGCCATTTCAGTGTCTTAATTACTAGAGATTTATAAATTATAGCATCTGATAGTTAATTATAACTCAATGTTTTTTAAGAATATTATTACTATTTTCATAAATTTATTAATCTAGATGAGTTTTAGTATCATCTGGTCTTCCCCAACTCCCTTTTCCCCAAAAATACCCTTGGAACTTTTACTGGAATTACACTTAAGTAATTTTCAAATCTGGGAAAAAGTTGTATCTTTACAAAACCGATTCTTCCAATTCAAGTACATGGACAGTTTAAATTATAATTTTTCTTTTCTTTAGTAAATATTTGCATTTTTAAAATATAGGTCCTAAGTACTCATAAACTTAATTCTTTTGCATTTCATATTTTTATATGTTGCTACTCCAAATGGAACATTATTTTTATTTTTGTAATTGGTCATTGTTATATAGAAAAATAGTGATATTAATATGTTTTCCTTTTTTTAATTTTTTTTAATGCTTATTTTTGAGAGAGAGACAGACAGAATGTGAGTGGGGGAGGGGCAGAGAGAGAGGGAGACACACAATCTGAGGTAGGCTCCAGGCTCCAAGCTGTCAGCACAAAGCCTGACGCAGGACTCAAACCCAACTATGAGACCATGACCCGAGCTGATATCAGACACTTAACCAGCTGAGCCACCCAGGTGCCCCAATATGTTTTCCTTTTAAGTCTCCATATTACCCTTTTGATTCACATTAGTTTTCCAAGTTGGGGCGGGGGGGAGATTTCTTCTTCAAATAATGGTTATTTTACCTCCTCTTTCTAATGCTTTTTGCTCCATTCTTTTCCTTGGAGCATTGCTTGTGACTTGTAGACATAGGAGTAGTAGTAACAGGCAAGTTTATTTTCTCTCTTAACTTGAATAGGAATGTCTTTAGCGTTATGTCTGATTACTTGTTTTGGCTGGAGACAAGACATTCTTTAACAAATGTCCCATTGACTCGTATTTTGCTTTTGCTGCTTTAAGCAACAATGAACCAGAAAGTACACACATGTGCATACATGCACAAATCTCGCACATAACTTTCATTAAAGGAAAACAGTTATTTGGGATTCTAATATCTGGGGCTTTTGTGGTAAATAATCAAGCTCTATCCTCAGAGGAAAAAAAAAAATAGACCATTTTGTATTTGAGTGACAGGAGCCAGAGGTGAAAAAGAGGGAAAAGGAAAAGAAAGGAACTGTGTCTAGCTCCTTGAAGTTACCTGCCACACAATCCTGGTAGCACTTCCAGGATCATTTGCTTCCCATGTCATTCTGTTTTATGATCACACTAGAATGGTGTGAAGACTATACCTCATGATTTTTAAAGTAATCTATTCGGCATTATTTTTTTCTATTGTGAATTAAGTTGAACGTGTGAACAGCAATTGCTACATCATAAATTCAAAAGTGGTTGAGGGGCGCCTGGGTGGCTCAGTCAGTTAAGCGTCCGACTTCGGGTCAGGTCACCATCTCACGGTTCGTGAGTTTAGGCCCCGTGTGGGCTCTGTGCTGACAGCTCAGGGCCTGGAGCATTCTTAGAATTCTGTGTCTCCCTCTCTCTCTGCCCCTCCCCCACTCTCACGCTCGCGCTCACTCTCTCTCTCTCTCTCTCTCTCAAATAAACGTTAAAAAAAAAAAAAGTTGTTGAATAGGTAGAGCCATTTGCTCCTTAACCAAATGACCTTGATTGTATTACTTCTGTGGGTTATTTCATGTACATTTTTTCTAATTTTTGTCTACTCACTTTCCAGCTGTTCTCTTTTCCTATGACTTTCAGTATGCTTACATGTAGTAAGTCTACTCTGTTTCTGTTATCTGCTACTGATCATCCTGGACTCAAGAATGCACTACACCCACTTAATGTAATTAAAGAGTAAATAGGCTAGGGGCACCTGGGTGGCTCAGTCGGTTAAACATCCAACTTCGGCTCAGGTCATGATCTCACGGTTGGTGGGTTCCGACCCCACGTCCGGCTCTGTGCTGACAGCTCAGAGCCTGGACCCTACTTCGGATTCTGTGTCCACCTCTCTCTCTGTTCCTACCCTTCTTGTGCTCTGTCTCTGTCTCTCTCTCTCAAAAATAAATAAACATTTAAAAAAAAAAAAGTAAATAGGCTATGACAGGTCTGAGGATACCCCCCATGATTAGTAGAATAATTTTTAGGTAGTGACAAATTTATTTTGGGTTCTAGAGAACTAACAAAAATTATTTAAATTAATAAATTATATTAATTTTGAATGAGTAATACATGCACACAGTAAAATATTTTAAAGATCCAAATGCTTCCATATTGAAAAATGTCTTATATTGAACACATGGCCCAGAGGCAACCACTCCTATCACCTTCCTATATTTCTAGATTGTCTATGCGTGTACAATCATGCACATATATTTTTCAAATTGTAGGATTTTATATACACTATTCTGATCTTTGTGTTTTTTTAGTTAACATAAAGATAATTGCATATAAATACATAACACTGCTTTATTCATTAGAATTTTTTTTCTTGAAGTATAACATACATACAAAACAATGTATTAGCTGTAAGTGTACAGTGTGATGATCTTCCACAAATTGGACATACTTGTGTAACCATCACCCCAGAAGGTCATTTGTGCCCCTTCCAGCACTATTCAACCACAATTTCCCAAATATAACCACGATCCTAATTTGTTTTTAAGTAATCTCTACACCCAAAGTGGGGCTAGAAGTCACTACCTGAGGTTAAATGTCGCATGCTCTACTTACTGAGCCAACCAGGCACCCCAATCCAAATTTCCAATAGCCAATTTTGTATGGTTGCAACTGTTTCCACTGTATGGGTATATCCTACTTTATTTGAAATCACTTTGAGTTGGACGTTTGGGTTGTTCCCAGTTTTTTATTGTTACAAACAGTCCTGCTAGGAGTATCCCTGTGCATGTGCTGTTTCAAGTATTTGTGAATACATCTGAAGGGTAAGTTCCTAGAAAAGAGTATTACACATTTTTTATTACCGAATTGCATTTTGTTAATAAACTTATAATTCTAGCAATCCTATAGGATGCCTCTTTCCCCACATCTTTGCTTTGTACAGCATATTCTAAAATTTTTATCTTTACAATATGTATAGATGAAAAATATGTGTACTTTTAGTTTTTACATGTTTCTTTATGGTAAGTGTAAGCATTTCTTATATGTTTAGGAGGCATCTTATTTTCTTGTGAGTAGTCTTCATATTCTTTACTTTTTAACTGAAAGTCATAGGATATTAAGAGTACAAAGGAACCCATGTCTTCATTTGTATTCTGTTTTTATATTTTTAAAGATTTTACTTTTGGGGCGCCTGGGTGGCGCAGTCGGTTAAGCGTCCGACTTCAGCCAGGTCACGATCTCGCGGTCCGTGAGTTCGAGCCCCGCGTCGGGCTCTGGGCTGATGGCTCAGAGCCTGGAGCCTGTTTCAGATTCTGTGTCTCCCTCTCTCTCTGCCCCTCCCCCGTTCATGCTCTGTCTCTCTCTGTCCCAAAAATAAAATAAACGTTGAAAAAAAAAAAAAATTTGAAAAAATAAATAAATAAATAAATAAAAAGATTTTACTTTTTTAAATTTTTTCCCCAAAATTTATTTATTTTGAGAGAGAGAGAGAGGGCAGAAGTGGCAGAGAGAGAGAGAATCCCAAGCAGGCTCCACGCTATCAGCACATAGCCAGACGTGGGCTTCAAACTCACAAACCATGAGATTGTGACCCGAGCCAAAACCAAGAGTCAGACGCTCAACCACCTGAGCCACCCAGGCATCCCAGTTTTTATTTTTAAGTAATCTTCATACCCAATGTGGGTACTTGAACCTACAACCCTGAGATCAAAAGTTGCATGCTGTACCCACTGAGCTAGCCAGGCACCCCTCCATGTCTTCATTTTTATTTTTATTTATTTTTTATTTTTAAATAGGCTCCACACCCAATGTGGGGCTTGAACTCATGACCCGGAGATCAAGAGTCAGATGCTCCACCGACTGAGCCAGCCAGGCACCCCTATGCCTTCATTTTTAAAATATGGAAATTTTTCCAAGCAAAGTTATATCACAAGATATTATTGTATTTGAGATAATAATGGCTACCAGAATCATTACCTCTAAATAAATGAGATGTACTTATACATGAAAACCCAAAATGAATCAAAAGCTAACTTAAGGGATTGAGAAATATGCTTATGTACCCAGTGAAGATCTTAACTCATAAACTACAGTAACAGACTCAAGGCCCAAGTATCCCCTTAAAGTTCTTAACTCGAGCCACATTAACAGACCCAAAGTAAAGCCATAAGAAACATCTTCCTCCAGTTCAAAAATCTTGCTTTGGGGTACCTGGCTGGCTCAGACAGTGGAGCATGTGACTCTTGATCTCAAGACTGGGTTTTTGAGCTCCACATTGGGTGTAGAGATTACTTCAAAGTAAAGTCTTTAAAAATAAACAATTTTTTTTTTTAAATTAAGAGGCTTGCTTTGGCTGTGATGAGCACTGGGTGTTGTATGGAAGTGTTGAATCAAATCACTACATTGTACACCTGAAACTGATATTACACTGTATGTTAACTACCTGGATTTTAAATAAAAACTTCAAAAAATAAAATAAATATTCTAATACAGGAAAAAAAAATCTTGCTTTAAGCCTGAATCAATCAATAAATAACCTTGCTTCTCCAAACCTACCTATTCCTGTCAGTTACTCAAATTTAGGACCTATATTAAAACCACTCAGCACAAATATTAATACCCATTCAAAGGCCCTTCCTAACCTTCTTAGATTATGATTCTCCTAAACTTTGCCCTGGTGTGTGTCTGTGTTGGGGGAGGTAGGGGTTCTCCCTTGATGTAGCAAGAGAAGTATAATTGGCTTATTGTTACTTTGGCATGTCACTGTTGATCTTCCATTGGTGGGCTTTGGCAGTTGTGAGGTCCCACAGAGACTCTGTTAAGATCCTTATTACCATGGACCAGGAACTTCAACATGGTAGCTCTGTGCATTTCTGAGACTCCTGAAATCTATTTGCCCATAATGATGTGGTACTTTCATAACTGAATCTGAGCTTTAAGCTTTCGTGGTGCCTTTCAACATAAGTTTATTTTTACTCCTAGGATTAAGAATAAAATGTTAGATTCTGATCAATTTGTGTTATTTTGCCTTTTGGTTAAATTTGGCTTGTATCATTGTCTCCTCTTCCTTTTTATCTTTCATTTTGATGTCTTCTGTGTTGTTTTTTGTAAAAGAAAATCTTTGAGTAGCGGACAAAGCATAGGGCTGATAAGCCTACCATCTGAGTTAGCCCTAAGGACTAAAAAACAAAGTCTTGTTAGAGTGTCATCCTTTCCACAAACTTTGACTAGGGTCATCTTTCGGAATCTTATAAAAACTCTCCTAAGTATTGTTTCCTTGCCGCTTAGAACTGACTTGATTATCCTCACCTGTTTGAACTGGGACTGCAAGTTGTCAGGCCTACAGTTAATGACAGTCAGCCATTAGTTAGAATATGGAGACAAAAGGTGCAAAAACCACTCTCTGAGTTTTCATGGGTTAGTCTACCCTCCATTGGGATGGGCACGTGCTTCTTTTTATGTTTTCTCATTACTGTCGTAACTAATGTTCCTATCTTTCTAAATGGCACAATTTTACCAAAGGCAATTGAGAACTACGTTGGACACTTTGGGGAACTTTATGAGCAAAACTGTACATTTCAGAGGGGCATATGAGAGATACATTTGATGGTAAATTTTGAATTAATCTGGAGAATTTAAGTCTTGGCTTCCCAGAATTATACCAAATAGCATTTTTATTAGTATGTCCCTAAGGAATTAAGGCTTTGTTAGAAAAGGTGGAGATAGGAGCACCTTGGTGGCTTAGTTGGTTAGATGTTTGACATTTGACTTCAGCTAAGGTCTTGATTGGGCTCTGTGCTGGGCACGAAGCCTACTTAAAAAAAAAATGGGGGCGCCTGGGTGGCGCAGTCGGTTAAGCTTCCGACTTCAGCCAGGTCACGATCTCGCGGTCCGTGAGTTCGAGTCCCGCGTCGGGCTCTGGGCTGATGGCTCAGAGCCTGGAGCCTGTTTCCGATTCTGTGTCTCCCTCTCTCTCTGTCCCTCCCCCATTCATGCTCTGTCTCTCTCTGTCCCAAAAATAAATAAACGTTGAAAAAAAAATTTAAAAAAAAATGAACATAGAAAATTAAAAAAAGAGGGTCTAAATATTTCTGAGGTCTAAAGAACTCCATCTAAACATCATCCATGCCAGCAAAGGCTGACCAGGGAGTTCAGATTTCTTCCCCCATCAGCCTGTAAGCAGGTGTGCTCATCCCACTCCTCCCCAACGGGGCTAAGAAGAAAAATCACATTGTACTAATCAATTGACACCGAAAAGGCATTTAACAAAATTCAACGCTTATTCGTAATTTTAAAAAGTTTTTAAAAAACACAAAAACCCTATAGTTAACATTACACTTAGTGCTGTAAGAGTTATTACTGAGATTAGGAACAAGACGAGGATATCCATTCTCATCACTTTTTCAACTTAGTTCTGGACATTCTAGCCAGTACATGGAGTCAAGAAAAAAAATAAAAGGCATACAGATGGTAAAGGAAAAAATCAAAACTGTCCCTGTTTGCAGACAATTGACTATATAGATAATCCCAAGGAGTCTCAAAAAAAAACAAAACAACAACAACAACAACAAAAACCAACCGAAAACCTTGCTAAAACTAATAATAAGTGAGTTCAGCAAGGTTACAAACACCAGATCAGTATACAAAACCCAACTGTATTTCTGTATACTAGCAATAATCATATAGACACCAAAGGTAAAAATACAACTGTTTACCATCTTTCTACCAAAAAACCTTAAATATAGGATTATATGCTAAAAACTACACAGTGCAAATGAAAGAAATCCTAGAAGACCTAAATAAATGGAGAAATGTGTTCATGGATTGGAGTACTCAATATAGTAAAAATGTCAATTCTCACCAAACTGATATACAGCTTTAATGCACTTCCAATCAAAATCCCAGCAAGAATTTTGTAGATTTAGACAAGATTATTCTAAAATTCATATGGAAAGGCAAAGGAACTAGAATAACTAAAACAATTTTGGAAAAGAAGAATAAAGCGGGAATAATCATTCTACTTGATTTCAAGACTTACTACAAAGCTTAGTAATCAAGATTGTGTGATATTGGTAGAGGGATAGACATAGCTCAATGAAACAGAATGGAAAACCTAGAAATAGACCAACACAAACATCTCCAGCCATTTTTTTTACAGCTGAAAATATAGCTGAAAAAGCTGAAATATAGCTTTTTCAACAAATATTGCTGAAGCAAATGGACATCCATAGTCCAAGAAAATGAGCCTCAACCTAAACTTCATACCTTATAAAAAATTAACTCAAAATCGATCATAAACTAAAACGTGAAATGTGAAATTTCTATAGACTTCTAAAGATTTATAAAAATTTTTAGAAATTTAGAAATTTATTTTTTATAAATTTATAAAGGTTTCTATAAAAGTTTTAGAAAAACCAGGGTAAAATCCCTGGGATCTAATGTTTGACAAAGTGTTCTTGGAGTTAACACCAAAAGCATGATCCATAAAAGGAAAAATTGATAAAATGGATTTCATCAGGATTAAAAGTTTTGCTCTGTGAAATACACTGTTAACAGATGAAAGACAAGCTACAGAGTCTGAGAAAATATTTAGAGACTACATATATGATGAAAGACTAGTACCTAGACTATATAAAGAGGTCTCAAACTCAATAGTAAAAAAAAACCCAGTTAGAAAATAGGCAAAAGACATGAAGAGACATTTTGACACACAGAACATACAGATGGCAAGCACATGAAAAGAGGATCAATATCATTTACCATTAGTAATATACAAATTAAAGCTACAATGTGACAGCACTACACACTTAAAATGGCTAAAATAAAAAATAGTGACAATACCAAATACCAGCAAGAATGTGGAGAAACTTGATCACTCATATATTGCTGATGGGAATGTAAAGTGTTACAGCAACTCTGGAAAACAGTTTGGCTAAACCATATGACTCAGTTATTGCACTTAGGGGTATTTATCCCAGAGAAGTGAAAATTTACGTTTACATAAAAATCTTTACAGAATGTTCATAGCAGCTTTATTTGTGACAGCCAAAAGCTGGAAACAATCCAGATGTCTCAACATTTGAATGGTTAAATTGTGTTACACCCATACCTTGGAATACTACTGAGCAATAAATAGTAATGAAGTATTGCTACATGAAAGGACCTGGAAGAACCTCCCGAAAATTATTCTGAGTGGAAAAGAAAGCCAATTCCAAAAGTTATATATTGTGTGATTCCATTTATATAGCGCTATCTGTATCTATATCTATATATCATCTCTCTATATATATAGATATAGATATATATAGCATTCTTGAAATGATAAAATTATAGAAGTGGAGAACAGATTAGTGGTTGCCAGGGGTTAAGGAGGAGTTGGAGCTGGGAGGAAAAAGGGTATGGCTAGAAAGGGGCAACAGGAGGAATCCTTAGACATACGAAATATCCTTACACATAAAAAATCTAGAAGAATCTCCAGACAGATTTTATATCTTAGCTGTATCACTTGTCAACATCTTGGTTGTGATAGTGTAGTACAATTTTGAATAATGAATAATGTTACATTGGGGAAACCGGGAAGAGGGTATATGGTATTTTTCCATGTTCTTTTTCTCTTGTTTTAAGCAGCTACTACTACCTTTGCTGGCATGGATGATATTTAGATGGAGTTCTTTGAACCTCAGAAATATTTAGATCCTTTTTTTGATTTTCCTATGTCCACCTTTTTTTGTTTTGTTTTGTTGTCTTAGATATCCTATTCCATGCTTCTCATGAAAACTAGGCAGCCTACAGTTTATCTTGAATGTCCTCCCAATTGCCTTTCACCACAATTTCCACTGTTCTTGAAAGTATCTGTAGGGTTGAAGTTAACCACCACCCATTGCAATGAAGTCAGCTCCTTTGTGAAGAGGTTGGGAGCCATGTGTTGCACAGCTTGCTTCTCCTCTGAGGTAAAATTTCTAAACTAGGGCTCTGGACACTGGCAAGCTTCTCTTTTAGTGACATCTCATTCAAGGAGCTAACCAGTTGGTGGAGGAATGGGGGCATCAGCCTGAGGTCCTCTGGTCTTCTCTCTTCTTGCACAGACACTGCCTTACCAGGTGAGTCAGGGGTGACAAAGGACTAAGTATTCTCAGTGTGCTGTGTTCAAGGCAGAACTTCTATTCCATTAGTATCAGTTGTATGGAAAACGAGACTCACTACTTCTCAACTGCACTCACCTGAGATAGCCTCAGCAACAGGTAGCTGGGGACAAGATGAGAAATGCTGATATCCTGCTCGTTCCAGGAAAAGAGCTCTCTCTAACCAGGTGCTCGTTCCAGGAAAAGAGCTCTCTCTAACCAGGAGCTAGGGGTTAGTGAGTAGAGAGGGAGCCCTGTGCTTTTGGCTGCAGCAATCTGGAGTAGATTCTCTGCCTCACTGAGCTGGGAGGGGAGTGGTAGGGAGTGATCTTGGTTTGAATACCACAGACTCTTCCCTTGGTTACAGAATTTTCCTAGATTTTCTTAAATAGATGTTTCTTCATTTGCTGTTTGTCCTCAGGATTGCTTCCATAGGCTTTAAGTGTTTTTTTAGATATAATCTTCACCAGTTTCACTTTGGGAACAGGTCAGCCTAGCCCTTCACACGATCATGCCAGAAGTACTATGAATTATTTTTCACAAGTGCATGTGAATTTAAACTTATCTCAAAAGAAAATAAATCAGAACATAAATATGTAGCATGGCTAAACTACATCTAAGACAAGTGTTATAGGTCTTACAGTAGAAAAAGTAGACCGACAAGAAAAGTAGTTAATTATCTCTGGTATTCTAAACCCCTAATATCTACAAAGTGATCACCAGGTAACATGCAAGGAAGGCTCTTGACATGATTCTGAGTATCTGTATTCTGTGTACAAACATCAAGAAATCATGTAATGAAATTTTTTTTAATGTTTATTCATTTTTGAGAGACAAAGACAGTGTGAGTGGGGGAGGGGCAGAGAGAGAGAGAGAGACACACACACACACACACACACACACAGAATCCAGAGCAGGCTCCAGGCTCTGAGCTGTCAGCACAGAGCCTGACGCAGAGCTCAAACTCATGAACCACGAGATCATGACCTGAGCCAAAGTCAGACACTTAACCGACTTAACCATGAAAAGTATTTTTTTAAGGAAATCAATGAATTCATAATTAAAATTTTTAAAAAGGGAGGAGGCGAGACTCTTCCTTATAGAAAAATGCCAACTAAAAAAAAGTTGAAAGACTGTAGAGTTGGGACATTATCATTTTGTAACGATCATAGTAAAGGTTGATATAATCAGAATATGCTCTCTATAAAGGAGTAAGTTTACATGGTCTGAAAGTATACCCTCACAGATTGCTTATTAGTTTTAAGGGATAATACTGGATAACACCTTGAACAGATGATTAAAATTAATATCCTCAATGAGGGGCAGTTAACCATCATGTGCTTCTAGATGCAGTAATCTAAAACACTGCAACATCACTTACAGTATTTTGTCTGGTAATGCAAAACTTGAATCTAACAGTAAGGAAACATATGAAAAACCAAAATTGAAGAACATTTTATACAACAATGGACGTTTGTACTTCAAAAAAAATAAATAGCATGAAAAACAAAGGCTGAAAAAGTGCTCCAAATTAAAGAAAAATACACACATAACAACTCAATGCATTACATGATCCTGGAGTAGACAATTGATATAATGTGATAAAGACTATAGATTAGAAAAAAAAAACAGTATCATATAAATGTTACATTTCCAGCTTTTAATATTACTACTTTTTTGGACTGCATGTTTTTGTGTCCCCCAGAATTCTTATGTTGAAACCCTAATTTCCAATGGATGGTATTTGGAGATGGGACCTTGGGGAGGTAATAGGTCTTGAGGGTGGAGCCCTCATGATGGGATTAGGGTCCTTATAAGAAGACCCTAGAGAGCTGTTTTCCATCCTGTAAAGATATAAGATATATATCTTGGACTTCCCAACCTCCCAATCGAGACTAATAAATGTTTGTTATTTAAGCCACCCATTCTGTAGTAAATTATTAATAGCAGCCCAAGCAGACTAAAACAAGTACTATGGTTATGTCAAAGAAAATCCTTGATTCTTAAGAAACACTCACTGGAACATTAAGGTGTAAGGAGGCATGATACATGCAACCTGCTCTTTGATGATTTAGAAAAGTATATGTGTATACATAGGTCTCTCTGTGTGTAGACAATATGATAAAACAAATATTTTTCCTGCAGTTTTTCTTTAAGTGTGAAATCATACAGAGATGTCTTGCTCCTGTTTAGGATTTTTCATTCTCCTTTAGCTTGTGTGAAGAAACAAATATTAAAAATGCCTTCAATTCCTCCACAGTTTCTCTTTGGTAAATAGACTTTGACAACTATTCTAACATGTACATTATCATAGAAGTTAGAGAGATCTAGGGACGCCTGGGTGGCGCAGTCGGTTAAGCGTCCGACTTCAGCCAGGTCACGATCTCGCGGTCCGTGAGTTCGAGCCCCGCGTCGGGCTCTGGGCTGATGGCTCAGAGCCTGGAGCCTGTTTCCGATTCTGTGTCTCCCTCTCTCTCTGCCCCTCCCCCGTTCATGCTCTGTCTCTCTCTGTCCCAAAAATAAATAAACGTTGAAAAAAAATTAAAAAAAAAAAAATAGAGAGATCTTAATACTTATGATTGGCTAGCAAGATTGTTAACAATTATATCTACACTTACGCTGTGCAACAAGACCAATTCCTTTATTGAATAAAAAGCAATTTTAATACTTTTGGTTGTCTGTGGTGTTTTCAAAACCCTTGTGACCCACTACAAGCTGAACCATTGAAAGTTTTGTTCACTGGCTTTACATGGAGGAATAATGTCACTATGATGCAAACACAGTGAAAAATGTCCTTCAAATAGTCCTACAGAGGGGTAGGAAGTTTTGCAAATTACTCAAAATGTGTAATAATGGCACCAAAAACTACTCTCCCCAGTTTCCTCATACAGGCAAATACATCATTGCTTGAAGGGGGAAATGTCTACATTTTAAAGAAGTAATAATTACAGCTTGCTTTAATGAAAAAAGTGGCTTGTACTTCTGAATGAACCGTAGAAATGAAAAACCCTCTTTTGTTCTGTGCTCCAACAGGCTTCTTTTCCTTATGTGCAACACTTGTACAGAATTCTAGACCTGACAGGAAAAAAGAAGTTGCACTTATAGACCTATGGGCTAGTCTTTTATACTCTTTTCAGAACCAAATGCTTTTTGTTCTGCTCCCATAACTCCCAGGAAATGATTATGTCAACTGGTTCTGGATTATTCTAAGAGCCATCTTCTTCCCTGAAGAAAATTCTGTTTTGGAATAAATGCCTATAAATCCATTTCTTTATTAGCAGTTGTTGAAGAGACCATTGTAGTTGCCAGGTCTTAAAACCAGAGCATTTAATCAAAACCAAATATGGTCTTAATAATAGAATTGCATTAGAAGTATTTGTGCTTTTACTAAAGTATAGTAAGATTTGGTTCTGTGTATACATGAATTCTTTGGCCCAAATTGAATGCTCCTTAAGTAAATTACAGGCACATGATACTTCCCCTTTTTTCAGACTTATGAAAATATTGTATAATTCTCAATGAGGGTTTGAGCCTTTTAATGCATTTAATTTGCCTCTTGGTGGCATTCTCTTAGTTAAGAACTAGGTCTCCAGAATCTTAAATGCTGCTGTGCAGCCAATATTCAGACAGATGGTTCTATAAATAATCATTCAACAAAAAAAGCAAGTCAATAGAAAACTGATGAAAACAGGGGTACCTGGGTGGCTCAGTCGGTTAAACGTCCAACTCGTGGTTTCAGCTCAGGTCATGATCCCACAGTTTGTGAGTTTGAGCCCCACATCAGGCTCTCTGCTGTCAGCACAGAGCCAGCTTCAGATCCCCTGTCCCCATCTCTCCCTGCCCCTCCCCTGCTTGTGCTCTTTAAAAAAAAAAAAAAAAAAAACTGATCAAAACTAAAGTTGAAGCTTAAACTTCTTTGTTAAATTGTGAGTTTAAAGAATAGTATCATGGGAATGCAAGCTGGCGCAGCCACTCAGGAAAACAGTATGGCAGTTCCTCAAAAAACTAGAAATAGAACTACCCTACGACCTAGCAATTGCACTACTAGGCATTTATCCAAGGGATAAAGGTGTAGTGTTTCAAAGGGACACATGCACCCCCATGTTTCTAGCAGCACTATCAACAATAGCCAAAGTATGGAAAGAGCCCAAATGTCCATTTATAGATGAAGGGATAAAGAAGATGTGGTATATATACAGTGGAATATTACTCGGCAATCAAAAAGAATGAAATCTTGCCATTTGCAACTACGTGGATGGAACTGGAGATAAGGTATTAGGCTAAGTGAAATTAGAGAAAGACAAAAATCGTATGACTTCACTCATATGAGGACTTTAAGAGACAAAACAGATGAACATAAGGGAAGGGAAACAAAAATAATATAAAAACAGGGAGGGGGACAAAACAGAAGAGACTCATAAATATGGAGAACAAACTGAGGGTTACCGGAAGGGTTGTGGGAGGGGGGATGGGCTAAAGGGGTAAGGAGCACTAAGGAATCTACTCCTGAAATCATTGTTGCACTATATGCTAACTAATTTGGATGTAAATTTAAAAATGATATTTCATCAACTTAAAAAAATGATAAAAATAAAATGCGCAAAGGACTTAAGAAAATATTTCTCCAAAGAAGACCTACAAATGGCCAACAGGTATATGAAAAGATGCTCAACATCACTCATCAAGGACATGTAGATCAAAATCACAATGAGATATCACCTCTTAACAGAATGACCATTATATAAAAAACAAAAAAATATGATCTAGCAATCCTACTTGCAGTCATTTACCCAATGATTTGAAATCAGAATCTCAAAGAGAGATTTGCATTCCCATGTTACCTGCAGCATTATTCTCAATAGACAGTGTGGAGTGTGGACATTACCTAAATGCCCATTCACAGATCAAAGGGTAAAGAAAAGGAGATTTACATACACCGTGGAATATCATGAAGCCGTAAAAAAGGAAATTCTGTTATGTGGTCTACCTAACATGAATGAACTTTGAGGACATGATGCTAAGTGAAATAAGCCAGTCACAGAAGGACAAATATGGCACAATTCCACTTACACGAGGTACCTAAAGTAGTCAAGCTCATAGAAACAGAAAGTAGAATGGTGTTGGCCAAGGGCTGGAGAGAATGAGAGTGGGGATTTGCTGTTCACTGGGGTTTACAGTTTCAGTTATGCAGGATGAGCAAGTTCTAGACACTGCTTATGCTTAATTCTGTATTATACACTTCGTTAACGGGGTAGAGCTCATGTTATGTGCTTTTTGCCTCAATAAAAACTAATAAAATACGAATATTCTCCACCAAAAGAAAGAAAGAATAGTATCAAAATAATGTCACTCATCTAGATCTAAAAAATCTATTATGTTGTTTAGGATACAGTCTAAGAGAACTAAATTAGAGGAGTTACCAAAACCAGTGGTAGGCTCCCTCCCCAATCTAAACTCATAAAGCAAAATAATGGATCCACGGCCCAAGTAAAACATAAAAAAAATAGCCACACAGAAAACATTTCCCCATAGTTAAAAAGTTTCCATTTTGAACACTGAACCATTCAGGAAATAACTCTGCTTCTTCCAAATCTAATCAGTCCCTACTTCACACACTGGCCTTAACATCACGCAAACCAATCTCTTAATTTCCTCAGATTGAGAGACTCCTAAACTTTGTGGTTTCTTCTCCTTTGCTACACTAAGCTAAATAAACCTGGTTTTGTGGTAACTACAGGCATATCTCTAATCTTCTGTTAGTGTGTTGCAAAGGATTTTCTTAAAAACACATAGTCTAGCTACCCAGAGAAAATTACTGTTGATGATTAAGTAGTTTTCCTAATTCAGGCATGGTTTTCTTGGCAGTTGACATGGTTGTTATCATATTACTTATCTTGCATTTTTGAAAAACAGGATTTTAGAAATTTTAGCTACACATTTTCAATGGAGATGAAAACACTATAGAATTATATTGGCAGAATACATCCCAAAGTTTAACCATTTCATTTCCCAGTCACTAGACATTTAAATGTTTTACAATTTTTCTATTACAAACCTGTCATAAATAATATTTTGCATACATATTTTCCTACAGACTAAGGTATGCCCTCAGGATAAAGCCTTGCATTGACAACTGAATTGAAGAACATGAGAATTTGGGAGCTCCAGCCAGAGAAAGCTCATTTTCCAATAGTTTTACTCATTAACTCCTACCTGTAATCAGTCTTTTATTCTCAATTTTTTCAAGAATTTTCAAACTTAGGCAGAAAAGCAAATGAAGTCATAAAGCACTTGCTGGAAAAGCAGAAAATAACAAATACCAAGAACAATTACTATAGGCATAAATAATCAGTTAGGTTTGGACATAGGCAAAAACAGGCATCTGAAAATTTAAAAGAATTTTCCGACTTTAAAAGTTCTTTTCAAAATTGTTGGTGTAGAAAAAAAAAAAAAAAAAAAAGCCGGACAGTTTTGTATGACATTAAAGTGAGAAAAACCACACAAGTAAACATGAGTCAACTATTTTAAAGACTGCTTTTTGAGTATGAACGCTGAAAAAAAAAGTAAGCTATTTTAGTAAGGTAATACTCTGAGAATATCTTTAAACAGCGCATGTTTTCACTGGCCTAGAGTTTAATGATAGTTAGCTAGGCCTCGGCTCCCTGGATTCTTGCTTCGCCAGTTTTCTTCAGGCCAACCTGGAGACTGGAACTCTGGTCCTCAATTTGCCTACTCGGGTGTATTAATACATGCTATGGCTGAGAGAATGAAGCTAGGGAACAGGTGAGTAACATAAAAACACCTCGGATTTCTTTATCTCAAAATTCAAGTACACCTTTACATTTCGGGCCCACCGCAAAAAATACAAAAATAAAAAAGGAATATGAGAATTTAATCGCCATCATCCGCCATTAGGCCAAAACTGACACCGGTGAGCTTCGTGTCCACACCCATACAATACCCACTTGCAAACACACCTCCACATCCCTGTTCCTGCCCTTCACTATGAAACAGAACCTAGCCCGCCCCGGCTCCGCAAAGCTGCAGCTGACGTCAGCGTGGCAAAATGTGTGCGCCATGCTTTGGAGTCCTTTTCCGCGATTTGCTACTGACGCCGGGATGGTCTCGGGCGGCACTAGAACTACAACTCCCAGGTTCCTGCGCGGCGCGGAGAAGGCAGGCCGGGACTGTGCGAAAGTGACTCCGGGGGATAGCGGGCCAGAGCCGGCCGCTCCTCCTTTTGAAGCGGTTTCGCACCTCTTTCCGCCCGCGGCGTCGGTGGCGTCGGCGGCGTCGGCGCTCACGCAGGGGCGGGTCACGGCGGCGCGAAGCGGTGCTGGGCGGGAAGGGAAGTCGTGGCGGCGGTGGCGGCGGGGACAGCTGCGACGGCGGCGGTGGCGGCGGGGACCGCAGCAGCGGTGGTGCTGTCAGTTAGGCCGTCGGAGAAATGGGAGACCCGGGGTCGGAGGTGAGTGGTGGAGCGTCGGGCCGCGGCGTTCTCAGCCGCGCCGCGAAAGGGCTTTGTGTTTTGTTGAGTGTGCGGCCTGCTGTGCGCCCGCGGGGCGAAAGCCTCGGCGTCTCGGGCCGAGCCCAGCGTTCGGGCCTGGTGCGGGTCCTAACGACGACCCAGCGGTAACAATGGCCGCCCGGCCGCCCCCGGTCCCCTACGCCGGCCCCGGTGCTCCCTGTTGTCGCCGCTCTGCCCGCGAGAGCGACATTTTGAGACAGGATCGCTCTTCGGCGGTGAGCGTGCATCCCTCCTCCTCGAGCAGATAGGGGAATTCGCAGGGGCTGGGGAGTCGTTTTCGGCGTCCGCTCCCCATGGCTCCGCGTCTGCAGAGGCAGAACGCGACTCCATGGAGTTCTGTTCTTAGTCGGATTTGCATGCAGTTGTGCTGTTAGGTTTCCTCAAGAGCTCGTTGTTTTAAAAAGCTCTTTCTTTTTCGTTCCTTTTGGGAAAGTCTCTTCCACCAAGTACGTGGTTGTATAGATAAGCGTGTTTTGGCTTATTTTTATAGATAATAGAATCTGTCCCTCCAGCTGGGCCCGAGGCATCTGAGTCAACAACGGATGAAAATGAAGATGACATTCAGTTTGTTAGTGTAAGTAGCAACGACATTCGGGTTTTTCCTAGAGTTCCAAGACTGCGCGTGGTAAGCCATTATGTGATTGTACTGCACCTGTCCACTCCTCATTGAGCAACTGTGTATGAACGTCCGATAGGTACTAGACACCGGGGAGCGTGGCGTAGGATTAGGAAATTTACCCAAAGAGGCCTCTGAGCAGCTGCAGTAGCCGTCACAAAGACTGCCGAAAGTCCGTGGTGCTCACTCCATCACGCTTCTCGTGCGTTTACTTAGCGCTGTTTTAATGCTTAGTCTAGGCGTGTTTCCAAGAGGGACAAGGTTGTCCTGTAACAGATGACGATGCAGGCGAGGGAGAGAGGACAGGTGATGATGAGGAAGGAGGTAGAGAACAAGAAGCCTTGGAAGAACTCAACATCTGAGCGTTATGTAGCTGCATAACATGAAGGCGACTAGCTTGAAGACTTCCCTGACCTGTGAGATCATAGTGTTTGTTACAGCATAGTGCAGGAGTTGATGTTCATATGGAGATCCCTGCATCACCAGGAACACACATATTTTTCAGAATTTCGTCCCTTCGGGTCAGTGGTCTTTAAGCATTACCAAGCGTAAATGTGCGGATTGCGGGGCCTCACCCTTCCATACCCACAGACTCAGAATTTGTAGGTGGGACCTAGGAGTCTTCCTTTTGGAAAGATGAAAGGACGTGTGAATCTCTGAACCACAGTTTGTAAAGCCTTGGTTTAGGCTGAGTGGGGGTTATGACGTATTCGGAGATGATTTTCACCCAAAACTGTCAAGAGTTGCAAAGACTCAGCTTAAAGTGGTATCATAGTTAGTTAGAGAATACTTCTACTCTAAACCATTTTCTGAATACTGTAGTTATTTGAGGTTTGCTGTGAAACGTGTATAGGTTTTCTTAATAGATTGTAGTGTTTTTATGTTTATTGGTTTGGGACAGTTTGTAAAGCTGGTTATTAAATGATATCCTCTACATACCCCAACATTAGGGCCATTGTGGTGAAACCATTTTTGTATTGTCTTTAATTGGTTTATTGAGGAGTCTTTCACGAGATCATTTTTTTGGCTGTCTTCACCATTGCTAGTGCATGTGGTACTTTTTCCTTTTATTTATTTTCAGAGTGAGAGAGAGAGTGCAGGTTAGCATGCAACAGGGTGAGGGGCAGAGAGAGAGAAAGAGAATCCCAAGCAGGCTCCACCCTATCAGCACAGAGCCTGGTGTGGGGCTTGATCTCACAAACTGTGGAATCATGACCTGAGCCAAAATCAAGAGTCAGATGTTTAACCACCCAGGTGCCCTTTGTCCTTTTATTTTAATTCTAGTGTGGTTAACATAGTGTTAAATTAGTTTCAGATGTACTTTTTCTTTTTCTTTTTCTTTTTTTCTTAAAGTGTTTGTTCAGTTATTTTGAGAGAGAGCATGGGAGCAGGGAAAGGGGCAGAGAGAGAATGCTAAGCAGGCTCTGTGCTGATAGCAGGACTCGATCTCATGAATTTTGAGATCATGACCTGAACCGAAATCAAAAGTTGGATGCTCAACCAGCTGAGCCACCCAGGTGCCCTAACAGTGGACTGAAGTATGTTGGTAACAGGATTTTATGGCTTCTTAGGACAAATATTTCAGGTTGTTCCTGAATATTGGTATTTGGAGAATATTCATCTTGATATTTGTGTATATGAAAGAATGCTATACTTCTTTATAAACTATGGGTGTTGGGTTGAGAATCACAGATGGAATTTATAAAAATAAGATTTGAAAAACTTTTTGGTACTTGTGGAATAAAAAATTATAGTATAGCATGTATGTAACTTAAGCATAATAATGTATTAAGCTGAAGTTTAAAATACTCTTTATTTTTGAAATATTGTTTTAATTTTAGGGGCCCCTGGGTGGTTTATTGGTTAAGTATCCGACTTCAGCTGAGGTCATGATCTCACGGTTCATGGGTTCAAGCCCCATGTCAAGCTCTGTGCTGACAGCTCAGAGCCTGGAGCCTTCTTCAAATTCTGTGTCTCCCTCTCTCTCTGCCCCACCCCTGCAAGTGCTCACTCACTCACAAATAAAACATTAAAAAAAAACTTTTTAAAAATATTCTTTTAATTTTAAACGTAGAGAATATCTTACATCTTTGCGTCAAGAATAAAAAATATATAGTGCAGGGGCGCCTGGGTGGCTCAGTTGATTGAGCATCCAACTTCGGCTCAAGTCATGATCTCATGGCTTGTGAGTTCAAGCCCCACGTCGGGCTCTGTGCTGACAGCAAGGAGCCTGGAGCCTGCTTCAGATTCTTTGTCTCCCTCTCTCTCTTTCCCTCCTCTGTTCATGCTCTGTCTGTCTCTCTCTCTCTCTCTCTCTCTCTCTCTCAAAACTAAATAAACATTTTAAAAAATTAAAAAATATAATGTATTGTGTGTGCACCTTGATACAACACCTTGTATTTATCCCTGTTGGCAAATACAGGTTCAAAGTTCTGATAGTTCCAAATGGAGAAGTGAATTATATGTATTAAGCACAATTACAGTTTTAGAAGAGATCTATGAAAAACATTGCTTCTACATTTTTAGTGATAACACTTAAATGATAATTAATGATAACTTAATTCTGTTTTAAAATAAATTGAGATAGAGCCTTCTACTTCTCTCTGTAAACTAATCTTATCCTTAACTCCTTTAGGTGATGCTCATCCAGTAAAGATAACAAATTGTTCTCTGCTTAAGATTTCTTCAGATACAAAAATGGCATTATAATGTTGCTTCTTGATTTACTCTGGCTTGGATTTCTTAATTCACGCTCATTAATCTAATTTTCCCGTCTTTGATCACATGGTGGCACAGCAGTCTTTCAGTGGTTTGCAAAATATAGAGCCTGAAACCAAACAGTGTGCTGAAGGAAAGAAATTAAGGATAATAAATCCCTTTCATTTAAATTATGTTGAAATATACGTACAGAGAACTGCACGGTTTATAAGTGTACTGTTTGATTTTTGCAAAGCCAATACCTGGGTGATCTCAAACAGAATGTTACCATAGCAAAAACTTTTTATTTAAGGATATTGCTCTTATTTTCTGTTTAGTTTAATAATACAGGTGTATCTCCACCACTCCCAGTTATTGTAAAGTAGAAACATTTGAAACCTATGAAAACTTTATAAGCTAAGAGGGTCTAAAGCAAAGAAGCAGTTACCATTTACTTATATGGAAAAATTTTCAGCATTTCCAGACCCCAAAAATAACCTCTTTTTGGCTTTTCTGATACCTTAAAACACATCTTGCTAATGGATGTCCAAAATAAATTGAGATAAAGTACAGATGTTTACAGACATAATCCAAAGCTGTGAAATGCTGAGTTTAGTTCACAGGGAAGCAGCTTGGCAGTGGTACTCTCGCTGCTTGGGGTGCACACCGCCTCTGTAATGGTTTTCTGCAAAACAAATGCTGCACAGTATTTCTGTTTTTCATCCTTTTTTGTTTGTTTTTTGTATAAGAGAAAATCTTCAGATTTACTTCAGTTAGTGAAAGCTGATACCAACGTAGGTCTTTCGTAAAAGTGAAATGGTGTTAACACAAGCTTTTGAAAACTGAGAATATTTTTCTGATCCCTTATTCAGCCACCATCTTTCTGTCTTTCTTTGAAACTTTGTATATTTTAGTTAATTTACTCCCAGAAAATGGTTTTAGCCAAGAGCTGATGACATGATTTTTCACAGTGCTACTTGAGACACAAAGGCAACCTATTATAATCTTGGTAATAGCACATGAGATTTAGGTTTAAGTCAAGATTATTGGTATAATGTGGAATCATTGAACATATGGAAATAGTGAAGGAAATCAAGGTATAATTTCATCAGTAGCTTCTGAAGCACATAGGTCAAGTGATAATACTTAAACTGCAGTAGGTAAGAGTCATGGGCACAAATGTGAAGGTATCTTGACTGGGTGTCTTGCACCTGTAATTAGCTCAGTAAATAAAAAATAATGTTGGAGCTCATGATATGCAAAGTCATGAAGTAAGTACTCTAGAACTACAAAAGATTAATTGAAAATAGGTCCTACCTGTAAGTGCCCATATTTCAATGTGGAAGATAATATAGGTTATGAGAACTGTGTAAATGGTTGTAGAAAGTAGTTATTTTATAAAAAGCACCCGATGCTATATAAAAAAATAAAGGAAGCCTTTTTGGCCTAGGTAACATTTAGTATTTGTATTTAAAAGAGCATTTTGAAAAGAAATAAGGAAAGGCATCAAAATGGGAAAGCAGGGAAGATGCTGTGTAGTTTTGGAGGATAAAAATTTTTAAAGTGAAAGAGAAAAGGGTGGGCCAGATAGTGTAGATTTTGAATTGTGGACTAAAAGTGGCAGTTGGGAACCACTTGGAAACTTTGAACTGGGCAGGATTGCATAAGTAAACTATATCCCTGATCCTGTAACTGGAAATCTATTGAAAAAACACATGCATTATTAACATTTTAGATTAGAGTTTTGCACCGGTATTCAAATCCATATTCTTTTAGACTTGGGTAAACTACATTTCTTACAGTCCATATCTTAGTGTATTGACATTATTTTCCATTTACAGTTGACCCTTGAACAGTGGGTTTGAACTGCGTGGATCCACTTGTATGTAGTTTTTTTTACAGTACTATAAATGTATTTTCTTTATGATTTTTGTAATATTTTTGGCTTTATTGTAAGAATACAGTATATAATAACATCATACAAAATACATGTTAACCAACTGTTTATGTTATTGGTAAGGCTTCCAGTCAACAGTAGGCTTCTAGTAGTTATGTTTTGGGAAGTCAAATGCTGTATGTAGATTTTCAATTCCGTAATGGAAGGGAAGGTCATAGCCCAAACCCTCATGTTCTTCAAGGGTCAACTGTTGTAGGTAATTGGTGTTTGGTTTTGTATGATAATCATTTTTCTATTAACAGGAATGAAAGCTTTTTGTGTCATTAATTTTTTTTTTTTTTTTTACTTAGAATATTAATATTAATTCAGCTGTGTTACTAAACTGTTTTGTTTGTGCCTGTGCTCCTGGCCCTAATTGTGTGGCCTTCGGGAGTAGAATCCTTTGATTTTGTTATTGGTACAAAAGGGATGATGAGAATGATGGTTTACTAGTTGATGAATTGAGCGAATTCAAATAAAATGCCTTTAATTGGAGGACAACATGCATTTATACTTGTTAAGAACATAGGCAGTCACTGTAAACATTTTGAGAAATGTTTCTTGACATAATACACATTCTTACGGGGAATTAATAACTTATTTTTTGGTTAGTGTTATGAGTTATTCAGATTTGAGGGCAATAGCAAGAAGTCTTTTTTTCTCTTTTTGAAGGAAGACAAAGTCTCTTAAAAACTTAGGTAATAAGGGATTGATTTAAAAAAGCATGTAGGGTCACCTGGCTGGCTCAGTCAGTAGAGCATGTGACTCTTGATCTCAGGGTTGTGAGTTCAAGCCTCATGTTGGATGTAGTGATTACTTAAAAATAAAATTAAAAAAAAGATGTAGTGTGTATACTTTGAACTTAACCTCAGAATTATAGTGACCACACAGCCGGTTATATATTTAGAGAATCAGGTATATCTCACTTAGTTTTCTCATTTGTTAAATGGAATAATAATAATAATTCACTGTTTCACCTTGTAAAGTAATTGGGGATTAAATGGAATCATTTACATGAAAAGTTTAGTACAGTTCCTGTATAGGGCTCAAAGACAAATGTTATTGATGAGTAGTAAAATTAATGGAATACTAAAATGTTTTGATTCTTTAAGTTCGTTATGGTGGCATTTTTTCCATATCCATAACTAAAGTTTAGAGTGTGTGCATATAAATAATATTTTCCTTGGGGATACTTCTCTTATTTTTTAACTCAGCCTCTGCTTTTTTTGGTGGTCTCAAATACGTGTCATCGTCATCTACCATTCTTTCACGTATAAACCCATAATTATTTGCTGAGTGAATCAATAAATATTCTAAATGACTCTTGGTTTTTCTCATTTTTGGATTTCCTACCCAGATTGTTTTTACTCTTTTAATTAGTGTGAATCATATGAAGTTGTCATTTTTCGCTAGTTCAGGAATAGTTGGTTGCATATCAGTCTAATGGTTCACCCTAGCAGTAAATTTGTAATAGTCTTCTTTCATCATTTCCTGCTCCTGATATTTTCTGCTATTTCTGCAGCTGTTTTTAAATCCCATCTGTGACCATTTTCTTTATCCTGGGTTTTGGGGGTTTTGGTGGGGGGGAGGGTTCCTCTTCTACTTTTTGCTTTGTACTCTGTTACCTTCTTTCGTCTCTTTTTTCTCTGTTTATGGAAGCTCTCTCTGCCCCTCCCTCTGTATTTCTGGTAACCTGGAGACTTTCTTGGTGGGCTGTTGCTATGGACATGTAATAACAATTTCTAATGCACATTTCTTGAAGAGCCCAAAGTTAAGGTGTTAGAACAGGAGAAGCTAGCATATTTTTATTTCTTCTACTTCCTTGAATTGAATGTATAACATTGACAATAACAGTGGTAGATTGTAGTCTAAAGGTAGGTGAATCTTCTCTGTTGACCATAATTGGAGAATATCCTCTTTTCTAAACTTCCCATCTTTAGGGGTACCTGGGTGGCTTAGTTGGTTAAGCGTCTGACTTTATCTCAGGTCATGATCTCACGGTTCGGGAGTTCGAGCCCCGCGTCGGGCTTGTGCTGACAGCTTAGACCCTGGAGCCTGCTTTGGCTTCTGTGTCTCCCTCTCTGTCTGCCCCTTCACTGCTCATGCTCGCTCACTCACTCTTTCTCAAAAGTAAAGATTTAAAAAAAATAAAAAACATTTTTTTAAACTTCCATTTTTACAGCTCAGGCAAAAATCTTAATTACTTATTACATGATCCCTGTCCTGAAGTTCTGGTCTCTGGTTTTATCGTAGTGCCTAGATAAAACCTGTCTACAAGGATAGCAATTTTCTGCTTGAGGAGAAGTTGTAGCCTAAGGGAGAAACAAGTTATCTTTGAGACGGAATGTCTCTTCTAAGGAAGAGGATATTTAAAGATCTTAGCTTCTGTGTCCTGACTCTAGTCTTTCTCTGTTAGTTTATCCACTGAATAGATCGCTTTGGCTTGCCAACAGTCAGCTTTCTGCATCCTAAGAAATCTTTCCCTCAGCTATATTCTCTTCCTGTGTTCCTTTCTCTTATTCTCAACATATTAGAATTTAAAAAATAATATTCTTTACTCATGGCCTTACTGCCTCTTTTTTTTTTTTATATTTTATTTTTAGGTAATCTCTACAACCAACGTGGGGCTCAAACTTACAACCCCAAGATAAGAGTCGCATGCTGCATTGACTGACCAGCCAGGCGCCTCTATTGCCTCATGTTCTACTTAATATTTTAGAGCCTGGCTTTTATATGCTTGCTACTTTCTTGAAAGTTGTTTTCAGGCATTTAAAAATCTTCTTGCCAATTTCAGTGGCAGTTTTTTTGGTTGTCCATGTTTTTGACTACATTTTGCATTGACAACTTTTTGAGGATTCTCTAGTGTTTTTGAATTTATCCATTCCTGATTCTTCTTCAGTCTTTGATTACCTGCTTAGCTCTTCTTGAGTCCTAAAATTCCAGCATTTCCTCAAGAGCCTCATTAAATTTCTTCTTTTTCCTCATTGTTTTCTTTGTTAGCAATATCATAGTTCAATTTAGTCTTCTAGAGGAACCCCTCCCAAATCTGTATTTCTAGCTATGTTTGTACATCCAGATTTCAGCCCTGCATTTCTGGCTTCTGCCAGTTAACTTTGTGTGCCACTGGTACATCAACCCATTATGTTCAAAAGAGTGTCAGCTTCCTGTTTCTGAATTCCAGATATATCCAGCTGGTTGTTCAAGCTTGAAACCTTAGGGACTTCTTTGATTCCTTTTTATTGTTGGAATTTTGTTTTTTATAGCCAATCTTTTTTTCTTTTTTAATACCCATGTATTGTCTTGTATATATACTACAACACTATTCTCTTTGCTGCTGGTTTTTTTTTTTTGCATTATTTGACTGATTAATTACCCTGCATTTCCCACTCTCCATACTCATCTACATGATTAATTTTAAAGCACAGTACTCATGTTTTCCTTATCTTAGTATTTATTGATTCCCTCTTGCCTATGGAATAAAATCTAGGCTTTTAGGCCTAGTATTCAAGGCCTGACATATGATGCAGTTAGTATGGTTGGAAGCAGGATGGAGAAGAATCTGGTTTGATGTTTGACTATAGGAGTGGGAAATAAAGCCAAGCTGTTAGTCAGAGAACCACATGTTTTTGAGTGTGGTTATCTAACAGGTAATTAATACTCATCCCATCTAAAAAACATTGAATCATATCTGTGTCCTTATAGCACTAATTCCTTTATTATTAATAATCCTTCCCCGAAGAATAACATTGTCTTAATATTCTACCAAGGTTTAAACTCTTCCTTTTAGATCTTGTCATTAGTTTTTTTTAATGTTTATTTTTTATTTTTGAGAGAGAGAGATAACGAGCAGGGGAGGGGCAAGGGTGGGGGTGCACAGAGGATCTGAAGCAGGGCCCAAGCTGTTCTTAGCATCCTGATGTGGGGCCTGAACTCATGAAGTGTGAGATAATGACCTGAGCCGAAGTCGGACACTTTACCAACTGAGCCACCCAGGTGCCCCAATATCATTTCTTACTCGTGTACTCTGAATATTTTTCTGTGTGTGTTCTAATTATTTTCTGGCGCCCATAGGCCGCCTCTTTAGAGGAATTCTTGCCAGTCCCAACAAAAAAAGTGATTGTTTTAAGTGACTGGTTTAGTTTGAATAACTACATGACTTGTTAATTTGCTTGATTCTTTCATAGGAAGGACCATTAAGACCTGTTCTGGAATACATTGATCTGATCAGCAGTGATGATGAAGAGCCTAGCACCTCCCATAGTGATGTAAGTACATTATATTTGATTTGCATTTCTTTCACTTTAGTCATTTAAGAGGCCTTGTCTAAGACAATTATCAAGTCACTGATGGCTGTGTTTAGGAGCTGTAGTACTTTAGTAAATGGCCCATTTCTATAGAATGAGCCATAGAAGGTATTCATTGAGTCCTTTGCCCAGAACATCTCCTACTTCCAGTTTTGTTTTTTACTTTCAGTGAGAATGTGAAAAGATAACATGATACAGCAAAGTTCTAAGACTTGAAGATGGTATCTGATAAAAGGGAAATGGAATAAAAACTGCAAGTGTTTTGGCTCCTTGTGCCCTTCTCCTTTCGTATCTCTCCTTAGGTGCCATGTATAACTGGATCCTTTTCTTCCAGAACCATGTGGCCACAGAAAGTTTGTTTTATCTTGGAAGAGAGGATGTGTGAAGATCCTTTAGAAAATGGAATGTGGGGAAGGGTTATAGGTGGTATAGTACTTCAGTTGTCATTCCTTTTAACCTTCTCTATTCCTCACATATTTAGGGTTTTGTTTTTTTTTTCTCTTACCTGTGATTTATTGGTTGTGGGTTTGACCCTTAAACTAATACTTCCCTTACTCTGAGAACCAAACTAGCTGAGCCCTTTGTAGCAACCTTGTCTTTCTTTTGTCTTAGCCCAAGTTTCTATTAATGGGTTATTGTCTTGATGGATTGATGGGTTGGAGACTCCTGGCCGGAATACTTCTTGCTTTATGTTACAAGGGATTGAGACTTGGACTTGGAATCAGTATGCCTAGGTTTTAGCCTGAGCTTTACTCCTTAGTAATTTTGTGACTCTGGATAAATTAAGTAGCCTTTAATCTTAATTTCTTTATCAGATAATAATACCTACCTCACAGGGTTGTTGTGAGGACAAAATGAAGTGACAAATACATACTATGTAAGCTCCTTGGAAACTACAAACCATAAAGTAGGACTATGCAACTGGCAAGTTTTATCATTATTCATTTATGTTATTCATGGAGAGGGAACAAGAATCTTTAAAGGACTTAAAAGTGACTCTTCAGTGGGGACTTTGAGAAATATTTTTGTGTGTGTGATTTTCAGTGGAACTTTTCCCAAGTTCTCTATACTATTACAAACTTCTACTTGTTGACTTACATACATTGGATGGGATTTTTAAAAAAAAGATTGTTAATCACCAGTAGTCTCACCACCTCTTCTTGTCCTAGCAGAAGACTGAGCAGTAGGCTAAGATGGCACCAATTGAACTGGGCTTGTTTTTACTCTCTTTTTTAATAGAGTGCCAGATTATTGCCAGTAGTTGGTATTGGGTTTTGGGGGTAGTGAAGCTTGTGGCTTTGACTTCTATGGTCCCCTTGCAGACCTGTAGTGGATTGCATCTTTCATTGTTGTTATAATAATTTAAAAAATTGAGTTCTACTTACTGGTCATGCATCTCTGCACTTGAAAGTTAACATATTAAAAGCATTTTTTTTTCTTCCTTGGTTTTCTTGTTCATGTGGATAACCCAGAGAATGCCTGAGTCTAAGGTGCCATCCTCTGAGAATCATCGCCCAGAAATGTGCTCTAGCTGCAGTGTTCCTCTTCCCATTGGAGACAGCAGCTCCTCCTCTGGGAGTTGCACCAGCAGTCCACAAAGGATAGTTTCTCAACCTTCTTCTGTTGAGAACCCATTGGAGAACCAGAAAAATGATCAAAATAATTCAGATATTAAGATTTCTGAGACAGAGACACTTAAACCATCACAAAATTATCAGACTCTGCCTTCATCTCCAGTTCTGGTCCCCCAAGAATCTTTGGCCTCTTCAGAGGTCAAGGAGGATTTACCTGTAGAGTCTTCTTCAGCTTCACAGCATGGACAAGATGCCATCCTTTATCTTCAGACACAGGTGGCTGAGATGTCACGAGTGATACGTGATCTGCAGTCTAGGAGCTGTTTTAGATTCCATCATTCTAGGCCAAGTGAGAACTCCTCAGTTCCGTGGGACATCTCCACCTCCAAGGATGAAAATTTATCTACAGTTGATGAAGAAGCTGACTGCAAGTCCCCCTCAGCTGATGACAAAGGGCAGCCAACTGATCCCAGTCAGTCTAGTTTCACAGGTCTTTTGAAAAGAATGGAACAAAGAGGTGTTATAAAGAGAGTAACATTACAATCTGAAGCAGAATCATGTGAAGGGAAACCTGATTATGTGACCTCTAAGAAACGTTTGGTTCCTCCATTGCATCCTCTTCTGAGAATTGCCACCACTGAGGTTTTTAAAGACCCTGCTGATTGCCATCCTTCTTCCTTCATGGGGCACAGAGTATATCCTGTGGCCAAGGATACCTCTCCTTTCCAACCAAATCCACCAGCCGAGGGCCCTATTGTAGAAGCACTAGAGCACAGCAAAAGAGGAAGCACAACATCTCCTCTAGATTCTACCTCAAAAGAAATGGAGGTCATGGGTTGTAGATTCTACCATGCTGCTTCCATTGCAGCCCGAGCTGCTAGTTACATGGCCTATATGACTCAGTATCAGCGTAAACTCTGGGAAGACATGGAGGATCTGGTTCATGACCCAGAGTTTGATCGTGGAAAAGCAAGATGTATAATATCGGATGGTATGGATGCTGGCCTTTGGCAGCTTTGTACTACTAGGGACATAATGGATTCTGTAGTCAGAGTTATGGCCATGGCAATAGACTACAGAAGACAAGCCTGGCTCCGACTTACATCTCTCACTAAGAAAACCCAGGAGAAGATCTCACACTTACCCTTTGATGGTACTTCTCTCTTTGGACAAGATGTAAATGCTGTTGTTGCAGAAGAAAACAGTATAAAAGAAAATGATTATAGAGACCACAACAAATACTATAACCAACATCGATACTTTTATAGTCATGATCAGAAAGCACATTATCACAATAGAGGATATTCCAAAGGAGATTGGTACAAACCTCGAAACCACCCCTATAGATATAGAAAAAAGGGAGAATCTCCAGAACGCCATGGGTACAAGAATTAATAACCTGTTTGCATTCCGCAGTGTAGTCATCCAAGATCCTAACTATTTTACTTGTTCCTCCCCACTCAAACAGGATCTACAGGTAGGAGGTCACCTCAGAAAATAAATGCATGTCTGGAATTATCACAGCTAACATGTAATTCTAGACTTTTGAAATAGAGACTTATGTTTTATTGGCCAAGTGACAGTAGAGACTTCCATCTGAGTAGGGTTGGACAAACGTTTACCCATTATTTCTGGTCCAAAGTAAGTTCAGAGGAGGGTACTCAGGAATCTGAATCCTCTTGTGCTTAAAAAAATATAAATGATTTGTTCCTCAGGAAAATCTTACTGGTAAACTGAGGACTAGCAGATCTGGGGCCTGGAAATAACCTGCTACTAGGTCTCTGTTTACTAATGCCAGAGGCAAATCCTTCATTTTTATGTCATCAGTGCTTCCTTGTTCGGGCTTCACCTTGTCAGATCTTCACAAAATGACAAATCTGTTGTGCTCTGTTTATGTCAGGACAATCTGACTCTTCAAGAGTCCATACTACTCTCAAGCTCTCTGAGACTTCAGCATCAACCGTGCAACTCTGTCAAGAACTGGAATACAAATCAAATTTTGCCAAATCCAGTTTGCTTCCAGTAGGATGGCTAGATGTTACAGGTCTACTGTGGACACCAGCTGGAAAAAGACTTTCCTTCTTGTAACATCTCTAAAAATTTTCACAGTAACTGTCCGTATCGAGACTGATGGCTACAGTGTCATTACCACTCAAAGCCACATGTGAGAGAATTCTTTGTTATCGTCATGGCCTAAGTCTTTGACCTGTCAAGCTCTCACATATAAACAAGCTGTGAGACCCATCATGGTGTTCTCTCAGGATATTCTAGGCCTTTCACCAAGATGACCTTCTTAAACAAACCTACCTTCTAAACAGTTAAACTTTTTGAGCTTGATAATTCATCACTCTAAACACAAAAAGGAAATGTGCATTAGTGTCCTGGAAATAAAGGATGTTCTACAATCCAGGCATGCAAATCTGAACTCTTATAGGAGAATTCCAAACATGCCTGACAATCTGGTCCTCTTACTGTAATAAAGAGGGATGCCATCAAATAGATGATGTTGAGAATCCTTAAGTGTTAGAGTATAACTATGGATGTAGTAAAGAGAACATCTCATGCAGTTCTGTTTCTGGATATCTGTTTAAACGATAACATCCAGTAATGATTTCTTAAAAGTCTGAAATCAAGACTTCAGTAACATGTTCTTGGTTTATTGGTCCCTTATTCTAGTCAGACTCTTACTCATGAGAGACGACTTATCTTTTTGCTCCAAGTTGGTTCCATTAATAGTTCTTCACAATTCTGGAACTGGCAGCAGATACCTCAATTGTATATTCCACAGTATCTTTTTAATCTCAAGGCAGTGGCTGTGCAGTATACCAGTCCTTAGATCCTCGTTTTCGCAGCATGACTTCAAAAATGGAAGAAGTGTCAAGTCTGAGGGGTCAGAGTCCATCACCTAGTATTATTTGCTTGACAGCCCCCCAAAAAATTGTTTTTATCAACAGACTTAACATTTTGTATCTTCTTAGTTTGTAAAACATCTGCATTTTTTCATCTGCTTGGTCAAAATATTTTGGATCTACTGTTAGTGGAATATAACTGTTTTAGGGTTCATGTGGTTTCTATTTCTGCCGTAGTTCTTGCACAGTGGTGATTTACATTTTCCCTAGTGCCCCACTTTTTAATAGTTGAAGCTCATTTCCCCTCCATTGTAACTATATTCAGTACCCTTTTTACTACTTTTCTTCCTCTGTCTGATTGTTGAAGACGCAACAGAGGTTGAAGACTCATAAATCCCTACTTAGAAGAAGTTATTTTATATTGTCAGATAATTTCAGAGTACTATATTGGTCCCATTTGTAGATTAAGCTTAACAGACTTGATAGAGGAGATGATCTTGCACATTTGGTCATATCTAGACTTAACATTTACCTTGAAAGACACAAGGGCCTAAGAAATCATAAAGACTTTTATAGTTTGATATGTATCACATCAGTTAAGTGGTCTCATGTGCCCTTGACATGGCACTATATAGCTTCTTTTTTGAAAGGACTAGTCACAGGTGAATTCAGTGGAGGGAGAGACCTTGGAACTGTTCTATATGGCTACACATAGTTCCGAGTTAGCTAAGGCTACTTTAATCTCCCACTTGTCCATTTCTCCCCTTTCCTCCCCTGAATCAGATAGTGGGTTACAAATTTGATGATTTTTGAGGTACTCTTACTTTCCAAAATCCAAATCAAAAAATGATACATGAAGATGGGATTCTCTGAAACTGCTTTGGCACTTCCACTTAACACACGCCTCCTTTTAAAATTTTTGTTTTTAATTGTGGTTAGAGACAAGACAACATAAAATTTACCATCTTAACCATTTTTAAGTGTACAGTTCACTCGTGTTAGCTCTATTTACGTTGTATAGCTCCTCAAATATTTTATAAAACAGCATTGCTGTTCTCTTCTTGTGTTATTTATGTTGCTCAGTAGTAAAGTTAAAATTGCATTACCACTCTCCAGTTGATAGACTCAAGCATCTCCAGAGAATTTTCCTAAAAGTGAAAAGAAATCCCCGAATTGTTGACTGGGTAACTTCTGAAAGGGATTTGGATTTGGCAGTTGAGTGGGGAGTCAGAATGCAGTAAATGGGAACAGCTTTTAGCTATAGATCAGTCTCTTGACTGCAGAAGAAACAGTATTCTTAACTTGTTACTTAAAAATCTTTCTCTGGCATACTTGAATGATAATGGTGTTACAAAACTAAAAATGGGGACTTGTTGTAGGGAGACAACCCCAATAGCATATGGAACTCACAATTAGATAGTAAGTTTTCTTACTGTGCCTGCCATGGGCAGAGCCTGCCACAAAAATTCCCCATTAGGTGAACCTGTTTAAATATCTCTAGGTTTTCGGGAAGCTTTGGGATAGTTGCAAATTTAATGATTTGGTATTCTCAAAAGGGATGTGTCTAATGATCCTTTTTCTTGAAAATGTTTTTTCTCAACTAGACATAAAATATATGTGAAGACAATATGATTTCTTGCAGTTACTGTGTACAGAGAAACAGTTTCCATTGTTATATGAAGTGCCTTTTTAAATTTCACCCTGCTTAAAACTTAACATTTTGGTGTCTTGCATATGTTGCTGGTGGTATTTATGTGAGTTCTGTACAGTTATTTGTTTTTTTTTTTTTTTTGGAGTCTTGTAGTTTATTCATCATCTGTACAATTGCACTATCTAAATGTACTCTCCTTCTGAATGTTCATTTGTTTTCTTTATAGCACTGTTGATCCATTTCAGAAGGTTATAGAGTATGCCCTTCCCCCTTATTTAAATAATGTTATGGTAGTTCTTTTTAGTTATTAATGATTGGCTCAGTTTCCTGGGCATTAAGGCAGCTTTGTTTTCTTTCTGCAGGTTCTAGGTTTTCTGATTGAGTCATTTGTCTATCTAACCTTGTTCTAAGCCATGGTAACACAACTTATATTTGATAAGTGGAAGTGTTTGCTTGGTAAGAAGAAACAAGGACTTTAGGAAAAGCAGATTTCCTGATACTTTATCCTTTGTTTTCAGATGGTGTGACAACTTCCTTATCAATGTAATTGTATTTAAACTTTTTTTTTTCTTACTGTGTGGCAGCTTCTTAATAATTCCATTTATTTACGTAGCCCTCAAAATGACATTTTGAGGGGAGCATAAAGTCTTTCAGGATACTTGGATACTATTTAGTATGTTACATTAGTACTATACTAATAATTTACTGAATGATACCTAAGTGACCTGATTGACAATGTCCTTAAGGGTCCAGTACATCCAGGATAACCTCAGGTACTAAAAACAAGGAGGTTGGAATAGACACAATCCAGAATCCCTTCTAGCTATAAAATTGGATACAGAGTTAAATGACATGGATAAGTAGACTTAACTGCCACATTCACTATTCTTGAGGATGTAATTTAGTGGGATTCTGATGAAGGTTAGAAATCATGGATTAGGTCTTTGTAGGAATAGTTTATAAAGGTTGCAATAATTGAAAACTTTTTTTTTCTTTAACGTGAGGCATATCTTGCCCCAGACTTGCACTGCTTATGTTTCCTCGTCTTTTGAAATTTGCCATTCTTAATGTTAGTGGCTAGTCCAATAATGGATTGTGATATCTGTGTACATCTTATGCATGCCATTCAGTTCGCCAGGTCCATTCTGTATAGTTTTCATTTGTGGATACACAAACCCATCCTTCCATTTTTCACTTAAAATATACAGGTGGAAGTTATTTAACTGATGATGGCTTTTGAATGCAAATCTTTTAGTTATTTTTCCAGAAATAAAGAGTTTTGTAAGCCATTAAGAAATTCTTTTATGAAATTTCCCGTCCTGTATGAATGATGAAATATTGTTTTATTAAATCTTTTTTCTTATTGATTAGTGGGACAATATTTTTGTAATATTTTTGTCTTTTTTGTTTGCTTGACTTTATAGTAATGAAAACTTTTTATAGTCGTGTTCGGTATCATTGAGTTATGTTATTACTGGAAATTATGTTTGCTTCCAGTGGGATATATCTGGAAGTGATCACAGTCCAACCATGTCCTTTTGATGTTATCATATCGGTTATTTCATTCTTTATTTGATCTTTTCTTCTCCCTTATGTAACACATCTTTCTGGAAGGATGTCTGATCTTCCCCTAATCTCTTTGATGTAGATTATATTTTTTATTCTACCAGTAATTACTAGCCAGTATTTTGATGTGGCTTTGTATACTTAAATACAATGCCTTCAGCATTATTGTAAGAGATTTTCTAGTCTTCTTTTTTAATGTCCTTTTTTTTTAAAAGTAGCCAGTCCAGTCTCTGGAACTATTATTTTCTGGCTATTGAACTTTCATCAGTTTTAAATGCTTTCTCATTTAATAGTAGTATTTTCTCATTTTATAATTTTCACACAAATGTATTATTACATATGGTTTATGGCTAATTGCATCCTCTCATAAAAAATTTTAAGCCCATTACCATGGAGTTATAGAACAGTGCTGACATACAGTGTATCTTAAAGTTAACTAGTTTTCTCCAGGTCTTAAGGGCTTTACATGTTTTATTGAGATAACTATTTCAAATGGTCTCTTGGATTTTCTGATGCCTTGTCAAGAATTCAACAAGAATTCTCAGGTTGTCTGTACTTTCTTTTAGGACTTTGGAGATCTCTCAAGTTGTATTGAGTTTTCTAATAATCCTAACTAACTATATTCTTTGGTAGAAGTGAAAGTAAATGCTTTATATCTAGTGGTATTTTAAATTTCTCCCTTGATCTTAAATGCTTCAGGTGTTATTATGAGTTCTGTTAGTAGTCTTCTTACAAGACCTACTTTGATACTGTTTTTTTCCCATGAGCTATCTATGTTTTCTGTTTTCTTTCATTGCCCATAAGAGTAGCTCTATCACGTCATTGAGTTTGAAGGGCTACAGTTAGACCTCTTGTTAACTGCCACTTTTATCTGTGATGGCTGTTTTACACTACTTAGTGTGCATTTAACCCTAATGTGCTATAAGAACTATCATGTTTGTGGTCCCTTTTATCTATACCACTTTTAATTCGTGGGGCAACAATGATGTGGACGATTGGGGGAAAACATTTTCCAAGTCACTAAATAGTCTTAAATTTTCAGTTACATTTTTTGAACATATTTAATTACATTAAATATCCAGCTGTTAGGTGTGCAGCCCATTCCTTTCTGCCTTGGTTCTAGTCAGTTTTTTATTAACCTCATTTAGATTCTTAGCAAGAGTTGCATGCATGTTGGTCTTTGTCTAATGGCTTATAACAACTCCTATTTACATTTAGCAAAAATACATTTTGAGATCTTGAAAGCACCTTGATAGCCTTGAGTCTATTGTCTTCCTACCTGGGAAGCAAGCAGAGGAGAAAATTTTCATTTATAGAGCTTACATTTACTAGGCTGTGTGCTAGAAGTTACAAGGTGTTCTTGAGGAAGAAATTCATTCTGATTTTGCAGATGAGGAAATGAAACATCATTAAACACCTTGCTCAATTGGTGAAACCAAGCTTTGAATATAGACTCTTCCTCCAAAGTCTGAATTCAGCATTATACTAGGCTGCCTCTGTATTTTTCAAGGCTCTACTAAAGTCTTAACTTTTCTGATGAGCTAACTTGACATACACTAATCTTTTTCTTCCCTAAACTTTGTGTTTATGGTTGTACTCTCATCCCTTAGTATTTGATGTCTTATATTAACTAATTCCTGGTCATTTCATGTGTCAGACGAGAAACCCTAACCTCTTAGTTTTCCCATTGAGATTTCACTGTGTGGGACTAAGATTGTTCTTGATGCATGGTCATTGGCTTGTTTCATGTATTCCATTCATTTTCAGCACTGATCATTTTAGTCATGGTTTTTTTTTCCTACCTTTTTTGTTTGTTATATCCATTTTGTTTCAGATACATGCTTAAATTTTATTTTTTTTGCTGGCATCTTTAGGATATTGGCTAGGGAAAAAGGTGGAATGGTGCAACACACATGGTATATAAATTCAAAGACCTTGATCCGAGTATTAGCAAGTCATTTATTTTCTGAGCCTCAGTTTTCCTACTCTTAAATGAGGTAATGCGCAGAAGTACTTTGAAAACTCAAAAGTCAAATATAGATTTCTTTCATAGTTGTGCTGTTTCTACACACGTTCGTAGATATAACTGTGGGATGGTATTGGGTATAAGTACAGGTACATTTAAGATGTATATTTAATAGCATGTAATAGTTCTTGTCATCAGATCATGTTCCCCTTGTTTACAGTTTTTTAAGGTTCAACCATTAAGCTATATTGCAAACCCATCAATGGACTAAGTCATTGAAAGGCATATTTAAAATAGTTGCTTTTCTCAAGTGCAAGCTAAGAAATGCTTATGATAATAAGAAATAAAAGAATGTAGAATGAAGAGCTAGGATATGTAGGTACGTGTATACAGTTTTTGATGGATGCTGTTTTGTCACTTTGTGTCTATTTTGGCAACAAACTTTTATCATCATTATCAATATCTATGTGCAGGCAGGCACTGAGGAAGGTCTGGGGGTACTGGGAGTTCATAAGAGATGGTGTATTCTCTTAAGAGAAGGAAATACCAATACAATGTAATTGTCCTGTTTAGAGGATTGTCTGTGATGAGGTTGGAACAAAAGAGAGGGCCATCTAGAGGGATCAAGGAAGCTTTTCTTACTTAGTAAATACTTGAGCTGGGGTTTGGAACATGCTTAGAGAAGAGCCAGTTGGACTAACGGAGAATCAGGAGCCAGGCATTGAAATGAATCAGTGCATACAAAGGCATGTGGAACATCACATCTGGTTTCAGAATTGTAAGGAACAGCCTTTATGGGGCACAGTTTGAGATGCAGCTGAAGAAAAAGGATAAATTACCCATGAAAATGTATTGGTTCCTACTTATTCAAAGTGTACCAAGTTTGTATAGCTGTTACTTGTAAGGTTATAGAAGTAGTCTGTCTGGAGTTCGCTTTGTACCATAGTCTCCTGTGGACATCTAGAACAATTCTTTTTCTTCTCTGAACTGAGCCAAAGGAGGGTTTTGGTCAGTGCACCACCAGCCCCAGGGATAGACGGCTCAAGTAGTGGAGAAAGAACTGAGGCACCAGTAGAGAACAACTTTGAAGATGAACAGGATGATGACACTGAAGTAGAATGTTACATTATGGGTATACAGTTGTATACTTCATGACCTCCTATTGGCATTGTGTCCTTAGTGTAGCTAAATGTGGCTAATCTCCCTGTATGTTGGTTTATAGATAATTTGAGGGTGGATTTGGGGAAAATGAAGATATTTCTAAAAATGTTGCTTCATTGGAGTTTGGAGGTGTTGTATTGAAGAAAGACCTGTGAACCTTGTGCCAGTGGTATCTCCAGCAGCACCCAGAACACATTTTGTCAACTTCCTGTTTGTTTTTTCTCTGGTTTGGAGTTTCTTTTCTTGCTTTTGTTGCCACTTTGTCACCTTTTCTCTTTTCATAATTCATCCTTTTTCTTTCTGTGCCAGAGATATAGCAGTGGCACTCAGGGTTAAAGCTATAACTCCCCCTTTGCAGCTTCAGAGATATTTTAAAATTCCCGAGTTCCAAAGTTGTTTTTTTGTTTGTTTGTGGTCCTGTGCTGAAGGAGAATCCATGTCATTCTTCCCAGGAGGGATTTTTATAAGTATAGATACTGGCAATTTACCGAAAAGACAATACAGGAAGAAGAATCTTACCTAACACGTTTGGTGGTTACTGGCCTTCTTAAATGAATAAAGTACTTTACAGAATGGGGTATATCTGTATGTATGTTTTTAAGTTTGCTCATATAAAGCAGATGTTCTGTGTACTTTGTATTTGTAAACAATAACCAGTTGGGGGTGGGAAGATGATTGCTTTGTATAAAAGGGTTGTTTCCTGGTTCCAAAGCTTTGCTGCTGGAGATGGTAAATAAATATTGTACTGCTTTGCTGTGTTTATCCCTTCTGCTCTCTCTGTATTTGAATATAAAATTCTTGAGAAAAATTGTTGCTTTTCAAAATGTTATTTTGGGGTATGGTTTGAGCCATAGGTTGGGCAGAAGAGGCTTCTGGTAAACAGAACTTCTGGGAGTACAAACTTCAGATCGAACTGTGGACCCTGGCTTTAGAATGAGCAGTAATAAGCAGGCTTTGGAATTTGAGTTTGTATTAAATAATGCAGTTGTTTCAGGAATTCTTTTAAAATTAATTGCATTCGTCAGATGGATAGATAATATGATTTACAAAGTTAATTACACTTTCGCATTTGATTGCTCCTTTGAGCTTTTTTTAAACTTGGAATCCCTTATAGAGGATAAGGATAATGGCCAGAATAATCATTCTCCAGTTAACACCCCTCTGACTAGTTTGTGCCAGCTGGTATTCAGGAAGGATGCTGTAACAACAAATAAACCTCTCCCTTGGATTGTTCTCTATATCCCCTCTCCCTAATCTTCCCCCCCCCCCCCCACCTCCTACAAAGCTCATCTTTCCTTATTACTGGCTTTTCTGTAGCCAAAAAAGCACCTTTGGTGTGTCAAATAGGGAACTGGGTTGTTGTGATCACCTCTCTGGATAACTATTTTTACAGTGCTTTCTCCTGTAAGGAGTGAGAATTAGTCCATTTCACAGAGCGCTCCATTGGCTATATTCATTATTTCCATTAAAAAAGTAATTTTGTATAATGCCAAATTTGATAGTTACTCAACAACTAAAATGCTTTTTAGAGATGGGTGATTTTAAAATATGTCAGTTGCTCATTATAAAAAAGCCTCAAAATGATATAATGCCACAAACTATTATAAAATGATAATTTCTTCTGTGAAGCCCTGCCTTGTTCAGTATTGTTTCTAGAAAATGCTTTACAAAAGCAGATTTATTCTTTTAATTCTGTATTTCCTTTAACTTAATCTTGGCAAATATTTTTAGAAAAGTGACTTAATGGCAGTAAGAAGCTCAACTTTTGGGTGAGCAGATGAGTGAAGAGTAAAATGGAAAATCTGCCTGTATTTAATATTTTAAAAACATTTATTCATGAGACCTTAGAAAAGTTTTATTAAATGGATTATAGCCTGTTTTCTCAGCATTCAGTGCCAAGTCCAGTTCTTAACTACGAAAGGGGAGTTGGCAAGTATATGGCACTTGGCTTCTTAAACTATAATACACTGAAGGATTGAGTGAATGGTCCAAGAAATGGGCATTTGTAGATGAATTTTGAAAGAAAACCCACCTGTGAAATTCAAGTTATAGTTAAAATTACTTTTGGGACATTGTTAGCTTTCTTGTGAATAAATACATATATTTAGAAATTACCTTGGTCAATGGAAAAGTTAAGAATGTTGCTTTCTATTTTTATATTCCAAAAAGAAAAAGAGGACGGTCAGGTCTAGGCTAAATAAACTAGTATTTTTAATTTGACTAAATATACTTTTAATAATTTAAGTACACTTAAAGGTACAAATGGGTATGGGTACTTCATAATTTTTTAAAGCATACATGTATTTTGCTTTTTGCTTTAAAACAGTAATGGTGTTTGACATCAAAACTGTGTAAAATACAGTTTCCTGATAGCCCTTAAGTCTGTTGAATTGAATATGACTTACCTTAGTTATGATTAGTATCTTTTTCTGTTAGGTTTGGAAAATAATGTTATCTTGTCATTGGATTTCTTAGAGGGAAAAATCTGGAGGAAAAGAAAAGTTAAATACAATTTACTAACAGATTATGTTGCTTCTAGATACAGAATTTCCATCTACCTTTATAAAGTATAAATGTTAAACTTCTGTTTTTGTAAGGGATTAATTTAAACCAAATCTATCATTCCCAAACAAAAGAGTGAGATCCTCAGTTCTTTTTGTCTTTATGCTGTCTTGTTTGTTAAAAATTGAAATTTCATGGGGCACCTGTGTGGCTCAGTCAGTTAAGTATCCTCCTCTTGATCAGGTTCAGGTCTTGATCTCAGGGTCGTGAGTTTAAGCCCCATGTTGGGCTCTGCACTGGGTGTGAAGTCTACTGAAAAAAAAATTGAAATTCTGTAAATAATTTTATTACATGTGCTCACTGTAGAAATATTAGGAAATAGAGATAAAAAGGGGAAAAAAAACTTTCCAGACAGAAAGAAACAACTGCTATTAAGATTTGATTTATAGCTTTCTAGATTTTACTTAACATATTTTATTTAACAAAAGACAAAATTATTTTCACTTAAATACAAGTTAGGGAAAAAAGACATTGAAATATATATAGATGATAACTTCATTGATCGGCGGTATTGTGCCATTTTGTCATTAATTTGCCTATTTAATGATATTGTATGATTTTATAGTTCACATAGATGTTTCACATGAATGTTAGAAATTTTAATAGTATCCAGGAAATCTTAGCTCATTAAACTTGACTAGTAAGTGAAAGTATTAATTACTTTGGTGAAAATTTTGTCTAAATAGTAGTCACCCTGGATGTGACTCCTCATGATCTTTTATGATCAGGATTGTGAGTTCATGATCAAAACTAATTTGAAGTTCAACTGAACTGATTTTGAGGTGGTTATTGGCCTGTAGCAAAAAGAAAAATCAGGATAGTGCAGCTAGTTTTTCACAAGGCTAAATTTGTTTAATATGAGACTATTAAGGGAAATTTTAAAGGATCAGCCTGAGGTTGTGTCTTTACTCGTAAGAAATGGTGACCATTGATATTAGTTCCTTTAAAATGCCCTTACTTGGGGTGCCTGGGTGGTTCAGTCAGTTAAGTGTCCAGCTCTTGATCTCAGCTTAGGTCTTGATCTCAGGTTCCTGAATTTGAGCCCTGCATTGGGCTCCACGCTGGGCATGAGCCTACTTTAAAAAAAAAAAAAAAAAAATGTCCTTAGTTGACAAAATAAGGGACTCCTATCCCAGGCTTTGCTTTTCCCTCTGCCCCCTGTTATGTTGACACATTGAATCCCATTATTACGGATTAGATCTCATAAGAGATTCATCCTTTCCTGCCCAAGTTATACCTTACTTCTAGCTTGGAATTTTTGCTATAACTCAACTCTACTACATTAAAACATAAACATTTTGTCCTCAAAAACAAAAGAAGTCTTACTTTCTTTTAAATTTTTTTTTTTCAACGTTTATTTATTTTTTTTTTTGGGACAGAGAGAGACCGAGCATGAACGGGGGAGGGGCAGAGAGAGAGGGAGACACAGAATCCGAAGCAGGCTCCAGGCTCTGAGCCATCAGCCCAGAGCCTGATGTGGGGCTCGAACTCACGGACTGCGAGATCGTGACCTGGCTGAAGTCGGACGCTTAACCGACTGCGCCACCCAGGCGCCCCAAGAAGTCTTACTTTCACCTGTGCAGGCATTCCTTGGAGATTTTGCAGGTTTGGTTCCAGACCACCACAATAGCACAGATGTTAAGTGTGCAGTAGTAGTATGTCTAAAAAAATATACATAACATACCTTAATTTAAAAATATTGCTAACAAATGCTAACCATCATCTGAGCTTTCAGTGAGTTTTAACCTTTTTTTCTCGTCTTGCCTCGATGATGATGGCTTCTGACTGACCAGGTTGGTGGTTGCTGAAGTTTGTGGTGGCTGTGGCAATTAATATAAAATTACAGTGAAGTTTGTTGCTTTGATTAAGTTTCAGAAACAATCTCTCAAGCGGGGTAATATTCTGAATCCTTTGTTGTCATTTCAGCAGTCTTCACAGCATCCTCACAAGAGTAGATTCTATTTCAGGAAATCTCTTTGCTCATTGATAAGGAGCTCCTCATCTATTCAAGTTTTATCATGAAATTACAGAAATTGAGTCCCATCCTCAGGCTCTACTTCTTGCTAATTCCGGTTCTCTTGCTATTTCCACCACATCTGCACTTCCTTCCTTTTTCCCGGAAGTCTTGAACCCCTTAATGTCCTCCAAGAAGGTTGGAATCCATTTCTTCCAAACTCCTCTTAATATTGATATTTTGACCTCTTCCCATGAATCACAAATGTTCTTAATGGCCACTAGAATGGTAAATCTTTCCGGAAGGTTTTCAATTTTCTTTGCCCAGATCTCTCAAAAGAATCACTATGTATGGAACTATAGCCTTACAGAATAAATTTCTTAAATAATAAGACTTGCAAGTTGAAGTTGTTCCTCAATCCATGGGCTATAGAATGTGTGTTGTGTTAGCAGGCATAAAAACAACATGAATCTCACTGTGTATCTCCAACAGAGCTCTTGGATGACCAGGTGCATTGTCAGTGAGCAGTAATATTTTAAAGGAGTTCTTTTTCAGCAGTAGGTCTCAACAGTATGCTTAAATTCAGTAAACTATGATGTAAACAGATGTGTTATCATCCTGGCCTTATTCCATTTATAAAGCACAGGCAGAGTAAACTTAGCATAATTCTTAAGGACCTTAGGATTTTAGAATGGTCATTGAGTGTTGATTCCAACTTAAGGTCACCAGCTGCATTAGCCCCTAACGAGAGTCAGCCTGTCCTTGGAAGTTTTGAAGCCATGCATTGACTTCTCTCTAGCTATGAAAGTGCTAGATATTATCTCCTTCCATTAGAAGGCTATTTCATCCTCATTGAAAATCTGTGGCTTAGTGTAGCCAAGCCACCTGCTGCTTCCCTTTGCGCTTCACTGTTCACTGAGACAGCTTTTCTTAAGCCTTGTGAAAACAACTAGCTTCAAACTAGCTTTTCTTTTTCCTCACTTAACCCTTCACAGAATTGAAGAGAGTTAGGGCTTTGCTCTGGATTGGGCTTTGGCTTAAGGGAATGTTATGGTTACTTTGTTATGGTTGCTTTGATCTGTCCATACCACTAAAACTGTCTTCATAGAAGCAATAAGGCTGTTTTGTTTTCCTATCATTCCTTTGTTCACTAGAGTAGTACTTTTAATTTCCTTTAAGAACTTGTCCTTTGCATTCACAACTTGCCTTTTTGGTCCAAGAGGCCAAGCTTTCAGCCTATCATGGTTTTCAGTATGCTTTCCTCACAGAGCTTAATCATTTCTAGCTATTAAAGTGATAAATTGTGCAACTCCTCCTTTCATCTGGACACTTAGTGGCTATCATCAGGTTATTAATTGGCCTAATTTCAATATTTAGGTCTCAGGGAGTAGGCCTAAGGAAAGAGAAAGCGACAAGGGAATGGCCAGTCAGTGGAGCAGTCAGACAACGTTTACGCAGTCTTTATATGTAGTTCATGGCACCCCAAAACAATTATAGTAGTAACATCAAAGATCACAGATCGGCATAACAAATACAATAGTGAAAAATTTTGAAATTTTGCAAGAATTACCAGAATGTGACAGGCATAAAGTGAGCAAATACTGTTGGGAAAATCACATCGATAGACTTACTGGATGCAGGGCTGCCACAAACCTTCAATTTGTAAACGTGGTATCTACGAAGCACAATAAAATGAGGTATGCCTGTCTGTGCTTAACTTTCATGGATATGTGTACTCAGATTTAACCCGTATTCTTAATCTGACTGCCATTTCTAGGACACAACTCAAATTTGCTTTGTATAAAACCCAAGTCTTAGATAAAAATCTAAAGAATATACCAGAGGATATAAGGAGTTCATAGTGCCCAGGGTGAGCAGAAACAGGATCACAGAGAGAGGCCATATTAGCCTGGCTTCTGAGGTTCTGGAACAGCTTTTCTTCCTGTACCCAGTGTGTCCCTTATTTTGTAACCTTCCGACTCCTGATCACCCACAGATTTTTTGTGTGTGTCAGACTGGGATTTTAACCATACCTCTGGTTCCCAATTAAAAAACAAACAATATTCTTCATAAATTTTTTTCCATGGTCCCTGAACTAGGATATGCCTTTTAACATTTTCTGACTTGACAACTTTCTTCTTAATTCTATGAAAACCCCACACAACTTCCCCAGTGGGAGAGGAGAGGGTATGGAAGAAAAACTGATGCAGAGAATGATCTAAAATAGAGGCAAACAGACTCTCCCCCTCCCCAGTGTATCTCTTGAGACCATCATATTCTTCTCCCAAAAAATAACTGAGTGGGTAGCATTTTCTTGCAGATTATTTGCTGTAACCCTGGACTCAGTAGTATTCTTTAATAGTTTCTTTTTTTTTTTTTTTTAATTTTTTTTTTCAACGTTTATTTATTTTTGGGACAGAGAGAGACAGAGCATGAACGGGGGAGGGGCAGAGAGAGAGGGAGACACAGAATCGGAAACAGGCTCCAGGCTCTGAGCCATCAGCCCAGAGCCTGACGCGGGGCTCGAACTCCCGGACCGCGAGATCGTGACCTGGCTGAAGTCGGACGCCCAACCGACTGCGCCACCCAGGCGCCCCATTTAATAGTTTCTAATATGGAAGTTAATCCAGGGTGAGCACAGCAAGTGCTTCAAGAAAGATGGCTCTGAAGATCCTATAGCTGCTAACATTTTATTCTTTTTGTTTTCTCTTTTTGGCTTAAAACAACAGAAATTTATTCTCTTAAGTTCTGGAGACTAGAAGTCCAAGTTTGGCCAGACCATGCACTCTCTGACCACTCTAGGGAAGGGTCCTCACCTCTCTCCTCACTTCTAGCGGTGGCCGGCAGTCCCTGGCTTGCAGTTTCATCACTCCTGTTTCTGCCTCTGTCTCCCATGGCATTCTCCCTGCATGACTTAGTCTCTTCATGTGGCATCATCCTCTCTGTGTCTTTATTCTTACCATTCTTACCTTTGAGAGCCAATTCCATTTCTAGCTTGAGAATTTACATATCTGAAAGTCTGACCATAGAGAAACTCTAAGGACCTAAATGCTTATTAATACTACAGGCTTTGGGGAAGATTGGCAAATCTGGCCTAAGAAGAACACGCCTAGAATTTTGTGACTTCACGTTAAATAACAATTCAGTATTTTTGTCACTAATGGAATGGTGGAGACTCCCACACCTAAGAATATAGTGGCCCCTTTTCATCTTAATTCTACAGAAACATTTAATACACTTTCGTCTATCCTGAAATGAGTTCACTTTCTGCCCGTGTTCCTGACAAATAACACTATAGTTTTGATTCTGCTTTTGAATCAGTAACAAGGTGGCCTGCAGTAAGTTTTTTTCCCCTTGCTTCTTTCTGATAAGTTAAAATATATTTCCGAACATATTGATTCTTTGAATTACCTGTTCTATTTTTGTGCAAAATAAGGTCTTCTGCGACCTAATAGGCAAAATCCCTAGTATGTGTTTTAATATCAGTCATCTCGTTTTTCCAGTGCATGTGTGTTTTCCCAGAACCATATAAGTATGTAATTCAGTAAGATCTAGAGGCTGCCCCTCATCTTGAACCCCTAAAAATGGAAATTCAAAGGATTTGGCTTCCTGGAGTGAGTGTGTGTTCATAAATAACCCATTACTCATGCCTGGCTTAAACCAGCAACCGTGATCCCCAAACCTAAGTTGTGATGGAAAAATATATGAGTATCATCCCCTGCCTCATATAATTAATTTTTGTTATTTTAAATGGCAGAAGTCTCAAAGTTGAAGTTCACTCTTTCTCTGGCTGCCATTCATTCCTTTTTAGCTACTCCTAGCAGATTGTCTTTCATATCTACTTATGTGCTTTCAATATAGGTAGCCAGAGGTGGGGTTTTTGGGGCTTGGGGTTTGTTTTTTGTTTTTTATTTTTAAGAAGAAAATAGAAACTTTCCCTTTTGAGGAAAAGAAGGAAAATAAATTCAAATGTCTTTTGTTTTCAGTATCAGAGCTGTTAGGTCTTTTGAGTCCTTCAAAGTCATGAAAGATTAAATAAACAGATCAGAGTTAGCTGGGAATCACAGAAGTAATCTTTTGATTGATATAGTCAGCTAGTTCATTAAGTGTTAACGTAGGCTACTGATAACTAAATATAGGAAAAATAATTTTAGCAAACAATAATACCAACAGTCTTTATTTGTTCTCCAAAAGGTAATGTTCTAGGACTAGAGACTAACTTTAGAATGAGGTTGAAGGGATCTAAACAAATGTATAAGTGCTGATTAAAGGTACTAAATTTATCTTCCTAGCTTATAAGTTTAGTTTGAATGGAGTAAAATTCTTACCTATATTTTGTGACTAATGGATTACTAAAAATTTTTCCCGTTGGATATATAATCTGTTTCAGACTAATTTTCAGCTAGTTTTTTTTTTATTTTTAAAAAAAATTTTTTTTTTCAACGTTTATTTATTTTTGGGACAGAGAGAGACAGAGCATGAACGGGGGAGGGGCAGAGAGAGAGGGAGACACAGAATCAGAAACAGGCTCCAGGCTCCGAGCCATCAGTCCAGAGCCTGACGCGGGGCTCGAACTCACGCACCGCGAGATCGTGACCTGGCTGAAGTCGGACGCTTAACCGACTGCGCCACCCAGGCGCCCCATTTTTCAGCTAGTTTTCTGCCCAGCATATGTTCAAAAATTTTAAGTTTATTTATTTATTTATTTTGAGGTAGCACACAAGCAGGGGAGGGCCAGAGAGAGAGGAGAGATCTCAAGCAGGCTCCACACTGTTAATGTGGAGCCAGATCAGGGCTTAAACTCACAAATCATGAGATCATGACCTGAGCTGAAACCAAGAGTCAGATGCTTAAACCAACTCAGCCACCGAGGTGCCCCGAGAGTATATTTATAATTTATAATGTAAAGCAGAGAATCCTTAATTGTGCTTTAAAGGAAACTTCACGAAGAATAAATATTATGTAAAATCTTCCTGAATGAGTGTAACTTCAGAAGTATTTCAGAATGGTTATTTTGTAGTGGCCTAGGAAAAAGTAAAATGATAGTGAACCATCAATTCAAGGGTAGTTCTTCCTGCATTAGAATTACCTTAATCCAGAACATGGCCTTCTTTCTGTCCCCAGAATTGTGATCCAACAACATATTTTTATAGGTAAACCCTAATTTATACCTTGTCTACCTTGTGTTCATGTGACCTTGGTTTACTTAACCTTCCAAGCACAACTTTTACTAGAGTTTAAAACCTAAAAAGTGTATCTGTTAGGAAAACTAACATACTCTAGGCCCATGTTTGATTATCATTAACTTCCTTAAATTAAAACATTCTTTTAGAATCTACTCTAGATTTCCTTCTCAAGGTAGTATTTACATTTTAGATAAAGGGGTATTATTTTTGTCTTCCCAAAGAGTAAATTTTTGTTTTTAAGACAGGTAAAGATGTCTTTACTAAAGGATCAGAGCTCTGATAAAGATTTTTGTGACTCTTTTTCTAATAAGCTGCATTGTTCTATGCCTTGTAAAAGAATATTTTGGTGAAGTTAGGAGAATGTCATCTATTACCTGGTACAAGGGTATATGTAGGCTGCCCAAGTGGTCAGAAGTCAGCTGGAACTACTTGTACCCAAAGTGATTCTGTGAGCATTTCTTGTTGCAAAGATGCAGCTTCATATTGAAAATACCATTTTGACCTTTTTATGTATACTCACTTCAGTGTAACTTTTGTGTACTTGGAAAGTCACACTTGATGTTTGACATGGTTGATGATGCAACTCTATCCCACTGTAGATAAAATTTGGGTTGCACATAAATGACTGATTTGCCTACAGAGTGATACAGAGTAACCCAGTCTTTCTAGTAGAAAAAAAATTTAATAGACTTTATTTTGGGGGGAAGTTTTAGGTTTACAGCAAAACTGGGAGGAAGATACAGAGATTTCCTGTATACCTCCTGCCCCTGCACATGTACAGCTTCCCTCATTATCAACATCCCCCAGCATAATGATACATTTGTTATAGTGAGTGAACCTAGAGTGACACATCATTATCACTAAGTTCATAGTTTACTAGGGCTCACTATTAACGTACATTCTGTGAGTTTATAAAAATTTGTGATAACAGGTGTCCCCTTTATAGTATCATAAAGAATAATTTTACTGCCCTGCAAATCTGTACTCTGCCAGCTCATCCTCCCCTCTCCTCAACCCTGGGCAACCACCGATCTTTTTTACTATCACCATAGTTTTGCCTTTTCCAGAATGTCATATAGTTGGAATCATACACTATGTATAGCCTTTTCAGATCGGCTTCTTTCATTTAGTAATATGTATTTAAATCTCCATGTCCTTTCATAAACTGATGACTTTTTTTTTTTTTTTTTTTTTTATTGTCGACTCATTTCCTTTCAGCACTGATATTCTATCATCTGGATGTTCCACAGTTTATCCATTCACCTACTAAAACACATATTGGTTGCTTCCAAGTTTTGGCATTTATGAATAAAGCTGCTACAAATATCTAATTACACAGGTTACTTCACCCCTAACTACTATATATTTGCGTGTTCGTTTTTTATTTTTTTTTTTAATTATTTATTTTGAGGGAGAGCACTAGCAGGGAGGGGCAGAGAGATTAGGAAAAAGAGAGTATCCCAAGCAGGCACCACACCAGCAGCACCGAGGCCGATACAGGGCTCAAACTTCTGAAACTGGGAAATCATGACCTGAGCCAAAATCAAAAGTCAGATGCTTAACCTACTGAGCCACTCAGGTGCCCCTGCATGTTGTTCTTTAAGAAAGATCATGTCATCTGTGAACAAAGAGGATTTTATTTCTTGATTTATGGTTTGTCTGGCATTGATTGGGGGAAATTTTTAGTCATTGCATAAAGTTTTCTGTTCTTTCTCTCTTCTCGTATTTTTTTTATGTATGTATAACATCTTTTGTAACAATTCTTGGATATTCCATTTTGTGTTTTTTTTGGTCTTTGTTTTGTTTTTTAGTTTTGGGAGTTTCTGTGGCCATATTCTCAAGCACAGAGATTCTTTCCTCGGCAGTGTACAGTCTACTAAGGGCACCCTCAAAGGCATTCTTCATTTCTCTTATAGTGTAATTGATCTCTACCATTTCTTTTCGATTCTTTCTTAGGATTTCTCTCTCTCTTAGTTACATTACGCATCTGTTCTTTCATGTTGTTAATCATAGTTGTTTTGAATTCCTGATCTGATCATTCTAACATCCTTGCCATGTCTGCCTTTCTGTGCTTGCTCTGGCTCTTCAAACTGTGTTTTTTGCCTTTTAGTGTTCCTTATAATTTTCGGTGGAAAGGTAGATAAGATGTGTTAGGTAAAAGGAACTGTGGTAAATGGGCCTTTATAATGTGATAGTAAAGAATGGGGCGTGGTAGCACTGTATAGTCCTGTGATTAAGTCTCTGTCCTGTTGAGCCTGTGCCCCTGGACTGTGACCTTCAGCAGTGCTTCTCATTCCCTTCTTTCAGTCGGGAAGGATGGCTAGTGTGGCCTGAAATTGGGTATTTCCCTTTCCCTCATGTGGAAGGCTAAATGGAGCTAGATTGGGTCTTTCCATTTTCCCAGGTTGGTTAGGTTCTGATAAAACTCCTACAAGGTTACCTTCTGGTAAAATAGTTGTTGGTGAGGGCAGACCTTGTTAAGAACAGAATGCTCTGGCATATTTCAAAATGTTTACTTTTCCTCTCCCCCTGCTGGAAGCATGAAGGGATTTTTCTCCAGTGTTTACTGTGAGAACCTGGTAGAACTCCTTGGAGGTAAACTCACAAAAGTGTGAGGGCTCTCCATGACTGGGTCATCCTGCGGTTGTTAACTCTTAGACATCCCACTGAGCCTCTCGCAGTCCATCAGTTACAGTTGAGGTTTTTTGCCTTTATTGCTTCCTGCTGAGGTTTCCACTCATGGGTTTTTGCTCCATTTACTTGGGATTCTCTGTATTTGCCCCCTGTCTTTTTTGGAGTACCAGTTTATACTGTGACCTCACTTCTCTGGTGGATCTAAGAAGAGTTGTTCACTTTTGGTTTTTTCAGCTTTTTACTCGACAGAATGAAGTGGTAGCTTATAAGCTCCTTACATGTTGGACTGGAAACTGGAAGTTAGATCTATTTTTTTAATCAATAATTTCTCTTAAATAAATATTGTTCTGGCATTGCTGAAAAGCCAGAATCAAGGATGTTTATACTGTTAGACCTTTTAGAGGTGGACTACTGGCTTAATGGCATTACCTTATAGATCAGAAGAACAAAGCAACACCAAACTCTTCAATATCCAGATGATTATAAAGTAAATAAAGATGATAAGTTGTCCTTAGAAGCTAGTTTATCTAACTTTTAGAAAATGAAAGATGTTGGTGGATAATTGACCTATAAAATACTACATGAAATACATAATACACAAGACATGTTCTTAGAAATTTGCTGATGATAAAAGTAAATTTTTCTTGAGTGCCTGGCTGGTTCACTCAGAAGAGCATGTGACTCTTGATCTCAGAGTCATGAATATGAGTACCATGTTGTGTGTAGGGATTACTTAAAGAAATAAACTACAAAAAAAGGTAAATGGTTCTTTAGTACAATAACGCTTTGGTAAATGGATTCGTTATCCCAAGGCTTGTTTTGTTAGTTAAAAAAAAATGAAAATGTTTTTTTCAATTATAGGATAATGTTAAGCATAAAGACTATATTGACCATCAGAAGGATAAAGTTGCTTTAACTCTGGCTCGTCTAGCCCGCCACGTCGAAGTGGAGAAACAGCAGAAAGAGGAGAAGAATAGAGCATTCAGGGTATGTGGTTGGTGTTTTTTAGTTGGTGTTTTACCAAATTATAGAATTGTTTAGAATACAATTGTAAAGAGAAACTTGTCATCAAAAAATGTGTAATTGAATCCAGTTCAGTATGGACTCTAGATAGCTCATTAATTTAGTAGTAATTCATAATAACTTTTTATATCTCTGTCTTTAGTTTGTTAGATTCTGATCATATATGTATACAGGAGAAAAAATTGACTGGGCTTTATTTTTGGGAATTAAAAATCATGGGATTTCTTACAGCAGATAAGCAATTAAGGGTTTCTGATTACTATATCACAAGGGTGAAAAGAGTTTATTGGTGCTTTCATAGATACAAGCTATTAAAAGAAAGGTTATTAGAAAGCTATTAAAAGAAAGGTTTTTCTACTAAATAGAATCAGACCGCTTTCTCAAACTTGAGCCTGTCCCTTCAGATTAAATCTATTACTAAAAGGAAGGAATTTTGAATCAGGTTTGTCAAAAAGCTGCTATGTGGAAAATGAAGCCTAATTTAGAATATCTAATGATGTAAATCTTTTTCTTCACTTGCTTTAGAAGGCTCTGGATGAATTACTTAAACAATCCCTCAATACTGAGGCACTTGGCTGGCTCAGTCGATGGAACATGTGACTCTTGATGTGAGCATCATGAGTTTGAGCTCCACGTTGAGGGTAGAATTTACTTTAAAAAAAAAAAAAAATTTTTTTTTTTTTTTAATAAAAATTAAAAAAGAATCCCTCAGGGCTGACAAATGTCTGTTAGGAGTAGAAAGTTGATGAGTTGGGTAAATAAAGCTTCATACTAGGACTTTGGCAATGGAAATTGAGGTGTGCCTGGTTGGCTCAGTCAGTATAACATGCAACTCTTTTTTTTTTTTTTTTTTTTTTTTTTTTTTTTTTTTGAGAGAGAGAGAGTGACAGAGCACACATGTAAGGGAAAAGGGCAGAGGGAAAGCAAGAGAAAGAATCTTAAACAGGCTCCATGCTCAGCACAGAGCCTAATGTGGGGCTACATCTCACAACTATAAGATTGTGACCTGAGCTGAAATCAGGAGTCAGGCCCTTAACCAACTGAACCACCGAAGCACTCCTACAACATGCAACTCTTGATTTCAGAGTCAAGTCCCATATTGATTTCAAGTTCAAGTCCCATATTGGATGTAAAGCTTACTTTAAAAAAAAAAAAAAAGAAAGAAAAATTGAAATCATGGCACTGCCAGCTGCTTGTTTGGGTTTCAGCAGGTCACTTAGCTTTTATAGACTTTGTACTTTAATTTGGTAGGGATAGAGTTGGAGATAATCTCCCAGGTTGGGATAAGCACTATGACTTTATAATTTTAACATCTGTGTTTTGATTGCTTGTCCATTGGTTATCTTAAAGGAATTTGTATATTTCTAGCCTCTGTTTTAGTATCTCCTAATTTGGTATAGAATAAATTAATATTCTTTACATTTAGAAATAGATTTGTTTGGGGACTTTTACTTCATAATGTAATACCAATTAAACTAGTGCATAGTATTCTAGTTGTATGTTTAAAATGTTTAATGCATAGAGATATAAAAAAAAAAAATAGGATCATTTCTTTCCTGGCAGAAATAATAATCAATTTTAAGGAAGATTTTTTTTCCCCAAAACTATGTTAAATGTATTGTTTATGGGTCATGGGGAAAATCTTGAGAGAGGGGTGATTTGCAAGCTGTCCTTTTCCACAGATTTCCTGAATGATGCTAGCTTCTTTTCCCAGGCAGTGTTCCCATATGGATAAGAAAGCATCTGTGATGAGTTCAGAATCTTATAGGCACTATGATAATTGGTGCTTTTCTCAAGGGTGGTTTCAGCTTCTACCCATATAAATGCTGATTTATTCTGTTAAAGACTTTACCTCAGCATTGAATGAACTTCTTGAAATTGTGAGATTCTTGTTTAATCAGTTGTGAAGAATAAATGTATCTAAATTTCTTTTTTCTTAAAATTTCTTTTTTTTTTTTTTCCAAGTTTATTTATTTTGGGGAGGGGGAGGCAGAGAGAATCCCAAGCAGGCTCTAGCACGGAGCCAACATGGAGCTCAAACCCACCAACCATGAGATCATGACCTGAGCCAAAATCAAGAGTCAGACGCTTAACCAACTGAGCCCCAGGTGCCCCGAGATTTCATTTTCCTTTTTTTTCTTTCTTTCTTTTTTTTTATGTTTATTTATTTTTGAGAGAGAGACAGAGCGAGAGTGGGGGAGGGCAGAGAGAGAGAGAGGGACACAGAGATTTCAAAGCAGACTCTAGGCTCTGAGCTGTCAGCACACAGCTGGACATGGGCTCAAACCCGCGAACCTTGAGATCATGACCTGAGCCACCCAGGTGCCCCTAAGATTTCATTTTCTAAGGGAGAAAGGAACACAGATGCTTTAGTTCACTGCTTGCTATCCATTCATGATTTTTTAAAATTTGGTTTCCTGTATAGATAACTTCTTTTTTGTTTTAACTAGATGACAGAAAACAAAAATAAACTACCCAGAAAGGAAGATAATGAAACGAAAATAAAAATAACTGTTGAGGAATTTTAGTGGATTATAACTCTGACTAAAACTAGATATAGTAGAAAATATCTTCCAACTATTCTTAGGCCTTTGTGAATTATTGATATTTTACTATTAAGGTGAATTGTTCATCTTTTGTGATGGAGTGGTTTTATAGAAAAAAAGAAATCTCATTAAAACCTTCACTGCATATGGGGTACCTGGCTGTGTCAGTCAGTAGAGTGTGCAACTCTTGATCTCAGGGTCATGAGTTCAAGCCCCGCTTTGGGCGTGGAGCCTACTTAAAAAGAAATTTTTAAAAATCTTGGGGCACCTCAGTGGCTCAGTCGATTAAGCATCCCACTTTTGGTTTCAGCTCAGTTCATGATCTCATGGTTCATGGGTTCACACCCCACATGGAGCTCTGTGCTAATAGCGCAGGGCCTGCTTAGGATTTTCTCTCCTGTTCTCTCTACTCTCTCCTACTTGTGTGCAAACACCTGTGCTCTCATGCTCTCTCAAAGTAAATAAACTTCAAAATCTTCACTAGATAAATTACTTTCAGAGATAATGTTGTGTTGACTAGTTGACCAGCTACCAGCTTTGCTTGTGGCTATACTGTAAGAGTTAAGATGACTTACAAAAAGGGGTATAACCCTAAAGTTTGTGGAAGAAGCTTCATGACAAAGGAAAAGTAGTGGGTAATTTGGGGATGACTTCAGCCAACAAGTGTTTTTTGAGCATTGACTATCACCAGAGAGTTCAAATTCTGTTATAAAAAATGTCAGAACTTTTTAAAAATCTGTTTATTTTTAAATTTTGAGAATTTAAAATAAATAGGCTGTTGGCTGGCATGTAGTTGTACTTGGTCTTAATCTAAGAGTTTTTATTGTGATAAATTTTTGTAAGGAACTATGATAAGTAGTTTAATTTTGTACATTAGAAAACGTCTTTGGAGTCTACCAGAGGCTTACCATATTGCTTCTTTGGATAAACTAGCTTTGTTTTCCATAACATATTACTCAGAACACTAATACTGCAGGATATACTTTGGAAAAAAATATTTGATAATTTCTTGAGATACTGCATATTCTCTGTGTGGAAAATCACACAGACATTGACGCTTGAAGGCTTTGGAAGTCCTGCACTAAAGGAGACTTTTAAATTTTGTATTAAAACCATTGCTTCTATACTTACTTAATTTGATTATAGGGAATTTTTTAAATCTCTATATAATGCTTGTTAACATCTTTGAGAATTAGTATCATATGGCTGTACTTTGAACAATGTTGTATAGAAGATTTTTTTCAGATTTAAATCTTGAATCTCCCTGTTCCTCTACTTTTTGATAGAAGATCTTGTTGTATTGCTAACTAGGCCATTGATTATTCTGGCCTGTCTCTTACAAATCTAGCATTTGTGACTTTGTGATTTCTTTTTAAGAACAACTTTGTTGAGATGCAGTATGGTATACTAGTTAAGTGCATGGATTCTAGAATCAAATTGTGAGAGTTTAAATCCTGTCATTGTTATTTATCCTTGGGCAATTTATTTGACCTTTCTGTGTACCTCAGTTTTCCCATCATAAAATGCAAACAGTAATAGTACCTGTCTCACAAAGTTATTGTGAAAAATCTAAAATGCTTTTAGAATAATGGCATGATAAGTCATCAATAAGTGTTAATTGTTAGATATAGCATGATCAGACAGTATGCAAAAGATTTACAGGTAATATACAGGAAGAGTTAGAAACTAACAGTATAAAGCACAAGTCTAATTTCATGGTTGGTCCTGGCCTGCCACCTTTTTTTGTAAATAAGATTTTGTTGGGACATAGCAATCCCCATTTGTTTACATGTTATCTATGGCTGCTTTCATGCAGAGTTGAGTAGTTGCAGTAGGGACTGTATGGTCTGCAAAACCTAAAAATATTTACTGGTCCGGCCCTTTATGAAAAAAGTTTGCCAATTGTGGATCTAGATGGTAATAAATGCTTTATACTGGCACATACTCAGTACTAATGAATATCTGCTCTTATTAATACTATTCACTGAACAGATATTGAATAGGCTTCTGTATACTTCAGAACATATGTGGAAAATTCGAAAAGAATGTATACTGGTTTAAAAATGAAAATAATCATTCATATTTCCATTCCCAGAGATAGTCATTGACATTTTGTATATTTACTTTCAGCATTTGTTCCCCCTCTGCAGCAGATGTAGTTACATATAGCTTGAAATTAATATTTATTTATATTTGGCCTCATTCGTTTAATACTATTTGGTGATCTACTTGATATAAAAATACATTCCTACTTCACTGAAAAAGTTTGATTAATGTTTCTAATTGACTTTCACGAAATATATATACATAATTAAACAGTACCCATTGTTGGAGATGTAGGTTGTAGCAAACTTTGTGCAAATACAGATAACATTGGAATCAGTATCTTAGAGCATGAACCTTTGTTTTGACTTTTCTCTTTGGGATAGATGTCCAGATGTGGAGTTACAGGGACAAAGGATAATCAGTATTTTCTGATCACTAGTATGTTAAAATCTTTTTCTTAAGGAAACCAGGTTAGTAATCATAGGTTAATTAATTTTCTTCTTAATATCTTTAGGAAAAAATCGATTTTCAGCATGCTCATGGGTTACAGGAATTGGAATTTATTCGAGGACATTCTGATACAGAAGCAGCAAGACTGTGTGTGGACCAGTGGCTAAAAATGCCAGGTATTCTTTAGAGATCAGAGTGGAACACTGAGGTTCCTGAGCTTCCCTAAAGCCTTAATGCATTATGTCTGTATTATTCAGTTGCTAGTAAGTGTATAAAGTATTGAAATTTAGTTTCAGTAATTAATAATGGCCTACTTTACCACTTGTCTTTCTACATTGGCAAACATGTATTTTGATTATAATAGGCCATCCTTGATCTCATTAGATACTGCTCATGTATTTATTCGTGTTATTTTATAGTTGTTACATGGAATAGTGCATGTGTTTTGGGGAGGATTTTTAATGGATTATTTGGGGTCAGGAAAGGCTTCTCTAATGAAATGGATTTTAAGCTGAGATCTAAAGAATTCATGTTTATTTATTTATTCATCAATGCAGCCTGTATAGATATTTGGAAGGAAGTGTCCACATGAGAGTCTCATCTAAAGCATTGGGTAGCTTCTTCACTAACTCTTTGCAGACCTTAGGCTCCTGAAAGAGTCACTATGGAACATTTCCCCCCAACAGATAATTTGATGGAATCTTTAAGAGCCAGTGGGACAGTCACACCATGGCAGCTTTTCTAGCCTGTCTTGTAGACAAAACAGTGAGCCTTTTAAAGGCTTGGGATATCCACAGAAATCTTAGCTGTGGATATAATCCACAGAAGATTTCATTGAAAAAGCCATTAGAAATATCTGCTCATGCAGGGGTGCCTGGGTGGCTTAGTTGGTTGAGCATCTGACTCTTTATCTCGGGTCAGGTCATCTCACGGTTTCTTGAGTTCGAGCCACACATTGGACACTGTGCTGACACTGTGGAACCTGCCTGGGGTTCTCTCTCTTTGCCCCTCCCCACCTCTCACTGTGTGTGTGTGTGTGTGTGTCTCTCTCTCAAAATAAATAAACAAACAAAAGAAATAACTGCATGCAGTACTCAACTTGAACCTAGATATCTTGTTATTCTGAAGTTGTTTTCAGAGGGGTTTTCTTTGAATCAGATTACCACTGATGGGATAATTACAAAGTTCTCTAGTGCGGTTTTTACCCTGTTATTTTGAATTGAAACGTTTGCATGTCTGTCTTTGTCAGACTCCACACTCTTTGGGGACAAAGACCAAGGTTTATAATTCTTTTTTGTGTGAGTGCCTAAAAAGAATGCTCAGCATAGAGATAATAAATGCTGGTTGAATATTAGCCAAAGCAGGCTATAATCATTTGCATATGAATACAGAAAGAAGCCTAGGACTTGAGTTCCAAATGTGACTGTCATTCAACTAAACAAAAGAATTGTTTGGCATTCCAGACCTACTTTAGCAAAAGATACTTAGAAATTGTGGTAAATGATTTTGCCTCTTGGGTTGTTCTTTGTAAGGCTTAGAGTAATAAAAACTTCCTCTTGATAAGCATTCTGCTCTTAGTGCAAGTTAATGACTTTAGTTCACTGGTTTCCCCTTAGCTACATCAGAGTCACCTGGGAGCTTTTAAATACATACCTTGGCTTCATCTCCAGAGATAATTCTAGGACATCTATAGTTTTGGAAAGATTCCTAGGTAGTTTTGATAGAGAAATGGACTATTTCATCTATAAGATGTCTTCTAAAAATAGTTTATCTCATGTGAATCTAACACCTTCAAGTCCTGTCTAGAGTGCTAGTTGGCCTGGTAATATGCCCCTTTAGGCATACCCCTAGCTTCCAGGTTGGCACAATATTTTAATTCCTTGTAAAATGAATTCATGAGCATCTGTTTATGGATCTGTCGGAGCAGGTCAGGGGGGAACAAATGAGTCATTTAGCTGTGTCTTCATGTCTTGGTAAGACTTGTTATTGTATATATCTTCAGGTCACACCTGATTCATTGGTGGCTGATGAGCTTAAGCGTGGATTTAAGGTCTTTAGTTATACTCTTTTTATATGATGGTTTTATTTTTTTTGCTTGCTCCCTACAAAAATACTATAAAATGAAAGTTTGGGATCTATTTCTAGAACAGCTGCTTCAGCACTGACTATATTTGGTATGATGCTATTCCATAAATTATCTTTAGAAAGTGCTGAGATATTTGGATAGGGTATAGCTGGGGAAACAGAGATGAGTCATTGTTTTCTTAAATTACAGAAAGTGAAATTCTACTTTAAAGTAGCGCTAAGGGACTTGTTCAATCTATTCCAAAGTATCCAGCTTTGTAATTCAGTTCTTTGATTAGAAGTAGTTTAAGTACTTTATTTATAATTACTCTACGAGAAATTCATCTTTTATAGATCTTTACAGTTAGGCCAGTTTGTATACATTTGAATACTTCATAACTTAAAAACAACACTCTCTCTTTTTTTTTTTTTTAACTTTTTTAACCTTTATTGATTTTTGAGACAGAGAGAGAGAGAGCATGAACGGGGGAGGTTCAGAGAGAGATGGAGACACAGAATCTGAAACAGGCTTCAGGCTCTGAGCTGTCAGCACAGAGCCCGACGTGGGGCTCGAACTCACGGACTGTGAGATCATGACCTGAGCCGAAGATTAAAATATGATTAATGCTATGCTGTTCAGTGTTGGCAGAACACATTGATAAGCATTTTGGCAGCTTTTAATGGAGGCCTTCCCCCCATGAGGACTAAAACAGAAAAGCAGTTGAAACCTTAAGTTTGTATAATAACCATTTGGAGATCTTAAAACTAGATGATGTTAAAAGAATAATTCATTCTATTTAAATCTTTAAGTTCTATTTAAACCTGCCATAAAGATAAATAACTTAGTTTTCTATTGTATGAAATATTCAAGGTATTGAAACAGTCCACAAATAATTATAAAAGGGAGTCAATAATCAAACCGTCTGTGTATAATCATGTGATATACAGTCAGAATCCTCCTGGCAGTTTTACATTTCATGGTTTATACAGTGTGACTACAAAATTTCCATCATATATCATGCATTCAGAATTTCCCTGGGAACAAAATTTGGCCAGGGGTATTAGTCTACAAGAGTTGTGTGATTATAAAGAAAGAGAGGGGATGAAGAATGGATCAGGATAGAGGAAGATTAATTAAGAGAAAGTAGTGATGAAAAGGGGTGCTTGGCTTGCTCATTCAGTAGAGCCATGTGACTCTTGATCTTGGGGTTGTGAGTTCCAGCTCCTCTTTGGGCATGGAGTTTACTTTAAAAAGAAAGAGAGAAACTAGTGATAGGCAAACTTTGAAAGGAGAAAAAGAGGGGTGGCTGGGTGGCTCAGTTAAGTGTCCAACTTCGGTTCAGGTCATGATCTCAAGAATGGTTTTTGAGTTCAAATCCTAAGTTCAAGTCCTGTGTCAGGCTCAGTTCTTATAGCTCGAAGTCTAGAGCCTGCTTTGGATTCTGTGTCTCCCTCTGTGTCTCTGTTCCTCCCCTACTGGCACTTACTTTCTCGCTCTCTCTGTCTCTCAAATAAGATTTAAAAAAAAATTTTTTTACATGAAAGGAGAAGAAGAGGGACAAAATAGAATAAATAGGAAAGAGGTAGTAACAATAAGTAAATCTCTGCTTTGTGTTCTGTAAATTTATTACTGAGATCTGCATTATTTGATATCCAGGTTGGAACTCATTGATCAATGGCTGGTTTCTTCAGAAAGTACCACTCTTATTTTCCTTGCCTCCCTGAACTCTCCACTCTTCCCCGCTCTCCCAGCTGTATTTTTTAACATAATTTTCAGAGAACCCCAATCTTTTATAATATAGCTAAATCTTCTAATGTGTTTAAGATCGTTAAAAGAGAAAAAAAGTTAGATCTTTGCCAGTTTATATAAATGAGAAAGAAGGGTAGGGGTCTGTGGAGCAACTGCTTTTCTAATCAGTATTTAATGTTTGACATTTCTTGCCTGTTGAACTTAAGAAAATAGAGTTTTGTCCCCCAGAGAATGTTACTTAAAGATGTTAACAGCATTTAGGACTCCTGACTGGCTCAGTCAACAGAGCATGTGACTCTTGATGTCAGGGTCTTGAGTTCAAGACCCACACTGGCTGTAGCAATAATAAACATACAAACAAACTTAATCCCTATACCTATTTCAAAAACAAAAAGAAAGGGCACCTGGCTAGCTGAGTCAATAGAGCATGTGACTCTTGATCTCCGGTTGGAAGTCCGAGCCCTACATTGGTTATAGAAATTACTTAAAAAAATAAAATCTTTAAAAAACAAAAAAAAGATGTTAACAGCTTTATTTGTCCCAATAACTATTTATTTTTAGGTTATCATATGTTTTATTAGAAAGCCAAGAAATTTTTAATTATAATTAGGATCACCCAGTTGATGCTATTTCATAGTATTTATTGTTTTGCCATAATTTTGGTTACCTGTCCAAAGGACAAATATCTGAAGTAGGAACTTAAGAATTTGTATTCCAATAATGCAGGACTCAAAACAGGCACAATTAATTCTGGAAAAAAAAGTTCTTTCCGAAGAGGAGGCCAGATGCAGGTGTCTGGGAAACCAATTTTATGTCCCATAATGCACTGTAACAAGGAATTTGATAATGGACACCTTCTCTTAGGACATTTGAAAAGGTGAGTGTGATACTCAGAATAGTGGATACTGAAGAGCAAATGTGTTACAAAGTGATTTCATATAATGAAAGCATGATGCACTCATGCCATTGTAACCATAGCTTTATATTCCAGACAAATTGTTTTATACTCTTATGATAGTTATTTTAAATTTATATTTCTTAGGTTTCCTAGAAGGCCTAAAGTTAGATTTCTCTAGTTATATTCTTTTCTTTAAAGACTTGTAGCATTTAAGTATATATTTATCCTAATATGTCTCATAAAATTTTGAACAGATTTTTACATTGATATGCAGTTGAATCCGTTGTAGAGAAATCCAGCCCATAAATGCAAATTTCAAGAGACACAAAACACTTACAGATATTTGGTTTAGCCTAAAGAAAGCTAATATGGTATTACAAAAGAAATGTTAAAAGCAAACCAAATGTAGCAAAATTAATAATAAATATTCTGTTTATAAGCCTATCTTACTAACTTACTGAATTTTTTTAATAGTAGAGCTTGAGAAAGTAAATATCAGGGAAAAGCAGTATTAAAGGTATTAAACATTCCTACCTTCATAATCTCTCCTTCTAATAGTTTAAAGATGGAAATTGAGAATTTGGGGTCTCACAACCTTTTTCATTTCTAGATGTCTCACCCTACTTATGCATTAACCTACCTATAGAGCCTTTTGTACGGTCTTCAGCATTCTATAAATAACTAGGTAGCATACTATATCTAAAGAGCTTTTAAAAGTCTTTGAGGCAGTTTAAAATGACACATACTTATTAAATGATTAAAGTGAACATTAAAAGGATTAAAAGCCATTTTTAGGAAACAGGTGTGTGCCAGAAATCTTGACATGAGATTATAATTCTGTTGATTCATTTACAACTATTAGTAAATATTGTGGCAAATAAGGCAAAAAGGAAAAGATGATGGCTCTATAACTTTCAGACTGGAATTGTACCAGTTTGGCAAGACATGCTTAAATCCATTTTATTGGATCTTAGATACTTTTATGAAATCTTGAGCTAACTGTTGGTCACTGTTTGAAGGGATTGTGTGGCATTTAGGAGTCATTTGATATTTCTTGAACATGAAGAACGTTTTTAATATTTCAATAGAAGAGTATAAATTTCTGAGTGTGTTGTGTGTATGTGTGTGTAAACAAATAAGCAAATGCTTAACAAATGAAGCAACATAGTTTGGCTCCTAAAATGTGGACTTTTCTAATGCTACCTCTCTTTTGCCGAGTAGGTTTGATCACTCTCCATGTGATCCGACAATTACACTACATGGACCATTCGTCAATTCCTTTGCTTGTGTAGTATGTTACAAAAATTTTGTTACTCAACAGCAATATAGGGATCATCTTTTTGCTAAGGTAAGAGGATGTCCTAAGAGTAGGTATTTTTTCTAGAGAACCATGGAATTTGATGCAAGTGTTTTCTTGCTGCTCTTAAGCCTGCAGTCACTAGTGGTGCACATAAGGGTCAAGAGTAAAATGATTGGAACATTAAATTTTTGTGGACAGGTAAACTTCATGACTGAAAGCCAGCACTCCTAAAGATTATCATCGAAGCCCTTCCTTTGATGGAGTTGCTCTGTGGAATTAACGTTCTTCAAGATGCTTATGATGAGAACTAGAACTTTAATCTTAAGTCTGCTGCCTTTCACTGCCTGTTGAAATGTTGGAGCCATCTAGTAAATTAAATAACAATTCCTTTATTAATGCTAGTGTTAAGAAATCTAGTATACAAAAGGTTGTTTTATGTAACTCACATTAAGTGTTAAATCTCAAGGGAGACGGGTTGATTCATGGCATACACAAATCTGTATAATAGATGATTCTGTAGTGTGTGTTTACTATATTTGAAATTATATATCGATAATGACTTATTAACGTTACAAAGTGTTACTTGTGCAATATGTTCACTGTGGAGAAAATTTTTTTTCATTTTTAAAAAAAATTTTTTAATGTTTAGAGAGAGCACAGGCGGAGGAGGGGCAAAAAAAGAGAGTGGGACAAAGGATCCAAAGCCAGCTGTGTGCTGACAATAGGGAGCCCAAAGTGGGGCTTGAAATTACGAACCATGAGATAATGACCTGAGCCGAAGTTGGACACTTAACCAACTGAGCCACCCAGGTGCCCCTTAAGTTTTTACTTTATGAACGCTCAGTGTTCATCATGACAAGTATACTCTTCAATCCCTATCACCTATTTCACTCATCCCCTCTAGTAACCATCTGTTTATTCTCTATAGTTAAGAGTCTGTTTCTTGGTTTGTGTCTCTCTCTCTTTTTTCCCCTTAGCTCATGTTTTGTTTCTTAATCATACATATGAGTGAATTTATAGGGTGTTTGTCTTTCTCTGCAGATGGCAAGATTTCATTCTTTTTTATAGCTGAGTAATACTCCATTGTGTATATATACACCACATCTTCCTTATCCATTCATCAATCGATGGATACTTGGACTATTGTAAATCATACTGCTATAAATATATGGGTGCATTATCACTTTAAATTAGTGTTTTTGTGTTCTTTGGGTAAATACCCAGTGGTGCGATTACTGGATCACAGAGTAGTTCTATTTTTTAACTTTTTAAGGAACCTCCATACTGTTTTCCAGAGTGGCTGCACCAGTTTGCATTTCCACCAACAGTACACAAGGGTTCCTTTTTCTCCACATCCTCGCCAGTACTTGTTTCTTTTGTTTTTGATTGTAGCCATTCTGACAGATAAGAGGTGATATCTCATTATAGTTTTGCTTTGCATTTCCCTGATAATGAGTGATGTTGAGCATCTTTTCATGTGTCTGTTGGTCATCTGAATGTCTTTGGAGAAATGTCTGTTCATGTCTTCTGCCCATTTTTTAATTGGACGATTTGTTTTTTGACTGAGTTGTATAAGTTCTTTATATATTCTGGATACTAACCCTTTATCGGATATGTCATTTGCAAATGTCTTCTCCCATTTAGTAGGTTTCCTTTTAATTGTGTTGATTGTTTCCTTTGCTGTGCAGAAACTTTATTTTGATGAAGCCCCAATAGTTTATTTCTGCTTTTATTTCCCTGGCCTTGGTAGAAATATCTAAAAAATTCTTGCTATGGCCAGTGTCAGAGATTACTGCCTGTACTCTCCTCAAGGATTTTTATGGTTTCAGGTCTCACATCTAGGTCTTCAATCCATTTTTAGTTTGTTTTTGTGTATGGTGAAAGAAAGTGGTCCAGTTTCGTTTCTTTTTTTTAATTCTATTTTTTTAAATGTTTATTTATCTATTTTGAGAGAGATAGAGGGATAGGAAGAAAGAGAATCCCAAGCAGGCTCCACATTGTCAGGACAGAGCCTGACATAGGGCTCAAACTCATGATCTGGGAGATCGTGACCTGAGCTGAAATCAAGAGTTGGACCCCTAACCAACTGAGCCACCCAGGTGTCCCCAGTTTCATTCTTCTCCATGTTGCTCTCCAATTTTCCCAGCACCATTTGTTGAGAGACTATCTTTTTCCCATTGGCTATTCATTTCTCCTTTGTCAAAGATTAATTGACCATATAATTGTGGGTTTATTTCTGGGTTTTCTGTTTTGTTCCATTGATCAATATGTCTATTTTTATGCCTGTGCCCCACTGTTACAATTACTATACCTTTGTAATATAACTTGAAGTCTGGAATTGTGTTACCTCCCGTTTTGTTTTTCTTTTTCAAGATTGCTTTGACTATTCAGGGTCATTTGTGGTTCAATACAAATTTTACGATTATTTGTTCTAGTTCTGTGAAAAATGCTGTTGGTATTTTAATAGGGATTGCATTAAATTTGTAGATTGCTTTGGGTAGTATAGACATCTCAACACTATATGTTCTTCCTATTCATGAGCATAGAACATCTTTCCATTTCTTTGCATCGTCTTGAATTTCTTTCATCAGTGTTGTATGGTTTTCAAAGTATAGGTCTTTCAAATCTTTGGCTAAGTTTATACCTAGGTATTTTATTGGTTTTGGTGCAGCAGGTTCAGTACACACAAAACAATCAATGTGATATATCAATAAGAAAAAGGATAAAAAACATTTCAATAGATACAGGAAAAGCATTTGACAGAGTACAATATCCATTCATGATAAAATCCCTCAACAAAGTAGGTCTAGAGGGAACATAACCTCAACATAAAAAAGGCCTTTTGTGAAAAACCTACAGCTAACATCATACTCAGTGGTGAAAAACTGAGAGCTTTTCCGCTAAGGTCAGGAACAAGACAAGAATGTCCACTCTCACCACTTTTATTCAGCATAGTACTGGAAGTCCTAACCACAGCAGTTGGATAACAAAAAGAAATAACAAAGATCCACACTGGTAGGGAAGAAATAAAACTTTCAGTATTTGCAGGTGACATGATACTACATATAGAAAACCCTAAAGATTCCAAGAAACTACTAGAACTAATAAATGAATTCAGTAAAGTAGCAGGATACAAAATCAACGTACAGAAATCTGTTGAAATTCTATACCCTAATATGAAGCAGCAGAAAGTGAAATTAAGAAAAAATCTGATTTACAGTTGCATCAAAAACACTTATAAATATTTTTATATAAGATCAGGTGTGTGAGTTTTTCTGTAATTAAGAAAATCAGTGTGTTAGGAGCATCTAGGTGTCTCAGTTGGTTAAGTGTCTGATTCTTGATTTGCCTCAGGTCATGAGTTCACAATTAGTGAGTTCGTGCCCCAGCTCTGTGCTGACAGTTTAGAGCCTGCTTGCGATTCTCTCTTCCTCTTTCTCTGTCCCACTCCCTGCCCCCTTGCATGCATGCGTGCTCACTCACTCTCTCTTTCTCAAAAATAAACTTAAAAAAAGAGAAAAGCAGTGTGTTGTAAACATGAGTGCTTAAACATTTGTTGAATTGATGCATACACTTTAAGTCAATGAATAGTATTCTTCTGTATGAATATATTATAGTTCATTTAATTTCCTCTTAGATGTGTCAGTTGTTTCATTTTTTTGTTATTAAAAGCAATACCACATTAAATATCCTGATAGCTTAAAACCTATAATGAATCATAGCTGTGAATACAACTATATGCTGAGTGCTGTGAATCCTAGCAAACCATCAAACCTGGGGATGATTTGGGGGACTCCCAACACAAGTGATAACCTTAATACTGGCAAGAGGTTATTGTAATAGGACAGTGACATGATGAAAATAATGCTTTATACCTTTTAGAGTTAGAAGGACTTTTAATTCTGGAACCCAATTCCTTCTCTTTCTTAGGGATACCAAAGAGATCGAGTGGTATTAGGATGGTAGCAGTGTTCAAGGTGGATTCATAGGTGTAGAAAGGAGACTGCTTTAGGTGACTTTTGCAATAATTTAACTTTGAGATGAAAAAAGGCTTTGCTTAGGTAATGGCATTTAGAATAAAGACCTTAAAGTGAAACAAAAAGAAATGACAGGGCTTCCTATTGTGACAAAGGTTTAAGGAGAGAAGAGAAAAATGATACAAGAGGACTGCGTTCCATAAATTTTTTTGGTGTTTTCACTTGGTGACTAGTATTCTTCCTTTTTCGAAACTAGAGTTCTTTCAGAGCCTTGTTTCCCTATTCCAGGCTGTAAGTGTTTTGTCTATTTTAGTGAGCAAATTATTTATCTTTTTTCTTTAGTAAATCTGAATAGGTATTTTAACCTTAATTAATACTCTCATTTGTATTTTCCCAAATTTCATTAATTTGTTCCCTTTTTTTCTGAGAATTACTTATTCCATGTTGTTTTGCCTGGTCTCCAGGAAGTAAATTTATGATATTTAGCCTTCTGAGAAGCATTATGGTAAAATGGAGCAAAGGCTTTGATGTCCAGACAGACCTGGATTCTACTGTTGCTTTTATTAGCTGTACGTACTCAGCAAGTTAAGGAACATCTCTGAGCTTTATTTGTCTCTAAAATAAAATTGTTATACTTACACGCAAGATTGTTGAGAGAAAATATAATTCTTTCTAAAGCACTTAGGCCTTAACAAACAGCTCTCATTAAATGCTCCTTATTGCTTATTCTTTGGAGAGTCTGTCACCAGAACTCTAAAGGAAACTGTTATGCACTAATTATAATTGCCTATCTTAAATCAGCCAGAAGAGGTCACTAGAAGATTGTATACCTGTGAATTCTGTTTTGTAAAGGTGGCATTCTTCCGTGAAAGAGAATGAAATTACCACAATTTGCATTTTTTGCCTTGCTTCCCTCCTCTTTCCCTTTCGTCCCCAATTTCTTCTGTCTATGCTAATGTTTCTTAAACTTAATACACTAATCACTTGGGAATCTTGTAAAATGCAAGTTCTGATAATAAATTGAGGTGGGACCTTGGATTCAAGATTCCTAACAAGCTTGTAGGTGATGCCAGTGCTTCTTGTCCTTGGGTCACACTTTGAGTAGTAGCCAATGTCTAGTGGTTTTTAACATTAAAGCCATTCAATACGTGGTATATCACTAGATAGCTTCCTGCTTTTCTTCCGTTTAATGCAGGTGGTAGAGGACATATTGTAAGCTTCAGTGTACCTCAGTGTCACTTGTGGGTCGATAGGCACAACCACTCTTTCTCATTCTCTTCCTAGGGGCCAGCCTATCATTTAAGGTTATTTTTCCCTGTTGTTAGCCCATCCTCCCTAGCCCTAGGCAACCTGTAAACTATGGTTTTGCCTTTTCTGGGCATTTCATATAAATGGAATCTTAAAATATGTGGCCTTTTGTGACAAGATTCTTTTATTTACCATAATGTTGTCAGGGTTCATCCATGTTGTAGCATATCAGCACTTCATTCCTTTTTATTGCCAAGTAACATTCCAGCATATGGATATATGCCACTTTTTCTTTATCATTTCATCACTTGGTGGACACTTGAGTTATTTCTACTTTTTGGCTGTTGTGAATAATGTTGTTATAAATAAATGTATAAATCTTCGTGTGAATATGTCTTTACTTGTCTAACAGGTTAAATTGTTGGGTCATATCATACTTATGTTCAGTTGTTTGGAGAACTGCCAAATTGTTATCCAACACACTGTACCATTTTACTTTCTTACTAGCAATATATGCAGATGCCAATTTTTCCACATTCTTATCAACACTTATGTGCCTTTTAAGCTAGCCTAGATCCTAGTGGGTAAAAAGTAATATTTTATTGTGGTTTAACTTGGTTTAGATATACAAATGTGTATGGTGTATTTTATTTTAATATAGCTGAAAATATAGTGGTAGAAAAGAATTGAATAACTATTTCCCACTTATTCCCCTAGTTTGCACGAGCTAATATGCTATGCTTTTGCAATTGTTATATTTCAGTAAAATTTTATGTAGGATCACATTCTTGTTCTATTGAGCAAATATTTTAAACAAGCTTTATATTGAATCCATTTATAACTCACAGTTGAACTAAGAATTATTTTGTTAGCATTCTTCAAGTTAGGGACATTTTTATAAATTGGTGTTTAAGAAATGCCTTTAGTGCTCTTATTTAGAGCTTTCTAAGTATCTTCTTAGATGTGATCTTCTGCAGGGCACTCACTAAATTAAAATGGGGTAAGGTATAGTGGAAAGAGCATAGAATTTTTTTTTTTTTTTTTTTACTGTTTATTTATTTTTGAGACAGAGAGAGACAGAGCATGAATGGGGGAGGGTCAGAGAGAGGGAGACACAGAATCTGAAACAGGCTCCAGGCTCTGAGCTGTCAGCACAGAGCCTGACGCGGGGCTCGAACTCACAGACCGCGAGATCATGACCTGAGCCGAAGTCGGCCGCCCAACCGATGGAGCCACCCAGGCGCCCCAAGAGCATAGAATTTTTAATCAAAGGTATAAGACTGTTTGAATGGTTATTTTGTCTCTTCCCAGGGTACAACTTGATTGGAGGGAAGTGTTGACTTAACTCAATATAGTTTTCTCATTTATAAATAATGAAAATAGTACTTCATGGGACTATTGTAAGGACTAAATGGAAAAGCACGTTTTGAACCCTAATGTGCTTCTTCACATGTGCTCAATATAAATGTAAATTTCTTATTTCTCTTTCTGTTGCATCTTATTAGCACTATATAAGCTTTCTATATCCCTAATGTTAATGATTGTAAATTTAAAAAGACACAGTACTACTTCTAAGGCTGTTACTCTAAGGACCATTAACAAGATGTCAAATTACATTTATACACAAGCACATATACACAGACATAAATATAGATACTTTAAAGTATTTTCAGCTTTGGGGCGCCTAGCTGACTCAGTTGGTAGAGCATGTGACTCTTTTAAAATTTTTCTTTTTTTTTCTTTTTTTTTTTTTTTTTTTGAGATAGAGCGTGAGCAGGGAAGGGGCAGAGAGAGAGGGAAACACCAAATCAGAAGCAGGTTCCAGGCTCTGAGTTGTCAGCACAGAGCCTGACACGGGGCTCAAACCCACGAAGTATGAGATCATGACCTGAGCTGAAGTCAGATGCTTAACTGACTGAGCCACCCAGGTACCCCAAGCATGTGATTCTTAATCTCAGGGTTGTGAGTTGGAGCCCCGCATTGGAGGTAGAGTTTACTTTAAAAAAAATTTTTTTTTATATTTAGAACATTTTCAATTTTGAGATAGAGGAGCCTCTTAACCAAGTGGACACCTAGAAAGACATATCTGTTTGACTATATTAAAATTTTAAAGTGACCACATCAAAATTCATAGATATTTGAAAAATGCTTGCAAAATGGAGCATCAGACAGAAAGTTAATTTTTATAATGAAGAAATGATACAAGTTAACCGGCAGGGGAGAAAACAAAACCAACTGAAACATCAGACAAAAGGGTATGAGTAAGCAATCCACAGAATATGGAATATCCATAGAATTGTATGAATTGAAAAAAAAAAAATCTATAGTAGCTATTGTACCACGCTCATTCATTGCTGGGGAATGTGTGAATTGGTAGAGCCTATTTGAAAAACAATCATACAGTATCCTTTAATATTCAAGTAATAAACCTTTTAACTCAATAGGGCCACTCCTAATAATGAGAAAAATACGTCTGTAAATAAGGATATGTATTCAAGGTTGTTTATAACACCATTGTGTTATTGCTTCTTGGCCTTTTGGCTAAGATCAAGTGTAGTATATGTTCTTATCAGTTTGTAACACCATTGTGTTGTTTAAAAAAAATTTTTTTTTCAACGTTTATTTATTTTTGGGACAGAGAGAGACAGAGCATGAACAGGGGAGGGGCAGAGAGAGAGGGAGACACAGATCGGAAACAGACTCCAGGCTCCGAGCCATCAGCCCAGAGCCTGACGCGGGGCTCGAACTCACGGACCGCGAGATCGTGACCTGGCTGAAGTCGGACGCTTAACCGACTGCGCCACCCAGGCGCCCCGACCATTGTGTTGTTTATAGTGGCAAGAAAAAAAAAAAAGTCTAATGAATAGTTACCTAAGTCTTAGTAAACCTACACTGGTTTACAACCAGTTGAGAACTTTGCAACCATTGAGAAGAATGAATTAGAGGTATTCCAGTTGATTTTTTTTAGGCATTTTCATTAGGTATTGTGGAATAAGAGAACTAAGAAGCAGAAGAGTCTGTAAGATGACAATATTTGGTAAAACAGTGGCAGTTCCCTGTGTGTTTATTTCTATATATTTTTGTAGATTATTAAGCATGGAGATATTTGTGGAAGAATACATATATATAAACATAGGTTATATTGCAGAATAGAGTGAATAAAGCAAAATGGAAGAAAAAGTGTATGTGATATGAAAACATTTATTAACATAATATAGATGTGTATATAAAAGAAAAATATATAGAAAGCAAATTTACTTGTATATTATCACAAAAAGATGGTGAAGAGTTAAGAAAAAAAATTTTTAATCCACATAGGCAATTTAATGATAAAAATTCCATAGTTCACACTGAGGAAAGAAAAGTTCTCTTGTTAAAAACTGGTACAGAATATTCCAAATCAGAAATTTTGAAAGTTGATTTTTAAAAATTGAATATTGATTTTAGTTGTCTGTAATACAGCTTTGCTTGTATTTTAGGAAGCTGCAGATGATGGACATAAAAACAACCTTCTTCCTCAGATTATTCAGTGTTTTGCGTGTCCAAATTGCTTCCTTCTTTTTAGCAGCAAGGATGAGTGTTTGAAGCATATGTCTGGAAAGAATCATTTCCATCAGAATTTTAAACTGAGTGGTATGTTAATACTCTGTTCTGAAAATTATTAAAGTACTTTAATCTTTGCTGATTTACCATACTTCTCAGATAATTCTTGAGGTAACTTATCCTCACATTGGATTGGAAACATGAAAGTGAAAGATTGTCTTAATTTTTATTTTTCAAAAAAGATTCTCAACATTGATCTGTACCAGCAGTAAGGTTTAGTTACTTTGAGGAATGAAGAGAAACTTGGAAAGAAAACATTTCTTTATGTAATAAATACAAAAAATAATTTTTGATGTAATAATAATTTTTATATATCCATAATATCTGGGAAGTTGGGTGTTTCTCTGCATTAAAGGTTCAGATTTTGAGCATGAGTTCAGCATCCTTTGTACTTAACGGCTGGAAAATGACTTCTCTTAGTTTTTTAGCACAACAATCTTTTACATATTCCAGCCAATGTTGAGAAAGGCAAAGGGGAGGAAGGTTGGGTTGCTATCTGCTTAAATCTTTGCAAGTTATAGTGTATTTTGTCTTTCAGATGACAAGGGAATAGCACAGCCAATATCATTTCCATCTTTTGCAAAGAAACTTCTGATCTCTCTCTGCAAAGATGTCCCATTTCAAGTTAAGTGTGTGGCCTGCCATCAGACACTACGTTCTCACATGGAGCTCACTGCCCACTTCAGGTTTGTACAGGTCTAGTCGGGCTGTAAGGGAATCCTGCCCAAGAAGCTCTTTACCAGCAGGAGGATTCAATAGGATGTTTTTCTATTTCATGTTCCTCTGCTTTTAAAATGAGATTATGTATTAGTCTGGAAATTAATCAAATTTAACATAATGAGAGAAGTTGAAGGTGTGGAAAAAGTGGATATATTGATATTGCTGTGAATGTAAAACCAACTGTTCTATTTGTGTTTTTCTCTGTATGTTTGTGAAGAGTGTGTGTATGGGGGGAGGAGTGGGTTAACTTGCCTTTAAGTGTGACTTGCTTTTAAGTCAACCAGAATGGAAAGTATAATATACATATGAAAATTAAATTTCAGTGAAAGACCAAATTTATCAAATAATCAAGTGTGATTTTTTTTTGTCTTTGCAATGGAAATTATCAAGCAATGTACAACCCCAGCTTCAGGATTTAGCAACACATGGCAGTCGTGTTCATTTATATTCTCACCCCCCTGCAAGTTATTATTTTGCGGTAAATCATGTCATTCTATCTGTAAATACTTCTATATATAACTATAAATGATAAGGACTCCTTTTTTTAAAAAAATCCTATAATACCATTATCACAACTTAAAAAACTGGTATTTTTAATAGCATCAAATACCTAATCAGTTATAAAATTTCCCTGATTATCTCATAAAGTTTTTTGTTTTACATTTGGTTTCTTGGAATCATGATCCAAACAAAGTCTGTACATATTTTCTATTTAGGTGCTCTGTCTCTTAGGTCTCTGTTTTCCTGTTATATCATTAAAATATATTAAAAGTTCGTATCTACTAAATTGCATTCATTTAAATAGAACAATTATTTTCACAAACCTTCGAGTAAAATATGTTCTCAATAAACAAGGCAGTAGAATATAATTACTCTGTATATACCCAGTGTAACTACTAAGGTTAGCAGTCCTGGTTCTGACTTATATTTCGTGAGTTCAAATCCTGGTTCTACCTGTTATTTTTATTCTTAATGTTTTATTATGTAAAATTTCAACTGTATGAAGTCAGCAGAATAGTCTAGCGAACCTCCATTTACCCATTTTATTCTATACATCTTTATGCTCCTTATTCCCCTTATTTTTTTTTAAGTTTATTTAATCTGAGAGAGAGAGAGTGTGTGTGTGTGCACCAGCAGGGGAGAAGCAGAGAGAGAGAGAGAATCCCAAGCAGGCTCTGCACTGCCAGCACAGAGCCTGATGCAAGGCTCAAACTGACAACTTAAGAGATCATGATCTGAACTGAAATTGGACGCTTAACAGACTGAGCCACCGAGGCGCCCCAGCCCCTTAATTATTTTTAAAAGTTCTTTGTTTTTGAAATACAAATTGAATTAATCACAGTGTACACATCTTAACTTTTATGATTTTGACATAAAATCACAGACAGATACCTACATCTGTTAACCTATGCTTTTATCATAATATGTTACCTGTCTGTGGAAAGTTCCATTGTGTCCCTTTCCAGTCATTTCCCACCCTCTTACCCTGCTTGCCCTAGATATTTTTTCCACCTTGCATTGGCTTCATCTCCTTGAGAACTTCATGTAATTGAAATCATGTAGTATGTACTCTCTTGTATTTGTCATAATATCTGCGAGATACACCTATGTTGCTTAGTACATTGTTCCTCTTTATTGGTGAGTAGTATTTTATTATATGAACTTAGCACAATTTGTTTATTCATTCTCCTGATGATGGACATTTGGATTTAAAGTTTTTAGCTATCATAAATAAAGCCACTGTATATATTTTGTACAAGTCTTTTATGGACATATGTTTTCATTCCTCTTGGATTAATATCTAGGAGTGGAATTGCTGGATCAAAGAGTAAGTGTATATTTAATTTTGTAAGAATCTACTACATACTTTCCCAAAGTGTTTGTACCAACAAGGTATGAGAGTTCCAGTTTCTCTGCATCCTTGCCAAGGTTTGGTATCGCCAGTCTTTCATTTTAGCTGTTCTTTGAGTTCCTCTTTGTGGTTTTAATCTGCATTTCCCTGATAAACAATGATGTTGGGCACTTTTTCATGTGCTTATGGGTGATTCATTTATCTTTTTTTGTGAAATGTCTGTTCAAGTATTTTGCTAGTTTAAAGATTGGATTGTTTGCTTTTTTCATAGTGAATTGGAATCCTTGATATATTCTAGATGTAAATATTTTGTCAGAAATATGTGACTATATTCTGTCCCAGTCTAGACTTTGCTATCATATTAATTATGTCTTTTGTGGCTGTCCATCCTCTTTCCTGAGTATCCTTTGCTTATTCTTCAGGAATATATTTTGTTTACTTCAACTTTTATGAATGTCAGCTTTTTTAAAGCTTTTTGGTTTTTTTAGCGTTTGTTTATTTCTATAATTTGTCTCAAAACAAATTTTTGCTGATCTTTGAAACCACCAGCATTTGACTTTACTGATGATTCTCTGCTTTTTGCCCATTTTTTACTTTGTTGATTTCTGCTCTTTAAACTTTGGGTTTATGGGGCACCTGTGTGGCTCAGTTGGTTAAGCGTCTGCATTCGGCTCAGGTCATGATCTCATGGCTTGTGAGTTTGAGCCCCACGTTGGGCTCTGTGCTGACAGCTCAGAGCCTGGAGCCTCCCTTGGATTCTGTGTCTGTCTGTCTGTCTGTCTCTGTCTCTGTCTCTCTCTCTCTCTCTGTCTCTGTCTCTGCCGCTCCCCCATTCATGCTTTGTCTCTCAAAAAAATAAAAATAAACATTTAAAAAAATTAAACTTTGGGTTTAATTTGCTATGTTTTTCTAGCTTCCTATAGTAGAAGCTTAGATTGACTTTGGACCTTCTTTTTCTGTATAAACATTTAAAGTTACAAGTTTTCCTCTAAGCATTGAATTACCCTTAGATTTTGATAGGTTGTTTTCTTTTTCATTTATTTAAAAATATTTTCCCTTTTCCCTTTTAATTTCTCCTTTGACCCATAGATTTAGTAGAAATTTGTTGTTTAACTTCTAAGGATTAGGGATTCAATTTCCAAATATTTGTATGAATTTTTTTGATCCTTTGATTCTAGTTTTACTGTTCTGTACATGGATTAGAAACAGACAAAATATAGGTAATACTCAGGTACTCTGAGGTAAAATTATTCTGTAACCTGCATTTTTATTGAAAAATACCTTTTAGTGCTTTTTGTATACATTGTTTATAATTCCTATAAAAAGCAGAGATACTGTGTTTAGAAAGTACTTACAAAAGAGGTTTTTTTCATCTGATTTAGAGTTCGTTGTCGAAATGCTGGTCCTGTAGCTTTGGCTGAGAAGAGCATTGCCCAAGTTGCAGAAAAATTCGTATTAAGAGGTTACTGTCCAAACTGCAACCAAGTCTTTGCGGAGGAAACCAGTACCCGAAATCACAAGCAGAATTCAGGGCACAAAGTCCGAGTCATTACCTCAATGGAAGAATCAGTCTTACTTTATTGCCATAGCAGTGAAGGGAACAAACCTTCTTCTGACTTGAATCTCTTGCTAGATCGATCAAAATTTTCATCACTTAAAAGAACCATGTCTGTTCAAGAATCTAACTCACAAGATTGCACCACTGTTCCAAAAAAGAAGATGAATTTAGAAGGTAAAAGCCATGAAGGTACAGTTTGTGTTCAGAAAGAAAAGTCATTTGTTAAAACCTGGTTTTGTGAATGCCATCAACAATTCCTAAGTGAAGATGCAGTAGAAAAACATGTTTTCTCAGCAAACACAATGTGTTATAAGTGTGTGGTCTGTGGAAAGGTATGTGAAGATTCAGGGGTCATCCGTTTACATATGAGCCGGATTCATGGAGGGGCACATTTAAATAACTTTCTTTTCTGGTGTCGGACATGCAAAAAGGAGTTAACAAGAAAAGAGACTATCATGGCACATGTGACTGAATTTCATAATGGACACAGATATTTTTATGAGACGGATGAGGTAGAAGGTGAAACTTTGCCAACATCCTCTGCAACATTGGTGAGTAATTTGACTGCTAAGAATCCTTCTTCAACTATTACTATTATTGATCATTCTCCAGCAAATAGTCCTCCAAGGGGTAAATGGCAGTGCCAAATTTGTGAAGATATGTTTGATTCCCAGGACTGTGTAAAACAGCATTGCATGTCTTTAGCAAGTCACCAGTTTCATAGATACAGCTGTGCCCATTGCAAAAAGACTTTTCACAAGGTTGAAACACTGTACCGACATTGCCAAGATGAGCATAACAATGAGATAAAAGTTAAGTACTTCTGTGGGCTTTGTGATCTTACCTTTAATGTGGAAGAAGCATTTTTAAGTCATTATAAGGAACACCACAGCACAGATTATGTGTTTGTGTCAGAAAAAACTGAAACTTCAATTAAAACTGAGAATGATTTTCCAGTAATAGAGACCAGTAACCTGTTAACCTGTGGTTGCCGTGAGAGTTACATCTGTAAAGTTAACAGAAAGGAAGATTATGGTAGATGTCTCCAGATCATGCTGGATAAAGGTAAACTGTGGTTTCGCTGCACCTTGTGTTCAGCAACAGCACAGAATGTAACTGACATCAATACTCACATCCATGAAGTGCACAGAGAAGAAAAGAGTGAGGAGGAAAAGGAGCAACGGTATGTCATCAAGTGTGGCACTTGCACCAAAGTGTTTCACGATCCTGAGAGTGCTCAGCAGCACTTCCATAGAAAACACTGCTTTTTACGGAAACCCAGTGTGGCTCATTTCGGATCTGAGAAAACAAGCCTGTACAAGTTTGCTGCCAGTGCCTCACGTCCAGAGAGAAAACTAAAACAGGCAGTAAGCCATCCAAAAAATTCAGAGATGGAGAAGGGAGCCGAGAATGACCTAAGCTGTCAGAATATAGGTATGGCATTACAACTCTAATGTCTGTGCAGATTTCACATACTGATAGAGAAACATACATGTATTGTAGCCATCCTTGTTTTTAAATTTATTTATTTTGAGAGTGTCCACACAAGTGGGGAGGAGGCAGAGAGAAAATCCCAAGCAGGCCCTGCACTGTCAGTGCAGAGCCCAATACAAGGCTGCATCTCACTAATCCATGAGATCATGTCAAATCAAGAGTTGACACTTGGGGCACCTGGGTGGCTCAGTCGGTTGAGTGTCCAGCTTCAGCTCAGGTCATGATCTCACAGTTCATGATTCAAGCCCCGCATCAGGCTTTGTGTGCAGACAGCTCGGAGCCTGGAGCCAGCTTCAGATTCTGTGTCTTCCTCTCTCTCTGCCCTACCCAGTCTCACTCCCTCTGTCAAAAATAAACAAACATTAAAAAAAAAGGGGGTTGACATTTCACCGAATGGGCCACCTGGGTGCACCTGTGGCCATCATTTTTGTGAAAGCTAATAATGATTCAGTTTTGAAGTAAGAAACATGGTGGGATGATACAGTAATCATTATAGCATATACTTTTGGGGGATATGTATTCCTAAATACGAATACATACTAGTATTTAAATATTCATTTAACTACTCTAAACTTAAGGGGACAAAGAGTATATATTAGATTTAAACACTATGTATTTAAGATAACATTGTCTTTTATAAGAAGCATGGGAATTTTGAGAGATGAAGAAAATTGATAGTCTTTCTGAAAGTCAGATTTAAAATTTATATATATATGTATTTATATATATAAATAAAATTTATATATATATATATTATATATATAAATGTTATCCTTAACATTTAGATTCTTCTTATCATTTAGAAGGTTCATTAAGAAGATAAATCCAGTGAACTCTTTGTGTTTATATTTTGACTTTATTCTTTTGTTGTTGGAAAATTCTTTTTTTTTATTTAATTAAACTTGTTTTTTTATTCCAGTATAGTTAACATAGTGTTATATTCATTTCAGGTGTACAGTATAGTGATTGAACAGTTCTATACAGAACTCGGTGCTTATCATGATAAGTGTACTGTTAATCCCCTCACCTATTTCACTCATCCTCCCCATCCACCTCCCCTCTGATAACCACTAGTTTTCTATATTCAGAGTCTGATTTTTGTCTTTTTTTTGTTTGGTTGGTTTCTTAAATTACACATGAGTGAAATCGTATGGTATTTGTCTTTCTCTGACTGACTTATTTCCCTTAGTATTATACCGTCTAGATCCATACATGTTGCAAATGGCAAGATTTCATTCTCTTTTATGGCTAATATTCCATTGTATATATACACCACATCTTCTTTATCCATTCATCTATCCGTGGACACTTGGGTTGTATTTATAAGTTGGCTATTGTAAATACTGCAGTAAACATAGGGGTCCATATAGCTTTTTGAATTAGTGTTTTCATATTCTTCAGGTAATTAGTAGTGGAATTACTGGATCATATGGTAATTCTATTTTTAATTTTTCAAAGAATCTCCATATTTTCCATCGTGGCTGTACCAGTTTGCATTGCCACCAACAGTGTATGAGGGTTCCTTTTTCTCCACATCCTCATATTTTGGCTTTATTCCATAATTATGAGAAATCTTAATGTTCACTTCAGAATTTATATATTTTTGTTATGATTTTCTGGAAAGCAGAGCTTTTACTTAGACTTAAAATAGCAATTAGAAGAGAGTTACAAATGGTAGCAGGAAACCAGGGAGAAAATTGAGGTATAGATCCCTTTGTACTTAATCTAGATAAGACTCCCTAAGTGTAGGTGTGCTGGGTGGCTTAGGTGCTGTCAACACAGAGCGAGGTTTGGATTCTTTCTCACCCTCTCTCTCTGCCCCTCCCCCCTCAAAATAAATAAATAAACTTAAAAAAAAAAGAGTAAGTCTAGAAGAGGACAATGGTTTTATTTTGTTTAGAAGTATAATTTGTCGTGGTTAGAATATAATTTTAAGTCCATATTCTTTTAAATAAATATGAGCTCTTGGTAAGTTACACAGTGTAGAGAGGGGACAATGAGGATATGTGAAAATTTTGGCTAAAATTTTTTTATAAACTATTTTTATGAACTACTGAGTTTATACAGGCTTGCTGTATATAGCATTTGTAGATCTTAGCATCATCTTTAGTCATGGCATGTTTTATGTAAGAAATGATTACATGACATACTATCAACTCATTCAGTTCTACTTTTAACAGTGAAGCAGTGATTACACTGTTTTTATGTTCTCTTGTGCTTTTCTCTTGTTCTCCCGATTACTTTTGGGAATTTATGTCGGTCTGTGTTTGATAGATGATTGTAGTATCTAAATCTACAATTACTAAGAATTAAAAAAAATTTTTTTTCCTTAGTAATTTCTACACCCAGTGTGGGGCTTGAACTCACAGCTCCATGATCAAGAGTCACATGCTCCACTGACTGAGCTAGCCAGGGGCCCTTACAATTACTAAGAATTTTAAGACAAGATAAAAGAAGATAGGTGGCTTGGAAATGGGAGAGGATGGCAGTGCAGTATATTTGAGGGAGGCTGTATTAGATGGAGTAGAACCTAGTCATTTTAAAAATAATTTAAAATGTTAAGGTTTGCATTGGTACACTAGAAACTTTAAGGCCTTATCAAGATAGAAAATTATGAAAGAAGTGAAAGAGATGGAGAACAAGAGTTGGAGAATGGTGGAAGAAGAAAGAACTTAAGAGAACCAAGAAAGATGTGTTTATGGTAGGAGGTGCTGATGTGCCACCAATACCTATTATGCACCACTTTATGGTAGAGGGTTGTCATTTATTTCATTTGTGCTCTGTAGGGTTTTTAATCACATAGCTAGCAGGTTACTAATAAATCAGCCTAGATTGGGAAAAGAACATAATTCTGGTGGGGAGAAGTTCTTACCAGGTAATCTTGAAATTTTATTTTAATATATATATATTTTAAATGTTTTTAGTTATTTTTGAGAGGTGAGGGAGCATGAGCAGGGGAGGGGCAGAAAGAGGGGGACAGAGGATCCAAAGCAGGCTCCAGGATGTCAGCATAGAGCCCAGTTCAGGGCTTAAACTTTCACAAACTGTGAGATCATGACCTGAGCCGAAGTTGGATGCTTAACTGACTGAGCCACCCAGGTGCCCCACCTTGAAATTTTATTTGATGTATGGTGCAAGTTTTTGGTTTTTCAGCCTTAAAACTTGGTCTTTTAGTTCTCCCAGTACATTGTTTTTTAATTATCATTTATTTTATTATTATTATTTTATTATATTTTATTATTATAAACAACTTTTAAAGAAAGTCTTAGCTATAACAGATTTGGTAATGATGGAAGTAATTTTGGAAGTGGCGGAAGCTATAATGATTTTGGCAGTTATAACAGTCTTCAAATTTGGGACCCATGAAAAGAGAAAAGAGACAGAAGCTCTGGCCCCTATGGTAGTACAGGCCAATACTTTGCCAGTCTACAAAACTAAGATGGCTATGGCAGTTCCAGCAGCAGCAGTAGCTATAGTAGTGGCAGATTTCAGTTACTGCCAGGAAACAGCTTAGCAGGAGAGGAGAGCCAGAGAAGTGACAGGGAAGGTCTAAGTTACATGGATTTGTGGACTCAGACCAGCATATTGGTGGCAGAGCCTAGCTGCTACATACAAAGAAGACATGTTTTAGGCAATATTCATGTGTATGGGCAAAAAAAAATGAGGACTGTATTTCTGACTAATTGTGTGACAGGTTTTTTTAATTTATTTTTTAAAAAATTTTTTAATGTTTATTTTTGAGAGAGAGCAGTGTGCATGCAAGTGGGGGAGAAGCGGAGAGAGATGAAGACACAGAATCCAAAGCAGGCTCCAGGCTCTGAGCTGTCAGCACAGAGCCCAATGCAGGTCTTGAATCCACAAGCCATGAGATCATGACCTGAGCCAAAGTTGGATGCTCAACCAACTGAGCCACCTCAGTTGTTTTTTGTTTTTTTTTTTTTTTAATTAAAAAGAGAAAGACAGGCTTAGCATCAATGGCATGTATTTATAGAAAGAATAATAAAATTTTGGAAGTATTCAGAATATTTTTTATCTGGTGTAAATATACTGTATCATGTATAGGTTTGGATCTCATGAAAAGGTTTAAGTAGAAATTAATAATATTCAAGATTAATATTTTTGCATATTCTCTAGTATCTTTTAAACTTGAAAAATTAAAGCGTTTTTAGCTAATTCTTACCAAATTCATGTTAATGTTTCTCTTCTCAGATGAAGAAGTTGTTGAACTTCCAGATTTGGATTATCTGCGAACCATGACTCATATAGTCTTTGTAGACTTTGATAACTGGTCAAACTTTTTTGGTCATCTACCAGGGCATCTTAACCAAGGAACATTCATCTGGGGCTTTCAAGGTATGATTGATAAGGAAAACATCTGATACCTTCTCCTCTTTTCTTCATTAGAATATGTTCCACATTAAAAGGATTGCTCTTGAACCTTCTTGAATAGAACATACAAACGTAATTGCAATATTGTCACTTTGCATTGTAGCTACTTTGCCAGAATATTTTTCTCTTTACATTTCTTTGTGGTGAATGTTAGCTCTCTTTGGTGACCTAAAGTTTGTGGATCTTTTGATACATATTGAAAAAACATTTATTCAGCACCTACAATGTGCCAGGTACTAATGCTTGGTATTAACCCATGCTTACTGATTATTATATTTATCTCCTTCTTAAAACATAAGGCAGGATGCATGAGAAGTTTATTTTTTCCAAAGTGTAAAACTAATAAATAATAGAGTTAGCTTTTGAACTTGGACCGCTTGGCTACAGAACTAGTATGATTTTAAAATTGCCGTAATTGCCTCTTCAGTTCATCCTTACTGAACTGAAGTTCATAACTATGCAACTTCATCTAAATATTTCTTTACAAACCATTGACCAAACAGGGAGAGAGATGACTATGATTTACGGAAGTTTAGTATAGTGAGCATCCAATAAACTTTCTGTTTGATAGGCAACAGCATATAAGAGGATGATTTGGGGTGCCTGGGTGGCTCAGTTGACAGCTCAGGTCATTATCTCCGGTTCGTGGGATTGAACCCTGTGTTGGGCACTGCACTGACAGCATGTTGCCTGCTTGGGATTCTCTCTGTCCTTCCCCCCCACCTCACACTCTCTCTCTCTCTCTCAAAATAAGTAAATAAACATTTTTAAAATAATTTAAAAAAACAAAGAGGAGGACTGGATTTAGGATAGAGACATACTGACCTCAAAAAAATTAAAAAAGAAACGTACTGACCTGGATAAATACTCTAGTACAACCTTTTAGTAAATTTAGCTTTGCTGATTGCCTATCATTTCTATCCACTGAATAGTCTTGACATATTTGTTAAAAACAAAACAAAACAAAATTAATGCTTACATTTATATGGAATTATACCAGTCAGAGACTCCTTACACATAATTACTTTTGATTTTCCTTAACATAACCTATGAGTTTTCAGATTAATGGGCAGATGCAGGGAAGGTGGCCTACTTTGCCAAGATTGTAAAGCAACAAGATGGTGATGCCTATACTAGAACTGAGTTCTGCATTCTAATCTAGTACTTGCCCTCTAAAAAAATCTTTTTCTAGTGTGTTTTTTCTTGATAGAGCTTTCAGTTGTAGCTACTGTTCAGTTCTCTTTTTTTCTCTGTTTGACTATCATTTATGCCTTTTCTAAAAATAATAGGAGGAAACACCAATTGGAAGCCTCCACTCAACTGTAAGATCTATAATTACCTGAATAGGATTGGATGTTTCTTCCTTCATCCTCGTTGTAGTAAAAGAAAAGATGCTGCTGATTTTGCCATATGTATGCATGTGAGTGATTGTTTTATTCAAAATCTAATGTGAATCTAGGACCCATTTGGAATTTTTTTTTCCACTTGAATCGTAATGACAGTATAGAGCATTCTTCAGTGCTATATTTTTGTATAAAACCTTCTACATAAGATTCTGCTGATGACTAATGAGAGCAAGGACCCATATCATACTTATTTACTGCTTTCCCCAATTCCTAGCAGACTCCCAGCTACCCATTGTAGACCCTCAACTATTTATAGAATAATGATCAATAGATGACAGTGTATTTGATGTATGCTGAGATACTTTCACATTTTAACATCTCTGAAATTGGGAGACACCTTAACAATCACTGTTGGCCTAGGTGAAATTTGCATTTGCTTCTCTGTCTGCCAGTCACCTAGAGAAACTACCAACCTGAGACCCATTTTAAATTAAATTCTCTGCTTAAATGTAAGTCAGTTTACATGTTGCGCTGATAACATGAATTTACTCTGTAACCTTGTTAACTCCTGCTTACATTTTAAACCACAAAACATTTTCTTTTCCATCTATTCAGTGCTAAGATTGAATTATGCAGATTACCTTGCTTACCTTCTCTCTATGGCAGATTTATTTCTTATTTATCCTTAGATAAAGTGTGTAACCCTTGTAGCATTCCAGCCTCTTATTTGACTTCTTTTGGTATTTTTTTTCTTTCTTAGTGGCACATAAAATAGCTTATCTTATAATTCGTGGCAGTTTACATTTGATTAAATGTGTTATATTTTATTTATGAAGGAGATCTTTGTATCATACTTTGGTGGGAGCTAGAGAACAAGTTAAATAAACCTTTTTAGGGGTGCCTGGCTGGCTCAGTTAGTGGAGTGTGCAACTCTTGATCTCGAGGTTGACTTTGAGCCCCATGTTGAGTGTAGAGACTACTTTAAAAAAATAATAAAATCGTAAAATAAATAAATAAACCTTTCTAGGTATGTGTTCATACTGAAATAGATGTAATGGTTTAAAACTCAAATACTGATTTTTATCAACATATGCGTTTTGTTCCAACTTAGGCTGGCCGTCTAGATGAACAACTACCCAAGCAGATTCCTTTCACCATCCTCTCAGGAGATCAAGGTTTTCTGGAGCTAGAGAACCAATTTAAGAAGACTCAGAGGCCAGCACATATACTAAACCCTCACCATTTAGAGGGAGATATGATGTGTGCCTTGTTAAATAGCATATCTGATACTACCAAAGGTACGCAGCTGCAGTCACAGTGCAAACCACCCAAGAGGAGGAGACTTCACTGCTGAGAGAAACCAATAAACTGCTGTCCACTAGTGAACTACTGGCTGCTCACTAAAGCATCATGCTCTCATACTTTTTTTATTTTTTCCTTTTCTCCCTTTCATTTTTTAGTGTTTTAGAGAAAGGATGATTTCATAATTTTCTGAAGCCTTTTCTGATCTAATAGATAAAATCTGTGTTCATGTATATAAAATACATATTCATGATTTGAAATATGTTAGTATAATTTTGCAAAGCTCAGAATCCAGATTTTCACTATTTCTGAAATTCCAAATTTATCTTCAATTTTTCTGAAAGCTAATTGCTTATAGATTAAACCAGAAAGAATAAATAATACTATGGCAATTAAAAAAAAAAAAAAGATCATTTTAAGAGATTGGCAGGGATGAAATGAAGCCCTGAGAGAGGTTTAGTTCCTTGAAAGAGGTACCTTCCTGTCCTATTCCCAGGACTTAAACTCTCTTCTCTGACATTCTGATATTGTTCAATGAAAGGACGTGCTAATGTTCACTTTCACTACCAAGCATTTAAGAAAGGATGTAATTCTAGGGAATCAGATGAGTTTTTTCATAATTTCTGAAGTAAATGTGAATAGAAGAAAAGAACAAAAGAATAATTTTTAAATATCCTAATGGCTTCCAGTCATGAATAAGATTTGAAGATATTGATGAATGACCTCAATGAAAACGTATCTTTGGCATTTTTTTTTTTTTTTTTTTTTTTTTTTAATTTTTTTTTTTCTCAACGTTTTTATTTATTTTTGGGACAGAGAGAGACAGAGCATGAACGGGGGAGGGGCAGAGAGAGAGGGAGACACAGAATCGGAAACAGGCTCCAGGCTCTGAGCCATCAGCCCAGAGCCCGACGCGGGGCTCGAACTCCCGGACCGCGAGATCGTGACCTGGCTGAAGTCGGACGCCTAACCGACTGCGCCACCCAGGCGCCCCTCTTTGGCATTTTTATCATAAGCTTTATTTTTTTTTAACACTTAATTTATTTTTGAGAGACAGAGACAGAGCATGAGCAAGGAAGGGGCAGAGAGAGAGACACAGAATCTGAAGCGGGCTCCAGACTGTAAGCTGCCAGCACAGAGCCCGATGCGGGGCTTGAACCCACAAACTGTGAGTTCATGACCTGGGTCGAAGTCGGCCACTTAACCGACTGAGCCACCCAGGCGCCCCTTTATTATATGCTTTAAATTTTACAACTCTGCTGTCCGCCTAGGTATTTTTTTCTTTCAACATTTTTGGAGCCACATTTTGATTGAAAACCCATTCTGAAAAATTTTGCTCTAATCACTCATTACAGTGGATCAGTTTACTTCTGCCAAGTTAGGAATCTTTAATCTACTAGCCCAACTCTGCTCTTTAAAGGAAAATCAACTCTGTTTTGCATATTTATGTCATTCTTTAGTACTGAATTTTATCTTCCTGTTCTGTAATTTTTGTTTTCATATGTTTGCTTTTTCTATCTCTGGCTGCTCTTTTTTTTTTTTTTTTAATCTTTTTCTTTTATTTTTTTGCCATCCTGTCCCCAGTCCTTAACAACATCCACTTAATATCCTGTGAAATACCTAAATTTTTACCTTCTGCCACCCTAGAGCACCTTTTTTCCCTTTTCTTATGATTCTGATTTGGGAAACATTTCTTTGGTAATTTCCAACGTGAAACTTATTATCGGTTTGCCTTTCTTACCAACTTGATTTGGAATGAGAGCTGCATATAAGTAGGTCTGCATGGGTGTATTAAGGTTGGAGGTAAGATATAGGTTATTATATTCTGATTGTTCCCCTCTCAGTGCCCCTTATGCTCTAGGTGTGTGTGGTTTTTTTGTTTTTTTTAATCAGTTCATAATCAGTGCTCTTATGAATTTACTGCTCTTTGAGGGCACCTGTGTACTTTATTCTGAATTTTTATGAAATGCAGAGATTGTACTACAGTGCATAAAAGAAGGGCATGGGCTTTGGTTTGAATGCTAACTTTGCTGCCTCCGTGCTGTGTGATTTCAGGCAAGTTACTGAACTTTTTGAGCCTCACTTTTCATATCTATAAAGTCGTAAGAATTAATGATACGTATAAAATGTCTAGCACAGCATATAAAGTACTGTGGGTATTTAATAGCAGCTATTTTTATTATTACTACCATAAGAAAAAAATATGATTCCTAGCCACTACTTTTTATTTCTGTTTTTTCTAATATTTTTTATTGTGGCAAAATATATGGAAGATTCACCATCTTAACCATTCTGAAGTGTATGTATATAGTTCACTGGTGTTAACTACATTTACATTTTGTGCAGCCGTCACCATCATCCATTTTCAGAGCTTTTTTCATCTTGCAAACTGAAACTTTATACCCATTAAATAGTAACTTCGCACTCCCCTTTCCCCAACCCCTGGCAAGTACCATTCTTCAGTATTTTGACTAAGTACTTCATATAGGTGAAATCATACAGCATTTGTCTTTTTGTGGCTGCCTTGTTTCACTTAGCATAATGTCCTCAGGCTTTATCCAGGTTATAGCAAATGTTAGAATTTCCTTCCTTTTTAAGGCTGAATGATATTCCATTGTATGTATAGACTTTTGTGGGAAATCAAATAGGTATGTCCTGGGTTAAGAGATTATAAGGGAACACATTGCAAAGCAGAAAACTGCTTTCTGGCCTTGCTGAAAACAGCAGCCAAGCTTTGTTAATATATACCTAGGGGTTAGGTCCTGCCTATGCTCACAAATTCCTTAGACCATGTTATCACATGGAATATTTTACCCTGTCTTAACTTGTTTTTCTGCACGTTTTCTGTACATTCTTAGTGGCATGTAGCCCACTGAGTATTGCACAATGTTATCCTCAGTGTCTGCTCAATAAACATGGGAGCTTGAGAGCAGCTCGGAGAGACTTCCCTAAGCCTCCCTCTCACCTCTCTTGACTTGCATGGAATCTTGAGCAATCCTTTCTGCCATCCTCAGCCTTGCTGGACAAAGCCAAAAGCTGAACCCACAGACTGTTTTTTGCTTATCTGTTTGTCCATCAGTGGATGCTTACATTGTATCCATGTTTTAGCTCTTGTGAATAACTGCTATGAACATAGATGCACAAATATCTCTTCAAGACCTTGCTTTTTATTTCTTTTGAATATATACCCAGAAGTGTAATAGCTGGATCATATGCTAATTCTATTTTTAATTTTTTGAGAAACTTCATACTGTTTGCCATAGTGACTATATCATTTTACATTCCTACCAACAGTGTACAAGGGTTCCAAGTGTTCTGTATCCCTGCTAACACTTGTTGTTTTCTAGGTTTTGTTTGTTTTTTATAGTAGTCATCCTAATTGGTATGAAGTGGGATCTCATTGTGGTTTTGATTTCCATTTCCCTAACAATTAGTGATGTTGAGCATCTTTTAATTTTTTAAAATTTTTAAAGTTTATTTATTTTGAGAGAGAGGGAGCGAACACACAGAGGAGGGGCAGAGAGAGAGGGAGACAGAGTCCCAAGCAGGCTCCGCACTATCAGCGCAAAGCCTGACATGGGGGTCGAACTCATGAGCCATGAGATCATGACCCAAGTGGAAGTCAAGAGTCAGACTCTTCCGACTGAGCCACGCAGGTGCCCAAGCATCTTTTCATGTGCTACAGCCACTACATTTTAAAAGTAATGAAAATTACTAAAATTAAGTGGCCAAAGATGTGTAGAATCCTTCAATCATGAGTTTTCATTTAGACCTAGATTTAAAGATACTTACGTAGCTAGCTCTAAAATTCAAAAAAATTCAAAAAAACAAGGTATACTGAATCACAATATGTTCAGATTCAGTTGAAGACAAATTTTTTTTCTTTATGGAAGGCTTAAAGACATCAAATTGACTAGTAGTGAACTTTATAATAAGAAAAAGAACAGTCCTTGGATAACTTTATTCCATCACCTTTCCTAATAAATGGCTTTGAAAAATAGTAGAATAATAGCGTTTGTTTAAAAATGATATTTGATATGTATTGGGATTTAGAAAATTTCTCAGTGTCCACAAATACTGTCATTCTTCTTAGGCCTTTAAGGTACTTTTGGTTACCACAAGAATGGCAGGGTAACTCCTCCCTCCTAGCTTATTAGCACAGTGTTCCTATCTTTAGATTTGAAAATAAGACCATTTGGGGTGGAAATCATTGGACCTTTCTGAAAATCTGACAAAAAGCTATGTTTCTTTCCTCAAAAATGAACAGGTATAGGAGCACCTGGGTAGCTCAGTTCGTTGAGCATCTGACTCTTAATTTTGGCCCAGGTCATGATCTCAGGGTCCTGAGATTGAGCCCTACAAGAGATTCGTCACTGACGGTGGAAGCTGCTTAAGATTCTCTCTCCCTCTCCCTCTGTCCCTCCTCTGCTTGTATGCTCTCTCTCTGTCTCTCTCTCTCTCTCTCTCTCTCTCTCTCTCTTTAAAGTTTGTTTGAGAGAGAGCACACACACATGCAAGTTGGGGAGAGGCAGAGAAAGAGGGAGAGAGAGAATCCCAGGCAGGCTCCACACTGTCAGCAGAAGGCCTGATGTGGGGCTCGAACTCACAAACCATGAGATCATGATCCAAGCCAAAGTCGGATGCTTAACTGACTGAGCCACCCAGATGCCCCACCCCTTTCACTCTAAAATTAAAAACAAAAAAACTTGTATATGCAATATCAAATACAATTTCAGGGGCTTTGTGGTCTCAAGGCTCCTAGTTACCGATTAACCCACAAAACTCTTTAGAATATGACAAAAATTCATACTGCAAGTAACATACAGTGAGAAGTTCTCTCATATTAGTCATTATTTTATAGGCAGTTTGCTGATTTTTCAGGTTTTGTAAATCTCCATCATAGCATAAACAAATGATAGAAGTTTGAACCTGTTATTTCTTTATAATTTTTCAGAAATTTTCTATTGTTAGGACCAGAAAGTGATATTACTGAACTGGAGCTTCCTATATAAACAAGGAAGAATCTATTGAATAGTGTCATGAGAATCTGTGACAATGTTGTATCTTTAGTTTTTGCCAGTTTTTCAGTTAATGGAAGGTTTTTTTCAGGAAGTATTTTTCACAATAGAAATAAATACAGTCTGAGTGGCTGGTTCCCTATATAAATGTCAAGTCAGTTCACCATAAGATATTACTTTTTTTGCTTGGTAGGGAGGGAACAGCTAAGTAGCTTTACTACTGGTACTTTTTAAAATCTCTCAGAGCAAAAGCATAAGAGACTCTCAAAAACTGAGAACAAACTGAGGGTTGATGGGGGGGGGGTGGGAGGGAGGCAAGGGTAGGTGATGGGCATTGAAGAGGGCATCTTTTGGGATGAGCACTGGGTGTTGTATGGAAACCAATTTGACAATAAATTTCATATATTAAAAAAACCTCTCACTTAGAGTAAGTCATTTACTCTTTCTGGCAACATAACCCTTTAGATTAAATTTGAGATTTGAACGTGGCATGGCTTTTGCCCTGTAAATTAAATTCTCTCTCCTTCTAAGCCTCAGGATTCAATCACCTACATTTTGATTACAGCTATGATAAATATATAAATCTCTGTAGAGCTATTTTAAAACATCTATTAATTTGACACCTTTGGCCCTCTTATCCTTCATTAGTTCTATTTTATATTGTACTCACTTTTTTTAAATGTTTATTAATTTATTTTTGAGAGAGCACAAGCAAGGGAGGAGCAGAGAGGATGGGGGAGACACAGAATCTGAAGCAGGCTCCAGGCTCTGAGCTGACAGCTCAGACATGGGACTTGAACCCACAACCACGAGATCATGACCTGAGCCAAAGTTGGACGCTCAACCAACTGAGCCACCCAGGCGCCCCAGTTGTTCTCACTCATTTAAAACTTTACAGGGGATGCCTGGGTGGCTCAATTATTTAAGCATCTGGCACTTTTAGTTTTTAATGTTTATTTATTTTGAGAGAGAAATCATCAGTGGAGAGGCAGAGAGAGGGGAAGAGAGAATCCCAAGCAGGCTCCATGCTCTCGGCACAGAGCCCAATCAATGCTGGGCTTAATCTCAGGAACCATGAGATCATGACATGAGCTGAAATCAAGAGTCAGTCCACTGACTGGAATCAAGAGTGAGCACCCCAGGTGCCCCTAAGTGTCCAACTCTTGATCTCTACTCAGGTCTTGATCTCAGGGTCGTGAGCTCAAGCCCTGCATTGATTCCATGCTGGGTGTGAAGCATACTTAAAAAATAAAATGAAAAAAAAACTTGCCAAGAAACATGGATCCTTTCTAGTAATCCTAATCAGAGGAGCCAGGTATACTTTCTCTTCCTCTAGACCTTTTTTTTTTTTTTTTTTACATTTTATTCACAAATATATGTTCATTCTAACTCGACTCATATTCCGAAGATGCAGATATAACTTGTCACTTAAATGTTTTTAAGGAGAGAAAAGGAACTAATCTTTATTGAGGGCCTACAATGTGCCAGCCACTCTCCTGGCTGCTTTTTATATTTGTAGTGGTTGAATATGTTTAAACATGTTAAAAGAACAACTTCCACATGTTATTTCATTACCTTTTCAACACTGTGAGGTAGGATGTGTTAAGATCATCCCATTTCGTGGAGGTCCAGAAAGGTTAAAATAAGCTACCTGTGGCCACACAGCAAGTATTTTTCTCTTTATCAGTATCTCCTGGTAAGGCTGAGCCTTTTACTGATACAAATATCTGATTTTATGATGTAGAGAATCCAGTGCGAATTATTGACTCTAACCATCTCCTTGAAAAAGATAAAGACGTTTTGCTGTAGTGTTGACAACACAATTGCAGAGTTTATATAAAGATACCAAATATGAGAGTTTAACAAAAATAACATTTAGGAAGATGTATGGGGGTGGACAGAAAATTAAAAGATTTGATTGTGAGTTTTGGTATTGCTGATTATATATCAAACACAGCCAAGGAAAGTGATCAGCACTGTGAGTTCCCTAATATCTTTCATAAAAACAAACAAACCCCTATCTTAGCCATACTTTATAATGGCTGAATTTCTACATTACCTTTTCTTTCTTTCTTTCTTTCTCTTTCTTTCCTTCTTTCTCTTTCTTTCTTTCTTTCTTTCTTTCTTTCTTTCTTTCTTTCTCTTTCTTTCTTTCTCTCTCTCTCTTTCTTTCTCTTTCTTTCTTTCTTCCTTTCTTTCTTTTTTCTTTCTCCATTGGTGGCAATTGCTTATATAAAAAGTTCTGGAGGTGCCTGGGTGGCTCAGTGGGTGAAGCCTCCAACTCGATTTCGGCTTGGGTCATGATCTCCCCATTTGGGATTCTCTTTCTCCCTCTCTCTCTGCCCCGCCCCCTCCCTTGCCACTTGCTCTTTCTCTCTCTAAATAACTAAACTTTAAATAATTAAAAAAAAAAAAAGAATTCTATGGGCTCTTAGAGATCTAATTATATAACAGAACTTAGGTGTATCTTGTAGTTTAGTTGAAGAATATTGATTTATGTAAAATTTTCTTTTTAAAAACATAGTTTTGTATGTTCAGTTGTTTATAGTTCTTTAGTAATTAAACATCTTCTTTGAGTTTTATGTAAAGTATTAACTTCCCTAGAATATTTTTTCAAGGTTGAACTTGATATTATGAATTAATTCAGTCTGAAAGCAGATTTTACTATGCTTCAAGATAATTTTTGTTGAATCTGAGTACCATAGGGCCTAGGACTTTGTCATATCTGTTTGGTGTATGTCATCATTTTGGAATGAATGGATGGAAGGAAGCATTAAGTATCATTGGTATCTATGGAATCATACCAATTACACAAAATTTTTAAGTTTTTATTTATTTTGAGAAATATACAGAGACCAAGTCGGGGAGGGACAGGGAGAGAGGCAGACAGAATCCCAAGCAGGCTCCACACTGTCAGCACAAAGTCCGATGCAGGGCTCAAACTCAGGAACCATGAGATCGTGACCTGAGCAAATCAAGAGTTGGACGTTGACTGGGCCACCCAGGGCGCCCCCCCAATTACACAAATTTTTAAAGCCATCTTAAGTATGAAACATAAAAGTTCACCCATGTCATGAAAATGTGGCTGACAGAAGTAGCATCATGCTGTATCCAGTAGTCATTATATAAAATAATTGTTGAACTTAATTCTAAAAGTCTTCCAGTTGTTTCTTCAGCCTGTTACTGAGACTATCTACAGGTTGTTGGTTAGGACACCATCCTAAAAATCTATGTGATACAATTAATTCTTTGTAAGTCAATGAAAACAGGAAAGAATATTCATGATTTTCTCTGTTCTACAGGTGGGGCCTGACTGAGGCAAAGAAAAACCTTTTTAATTTTTGCAACCTAGTGTCATGCTAATCCTTGTGATTCAAACCTACACTTTTGCCTAAGCCTTGTATGCAATGATGAATTGTTTAGTCCAGTTAAAACATTCTGCTTTTGACTGGCATTGCTTTTGAATTGAAATAACAGAAACCTTGGGTACTTTCTCATTGTTCCTAATGTCTTAAGGCTTAATTTGTTGTTCTTCAGATTGTAAATGTAAAGTTTTATTTCCCTAAAACATAGCTTGAAATATTTGAGTTTGTAAGTGTACATAACAGATTATAAAAACAGCATTAGTATTTTTGCTGGAATGGCAAAAGATGGCTTACAACAAATTTCTGCAACAAAGAAATATAAGTGAAATATAGTGATTTTTATTTATAAATACTAAAAATCTTAAATTTTTAAATGTATATTTAAGTTTTTACCTATTTTCCACAAAAGCAAATATGTCCATATGACTTATATTCAGGTATTTAATTTCTGATTCAGTCACTATGATGTATATATTGATTTAAATGTAGTTAAAGTGATAAATCAAGTCTTTGCTCACTGGTTCAAATTTTAAGTGACTTTTGCAATACCTGATCAGTCATATCATTTTTATATAGACTTAGGTTTTTCATTATGAAAGTATATAAGACATCAGGTAAGTGAGTTTGTGCCATGAAGAAGTATTGCTAATTTAAGCCTGTGGTCTCTATGGCAATGGATGCATGATAGTCAAAATATAGAAGAACTTTATCTCATCATTTTAGAAATTTTAAGATGATTCATGTAACTTAAACTTGGGGAGTTTATTTGCTAGATTTAAACAAGCATACTAGCTTTCTTAATTTCTAGGTTTTTTTAATAATAGAATTTAGATTCATTAACAGTTGTGCTAAAATAAATTTTTCAAATAATTTGAATATAGAGCTGAAATTGAATTAATTTCATTGGCCTTTTTTCCCCCTTGATTTATTTAAGTAGTATTTGGTAAGCATTTTTAAAAAAGAAACCTATAGGAAAAGTGGTATAATAATAATGAATTGTAATTGGTAAGCTTTGCTATGGTAGAAGTGATTGAAAATAATATTGTTTGAGACTACATAAATGATGGCACAATAACTGTTTCAGAAATATATTTGTATTTATTCTGCCTTACAGAATGTGATAGTGATGATAACCTGGGTATAAAAAATACTTCAGTAGAAGAAGAATTCACATCCACAGAAGGTAACCTAATGGAGTTAATCCTTTTCCTACTTCACTGTATCTGTATTTTTTAATTGCTCCCCTTCTTACCACTCATCCACTCCTACTTCCCTCCTATTAACCTCCTACCCCTGAGTTTCAGAAATATTGTTTCCTTGTTTAAAGGAGAGTTTGCATTTCTTTTTTTTTTTTTTTTTTTTGAGAGTTTGCATTTTCTTATGGAAGTTTAATTAAGGACAAAAGCCTAAAATAATTATTTTCTGACCCTTTGCAGAAAAAGTTTTCTAACCCTAGGCTAGGAGAAGATTTTGGTTTCCTAATTTTTCTTTATTTTAAGTAGTATTGAATTAAGAATATTATAAGTTAGGGGCACCTGGGTGGCTCAGTCAGTTAAGCATCCAACTCTTGATTTCATCTAGGGTCGTGGTCTCACGATTCATGGGAATCAAGCCCCGCAAATCCTCCATTAGTGCGGAGCCTTGCTTGGAATTCTCGTCTTTCCCCTCTCTTTCTTCTGCACTTTCCCCCTTGTGCATACATTTCTCTCCTCTCCTTCTCTCTCTCTCTGTCAAAAAAACAAGAATATTACAAGTTAAATGTGGAACTATGAAAACAAGCACTTCTATCTGATTTTAATGGGCTGTTTCTATAAATTAAGTCTTCCCTCTTCTTAAAGGAAAAAACTGTTTTCTTCCATAGGTTAAAGAGGACTTTTTATTCAACATCGAATAGTTTTCCTGGCTGTACCACGATTTAGTTTGTGTCATAATGCTTTTATTTTGGTTTTTCCATAACGGACTGTGTTTTTTAATATAACCATAGGGAAAAACAAAACAGTGATTTTAGAAAATGGTTTAAGCTTCACTGAAGAAGTTTAAGTATTTCAATGACATCTTTAACCTTAAAGGACAACAGAAGTCTTAATATATTCCAATAAAAGGATTTGTTGTTGGAGATTTGAGATGGGAATGTGGAGACTAGAATGTATGGAGGAAAATGTGGCTAAACAAGCAGAGAATAGCCCAGCTGATTTAGTTTCTGTGTATTTGCTTGATCTCTCACATAATGCAATTGTTTAAGAGCATACCCTGGGGGCTCCTTGGTGCTCGTCGGTTGAGCCTCCAACTTTGCTCAGGTCATGATCTCTCGGTCTGTGAGTTCAAGCCCCACGTGGGGCTCTGTGCTGATAGCTCAGAGCCTGGAGCCTGTTTCAGATTCTGTCTCTCCCTCTCTCATCTGCCCCTCCCCCACTCATGCGCTCGCGCCGTGCGCGCGCGCTCGCTCTCTCTCTCAAATAAGCATTAAAAAAAAAATTTTTTTTTTTTTAAAGAGCATACTCTGTGCTATTAGGAGTTTAGGAATTTGAGTCTGGCAGTGGACTTGATCATCAAAACTCTAGTCTTATAACCAAAAGTCAGTGGTTAAATAAAGTTGGCAGTAAAATCTGCAACCTAAATGGAAGCAAGTTTTTTGACCATCTTGTTTTCCCAACATGGTTTTCAAGGTCTAGCTCACTGCTTAGCAGCCACGTAATAATGAGTTAAACAAATGAAAGAACTTTTGTGAGTTAAAAACAAAAACAAAAAATAAAACAAAAAACCTGCCACCTAAGTTGTTTATCAAGACCACTAAAAGATAAACACCACTGAGCATCTAAGTATTCAGACTTGGCAGCCTTTATTTCCACTCATGACTTAATCCCATGGAAATGCCACACAAAATTATAACTTTTAAAATAACCACCCTTGAGGAGCTTTCACAGTTTTTATGGTTCCTAGCTGACCCAGGAATCTGAGATATGTATAATGCAATGTGTACCAGAGTTTCTAACATTTTGTTACCTCTGGCTGTTTTATGATTTGGAGAGTTTTTACATTTTTGTGATTCTTCAGTTTGGCAAAAAGATTGCTATTAAAGAATTCAGGAAAAGATACTTTAAACTACTTGTCATATGAGGTAAGAATGTAATGCTCTAATTCTAAGAAAAATCAAAATGTTATGTGGCGTGTGGTTTTTGTTTTTTTTTTCTGATGCTTTATATAAATAAGTTTGACAGCCCACAGTGTTCCATGTTAAGTTAAGGAATTTGGTCTCCTCTGCAGTTTCCTCTGATACTCTTCTTTTTTCCCCTTTCACCCCAACAAGAACTAGCTCAAATATCATCTCTTAGGTTGAACCGTAGAGCTTGACATTTTGTAGGCATTGTTGTTTGGTTATTACTTTTAGAGTTACCCTTTTTAGAGAGAGCTAACTGCTGCCTTCTCTAGCCTTCCTCTGTACCATACCAAACATATTTATCTGCTTGTGTATTATCCCCTTGAGAAGTAGGATCATGTGTTTTGTTGTTGTTTTGTCTTTTTTTTCAATAGCACCTAGCTCCTGGTGTTTGGCACTAAAATGATTGCCTGTTGAAGAATATACTTATAACAAACTCAGAATATGTTAGAGCTAGCAGGACCCATCTCTCTAAAGCTAAGTAAGGGAAATTAAGATTAAGGCCATTTGGGGGTGCCTGGGTGACTCGATTGAGCATCTGACTTCGGCTCAGGTCATGATCTCGAGGTTCGTGAGTTCCAGCCCCTCATTGGGCTCGCTATTGTCAGCACAGAGCCCGCTTTGGGTCCTCTGTGCCCCTCTCTCTCTTCCCCTCCCCATGTCTCAAAAAAATTTTTTTAATTAAAAAAAAAAGATAAAGGCCATTTGGGTGAGAGAAGAGTGGGTGATTTATTGACCCTGCACCATGGAAGCAAAGTGGTATTTTAGTGCAGACTTATTAGCAAAACTTAAAAAAAAGGTTAAATAACTTCTCAAGCCTCTTTTCATTCTTTTTCTTTCCGGCACAACATTGTAACTGCCTGACAAATAGTGGTAAAAGGCAGGATAAATCTTGTGACTTTTTGCCTTGAGGAATGGTAGTTTCCTTACCCACACTATGTACCCCCATGATGATTTGTCTCATTCTTTGCTGCTGTTCTCTATAGACCAGTATCAGACTCTGACTACCCATGCCAATCATAAATATCTTCTGTAATCTATTTTGTATACCAGACAGGGGAAGTAGGGACCACATAGTATGGTGGTATAGAGTGCAGACTTTGGATTCAGACTGCCTTGGTTAAAAACTCAGCTCTCAATTAATAGCAGTCATCATATAATTAATATTATAAGTAGTAAAACATTGTGGCTAGTTGAATGAACAAATACAGAATAAGAGAGAAGAATATGTTTATTTTTTAATTCAGTTAATGTTTAAGAAAACACTAATCTCAACAGCTCTGTGAGAGTCAGAATATTCTCTTCATTTTACATAAAAATGTAGTCTTCTAAACATTAAGTAATTTGCCTCCAGATTCTCAGTCTCAAAATGATGGGGCATGATTCATATATAAGTATCCTAACTCCTATTACTGAGTTCTTGCCTATTCTGCAGTAATTACCTCTTTTTCAAAGAGAATGAAATTAAGGCAAAGACCTACTTCCCACAAGTTCTCTTTATTTCTTCATATAGCTTTCCGTTATTGTTTAATGTTCTTTCATTTCAACCAAATGGATTCCCTTTAGCATTTCTTGTAAGGCAGGTCTGCTAGTAACAAACTCCCTTACCTTCTGTTTATATGGGAAAGTCTTCATTTCTCCTCCATTCTTGAAGACTAGTTTTGCTGGATATAGAATTCTTGGTTTATAGGTCTTTTTTCCAGCACTTTAAATATGTTATCTCACTGCCTTCTGGCCTCCATGGTTTGATGAAAATTAGGCTATTAATTTTATTATTGAGAATTTCTTATACATGATGAATTGCTTCTCTCTTGCTGCTTTTGTTGTTTTTGCCTTTTGACAGTTTGATTATAATGTGTCTCAATGTGGATCTCTTTCAGTTTCTTCCTGGAGTTTGTTGAGCTTCTTGGATGCATAGGTTCATATCTTTCATCAAATTTGGGCTATTTGTTTGCCATTATTTCTTCAAATATTCTTTCTGCCCCTTTCTCCTTCTGGGGCTCCCATAATGCCTGCCTTACTGCATTTGATGGTACTCCACTGGTCTCTTAGCCTCTGCTTGCTTTTCTCCATTTTTCTTTCTGATCTTCAAACTGGATAAATTGCCCTATCCTCAAGTTTGCTGATTCTTTTTTTTTCTGTTTGCTTAATTTGTTAAACTTTTATAATGAATTTTTCATTTCAGTTGTACTTTTCAGCTCCAGAAGTTCTATTTGCTGGCTTCTCATACTTTCCATCTCTTCATTGATAAGTTCATTTTGTTCATACATTGCTTTCCTGGTTTCCTTTAGTTCTTTGTCCATAATATACTTTAGCTCTTAGAACTTATTTAAGACAATTGATATAAAGTCCTTGTCCAGGAAGTCCAATATCTAGGCTTTCTCAGGGACAGTTTAATTCATTTTTTTTTTTCCCTTCAAATGGGTCATACATTTCTGTTTCTTTGTATTCTTTGTTTTTGTTGTTGTTGAAAACTGGGTATGCAAATACTACAGTACCTCTGGAAATCAGATTATATCTCTTCCCCACAGTTTGCTGTTATTATTAAAGGTTGTAATTGTCTGTTTGGTTGGTTGCTTTTCCAAACTACAGTTGACCCTTAAACCCAATGGGTTGGGGCACTGACACCACCCAACACGCAATCAGAAATTTATATTCCCAAAAACTTAACTGCTAATAGCCCGCTGTTGACTGGAAGCCTCGCCAATAACATAAACTGTCGATTAACACATATTTTGTATGTTATATGTGTTATATACTATTTTCTTAAATAATCTACAGAAAAAAAATGAAGAAAACCATAAGGAAGAGAAAATACTTTATATAGTACTGTACTGTATTGTATTTATCAAATCCATATAAAAGTGGACCCACACAGTTCAAACTTGTGTGTTCCAAGATCAACTGTATTTTTGCAAAAAATACATGTCTGGTCCTCAAAGTATCTAAGTCTCTATTTTTTTAATTTTTTTTTTTTTAATAGTATCCACACACAACATGGGGCTCGAACTCACATGCTCTTCCAACTGAGCCAACCAGGCACTCCTGAATCTCTGTTCTTTTAGCTTGTGTTCAGCTAGTGTTTTACCAGGAACTGCCTTGATTACCAGAAGCTCAAAACAAAACAAAACAACCTTTTCTTAGTGTTGCAGTTTGGCTCTGTGCTGAAGCTCTTCAGCATTTAGCCAGGCTTGCACTGGGCCTACAAATCAGCCAGTGGTGAAAGCTTAGGGTCTTTCAGGTATTTTCTTAGCGTGCATCCTGTCCTAGGGCATGTGCAGGTGCTTTGAATGCCCTAATTTCCGAAGAAAGTTTCTGGGAGTTTTCCTTCTAGGTGTTTATTAGGCAGTCTTTTGTATGTCTCAACTATAATCTTTTGCTCCAGGCTATGTTTTGTTGTGTTTTTTTGTTTTTTTTTTTTTTATTCACCTTAAAATGTTTTGAGCAATGCCCACTGCTTTTTGTTCCTAAATGGGTTCTGAGCAAGGCAAACAGAAGACATATGCCTTGTTATCCATCCTTTTTGTAGCCCCCAGGACAGACTAAAACAAACAAACACAGTAATTTGTAATTTCTACTGTACTCCATCTGGAACTAGGGACCAGAGTCCCATACCAGGAACATTCTCTGTTGTTTTCAAGACTCCTGCCAAGTCAAGGAGGTGGTGAAGAAAGGGCAAGTAAAAATACCACTAGGCTTTCCTCCTGGTTCTTTTTTAAGTTTATTTATTACTTATTTTGAGAGAGAGCATATGTGCATGGGCAGGAGAGGCAGAGAGAAAGTGGGGGAGACAGAATCCCAAGCAGGTTCCATGCTGTCAACTCAGAGTCTGACTTGGGGCTCAATCCCAGGACTGTGAGATCATGATCTGGGCCAAAATCAAGAATAACTTAACCAACTGAGCCAGCCAGGTGCCCCTTTCCTACTGTTTTTTTTTTTTCAACGTTTATTTATTTTTGGGACAGAGAGAGACAGAGCATGAACGGGGGAGGGGCAGAGAGAGAGGGAGACACAGAATCGGAAGCAGGCTCCAGGCTCCGAGCCATCAGCCCAGAGCCCGACGCGGGGCTCGAACTCACGGACCGCGAGATCGTGACCTGGCTGAAGTCGGACGCTTAACCGACTGCGCCACCCAGGCGCCCCTTTCCTACTGTTTTTATGTTGTCTATTTCTTGATTTAATGTTTGCTTAGTTGCTGTGAACCTTTAAATGTTTTTTCAGACTTGGGACAAAGTTGTTTCTGATGGTTTCTGTGTGTGTTTCAGTGTTTCTGTGGAAGGATGGGTGTTTTGCAGCTGCTTACTCCACCATTTTGTTTGAATTCACTCCAAGACTGATTTTATTTCTTCTTTAAATGTTTTAGAGAATTCACTGGTAAAACTATCTAGGCTGGAGTTTTCTTCCTGGGAAGTTTTTTTGATAATAGATTTATTTTCTTTATATATATAGGTGTTCAGATTTTGTTTAATTTTGTGTCAGTTTTTAGAGAATTGTGTTTTTCAAGAAATTTGTCCATTTTACCTAAATTGTCAAATATACCAAATGTACTTTTTATTTCTATGGGATCTGTGGTGATATTTCCTCATTTGTTACTGATATTGGTAATTTTTGTTTCCTGTCTTTCCTGATCAGTCTAACTTGAAATTATCGATTTATTTGATCTTTTTCAAGGAATGAACTTTTTTTTTTTAAGTGTTAATTTTTTTTGAGAGGTGGGGACGGAGGGCAGAGAGAGAGAGAGAGAGATTGGGAGAGAGAATCCAAGCAGGCTCCATGCTCAACGCAGAGCCTGATGTGGGGCTCCATCCCATGATCCTGGGATCATGACCTGAACCAAAAATCAGGAGTCAGAACGCTCAACAGCTGAGCCACCCAGGTGTTCCTAGTTTTTTGATTTTACATAGATCTCATTTCTCTGTTGAGATTTTCTATGCATTCATCCTTTAAGTCCTTGAAAATACAAATTTCTAAAATTCTTTTCTCCTAATTCCAACAAGCTCAGTTTATCTTGGGGATTAGTTTCAATTGGCTATTTTTCTTGACTGTTGGGTTACATTTCTTTTTCCCCTTGCAAATCAAGTGATTTTTGAGTATAGGGATATTGTGGATGTACATTGCAGATTCTTTGGATTTTGTTTTTGTTTTTTTTTTTTTTCTTTTGAAGGTAGTTACCTGAGTAGACCTAATCTCCAACCTCTGCCTCTTCCACCAGCAGGCAGTAGCTAAAGTTGCTTACTTCTTTTACTTCCGAACTGTTGTTTTTTCACTCAGAATCTTAGATCGTCTCCTTTGTATGCAAAGTTTAGAAGTCAACTAAGAATTTGTAGATTTCGAGGATCCTCCTTCTGTTGGATTCTTGTTTCTTCTGGAATACCCTTTTTTTTCAAAACTTCCTTTCCCCAGCTCCACTTCTAGCTTCTATGATTCAAACTCTGTCTATGATGCCTTAAGCCACACAGTTTCACTTCCTGGGTTAAGTTTTATTCTTGTTCTACAAGGACTGAGGAATACCCTGAGGCAATAAAACCATAAAGCTGAAAATTGAACCCTGTGCAGTTTGCTTCTTTCAGTGATCAGCTTCTGTCCTGTTTCTACCTGATTTTTTTGTTCTCCAGTGCCTTAAAATAGTTCATAATTGTTATCTACGAGAGGGCTAATCCAACATAAGCTACTCCACTATTATTAGAAGTGGAACCATTTAATTGTTTTTGTATATTTTTAGTTTTCTGTTTTCTTTTAATTGGTTTGTAAGTTATATACCTTATTTCTATTTTTTTTGTGCTTATATTGGCATTTTGCCACATTTTTACATGTAATTTAAAAACTAAAGTATACCTACATGCTGTCTGCCTCTGCAACAAGAAAAGGACTCTAAAACCCTTCAATTCTGATCCTCTCCTCCCAACTTAGATGCTGGTATTCTCCAGTGTTTGGTTCTCTGGGTGTAAATGCGTATAGTATAACGAACACAAAAATTGTACAAAAGATCTTACATCCCTCAGGTTAAAAAAATGGAATAGCACCAGCATGTTAATTTCCTGGGGCTGCCATAACTACATACTACAAACTAGATGACTTAAAACAACAGATTTATTGTCTCACAGCTTTAGGGGTTAGAAAACTAAAGTCAAGTTGTCTGTAGGGCCATTGTCCCTCTCCTAGCTTTTAGTTGTTATAGGCAATCATAGGCACTCCTTGGTTTATGAATACATCACTCCAGTCTCTACCTCTGTCATCATGTGGCCATCTTCTACCTGCGTGTCTGTCTTCACATGGTATTTTTTCTTATAAGGACACCAGTCATGTTGGATTAGGGCTCACCCTAGTGACCTAATCTTAAATTGATTATACCTGCAAAGACCCTATTTTCAAATTAGGTCACATTCCTGGGTACTAGGGATTTGGACACATGTTTGGGGGGAACGTAATTCAACAACAACCAGTACCTTAGAAGTGTCCCCCTCATTTCTCTCTTCCAGTTACTTCTCCTGCACTCCGTCCCAAAAAAGGTTAGTGGCCACTATCATGACTTGAAATACTAGTTTAGTAGTGCTCGATTTTGAACTTTATTTAAAGGGGATCATACAGATCATCATTGTCCAATATAATTTTCTGTGACGAAAATACTTGATATCAGCACCCATATGGTTGCTAATATTCATGTGTGGCTATTAAGCACTTGAAATGTAGCTTAACTGAGGAACCGAATCTTAAATCTCATTTAATTTTAATTGATTTAAATATAAATAGCCACATAGAGTCAGTGGCCATCATATTGGACAGCACAAGCAGAGTCTATATATTCTTTTGTGTCTGGGTGCCTTTTTTTTTTTTTTTTTTTTGTTTTTTTGAGAGAGTGCACAAGGGGAGGGGAGGGGGAGAGAGAGGGGGACAGAGGAGCCAAAGCTCATTCTGTGCTGACAGCAACAAGCACAATGTGGGGCTCAAACTCATGAACCATGAAATCATGACCTGAGCTGAAGTTGGAAGCTAAACCGACTGAGCCACCCAGGTGTTCCTTTGTCTGGGTGTCTTCTAGTCGAGTTGTTTTATAGATTAATCCAGGTGTTAGCATGTAGCTTTTGTTTGTTCATTCCTAATATCTGAATAATATTCTATTTTACATATATATCTCAATTCACCTATTTATAGACATTTGCTTTGTACTTTTTGTCTGTTGCAAGTAATACTACTGTGAATGTTCTCATACATGTCTTTTATTTTTTTTAATTTTTTTTTAACGTTAATTTATTTTTGAGACAGAGAGACACAGAGCATGAACAGGGGAGGGTCAGAGAGAGAGGGAGACACAATCTGAAACAGGCTCCAGGCTCTGAGCAGTCAGCACAGAGCCCGACGCGGGGCTCGAACTCATGGACCGCGAGATCGTGACCTGAGCCGAAGTCGGACGCTTAACCGACTGAGCCACCCAGGCGCCCCCATACATGTCTTTTAATACACATATGTGTGCATTTCTGGGAATATATACCTAGGAGTGGGATTGCTTGTGTTCACCTTCAGAAGGTAATGCCAAATTGTTTTTCCAAAGTGGTTGTGCCACTTTCTTTTGTCCTGTGTTGCATATGTGAGTTCCCATTGATGTACATTTTCACTAATCATTTAAATTATTTGATCTCTTTAATTTTAGCTAGTGATGGATATATACTGTTATTTCTTGGTAGTTTTAATTTACATTTTTCTGATGAGTAAGGTTATTGACCATTTTGACATAATCTTTTGTGCTTTTTCAAATTTCTTAACAGTTTTCTTGTGGATTATTTTATTGATCAGGGTTGAAAATTTTTTAATACTTTTCTGGGTACAAGTTCCATGTATTGTAAATATTTTCTCCCACTGTATGTCTTGCCTTTTTACTCATTTAATTGTGTCTTTTTTTTTTTAATGTTTATGTATTTTGAGAGAGAGAGGGAGGGAGGGAGAGAGGGAGAGAGAGAGAACCCCAAGCAGGCTCCATACTGTCAGCACAGAGCCAGACGTGGGGCTCAAACCCACAAACCATGAGATCATGACCTGAGCCAAAATCAAGAGTCGACATTTAATTGATTTAGCCACCCATGCTCCTCATTTAATGGTGTCTTTTAATGAATAAAAGTAATTTTAATACATTCCAAATTACCGTTTTCCATAATATTTTTTTAATTCTGTTTAATAAATATTTCCCTACACTAAGGTCTTGACGCTGTCCCCTTGAATTATCTTCTAGAAACTGGGCCACACTCTTAATTACTATAACTTTATAATAAGTTTTCATATTTTTTATAAGTGTTGTCACCTTGTTTTTCTTTGCTAGAAGCAACTTGGGTTTTCTTTGTATTTCCTCATCCCTTTGAATTCATCTTAGGGCAACTCCCTGACCTAGAATCTAGCTTTAACTTAACACACATTATACACTAGCCTGTAGCTTTTTTTTTTTTTTCCTTAAATGTTTGTTTTATGTTTGAGAGAGAGAGAGCACAAGCCAGGCAAGAGGCAGAAAGAGAGAGAGAATCCAAAAGCAGGCTCCAGGCTCTGAGCTGTCAGCACAGAGCCCATTGTGAGGCTCGGACCCACAAAGTGTGAGATCATGACCTGAGCCGAAGTTGGACACTTAACCTCTGAGCCACCCAGGCACTGCAAACTAAATTTTTAATCTCTTTGAGATTTTGGCGTTTTGTGGTTTTTGCCTATATCAACTCTTATATGCATTGCCTCACGTGATTCTAGAAGGTTGTTGACTTTCCATGTCCCCTAAATGGAAATAACTTGCAAGTTCCTTATTAAGCTCATATATTATTATAATTCAGCCTGAGACTATATCCATTCTTATTGTTTTGAAATACTCAAATTTTATGAAGAAACTGTCAAATCATCCCAAGTGTAGTTGATGAGATTTATATAAAGCATGTATTTATTTTCTGCCCTAAATATTAAAATTCTGTCTTTTAATGCAGATGTGGAATTAGAAGAAGCTATTAGAAGAAGTCTTGAGGAAATGTAATTATAAAGATATTACCACACAACATCAAGTGGCCTTGAAGAGACTCAGAATAATGAATTCTTGAGTTTGTTTTCTAAAGGAGACCAGAAATCTGTTAGTACAAATGTATTTGGAAACACGCTTTTTTTGCTTTTGCATCTGATACTTGCTTTGTATTTTTGTGCTATTTTGCAAAAATGTACAGAGGAGTAGAATACATGTTAATGCAAATATAAATCATGTATTCTAATATAGTTATCACAGTTTTCCAGTCAACTTTGAATTTATATTTAGGTTAAAAGAATTAAAAAATAGAGAAGCCCTCGACTATTGTTTATATGTTTCCCAAATAGCATTAGTGCTTCAATTTTATTTGTACTGTACAATGATTCTAGTTTATTTTTTTAGAGTGAAAATGAATATAAATAAAGCTGTCATAGATCAGTTTTTCTGTAAATTCCATTTCTTATGTGGCACTAGTATAGAATACCATTCAGATCTTTGTTTATGATTATTAGAAGAGAGTAATGAAAACTGATCATGGAAACAGATTAAAATTTTTACCAGCAGTGTTCTTTGTGGGTTTCACTCAGATGTATATTCCTACTTTAACTGGGGCAGTACATTGTAGAATTTAAAAAAAAAGACAAACCCTAATTTCTTTGAAATTATTAAAAAGAAACCTTCCATTCCTTTTACCTGCTTAGACTATCATGTGACTTGTATTATCTACTATTTAAAGGGAATGATGTCAAAATGTTTGCATAGAATTAAATGTATTTTTAATAATATTAGTCTTTTTCTATATATATTTTGTAAACATAATCTTCAAAAATAAGGTTAAAGGTCTACTTCAGGAGTAATCTTCCTTAATTAACCCTTTAAAATTTTATTTCATTGTAAGGTCTTCATTTTAATTAATCATTAAATTGTCAGTCTCCAACATTCATATTACCCATTAATTTTAAATGTTTAGGCTCCATTGGAATAATAAAAACATTACATAATTAGAAGACTAAGAAGGGCTTATCACAGTATCTGTGTGTATATGCTTCATGACCAGAAATGTCTTTCCTAAAAATTTTGAGTAGTAATTCATACAAAACTTAACATTTTCTATAAATATAAATTTTTTCTTTAAGACAAAAAAAAAATCATCGCTAAAATTTTCTTCTTTGCAACTAGATATTTTAGTGTAAAATACAATTACTGCTTGTTTTTGTTTACTATAGTCTTTCCAATCCACATTGGAAACAATTTGTGTTTTTATTTCTTAAGATGTCAGTTCTGTCCTACCTGCTTTTATTTTTTTTAAGTAGACATGTAGGTTGAGAATTTACCATTTTTCCAAAATGACCACATTGTACTTTTCATTTGTATGTTAAAGTCATCAAGCAAGGCTTTAGGAGGTAGTCATGAGCTGGACCTTAAAGAGCTTTCCAGGAGCTGCTCAATAGTGAGGAGCACAAAGGATGATCCAGAAAGAAGAGTGCTGAAGCAGATGTGGGAAAGAGAAATCAACACCTCTCTGCCAGAGGTGCCACACACAGATGTTCTGTTAAGAAGTTTTTGTGGTGTGTATGGTAAAGAATAAATGAATTTTTTATATGACAGTAAAGGGATATTTAATCATGACCATTAAAAAAAGATAATTGGGTCGTTCAATGTTTTATTTAATAATTGTCACTGATTATATTTCTACTTGTTAAGCAATTAAAAATCATTTTTAATTACTTCATAATTTGAACTTAATTTAGACACAAAGAGGAGAGGTAATTAGATGGTATTACAGAAAATTATATGTATTATCAAAAGTAAGTGATTAAAAAAACAAAAGTAAATATGTTTCTGACATTGACAAAGATGCTTATCTTCATTACATCATTAATTTATTTTTCTTTCATGCATTCCCTCACACAGTATTTGTTGAGTACTTACCATGTGCCACTGACTGTTCTAAGCACTGGGATATACCAGTGAGCAAAGCAAAGCCCACACTCCTTTATGATTCGCATAACTGGTGAAGAGAGGGTTGGATAGAGTGTTATACATTATCATAAACAAGTGTATCCAATGGTGGTAACTAAAGAAGGAAAAATAAAGAAGGGAAAGATCCTGTTTCTGAGAATTAATGGTGTGATCTGCCTTCTTTAGAAGGGTTACTGTAATTACTGTATTGAGAATATACACCAGAGGCAAGAGGAGAAGTAAGACCAGACAGGAAGGTGTTGGGAGTAATCCAGGTAAGAACTGATGGTGGCTGGGACCACGGTGGTAGCAGTGCGATTGGAGAGAAGAATCAGTATATTCTAAAAATAAAGGGGAGGGGATTTACTGATGGATTGGATCTACAGGATAGGAGAGAGAGAGTCCAAGATGATTCTAAACTTCCATGATAGACTTTCAAACCATTCACAACATCTCTTTGGATTCCAAGTTTGTGTCATGATAATGGCAAAATATATTTAATGAGGTCAAATAATCCCTACACCAATAGTTTTATTAGTATTTAGATGGAGTTCAGAGGGAACTGGAATCCAGGCTTACAGCACTCCTCTCTGTTCAGGTATTTAAATGTCTTTGATCTCAGATTAAAGGTGGTAATTCAGCTTTAAACTGTTATTATCTATCATTTAATGTGCCCTGTATATATATTCTCATCCTTGCAATATGAGGCGGACAGCTATAATGAGATGGGAGCAAAGCACAAGTTTTAAGTACATAAATCTTTGTATTCCCTGTCCTGTTCTTTCACTGACCTTTATAGTGTCTGCCCTAGTGACTTGCCGTATCTTTTCAACAGGAGATTTAAATCAATTGGGTGTGAAAGACAAAGAAAGATGGGGTAGCTTTTTCTTTCTTTCCTTCCCCCCCCCCCCCTCTGTAAGCTTCAGTGGTTTTATCCAGGCTTTCATTTATTCCACCTCAGGAAAGGAAATGTTGAGACAGGGTCGGGCAAGTACAGACTGCCAAGGAGCCGTACTTAGATGCCATCGGTGCCACAAAGGAACCTTTTCTCCCCATATCAAAGGATTTAATGGTTTTGGTTTGGGGCGTGAATTAGGAGAGCTGGGAGAAACTAGCGAAGCCATCACTAGGTAATACCCACAGCCTACCATTAGGTACCTTGGCGTGTGGGGAATTGGCTACATCCAGGCTGCACAGAGTCGGGGGCGCCCAGAGGTAGGGGTAGAGGGCTGTTCTGTGAGCCTCCTCTGGGGTTTCGGTTGTTTCCGGGTCTGGAGAGCAAGAAGGGGCGATCGAGTTAGGTCCTCCCCTTCCTTCGTCAGCCCCTCCAGGTGCCTCGGAGGCCGCTCCTCCGGCCCCGGGCCCTGGCTGCCCACCCTCGAGGCCCCGTGGCCAGCGAGCTCCCTCTCGCAGCCGCAGTCGCTCCCCGCCGGGGACCGTACCCTGAGCCCGGCGGGCGGCGCGCCTGCCCTTGTTTGGCCACGCGGCGGCGGCGGTGTCGGCGCATCCTCCCGGGCCGCCCCCCGCGGGCGTCAGAGGGAGGCGGGCGCCCCGCGCGGTGACGGCGACGCCTGCGGCCGCGGGACTCTCCACTCGCCGCCGCCGGAGAGGCCGGTGACCTCTTGGCCGCCCCGCCTCGGAGGTTCAGATGGCTCAGGCGAAGATCAACGCGAAAGCCAACGAGGGGCGCTTCTGCCGCTCCTCCTCCATGGCCGACCGCTCCAGCCGCCTGCTGGAGAGCCTGGACCAGCTGGAGCTCAGGTGAGCGGCGGGGCGGTCTGCGGGCGGAGGCCGTGCGCTGCGGGCCGGTCCGGCACGGTCCCGGGGCAGGCTGCGGCCACAGAAGTTGCTTGCTTGAGATTTGTTCTTCATGGGGATGGTGCAGTTTTCTCTCGCCCTTGGTGGATTTTCCTCTCCGTCGGAGAGAGAACGCATGCGATTTAAGAACCTGTGAGCGCATTATTGGTGGCCACGTTCTCGTTAACAGACCTGAGCGTTTGGGAACGGAGAAAAAACCAGAGAAGGTAAAAGTTAGAGTGGCGTTATTTGAGATTACAGACTGTGACACTCCGTGTCTACAGAACTTCTAGAACCTTCTGAGTGCCAGTGTGCGGTCTTCCCAAGTGTTTTTTAACTTGCTCTTTTCCTATTATTCATTTTTAAGAGCGGCAGCAGTTTACTGGTGAGTGATCAGTTTCTTTGCTCCAAAACCCAGCAGAGCAAAAAACCTAAAAATCCAGGGACCCGTCTGATAGCAAGGAGTAGGGAGGAGTAGGACAAATGAGGGGCTGCGGGGAGAACAATGGCTGGGTACTTGGTGTAATAAGACCCTGCAGCTTTCGTTTTCCTCCTAACCCTGCATGCAGCCTTTCCGTTAGTTTCACAGTATTTTGTGTACCTCCTTCCGTAGATGACATTGACTGTACTGACTGACACCTTCTTGAAAGTGCTAATCATTGGCCCAAAAGCATAAGATAGTCACCCGTTTTTTTTCCTTCTCAACTGAATAAGATTTTATTAAGTAATACAGAGTTACGCTTATGTGCAATCTCTAAGTAATTTATAATAATTTTGGAAATACTTGTTTCCCTTAGTGTATTAAAACTTTTATGTACTTCTTGTAAACGTTTATGTCACCAAAGTTACTGTGACAATTGTGTGCAGATGTAGTTAAATGAAAATCTTATTAAGGCTCTGCAGCCCCTGAAACTACACCGAATTTTTTTTCTATAGTTCTCACCAGGTTCTGGAGGAGCAAAGAAGTATGTAAGCCAAAAATTTTAGGAAGCAGTGCATGTATGTCTTTATCTCCCTGGATTTATATACCAAAATAAGAAGGGGTGTCTATTTGCCAACAAAGTGCATTCATTACCACAGTATATCTCAGCAGTTGAGGCAATTATTATTATTATCCTGAGAAAAGAGTCAAAAGATGAGAAATTCTCCTTCCAGGATGATTTCATGGATGGCAACACATAGGGAAATCAGAGCCAAAACCACATTCTAGAGTTCGGCTCAGAATGAGACAAATGGAACAAAAGAAAACTAAGGCTTCCCCGTGGTTGAGCTTGACGCATTCAGCCCCCGGAGAAAGTGGAACAAGACTGATCAGTAGCTTCAAGCTACTTAATGCGTCTCTGAAGAATAATACTTCTTTTTATGTGGCAGCGCTACAAGTAACTCCCCACATCCTCCTGAAACCATTATTACACTGTATGTTAACTAACTTGGATTTAAATAAAATTGTAAACATAAAAATAAATGAAAAAAAGATGAGGAAATGAAGACACTCAAAACAAAACAAAACAAGTAACTCCCGCATCTCCCCAGGTATTTAGAACTTTGAGGGCAAGTTCTTAACTATTTCACAGCTCTCTCCCTCCTGGTCAGAAACAATTTTTCCTGAAAGGAATGAGGAGGATTTTGCCCTTCCCTTCTTCAAGCTGAGTCATTCTCCTCAAACTTGACTTAACACCTCGTGTGTGGTAGGTGGAAAAGCAAGCAAGTACTTATCTTTAAAGGAAAGCCTCTGTTCTGAGTATTAGTACATTCTTAATGTTTGATTAATGTGAATTGATTACTGTATACAAGTGATTACATTATAACTTGTTTAACCCTTGAGCTGAGGAAGAAAGACTGATTAAAATGTGCTAATTACTCATTTTAAGGACTTGTCTAGTAATTTTAGCCTTTTGTAAGCTTTGTTTCTTCCTTAAAATAAAAAGTAATACTGATCTAAGGAAGTATTTTAGAAGGTAGTGAAAATAAAAATGCAAATGCTGATGCTTTAAAGTTCCTTTGAGGGGCGCCTGGGTGGCGCAGTCGGTTAAGCGTCCGACTTCAGCCAGGTCACGATCTCGCGGTCTGTGAGTTCGAGACCCGCGTCGGGCTCTGGGCTGATGGCTCAGAGCCTGGAGCCTGTTTCTGATTCTGTGTCTCCCTCTCTCTCTGCCCCTCGCCCGTTCATGCTCTGTCTCTCTCTGTCCCAAAAATAAATAAACATTGAAAAAAAATTTAAAAAAATAAATAAATAAATAAAATAAAGTTCCTTTGAAACCACATGAGCAGTGTCACAGAGCACCGCACTATTAAAAACTAGCCTCATGCCTAGATCTATTTGTAAAAGAAAACATATTCAAGGTAATTTTGCTCTAATAGTTTAATTTATATTAAGGATGACTCATAAGGCAGTGTTTTAGGTAGAATAAATCACTGTAGTTTGTACTTAGAAGCTTGCATTTACTGTTCCCCAGCCATACTAATTGTGTCATTTGTGGTAAAATGTCTTCCATATGAAACTGAAAACAATTTGCTGAATGCTTTATGAGCTAGAGTATGAACTGGTGGCGTATGTGAGTTTTTAAATGCTTTAAAATGTTTGGCAGCATTCTACAAATTAAAGGAATTCCATTTGTTTCTAATACTTTACCATGACACTGGCCTTTCTTTCTTGACTCCATCTCATCTCCTTTTTTGCTTCCTCCTGAAAAGGTGATTCCTTTCTCTCCCAGTTTTTTGACCAATTCTAAATGGCATCTGACTTTTACATTCATCAGTGGCTCAAGACACCTTGCTTATTATTGTTACTTTTTTTTAAGTCACTGTAATTTATGAATAATACATGCTAACAATGATTCGTTAAATGAGCACTGACTCTGCATACCAGGGCCCATTCCTTTGTGGAAGTTACTATTACCTCCATTCTCCACATGGGAAATTGAGGCTTAGGAAGATACATGACTTGTCCAGGGTCCCCCAGCCAGAACCCAGGAAGACTGGCAATAGAGCTTAATAATTCATGCCTGAATTCTCTTAAAGTTAGATGTGTCTTACTGTTACCTGAAGCTGGGTTTGCCTCTTGGTGGGTGTCAAGCCAAAAGATACAACCAAGCCAAAGAATAGGAAAAGGAAGGGTTTTACTTGCCTCAAGTGAAGGAGAACATGGGGGATCTTTCCCAAGCAGTGTGTCCCAGAACAACAAGATTGGGGGAGTTTTAAGCTAAGGGTGCATACATATTCAGGAAGAGGCTTGCACAGTGGGGAATACAGCATGGCAATGGGGTGACTGATTCCAAGTCAAAGTCACAGGGGCTGCAAAGGGTCAGCAGCATCCGTTCCCTGGCGTCAGTTGGTCTGGGATCTGAGTACTCAAAGGGGTTTAAATCCTGTAGACATAACTCAGGAGTGTGCATCAGGTCAGTCTTTGCTTTCTGACTATGATTAGACTATCTCCTGGCCTGATGGTGGCTGTTCTCACATTCTTTCACAAGATGGTTTGGGGCCTAAAATGACTTCTCTTACATCAAGAAAGCTATGTCTTTCTTTCTTTGCCCAGGGACCCCTAACTCTTGCTGCTTACAGTATTTCAAAATGGAGGAATAGTATATGGATGAATATATGACTTTACTGAAAGAAGTGAAAAATCCCTTTTTTTTTTAAAGATTTTATTTTTAAGTAATCTCTACACCCATCATGGGGCTTGAATTTACAACCCCAAGATCAGGATTCACACACTCCACCAATTGAGCCAGACAGGTGCCCCCAAAATTACATTTAAATTGGTGTTGAATACAGTAAATACTGAACACCTACTGATGCCAAGTATTGAGTGGCTCCTAGAAGGCTCTCGATGGTAATGAAGATGTTTGAGATATGGTTTGTGGAGAGTGGCAGAGGGGAAAATGATAGGACTGCAAGATTGTTCACAAATTTCCCAAAACTGGTCACGTTGTAGGTCCTTCCCCTGCCCAGTGACTTACCCGACAGCCAGAGAATGAAGGGTTGGGGCCGGGAGTGATATGGATCATTTGGCTGAAAGTTTCCTGTTGCTTGAAGTTTCTTAGGGTGTGCCAGTGTCCCACGAGTCACAAAACAAGTGGTCTCAGAGTTAATATTGAACAACAGCCTATAATTTAAAAGAGCGCTTCTCATATACATTGTCATTTGAACCTTACAAAACCCTTTGAGGCAGAGGAGGGCACAAGAATGTTATCTCTTTTAGAAATGAGGGAACCCAAGTCCAGAGGGATTGAGTGGCTTGCCTAAGGCCGCAGTACTAATGAGAGGCTCCTAAGCACCAGTTCCATCTTCACACTGCAGGGTTGCAGTGGTGAGTGTATTTTCATATTTTGGTGATGATTAGGAAAACTTACTCAAAATCTTACACTGCCTAGAATATAAGTAATCCTTGTAGCATTCTTTATATACAAGGGTATTTTTTTAATTTTTATTTTTTATTTTAATTCCAATATAGTTAACATACAGTGTTATATTAGTTTTAGGTGTGCAATATAGTGATGCAGCCATTCTTATTTTTTTTTTAAGTATATTTTTTTAAGTTTATTTGAGAGAGAGAGCAAATGGGGGAGGGGCAAAGAGAGAGGGAGACCGAATCCCAAGCAGGCCCCACACTGTCAGCACCGAGTCCGAGGAGGGGCTCAAACTCACGAACCGTGAGATCAAGACCTGAGCTGAAGAGTCAGCCGCTTAACCGACTGAGCCACCCAGGTGCCCTGATTCAGCAGTTCTATACATTACTCAGAGCTCATCAAGGTAAGTGTACTCTTGGGGCACCTGGCTGGCTCAGTAGAGCATGTGACTCTTGATTGAGCCCCACATTGGGTGTAGAGATTACTTAAAAATAAAATCTTTAAGTAGCACCTGGGTGGCTCAGTTGGTGAAGCATCTGACTTTGACTCAGGGTTTGTGGGTTTCGAGCTCCGCGTCAGGCTCAGAGCCTGGAACCTGCTTCAGATTCTGTGTCTCCCTCTCTCTCTGCCCCTCCCCCACTCACGCTCTGTCTCTCTCTCAAAAATAAACATTAAAAAAAACTTAAGAAGAAAAAAAAAGATAAGTTTTCTCTTAATCCCCTTCACCTATTTTACCCATCCCACCCATTCCCTCCCTCTGGTAACTGCCAATTTGTTCTCTATAATTAAGGGTCTTGTTTTATTGTTTGTCTCTCTTTTTTTTTCCCCTTTGTTCATTTGTTTTGTTTCTTAAATTTCACATATGAATAGAATCATATGTTATTTGTCTTCCTCTGACTGACTTCGCTTAGCCTTATACACTAGCTCCACCCGTGTTGTTGCAAATGGCAAGATTTCATTCTTTTTTATGGCTGAATAATATTCCATTATGTATGTGCATATGTGTGCGTATGTATATACACATCTTCTTTATTCATTTATCTATTGATGCACACTAGGGCTATTTCCACAAATAGGCTATTATAAATAATGCTGCAATGAACGTAACAGTGCATATAACCTTTCAAGTCAGCATTTTTGTACTCTTTTGGTAAATACCCAGTAGTGTGATTACTGGGTCATAGGGTAATTCCATTTTTGGTTTTTTGAGGAACCTCCATACTGTTTTCCAGTGCGTGCACCAGTTTGCATTCCTGCCAACGGTGCACAAGGGTTCCTTTTTCTCCACATCCTTACCAACACTTGTTTCTTGGATATGAGTATTTAATAAGAGATGGACTGTGATTTTAAGAACCTATTTTAGAAATTATTTATTTCAACTAAATTCATGATAGGAGCATTTGCCATTTCTCTTCCTTTGTATGAAAGCACAAGTTCTTGGTATTTATAAGCCTGAGTCCATAATGGTAAGTGTGTAATAAATAGCATGAAGCTAATGTTTACCAGCACCAATTCTAGACACATGACATGTAGTAACTCATAAACATAATTGTTGTAGTCAGTGCTGTCAGTCAACTGTGTTAAACTCTTTACCTGCTTTACTTCATTCAGTCACAACCACCATCTCATTATCCCTATTTCATAAATGAAGAAATTGAGGCAAAGAGAACTTAGGTTACACAGCCAGTAATCGGCAGTGCCGGTTTGAACAGTGTGACTGAAAAGCCATTGTGGCTTCACTGAATGCTGTGTTAGTGGACATATCCACAGTAGCCTCAGTCTGGTGAAGTCGCTGTCAGGCCTCACAAGTGTATAATTTTGCTACCTAGGCTGCAGAGATGTGTGAGGTTCAGGAGACCCGAACAATAGTGGAGGATGTGGGCACTTCAAGTTTCGCCCTCCTAAGAATTTCTGACTAAAATTTCTTTGTGTTAAGCCTGCTTAGTTGCGATTTTATAGCGAGTTTTCCAGGAGTACAACCCAGGCCAGCCATGGTATGAGGATTTCTTTCCCAATTTTGGACATGTAGCTCTTCTAGGATCTGTTAATAAAAACAGAACCACCCTTCTCCGCCAAGAGAAGTGTTGTCAAATGATGTTTAAAAACTTGAAGGGTAAAGTGAGGTGGTCCAACACTTGTCTAACCAGAGTCCCGGAGGAAAATAATAGCATGGAGGACAGGGAATATTCGAAGATACTATGACTAACAATTTTCTAGAACTAAATGGAAGGGTTGTAGATAGAAAGATTTATATGTGAGATGAATTTAAGGATCTCAGTAGCTGACAAACAGTGCAAATATTACTTACATAAATTTAAATAGAGGTCTAGGTTCAGCTAGAGGGAACTGCACATGAAAGGTCGATGGTGCCAAAAAAAAAAAAAACAAACAAAAAAACCTTGAAATGTTTACATTCTAAAGAATGCATTTTACCTTTGCTATGAAATGAAAAAAGTATACATAAAAATGTATATGAGAGGTTCCATTAAAAGTGAAGTCTGTTTATCACAGGGAAAATGCCCTGGCAATTTCTAGCCTTGGGGAGAAAAACAAAAACAAAACAACAACAACAACAAAAAACCCCACAACCCTTAAAAGTTCCATCTAGTGTCTTCTGTATTTGGGGCGTCTGTTTGGCTCAGTCAGTTAAAGGTCTGACTTTGAGTCAGGTCATGATCTCATGGCCCATGGGTTTGAGCCCCATGTCAGGCTGTGTGCTAACAGCACGGAGCCTATGTCTTCCTCTCTCTCTGCCCCTCACCAGCTCATGCTCGCTCGCTGTCTTTCTTCAAAAATAAATAAACATTAACAATAATTTCTTCTGCATTTGGTCTCATTTAATGACAAAATATCTTCCTTATATTTATGGGGTTTTTTTCTAGAGCATCTCCTCTTAAACCAATTTCTTGTTAACAATTCCATGAACTTACTGTCATAACTTGATGTAAATGAAGCTTTCCTTTTTAGAGTAACATTTAATTCTCTATCATTGTGCATTTGAGTACAAACTCAAAGAGTGTTGAAAAATTAATCTCTTCTTTCAGCATCTTCTCACTTACTAATCACATGATTCATCTGTGTCATTTAAACAGTATAGTCACGGTTTGTGTTTTTCGCATAAATATTTCATATTAGTGCCTACTCAATATCTCTTCTATGTACTGGGCCCTAGGTTATCTGCCTGAGAGTTTGCTAATGTAAAATATTGAAGTACGCAATGAATGGTGCTGGAAGTGGGCCTGCTGTTGGCATTATTGCTGTTTTATAGAATATTGGTTTTATTGTGCTTTCCAGCCACATTTGTCACATAAGATTCTTACCGGCTCTTTGTTTTTCTGGCTCTTATGAACACAAAGTTCAACATATATTTAGTATCTTGATGAACAAAGAGACCGTGTGACTTTATAGTCTATCAGTGCTATTTTGGGGTCTAACAGGTGGATGGCTGTTGGGGAAAAGGCAAATGTGTGGTTAGGGTGAGTAGGGGAAGCCTTATATGGAGTGGACATGTGTTCAAACATTAGTGAAGTTGTTCCTTCTGTGCCCACTTAAGGCAGCAATCAAGATTAGATCTTCATGATCTCATGATTCTCAGGCCATCTGAATACCGAGGATCTAAGTTTGTCACTGTTCATTTTGCAGAAATGGCAACTTACTTAGTTACAGGATAACGTATAGCAAGAAATTGCCCTGAAAACAAAGCACCCTAAACATACAAGATTTTCTTTTTTTCTGTTCTCATAATTCCACAGTCTTGTTCTTTGGTGACTGGGTGTGTTCATGTGTATGTGTAATAAGAGCGCATGTGTATTTATTTATACTCAAGGGAATTAGGAAAAGTAGTGCTTCTATAGCTCGATCTGGTCTTTATACCAAAAACCTAAACAGGCATTTCCTTTAAATTCAGGAAAAGACACAGGTGCCCTGTCTAATCACCACTGCTTAATAAAGTAACAGAGGACTTTAGTCAATACTAAAAATAAATTAAAATAGGAGCTGATAGGATTGAAAAGGAAGAGATTAAAACTGTCATTTTGTGCAGATGATATGCTCACCAATCTAGACGAATCACTGAATCAAACGATAAATTATTAAAATTAATAAATAAATCAGTTACCAAGTACAAGATGAACCTTCTAAAAGCAGCATTTCTCCAACCAGCAATAACCAGCAAGAAATTATAATTTAAAATATTCACAATAACAACAGTATCCTCAAAGAATCAAAGCGCTCAGAAGAGTCCACAAAGACTACCATTAAGAATACTTCAGGGGCGCCTGGGTGGCTCAGTTGGTTAAGCGGCCGACTTCGGCTCAGGTCATGATCTCACAGCCTGTGAGTTCGAGCCCCACGTCGGGCTCTGTGCTGACAGCTCAGAGCCTGGAGCCTGTTTCAGATTCTGTGTCTCCCTCTCTCTGACCCTACCCCGTTCGTGCTCTGTCTCTCTCTGTCTCAAAACTAAGTAAACATTTAAAAAAGAAAAGAAAAAAAAAAAAAAGAATACTTCAAAACTCAGGGTACCTGGATGGCTCAGTTGGTTAAGTGTCCGACTCTTGGTTTCGGCTCGGGTCATGGTGTCATGGTTTGTGAGTTAAAGCCCCAAATCAGGGTTTGCACTGACAGTGTGGAACCTGCTTGGGATTCTCTCTCTCCCTGTCTCTCTGCCCCTCCCCTGCTCATGTTCTCTGTCTCTCTTTCTCAAAATAAATAAGCTTTAAAAATATATTAAAAAATTTTTAAAAGAATACTTCAAAACTCTAAGAATATAAAAGAGGGGTGCCTGGCTGGCTCAGTCAATTGAGCATGTGACTCTTGATCTCAGGGTCGTGAGTTCAAGCCTCCCATTGGGTGCGGGGATTACTTAAAATAATAAAATCCTTTTTTTTTTTAGTTTATTTTTTTGAGAGACAGAGAGAGAGAACATGTTGAGCAGAGCAAGAATCCCAAGCAAGCTCTGCACCAGCAGCACAGAACCTGATGCCAGGCTCAGACTCACTAATTGTGAGATCATAACCTGAGCCAAAAATCAAGAGTCAGACAGGACACTTAACTGACTGAGCCACCCAGGTGCCCCCCAAAAATAAAATCTTAAAAATATAATAAAAAAATAAAAATAGAGAAGATAGAAGATGATCTGAATAGATGGAAAGACACATCACGCTTCTGGATAGAATGGCAGTATGCTAAAGATGCCAAATTTATCTCAGTTCTTTGAGAAACCTGATAAACTTACTCTAGAGTTAATATGGAGAATTAAAAGTCTAAATAGCTAAGTTACATTTAAGATTAGGGGACTAGTTCTGCCAAATATTAAGGCATATTACCAGGCTGTTGCTGTTTTTTAAAAAATGGGTGTTGGTGTAAGAACAAATATACTAGTAGGGGCACCTGGGTGGCTCAGTCAGTTAAGCATCCGACTTCGGCTCAGGTCATGATCTCACAGTTTGTGAGTTCGAGCCCTGCATCGGGCTCTGTGCTGACAGCTTAGAGCCTGGAGCCTGCTTCGGATTCTGTGTCTCCCTCTCTCTCTGCCCCTCCCCCGCTCATGCTCTGTCTCTCTCCTTCAAAAATAAATAAAAACATTAAAAAAGAACAAATATACTAGTGAATGAAATAGAGATTTCTAAGAGTAGACAATCTATAAATCATTGGAGGAAAGGTAGATTTTTGGTGGATAGAATGTTGGAGAAGCCGGTTCACTATTTGGAGAAAATAAAGCAAAATCCTTACCTAAACACATACAAGGTGGATTCTAGATGGACTAAAACATAAATATGAGAAAGATAAAGCAATAAAGTTAATAGAAATATAGGAAAATATCTCAGGACTTAGGATGGAAAGATCCTGAAGCAAAACTTCAAAAGCATAAACCATAAGGCAAAAGAAAAGATCAATTTGATCACTTCAAAGTAAGGATGTCTGTTCGGTGAAGTATATCCCAGACAAAATTCATGTATGATAGAATGGGAGAAGATAATAATAATGTCTTTAACTAATGTGGGATTAATTGCTTGAACATGCAAATCAACAAGAGGACAGTAACCCCTGTTTAAAAAAGATAAACAAGGGAGGGAGGGAGGGGGAAAAAGAAAATGAAATGAAGTGAAAATAGGTACAGGCTATGAAGAAGCTAACAAGAATACAAAGAGATGTCCAAAATTATTAGTAATGACAGACATGCAAGTTAGGTACGAACATATCACTGCACACTTACTAGACTGGCAACAAGTAGAAAGTTGGAAAATGCTGAGTATTGGTAGGGCTTTGGGTACACAGGGATTCCTCTGCTTTGCTGCTGGGAATATTGTCAAGGAGTTCAGGACAGGGCCCCCCAGAATGTGCCACTTTGGCATGTGGGTTATTTTGAGCTGAAGGCACTTGAGAACCTGCAGGCTCAAGAGAAACTTTTACCCCTCCCTTAACCACACAGAAGAATCTAAATTAGGGGTCTTTCCCAAAATAAGGGTTATAAACAGAGATAAATTTTATCTGAATGGCCCATCTTTTTGGTAAGGCAAACATCTAATTACCAAACATCTGCTCTTCTTTTCACCCTGTGAAGTATATTCCTTTTGTCCGAAGTACCAGACCCCTACTCCCTCTTTCTTCATTCAGAATGACGTATACACCTCATTTTGCCTGACCATCTTTGGAATTTCGTCCAATGTACACTGTTATATTTGATTTTCTCCTCTTAATCTGTCTCATGTCAATTTATTTCTTGGTCCAGCTCGAAGGACCTTTGAGGGGACAAGAATTCTTGCTTCCAAACAGTGGTCTAGCATAGCCGTTCCAGAAGAACAATTGTACCCTTGTCTCAGCAATCCTGCCCTGGGATACATCCTAAGGAGATTCTCATTCAGTCCATGAGGGGACATGTATTCGTGTAAGCATTTTTTGTGGTGATGGAAAGTGAGGGGATAAGGTGGGTGTCTCCACTGGGAGAGTGGATGTAAAACCAGCTGGATATGCATGACGTATATGATATGCAGCAATCAGAAGCTACTGACTAGATGTTCACATAGGAAGCTGGATGGTTCTTAATAAAATAATGCTGAGGGGAAACAGAGTGAGATATAAATTGAAAATAGGTGAAAACACAAAATACACGTTTTGTTAAGAACAAGTACAAAATAGATAAACACTAAACAGAATGGTCGCCATACAAGCAGGGAGGAAAATGGGAGTGGGGTAGGTGGATTTAAAACAATAGAAAAGTTAAAGAACTTTTCAAAAAGGAATAAAGAATTTTTGAAAGGTGCTTCTAGTGATCTTGAAACTTGAGTTGGAGCACATGATAGAGATGAGGAAAACTAAACTTCCATATGGTAACTTTTGTTTTCCCAATTTCTACAGGGTGGAGGCTTTGAGAGAAGCGGCAACTGCTGTGGAGCAAGAGAAAGAAATCCTCCTGGAGATGATCCACAGCATCCAGAATAGCCAGGACATGAGGCAGATCAGCGATGGTGAGAGCATTTCCATGGAAGGGAGCTCATCTTTTCCACTCCGTGAAGGGATTTGGGATACACATGGGTCCATGTTCGCTTGACTTGAGGAATGAGCACGCCTGGCTTTGGCATCTCCCGTGAGCAGCAGACAGCAGCTGCAGCTGTCAGTCTATTACAACAAGAGCCACGTACCCAGAGGTCACCCTTCTGGCCCACCCCCTACCTCAGGGACATGATTGGAAATGGTAGAAAAGGCCTCGAAGCTCCAGAAGAGGTAGCCCCGAGCAGTAAGGCTGTGGCTTTGACCTCAGGCTCACACTTCTAACTTCAGCTCCTCAGAAGTTATTGGACCATAGAAGTATAAAAGCAGAGAAGACACAAAGGGAGGGGTTGAGGTGTAACTTAAAGAGAGGAAGGAGAGAAAATGCAGGGGAAATAAATTATGGACCCGATAAAACCCCATTAATGTAAAAATGTGCTATTGTTTCCATACGAAAAGCATGACTGCCCATGGAGAAACAGGGTACTTGTAATTTCCTTTCACTAGCAGTGGGTCTTCCTAATTTGGTTGCCCTGGTGCTTCCCGGGACAAGCTAATAGACCAGCAGCTGGTACCATGAATGTGCCATCTAACTCCAGGCCCTGATATGTTAGACATGCACAGCGGGGTTAAGACCTAGCCAGTCTTTTCCCCATCCTGGCCAAAGATCCATGAATTAGGAAGGAAGTCACAGAACAGAACACACATAAGATTGCTGAGTTTTTCATATAAATAATGAAATGTTGACCCAGCGCCCCTCTCCCCACCATTGCCTCTCTGTGCTGGCCAAGACTTATACTACTGGCCTGCTTAAATTTGGCTGGAGAAGATGAAGCCAGTGTCTCATTCTGAGGCCAGCTTTTTCTCCACTACTGTGGCTAAGTTTTTGTCAGCCAAAATTGGGTCATTGTATTCTGATACACGTGCAGACTATGTCATCCGAAAGTATACCTCTTGGCATGAGAATTATTTCAAGCTGATTATTTCTGAGAAACTGCAGACACAGGAGAAGCTCTGAAAACAGAGTAGAAGTCATTCTTTTGTAAGGGAAGTTTAAATTTACAAAGGAAAGTTCCATTTGTAAGGAACTCTGTGTACCAGAAAGAAGGATGACTAGAAGTCACAAGAAACTCTTATCTATGCAGAAAGCACCTACTACATCTGCAAAACAGCCTTAGCCTGGTTTATCCTGCTTTTCCTAGTAACCTCCCTAAGGAGGGGAAGACCTCCCTCAACATCTTAGTCCTTAGCTGAAGATGGTTTTTAAGGTGGTGGCTCAGGCCATCTCAGGGAGTTAGACCATCTCCGTTTCCCTGGCAATCTCTTATGTATATTTGAAGTATACATATTAATAAATTTCTGGGGTTTTTTTCTTGTGAATCTGTCTTTTATTACAACGTTTCTCAGCCAAGAGCTCAGAAAGGTACAGGGAAAATTCTTTTTCTTCCCCTATGTGCACATCCGTATGGAGAGATCCACCGTATCTGATCTCTTGTCTACCCAGCACAAAGTCCTGGTTATGTTCACTATTCACTCTGTGTTAAGACTTGATCTCCATCCCAGTTACAAATGTATGCCCGCCCAAACTTTTTCAAACATGACCACTTGAGAAGTCATCTGGTATCCCATGTATAAAGACTTTCAGGGAAAGGTATTCTGCAACCTCTCTTTGTAATACACATAATCTTATGTGCTATAGTTTTAACTTTTACTCTAAAAATTTCATAGCAGAGGCACTACAGAAAATAGTTTTAGCCACAAAAGAATGCCTTTGTGTTCTCAACATCGATAAATTTATATCTCATATTGATTGATACTTTAAACTTTCTACGTTTAGGAGAAAGAGAAGAATTAAATCTGACGGCAAACCGTTTGATGGGAAGAACGCTCACCGTTGAAGTTTCAGTAGAAACTATTAGAAATCCCCAGCAGCAAGAATCCTTAAAGCATGCCACCAGGATTATTGATGAGGTGGTCAGTAAGTTTCTGGATGATTTGGGAAACGCCAAGAGTCACTTGATGTCACTGTACAGTGCTTGTTCATCTGAGGTGCCATCTGGGCCTGTTGACCAGAAGTTTCAGTCCATAGTGATTGGCTGTGCTCTTGAAGATCAGAAGAAAATTAAGAGAAGATTAGAGACTCTGCTTAGAAATATTGAAAACTCTGACAAGGCCATCAAGCTGTTAGAGCATTCTAAAGGAGCTGGTTCCAAAACTCTGCAACAAAATGCTGAAGGCAAATTTAATTAGTTTTGAAACAGAAGAGCACTTACAAATAATGACGTAAAAATGGTTAAATACTAGTTCTTTATGTTAGGCATAACATTTGATACTGATTACTTCAGATGAGGAAAATATCCCAGTGTCATCAGTTTTGTGATTAACATAATTAAAACTAGAAGTATTTTAATTATCTTTCTAGAAATTTTTAGATTGAATTCTTGTCTTGTATTAGGATCTAGCACCTAATATATATTTTTTTTACTATTCTGTGGTTGAATACTTAGTATATAGGAGAGAGTTAGTGCTCAGCCTGGGGCAAAAGCATTATTTTCCTTCCTGGGCTTTATCTGGCGTGGAGATACTTGGGCACATGGGGCATTTGGTTGACTAGAAATTCTTTACTTAATCAGCACACACACTTACTACACATCTACTGTTAACTAAGAAGTGTGCTTAAAAGGGATCCCAAAATAAGAAGCTTTCCCTCCATCTTTTTCATAAAGCACCTTTTTTGGACATCTGAATCAATTTTGACTTAAGATTTATGCATCTGATAATATGAATATATTTCTTCCTGTGTGTGAAAACATGGCATAAAGTGTGAGAGAATTCACCTGATTTTACCACTGTGAACAACTGTATGTCCACTTCATCTTTTTCCAAATGCATCATTTCTCTCAATTTGTACTCATTATTGAAATGCGGTATTGTAACTTGCCTTTTTTTAAAAAAAAATGCTGCTATAAAGTCTGCTAATTGTCAACTTTAAAACCTCTATTCCGTATAGTTGTATAATTTACTTAGCCATTCCCCTAACTAGGCATTTAGGTTGTTTCCAGGTTGTTTCTTATTCCTGCAACATATTTATATACAGAGAGCTTTTTCCTTTTTTCTTTGTTTTTGATTTTCTTTGTATAAGTTCCCAGCAGTGGGATTTACCAGGTCAAAGGGTATATACATTTTCATGACCTGACATATTTCCAAATTTTTTGGTATAAGAGTTACATCAATTTATACTGTCTTCAGTAATTAAAATGTAGCTGTTTCACTAAAAGCTTCCGAGAATCGAGCATTGTTTTTTCTAACATTAGACATTAGACTAAATACCTGAATTTAGTTTGCATTTTGTTTACTAACAAGGTTGACCTGTATATTGATTATTCTTTTATGTGTGATAAATGAAACAACCGTAGAACACTTTCATTTGTTAGAAGTAACTAGTGCTGTGGATACACAAAAACCTCGACTTCCCCTCAAATACTACTTCAAAATGAATACATCGAACTCAATTTTCATGAGAATGTAGGTATTCTTTCACGCTGGGGGAGAAAGAGAGTCAGGATCCAGATTAGCTTTATATATTTATAGCTTGCAATGCAAACAATATTGAGCTTCATTTTCTGGGCAAAAATGTCAAATTAGCCTCTCTTCATAAAAAGCAATTACAATCTGAGAACATTATGGTTTTGATTGCCATTGCTAAGTCGGCCTCATTTAAATCTTTCCATTTCATGGGGAACATTAATTCTCATTGATAACTGTGGTCAAAGCCGCTTGATTTTGTCAGTTGACTCTCATTTGCTATCATCAGGTTCACTGTCAGATAAAGATGTTCTTTTTGTGCCATCTTTACCAGCTTTTTGAAAATTAAGAAACAAGAATCAAGTTTTCTTCCAGTTCTCAAGGACTGTCAGCATCTTTGAATCCCTTCCACCCTGGGAGATACTCCCACTTCCCGTTCACTCGTTCACTCCATGTTAGCCTAGGACATTTTCTACCACATGTTTGGGCCCCGCCTCCTCGACCTTTGTGCTCTTCATGTTTCTTCCCCATTTTTTTGTAGTGGAGATTCATTGGAGGCCAGTCCTTATCACGGACTTGAAGAGCTGTGGTCTACCGTCTCCAGGCTGCCTCAGTCCCTGGCCTGCAGCGCCTGTAGCCCTCTGTATCTCCAGCCTGAGCCACATTCCAGGGGCAAGGACCTCAGTGTGTTGATTCTTAACATTTTTATTTATTATAAGAATGAGTAGAAGTGCAATTCATTTTTAAATGATGAAACTACCACGAGTCACATTAACCTTCATCTGTCATCTTTTTTTTAAAAAATGTTTTAATGTTTATTTACTTTTGAGAAAGAGAGAGGGGAGAGTATGAGCAGGGGAGGGGCAGAGAGAGAGGGAGACGCAGAATCTGAAGCAGCCTCCAGGCTCCAAGCTGTCAGCACAGACCCCAACACCGGGCTCAAATTCACAAGCCGCGAGATCATGACCTGAGCTGAAGTCGGGCACTCAACCAACTGAGACACCCAGGCGCCCCTGTCGTCTTTTATATAGATAATAGTCTGGGACTACAATGGAATTCAGAGTATATTATTTGTCTTTTATTCATACATTCCCTAAAGCCCCATTCCTTTTTTTTTTTTTTAATGTTTATTCATTTTTTGAGAGAGAGACAGACAGAGCCTGAGAGGGGGAGGGACAGAGAGAGAGGGAGACACAGAATCCAAAGTAGGCTCCAGGCTCTGAGCTGTCGGCACAGACCCTGAAGTGGCGTTCAGACTCATGAACTGCAAGATCATTTCTTACCATTTACTGAATGTAGCATACAGTTTTTGGACAGCCCTGCTTCCATCCTTCATGAGACTGCTTCCCAGTAGAGTGTCCCTATTCCTACACTGGCTCTAAGAGTGCAGCTTGCAGGACCAGCCAAGGAGTTGACGGGAGAGCATTCAATGTGCATCAACTGAGGACAGAGTGATATTGCCACCCCGTGAAAAGGCTGACAAATGTAGAATTGTCCCTCCTGGTATTTAAATGTAGGAATCATTGACATTAAAAAATAATAAAAATCCTGAAAGCTTTCAGAGGGATAGGAAGGAGAGAGCTAACAGTAATGAATGTGAACTGGGTTTTCCAGCTGTGCTGCCCTCCCAGTACCAGTACTGCATCCACTAGGGGGCACCATTCATGCTATTCTATGGGAATGGTATCCTATGACTGGAACATTAGCAAGTGAGGTATGATGCAGAGGGACACAATAGTGAGTACAGACATGGTCCTCTGCATTGATGCAGCTCACTCTAGCACTCCAACTCAAAATGCTTGGAATTCACTCTAAGGAGATGACCAATTAATTACAGAACTTGCTTAAACATGTTACAATTGGAAAGCATGAAAGAATTTAACAACCCCTGAAAGGAACAGAGTAAGGATCTGGCAAACAATTACATGCAATGATTTTTAAGTAGGAAATATCCATACATGTGTCCCTTTCAAGTGACTGAGAGAAATGCTGATACATGTGATAATGCTATTTTTGAAGGCTGGATTTTGAAATTCCTCAAAGACAAAAATGAAAGTAATAGCTGAGAATTTTAGAAAAGGCAAGGACAGTAGTGAAATTGAGCTTGTGTGTGTCTACTCACAACAAGCAAGCAAAATGAAATGGACCTCTGTTTAGGGACATGACTACATTCTTAAGCTTTCAATCATGATCAAAGAGTAAACAACTTGAACTGAGTTGAACGACCAGGCCTTAGAGCATGCAACTCTTCATCTTGGGTTTGTGAGTTCAAGCCCCATGCTGGGTGTAGAGCTTATGTAAAAACAATAAAACAAACAAAAAAAAAAAAAACATTGTGGCAAACATGCTTCCCTTGCATGTAGTTGGCATTCAGATCACTATGGCATTCACTCACAGCTGTTTGGTGAGGGCCAATTTCAGTATCTAGCCCAGCTTTTTTTTTTTTTTAAGTTTATTTTTCAAAGAGAGAATACAAGTGAGGGAGGGGCAGAGAGAGAGAGAGAATGGGAATTGCAAGTAGGCTCTGCACTGCCAGCACAGAACCCAGTGTAGGGCTCGATCTCATGAACCGTGAGGTCATGACTTGAGCCAAAATCAAGAGTCAGACACAACCGGCTGAGCCACCCAGGCACCCCTCTCGTCCAACTTTAATATGCAACTAATTTGGGCACGATTTGTGCAGGAATTTCACAGAAGCTGTCAGAAAAGATTGAAAAACCTGGCATTGGAAAACTGACCTAGAATTTGGATCCAGAGAGTATTATAAGTACATATTCAAGTGTAATCATCAGCCCTCAGGCCTGAAGATGATACAGCCCTGGGACAGAACACACATAGTGGCTTTAAGCTTTGCTGCAGGAAGACTTGAGTTCCTAACCCCAGCTCTTATCAGCAGAGAGCCGCAAGAATATCCCTGACCTCCCCAGCTGTAAAGTCTGGATGATAATGCTTCTGTGAGTTATGAACTTTAAATGAGATGCCATATGCAAGGTGCTTAGGATGGTGGCTAACATAGAAAGCACTTGCTAAATAAATTTGAATAGGGGACTCCTGACTGGCTTAGTCGGTGGAGCATCTTGATCTCAGGATTGTGAGTTCAAGCCCCATGCTGGATGTAGAGATTATTTATATATTTTTTAATGCTACAGTTATTTTGCACAGGGAAAAGTAAATTTATTACTTGAGGGTGGAGCACAAAAGCCTCAAAACAACATTTCTTTAAAATAGACTTTATTTCTTTAAAACAAACTTCATTTCTAAGACAAAATTAAGCCACAGTGCTACTAAATTGCATTAAATATCCCACTATCAATAAAATCACCATGCTAAATATTGGCAGAGTATCTAAAACATGAAATAGGGGTGCCTGGATGGCTCATTTGGTTAAGCTTCTGACTCCTGATTTTGGTTCAGGTCATTATCTCATGGTCATGAGATGAGCCCCGGGCTGGTGTGTGCTCTGAGCATAAACCTGCTTGGGATTCTCTCTCTCCTTCTCTCTCCTCCCCATCCCACTCACACTCTCTAAAAATAAATAAACATTTTTAAAATAAATAATTAGATAAATATGAAAATTTTTAAGTTCAGAATTTTATTTTTTTTTAATTTTCTAATGTTTATTTATTTTTTAAAAATTTTTTTAACGTTTATTTATTTTTGAGACAGAGAGAGAGCATGAACGGGGGAGGGTCAGAGAGAGGGAGACACAGAATCTGAAACAGGCTCCAGGCTTGAGCTGTCAGCACAGAGCCCGACGCGGGGCTCAAACTCACGGGCCGTGAGATCATGACCCGAGCCGAAGTCGGCCGCTTAATCAACTGAGCCACCCAGGCGCCCCTCTAATGTTTATTTTTGAGAGAGAGAGAGAGAGACAGAGACAGAGCATGAGTGGAGGGTGGGGAGAAAGAGAGAGACACAGAATCCAAAGCAGCCTCCAGGCTCTGAGCTGTCAGCACAGAGCCCAACACAGGGCTCGAACCCACTGACCTCAATATCATGATCTGGGGTGAAGTCAGAAGTTTAACCTCCTGAGCCACCCAGGCGCCCCAAGTTGTTCCAAATTTTAAAGAAGTTACATTATAGGAGCACCTGGGTGGCTCAGTCAGTTAAGTGTCCAACTTCAGCTCAGGTCATGATCTCAGGGCTCGTGAGTTCAAGCCCCATGTCACGCTCTGTGCTGACAGCTCAGAGCCTGGAGCCTGCTTCGGATTCTGTGTCTCCCTCTCTCTCTGCCCCTCCCCTGCTTGTGCTCTGTCTCTTTCTGTCTTTCAAAAAAATATTTTAATATTAACTTTAAATGAGATGCCATATGCAAGGTGCATATTAAAAATATTAAAAATATTAAACATTAAAAATATTTTAAATAAAAAAGTTACATTATATCTTTTACTGCTTTGTTCCACACTGTTGATGCACGTTACACAAAATTTTAGTTTTGAAATTCATTTATTTTTTGATTATTGGATTTATCTTTCATGAAATTTTTATTAAGTAGTATATTTTATTTTTTTTAATTTTTTTTTAACATTTATTTATTTTTGAGACAGGGAGAGACAGAGCATGAACAGGGGAGGGTCAGAGTGAGGGAGACACAGAATCTGAAACAGGCTCCAGGCTCTGAGCTGTCAGCACAGAGCCTGACGCGGGGCTCGAACTCACGGACCACGAGATCATGACCTGAGCCGAAACCGGCCGCTTAACCGACAGAGCCACCCAGGCGCCCCTAAGTAGTATATTTTAAATTAAACAAGGGCTTAACTTTAACTCCAACCCAATAGCAATACATACAGGTGGTTTTCCATTCAAATTTACAAAAGCATTATTTAATAGTAACAAAAATACATAAGGGGTTCAGTTTTCCTTTTAATCCAAAGGGTTGTTTGTTTGTTTAGAGGAGGGGGGCATGAGTGGGGAGAGGGGCAGAGGAAGAGGGAGAGAGAGAATCTTAAGCAGGCTCCACACCCAGCTCAGAACCAGAGGCAGGGATCAGTCTCACGTCCTGAGCCAAAATGAGTCAGACACTCAATCAACTGAGCCGCCCAGGCACCCCTAATGTTTTTATTTTTAAGGGACATTTACCAACATCCTAACATAGATATTTCAAGAGAGAGAAGAAAAGGAGCACCCTGTAATAAAAGTTATTACAGCCAAATAGCATAGTTACCTAGGAGTTAGGTGACTGGACATTTCAGAGTCCACTGTGGTTTTAAATACTTTCTACTAGCAAATAAAGTCACTTATATAGTAGGCTTATGTATTTTAGGGTGAAAACGTAAAGAGTTATAATGGTATACATGATATTTGTAACAGTTAAAACTGAATAAATCTACCTTTTAATTAAATGACTGCAGTGTGGGACAAATTTTCACCTCACCAGTCATTTTGTTTTCAGAGAAACAGATGCCGTAACGATAGAGTAATGGGAGTGCTTCAGCAAGTTACCAGCAACTATTTAAAACGTTTGGAAAAGGATGCTAACAATTAACATTTTATGTTAAAGTCACTTTAAGTTAGACATTAGGTGCTGAGGCCATTTGCTCATTCTAAGGTCTTCAGAAAATATCCCAGTCCTTAAAAGTCACAGGCACTGTGAAATACATCATTGAGAGTTCTTTCTAAGCATTGCATTCTGTGACCAGAAGCCTTTTGGGGTACAGCAATCCCACTACCACCACCACCTTCTTTCCTTTTGTTAACCACGCCCTTAAGTACACCCTCAGGGCAAAATGTCCTTGATCTGCTCTAGAAATAAGACACCTATTCCGGAACATTCTCTTCAGAGGTGGTCCTCCTGGTAGTCCCCGATTTATACTCCCCAGCCTCTAGGCTATAAAAACAAGTCTAATGGGAGCTGAGGTTGCAGCGATCTACTCATCTTACTGCCTTCCTGGCACCAAAGACACAGCTTCTGTCCCTACTTCCCCTTAACAGACCATTTCTCTCAAGCTGGATTTGTCCACTTTTTTCTTCAGTCTTGTGGCTCCTTTTGCTTTTGGAGTCATTTTGCATATAACTCCCTATCATGGAACACACTGCCAACTTTTGAAACAACCACATAACTTCCTTCCACAGTGAAGAAAGGTATTCACCCTCTTTTTTGGTAGTGCTTTACTTTATTTTTAAAAAGCAGCATGTGTGCTATCATTTGGGGGCAGATAAAAGGAAATCATTTGGCCCGGTTTTTTGTTTCACTGCAGCTGACCCTTGTCAACATGGAGTAACTGGGGTGCTGGGGTGCAAGAGCACCTGGCTCCAGGGGCTCCAAACAGACCAGGATCGGCCACTCGCAGCTGACAAAATCCAAAGACAGAGGGATGAGAGGCAATGAAACAAGAGTTTATTTCAATGATGCCGACACGGAAGACAGCAGACTACTGTCCCAAAAACTGTCTTCAAAGTGCTGAAATACTTCGGGGTCCCTGGGTGGCTCAGTCAGTCAGGCATCTAGCACTTGATTTTGGCTCATGTCATGATCTCATGGTTTGCGAGATTGAGCCCCATGTTAAGCTTTGAGCTGACAGCACAGAGCCTGCTTGACATTCTCTCTCTCCTTCTCTCTGCCCCCCCTCCACTTGTGCACACACGCGCGCATGCTCACACTCTCTCTCAAATACACTTCCAAAAAATATCATAAAGAAGAGAAAATACATTTACAGTACCGTACTGTTGTGTATAAAAAGATGTGTATAAGTAGACCTGTGGATCTGTGCAGTTCAAGAGTCAACTGTGTATCTGAGCCTGTATTTTTCCTTCACTTGACAAAAGAAAGGGTGTTCTGATTCTTGACTCATGGCCCAAATTTTTAGAAAGAAATTCCTGTAACATGTGTAAGAACAATTCGTTGTTTCTCTTCAGTTTGCTAGAAATTCTTTCAGAAAGCATCCAATTCTATTTGCTTTAGTTTTGTGCTTACTCAGCAGCCTTCTGTCTTGCAAATTGGTCTCCTAAATGTACATACCCACAAGAAAGAAAAAATTCAGAAAAGAAGAAAAATGAGAAAGACGGAAGCATGAAATGGAGGCTTCTGCTTTTTTAAGCAAGAGATCATGTTTTGTGAAGAAACCTTCAGGTCTGGTTATCATCCTTGGTATATATCCTACTTATGAGACTAACATTCTGCTTTATGTATATAATAAGCTTCTTGGAAGATGATTGGTTTCCCGTTCCCTAATCATCCCTTGAGTGAACTGGTAGAATATGATTCTTAAACGTATAAATCTGAGGAGTAGAATCTGGACCTGCCATGTGGCCCTGAAGCAACCTAAAAGCACCCAGAGGTGACTTTGTAATTATCACCAATTCATCATCAATGCAACACTTGTTTTGTCCTGCATTCTTTCTGTTTTTTTTTTTTTTTTTTCTGTCTACATTTAAATTACGTCCCATGAGGGAAAAATATTTTAGGAGGAAATTCAAGACAGACTATCATTTTTTTTTTATAGCAGAATATCTGAATCTCTGAAGCCTTGATAATGCCCAAATTAACCTGTTTATTTTTTTAAGTTTATGTATTTTTGAGAGAGACTGAGAGAGTGTGAGCAGAGGAGGGGTAGGAGAAAAGGTGAATCTCAAGCCAATAGCACAGAGCCTGATGTGGAGCTCGAATTCATCAAACCATAAGATCATGACCTGAGCCAAAACTAAGAGTCAGACACCTAACCTGACTGAGCCACCCAGGCACCCCAAGCCTGTATGTTTAGAAGGAACCAACTATAACTTGGGATAGAGAGAAAACCATTTAATACTTTGCTCAGTTCACAAACTCTATATCCATTTGACCTTAAAGTATGAGATAATTGAGTTCACTGTACTTGTATTATTAAGGACCCTTAATAGAATATAGTGTAAATGAAATTTTTCAAAAGGGAAATAAATACAAGTTTACCCTTTTGATATATTTTGCCAAATTGCTCTCTGAAAGGATTGATTTCATTTCTCTTCCAACAACATACCAGGCTTCCCCCACTCCTAAAAGTAGAGCCGTCCTATGAAAGCTTTAGCCAAAATGGCATAAAGCAGGGGCACCTGGCTTGCTCACTCAAAAGAGCATGGTACTCTTGATCTCTGGGTCATGAGTTCAAGCCCCACATTGGGTGTAGAGATTACTTAAAAATAAATAAATAAATAAATAAATAAATAAATAAATAAATAAATAAACTCTAAGTCAAATTGGTGTAAAGCAAAGAAGCAATTACCATTAATTTACATGGAAAAACTTTTCATCATTCCCAGACCCCCCCGCAATAACTTCTCTTAGGTTTTTCCAATATCTTAGAACACGTCTTGCCAGTAGATGCACAAAATAAACGGAGACAGAGCACAGAGCATAGGTGCTCACAGGCACAGTTCAGAGCTGTGGCCAGTCATGCTGAGATGCTGGGTGTGGATCTCAAGGAGTTAGGCAGTGCCTCTCTCGCTGCTCAGGTGCCCGCTGCTTGTACCGTAACAGTCCGCTGCAAAACAAACACTCAATGCTATTTTCGATTTTTATCTTTTGTTTTTTGTTTTTGTTTTTGTTTTTTTGTAAAAGCCAAAATCCTCTTTGGACTTCTTTTGGTTGTGAAAACATGTACTAATGTAGGTCTTCTGTGCAAGCGAGGTGTCGTAATGAGAATTTGTGAAAAACGGGATAACTACATATCTCTTCCCCCACAGCTTTACTCACATTAAGTAGTGTTATGCTGTTAATCCTTGTCAATTAGATACAAGAAAAATTATATCCTCATTGTTTAATTTCATTTCCTTAATTGTGTATGATATTAATACACTTTCCTGTATTTCTTTTCATATTCGACGTGTCGTCTTTGCCCATGTTTCTATTCAGCTGATGGTCTTTTGCGTATTGATGTATGAGTCCTTTCTACATTAAAGAAACTAGCCATTTATCTGTCAAATGTTGATAGTACTTTTTCTTAATTTGTTATTGGTTTTGTGTATTATTATTTGTAATTCAAGGTGAGTTTTTGAGACAACAAGCATTTACCAAGAAACAATAAAGTAATCTCTGACTACATCAAACTAAAAAGCTTCTGGGGTGCTGGGTGGCTCAGTAGGTTAAGCAACCGGCTCTTGATTTCAGCTCAGATTATGATCGCGCAGTTGTGAGATGGAGACCTATGTCAGGCACTGCAGGAACACTGCAGATACTGCTTAGGACTCTCTTTCTCTGCCCCCCCCCAAGCTCTCTCTCTCTCTTTCAAAGTAAATAAATAAACACTCACAAAAACGTTTAAAAAGCTTCTGCAGGGGCACCTGGGTGGCTCAGTCGGTTAAGCTTCCGACTTCGGCTCAGGTCATGATCTTGCGGTTCACAAGTTCGAGTCCCACGTCAGGCTCTATGCTGACAGCTCAGAGCCTGGAGCCTGTTTCACAGATTCTGTCTCCCTCTCTCTCTGCCCCTCCCTGGCTTGTACTCTGTCTCTCTCTCTCTCAAAAATAAATAAAACATTTTAAAAAATTAAAAAAATAAAAAGCTTCTGCAGAGTAAAAGAGACAATCAACAAAATGAAAAGGCAACCTACAGAATGGGAGAAAATATTTGCAAACCATATATCTGATGTGGAGTTAATATCTAAACTATATAAAGAATTCATACAACTCAACAGAAAAAAGAAAGTCCAGGGACTTCTGACTGGCTCAGTTGGTAGAGCATGTGACTCTTGATCTTGAGGTTGTGAATTCAGGCCCTATGTTGGGTATAGAGATATCTTAAAAAAAAATCCAATTAAAAAAAAAGGTAGAGGAACCAAATTGGTATTTTTCCAAAGAAGACAAATAAATGGCCAACAGATACATGAAAAGATGTTTAATATCACTAATCATCAGGAAAATGCAAATTAAAACTACAAAACTCACACCTGTTAGAATGGCTGTCATCAAAACAACAACAACAACAACAACAACAACAACCAAGAAATAACGAGTGTTAGCAAGGATGTGGACTTGTGCACTATTGATGGGAAAATAAATTGGTGCAATCACTATGGAAAACAATAGGGAGGTTTCCCCCAAAACAGTCCCATATGATTTAACAGTCCCACTTCTGGGTATAAATCCAAAGGAAATGAAAACAGTATCTTGAAGAGATATATTTACTTTCATATTCATGGCAGTATTATTCACAAGAGCCAAGACATTGAAACAGCCTAGGTGTTTGTCAGTGGATGAATGGATAAAGACAATATAAACATACATATAATGCAATAGTATTCAGCCATGAGAAAGAAGGAAATTTTGCCATTTTCAGCAACAGGGGTGGACCATGAGGGCATTATGCTAAGCAAAATAAGTCATTTAGAGAAAGACAAATACTTTAAGATATCAGTTACACATGGAATCTGAAAAAGCCTAACACACAGAAACAGAGTAGAATGGTGGTTACCAGGGACAGGCATGTGAGGGAAATGAGAAATGTTGGTAAAGGGTACAAACTTTCAGTTATCAATGAATAAGTTTTGGAGCTCTAATGTGTTGCATGGTAATTACAGTTAATAATATTGTATTACTTATTTGAAAGTTGTTAAGAGAGTGTATCTTAAATGTTTTTACCACAGGGTGCATGGGTGGCTCAGTCGGTTAAGTGTCCGACTCTTGATTTCAGCTCAGGTTATGGTCTCATGGTTTGTGAGTTTGAACCCTGAGTCGGGCTCTTTGCTGATAGGGCAGAGCCTGCTTGAGATTTTCTCTCTCCTTCTCTCTATGCCGCTCTCTGCTCTCTCTCTCTCAAAATAAATGAACTTAAAAAAAAGAAATTTTATTAAAAAAATGTTCTTACCGCAAAAGAGAAATGAAATGATAATCATGTGACATGATAGAATGTTAGCTGACTCTATGGTGGCAATCATTCTTCAATATGTTAGTATATCAAATCAACACATTGTACACCTAAATTTACACAATCTTATATGCTCATTATATCTCAGTAAAGCTAAAACATAAAAATTTATTTTTGAGAGTGAGAGAGACAGAGCATGAGCAGGGGAATAGCAGAGAGAGAGAGAGAGAGAGACAGAATCTGAATCAGGCTCCAGGCTCCTAGCTGACACACAAAGCCTGACCTGAAGCGAGGCTCAAACCATGAACTGTGAGATCCTGACCTGAGTTGAAATCAAGAGATCCTGACCACGAAGTCAGACACTTGACCAACTGAGCCACCCAGGTGCCCCTAAATCAAATAAATTTTAAGAAATGAAATGAAGAGGAGCAGAGAGTATAAAAGGATCTAGGGGCATGTGGCCGGCTCAGTTGGAGGATCGTGCAACTGTTGATCTCAGGGTAGTGAGTTTGAGCCCCATGTTGTATAGGGAGATTACTTAAATAAAAATAAAACTTTAAAAAAAGGATCTAAAAGGTAATCCCAAGCCTCCCAATTGAGAAATAAAGAGTATTTCAGAGAGGACATCTCTCAGCACACTATTTCAACAAAATCAAATTTATGTAGGAGAAAGACCTGGGCAGTGAAGGAGAGCAAAGATATATTTTTTAATGTTTATTTATTTTGAGACAGAGAGAGAGAGAGAGCACATGAGAGCAGGGGAGGTGCAGAGAAAAGGGGAGAGAATCCCAAAAGGCTCCATACTGTCAGCACAGAGCCTGACACAGGGCTCAATTGCATGAACTGTGAGATCATGACCTGAAATCAAGAGTAAGAGGCTTAGGGGAGCCTGTGTGGCTCAGTTGGTTAAGCATCTGACTTTGGCTCAGGTCATGATCTCACAGTTTGTGAGTTCAAGCCCCACATTGGGCTTGCTGCTCTCAGTGCAGAGCCTGCCTTGGATCCTCTGCCCCCTCTCTCTCTGTCCCTCCCCCACTCAAGCTCTCTCTCTCAAAAATGAATACACATTAAGAAAAAGAGAGAGAGAAAAGAAAAGAGATGCTTAGCCAACTGAGTCACCCAGGCACTTCAACAAAGATTATTTTTTATGTTCTAACAATTGATGAGCACCCTAAATCCAGAAGTGTATGTGATGGTACAGACTAGCTAGCCCATTGAGACAAGAACAATCGATGACAAACCAAAAAAGGAAATCTAGAAAGAACTGACTATTCCCTGACTCACACTGGCTAGGGATTATAATTAGTAGCATAGTGATCACTATCAGCAAGTTCATGTGATTTATAATAAGAAGTATATGCTTAGTCTTTGTCCCTCTTCCAGGCATAGGGCTCCTAAAACCCTTGGAATTTCCTAGGGTTGAGAGCAACAGAGGCCTCTTGTTATGTTAATAAGGTGAATTTTGCACACCACCTAAGGATAGGGGGATGGTTGCCAGGAGAACTAACCTTGTGATTAGAGAGTTGCCTCCCACCATCACCTCTGCAAGGGGAGGGGGCCTGGAGGTTGACTCAGTGGCTAATGGCTAATGGTTTAATCAATCATGCTCCCGTAATGAAGCCTCCATAAAAACCCATGAGGGCTGGGCCAGAGAGCTTTTGGGTAGATGAACAGCGGAGATGTGGGGAGACTGGACATCTGCAGAGGGCATGAAGCTGCATGTTCTTTCCCCATTCTTCTCCCTATGCATCTCTACCATCTGGCTATTGCTGAGTTATATTCTTTTATAATACACTGGTAATCTAGAAAGTAAAACGTTTCTGTTGAGTTCTCTGAGCTGCTTTAGCAAATTAATCAAACCCACGGAAGAGATCGTTGGAACCTCCCATCTATAATGAATTGGTGAGAAACACAGGTGATAACCTGGGCTTGTGACTGGTATCTGAAGTGTGTGTGTGGGGGGGAGGGGTGGTGGTGGAGAATGAACACAGTCTTGTAGGACTGAACCCTTAACCTGGGGAACCTGATGCTATCTCCAGACGGAAAATGTCAAAACTGAGTTGAATTGTAGGACACCCAGGTAGTGTCCTGAGGGGGTGGGGGTTGGGGTGGCTCCCACACATTGGAATTAGGTGCCAGAATCTCAGATGGTCATTCAAGAAACCTGTGAGTCATTCCTGATGTTACCTCTTTCCTGTTCCATAGCCAAGTCCTAGGCTTGGCCTAAGCCAAGACAGAGAAAGACAAAAATCATATGACTTCACTCATATGAGGACTTTAAGAGACAAAACAGATGAACATAGGAAAGGGAAACAAAAATAATATAGGCGGGAGGGGGACAAAACAGAAGAGACTCATAAATATGGAGAACAACTGAGGGTTACTGGAGGGGTTATGGGAGGGGGAATGGGCTAAAGGGGTAAGGGGCACTAAGGAATCTACTCCTGAAATCATTGTTGCACTATATGCTAACTAATTTGGATGTAAATTAAAAAAAAAGAGTAAGTCATTTTTCTTTAATGTGTTTCTTTTCACCCATATACAATTCATGATCCCTGAAAACTATTTGGCACGTTAGTGTCAGACATGGTGAAACAACTAGCAAAGGACTTTTTGCTGGGTCAGTGAAGGTACTAGATTTGAAGAATCACTAAATTACTTAAAAATATGACTTTTCAGAGGCACCTGGATGGCTCAGTTAGAACATGCCGCTCTTGATCTTGGTATTGTGAGTTTAAACCCCACATTGGGCATGGCAATCACTTAAAAATTAAAACAAAACAAAACAACAACAAAAACTTTTCATAATGTTTTCCCTAGGAGCGCCTGGGTGGCTCAGTTGGGTTGAGACTCTTGATTTTGGCTCAGGTCATGATCCCAAGGGCATGGGATCCAGCCCTGAGATAGACTCTCCACTGAGTTTGGAGCCTGCTTGGGATTCTCTCTCTCTCTCTCTCTCTCTCTCTCCCCCTTTGCCCCATTCCCCTCTTGAGTGCTGTCTCTCTCAAGAAAAGAATATTTTCCCTAAATAATTTTGCACAACTCATTTCTAGATACAGCAGGTGAAATTTCTTTCAAAGGCCTTCAGACTAATTCTATTGCCATTTTTGCTACAGCACAACTGCAGGATTTAAAAGGCCAGATCTGGGGCGCCTGGGTGGCTCAATCTGTTAAGCGTCAGACTTCAGCTCGTGTCATGATCTTGCAGGTCTAGGGTTCAAGACCTGCAACAGGCTCTGTGCTGACAGCTCAGGGCCTAGGGCCTGCTTTGGATTCTGTGTCTCCCTCTCTTTCTGCCCCTCCCCCACTGGCATGCACATGCGCACACTCTTTCTCTCTCTCTCAAAAATAAATAAATTTTTAAAAAATAAATAAAAGGCCAGGTTTCCACTTCTTGGGTACAGTCTTGAATCAAATAAAAGGTAGACATAATTGCATTAGAATGTGCAAAAATCCCATGGAAATGGAAAAGGGCCTTCAAGAAGTTTTTCTCAAATTTGAATCCTCAGATTTATTTTTTGATACTCACTAGAATTTTCTCTTTTTTTTTCCCATTTAAAAAATTGTGGTGGGGTGCCTGGGTGGCTCAGTCAGTTAAGCATCTGACTTCGGCTCAGGTCACGATCTCACAGTTCGTGCGTTTGAGCCCTGTATCAGGCTCTGTGCTGACAGCTCAGAGCCTGGAGCTTGCTTTGGATTTTGTGTCTCCCTCTCTGTGCCCCTCCCTCCTCCCTGTCTCTCTCTCTCTCTCTCAAGAATAAATAAACATTTAAAAAATTAAAAAATTGTGGTAAAATATACTTAACACAAAATTTACCATTTTGACCATTAAAAAAAATTTTTTTAATGTTTATTTTTGAGAGAAAGAGACAGAGTGGGAGTGGGGGAGGGGCAGAGTGAGGGGGAGACACAGAATCTGAAGCAGGCTCCAGGCTCTGAGCTGTCAGCACAGCACCTGATGCAGAACTTGAACTCACGAACCATGAGATCATGACCTGAGTCAAAGTCTGATGCTTGACTGACTGAGCCATGCAGGTGTCCCACCATTCTGACCATTTTCAAGGGTAGCGTTCAGGGGCATCAAGCACATTCATGTTGTCCAATCATTAATTACCACCATCCATCTCCAGAACATTTTTCACCTTGCAAAATGGAAACTGTACCCATTAAATACTAACTCCCCATTCTCCCCTCCACTATCCCTCTGTCAACCATGATTCTACTTTGTGTATCTATGAATTTGACTACTTTAGATACTTTCTATAAGTGGAATCATACAGTATTTGTCCTATTGTGACTGGCTTCTTTTATTCAGCACGATGTCTTCAAGGTTCATCCATGGTATACCATGTATCAGAATTTCCTTCCTTTTTAAGGCTGAGTAATATAATAAATGTCATATTTACATGACACTTTATCAATTCATCTGTTGATACACATTTGGGCTGCTACCATTTTTTGGCTACTGTAAATAATGTTGATATGGACATGGTTGTACAAATATTGGTTTGATTCCTTGCTTTCAATTCTTTTGAGTATATACCCAGAAGTGGAATTCTATTTTTATTTTTGTGAGGGACTGTCATATTGTTTTCCATAATGGATGTACCATTTTACATTCCTGCTGGCAGTGCACAGAGGTTGCAATTTCTCACCAACCTTGCCAACACTTGCTACTTTCTGTTTTGTTTTGTTTTATAATAGCCATTTATCTTTAATTTTTTTTAATTAATTTTTTTTTTTAAAGAGAGAGCGGGGGAGAGGGGCAGAGGGAGAGAGGGAGAGAATCTTAAGCAGGCTCTGTGCTCAGCACAGAGCCCAACTTTGGGCTTGATTCCAGGACCCCGGGATCATGACCTGAGTTGAAATCAAGAGTCAGTCAGACCCTCAATGGACTGAACCAGCTGGGCGCCCCTATAACAGTCATTCTAATGGGTGTGAAGTAGTATCTCATTGTGGTTTTGATTTGCATTTTACTAATGATAAGTGATATTGAGTCTCTTTTCATATACTTATTAGTCATTTGTACACCTTCTTTGAAGACACGTCTATTTAAGTCCTTTGCCCATTTCTTAATGAAGCTTTTCCTTTTCTTTTAAAGGGGGTGAGGGTGAGTACATTACTCAAGTTTAAGAGACTACTAACCAAATCCTAGAGATAAATCCATTGGCTACTTGGCATTAAATTTCCTATAAATAAACCACTATGTTTACAAAACAATATTGCAATTATAGGTAAAACATTTGAAATTAAAAATTTTAATTTTAAAAACTACTGCTTGTGAAATATAATTCACATACAGAAAACTGTGCATAGGAGTACAGTTTGGTGAATTTTTACAAATGAACACATATGTGTAACTAGTGCCAAGATCAACAGAGAGAGCCTTACTAACACCTTGGAAATCCCTCACCCAGTCACTATCCCTTTCCTGCAACGGTAACCATTATCCTAAATTTTAGAGGGTTTTTTTTCCCCTGTTTTTGTGCTGAAAAAGTCTTACCCATTAAGTACTTTTTGTGCCTTACTTTTTGTTCAAATTTACATTTCTGCAGTTAAGCCATTTCGTGTCGGTAGTTGTGGGTTATTCTTCTCATTGTTGCACAGTATTCCATTGCATGAACACTGTGTGAATTAGGTAATTTATTCTATTGTTTATGGTCTTTGGGGTTATTTCCATTTGGGGGCTATTAACACAAATGCAGTTGTGAACATTCTTTTGCCGTGTTGGTGCAAGGTAAGTACTCATTTCTCTTGGCTGGATTTGTAGAGGTGGAACTGCTGGGTCATAGGGTACGCTTCTTTAGGAAACAGTGCCCAATTGTTATTTAAAGGAGTTGTTCTAGTTTACTTTCCAGAAGTAGGGTAGATGCATTCGGTTACTCTACATCCTTGGAGTATTTTGCCAACAGTTGGTATTTTCCTTTATTCCCTCTATTCTATTGTATTTTGAAATATAAAAACAACTGAAGCAGTTTAGATTGCTTTCAGGGGGAACTTTTAATTGTTGGTTTGGTTCTCTCAACTGTTAACCATCTCCGACTTCTACTTTCTCCAGCTGCAACGGGTGGACTGTGAGTGCGTTTCCAGTTTTGCTCAACATTTTTTGCTCACTCTACCACTTGGATGTCATCCGGTGGAGAAAAAAAGGTGTGTGTCCAAGGCAGGGCAAGTCCTTTGAGTACTCTGGAAGTCTGATCACTTAGTAGGCGAAACCTATGCGGACATTCCTCGGTCGGTGCTATACTAGGGTCCACGATCTAGGAGCTCCCGCCCGCCGCTGCGGTCCTCACTGCACACCGGGTTCCCCCAGGCGCACCGGGAACGCAGAAGAGCCGCCGGGAACGCGGGAGAGCCGCCCTCCCCGAGAACCAGCCAGAACGCGGGTGGAGCAGGGCGGGGGGACCGGTCCGCGCGGAGCATGCGCAGAACCAGCCCAGCGCATGCTCCGCAGAGCGGCGCGTCCACAGATGAGGGGAGTCGAGTCTCCCGCGCCCCACCATCCTTGCCGGAGTTGCTGCTGAGTCGCTCGTGCTGAGCCGCTCGTTCTGAGCCCTGGCTGGCAATAAAGTTCGTTAAGAAAATCATAGTCATTTTTAAGAGAGTGAAAGAGGGCGCGAGCCAGCCGGGTAGCCCCGCCGGGGGGAGCTGGCGCGCTGGGAGGAGGAGGAGGAGGTGGCGGCGGCAGCGGTTGCGCCGCGACCAGGAGGAGCCGGTCGCGCCGGGCGGCGGGTCCGTGGCCAGCGGGGACGGTGAGTAGCAGCCTGCACTCCGGGCAGCCGCGCGGCTCTCACTCGCCCTCTCCAGCGGTTCAGGACTCCCCCGGCTCTGCTGGGGAAGGACCCACTTCTCCCCGGGGTCCCGGGATGTGCCGTACTCCGGGGACTGGAGAGGGGTGTCGGGGACAGGGGCCTCCAGGCCCGTGCTCCCATCCCCCGGCCCCTGAGCGCCCTCTCCCCCGCCTCGGAGCGCCGTGCCCAAGTTCCAGCTGGAGGAGGTGGGCGGCAGCTCCTGCCCGGCACCCGTTCTCCCCGCCCCGCGGCCGGGGCTCCCAGGGTGTGGGTCCCTGGAATTGCCCTTAGGGCGGGAAGGAGCGAGACGGCGCGGGGGAGAGGCGCTGGCCTCCAGCCTGGCTGAGCACCCAGCTTCTCGTCTTTCCCCAGTCCCCAGGTGGGGAAGGGGCGACCCCGGCCGGGAGACACAGCGGCAGGGGGCGTTAAGTGCCGGGTGAGGTGTGATGGGTAGGAGGGTCCCAGGCTCTACCCCGGCTTTTAGGCCCCCCTCCTCCTTGCGGAGGGGCCCCCTCCTTACCCGCGGCCCCACCCTTCCCTAGTTTCTCACTCAGTGACTGCTAGAATATGAATGAGCCAGACTGCACTATTTCATTGACACTGGCTGCCGCAGAATTTCTTAACTCGGAGAACCGAGGAGCCTTCAGCAGCTCCCAGACGTAAGAACCTGAGGGTGTGTGAGAGTATTAACTTCACTATCAGGAGTGTCAGCAGAGTCTGAAAAGGGCCGGGTACTTCTTTAGGTTTTATATAACTCCTAACGTCTTCTGGGTAATTTCACTGAACCTAACAAGTTTTTTCAGTGTTGTTATAAACATAATCGTACTGTACTTAAGTACAGGCTGAGATGAAAAAGACAACCCTTTTAATCAGTGACTTAGCTCATATTTTTCTTTTCTAGTTTATTAGATTGCATTGGTTGGGTAAATCTTTAAAATTAAATTGGGGGAAAAGAGTATGTAAAGCATTACTGTAAGCTTTTTAATTATCATACCCAGATTTATGCTTATTTTCTAAGAACTTAATTGTTTTGATATAGTGCCTTAAGTCGAGACAGTAGTAGTAGCTGATAATCACAAGAGTCAGACTGCCTGCGTTAAAATCTGATTGCACTTTCTTTCTTTAAATTAAAAAAAAAAAACTTATTATTTATTTTGAGAGAGAGAGAGAGAGAATGAGCTGGGGAGAGGCAAAGAGAGAGAGGGAGAGATAATCCCAAGCAGGCTCCGTGATGTCAGCTCAGAGCCTGATGCAGGGGCTGGATTCCACCAACCCTGAGATCATAACCTGAGCCAAACCAAGGTTGGAGGCTTAACTGACTGAGCCACCCAGGTGTCCCTTTAAATTTTGTTTTTAAAATTATATGATAAAGGGCACCTGGGTGACTCAGTTGCCTGAGCCTCTGACTCTTCGTTTCCACTCAGGTCATGATCCTAAGGTCATGGGATCCAGCACTGCATTGGGCTCTGTGCTGTGCTTGGAGCCTGCTTGGGGTTCTCTCCTCTCTCTCCCTCCTCCACCTGTGTGTTTGTGCTCACTCGTGCTCTCTCTCTCTCTTTCTGTCTCTCTCACAATAAATAAATAAACATAAAATAAAATTAAATGGTAAAAGTGACTTTTTAGGGGATTTGTGGTTCTATGAATTTTAGATTAATGCAAACACCACTACAATCTGAATTATAGAACAGTTCTTACCACCGCCCCATCTCTGCCAAACTCATACTGTCCTTTTATATCTTTTCCCTTACCCCTAACCCCTGGCAATCACCAGTCCTTTCCAGATGTCATATAAGTGGAATCATACAATATGTAACCTTTAATGCTGACTTCTTTTCACTCAGCTTAATGTCTTTGAGATTCCTCCAAATTGTTGTATGTATCAATAATTTTCTTTTTTTATTGCTAAGTAGTGTTCCATTAGGTAGATGTGCCACAGTTGTTTATACATCCACCCACTGAAGGACATTTGGAGAGTTTCCAGTTTTTCGTGATTATAAATGGAGCTGCTTATAAACATTCATGTACAGGTTTTTGTGTGAATATAAGTTTTCATTTTAGGGTATTGCTAATAGTGGGTTGCAGGGTCATATAAAATGTGTTTAACTTTATAAGAAACTGTCATGCTGATTTCCAGAGTGGTTGTATCATTTTGCATTCTTACCAGCAATGTGTGAGAGTACCTGTTGTTCTACATCCTCCTAAGCACTTGGTATTGTCAGTAATTTTAAATGTAAATGTAAAATGTAAAAGTAAATTTAAATTTTAAATTTAAATTAGCCATGCTAATAGACATGTGGTATCACATGATTTTGATGTGTCTTTAATGGTTAACGATGTTGAATATCTTTTCATGTGCTTATTTAGCATGTATAATCTTTGATGAGTATCTGGCCAAGGGTATTGCCCATTTTTCAAATGGGTTGTTTGCTTTCTTATGTTGAGTTTTTTTTCTTTTTCTTTTTTTTTTAATTTTTTTTTTTTAATGTTTATTTATTTTTGAGACAGAGAGAAACACAGCATGAACGGGGGAGGGGCAGAGAGAGAGGGAGACACAGACTCGGAAGCAGGCTCCAGGCTCTGAGCCATCAGCCCAGAGCCCGACACGGGGCTTGAACTCACGGGCCTCGAGATCGTGACCGGAGCTGAAGTCGGACACCCAACCGACTGAGCCACCCAGGCGCCCCGAGTTTTTTCTCTTATGTTGAGCTTTGAGGGTTCTTTATATGTTCTGGAAACAAGTCATTTGGTAGATATGTGCTTTGCAAATACTTTCTTGTAGTTTGTAGCATGTCTTTTTGTTCTTTTGACAGCATCATTTCCAGAGCAAATGTTTTTCGTTTTTATGAAGTCTCATTTATCAATTTTTCCTTTTAAGAACTCTACCTAACACCAGGTCAAGATTTACACCTTCTAAAATATTTCTTCCAAAAAATATGGTTTTATTTTTATTTTATTTCAGATTTTATTTTTAAGTAATCTCTACACCGAACATGGGGCTCAAAATCACAATGCCAAGATCAAGAGTCACAGGTTCTACCAAACTGAGCCAGACAGGCACCCTTATAGTTTTATTTTATTTTTTAAAATGTTTTATTTATTTTTGAGATAGAGAGTGAGAGTGCAGGGGAGTGGTAGGGAGAGAGGGTGACAGAAGATCTGAAGCAGGCTTGGCTCTGCACTAACAGCAGCTAGCCTGATTCAGGGCTGGAACTCACAAACTGTGAGATCATGACCTAAGCTGAAATCAGGAGTCTGATGCTCAACTAAGTCACGCAGGTGCCCCTATATTTTTGTTTTTATTTTATTTTTTAAAAATGTTTGTTATTTTTGAGAGAGAGAAGGAGAGAGAGCATGAGTGGGGGAAGGGCAGAGAGAAAGGGAGACAGAGGATCTGAAACAGGCTCTGAGCTGACAGCAGAGAGCCTGATGTGGGGCTTGAACTCATAAACCAGGAGATCATGACCTGAGCTGAAGTTGGATGCTTAACCTACTGAGCCACCCAGGAGTCCCTTTTTTAAAAAAATTATTATTATTATTTTAACGTTTATTTATTATTTTTGAGAGAGCACCTATAGTTTTACTTTTACATCTTTGATCCATTTTGAGGTTTAGGCAGATGTTTGCTTTTTTACATATGAATGTCCAATCGTTCCATCACCATTTGCTGAAGACATTGTCTTTTTTCCATTGAATTGTTTTTGCACCTTTGTTGAAAATCAATTGACTGAATTTGTGTGGGTCTATTTTTGGGCTCTCTGTTCCATTGATTTATGTATCTTTGTCTTTGCCAGTATCATGCTGTCTTAATTAGTATAGCTCTTTGGTGTCTTCAAATTGGCTAGTATGATTTCCTCCAATTTTATTCTTTTTCAAAATTGTGTTACCTATTCTAGTTTATTTGCCTTTCCATATAATGTTTAGGATCAGCTTGTCTTGGAATACCTGGGTAGCTCAGTCTGTTAAGGGACCAACTCTTGCTCTCAGTTCAGGTCATGATTTCATGCTTTGTGAGTTTGAGCCTTGAATCAGGCTCTGCACCGTCAGTGTGGAACTTGCTTGGGGATCCTCTCTCTCCCTCTTTCTCTGCCTCCCCTGCTTGTACTTTCTCTCTCAAAATAAAAAAAATAAAAATAAATGTAGAATCAGCTTGTCTCAAATACAGAAAAAAATCCTGCTGGTACTTTGGAATTGCATTAAACCATAGGTCAATTTGGGGAGAAGTGCTATTTTTGCTTTGTTGAATCTTCCACTCTGTGAATATGGCATATCTTCTCATTTATTTAGGTGTTTATTTCATTAGTGTTTTATAGTTTTCAGCATATAGATCCTGTACGTGTTTTGATTTATACCAAAGTAATTTTTTTTGGAACTCTTGTAAATGTCACGTAAAAATTTTTGGTTTCAGGGTGCCTGGCTGGCTCAGTTGGAAGAGCATGTGACTCCTAATCTCAGGGTAGTGAGTTCAAGCCCCATGTTGGGTATAGAGATTACTTAAATAAATAAAACTTAAAAAAATATTGTTTCCTGCTTTCAAATTGTACATTGTTAGGGTATAGAAATACAATTCAGTGTTGTTTGTTGTTTTTGTATCTTGTGCCTTTGCTAACCTGATTTATTAGTTCCAGGATTTTTTTTTTTTTTAATTCCTTTAAGTTTCTATAAAGACAGTCATGTAATTTGTGAGTAGGGTCACTTTTATTCATTTTTTCCCTAATCTGTGTTTTATTTGTTTTTTTGTCACCTGTTTCTCTGGCTAGAACTTTGTGTATAATGTAGAACTTTGAGTGGTGAGAGTAGAGATCCTTTCCCTGTTCTTAGTCTAAGGGTTAAAACAGTCACACTTTCAGGTGTGTGGCTCAGTCAGTAGAGCTTGTGACTCTTGATTGCAGAGTCATGAGTTTGAGCCCCATGTTGCGAGTAGAGTTTACTTAAAATAAAAAAACAACAGGTTTTTAGAGTTAAGTATATAATATTAGCTGGTTTTTTTTTTTAATATATGAAATTTATTGTCAAATTGGTTTCCATACAACACCCAGTGCTCATCCCAAAAGGTGCCCTCCTCAATACCCATCACCCACCCTCTTCTCCCTCCCACCCCCCATCAACCCTCAGTTTGTTCTCAGTTTTTAAGAGTCTCTTCTGCTTTGGCTCTCTCCCACTCTAACCTCTTTTTTTTTTTTTTTTTCCTCTTCCCCTCCCCCATGGGTTTCTGTTAAGTTTCTCAGGAGCCACATAAGAGTGAAAACATATGGTATCTGTCCTTCTCTGTATGGCTTATTTCACTTAGCATAACACTCTCCAGTTCCATCCACGTTGCTACAAAGGGCCATATTTCATTCTTTCTCATTGCCACATAGTACTCCATTGTGTATATAAACCACAATTTCTTTATCCATTCATCAGTTGATGGACATTTAGGCTCTTTCCATGATTTGGCTATTGTTGAGAGTGCTGCTATAAACATTGGGGTACAAGTGCCCCTGTGCATCAGTACTGCTGTATCCCTTGGGTAAATTCCTAGCAGTGCTACTGCTGGGTCATAGGGTAGGTCTATTTTTAATTTTTTAGGAACCTCCACACTGTTTCCCAGAGCGGCTGCATAGCTGGATAGTTTTTTAATAGACACCATTAATCAGGTTGAAGGAGTCCTCTTGTGTTTCTAGTTTGCTGTTTTTCTGACAAATGGATGTTGAGTTTTATTATATATTTCGTGTGATATATGTATCAGTTGATATGGTGATGAGGTTTTTCTTTGCTTTGTTAATATGGTTGATTACACTGATTGGTTTTAGGTATTGAACCACCCTTGCATTCCCAGAATAAAGCCCACTTGGTCCTGGTGATTCTTTTTATATATTCCTGGATTTGACTTGCTAATATTTTGTTGAGGACTTTGGTGTGTCTGTGTTCATGAGGGGATATTGGTCCAGTTTTCTTTTTTGTACTGTCTTTGTTTGGTGTTGGTATCAAGGTAATGCTGGCTTTATAAAATAAGTTGGGAAGTGTTCCCCTCTTTTCAGTATTCTGGAAGGGATTGTGTATCGTTGGTGTCAATTCTTGAAAAGCTTGGTAGAATTCTCCCGTGAAATCACCTGAGCCTGGAGATTTTTCTTTGAGTTTTTAAGTTACAAATTCAATTTCCTTTATAGTTATAGGGCTATTCAAATTATCTATTTCATATTGAGTGAGTTGTGGTAGTTAATCCTGTTTAAGGAATTGGTCCATTTCATCTATGTTGTCAAATTTATGTGTGTAGAGTTGTCTGTTGTATTATCCTTTGGAGTCCACAGAGTCCATAGTGACATTCTTGATTTTATTCCTAATATTGGTAAATTGTGTGTTCTCTTTTTTTTTTCTGTCAGTTACACTGATCTTTAAAGAAACAGTTTTTTGTTTAATTTTCCCTGTTTTTCTGTTTCCAATTTCATTGATTTCTGTTCTTTATTATTTCCATCATTTGCTTTGGGTTTATTTTGCCCTTTTTCTAGTTTCTTGAGGTGGGAGTTTAAATGATTGAGACTTTTCTTCTTTTCTAAGGTAAGCATTTAGTGCTATAAATTTTCTCTTTAAGCACTACATTAGCTATGTCTCACAGATTTTCACATGTTGTATTTTCCTTTTCATTCAATTAATTATTTAAAAATTTAAAAATTATTTAAAAATTTAAAAATTATTTAAAAATTTAAAAATTAAAAAAAATTTTTTTTCTTGTGCACCTGGGTGGCTCAAGTCGGTTGAGCATCCAGACTCTCGATTTCGACTCAGGTCATGATCCCAGGGTCATGGGATCGAGCCCCATGTCAGGCTCCACACTGAACATGGAACCTGCTTAAGATATTCTCTCTCCCTCCCTCCCTGCCCCTCTTCCCACTCATGCTCGCTCTCTCTTAAAAAAAAATTATCTTCAGCTTCAGTCTTTGGCTCATACATTGTTTTTCGTTTGCAAATGTTTGGAGATTTTCCTGTTATCTTTCTGTTTTCTGTTAATTATTTCTAGTTTGACTGCATTGTGGTCCCATTATTTTAAGTTTGTTGAGGTTTTTTTTTTTTTAAATCACCTGGAATTTGTTTTATCTTGGTATATATTTAGTAGATAGATTTAATAGATACTTAAAAAGAAGTATATTCTGTTGTGTGGACAGTTCTATAAATGTCAGATTCTGATTGTTTTATTGTTATTAGACTTTAATTTTGTTTTAAGTATATCTCTTTGTAACTTCTTCAGTGATTGCTCTGGATATTACACTATATATATATATATATATATATATATATATATACACACACACACACACACACTATGTACGTACATATGTGTATGTATAAATATATGTATACACACATATATATATGTATATATGTAATATACATATATATGCACTTATATATATACACACATATATATACACTTATATATATAATTTATCACAGTCTTTTGGAGTCAACATTTTACCAGTTCAAGTGAAGCATAGAAACTTTACCTTCCTTTACATTCCTTTATCTTCTCCCATTTATAATTAGTTATCATAAATATTTTCTCTATACATACTGAAAACCACACAATTGTGTTTGAGTCCAACATAATTTAGAACATTCAAGAGAAGTCTTGTATTTACCTGTATTTTTGCTCCTACCATAGTCTTCTTTTCATTCTTAAACTTTTTTTTTTTTTTTACATCATTTAATTATGTTTGAGGTGGAGACCTAGAACCTGTACTTGAACAAATCCTCCTAGATGATTCTTATGATTGTGCAAATTTGTGAAGCAGTAGGGACAATTACTGAGACTCCGTGGTGGGGGATGGGGGAAATGTTCTTCATGTTTCAGACTTGTTTTATGTAATGGTTGTATAGATGGATTTTCAGTTAAAGTAGTTGGAGTGTAATATTGTATAATAGGAATTTAACTAGTAATTTTAAGAAATAGAAGAAATTGACTTTCTGTTCTTTTCAATCTAAAATGCAGACAGTACACATTGTATTACTTTCATTATATGAGTAACTGTAACTAGTCTGAAACTAAAGAAAGAATGTGTGGTATAAGATTATTTATAAAAGACTCATTATAACCTGAACAGTGAAGCACTGCAAGAGTTCAGTGCTGACACATAGTTGTATATTATACAAAATCTTTCTTAGGGGTGCTTTTCTGGGGATAGTAATTATTACTTGTGAGGTTGAAAAAGCAGTTTTCTTAGATATTTTATTTGTTACCCATATGGTGGTGACTATGGAGGATTTATTATGTTGTATGAAACTACCATTTTTTGAGTGCTCGATTTTCATCATGCTTAGTGCTTTATATGTGCCATTGATCAACAATCTTGTGAGATAAATATCCTTAGTAAACTGAAGTTTAAAGAGGTCAAGCAGTAACTTCACTAAGAGCAACTTTAAATCAGACCTCAACTCTAACACTCACCATCTTAATCTTAGTCTCCGTGAAAGGTAGAACTATGTAATCTAGGCCTTTATTAATACCTAAATATCATACATTTTGCTACTGATCAGGATTCAAAAATGAATGATATTATTGTTCCTCCTTTCAAATAATTTACATGATCTAAACAGGATGGTAAGGGGGCCTCCATCATGGAAACAAATTCTTGCAGTGCAATATAATTATTTCTCCATAAAACAATTACAGCTTATTTTGTACAATTTTTATGTTATGAAAAATAATTTCATTTTAAACCACAGATTTGAGAAGATCTGATCACCTGGAATTAAAGTTGGTTCAGAAACCTTTTCAACTGCAAAAATGTTGGAGGAAGATATGGAAGTGGCTATCAAGATGGTGGTTGTAGGGAATGGAGCAGTTGGAAAGTCAAGTATGATTCAGCGATATTGCAAAGGCATTTTTACAAAAGACTACAAGAAAACCATTGGAGTTGATTTTTTGGAGCGACAAATCCAGTATGTACTTGGCCATTTTATCCCCTGAGTTTTGATTTATGAAGTTTTGATTTGTGAACTATATCTAGGACTTTCACTGGAATAATACTAATTACAGTATAGTTCAAGGTTAGGAGTCTAGTGACTGTGGCTAATGAGACAGTCTGTGGTGGTTTTCAAATACTCATTACTGTGTGTATCTTTTTTTTTTCTTTTTAATGTTTCAAGCTTTTATTTAGATTCCAGTTAGCTAACATATTCCTGTGTATATCTTTATTCTTCTGCCTTTTTTCACCTTTCATCTGTTTTCCCTTCCTCATTTCCCCCCTTTTTTCATACTCTCCTCCCCACTTTCTGTCTTGTATCTGATGTTATATTTATTGGTGGCACCTTGCGTACTTCTTAAAGTCAAACTGATGCTTGACTCTAATGAGATTTCTGTCCCTTATAGGCACAGCTTGGAGATTTTGCAGGTTCTGTTCCAGACTACCACAATAAAGCAAGTCAAATGAATTTTTTGGTTGCACAGTGCATATAAAAGTTATGTTTACATTATACTGTAGTCTATTAAGTATGCAACAGCATTATGTCTAAAAAAATGTACATACCTTAATTTAAAAATACTGTATTGCTCAGGCACCTGGGTGGCTCAGTCGGTTGGGCATCCGACTTCGGCTCAGGTCATGATCTCGCGGTGTGTGAGTTCAAGTCCTGCGTCGGGCTCTGTGCTGACAGGTCAGAGCCTGAAGCCTGCTTCTGATTCTGTGTCTCCCACTCTCTCTGCCCCTCCCCCACTCCTGCTCTGTCTCTCTCTCAAAAATGAATAAATGTTAAAAAAATTAAATATTAAAAATTAAAAAAATACTGTATTGCTAAAAAATGCTAACCATCCTCTGATTTTTCACTGAGTCTTAATCTTTTTGCTGGTGAAGGTCTTGTCTTGATGTTGATGGCTGCTGACTGATCAGGGTGGTGGTTGAATGTTGGGGTGGCTGTGGTAGTTTCTTAATATAAGACAACAGTGAAGTTTGCTTCACTGATTTACTCTATCTTTCAGGAATTATTTCCCTGTAGCATGTGATGCTGTTTGATGGCATTTTACCCACAGTAGAACTTCATTCAAAATTGGAGTCAATTCTCTCAAACCCTATTGGATCACTATATTGTACACCTGAAACTGATATAACGCTGTATGTTATACTATAGTGGAATTAAAATTAAAAACTTTAAAAAAATTCTCTCAAACCCTGCTGCTACCTTATCAGCTAAGTTTATTTAATATTCTAAATCCTTTCTTGTCATTTCAACAGTCTGCACAGCATCTTCACCAGGACTAGATTCCATGCCAAGAAACCACTTTCTTTGCTCATTTATAATAAGCAACTCCTCATCTGCTCATGTTTTATCATGAGATTGCAGCAATTCAATCACATCTTCAGGCTCCATGTCCTGCTATTTCCACCACGTCTGCAGATACTTCCTCCATGGAAGTCATTGAACCTTTCAGAGTCATCCGTGAGGGTTGGAATCAACTTCTTCCAAAGTCCTGTTGATGTTGATATTTGACCTCTTCCAGTGAATCACAGATGTTCTTATTGGCATCTACAGTGGTGAATCCTTTCTATAAAGTTTCAATTTACTTTGCCCAGATCTATCAGAGGAATTACTATGTGCAGCAGCCATAGCCTTACACAATATATTTCTTAAATACTAAGACTTGAAAGTCAAATGGCCTGCAGAATGGATGTTGTGTTAGCAGTCATGACTACAACATTCTTTCATTGTACATCTCCATCAGACCTCTTGGGTGACCAGGTCCATTGTCAATGAGCAGTCATACTTTGAAGGAATTTTTTTCCTGAGCAGTAGGTCTCAACAGTGGGCTTAAAATATTTAGTAAACCATGATGTAAACAGAAGTGCTGTCATCCAGGCCTTGTGGTTCCATTTATAGAGCACAGGCAGGGTAGATTTAGTATAATTCTGAAGGGTCATAGAATTTTCAGAATAGTAAATAAGTATTGGCTTCAACTTAAAGTCACCAGCTGCATTAGCCCCTAACAAGGGAGTTAACTTGTCCTTTGAAGCTTTGAAGCCAGGTACTGACTTTCCTCTAGTTATGAACGTCCTCCATAGAATCTCCTTCCAATAGAAGGCTGTTTCATCTACATTGAAAATTGGGTTAGTGTAGCCACCTTCATTAATTATCTCAGCTAGATCTTCTGGGTAACTTGCTGCAGCTTCTGCATCAGTACGTGCTGCTTCACCTTGCGCTTTGATGTCATAGAAGCAGCATCTTTCCTTAAACCTCATGAGCCAGTCTCTGCTAAATTCAGGCTTTTCTTCTGCAGCTTCCTCACCTCTCTACCTTCATAGAACTGAAGAGAGTTAGGGCCTTGCTCTGGATTATCGGGCTTTTGTTTGAGGGAATGTTGTGGCTGGTTATATCTTCTGTCCAGATCACAAAAGCTTTCTCCATATGAATAGTACAGCTGTTTCGCTTTTTGCGTTCTATGTGTTCACTGGAGTAGCTTGCTTGCTTATTTATTTATTTATTTATTTAGTAGATAGTAAGTAACTAAATATGTAAGTAATCTCTACACCCAATGTGGGGCTTGAGATCAAGTTGTATGCTCTACTAACTGAGCCAGCCAGGTACCACTGAGACAGCACTTTCATTTCCTTCAAGAATTTTTCCTTTCATTCATAGCTTGGCTTACTGGCACAAGAGGCCTAGCTTTCAGCCTGTCTCAGCTTTCAATATGCTTTCCTCACTGCTTAATCATTTCTAGCTTTTTAAAATTTTTTTAATGTTTATTTTTTAGAGAGAGCGCGCGTGCACGTGTGTGTGCGAGTGGGGGAGGGGGAGAGAGAGAGGGAGACACAGAATTCAAAGCAGGCTGCAGGCTCTAAGCTGTCAGCACAGAGCCCGACACGGGGCTCGAACCCACGAACCGCAAGATCATGACCCAAACCAAAGTTGGACATTTAACCGACTGAGCCACCTAGCTTTTGATTTAAAGTCAGAGATGTGTCGGTCTTCCTTTCACTTGAACACTTAGAAGCCCTTGTAAGGTTATTAATTGGCCTAATTTCAGTATGGCTGTGTCTCGGAGTAGGCAGGCCCAAGGAGCGAGATGGGGGAATGACTGATGGTGGAACAGTGAGAACACACACAACATTGTTCCATTTAGTGTGCTATCTTATATGGAAGTGATTTGTTGCAGCCAAAACGATTATAGTAGTAACATTAAAGATCACTATACACAGATCACCATAAAAAATATGATAATAATGAAAAAATTTGGAATATTCTAAGAATTATCAAAATGTGGCACAGGGACTCAAAGTGAGCAGATGCTGTTGGAAAAATGGTGCTAATATGATTGCTAAATGCAGGGTTGCCAAAAACCTGCCATTTGTAAAAAATACAGTATCTGTGAAGCCCAGTAAAGCGAAGTGCAATAAAATGAGGCATGCTTGCTTTATGTGGAAGGGAAATTACCTGTCTCTCAGTATAGTTTTCAACTCTTATATTATGGGATCCTAAGACTATCTAGAAGTTCAAGAATTGATCATTTGTTTTAAAGAAATAACAGCAGATTAGGCAAGATTAAATACTCCTATGAAAAGGAAATCTTACTTTAGTAGATCCATTTGGATTCTAAAACACGTCAAGAGTGATACTTATTGTCATTAGTCCTCAGAACTTTTAAGGAAATTTTATTTTAATTTTTTTAATTTTGAGTATAGTCGACACATAATGTCACATTAGTTTTAAGTATACAACAAAATGATTCAACTCTCTATAGGTTAAGCTATGTTCACCACAAGTGTAGCTACATCTGTTACCATACAACGCAATTACAGTATTATTGACTACATTTTCTATACTGTACCTTTTATTCCCATGACTTACTCATTCCATAACTAGGAGCCTATATCTCCCACTGCCCTTCATTCATTATGCCCATTCCCCCATGCCCCAAGCATGCATGTGTATATGTATATATATATATATATATATATATTTTTTTTTTTAATTTTTAAAAATGTTTATGTTTGAGAGACAGAGAGAGACAGAGTGTGAACAGGGGAGGGGCAGAGAGAGAGGGAGACACAGAATCCAAAGCAGGCTCCAGGCTCTGAGCTGTCAGCACAGAGCCCGACTCGGGGCTCAAACCCACGAACCGCGAGATCATGACCTGGGCCGATGTCAGACGCTCAACTGACTGAGCCACCCAGGCACCCATATATATAAGTATTTTTTAAGTATTTATTTTTGAGAGAGAGCAAGTTGGGGAGGGGCAGAGAGAGAGGGAGACAGAGGATCTGAAGCGGGCTGTGCACTGACAGCAGAGAACCCATTGCGGGCTCGAAGCCATGAACCATGAGATAATGACCTAAGCCAAAATCAAGAGTCAGACGCTTAACTGACTGAGTTACCCAGGAGTCCCAGATATAAGTAACATTAAACAAATCTGACTAGCGTAGACATTAGCATTAAAGATAATTGTGCTCATTGTTTTAAAGATTATTCAGTTTCTAATTTGCATTTTATTATCCTTATTTATTTATTTATTTATTTATTTATTTATTTATTTATTTAAGAGAGAGGGTGCAAGTGAGCTAAGGGGAGAGAGGGAGAAGCGGAGCTCACCTGAAGCGGGGCTCAAGCTCACCCTATGTGGGACTTGGCCTCATGAACTGAGATCATGACCTGAGCCAAAGTCAGATGTTTAACAACTGAGCTACCCAGGTGCCCCTATTTCCCTCTTTTAAAGATACTTCTGTGTTTACTTCCTTTCTCAGATATTTTAAAAGGATTCATTTTAAGTCTTCATAGTATTTATTTTTGTACTTGTTATCTGAACCAAATTAACATTTTAAGTATATAGTTGATCCTTGTTATTTGTAGAGTCCATATTTATATTTTAAGTATACTGTTGATTCTTGTTATTTGTAATTCCATATTTGCAAATTCATCTACTTGCTAAAATTTATTTGTAATCCCAGAATCAATATGCTCGTTGCTTTGGTGGTCATTCATTGATATGCACAGAGCAGCAAATATTTGGTACCTTACATGCACGTTCTCAGGTTAGACTAAACAAGGTGACTTCCTTTTTTATCTCTCATATTATAAACAAGTGTTTTTTTGTGTGTCTGTTTTTGTCTCACATTTTTGTGCTTTTTGTTGAAGATGTTGCTGTTTAACATGGCCCCAAGCATAGTGCCATCTAGTTTCCCTAAGTACAAGAACGCTATGATGTGCCTTATAGAGAAAATATATATGTTAGGTATGCGTCATTCATACCTACCGCATTAGGTATGCGTAAGTTACAGTGCTGTTGGCTTTGACTTCAACGTTAATGAATAAACAATATGCATTAAATAAGCTATCTTTAAACAGAATCACAAAAAACCAAGGTTATATATTTATTGGTTGGGGAGAATGTAACCAGGGCTTACAAGAACCTAACTCTGTATTTCCCTGGGAGCAGTGTTTCAGTATTTGGTAATGCAGCATTTGCAGTGACTTTATAGAACAGGAATAAGACAATGGAGTGTATGACAAGTAAATTTATAAGTTGAAGGGCAACCAAGCAGGTAAACTGCTTGCTTTTGCTCCTTCCTTCCTCTTGCTTCTTCCTTCCTTTGTCACTCTTTTCTTTCTTTTTCTTTCTTTCTTTCTTTCTTTTCTTTCTTTCTTTCACTTCTGTCTTTTGCTTCTTTCATTTCTTTCCTTCCTTATTCTTATGTATCACTTGTACACCAGAACCCATTAGAATTTTATAGCAAGAGGAGAGCAAGTATTAACCTAAGGGAATCCCCTTGCCAGTGCCAGTGTCTGAGAGCCACCACTGTCTGTGACTGGTGTTAAAGGAGAAAACAGGACAGGTAAGCTCAAATCATGTATAAAGTTACAGCTTTGAGGGACTGTCTTTCCCCCTTTAGTTTCACTATTGGTAATAGTATCAATATTTAAAAGCAGTCAGATTTTTTCAGAGTGAACACCAATAATGTAGTTTTAAAACCTTCAAATCTTTGAAAAATAAAAATAGGTACAAAGTTATGTTGCTGAACACATTTTCTTTTACATATGTCATAAATTCATCTCTTGTTTTCAGAGTTAATGATGAAGATGTCAGACTAATGTTATGGGATACAGCAGGTCAAGAGGAATTTGATGCAATAACAAAGGCCTACTATCGAGGTAAATTGTGGGGTATTTTGCAGGGGGCGTGTTCTTTTGGGTAAACAAAGAACTTCATTTTTTTTTTTATTCCACATAGAAGGGTTTCTTTTTTTTTTTTTTTTTTTTTTTTCAACGTTTATTTATTTTTTGGGGACACAGAGAGACAGAGCATGAACGGGGGAGGGGCAGAGAGAGAGGGAGACACAGAATCGGAAACAGGCTCCAGGCTCTGAGCCATCAGCCCAGGGCCTGACGCGGGGCTCGAACTCCCGGACCGCGAGATCGTGACCTGGCTGAAGTCGAACGCCCAACCGACTGCGCCACCCAGGCGCCCCAGAAGGGTTTCTTTTTAAGAATACTTAATTTCAAAGCATTTTAAAAAATCTCTTAGGTCACTATTCTCCTAATGATCTTGTTGAGTGGTAAACAATACTTTATACTATACATCATTTGTCTCTGCCTTGGAATTATATGACTCACATAGGCATTCCCAGTTCTAATCAGTTAGAAACTGTTAAATGCCTTTTTTTTTTTTTTTTAATGTTTATTTTGGAGAGAGAGACAGAGCTTCTGTGAGCACAGGAGGGGCAGAGAGAGGGAGACAGAGGATCTGAAGCAGGCTTTAGGCTGTAACCTGAGAGCAGCAAGCCCAAGGCAGGGCTGGAACCCATGAACTGCCAGATCATGACCTGAGCCGAAGTCAGACACTTAACTGACTAAGCCACCCAGGTGCCCCATAAATGCCTATTTCTGACCATGTGGAGATGACTATATGGTCAGAGTGGGAACTAGCATGAAAGAAAGCAAAATCCCTGCAAATAAGATGATATTTTGTTATGACTCATGAAATTGCGTGGATAAAGCCGTCTCAGTGCTCTGAGTTCAGAAAGGTGTAAGATACATGTGAAAGGAAAGAACTACAACTATAGGATTTAAGAATAAAATGTGGGTTTAAATTCCTCAAGAAAATCTGAAATTTCATTCATTCATTCATTTATAAATTTACACTCAAGTTAGTTAGCATACAGTGTAATAATGATTTCAGGAATAGGATCCAGTGATTCATCCCCTGTGTATAACACCCAGTGCTCATCCCAACAAATGTCCTCCTTAATGCCCCTTGCCCATTTAGCCCATCCCCCCACCCACAACCACTCCAGCAACCCTCATAGTGTTCTCTTTCAGAGTCTCTTATGTTTTGTCCCCCTCCCTGTTTTTATATTACTTTTGCTTCCCTTTTCTTATGTTCATCTGTTTTGTATCTTGAATTCCACATATGAATGAAGTCATGATATTTGTCTTTCTCTAATACCGCTTAGCATAATACACTCTAGTTGTTGCGGATGGCAAGATTTCATTCTTTCTGATTGCTGAGTAATACTCCGTTATATACAACGGAGTATTTCACATCTTCTTTATCCATTCATCTATTGATGGACATTTGGGCTCTTTCCATACTTGGCCCATTGTTGATAGTGCTGCTGTAAATACTGGAGTGCATGTGCCCCTTTGAAACAGCACACCTGTATCCTTTGGATAAATATCTACTAGTGCAATTGCTGGGTTGTAGGGGAAAAACTGAAATTTCTTTTTTTGTTTGTTTTTAATTTTTTTTTTAACATTTATTTATTTTTGAGACAGAGAGAGACAAAGCATGAGTGGGGATGGAGCAGAGAGAGAGGGAGACACAGAATCTGAAACAGGCTCCAGGCTCTGAGTGGTCAGCACAGAGCCCAACGCGGGGCTCGAACTCACGGACCGTGAGATCATGACCTGAGCCGAAGTCGGACGCTTAACCGACCAAGCCACCCAGGCGCCCCAAAAACTGAAATTTCTAAATGGAACTTAAAGTTTCCTATAAAATTTTGTCCTTTTGAAATTTATGACAACCTTTTACAGTGTTTCTCCAACTCATTGCCAGTGGTAATTGCAATGAGAACAAAATAACTGGAGGTTTGATATAATACCATGTAGTCTTATAGTCTCTTGGCGCTTTTGAATATACATCTTGTTTTTTCCCACTTTTGAAAATGTGGGATTTATAATAATAATGGCAGCTGAGGTATAATGAAAACACAATTGTGCTAAACATCTAAACCACCAAAGAAGTTGCCTTTCCAACTTGGTACCAGGGAAACTTGACTTCTACTGCCTACTCTCAGAAGACATTTTGGTTCCTTGAGAAATTAAGAGAGGTACACCAGGTGTTATTGTAATAATGTCACCACTACTTCTCACTCTATTTACTGTGTCCTTAAAAGCTTCCCACCTGCAGTAGTTTGGACTGTTGCTCTCCGATGCATGCCAGTTTGGATCTTGAGCACCTATAACGTGGTATGAGGCAGGAATTGTGTCCTTAGTACCCAAAGCTCTTAGATTAGATGGGATTTTTATCAAATTATTAATTTCATAAGCACTGATGCTAAAGGTCCTAAAAATAAAGTTAATTCTTTTTTTTTTTTAATGTTTATTTTTGAGGGGGGGTGGGGCAGAGAGCATGGGAGAGAGAGAAAATCCCAAGCAGGCTTCACGCTCTCAGCACAGAGCCCAACATGGGACTCGATTCCATGAACTGTGAGATCACATCCTGAGCCAAAACCAAGAGTCAGGTGCTTAAGCAACTGAGCCACTGAGATGCCCCAATTCTTTTTTTTTTTTTTTTTTTTTGACATTTTTAAGTTGTCTATTTTCTTTTCTTTTCTTTTCTTTTCTTTTCTTTTCTTTTCTTTTCTTTTCTTTTCTTTATTTATTTTATTTAAGAGAGAAAGTGTGTGCACAGTGGAGAGGGGCACTGGGAGAGGGAGAGAGAATCTTAAGCAGGCTTCACACTTAGTGCAGAGCCTGACATGGGGCTGGATCACATGGGATCATGACATGCGCTGAAATTGAGAGTTGGAAGCTCAAGCGACTGAGCCACCCAGGGGCCCCAGTAAAGTTAATTCTTGAGTAAGATTATTTGTATTTTCTTAGGTTATTATCACCACATCCCCTCACCCCATTCACACGGGAAAAAAACAAAACAAACAGCCTAGGTGTAAACTAGTAGGAGTATATGAGATTTTCATTGTTTTCATTTAGCTTTTTTCTCTAAGTTCTCGGCATGAAATATATGTTCTTTTGTGAGGAAAAAAGATAGGTTGGGTTCTCTCATTTTAAGCTTTTGACAATTTTATATGGCAGTATTACTTTTTAACTGTTATGGATAATTGTGAAGAATGTATTTACCATATGTATCTCTAATTTATAAAGCAAAACTGTGTTAGTTTATAACTGACCCAAAATAAAGTTTAACTTGAAAAAAGGCAAAAATGATCAAATGTCAAAAATGATTTGATTTGCATATATATGAAAAGGAGAAAATGTGGGAACTGTAGAGTTAAGTAGATCACTTGGGTCCCTGGTTTTAAAAAAAAAGACCAGGTAGCTAAAAATATTTTTATATCCACTGTAGTTGAGGAATTAATGCTTTCTTCAGTTTTTCCCTTCAGACTGTGTTCAACATTATTATCTTTTAAATTTCAAAATTGGACTCGTCTGGCTTGTCATGTAATTCTTGTTTAGTGCTTTTTAGGTGTCCACAAATCAGTTTCTCTTTACTACCTCTACAAAAAAACACTTTGCCAGAAACTAAAAAGAGAACCCATAATTATTAGTATTTACATCTTAATTTACTGTGGGTGATGTTTAAATTTTTTTCCACTTGGTTTCATTTGGCCTAAAAGGCTTTAAACAGCTTTGATTTTCCTACATTTAACATTTTAACTTAAAGTGATCTTAAGCATATAAATAGACGTCTGTTAAAAGCTTTTCTTAAAATGTAAATTTTTAGTCAACCATGTTAAATGGCAAAGAGAGTGGGATACTGAGACAGGTTTTAAGTTTCAGCTTCTTTTTCTAAGTTGTAAGAATAAACATCCCATCCCAGTGGCAATTATATTTGAATTTGAGAAATGGCATACTGAATATTCTTCTATGCTTTTCTTTGGGGTTTCATCAGAATGCTTTTGGTTGCTGACAACAGAAAAGCAATTTCAAACTGACTTAAACTACAAAGAAAAGTGGAAGTATCATAGCTTTTAGTTATGGTTTGTTCTTACTGTAACCTCTTTGATTCTCCCGGCTCGCCTCTCTCCCTTTGTGGGGTTCCTTCTCATGCTGATTTTCCTCTTGGTTGCAAGATTGCTACCATCAACAATGGAAGCCACATTCTTTGTTCACATCCTTGGGAGAAAGGATCACTTCCCACAACAATGGATTATAAGTCCTGAGCTTTTATCTGATTAGATCACCCTTGACCAGATCACAGTAAGTAGTCAGAGGAATGTGATTACCCTAATTGGCTTGGTGCACTTAGGGCCTACTCCCTCAGAGCAGAGTGTAGGTTCGGCCTGCCTAAACCATGTGTCTACTATACAGTGAGGGAGAGGTGTTCTTGGGGAGGGAGGGGAATTGGATGCCAATTTTTGCCACTAACATAGATTCAAATAATGATGTAATTAAATAGAAGCAAAGACTAGGAAGAGAAGATAAAGGCTGGGAAGAATGCATTAAATAAGATAGTGATTTGGTGATAGTAACACCATGCCTCATAAAATTAGGACTTACTGATATATGTTCTAGAAATGTATCATCCAAAATATATAAAAATTTTAAAAGTTTATATTTAAAGAGGAAAAATGTTATTATAATTCATTTGAAAGACCTATGATATCACAAACCTTTGCTTAAAGGATTAATGATGTTCTTAGAATGCTGTGTTGATTGTATAGTGAGACATGTTGAAAAATAACCTTGTAAAGAACAGAGCACAGATCACATTAGGACCATTTGGGATCCCAAATGATTCCTCTTAAAGTCTTAAGAAGTCCACCCTAGGCAGTAGAAATCATTCCTTGTATAGAAAGTTATATACAGTATAATACAGATTTTCATCATAGTTTTTACTATGATTTGGTTCTAAGAAATGTTCCTGACTAACAATATATAGAAAATGAGGTTACAGACTTGAGACCTATTATCTGAGATTATGTCCATAAATAGAAGGAAACTTTTTTAAAGTACCTTTTTTCACAAACCTACGTGAATATAAATTGTTGAAAATGAAATAGCTCTAGACAAGAAGCTATTTATGAATTTCAATTATAAATGCAAAAATTAAGGAAATGCAAAAATTAAGATTTTTCGAAATTGTATGAGCATGGAATCTGTAATAGATTGGTTCATTATGTAATCTGTGAGCTTTAGGGCACCTGGGTTACTCAGTGGCTGGAGTGTCAGACTTCGGCTCAGGTCATTATCTAGTGGTTCCTGTTGGGCTCTGTGCTGACAGCTTGGAGCCTGGAACCTGCTTGGGATTCTGTGTCTCCCTGTCTCTCTGCCCCTCCCCTGCTCGTGCTCGCTCTCTCTCTCTCAAAAATAAATAAACAGTTAAGAAAAATAAGAGAAATAAATATTTGCTAATGGTGTTCTTATAATTGACACCACAACTTTATTCATATCTCTATGTTTCTGATGTGTGGATAAGTAGAGTAGCTTGTTAATTATTACAAGTGAATCTTTTGTGGGTGGCTTACTCTTAACTATGATGACAGAGTAACTTCTAACCATGTGATTCTTAGGGTAGGTGGTATTGAAGTAAGATTGAATAGTGGGAAAATACAGATCTTTTAAAAATATATGGATAGAAAACAGTAGCTGCCTTTAAATATCAGGGGTGTAAGATATGTCCAGATGACTGCAACAGAGAAATTAAAACATTATTAACTTTTTTTAACATTATTTTCTTCTTCTTCTTCTTTGTGTGTGTGTGTGTGTGTGTGTGTGTGTGTGAGAGAGAGAGAGAGAGAGAGAGAGAGACAGAGAGAGAGAGAGAGAGAGAACACACACATGTGGTAGGGGGAGCGGTAGAGGGAGAGAGAATCTGAAGCAGGCGCCACGCCCAGTGCGAAGCTCCATCTCACAACTGTGAGATCATGTCCTGCGCCAAAATCAGGAGTCCAAAGCTCAACCGACTGAGTGGGTGGCAGATGTTCAAAGATGATTCTTTCTCTAGGTGACTGTTCTGGATTCTTCCAAGGTTCCCAGTTTCAGGGATATTTCTTCTGAGCACTTGTACTTGATTCTTGCAGTTGCTTTGCTCCCTTGCTCCCCTTTGTGGGACTTACATTCCACCTCCACCTTCCTTATTTATTTATTGTTGAGAGACAGAGGGAGACAGAGTGTGAGCAGGGAAGGGGCAGAGAGAGAGAGGAAGACACAGAATCCGAGGCAAGTTCCAGGCTCTGGGCTGTCAGCACAGAGCCCGATGTAGGGCTCAAACTCAGGAACTGTGAGATCATGATCTGAGCTGAAGTCAGGCACTTAACTGACTGAGCCACCTAGGCGCCCCCCACCTTCACCTTCCTTTATGCAAAGTTCCCATCACCTGATAAGCGGTCCTGTTGGACATGAGTTAAAGATGACCCCATATGCTAGCTTGTCTCTTAGATGTGGTTCACCTCTATCCATATGAAATTTGTGTGCATTCTTTGTCTTGCCATTGGCAGGAGCGCAGTTACTCCCAAGTGTGGCTCTCTTTTTGTCTGTTGGTCTTGCCCTTTTGCTCTCATTTCCAGCCTTGAATCGCAGCACCATCAATCCAGAGTGTCCTCCAGTTGCTGGGAACATGTATCATGCTACTTACGAGAGAGAAGGGTTGGAGTGGATAGCATTTTCTCTGAAAAAATCGTTTCCCCTTTGTCTCAATTCTTTAAAAAAATTTTCTTGAAGTGTTTGAGGGAGTTCCAAAGTTGTATAATGGATTTATGATCATTTCCTTTGTAAATTCTGCAAAGAATGATCTTTCCACACATACTTGGAATCTGATATTTATCATCTGTTTTATTGGTACTTACGTAAAAATTTTCTATAAAGGGTCTTTAACTTTCTAAAGTATATACTTAAAGGGCTTTTATGGTGCGGAGGTGTGCTGGTTTCCTAAGCAGAAAAGAACCATAATGCATCACAATTTCACAGAGTATTTATCTGTATGTATGGATGATAATGTTCAGTTAGGGGAAATTAAAATAAGTAGTTGTCTATCATTTGTCAGAATTATTGAATCTCCAGAAGTAATCCAGGTTTTCTGTCTTGTGCTTTTGGTTTTTCCTTTTGGTAACTGATTTAGGTTAAGTAAGCTAAGGTGGTGGCAGCGTCCAGTCTAAGGCTTCCTGTCAGTTGAACCATCCTGCTTCAGAGGAGCCATCTGAGATTGTAACTGCTCTTGTCATGACTTATTTCTGTCATCTTGGTTCAGGCTTTGTATTTTTTGTTTGTTTGGGTTTTGTGTGTGTGTATTTTCTTTCCTCCGTCACTTTGGATACATCTTCTTTTGTCCTGAGGTTTAATAGTTATACTTTCCCTTTTTATTCTTCATTTAAAGAAATTTTAAAGTTTATTTATTTATTGTGTGTGAGAGAGAGAGTGGGGAAGGGGTAGAGAGAGAGGGAGACAGGATCCCATGCAGGCTCCCTGCTGTCAGCGCAGAGCCCCAATTCTTTTTATTCTTATGGTGATTGCCTTTAATTTAAGATTCTGTCTTAATTTGAATGCCACCCCCACAATCATTCGCCAAATAGTTCTTGGCACAACTTGCTGGGGCTGGTTTTTCTGGTAGGTGATCCCAGGAAGAAGTGAGAGACTGGGGAAGGAAGGGAAAAAAACCTATGCAGGTGCATTAATGAGCTAATTATTACTGTAGGCAATTGGGGACCAATCCCTGTGAGGAACCATGTAGACATGCCTCAAGATGGTCCCACCATAGTGAGGCTGAGGTTTTATCCTACCTCCCATGCATTCAAGTTTCTCCCCAGAGGTATCCATTCCTTTAAAATAGGATAACCCAAGGGTCTTTCTGAAGTGTAGGAAAAAGCCATGAGGCAGAAAAGCCAAGTACCACCTGCAGCACACCTGCAGTGTGCTTCAAGGTGGATACAACAGGCAGGACCTGTCCACAGCTGCAGTGAAACTCCGTTGATTGCTTTAACATATTCATATTATATGTTCCTCCTCTTTAGACTGGCACTTTAGCACTTTTCCATGTTCCTCTGTTGTCTCTTCACCAAGTTGCCCACTAAATAATTTTGGGTTGTTATGGACATACTTTTCTTTTATCTGTTGATCACTGATTTTTTTTAATTTTTAGAGAGCTTGCGAGCAGGGCAGAGGGGGAGAGAGAATTTTTTTTTAATGTTTATTTTTGAGAGGGAGACAGAGCACGAGCAGGGGAGGGGCAGAGAGGGAGGGAGAAACAGAATCTGAAGCAGGCTTCAGGCGCTGTGCTGAAAGCTCAGCACAGAGCTTTAACTCATGAACCAAGAGATCATGACCTGAGCCAGAGTCATGACTGAGCCACCCAGGTGCCCTGGGAGAGAGAGAATCTCAAGCAGGCTCCTCACTCAGCGCAGAGCCTGATGCAGGGCTCTATCCCATGACCCTTGGGATCAATGATCTGAGCCAAAATCAAGAGTCTGACACTCTACAAACCAAGCCACTCAGTTTCCCCAATCATTGATTTTTTTAAACAACATTTTTCTTTTCTTAATTATTCTTACTGCCCATATCTCTGGCACCATCTGCTTAGTTTATTGTGTTTTTTTTTTTACATTATTATTAAAATATACTTCTAAGAGTTTTTTGTTTTTGTTTTTTTTTGAAACTGGACCATCTTTTTATTTTATTTTATTCAAACATTTTTAAGTTTTATTTATTTATTTTGAGAGAGAGAATTGCAAGCAGGCTCTGAGCTATCAGTGCAAGCGCCCAACATGGGGCTCAAAATCAAAAACCATGAGATCATGACCTGAGCCGAAACCAAGAGTCAGATGCTTAACTTACTGAGCCACTCACATGCCCCTTTGTTTTGTTTTTAAAGTGAGACTCTGTATCCCTGGAAATGCCCTTTTGTGCCCTCATTCAAATAACAATCAACTGGATATAAAATTCTAGGTTTAAAGCTAAGTAGAGTTTTATAATAAACAGCAGTTCTTGGGGTGTCTGGCTCAGTCAGTAGAGCATGAGACTCTTATTTTTTTCTTTTAGTTTAATTAGTAGTTTTTGAGAGAGGCACGAGCGGGGCAGGGGCAGAGGGGGAGAGAGAGAATCTCAATCAGGCTCCACACTCAGCATGGAGCCCAATGCAGGGCTTAATCCCACCATCCCAGAATCATGACCTTAGTTGAAATCAAGAGTTGGATGCTCAACTGACCGAGTCACCCAGGCACCCAGAGCATGAGACTGTTTTTTTTTTTAAGTTTATTTTTGAGACAGAGACAGAGTGTGAGTGGGAGAGAGGAAGAGAGAGAGGGAGACACACAATCTGAAGCAGGCCAAAGCATGAGACTCTTGATCTCAGGGTTGTGAGTTTGAGCGTCACGTTGGGTGTAGGGATAAGTTAAAAAATAAAATAAGTCTTGGGGCGCCTGGGTGGCTCTGTTGGCTAAGCCTCCGACTTTAGCTCAGGTCACGATCTCACAGTTCGTGGGTTCGAGCCCTGCGTCGGGCTCTGTGCGGACAGCTCAGAGCCTGGAGCCTGTTTCAGATTCTGTGGCTCCCTCTCTCTCTGACCCTCCCCCGTTCATGCTCTATTTCTCTCTGTTTCAAAAATAAATAAACGTTAAAAAAAAAATTTTTTTTAAATAAATAAGTCTTGAAAAAAAAGAGAATAGTTTCTTAGTCGAAGTATAATTAAATGTTTTATTTATAGTTTAAGTAAATATTAAAGTTCGAGGAAATATAAATTTATTTACCAGTATCTAGTGTGATCTTATCAGTTTTATTTCTCCTTAAATTCCTGGAAGGTATCAGGGTACCTCTGTCTGTGTTGTACCCTGCCCCCTGCCCCAATTTTGTAGTAATTTATACAGTTTTTGTAATTAATTTATTCTTTGATTTAAAACCTGTTTTAGAGTAGGGGAGATTTTCCCATGTGAAGCCTCTGCTTTTACAGTAGTAGTGAACTGTGGTTTTCTCTTTCATCCTCTTTTGCTTTGCTTTGGTGATATGTAAACCCTTTTTTCCCTTCAGAGTGTCTTGGTAGCCCAGGTGTGTATGCTTTGAATCTTAGGAAATTCTTATACCTGAGGAATCTGGAAGGAAAGAGTAACAGTAAGAAAACGTGCCTCGATTCCAGGAAATCCTTTTAACCCAAAGATGGTTTTCTTTTGTTACTTATGTATCTGCTATTGTCACCATGCTGCCTGATTAATTCAACATCTAATTATTTATGAAAGAGCTTCTTTCAGGGGTGCCTGGCTGGCTCAGTCAGTAGAGTATATGACTCTTGATCTCAGGGTTGTGAGTTCAAGCCCCTAATTGGGTATAGAGCCTACTTAAAAATAAAATAAAAGGGCTTCTTTTAGTAAGTTGCTGCTTGTTTTCAATCTTAGATATTATCAACCTAATGTGATAATTGGAAGTTAAAATATTGTCAGTGAGAATGGGAATTATACAATTAAACAGGATAAAAAATGGAATTAAACCTTTTTCTCTATTTTATATATACATGTTATATATATATATATATACACATATAATTTATATATACATGTTTTATATATATATATATATATACCAGTGCCAAAGTTAAATATATATATACACATATAATTTATATATACATGTTATATATAATATATATATAACATATGCGTATATATATAACATGTATATATAAAATATATGTATATATATATTTAACTTTGGCACTGGTTTTTATTTTTTATTTATTTGTTTCAAAAAAATTTTTTAACGTTTACTTATTTTTGAGAGACAGAGCATGAGCAGGCGAGGGACAAAGCGAGGGAGAGACACAGAATCTGAAGCAGGCGCCAGGCTCTGAGCTGTCAACACAGAACCTTTTTCAGGGCTTGAACCCATGAACCGTGAGATCATGACCTGAGCCGGAGTCGGATGCTTAACCCACTGAACCACACCCAGGTGCCCCTTGGCGCTGGTCTTTAAATCGTGTTCCTTAACATCACTGGTATTCTACTGAAATAAAATAATACATATTTTTTAAAAAGTTAATACACTGAGAAAATTATGACTTTTTCCTCATAGATTTTTCTTAAATATGTGCTAAAAGAAATTAAGCAAATGATAGATATTAACAGGAAGAACCTGGCAACAGCCTATCATTCATACTTAGTTTACCATTCTCTCTAGAGAATTTTTTTTCTTCCAAGTTTTTATTTAAATTCCAGTTAACAAGAATATACTTTTGAGACTTGTACATAATTTTGAGAACCACTGGTTCTTTGAATTGGAAAATAGAGTTTAAATGTTAAAAATAAGCGGAATGCTACAACGATGAGCTCAATATTTATTTACATAAAATTGTCTTGATACACCTAAAGCTAATATAACATTGTATCTTCATTATACTTCAATTAAAAAAATTGTTTAAATATAGGATTGTTTCATTAATGTAAATAACATTTTTATTTTGTGACCTTACAGGAGCCCAGGCTTGTGTGCTTGTATTTTCTACCACAGACAGGGAATCTTTTGAAGCAATTTCCAGTTGGAGAGAGAAAGTCGTAGCTGAAGTTGGAGATATACCAACTGTGCTTGTGCAAAACAAGATTGATCTCTTGGATGACTCTTGTATAAAGAAGTAAGGTGTCCACTTTTGAGGGGGAGGTGGTAATTCTATACAGTTAAAACCTGTTCTAATTTATACATACATTTAAAAAATTTAGGAGAGGTTTTATAGAGACCCTTATACTTAAAATTTTCTGTGCGCTATTCTGCGTGATCAGTTTGCACTAAGTCATAAGTAGAACAAATTAAAGGAATAAATTTTGAAGGCCCTTTTAGAATTCTAGTCTTATGTCTTATACCGCAAATCCAGCGCTTGATGTTAAGTCAAATCTAGATATAATAAGAATGTTAAGAAAAACATCCCTGTATATTTTAATATCTAAAGCATGGAGCTATCCTGTGTGGATGAGTTTAAATGGGTAAGTAGTTCAGATTCACGTTTTGTATATTCAGAAGTAGTCTCAAATTTGTGAACAGAGCATCTAGATAATTCTGTAAGTATTTGTACATCATGTTGTTAACTTTTTGCTAGCTTTGAAAATCTTTGCTTGGTTTTACCTTATTTTTTTGTATGTTCTTATATTAGTTATCTGTTGCTGTGTAACAAATTAATCCAAAACTTATGGCTTAAAACAACAAAAATTTGTTATTTCACAGTTTCTTTGGGTCAGGAATTTGGGAGTGGCTTAACTAGGTGGTTTTGGTTCAGGTTTTTCATGAGGTTACAGTCAAGATGTTGCTGAGGACTGTAGTCATCTAAAGGCTTGACTGGGGCTTGGAGGACCTACTTCCATGTTGGCTCATCACTTGACCGTTATCAGGAGGCCTTAGCTCTTTGCCATGTGGACCTCCCCAGGGTTGCTTGAGTGTTGTCACAACATAGCAACTGGCTTCCCCCAATCCCATGATTCAAGACAGAGCAAAGCAGAAGCCATCATGTCTCTTATGACCTAGTCTCAGAAGTCACCACTGTCACTTCTGTGTGTTATTGATCACACAGACACAGACCAACCTCGATTCCAATGGGGGAGGAAACTATACAAGGATGTGAAGACCAGGAGGAAGGTGAGGCATGGGGTGGAATCCTTGAGAACCATTTTAGAGTAGAGCTACTACAGTCTTAATAAAACTAAGATCAGGAGTCATAATAAAACTACAGTTAGGAGTCCCCTCTTGTAGACACAGTTGTTAATACAGTAACTTTGGCTTTGTCAGCAAAGTGGTTTCATAGTGAGCAAGAGTGAAGAAGGGAGTGCAGTGTAAGATTATCAGGGTGCAGTTAAATTCAAATGTTTTTAAAGACAAGGGAGAAAATTAAGTATTATATAAAAAAAGTGATATTTAGCTATTTTAAGCCTAGAGTTTGGGACTATAGAAGTGACAGCATAATGGTATTTATTCTACAAGAGTACTGAAAACTAAAAATTCTGCTCAGGTACTGAGAACATAGCTTTGAACTGGTCTGGAAGGTCTCACACCGCCCCTACCCCCCCCCCCCCCCCCCCCAACCTCAAGCTGTATTCAGTAAATGAAATAAATATGATTTTTTAAAACAAGCTATCAGAAAGTACCTTTGTAAGCACTTTTTTTCTTTTAATTTATATATAGTGAGGAAGCTGAGGCACTGGCAAAAAAGTTAAAGCTAAGATTCTACAGAACATCAGTGAAAGAAGATCTAAATGTGACTGAAGGTAAACTGCCTTTTTAAAAAAAATTAATAGCAGGAAGTTTGTTTTATTCTTCTTATGGTTTTTCGGTTGTATTGTTTGGAAATCATATTTAATGCGAACAGAATTTTCTTATCACCTATCATTAAGTAAAATTAAAAAAAAAATTTTTTTTTAATGTTTACTTATTTTTGAGACAGAGAGAGACAGAGCATGAACGGGGGAGGGTTACAGAAAGGGAGACACAGAATCCGAAGCAGGCTCCAGGCTCTGAGCTGTCAGCACAGAGCCGGATGCGAGGCTCAGAACTCATGGACTGTGAGATCATGACCTGAGTCGAAGTCGGATGCTTAACTGACTGAGCCACCCAGGCGCCCCTATCATTAAGTAAAATTTAAAGGCATGATGATGCTTCTTAGAATCCTTATTTACTAATGTCTTTTTTTTTTTTTTATTAATTCTTTAAAGTTTGTTTATTTTGAGAGGGACAGAGACAGTGCAAGTGGGGGAGGGGCAGAGAGCGACAGAGACAGAGAATCCCAAGCAGACACTGCACTGTTAGTGTGGAGCTTGATGTGGGACTTGAGCTCACGAAACTGTGAGATTGAAACCAAGAATTGAATGCTTAACTGACTGAGCCACCCAGGTGCCCCTTTACTGATGTCTTTGAATAGTTGTTGCTCTCTATAGCAAAACTCCATTGGGTTTTGTTTTGTTTTTTACCTTTAAAAATATAACTGGGTGGTTCAGTTAAAAATATAACTGAGCCTGGGTGGCTCAGTCGGTTAAGCATCAGGCTTTCCGTTTCAGCTCAGGTCATGATCCTCAGTTTCATGAGTTTCAGCCCCGTGCTGAGCTCTGCACAAAAACGTGGGGAGGGGGCTGGGAGGAGCATCTCGAAGTCTCTAGAAGAGAGAGAGAGAGACGAAAGAGAGAAAGACATAAGAAAGAAAAAGGAGAAGACAAAGGTCCATAAGGAACCAGAAAAGAGATAAAAGTCCCTCTGGAACAAAGCTGCTCTGAGCAATTCAGCACAGAAAAAAAAAAAAGAAAACACCCCTCGCCCGACCTCAAATACCTCTCTCCGCTCCCCTATCGTTCCCTCTCTCTCCCTCCCTCTCTCTCCCTCCCTCTCTCTCCCTCCCTCTCTCTCTCCCTCTCTCTCCCTCTCTCTCCCTCTCTCCCTGCCCCTCCCCTGCTCATGCTGTCTCTCTCAAAATAAATAAACTCTAAACAAATTAAAAAAATAAATATGTAACTCCGTATACGTATGTATACATGTATGCGTTTTTCATGCATACCTCTTAAAGTTATTGAATTGAGAACTCCACAATAGTGCATATTCCATTAGGTAGTTGTAATGGCCTTAATTTGATGTGGTGTTTTGTTTTTTAAGTAACTTCTACGCCCAATGCGGGGCTCGAACTCATGACTCTAACATCGAGAGTCTTGTGCTCTACCGACAGAGCCAGCCAGGCACCTCTGACCTTAATTTGTTTAATACTATTTCCCAGTTTAAGAAAGTGAGATTAGAGAAAGATGACTTATTTTTCTCATTCCAGAATCGCTACTTACTTTATTAGATTGCAATTCGATTGTTGCATCGTTGATTATTGTTTTTTTCATCTAAAGAAAGAGGACATCTTTTCAAGACTGAGTTAGTGTAGTGCTGCTGAAGCTGATCCCTATTCAAGTACCAAAACTAATGACTACAAGTATTTCATTTCTTTACCAATAAAATGCCATATATATATTAGTATTACCATTTTCTTAGGTATTGTTCAAATAATTTTTAAAAGTTGAAATTTTTGAACTAGATTGTATACTTTTTTTAATGTTTATTTATTTATTTTGAGAGAGAGATAGTGTACCTGCAAGCAGGGAGGGGCAAAGAGAGAGGAGAGAGAGAATCCCAACATGAGGCTTCATTCGTCTCATGACCATGAAATCATGAACTGAGCTGAAATCAAGAGTTGGACGCTTGGGGCACCCGGGTGGCTGAGTGGGTTAAGCGTCTGATCCTTGATTTCGACTTGGGTCATGATCTTGCAGTTGGTGAGTTTGGGCCCTGCATTGGGCTCTGTGCTGACAGCATGGAGCCTGTTTGGGATTCTCTCTCTCTCTCTCTCTCTCTCTCTCTCTCTCTCTCTCAATGCCCCTCCCTCACTCGTTTTCTCTCCCCCTTTCTCTCTCAAAATAAGTAAAGCAAGAGTCGGTCGCTTAACCAACTGAGCCACCTGTGCCCCCCCCCAGACTGTATACTTTAATGTAATTTTAAATGTGTTTAGTAAGGATTAATAAAAGAATATAAATATTTCAAAAATAAAATAAATGTAGTATAAAGTATTATAGTGAGTGATATAAAATAATAGATTTTACATGCAGAAATTATATTGACCTGGTAAGATTATTGTTTTTGTTTTTATTTTAGTATTTAAATATTTGGCTGAAAAATATCTTCAGAAACTCAAACAGCAAATAGCTGAGGATCCAGAATTAATGCATTCAAGTAGTAACAAAATTGGTAAGTACTCAGAAAGTTTTAGTCCCATGTTTACCTGGTAAATTTATTTTCATTCGTTATTATCATATTTACTATTTTTTTAATTAAAAAAAATTTTTTTAGTGTTTATTTTTGAGAGAGAGAGAGATACAGACTGCAAGTGGGGGAGGGGCAGAGAGGGAAGGAGACAGAATCTGAAGCAGGCTCCAGGCTCCAAGCTGTCAGCACAGAGCCCAATGCGGGGCTCGAACTCACAAACTGCCAGATCATGACCTGAGCCGAAGTCAGACACTTAACCAACTGAGCCACTCAGGTGCACCCCTCAGGTGCAATTTTTAAACTTAGTATCAGGTCTCATATTAAAAGGTATATTGAGTTAAAAGATTTTTTTTTAACTATTGAATTTTCTAAATTCATTTTATATTTTAGGAGAACAGAGATAAAGACTTTTTAAAATGGTCTGTTCTATAAATAAAGAAACTCTTAACACATGTTCTGTACTTGTACTGTCTCCATACACTTTACTGATTTTATTTTTAATGCTAAATGCCTGCAAAGCTTAGCATTTCCTGAAGAACAAGTGTATTGTCTGCTCTGTAACAATAACTGACTAACCATGTCTTCTTGCTTGTTGCTTTGGCTTCCAAGAAGTTGAGAACCAAATTTTCTGTTTCTAAGGCCTGTTTTCTTTTTTAATGTTTATTTAATTTGAGAGAGAGAATGAGAGAGTGCACATGCATGTGAGTGTGAGCAGGGGAGGGGCTCTCAGCACAGAGCCCAACTTGGGGCTTGATCTCAAAAACTGCGAGAGCATGACCTGCGCCCAAATCAAGAGTTGGACGCTTAACTGAATGAGTCACCCAGGCGCCCCTGTTTTGTTTTGTTTTCTTTAAAATTTTTTTTTAATGTTTATTTATTCTTGAGACATAGACAGAGCGTGAACAGGGAAGGGGCAGAGAGAGAGGGAGACACAGAATCTGAAATAGGTTCCAGGCTCTGAGCTGTCAGCACAGAGCCTGACGTGGGGCTTGAACCCACGAACTGTGAGATCATGACCTGAGCCGAAGTCGGATGCTTAACCGACTGAGCCACCCAGGAGCCCTGTTTTGTTTTGTTTTAAATGTTTTATTTATTTTTGAGAGAGAGATCACAAGTTGTAGAGGGACAGAGAGCGCAGGGGACAGAAGATCTGAAGCAGGCTATGCACTGAGAGCAGCAAGCCTGATGAGGGGCTCGAACTCATGAACTGCAAGATCATGACCTGACCTGAAGTCGGATGCTCTGCTGACTGAGCCATCTAGGTGCCCCAGGCGCCCTTGTTTCTTAAGTTTCTGTGTAGTCTCTTAAGGACTTCATATCTGTATTCTATCCAACTCCCCCCGCCCCCCACTAAGTAGTTTAGAAATTGGAGATTACATTTTAAGACCAGCACAGTTCAAAATGGAAACTCTAATAGTTAAACATTTTCTTTTATTTCATCCTTTTATCTACTCATCACTTTAATTATCTATAGACCATTTTGTTGTTGTTTTAGCCAAATAGGAAAATTTTACATTACTACCTGCTTTTATATATGCGGTGTTTTTATTAACATAAAATCTCACAAATACTGTCGTCACCTACAGATCTGGTATTCTTGAGGAAATTATACAATGTAAAAGATAATAAGTGAATTTATTAAAATTATCATATTTACTGGTACCAAATTTCAGAAATGGATTGTTAGTGAAAAGATGCAGAGCAGTGTATATAGTTCATCACTATTTCGGTAGTCAAGGAAGGAAAGAAGAATATATATGTGCGTTTTTGCTTACATAAGCATAAAATATTTTTGGAAGGATACATAGGAAAAGTGATAAAACATGCATGCATTAGGGAAGGTAATCTGGTGATGTGAAAGGGAGACTTCATTGTAATCCTTTTTTTGTATCCTTTGAACTTTGAATGATGTATATTGGCTATTAAAAATAAATTGGATGGCTTAGTTGGTAGAGCAGGTGACTCTTGATCTCAGGATTGTGAGTTCAAGCCCCATGTTTACTTAAAAAAAAGATCGTAGAGTTTGAAAACATAATAAATGAGGCGCGCCTGGGTGGCGCAGTCGGTTAAGCGTCCGACTTCAGCCAGGTCACGATCTCGCGGTCCGTGAGTTCGAGCCCCACGTCAGGCTCTGGGCTGATGGCTCAGATCCTGGAGCCTGTTTCCGATTCTGTGTCTCCCTCTCTCTCTGCCCCTCCCCCGTTCATGCTCTGTCTCTCTCTGTCCCAAAAATAAATAAATGTTGAAAAAAAAAAATAATAAATGAAATGAACACAAAAGCTTAAAGTTATAAATACTGAACATATTATGGACTTACTAAGAAACTGGATGCACAGTTTACATTTGGTAACCCTGAGCTGCATCAGTGCCATTCTCTGTGCTTTCTCTCAATTTATACAGGTGTCTTTAATACATCTGGTGGAAGTCACTCAGGTCAAAATTCAAGTACCCTTAATGGTGGAGATGTCATCAATCTTAGACCCAACAAACAGAGGACCAAGAAAAACAGAAATCCTTTTAGCAGCTGTAGCATACCCTAAAATGTTTTAGGGAGGAAAAAAGTTGAATTGTATTGTGCAATTCCGTAAGAAACACATCCAGCTGTCGTGGTATGTTACAAGTTTTTTTTTTTTAGCAGACTTTGCACCTAATGGCTCTCTGAAAGTTGACAGACTTAAATACTGTTCTGCAGTGCTTTTCAGATGGAGTGACATCTTTGGTGGAAAAATTCCTGCCTTGTGGACTTGTTTTAATTTTTTTGCATCAGACGAAGCTTCTCCTGTTTTTGAAGGAACGGTCCATAAGAAGTGTCAAAAAACAGGTTTTGCTGAATTTGAAACGCTGGAAAACATAACTGAAATGCCTAAATGTGTTGGTACAGATTTTAATATTATGGGTCAAGGAAAGATAGCAAGCGTTCTTTTTCTGAAGTTGGTCATATAGCTTTTTGGAAAGTAGTACTGAATCTGAATACTTACAAAAAAATAATATCGAAAGGTAAGCTCTAAATCTTGCCAGACTGCATTGGTGTGTATTTTGGCAATGTTACTTGTGCAATATCTGTATAATTTAGAATGTGGAGGTATGCATGCAGATATCTGGTACTGAAATATACTGACGGTATGTTCAGTATTTAAGGAAACATAGAATCTAATTCATTCATAAAATCATTTACACATTGTGTGTATGTTAAAAGTTTTTATTTTCAAATAAGAAATTCCAGACATATATTTTGCAAAATGAGCTCAAATTTTAAAAGTGCTTTGTGCCAAATATATCATACCTAATTTTTACAGTGCTTTACTATCAGAATTTATATTGTTTATAATGTCTTTTAAAAGCAGTTTCCCTCTCTGACAGAGTAGATACAAGTTGAGTATAAATGTTTTAATGCTAGAATATCTCCCAGGTGAGACTTGTTGCAAAATCTCTCTCCTACGTCCATCCATAAGTGCGGTGAGCTTGTGCTGGCCAGGTCACAGCGCACCTGCGGTTATCCCTTAGGTCCTGTGAAGTGCGGTGGTACTTCCAATACCTTTCGCTGCTGACTGAAACGCAATTTTGAACTTTTAAGATTGTGCTAATAATGTTTTTAAATGCAGAAGAAATGATCTTTGGTCTTAATCTGCGTTATGGATTTTATAATGCCCTGCAACTCTAAAGCATCTTTTCGTTTACACATTTTGTATGGTATTTTAAGATTATCACTTAAAAATTTCTATAAACTTCAGTTTGTATAGCACTTCCTCAAGAGCTCTGTTAACACCAAATACAAAATAATTTCTTTTAAGAAACGATTTTCATATGTAATCATGTGACAGCATAAATTTTGTGACTTGGGACAGGAGCTTTCCAACTAAGATAACTGCATGAACTCTGTTAAAAAGTGATTATCATTCATCAGTGACTTTGTTTTTAACCCTTGCTATCTACCTGGTTTTTACAGGATTTCAAGATCTGTAAAAATAACTTTTTTTGGAAAATGTGTCAAAGTCGTTTTTCATTATTTGTACTATATGCATAATGTTATATGTATTTCTTTTGTATGTTTTCTCTCTTCCTCTCTCTCTCTCTCTCTCTCTCTCTCTCTCTCTCTCTCTCTCTAAGTTTTCCATCCGCACCGTCCTCCTCCCTCTGTCCAGATTACTATTAAGAAGATGATAGAAATTTCTGGGGCAAGTCCTTAGTAAGTGGTCAAGAGTGAATGTTTGCCTTTTCATAATACTGAAACAATCTGGCATTATCTACTTTAAAGTAATATAACAAGTTAATTTTTATGTCACCAGTTGTCTCCACACCCATTGCTGGCAGTGGGATAGGTGTTGGGGGAAACAAACTCAGTGGCTAACAATGGGTACCTGTTAATGATTCATCTTTCCTTTTTTTCTCTCTTAAAATACAGTCTCTTTAATTTTTGCACAAAATATATTTTGTGGCGAATTGTTTTGTGGTCTTTAGTAGCCAAAGAAAAATCATGTATGTAATGTGTTCACATGTGTTCTATTTCAGATTGATTAAATGTGTGTGGGAAAGAGTTTGCTAGTTTTCTATATAATCTCTGATGATTGTTGAAGTTTCCTGATATTTGTAATATAATTTTACATACTTAGTTTTGTCCTTTTTTCTTTTCATAAGAACTGAAGAGAGATCTTTGTTACACATTTGAATTTTTATTTGCACTTGTGTATTTTAAACCTAACCATAATTGGTCATTTTAAATAACTAAGTACGTCTTAAAATCAGTCACAAATGATATGTTAAATACTTCCTCAGTTTAATTCTAAAGCCTTCAAAGTTGACATTAATTTTTTTCTTGAGACCCTTAATTCTCTTAAATAACCATTAATTTCTAACGAGCTATGGATGCTAAAGAAAAAACTGTGTAAGACTCCAGGATGTTGTTTGTGCATTTTTACATTATGGCTGGTTTTTAGTATACAGACACGTAGCTGTGGGATAATTGCCATATTGCAGAGTTCCTCAAGTTTCCTTTTCTCTTTCAGTCAGTCTACTGAATTAAATAGCATACAGAATAGCTCATGTAAGACAATATACCATTGAACTTTGAACAACACCAGTTTGAGCTGTGTGGGTCCACTTACATGATTTTTTACAATACTGTAAAATACAATACTGTATTTTTCTTCCTTACGGTTTTCTTAATAACCTTTTCTTTTCTCTGGCTTGCTTATTGTAAGAATACAATATACAATACGTACAACATACAAAGTATTTGTTAATAGTTTATTTTATTCGTAGGGCTTTCAGTCAATTGTAAGCTATTAACTTTTGGGGGAGTCATTATACTTGTATTTTCCACTGTGCAGGGGTCAGTGCCCCAATTCCTGTGTTGTTCAAGGATCAACTGTATTTCTGTTGTTATTAGTGCCATAAGATGATATTAGCTGCCATTAATTTAGTACTTACTATCAGGTAGGAACTATACAAAGTACCTTGCAAACAATAATTTAATCTTTGCAACTCTATGGAGGTATTATTATTCCCTCCCTGTTTTTGAGAAAAAGGAGAACGAAGATGTGAGAGAAGTTTGTCAGTTGCATACTAGTTAGCAGCAAAGCCATTTTCTATCCCATTTTGTAACTATTAATTTTCATATAGTCCAGACATAAAAAGATGTGCTATCTTCTCATTATACTTTACTATCTAATATATATATGTATATATGTGGATTTGATACTGCTTTATATATGCAGTTATATTTTATGGAGGAATTACTGCTAAGAACATTTTCAGATTATAAATGTTCTAACATTGATTTCTTATTTGATGCATTTATTTTAAAACGAAAACTAAAATAATAAAGAATAACTTTATTTTTCAATCAGAAGTCTAATTTCTCATCTGAAATTACGGGGAGGGAAGTATCTTAAAAGACTGATTTAATCATATTTTAGTGTATATTTGATAGTTTTGTCTAAAAAAATTAAAGAATTAAAACATGACGAAAAGCTTTTGAATTGGGATTATGTACTTAGTAAGCAAAAAGAAATAAGTTAACCATTTTCAAGTACATTATAAAAGGTTTATATAAAGGGAATTCTGACCAGCCATTTTTAATTAAAGTAGAAGATCATAGGTGAAGGATTAAGCTTGGTTATATTGATTATTAAATGCTGAAATCATTTAATGAAGTTAAGTAATCTTCATAAATGAAAATATTAAATAAAAAAAATAGAGGAACCTGCCTGGCTCAGTCAGTAGAGCAGAGTCAGTGACTCTTGATCTTGGGGTTATAAATTTGAGCCCCACATTGTGTAGAGATTACTTAAAAATAAAATCTTTAAAAAATATATTTTATCCATGCTGAATGCCAATTTGGATGCAGAAGTTGTCATAAAAAGATTTTTATTTTCCCAATTGCTTATATCTCTTAGAATTCAGTTTTTCATATATTAAGTGACAGATTCACTTCAACATATTTCTGTTATTTTTAATTGTTTAAGAGAAATCAGAGGCTAGATTTGCTTTCTCCTTGTTTGTTGTATTGTAGCATGTGTGATTCCTTTATATCTCTTACATTCTATCTTTGTGCTGTCATTAAATGTGTACATATTTCATCTCTTCTAATTCAAATGTTATTCAAATTTTTCTATTTTTAAAACTGTAATGAGGATAGTTTGCTCTCCTATTAGAGTATAAGAAAAAACACCATGTCATACCAATCTTGAAATTTCCTCGTATGGCTTTACACAGATTTATAAGTTACACTAATCAGCAGATTATAAACAAACACCTAAGATTTAAATGTGTGATACTTATTGCTGAGAGAAATTAAAGGAGATTTAAATAAATGGATATATACACGATTGGAATACTCAATATTGTTTTGTTGTCAGCTCTTTCTAAATTGATCTGTAGATTCAGTGCAGTCAAAATCCCAGTAGGCTTTTCACTAAAAATTTCAAGCTTATGTAAAAGCTATGTGATGAACCTACAATAGCTAAAACAGTTTTGGAAAAGAACAGAGTTGAGGGACTGAGTCTCTATGATTTTTAAGACCTTGGGTATGGATGGGTACTGTAAACAAGACACATAGATCATTGAAATACAAATACAGTCCAGAAATACACCCACACAAATATGATCAAATGATTTTTTTTTTTTTTATGTTTGGTTATTCTTGAGAGAGAGAGCGCGTGAGCATGAGTGGGGGAGGGGCAGAGAGCAAGGGAGAGAGAATCTGAAGCAGGCTCTGCGTTTGTCAGTGCAGAGCCTGACACAGGGCTCGAACCTACAAACCGTGAGATCATGACCTGAGTTGAAGTCAGATGCTCAACCAACTGAGCCACCCAGGTGCCCCTATCAAGTGATTTTTTAAAAATACTCCACAATAATTCCATGGGGAAAGGGAAAATGTGCTGGAATAACGATATTTTGAATCTCAGGCCTTATCTCATACTACCCTTGAAAAGTAATTTGTAGTGTACTATTAACCTAAATGTAAATGAAAGCAAAAACTAAAGCTTTTAAAAGAGAACAGGAAATACCTTCATGACCTTGGGGTAAGCAAGTATTTCTTCGAACCCAGAAAACACTATAAAAGAAAATTGATAAGTTGTACATAATAAAAATTTTAAATTTCTCCTCATCAAGGGGCACTTGGGTGGCTCAGTCAGTTGAGTGTCTGACTTTGGTTTCTACTCAGGTCATGATCTCAGGGTTCTCAGGATCTAGCCCCATGTTGGGCTCCATGCTGACAGCCTGGAGCCTACTTGGGATTCTCTCTATTTCTGTCTCTCTCAAAATAAGTAAACTTTAAAAACAAAACAATGGCACAAAAACAGACACATAGACCAATGGAATAGAATAGAAACCCCAGAACTAGACCCACAAACGTATGGCCTACTCATCTTTGACAAAGCAGGAAAGAACATCCAATGGAAAAAAGACAGTCTCTTTAACAAATGGTGCTGGGAGAACTGGACAGCGACATGCAGAAGGTTGAAACTAGACCACTTTCTCACACCATTCACAAAAATAAACTCAAAATGGATAAAGGACTTGAATGTGAGACCGGAAACCATCAAAACCTTAGAAGAGAAAGCAGGAAAAGACCTCTCTGACCTCAGCCGTAGCAATCTCTTACTCGACACATCCCCAAAGGCAAGGGAATTAAAAGCAAAAGTGAATTACTGGGACCTTATGAAGATAAAAAGCTGCACAGCAAAAGAAACAACCAACAAAACTAAAAGGCAACCAACGGAATGGGAAAAGATATTTGCAAATGACATATCGGACAAAGGGCTAGTATCCAAAATCTATAAAGAGCTCACCAAACTCCACACCCGAAAAACAAATAACCCAGTGAAGAAATGGGCAGAAAACACAAATAGACACTTCTCTAAAGAAGACATCCAGATGGCCAACAGGCACATGAAAAGATGTTCAACGTCGCTCCTTATCAGGGAAATACAAATCAAAACCACACTCAGATATCACCTCACGCCAGTCAGAGTGGCCAAAATGAACAAATCAGGAGACTATAGATGCTGGAGAGGATGTGGAGAAACGGGAGCCCTCTTGCACTGTTGATGGGAATGCAAATTGGTGCAGCCACTCTGGAAAGCAGTGTGGAGGTTCCTCAGAAAATTAAAAATAGATCTACCCTATGACTCAGCAGTAGCACTGCTAGGAATTTACCCAAGGGATACAGGAGTACTGATGCATAGGGGCACTTGTACCCCAATGTTTATAGCAGCACTCTCAACAATAGCCAAATTATGGAAAGAGCCTAAATGTCCATCAACTGATGAATGGATAAAGAAATTGTGGTTTATATACACAATGGAATACTACATGGCAATGAGAAAAAATGAAATATGGCCTTTGTAGCAACGTGGATGGAACTGGAGAGTGTGATGCTAAGTGAAATAAGCCATACAGAGAAAGACAGATACCATATGGTTTCACTCTTATGTGGATCCTGAGAAACTTAACAGAAACCCATGGGGGAGGGGAAGGGGAAAAAAAAAAAAAAGAGGTTAGAGTGGGAGAGAGCCAAAGCATAAGAGACTGTTAAAAACTGAGAACAAACTGAGGGTTGATGGGGGGTGGGTGATGGGTATTGAGGAGGGCACCTTTTGGGATGAGCACTGGGTGTTGTATGGAAACCAATTTGACAATACATTTCATAAATTAAAAAAAAAAAAAACCCACAATAAGATACCACCTCACACCTGTCAGAATGGCTACCATTAACAACTCAGGCAACAACAGATGTTGGTGAGGATGTGGAGAAAGAGGATCTCTTTGGCATTGTTGGTGGGAATGCAAGCTGGTGCGGTCACTCTGGAAAACAGTATGGAGGTTCCCCCAAAAAACTAAAAATAGAACTACCCTACGACCCAGCAATTACACTGCTAGGCATTTATCCATGGGATACAGGTGTGCTGTTTCAAAGGGACACAGGCACCCCCATGTTTATAGCAGCACTATCAACAATAGCCAAAGTATGGAAAGAGCCCAAATGTCCATTGTTGGATGAATGGATAAAGAAGATGTGGTATACATATACAATGGAGTATTACTCAGCAATCAAAAAGAATGAAGGCTTGCCATTTGCAACTACATGGATGGAACTGAAGGGTATTATGCTAAGTGAAATTAGAGAAAGACAAAAATCATATGACTTCACTCAGATGAGGACTTTAGGAGACAAAACAGATGAATATAAGGGAAGGGAAACAAAAATAATATAAAAACAGGGAGGGGGACAAAACAGAAGAGACTCACGAATATGGAGAACAAACTGAGGGTTACGGGAGGGGTTGTGGGAGGGGGGATGGGCTAAATGGGTAAGGGGCACTAAGGAATCTACTCCTGAAATCATTGTTGCACTATATGCCAACAAATTTGGATGTAAATTTTTAAAAATAAAAAATAAAATTAAAAAAATTTTTTTAATAAAATAAAATACAAAAATAAATAAATAAATAAAACAAAACAAAAAATTTCTCCTCAAAAGACTTGGTTAAGAAAATGAATAGACAAGTATATTCGTAATGATCATGTCGTTAGGGATTTATATCCATAATATATTTTTGGGGAGCCTGGGTGGCTCAGTTGGTTAAGTGTCCGACTTCGGCTCAGGTCATGATCTCACGGTTCGTGGGTTTGAGCCCCGTGTCAGGCTCTGTGCTGACAGCTCAGAGCCTGGAGCCTGCTCGGATTCTGTGTCTCCCTCTCTCTCTGCCCCTCCCCTGCCCTCTCTCTCCCTCTCAAAAATAAATATTTAAAAAAATAATAAAAAGTATATTTTTTTTAAATCTTACAATTCATTTATAAAAGTAAAAATGAGCAAAATACTTTAACAGACACATTACAAGGAAAAGTATATGAATGGGCATTAAGTACATGGAAAAACGCTCAACATCATTAGTCATAGGATAAATGCAAGTTAATACAACAATACGATTATATCAGACACCTCTAAAATAGCTGAAATTAATGACTGACAAAATATTTGCATAGATGTGGAGAAACTGGAATTCTGGCTCAACCACTTCAGAAGCCTTGGCAGTTTCTACTAAAATTAAAGATATGTCATCTGTATGACCCAGAAATTTCATTTCTAGGTATTTACCCAAGAGAAATAAAATTTTAGGTATATGAAAATGAATGTTCATAGCAGTTTTAAAATAGCCCCAAACTGGAAACAACCTAAATATCCACCAACACATGAAGTTGTACAAATTGTAGTATATTCATTAAATGAAATGCTACTCATAATTAAAGAGAACAAATTATTAATATACAAAACAACATGAATCTCAAAAACTATGCCGAATGAAGTCTGAAAGAAGAGTATGTGCATATAATTTCATTTATATGAAGTTCTAGAGTAGGCAAATTTAAGATTAAAAAAATAACAGTGGTTGCCTCTGGAAACATGCATTGACAAGAAAAAGGCACAGAATATTTTTGGGTGAGGGAGATATCTTGATATGGGTATGTGTTACACAGCTATGCACATGCGTATGTATGTATGCATACACAGCTATATGCGTGTATCAAAACACATTGAATTCTACACTATGACCTGTATATTTCACTAAATTACACCTCAATAAAAAATTAGAAAAATAATGTGCTTCTTTTCTGGGAAATACTACCTTCATGATGAGTTATATTTAGATTAATAATTATTTGGGACTACTTCTAAGAAAGGTGGTGGCTTAAGCACTAGCCATTTGGATATCCTTTATGGAAACTGACCAAATGACCAATGGAATATAAAATAGAGGAACAACTTGAGTAGTAGATAGTCTCCAAAGATGTCCCCCAAATAATTCTGCCCCTTCTTGTACATACATGCAGCTACTTCCATCAGGAGGGAGAATTTATGTCTCCTCTTGAATCTGATGTGGGCTTGTAACTGCATTACCTAGTTGAATGCAGAGAAGAAACATTCTGGGATCTCTGAAACCAGGCATTAATAAGCCTTCTGCTTCCTTCCTCTGAAACCCAGTAGCCATGCTATGAAAAAACTTGAGTCAAGGGGAAAAGGATAAAGGGCTCTGCCTAGTAGTACTAGCTGAGCTCACATATGATTGCCAGCACCAACCTGGAGCCATCTTGGAAATGGATCCCCTAGCCTGAGTCAAACCAATCTTACTAGTGCCATACAGAGCAGAGATGAGTGCCCCTTTGAGCCCTGCCCAAATTACAAAATCACAAGCAAAGAAATTGATTATTGCTTTAAGTTACTGAATTTTGGAGTTGTGTGTTACATAACAATTGGTAATGAAAACAACTTGCATTAATATGAGGATATGGAAAATACCAACTACATGGCACAAATTTCAAGGAGTTTTTCCCAAGTGGTATATATGGAACCAGATCAAAGTAGGACATGTAGGGCTTGCTCATAATTCCTTTTCTGAGGAAGGAGTGCTGGGCTTCAGAGAGTATGTAGAGGAAATTCTGATGAAATGCTTAACACAAACCTTTTAGGATTCTGGTTGGGGTTGTATACATATTATAGATTAATTTGGGGGTGAATTGTCATCTTCGTCGTGTTGAGTCTTCTGTTCAGGAACATCATATTTATTTACTCATTTTACAACATTTATTTACTCAAGTCTATGTGTATGTGTGTATTTGCCAGTAAACTTTGAAATTTGTTAACTTTTCTGGTTGTTCATCCTAACAAAGTATCTATATTGGTCCAGTGTTAGGATTTCAAATAAATTGTGTTGGAGATTATCTGGGTCCTTGGGCAAATCTTTTGGTTTCAAGAGGGGGTAAAAGTTGGGGTGCCTGGGTGGCTCAGTTGGTTGGGTGTCCGACTTCGGCTCAGGACATGATCTCATGGTTCATGGGTTTGAGCCCCACGTCGGGCTCTGTGCTGACAGCTCAGAGCCTGGAGCCTGCTTCAGATTCTGTGTACCCCTCCCCCACTTGTTCTCTCTCTCTCTCTCTCAAAAATAAATAAATTTTTAAAAACTTTTTATTTTTTATTTATTTTTTTTTTAATTTTTTTTTCAACGTTTTTTTTTTATTTATTTTGGGACAGAGAGAGACAGAGCATGAACGGGGAGGGGCAGAGAGAAGGGGAGACACAGAATCGGAAACAGGCTCCAGGCTCCGAGCCATCAGCCCAGAGCCTGACGCGGGGCTCGAACTCACGGACCGCGAGATCGCGACCTGGCTGAAGTTGGACGCTCAACCGACTGCGCCACCCAGGCGCCCCTAAAAACTTTTTAAAAGAAGGGGTAAAAGTTTGTATTTTCTTCAGTGATTTTGCAAGATTTACAGTATAAACAGCTTGTTTGAAGTAGGAAGAAGCTATCTCAAACAATTTCTCTAAAAATTTTTTTTCACTGATGTGCTAATCCGTTGCCTCTCAAGGTTTGTTCCTTGGCACTGCCCCCCCTTCCCACACTCACCCTGGCAACAGGCACTGATCCTCGTTTTAGAGGTTCACAGGCCCCTCTGTGCTCCACTTCACAAGGGCAGGCTCAAGGAGCTGCGGTTCTGGCAGGGCCTCCTGCTGACAGCCTGAAGCTCTACTGCCCTCTGTCTAGTATAGGGGTGTGGGTTCAGTCATGGACATCATCACTAATTGCACAAGCAGGCTTTTCCTTTTTCATTTATTGACTTGCAGGTTGCTCATTTCCTCCTCGCCCCCACCTCCACCCCCTCTGGTTTTGTTTGCACTTTGTCTTATAGAAATTGCTCTGGCCTATACCATCTCTTTTTCCATCCCTGAAACAGAATTGTTCCTGTATTTATATTATACTGGCCATTTTTGAAAACATCCCTAAAATGGGAAGTTTCAGAATTATCTTTTTTTTTTCTTATATTTTTTCAAAAAATTTTTAAGTTTTATTTATTTATTTTGAGAGCGAGACAGCATGAATGAGGGAGGGGTAGAGAGAGAGAAGGAGAGAGAGAATCCCAAGCAGGCTCCACGCTACCCACACAGAGTCTGATGTGGGGCTCAAATTTACAACTCAAATTAGGAGATCATGACCTGAGCCAAAATCAAGAGTTGGACGCTTAACGGACTGAGCCACCCAGCTGCTCCCCAGAATACCTTTCTTAAGCAGATAGCTGATTATAACCAAATTTTAATGGTTCTCTCTAAAATCCAAATATCTTAGCATTCAGGACTCCCCCAAGTTTTACTCCAGCTCACCTTCTTACTTTGCTTTTATGTATCTGATATTTTGACCATTACTGCTTTTAGAACTTACCCTGAGTTTGCCATCTTGGGTCTTTTATTTTATTTCCTGACCCCAAATGTCCACTCATTTATCACATAGTTGTGGACTGCTTCATATACCAAACACTTTAAGTAGTAATTTTTTTTTTAAACCAATCATGCTTAAACTTTGGAAGAAAATGTTTTCTTTGATCAAAACTATATTTTGTGTGTCTAAATGTTTAAAAATATCGAAGTTTAAACTGTGACAATATACAGAGCCTATCTATTGACACGTGAGTTGTGTTAATGCCAGTGGTTCACATGTAAGGAAGTGAGTTAAACTGTCATCCTGAACCAGATCATGATGCAGTAGGATGTGAAGCCATGAGCAGTGTCAGCTAATGGTAAATTAAGAGGGGAATAACGCTGAAGGAGTCTGTAGGTTTGTGGTGAAGAATAATTCCATAAATAATAACAGAACAGACAGCATGGCAAAAGATATGCTGGATTCTATCTTTAATTATAGATGCCAGGTGCTATGACTGATTGTGTCCCCTCCCCCCTAACCCTCAAATTCATATGTTGAAATCCTCATCTCAAGTGTGATGGTATCAGGAGGTAAGGCCTTTGAGAGCAGGGCCTTCATGAATGAGATTAGTGCTGTTATAAATGGGACCCCAGGGGGCTCATTTGCCCTTTCTGCCATGTGAAGACACTACAAAAGATGTCTACCCATGAACCAGGAAGTAGGTTCTTACTGGACACCAAATCTGCTGGTGCCTTGGTTTTGAACTTCCCAGCCTCCAGAACTGTAAGAATTAAATTTCTGTTGTTTATAAGCCATTCATTCTATGGATGCTGTATATATATATATATATATATATATATATATATATACACACACACACACACACATATATATATGTGTGTGTGTGTGTGTGTGTGTGTATATGTATGTACATATTAATGTTTATTTTTGAGAGAGAGAGCAGGGAGAAACAGAGAGAAGGGGACAGAGGATCTGAACCAGGCTCTGTGCTGACAGCAGTGAACCCAATGTGGGGCTTAAACTCATGAATCGTGAGATCATGACCTGAGCCAAAGTCAGACACTCAACCAGCTGAGCCACCCAGCTGCCCCTGGATGCTATGGCTTTTTCTTTTTCTTTAAAAAAAAATTTTTTTTTTTTTTTACGTTTATTTATTTTTGAGAGACAGAGAGAGAGCACAAGTAGGGGAGGGGCAGAGAGAGAATGAGACACAGAATCCGAAGCAGGCTCCAGGCTCTGAGCTGTCGGTACACAGCCTGATGCGGGGCTTGAACTCACACACTGTGAGATCATGACCTTAGCCGAAGTTGGATGCCCAACCAACTGAGCCACCCAGGCGCCCCTATGGTGTTTTCTTAAAGCAGCCTAAAGGAACTAAGACAGAAAATGGGTACTGAGAAGTGGGGTGCTGCTATAATAAATACCTAAAAATGTGGAAGTAGCTTTGGAACTAAGTAATGGGCAGAGACTGGTAAAGTTTTGAGGTACATGCTAGAAAAACCCCATATGCCCGTGAATAGACTATTAAGTGTGATTCTTGTGAGAGCTCAGAAAGAAAAGAGGAGAGCTGTGGAGGAAGCTTCAGTCCTATTAGAGAATACTGAAGTAATTCGAGCAGGATGTTGGAAGGAACATGAATGGTGAAGACCATTCTGGTGAGGTCTCAGACAGAAATGAAGAGCCTGTTAGGGAAACTGGAGGAAAGGCAATCTGTTATAAAGTGGCAAAGAACTTGGCTGAATTGTGTTCATGTTTTAGTGTTTTGTTCTACCTTCCACATTCCCAGTTGGTCTTGCTTCTACTTGCTACTTCTCATGCATCCTACACATTGCTGCCAGAATGATCTTAAGCGAAATTAATTTGTAAAATCTTTGGGGCACCTGGGTGGCTCAGTTGGTTAAGTGTCTAATTCTTGACTCAGCTCAGGTCTTCATCTCAGGGTTGTGAGGTCAGGCCCCGTGTTGGGCTCTGTACTGGGAATGAAGCCTACTTAAAAAAAAAATAATTAATAATAATAATAATAAATTGTAAGATATTCTGCTTCAGAGCCTTGAATCACATTCATTGCCATATTGTCAAATTCTTTAGTAGGACCTTGCTCTTATATTGCTCTCTAGTCTTCACTCTAATCTGCTATAGTGAATACATTGTAGTTCACAGATTGCATCTGTTATTTAAAATTTCTGTGATGTTGATCAGTCTGTTTCTTCTCCTAGAATTTTCCTCTTCTCCTTCCTTGCCTTCCTAACTCCTGAATGTTCTTTAAGAATTCATGTCAGTACCTTCATCCCTCAGGAAGTCCTCCCTTATCATTGCGTGCTAAATTAAGTGTCTTCACTTAATTCTACTTCTTCTGGAATTCCCCTCTATGATTTCCCTCTATGATTATATTTATACCATACTACTTCTTAATCTGCTATTTAAATTTTGGTCTGCTTCAGAGCACCTACAATGTATCAGGCACCATACTAAATCTAAGAGGTGAAGTAATGATCAACAAAGACACAGTTCTTGCTCTTAGGGAGTTCAGAGACTAAAAAGAAGTCAGAAATTAAGCAAGGAATTGTAAATGCTCCAAAAGAAATATAAATTCTATGGTAAGTATAACAGAGAGACCTCAGGGATCGGGAATCTTTAGGCTGAGACATTTCTATCCCTCCATTAGACCATGAGCAACTTGAGATCGGTGAGAAATTATGTTGGTCTTAATGGGCACTTGATAGCTGTTCATGAGTGAATACCTATGTTCCATGATGGAAAGCTCTTTATTTCATGAGGCAGCAGATTAAATTTTTAGACTCCTCTAATATTTTTTCTTTAAAAAGTTTTAAAGTTTATTTATTTATTCATTTTAAAATTTACATTCAATTTAGTTAGCGTATAGTGTAATAATGATTTCAGGAATAGAATTTAGTGATTCATCACTTACATATAACACCCATTGCTCATCTCCATTAAGTGTCCTCCTTAATGCCCTTTGCCCATTTAGTCCACCCCCCCACCCAAAACCCCTCCAGTAACCCTCAGTTTGTTCTCTGTTTAAGAGTCTCTTCTAGTTTATCCCTCTCCCTGTTTTTATATTATTTTTGCTCCCCTTCCTTTATGTTCATCTGTTTTGTATCATAAATTCCTCATATGAGTGAAGTCATATGATATTTGTCTTTCTCTGACTGACTTATTTCGCTTAGCATAGTACCTTCCAGTTCCATCCACATAGTTGCAAATGACAAGATTTCATTCTTTTTGACCTGGACCACTTTCTTACAACATACACAAAAATAAACTCAAAATGGATCAAAGACCTAAATGTAAGACAGGAAGCCATCAGAATCCTAAAGGAGAAAACAGACAACAACCTCTTTGACCTAGGCAAGGGGAACTTCTTACTTGACATGTCTCCAGAAGCAAGGGCAACAAAAGCAAAAATGAACTATTGGGACCTCATCAAGATAAAAATCTTCTGCACCACAAGGGAAACAATCACCAAAACTGAAAGGCAACAGACAGAATGGGAGAAGATATTTGCAAATGAAGTATCAGATAAGGGGTTAGTATCCAAAATCTATAAAGAATTTATCAAACTCAACACCCCCCAAAAAATCCAGTGAAGGAATGGGCAAAAGACATGAGTAGACCCTTTTCCAAAGAAGACATCCAAATGGCTAACAGACATATGAAAAAATTCTCCACGTCACTCATCATCAGGGAAATACAAATCAAAACCACAATGAAATACCACCTTGCACTGTCAGAATGGCTAAAATGAACAACTGAGGCAACAACAGATGTTGGTGAAGATGCAGAGAAAGGGGAACCCTTTTGCACTATTGGTAAGAATACAAACTGGTGCAGCTGCTCTGGAAAACAATATGGAGCTTCCTCAAAAAATTAAAAATAGAACTACCCTACGACTCAGCAATTGAATTACTAGGTATTTATTCAAAGGATATAGGAGTGCTGTTTCGAAAGGGCACATGCACCCAAATGTTTATAGGAGCACTATCAACAATAGCCGAAGTGTGGAAAGAGCCCAAATGTCCATTGACTGATCAATGAATAAAGATGTAGTACATGTATATAATTAAGTTTATTTCTTTTGAGAGAGAGAGAGAGAGAGAGAGAGAGAGAGAGAGAGAGAGAGAGAGAACAAGCTGGGGAGGGTCAGAGAGAGAAGGAGAGACAGAATCCCAAGCAGGTTCATCAGTGCAGAACCTGTTGTGGGACTCAAACTCAGAACTGTAAGATCATGACTTGAGCTGAGATCAAGAGTCAGATGCTTAACCAACTCTCTCTCTCAAAGTTCTACTTATTGTTCTTAGTTATGGATTCTGGAGGAGCTCAGGGTAAGTTTACTCTTTCTTCTATATAGTAGCCCTTCGAATATTTTAAAATGGTTATATGGCCTTATTTGGAGCAGGAGTAGGGTAGGGTGGAGTACAATGGTTAAATATTCCCTTCTTTCAAAGTAAGAGGAAAAAGTATTTGTACTTATTTGTCACCACCTGTTAAAGATGGTAGACTGAACACGAGCATTCATCTTTGCCACCTCTCCAAAGCCCATTAAAATGACCTTAAAGATATTTAAAAAGCTATAAATATCTCATATTCAAAGACAACAAGGGAGAGCAACAGCATACGATTTTGAAAGCTGGAGAGTGGATGGATTGGGGAGAAGTCCTTACTTGTCATAATCATATTATATCCAGGAAAGCAGAACCATAAACAGCGGTGGAGGAGCCCTAGAAGTGAGCCATCTTGCACCACAGTCCTCCCAGAGGCTCAAAGTGGCAGGACTAAGTGTGTTAAATACACCTTTTTATTCTGATGTTTTGACCTCTGATGGTGGGGAGACTGAACCTCCCAGGGCTTCTCTCCCCACCTCTCCTATGAGGTTCTTCCATTCTGGGCTAATATTCTGCTGCCCTAATCATCCTAGGCTGGGAGTCAACACCTAAGGACAACCCCTGTGTCCCAGAGCCTGCTGAGATTATTTAAACTAGCCAGTCCTTGGACTGCTTACCCTGCCTCTCCCAGTCCTCTCAGGAAATTGCAGTAAAGCCTGTTTCTCCCTCACTCCCTGTTATTGAACCAACCCTGGGGCTTCCCCTGTGGCTCTTTGTGGGTTGGCATGCTTCCTTCCAGGAATGGTGAATAACAAAAGATTTTTTCAATGGCAAGTATCTCCTGACCTCAGTACTAATAAAACCTAAATGTTAAAAACCAGGAATCTCTGAAAAAGAAGGGTAAAATAAGATTGATTGATTTTTTAAAAAAAATTTTTATGTTTATTTATTTTTGAGAGAGAGAGAGAAAGAGAGACAGAGCACGAATAGGGGAAGGGCAGAGAGACAGGGAGACACAGAATCCGAAACAGGCTCCAGGTTCTAAGCTGTCAACACAGAGCCCAAGATGTGGCTTGAACTCACGAACCATGAGATCATGAGCTGAGCCAAAGTTGGACGCTTAACCAACTGAGCCACCCAGGCGCCCCTGAAAGCTTTTATAAGAAGCAGTTAGATACTCCAGATCTCCTTTGCTCTCTCCCTGCTACTCACCTTGTCTACCACCATGTATAGCTGGTCAATTGCCCCTCTCTCACTATAGCAGATTTTGTTTGCTTTCTGAATAAAAGTGAACCAGAAGGAGTACCGGGCCCAGCTGAGAGGAGAGTACCACACTGTAAACAAGAGTGGTAAGTGCAAGTCCACATGTTGAAGGGAGAAACTCTAAATCCACTCAGCTCCAGGATCAGTAGCAAGCAGGCTTAGAGCCTCCACATAGAACACTGGACATTTGGGGCACCTGGGTGGCTCAAGTCAGTTAAGCATTTGACTCTTTTTTTTTTTTTAATATAATTTTTTGTCAAATTGTCTTCCATACAACACCCAGTGCTCATCCCAAGTGCCCTCCTCAATGCCTATCACCCACTTTCCCCTCTCCCCCACCCCCCATCAACCCTCAGTTTGTTCTCAGTATGTAAGAGTCTCTTATGGTTTGCCTCCTTCCCTCTCTGTAACTTTTTTTTCCCTTCCCCTCCCCCATGGTCTTCCGTTATGTTTCTGAAGATCCACTTATGAGTGACAACATATGGTATCTGTCTTTCTCTGACTGACTTATTTCACTTAGCATAATACCCTCCAGCTCCATCCACGTTGCTGCAAATGGCAGGATTTCCTTCTTTCTCATTGCCAAGTAGTATTCCACTGTATATATATATACCAATTCTTCTTTATCCATTTATCAGTTGATGGAAATTTAGGCTCTTTCCATAATTTGGCTATTGTTGAGAGTGCTGCTATAAACATTGGGGTACATATGCCCCTATACACCAGCACTCCTGTATCCCTTGGATGAATCCCTAGCAGTATTGCTGGGTCATAGGGTAGTTCTATTTTTAATTTTTTTGAGGAATCTCCACACTGTTTTCCAGAGCAGCTAAGCATCTGACTCTTGATTTTGGCTCAGGTCATGATCTCACGGTTTGTGGGTTCGAGCCCCATGTTGGGCTCCATGCTGACAGTGCAGAGCCTGCTTGGGATTCTCTCTCCCCTCTCTGCCCCTCTCCTGCTTGTGCTTTCTCTCTTTCAAAATACATTAAAAAAAAAACTTTAAAAAATAAAATAACATTAAAAAAATGTTTTTTAAAGAACATTGGACATCTAAGAACAGGCCTTTCTTTGGAAATCTAAGAAAAGGCCTAAAGATACTGATAATTGGGAATCTCCCCAGGAATCACCTCAACTAGCTCACTAGTTGACAAAGCCCTGCCCATGCACACACAGCTTCAATTCAGGTTTGAACGTTCCACTCTTAAATGTGAATGAATTGTCAAGGATCCCCATACATTTGAGCAAAGCCTCCAACCTCAAAGACAGAGACAAAATCCAAGGGTAAGCTAAAACTTAGAGAAAATAGAAACTAAGAGGGAGGAAAAAAAGCTGAAAAAAAAATCCCAACACCACAGCTCATTAAAATCTACAGAGACATAATACAAAAATAGCATATCCATGAAACAATAGATAACTAAAAGGAAAATTATAAGAGTAAAAAAATTATTGGAAACTTAAAATATGATAGTGAAAAATTAAAAGCAATTTTTTTGTGGAAAATTAAAATTTCAATGGAAGGATTGAAAGATAAAGCTGAGGAAATCTGCCATAAAGTAGAATAAAAATGGAAAGAGATAAAATGGGAGAGAACAGGTAAAAAAATTAAAGGACTGATCAACGTTCAATCCAACATCTATAAAACAAGAGTTCCAGGAAGGCTATAGAAAGAGACTAGAAGTGAAAAAAATCAAAGAAATAACTCAAGAAAAATTTTCAGAATGGAAGGACCTGATTCTATAGATTGAAAAGGTCCACCGTGTTCCCAGCACAGTGGAGGAGAAAAGACCTAAATCCAACTACATCATTATGAAATTTCCAAACTCTTGGGACAGAGATGTTAAAGCCTTCTAGAAAGAAAAACAGTCACATACAAAGGATCAGGAGTGAGACCAGGGATCAGACTTCTCAGCAGAAACACAGAAAGTCTGATGACAGTGGAACAGGGTTTCAAAGTTCTGAGAGTGAATAATTCCTGACCCAGAATTCTTCACCTACCCAAACTAACAAATATGAGGGTATAATCAAAGCATTTTTAAATGTTAAAGGTTTTAAAAAACTTATGTTCTATATTTGTTTCAGGAAGTTACTTGACAAGATACGTTATTAAAACAAAAGAGTTAACAAGGAGACATACACCTGATCCAGGAAATGGGAGGTCCACCACAGGTGAGGAGTAGGGGAGAGCGGGGGCCAGCAGCTGTGAGAGGTAGGGGAGCAGCAAGTCCTGGATGGTAGAAAAGGGAGAGGTTCCAGAATGGCTATCTCCAGGGGGGATAAAATTGATAGAATATATAACGGTTTAAAAATGTTTTGAGAGAAGATTTACATTTCTAGGAGTTTGTGGTAAATTAATATAAGTTACATAGAAAACTAAGCAAATGAAAAACAAGCACTAAGGAAAAGTACAAGAGAGGAAATATAATCACATTGTGCTACTTAGCTCAACAATGCAAATTATTTTATGGCCATAACAAAGTAAATACTGTTTGATCTAATCAAAACATGAGACATTTATGTATTATGAGGAAGGAGAAGATTTGTAAGTGTGGATGTGTGGGTGTGAGTGTGGGGGCAGTTAGCATGTAAGAGAATCATTTTCTCGTCTTCCATAATAGAAAGTTGATGGATATAGAAGATTAAGACATGTTTAAAGTAACAAAACTAAGTATAGAAATATGGCTATAAATACTAAAAGAAACAGAAAAGGATTGAAAATTCGTCCTTTGGAAACAAAAATCAGAGGCATACGAGGCTATTGGATTACTGTTTTTCATAATAAATTTTGTGGAACTATTTAATTTTTTAAACTATGAATATGTAAACTGATAAAGATAAAATTATATTAAAATTTCTTTGTAAACTGTTAAGTGACAGATAAAGACTATCACTATTATTAATAATGATATTAACAATAATTGGTTCTTTACTTGGTTTGGTACAATGTTCAGCTAATTAAATGAGATCTGACATGTTAGTGTCCAAAACACTGGTTGGCATATCATAAATGCTCAATAAATAATGATTTCTTTCTTCTAGTACCTCTAAATGAAAGTTCCTCTAACTTCCTTCATGTCAAAGTATAGTAAAAGCCTCTAATAAAGCATTAAAAATTCCCTGCCAATAAAATGTAATATGATATTGTGTTAACAGATAGAAAAAGTGAAATGTTTTGATTTTTTTTGTCTACCAATAAATATTCCTTAAGGGAATTATTATAATATAAATTAGATTACTTGTAATCACAACTTAACACTGAAAAGAATTATAGTCGTATAGCTACAACATGGAAATCAAGTAACTTACAACTGACTTAAATTGTTTCATGTTTTCCTAAACCAATATGATGGTTACCAAATCAAAAAGAAAAACATGCTAGTTAATCATAGCATAAGCTTTTTTCCTAATATGGTATAAACAATTGTAAAGTTCTTACTGTATGACATCTTAGGGTGTGTATTTTCCTAACTCTCAGAGGAAGATTAGTAACATATCATGTGCTTGGTTTTTGGTTTGTGTGTGTGTGTGTGTGTGTGTGTGTGTGTGTGTGTAACCAAATTGCTGCCCAGACTTTATTTAGAGCCCTGAAAAGCCCAGGCTCCTTACATTATAATTAAGCAATGATGTAACCTGATCTGTATTTGTATCTGAACTGATTACAGGCAATCTCACAGTGATGTTTGCCTTGAGTTTTTTTTTAGGAATGATTTCTTACGGAAAAGAGGAATTTTATAGAAATCCCCCCCCTTTTTTTTTTTAAATCAAGTAGGCTCTACACCCAACGTGGTACTTGAATTCATGACCCTGAGATCAAGAGTTATACACTCTACCAACTGAGCCAGCCAGTCAGCCCTCTAGAAATTGTTTTAAATACCTTTTAATTTTTTTTTTCAACGTTTATTTATTTTTGGGACAGAGAGATAGAGCATGAACGGGGGAGGGGCAGAGAGAGAGGGAGACACAGAATCGGAAACAGGCTCCAGGCTCTGAGCCATCAGCCCAGAGCCTGACGCGGGGCTCGAACTCACGGACCGCAAGATCGTGACCTGGCTGAAGTCAGACGCTTAACCGACTGTGCCACCCAGGCGCCCCTTAAATACCTTTTATGAATTTTGTGGATATTCTCAAACAACATAGTATTATTTGTTCCAAAGACCATGTTTCCCAGTTTGGTACCAACCAAATACCATCTACCAAGGCCAGCCACCTATAAAATATAAGTTCTCAGAAGTTTCCTAATGTTCAGTCAGCTCTCCTCTGCAGTCTGTAATTCATTGTTTCACCTTTTTGCACTTTCCAGATGTCATTATTACATATACTCTGAAAATGCAAACGGTGAAAGAAATGCAAATGGTAATGGTCATTCACTACTGAATATTGCACCCTGATTAGTTGCCTGAGAAGAGGGAAAGGAAGCTGTAGTGGGGAGACAACGAGGACAAGGTGTGGGTGTGTGAAGGTGATGGTGGTGGCTGTGGAGAGCCTGAGTGTAGAATAGGCTGCTGTGTGCACGTGGGGACCAAGGGACAAAGGATGCAGAAAGGAATGGTGCTGGTCCCCTAAAATAAAGATTAAGAGGGGATGTCAATAGAATATTAGCACAGATAGGGATGCCTGGGTGGCTCATTCAGTTAAGTGTCCGACTGTTGATTTTGACTCAAGCTTTCTCTCAAAATAAATAAATATTTAAAGAAAAGACTATTAGCACAGATGAAGAGGTTAAATTCTACTTTACCTTATTTTTTAAAGTTTTAAAAATGTATTTATTTTGAGAGAGAGAGAGAGAGACTGAGTAGGGGAGGGCCAGAGAGAGAGGGAGGGAGAGAATCCTAGGCAGGCTCTGCACTTACAGAGCCTGATGTGGGGCTCGAACTCATGAACCCATGAACCTTGACATCCCAACCTGAACTGAAGTCAAGAGTCAGATACTCAACCTATTGAGCCACCCAGGTGCCCCAGTGAAATTCTATATTAAAACTGAGTGTTCAGAATGAGACACACAGTGTTTGGCTTACTGTTCCTTCTATATCATTTGAATCTAGCTAATATAATGGGGAAACACAGATACTTCAATTGCCTGAGAAAACCTTTCCTGACTTCCCTGATCTCCCCAATTATATTCCTTTCTTCTAAGTATTTTTTGAGGTTGTATTTTACATGTATTTGTGTGATTCTTTTATTTTATTATTCTCACCCACTAGACTGTAAATGCCCTAAGGAGAAGCACTTTGTCTTTTGAGGTTCACCATTGTATCCCAGTATGGCAATGGGTCCAGCACATAGTAGATTCTCCAAGAATATAGTTGACCCTTGAAAGCATGGAGGTTGGGGCACCAAGCCTCCATGCTGTTGAAAATCCACGTTTTGACTCCCCAAAAACTTAACTACTAATAGCCTACTGTTGACCAGAAGACTTACCAATAACAAATAGTTAACACATATTTTGTATGCTGTATGTGTTATATACCGCATTCTTATAATAAAGTAAGCTGGAGAAAAGAAAATGTTATTAAAGGGGCACCTGGATGGCTCAGTTGGTTAAACATCCAACTCTTGATTTTGGTTCAGGTCATGATCTCACAGTTCATGAGATCGAGCCCCGCATCAGGCTCTGTGCTGACAGCACAGACCTTGCTTGGGATTCTCTGTCTCCTCTCTCTCTGCCCCTTCCCCTTGTGTGCATGCACTCTCTCTCAAAATAAATAAATAAACATTAAAAAAAAAAAAAAAAGCTGTGGAGCCCCTTGTTCAAAGGGCGGGGAAAACGTGCCATTAAAGGAACTAAAATAGAGGCCCCTGGCTGGCTCAGCCTGAATAGCATGCCACTCTTGATCCAGGGGTCCTGAGTTTGAGGCCCACATTAGGTACTAGAAATTACTTAAATAAATCAATTTTAAAAAAAAGGAACTAAAATTTAAAGGTTTTTCTTTTAAAAAATCCCTATGTTATTATTTTTTTTAACGTTTTATTTTATTTTTGAGACAGAGAGACAGAGCATGAATGGGGGAGGGTCAGAGAGAGAAGGAGACACAGAATCTGAAACAGGCTCTGGGCTCTGAGCTGTCAGCACAGAGCCTGACGCGGGGCTCGAACTCATGGAGTGTGAGATCATGACCTGAGCTGAAGTCGGATGCTCAACTGACTGAGCCACCCAGGCACCCCAAAAATCCCTATATTATTTATGAAAGGTAATTGGGAAAATATTGATAACTGAGTAACAACACAACTTACAGATTTTAAAATAATATTTCTGATATCATAATTTTGTGAATGCAATAAATAATAATACTTGATTAATGTGATATCTTGATTGATCATAAGACTTTTCTGGCTCATATTTCTGCAAATTTATTTATTATGTGATCAAAATTTACACTTTTAGCTTTATTTTCATTTGATATAATTGCAGTCTGCTGCGGGGCTTGATCCTAGGGCCTTGACCCTGGGGTCATGACCTGAGCTGAAGGCAAGATGCTCAATGGACTGAACTGCCCAGGCACCCTACACACATATTTTTATAATTTAAAATTTTGGGATCGACTGATACAACTGTTCCTGAGCTCTTAAGAGTATTTGATAGGCTGTGACAACTTTGGGATACATTCAAAAAAATGTTTTTTAAGTTTTATTTTTATTTAAGTAATCTCTGCACCCAACTTGGGGCTTGAACTCACAACCATGTGATCAAGTGTCACATGCCTTCTGCCTGAGCCAGCCAGGTGCCCCTACATTAGGGTAAATTTCTGATCAATTATTTTGAAATGTAAATTTTAGTACATCTAGACTTAATGATTCTCATGGCACAACTGTTCTAGAAAGATTTAACCCTTCATAAAAATCCATATGTGTATGTCTGAGTGTGAATTTAACTTTCCAGGAAAACTTATACGTTGGCATTTTAATGTTTGTTCTGACATTTCCTGTAACTTGTGTACAACAGCCTGCCACTGCCTTCATCATTTGTATATAATTTGTATGTAATTCAGTAGGCCCATTTATGCATTACAATGCTTTATCTTTTTAAAAAATTAATTAATTAATTAATTTTTAAATTTACATCCAAGTTAGCATATAGTGGAACAATGATTTCAGGAGTAGATTCCTTAATGCCCCTTACCCATTTAGCCCATCCCCCCCTACAACCCCTCCAGCAGCCCTCTGTTCTCTATATTTAAGAGTCTCTTATGTTTTGTCCCCCTCCTTGTTTTGTTTTTTTTTGAAAAAATTTTTTACATTTATTTATTTTTTGAGAGACATAGAGAGACAGAGGACAAGTTGGGGAGGGGCAGAGAGAGAAGGAGACACAGAATCTGAAACAGGCTCCAGGCTCCGAGCTGTCAGCACAGAGCCTGATGCGGGGATCAAACTCACAAACCGTGAGATCATGACCTGAGCCAAAGTCAGACGCTTAACCAACTGAACCACCCAGGCGCCCCTGTCCCCCTCCTTGTTTTTAAGTTATTTTTGCTTCCCTTCTCTTATGTTCATCTGTTTTTATCTTAAATTCCTCATATGAGTGAAGTCATATGATATTTGTCTTCCTCTGACTGACCAATTTTGCTTAGCATAATACCCTCCAGTTCCATCCATGTAGTTGCAAATGGCAAGATTTTATTCTTTTTGATTGCCAAGTAATACTCCTTCTATTCTTTTTGATTTCCAAGTAATACTCCATTCTTTTTGATTGCCAAGTAATATATATATATATATATATATACACACACACACACATATATATATATGTATATATATATATATGTGTGTGTGTGTATATATATATATATATATACACGCACATACATACCACATCTTCTGTATCCATTGAACCTTCGAAGGACATTTGGGCTCTTTCCATACTTTGTCTATTGTTGATAGCACTGCTATAAACATTGGGGTGTATATACCCCTTCAAAACAGCACACCTGTATCCCTTGGATTAATACCTAGTACTGTGATTGCTGGGTCATGGGGTATTTCTATTTTTAATTTTTTTGGGAACCTCAATACTGTTCTCCAGAGTGGCTGCAACAGTTTGCATTCCCACCAGCAGTGCAAAAGAGATCCTCTTTCCCTGCATCCTTGCCAACATCTGTTGTTGCCTGAGTTGTTAATGTTTGCCATTCTGGCCAATGTGAGGTGGTATCTCATTGTGGTCTTAATTTGTATTTCCCTGATAATGAGCGATGTTGAGCATTTTTTCATGTGTCCCTTGGCCATCTGGATGTCTTCTTTGGAGAAGTGTCTATTCATATCTTTTGCCCATTTCTTCACTGGATTATTTGTTTTTTGGGTGTTGAGTTTGACAAGTTCTTTATAGATTTTGGATACTAACCCTTTAACTGATATTTCATTTGCAAATATCTTCTCTCATTCTGTCTGTTACCTTTTAGTTTTGCTGATTGTTTCCCTTGCGGTGCAGAAGATTTTTATCTTGATGAGGTCCCAATAGTTCATTTTTGCTTTTGTTTCCCTTGCCTCTGGAGATGTGTTGAGTAAGAAGTTGTTGCGACCGAGGTCAAAGAGGTTTTTGCCTGCTTTTTCCTCTAGGATTTTGATGGCTTCCTGTCTTACGTTTAGGTCGTTCACCCATTTTGAGTTTATTTTTGTGTATGGTGTAAGAAAATGGTCCAGGTTCATTTTTCTGCATGTTGTTGTCCAGTTTTCCCAGCACCATTTGCTGAAGAGACTGTCTTTCTTCCAGTGGATAGTCTTTCCTGCTTTGTCAATGATTAGTTGACCATACATTTGTGGGTCCATTTCTGGGTTCTCTCTTCTGTTCCATTGATCTGAGTGTCTGTTGTTGTACCAGTACCATACTGTCTTGATGATTACAGCTTTGTAATACATCTTGAAGTCTGGGATTGTGATGTCTCCAGCTTTGGTTTTCTTTTTCAAGATTGCTTTGGTTATCAAACAATTTTACAAACAATTTTAGGATTGTTTGTTCTAGCTCTGTGAAGAATGATGGTGTTATTTTGATAAGGATTGCACTTTATCTTTAATTACAAGGAAAAACTTTTTTTTTTAATTTGAGAGAGAGAGCGAGAGAGCTCGAGTATGGGAGAAGGGCAGAGAAAGAGAGCATCTCTTTCCATTTTTTTCCATTGAATATGACAATCTTGAAACTTAATTTCTTTTTTTTTTTTTAATTTTTTTTTTTCAACGTTTATTTATTTTTGGGACAGAGAGAGACAGAGCATGAACGGGGGAGGGACAGAGAGAGAGGGAGACACAGAATCGGAAACAGGCTCCAGGCTCTGAGCCATCAGCCCAGAGCCCGACGCGGGGCTCGAACTCACGGACCGCGAGATCGTGACCTGGCTGAAGTCAGACGCTTAACCGACTGCGCCACCCAGGCGCCCCGAAACTTAATTTCTAAGTCTGTGGATATTTGTTCTGCTACATTGCACAGTTTTCAAAAACAAAGATTCTAAACAAAAGAATTGCGGTAACTCCCTATGATGCCTTATTGCAATGTCTGTGTGTAATATTGTGATTTATAATAAGAAACAAGTTTGGTCTTCCTCATTCCAGGCACAGAGCTACTAAAACCTTTGGCATTTCCTAACTGATGAGAGTAACAAAGTTGTTCCTTATTATATTAATGAGGTGAATTTTAAACCCCACTAAAGGGTGGGGGCTGAGTTGCCGGGGACACCAACCTGTGAATAGAGAGTTAGAACTTTTAGTTCCACCTCCTGACCTCTGGGCAGGGGAGGAGACTGGCGGTTCAATCAGTCAACAATGGTGAATGATTTAATCTGCTATGCCTGTGTGAAAAACCAAAACGGTGGGTTCCAAGAACTTCCAGGTCGGTGAACACATGGAGGTGCTGGGAGAGTGGTACGCCTGGAGAGGGCATGGAAACTGTGCCCTAGTATGTCATCCTGTGTATCTCTTCCATATGGCGGTTCCTCGGTTTATATCCTTTTTAATAAGCCAGTGATCTAGTAAGTAAAATGTTTCTCTGGGTTCTGTGAGCCACTCTAGCAAATTAATCAAATCCAAGGTGGGGTTTGTGGGAACCTCTGATTTATAGCAAATTGGTCAGATATACAGGTAACAACCTGGGCTCACTCTAGACGTCTGAAGTGTATATGTGTGTGTGCAGGGAGGCAAACTTGTGAGATCATACCCTGAACTTATGGAGGCTGATGCCATCTCCAAATGCATAGTGTCAGACCTGGGTTGAATTCTCAGGCGCCTGCTGCTCTCCAGAAATTGCTTGGTGGTATGTGGCAAGTACTACCTCCCACCCCGCGCAACATTGGAATTGTGTCCAGGACCCAGAAATTCTGTGTATATGCTTTTACTCTGTAATAATTACAGACAGGATTTGCTACCTGAGCACCAGCAGCACCTGTTCCAGAGCTCAGGTGGGAGAGTTAATACTTATGCAGACTCCCCAGGAAGAACTGGCTCAGGGGATGGACTGGCTGCTGCCCTCCCACCACAGGTGCCAGCACTGTTACCTAGTGGGGCCAGTCCTCTGCTGCTTCTGCTACTACCTTTGCCACCACCAATCTCTAATCACCTTGGAGCCCTGAGGCATGCAGGTGCTCACCAGATCCCCAGGACACCTGGTCTCTTGGCTTGACTTTTGTGTTGCAGACCATGTTCATGGGCCTGAGTTTACTGTTGCCTACAGCCCGTATCTGCTCTGCTCACGTGCATGCTCCATTACCCCATCACGCCTCATTGACAAAGTACAAGTGCAGGGGCACCTGCGTGGCTCAGTCAGTTAAGCCTCCAACCCTTGATTTTGGCTCAGGTCATGATCTAGTGGTTCGTGAGATTGAGGCCCACATAGGCTCTGTGATTATCTCTCTCTATATATATACCCCTCCCTCTCTCTCTCCCCAAATAAATAACATTCAAAGCACAAGCGTAAAGATTAAATTATTAATAATTTCAAGACATTGCCTTTCTGATAGCAGAACCCAGGTCACACACACATGAAGCCCAGTTTGCCTACCTCTTAGGCTTTAAAGATGAATTATATCTGTCATCTTTGGAAGTATGTACCAGTAAACTCACAGGGTTGACTTTGCTTTGGGCCTGGTAACCAAATAACCAAGGTTGCTCAAAGAATTGCATCAAGGCTCCATTTTTCACCTTCTTTGTCTTACTCTCTTCCCCCCTCTGAGGTCTCAGTTTTGCAGATTTTGGTCTAGGTTATTGACTAGCTCACAGAGAACTGACTAATGCCGGGTTTTGGGTTAGCACAACTGCTGGGATCTCAGAGCTCAGAGGGTCAAAGAGTAGCTCAGCAAGAGAATAATTATGGGGTCCTGAGTCCTGAGTGCCCTGGAGTGGAGGTGGAGGGAATGGGAGCACAGGCAGAGGACAGCGTGCCTGAAGTACTAGATTATAAATGGTAGGACACGAGTGTTCCTGTTTTATAGAATGTGGTAGAATAGATGATTGAATTTTTCATCCATAATTATAATTTTCAAATCGTTGAGAAACACTAGACAATTATTTCTAGTGCCATGCGAGTCATTGAAAACATAATAAATCTAGTCCTGGTTTTGTGTCAGAAGAGTTCTATTATTTTAGTGGTTGCTCACTTACAGTATCATATCTATATATCATGTATCTCGATGCTGTAAAAAATTTAAAAGCTTAAAAAAATGTTCATTATTCTGAGAGAGAGAGAGGGAGGGAATGAGTGGGGGAGAGGCAGAGAGAGAGGGAGACACAGAATCTGAAGCAGGCTCCAGGCTGTGAGCTGTCAGCACAGATCCTGACGCAGGGCTTGAACTCATGAACCGTGAGATCATGGCCTGAGCCGAAGACAGATGCTTAACTGACCGAGCCACCCAGGCGCCCCAATACTATAAAAACTTTTAATTTCTTTAGAAATAAACTTTTATCTTCTAAGATTCCCTCCCCCCGCCAGTAAACTTATTTAAATGTTAAACTGTGTTACAGAAACCTGTGTTATCTGTTCTACAGACCATTTATGAGTGAAAGGGTGTTACACGTGATAAAAAAATGCCTAAAGAAGACAAATTATGTGATACAGACAAACTTTATTTAACACTTCATGAAGTGGACAGTCTCCATTTGGAGAATTGCCAAATGGGGTAGAAGGCAAGAAGCTTTTATAGAATAAAGAATAGAGAACTAGAGAGAGACAAATAAAAATATCTGATTGGTTGGAGCCAATAGTCATCTTTGTTGGGGGTGAGAAGGCCCCAGAGTGGCTTTGGTTTGGGGACTGGCTGACTGGATATACTGTGTTTCTTTCTGGTCAAGAGGAGCATTTACAGAGACATGAAAATTATTTAAGTTTTCTTTTACTGACTAGGCGCCCTGGGCAGGAGTAGATCCATGTTGGACCTAGAAATTTATTTCAGTACAAGTTTTCTTGGTCTGTGTTTCAAAGGCATTAACTCTTTTTGTTCCTATAACTTCTCACATCTTCAAGCGAAAAACTATAGGAAATCACTTGATTTCCTGTCTCCAGGAGGCCAATAGAAAATGGCTGCAATACTGGAGATGGTGCAATTCTACATTTGCCGGTTTCTAGGTTTCCTCAGATGTGAAGAAAAAGGAACTGGCTCAGTCCTTTTCTGGCCCAACTCTTACCTACAGCTCCCCCCTTGCCAGTCTCCACTCACCCATCAATACTTTGTTCTGGCAATGGGGTAAAAGTAGGAGTTAAAGATAAGACGGTGTCATACCAGCTCAGAAACTAGGAGCACAGTTAACCCTAATGCACTAGCACTGTGATTTATTCAGTCTGTTTCAGAAATCCATACCTGTGCCCAGGTGGGTGGAGAATGGTGAGAACAGAGGAAGCCCTGGCCAGAACCATTAGGCTGGCACAGGGAGGGGCAACTCACCGGTGCAAGGAATGCTCGGCAGACGTGTACCAAGGTAACCGTTCCTGTTGATTCCCTCACCTGCTAGTTTCTGTACCTGCCTTTATAATCCTCATGTTCTGCTTCCTGTCTGGTTGAAATCTCTGGACATGATTTCTTGACCATCTAGACCTAGGGTATTCATCATCTCTCCCATTTTGCTGGAAAAGTAGCTCTAGCCCCTTCAGGCCAGCCCTCTTTCACTGCCCTAACATCCAAGGGTGACATTGATTGAATTGTGTAAGAGTATCCATCACGTCTATGGCTTGGGTAGATTATTATGAGTTTTAAGTCTCTGTTTCATACCACACATATTGTTAGGAATTTGAAAAGTGCTTAATTATCCATTAGTGAGTGGGCTTTGAAGGAAGGTAGAAAAGTATTATCAAATAAATGACAATATTAGAATTGCAGCTTATTCAGAACAAAATTATTTTTGGTATTTTTTGAGCATATAAATGTCAATGAAACTAATGAGAAATAGCAAGAACTGCTGAAATAGCATAAATTCACATTTTTAGCTACTGCAGATAAAATGAAAATGTTCTCGGGGCGCCTGGGTGGCGCAGTCGGTTAAGCGTCCGACTTCAGCCAGGTCACGATCTCGCGGTCCGTGAGTTCGAGCCCCGCGTCGGGCTCTGGGCTGATGGCTCAGAGCCTGGAGCCTGTTTCCGATTCTGTGTCTCCCTCTCTCTCTGCCCCTCCCTCGTTCATGCTCTGTCTCTCTCTGTCCCAAAAATAAATAAACGTTGAAAAAAAAAATTAAAAAAAAAATGAAAATGTTCTCTATGTGATTGGTCTATGTGAGAAAGTGTTTCACAGGACTATCAAAATTATATCTTAGGATGTCATTTTGGATACTAAAATCCAAAGTTGTGGATTTTAAGTTGTGATTTAAATAATCTTGGGGTTTTGTTTGGACATGGCCTACAAACCTTTGGCAAACTAATTTCTGTATGACTCAAAGGATTTTTCCTAGCAGTGGAAACATCTATTTTAGCTTTTTAAAATAAACTCTTGTCACTCTGGATGTATTTGTAGCCCTAGCCAGTGAGTGAACATGAGATTATTTCTGAAATTTTTATAGAACAGGGAGATTAAAGAAAAATCAAGATACTGGGTGTAATAACACAAGTCAACATAGTATGTAATTCAAGTCATGCTTGGAGATTTTGAATTTAACCAAAAAATAATTGGATCCATCACAGGTGCCAATGGTCAGAACGAGACCAAGTGGAGAATTAAGGAATGTACTTAAAAATCTTGGACTATATAAATAATACATGTGAAGCGCCATATCCAAATCATGTATCATACCTAACATGGCATAAGCAAATGTATCCTAGTGTAGTTACACAGGACTTTGCCTTGTAACTTCAGAGAGTTGGTCAGGAAAGAGTAGTACCCAAGGACTCTGCAAATCAACATTGGAAACAGATGGTAGGAGCAGTTTGAACTTGAGCCAAGCTCTTTGGGTTACAAAGCACTTTTCAAATTCATTTTGCTATCCATAGAGAGAGATAAATCACACCTATTAACTTACCTAATTGTCCTTGGCTTGCAATGTGAGGTTCAGTCTTGTACTCCTTTAACTTTCATTTCATAACCATTTGAGACAGAAGACAGTATTTCACAAGATGCCTTGCAGTGGGCTGGTGACTTCTGTTCAATATCCTTAAGTTATTACTTAGAAAATACCAGAATTCCCTTAATACCATTTATGTCAATTTGCTCAGCACATTGTTCTTTGTAGAACTGACGGCTTCCACTCCCCCTCCCCTACTTTTTTGAAGCCACTGTTAATATACCGGGGAAACAGACTCCATTTGAACAGTTATCAAAGGACAATTATGAAATGTAAATATGAAAGGCTGTAATATGATGCCACAAATTAAAAAAAAAATTGTCCTCCCAAAACACTTAGAGCTTGGGTGCGACATGCCTGTTTCAGGAAATATTTTATAGGAGTATTTTATAAGAAATATTCTTGGAAAATCTAAACTACCTTTTCCTTTCCTCTTCTGCTTTTCCAAAGAGAACATTTTCCTCATATTATTTGCTGAGCAATTCTCGATTACAAAAAAATGGGTCACTTGTGGAAGAAAGAAGTCCTTTTCTAGTTGGACAACCTGTTTAGAAATTGAAGTAAGAATATCTTACTCTTAATTGAGAGCAAGAATAGCACAAGTGTGCGGCACCTGGGTGGCTCAGTTGGTTCAGCGTCTGACTTGGGCTGGGGTCATGATCTCGTGGTCTATGACTTCAAGACCCACGTCAGGCTCTGTGCTGACAGCTCCCAGCCTGGAGCCTGCTTCGGATTCTGTGTCTCCCCTTCTCTCTGTCCTTCCCATGCTCATGCTCTGTCTTTCTCTCTCTCTCAATAATAAATAAACGTTAAAAAAAAAAAAAAAAAGCAAAAAAAAGAATAGTACAAGTGTGTCCAGTACAGAGTAGGGTCATGTTTGCCAAGACAGGAGATAGGTTATCTAATGAGAGATAAGGACTACCCAGGTTAATGTGCTGGCCAAAGGCTTAGAACGAAAAGATTGGGCCAAGACAGGACCTGGCACACTAAGTTTGAGAACATAGGCACGGGGGCTTTATAAATTTTTTTTAAGTTTTATTTATTTATTTTGAGAGAGAGAGAGAGAGAGAGAGCACAAGTGGGGGAGGGACAGAGGAAGAGGGAAAGAGAATCCTGAGTAGGCTCTGTACCATCGGCACAGAGCCTGATGCGAGGCCCGAACTCATGAACTGTGAGATCATGACCTGTGCCAAGATCAAGAGTTGGAAGCTTAACCAACTGCACCACCCAGGCACCCCTAGTCCAGGAGCTTTCAATGGAATATTGGTTACTGCCGAGGGGCACTGTTGCTCTAATATGGCCCTGATGCTCCTCAAGTAATGACATCCTGCCTGGACTAGTTCTTGGCCTTCCTGGTATTCAGAAGACCAGTATCTAAACGTCCATCTTTCTTGTTTCATTGCATGTTCCATTGTTGCAGACAGTTCATCTGGTGGTTTGGGGCATATGTCCTGAGAGTTGGAGGAATGGAACTCATATTTGTTGACTGACCTACTCTGGAGTGCTGCACACTGCAGCAGACAGTTGATATTCCCTAAGTCGTTAATTTTTTGATTGTACAAATATTGCCGTTTCTTCAATATGTGAATACTGACTCAGACAATGTGTAACATTTCTTCAGTGTTTCAGATTAGAAATCGGAGAATTACTTAATTAGCTCAGCAAATATTTTTTTTGGCTATCTACTGTGTTGGGCATTGGGTATAAAAAAGTGAACTGAAAGAGATGGTCACTTTCTTCATGACACTTACAATCCAGGGAGACAGATTAACTTTAAATAAATAAACCCCTACAGATATATATAATTACAAATTAAATAGTAATTTATAGTAAATACTATTACAGAAAAAGTTTAGGGGAGTATGAAAGGCAATAATAGTGAGAGGGACATAATTTATTGGTTTTTTTTTAATCATTCATTTATTTATTAATTAATTTAGATTGAGGAGTGAAGGAAAGCCTCTCATGAAGGTGACAGTATTTATTTATTTATTTATTTATTTATTTATTTATTTATTTAAAATGTTTATTTATTTTTGAGACAATGTGAGAGACAGAGTGCAAGCAGCGGAGGGGCAGACAGAGGGAGACACAGAATCCAAAGGGGGCTCCAGGCCCTGAGCTGTCAGCCCAGAGCATGACGCGGGGCTCGAACTCACGAACTGTGAGATCATGACCTGAGCCTAGGTTGGATGCTTAACGGACTGAGCCACCCAGGCACCCCAAAAGTGACATGATTTAGATTCTAAATTTCTGTGTTAGATTTATAACTAATCTCTTGCTTCCATTTTCTTTTGCCTTTGCTCCATCTTGCAGATCATCTATTTAGATTTTTTTTAAATCTTACTTTAATTAAGGCATCTAAGAGTTTGAAGGGATATTTAGAGGTGATGTAGTATAAATTGCTGTTATTAGTCAAGGTGGATGAATCACTATTACAACCCCTAAATTTTAGTGGCCTAATACAATAAAGGCTTGTTTCTTGCAGGCTCACAGTGTAATGCAGTTTGGCAGGGGAGTGTCTCCATGTAGTCATTTAGTAGTTCAGGCCACTTCCATTTAGTGGGTCAGTTACCCCCTAGGTTTTCACCTCCTCCACTGGAACCATCTCAAATTTCCAAAAGGGAGAATTCGAATATCTAACTTGGATGAGATGCTTTCTTGGGTCCAAACAACTGAGCCATGAAGAGGGGCTGGTGAAGTACTTTAAACATGGGTACAGGGGTACCTGGGTGGCTCAGTCAGTTAAGCGTGTGACTTTGCTCAGGTCATGATCTTGTGGTTCATGAGTTCGAGCCCCAGCTTAGAGCTTGGAGCCTGCTTCAGATTCCGTGTCTTCCTCTCTGGCCCTCACCTGCTCACACTCTGTCTCTCTCTCTCTCAAAAGTAAACAAATATTTTAAAAAACGTGGCTGCAGTGGTCATTTTTTGAATTGGACCATTTACACAGAAGGGGAAATGAGCCGGGCAGATACCATCCAACCAGGTATTATTCATGCAGCCATTTTTACTTCATATGACAGATCTTCACATATTTGAAGAAAATAGCCAGTCATCTTCTTTCTCATGAGCTCCATTCTTTTCTTTTCAGGGTAAACATTGTCTGTTTTCTGCAGCTTGTGCAATTAAGGTTATTTAAACTAGCTCATCAACTTCCCTCCTCACATTTCAATTGTGAACTTCCTTCAAATTTCCTCCCTCTAAGAAGGCGTCCTTAATTAACTCCAGTCCTTAATAATTATTCTTTAGTTCTCTGGGACGCCTGGGTGATTCAGTTGGTTAAGTGTCTGACTTTGATTTTAGCTCAGATTGTGATCTCATGGTCATGGGATCCAGCCCCAGGTGGGGCTCCATGCTGACAGCATGGAGCCTGCTTGGGATTCTCTCTCCTTCTCTCTCTGCTCCTCCCTTGGGTGCATGTGCATGCATGCATGGTCTCTCTAGATCTTTCTCAAAGTAAACATTTAATAATTATTCCCTCGTGCTCAATTCCTACATGACTTGATCCACCCAATCAAGTGACCCTTAACCTTGCTTGTACTTTCACATAGTGTTAACCTTTAGCTCTTAAAATTCTATGTCGTGCCTTGCACCCTTCACAAAAAATAACTCAAAATGAATAATAGGTCTAAATGTAAAATGCAAGAGCTCCTGGGTGGCTCATTTGGTTAAGCATCCAACATGTGATCTTAGCTCAGGTCTTGATCTCAGGGTCGTGAGTTCAAGCCATGCCTAACTTAGAGCTCACTTAACGACAAAAACAAATAAAACAAAATATAAAATGCAAAATTATAAAACTCCTAGAAGATAACATAGGAGAATACCAAGCTGACTTTAGGTATAATGATGTTTTTAAAAATACAACACCAAAGGCATAAACCATGAAGTAAACAATTGAGAAAGTGGGTTGAATTAAAATTAAAAATTTCTCCTCTGTGAAAGACAATATCAAGAGAATTGGAAGACAAGCCACAGCCTGGGAGAAAATATTTGCAAAAGACACATCTGACACAAGACTGTTATCCAAAGTATACAAAGAACTCAATACTCAGCAGTGAAAAAGCAAACAACCCAATTAAAAACATGGGTCAGTGGTTTTAATATACCCCTCACCACAGAAGATGTACAGATGGCAAATAAGCATATGGAAAGATGCTCCACATCATATGTCATTAGGGAAATGCAAATTAAAACAACAATGAGATATCACTACACACGTATGACAAGGCCCAAAATCCAGAACACTGATAACTCCAAATACTGGCAAAGATGTGGGGAGCAACAGGAAATCTCATATGTTGCTGATGGGAATGCAAAATGGTATAGCCAACACATTTTGGTGAATGTCTTGCAAAACTAAACATACTCATCATATAATACAGCAATTGTGCTCCTTGGTATTTACCCAGAGGAGTTGAAGACTTACGTCTGCACAAAAACCTGCACATGGATGTTTATAGAAGCTTTGTTTATAATTGCCAAAACTTGGAAGCAACCAAGATGTCCTTAAGTATGTGAATGGGTAAATAAACTATGGTACATCCACACAAGGGAAATGTTTAGTGCTAAGAAGAAATGAACTATGAAGCCATAAAAAAAACACAAAGAAAACTTAAATGCATATTACTAAGTGCAAGAAGCCACTGTGAAAAGGCTACATACTGTATAGTTCCAACTGTAAGAAATTCCGAAAAAGGCAAAATATGGAGACAATAAAAAGATGAGTTGTTTCCAGGGGTAGGAGTAGGGAAACATGAATAGGCAGAGCACAGAAAATTTTTAGGACAGTGTAAATACTCTGTATGATATAATGATAGGTCATTATACTTGTGTCTCAATCCACAGGATGTAAAACACCAAGAGTGAAGTGTAAAGTAAACTATAGACGTTGAGTAATTATGATACACCAATGTAATTTCCCCCTTGGTAAAAAACATACTATTCTAGTGAGTGATATTGGTAATAGGCGAGGTTATGCAGTTGTAGAGACAGGAAGTATATTGGAAATCTCTATACCTACCTCTCAATTTTGTGTTTGTGTGAGAGAGAGAGAGAGCAGGGAAGGGGCAGAGACAGAGGGAGAGAGAGAGAGAGAGAGAGAAAGAGAGAGAGAGAGAGAGAGAGAGAGAGAGAGAGAATACCAACAGGTTCCGCACTGACAGTATGGAGCCCAACATGGGGCTGGAACTCATGAACTGCAAGATCATGACCTGAGTTAAAATCAGGGTCAGACACTTAACCGATTGAACCATGCAGGCACCCTTCACTCTGAATTCAGGAGGGACACTGGAAGTAACAGACAAGATAAAGAGGATGAGGTTCTCTAATGTTTACATTCCTGTGACTCCAGTGCAGAGAGCCAAGAACAAAGCTGAAGTTTAGCCAGGAGGAGAAGGTCCAACTGTAATTGAACTCTGCAGGTGCTGTTCCCAGTTTTTGAAATTTCAGGATCCCCTCCTCAATCTCCTAAAACAACAACAACATGCAAATGAAGTAAATGGTAATTAGGTGTGATGTAACCTGTGTAATTAAGGCTGAAGCAACACCTGGTATGGTTAGCTTCATTTGGAGAACCATCTCAGTGGTGATTTGGGAGGGGTATGTATCACAGCAAAGGAAGAGACCATGAGTATAAGTTTATACTAACTCCGTGAACTTAAGTGCTTTTTAGGTACTGTGGGCTTGTTAATATGCTACTGGACCTATTTGGTTAGTTTAAGGATAAACTGAAAAACATTAGTCCATGTGGCCGTGTCTGTTCCATCTGAAAACTGTAAGTGTGGGAGTGAACATTTTCTCCACGTTCAGCCCTGGAAGACCATGACACTTATCTTCTTGCTGGTTTTTATGAATGAAACGGGATTAATAGCTACCAATTATATGTAATTATTAATAGTATAATTATGGTTATTATAAAATATTGCTGTTACAGTTATTAATTCAGCTTGCCCCCTTGTGTACTCCTGTCCCCAGTTTCTGTCAGCATGGCTGAGCCCATGCAAGGGCTTGGGATAGGAAGGAAGAGAGTCAACATTCAGGGCTGCCTCTGGAACCCTTCTTCCATTGCAAACAAACCCCTCTATTGCCCCAGCTTTTCTTCATAATGCTCCCTCCATTTTATGGCTTTAACTGAAATCTGAATCCCACAGATGACTAAAGAAAAGGCTGTGGGGACGCCTGGGTGGCTCAGTCGGTTGGGCGCCCGACTTCGGCTCAGGTCATGATCTCACAGTCCGTGAGTTCGAGCCCTGCGTCGGGCTCTGTGCTGACAGCTCAGAGCCTGGAGCCTGTTTCGGATTCTGTGTCTCCCTCTTTCTCTGACCCTCCCCTCTTCATGCTCTCTCTCTCTCTGTCTCAAAAATAAATAAATGTTAAAAAAAAAAAAGAAAAGAAAAGGCTGTGATGGTAAATGGGTGGATGCTGACCTGTTGTTCAGCTTTGTTTGTAGCCACTTCCAAACCGACGGTGGTCAAACCTTAGCAAGCCTCTGCACCACTTGGAGGGCTTCTTAAAACACAGATTTCTGAGCCCACTGCCAGCTTCTGATTCAGTAGATCTGGAGTGGAGGCTAGAGTTTGCATTTCTAACAAGTTCCTAGGTGGAGCTGGTGTAACTTATCTAGGAACTAGACTCTGAGAATCACCATTGGAAATCATTACTCCTTTATGCTGGTGAAAATGTTCCTCTTCCTTTGATACCTTTGACATTATGCCGTGCACTCTCCAACTTGTAGTTGCTGTCTACTGACATTCCAGTCACCCCCTACACACACTCTCAGAAGATCTTATGGCACTATGAAATAATAGAAAAAATAGGGGTGCTTGGGTGTCTCAATCGGTTAAGTGTCTGACACTTGATTTTGGCTCAGGTCATGATCTCATGGTTTGTGAGATTGAGCCCCGAGTCAGACTCCGTGCTGACAGCAAGGAGCCTGCTTGGGATTTTCTTTCTCTCTCTCTCTCTCTCTCTCTGCCTCTCTCCTGCTCTCTCTCTTTCTTTCAAAATAAATTTAAAAACTTTAAAAAAATGGAAAAAAATATATTGGTCTCTGCCCCTGGTTCCTGGAACAGGGCTCCTACAACCCTTGTGATTTCCTAAATGATAAGAACACAAGGAGCACCTCTTGCTCTAATATTTGTCTTTGACCTCCATCCCTGGCACAGGTCTCCTAAAACCCTTGTAAATTCCTAAAGAATAAGAGCACTGAGAACATTTTTTGTTCTATTGAGGTGACTCTGGGTGAGTTCCTGGATGGCTCCAAGATAGGCACTGGTCCCCAGAACAACCAATCCAAGATTAAAAGCTTGGAATTTTCAGGCCTACCCCACACTCTCCAGAGAGGGAAGAAGGGCTGGAAACAGAGTAAATAATTGATCATGCATACATGAGGAAGCATCCATAACATTCCAGTAGTATTTGGGTTCAGGGAGCTTCTAGGTGGGGAACCCATCAATACCAGGAGGATGACATACCTAACTCCATGGGGACAGAGGCTTCTGCACCAGAAATGCTACCACACTTCACCCTATGTTTCTCTTCATCTGACTATTCATCTGTATCCTTTATCATATCCTTTAAGAAACTGACAAACCTAAATGTTTCCCTGAGTTATGTGAGCTGCTCTAGCAAATGAATCAAACCCAAGTTGGGGGTCTTTGGAACCTCCAATCTATAGCCAGCTGGTCAGAAGTCCAGGTGATAACTTGGATTTACAACTTGCATTTGATGTGTGTTTTGCATCAGGGGAGGGGGGGCAGTCTTGTGAGACTGAGGCCTTAACCTGTGGGATCTGACACTATATCTGGGTAGATAGTATCAGAACTGAATTAAATTGTAAAATACCCAGCCTATATCCCAGAGAATCGCTTGGTGTGGGGAAAAGCCTCCACATATCCGGTAACCAGAAGTGACCACAAGTGAAGTGTTCTGGGTAAAAGTAAAGGAGACTCCTAGGAAAGAAACACACAGTGAAGAACTGGATTTTCCCCACAGAAGGAGGAAAACGAGTTTTCCTGTTATAGATGCCCAGTTCACTGTCTTCCCTGCTACTCCAGCTCCCAAGGTTTTCTGAGGAGTTTCAGCATCCAGGGGACCTTTTAGCATCCTAGCTTTCAGAATGTATTTACCTCCTCAGGTCCATAGATTTTCCCTTTAACTCTTTTTTTTTTTTTTTTAAGTAGGCTCCATACCCAGGGCAGAGCCCAATACGGGACTTGAACTCATGACCCTGAGATCAAGACTTGAGCTTAAGAGTCAGACACTTAAGTAACTGAGCCACCCAGACACCCCAATTTTCCCCTCAACTCCTTTTTTTAAGTTTATTTATTTTGAGAGAGAGAGTGAGAGAGCGCGAGACTGTGCGTGTGCAGGAGAGGGGCAGAGAGGGAGGGAGAAAGAATCCCAAGCAGGCTTTGCTCTGTCAGCTTGGAGCCCCTACTGGAGCTTGATCTCACAAACTGTGAGATCATGACCTGGCCCAAAATCAAGAGTCGGACTCTTAACTGACTGAACCACCCAGGTGCCCCTTCCCCAACTCTTAAATCTCATTTCCGTTACCCACTTGGAGAGTTACAGCTGAAGTTTATCATCACTCTGAGCTTCTCTACCACATACAATGTGAATTTTACTTTTTTTCTCTGTACCCCTAACATCTACTCTTAATTCTTGCATCTCTCTGCAACTCCACTGACTATTTGAGCACAAGGAGAGCTTGATCCCCTTGATCCCTCTATTTAATTCATCTTTTACTCCCTGCTTGGCTTCTCACCCTTCTCTATACAGCTTGGAAACCACAGTTGATCATTAGAATTGCTCTCAGTTTATTTGCAATCTTTCTAACACTCTTTCTAGTGACCAATGCTGTGTCATTGCTACAACCTGTCATTTCCATTTTTCAATGTGCTGGCAGAGGTGATAAGATATAAACACACATAACTGCAATATGCAGCGGTATTCCATAACAATTATAAGCATAATACAGAAATCCATGACCTTGTAAAGGTGGGGAAGAGCACATCTAGTTAACAATGATCAGAAAAATCTTCAAGTCTATTATGGAAGATACAAATATGAGTAAAACACTATTAGAACCTAACACACTTTAAGCATAGGTATGGTAATTTATATTAATTTCGGTGATAGAACCTAGCAGTTCTTAGAAAGACAATTAATGAGTTGTATCTCCTCTAGTATGACTCTTTGTCCATTATGCAGTGCGGTGTGAAAAACCTTAAGGGTGCTCAAGTGAATAAATTTTAAAAAGCAATTTATCACCTCGTGTGTGGGTCAATACTCACACATATTTGTTGTATAAATATAGAAAAATCTGGGGAGGATAAATACTGTCTTGCTTTACCCCTCAGTATATTGTTTTCATTTGTGATTAGGTGAATGCTCCCCTTTACAATGTAAACTTTTCCAATAAAAACAAAAATATTATTTTGGAGAAGAAGGAAATTAACTTGCTTTTGGCAAAAAGTAGTAGAAATAATATGTCTCATATTTCCTGAGGACCTTCCATATGTCAGGCAAATGTTACTTTACTTATCTGTCACCGTCTCCCTGCAAGGCTGTAGTAGGTAGGTAATAGGGCACCTGGGTGGCTGGCTCTTAGTTTTGGCTCAGGTCATGATCTCATGATTCGTGAGTTTGAGCCCTGCATTGGGCTCTGAGCTGGCAGTGCAGAGCCTGCTCGGGATTATTTCTCTCTCCCTCTCTCTGCCCTTCCCCTGCTTGCACTCCCTCTCAAAAATAAATGAATGAAACAAAACAAAAAGGGCTATAGTAGGTATTATCTTCATTTTTCAAATGGGACTGAAAGAAATTATTGTAGTTCATCAATTCTGAGATGACATTTTAAAAGAATACTTGAATGGGGGCACCTGGGTGGCTCAGTTGGTCGAGCATCTGACTCTTGATTTCTGCTCAGGTCATGATCCCAGGGTTGTGGGATGGAGCCCTGCTTCTGGCTCTGTCTGCAGTGTGCATGGAGCCTGCTTAGGATTCTCTCTCTCTTCCTCTGCCCCTCTCTTGCACTTGTGCTCTCTCTCTCTAAAATTAAAAAAAAATTAAACATTAAAATTTTTTCTTAATTTGAAGAGAATATTTGAATGAATCTTACAATTGATGGTGTCTTAGATTTGATAAAATAAGCTGCACTATTCTTAACACATAAAATGTTCTCATTCATGGTTGAATTGACTCTAATTCCTGTGCTTTTTCCCCCATTAAGTTGCATTATTTCTTCTTTTTTTAAAGTTTTAATTTATTTTATTTAGTAATTTCTACCCCCAACATGGGCTCAAACTCATGATCTTGAGATTAAGAGTTGCATGCTCTTCTGACGGAGCCAGCCAGGTGCCCAACGGCATTCTTTTCTAATAAAAACAGACTTTTTGCTCCTTCTCCAAATTTTCTTTTTCTCTCCCTCTTATACACACACGCACACACATTCCTTCCCCCTTTCTCTCTCACATGTCCTTACATCTCAGTCCAAGCTAAAAATATCCTGCTCGTAAGATGCTCTGCCTTATGTCAAGCCTTACGCTTATTTTGAGTTTAGCCATGATGAACTTCATCTGTCTAACTGATGTGTTTGTCTCCTTTCTCCTGCTAAATTACTCAGTTAATCTGTTTGGTTCAATTCCATTTTACCCACAACCCTTTAGAATCAGGTGCCTTGACAGTGGGGAAGAAGCTAATATCTCTTATAAATATGGTTAATTGGACAAATTAATTCTGGCTGATAAAATAAAGGTGTTTTTATTTTTCTTGGGCAAGGTAGCTGCCCTAGGCCAGTGCTTCTCAAACTGGGCACACCACCTTAAACACTTAGTCTACCATCTGGGAACATCAATTTTGGTTGAAGATTTGCTTGGAGGGGAAGTAGGACATTGAAAAATGTAAACCAAACTCTTTGAGGGCAGATTTTATCTTAAAGCAAATGTGAATTATCGAATAGAATGAAGTATCCATATGCATTTTTAAAATATATTTTTAAAATTTTTATTTAAATTCTAGTTACTAAACATATAGTGTAATATTTGTTTCAGGAGTAGAATTTTTTTTTTTTAGAGCCGTAAAGAGGGGTGGTTAAGAAAAAACACAACATTTGACATTAAAAATATCAGAAAAGTGGAGGGGTGAGGGGAGGAGGGAGGGAATACATGGGAACAAGGAAACTTTTGAGGGTGATGGCTATGTTTGCTGTCTTGATTGTGGAAGACAGGTTAAGATTTATTAAATTGCACACTGTGATTATGGAGTTTATTTTATGTCAGTTGTACCTCAACAAACACCCTAGTGCTCATCACAACTAGTGCCCTCTTTAATACCTATCACCTATTTAGCCCATCTTCCCACCCATCTCCCCATCAAGCAACCCTCAGTTTGTTCTCTATAGTTAAGTGTCTCTTATGGTTTGCTTCCCTATCTTTTTTCCCCCTTCCCCTATGTTTGTCTGTTTTGTTTCTTAAATTCCATGTATAATTGAAATCGTATGGTATTTGTCTTTTTCTGACTGACTTATTTCACTTAGCATGATACACTCTAGTTCCATCCACGTTGTTGCAAATGGCAAGAATTAATTCTTTTTGATGAATGACTAGTATTTCTATATATATATATATATATATATATATATATATATATATATATATATAACATCTTCTTTAACCATTTGTCAGTCGATGAATATTTGGGCTCTGGCTATTGTTGATAATACTGCTATAAATATTGGGGGTGGATGTGCCCCTTTGAATCAGTATTTTTATATCCTTTGGGTAGTGCAATTGCTGAGTCATAAGGTAATTCTATTTTTAACACGTTGAGGAAACTCCATACTGTTCTCCAGAGTGGCTACACCACTTTGCATTCCCACCAACAGTGTAAGAGGGTTCCCCTTTCTCTGCATCCTCACCAACATCTGTTTTTTCCTGAGTTGTTAATTATAGCCATTCTGACAGGTGTGAGGTGATATCTCATTGTGGTTTTGATTTGTATTTCCCTGATGATGAGTGATGTTGAGCATCTTTTCATATGTCTGTTGGCCATCTGGATGTCATCTTTGGAAAAATATCTGTTCATGTCTTCTGCCCATTTCTTCACTGGGTTATTTGTTTTTGGGGTGTTGAGTTTGTTAAGTTATTTACAGATTTTGGATGCTAACCCTTTATCAGATATGTCATTTGAAAATATCTTCTCCCATTTCATAGGGTGCCTTTTACTTTTGTTGATTGTTCTCTTCTCTGTGCATTTTTTTTTTATCTTGATGAAGTGCCAATAGTTCATTTTTGCTTTTGTTTTCCTTGTCTTTGGAGACGTATCTAGTAAGAAGTTGCTCTGGCCGAGGTCAAAGAGGTTGCTGCTTGTGTTCTTCTCTAGGATTTTGATGATTTCCTGTCTCACATTTAAGTCTTTCATCCATTTTGAATTTATTTTAGTGTATGGTGTAAGAAAGTGGTCCAATTTCATTCTTCTGCCTGTCTCTGTCCAGGTTTCTCAATGCCATTTGTTGAAGAGAGTTTTTCCATTGGGCATTCTTTCCTTCTTTGTCAAAGATTAGTTAGTCATATAGTTGTGAGTCCACAACGCACAACTTGTTGAAGAGAGTTGCAGAGAGTTTTTCCATTGGACATTCTTTCCTTCTTTGTCAGAGATTAGTTAGTCATATAGTTGTGAGTCCATTTCTGAGTTTTCTATTCTGTTCCATTGATCTATATATGTGTTTCTGTGCCAGTGCCATACCGTCTTGATAATTACAGCTTTGTAATACAGCCTAAAGTCCAGAATTGTGATTCCTCTCACTTTGCTTTTCTTTTTCAAGATTGTTTTGGCTATCAGGGTCTTTTGTGGTTCCATAATGCTGGTGGTATTTTGATAGGGATTGCACTAAATGTGTAGATTGCTTTGGGTAGCACAGACCCAAAGCATGGAGTGTGGAATTCCATGAGCATGGAATGCTTTTCCATTTCTTTGTGTCCTCTTCAATTTCTGTCATAAGTGTTTATAGTTTTCAGAGTACAGATCTTTTACCTCTTTGGTTAGGTTTAGTCTAGGTATCTTATGGTTTTGGTGCAATTGTAAATGAGGCTGATTCCTTGATTTCTCTTTCTACTGCTTCATTGTTGGTGTACAGAAATGCAACAGATTGATGCACATTGATTTTATATCCTGCAACTGTACTGAATTTGTGTATCAGTTCTAGAAATTTTTTGGTGGAGTCTTTGAAGTTTTCTACATAGAGTATAATGTCATCTGCGAATAGTGATAGTTTAACGTCTTCCTTGCTGATTTGGATGTCTTTTATTTCTTTGTGTTGTCTGATTGCTGAGGCTAGGACTTCCAGTACTATGTTAAATAAAAATGGTGAGAGTGGATATCCTTGTCTTATTCCTGACTGTAGAGGAAATGCTCTCAGTTTTTCCCCACTGAGGATATTTGCTGTAAATCTTTCATATATGACCTTTATGATATTGAGGAATGTTCCCTCTATCCCTACTTTGTTGAGAGTTTTTAATCAAGAATGGGGGCACCTGGATGACTCAGTCAGTTAAGTGTCTGACTTTGGCTCAGGTCATGATCTCACAGTTCATGGATTCCAGTCCCACATCGGGCTCTGTGTTGACATCTCAGAGCCTGGAGCCTGCTTTGGGTTCTGTCTCCCTCTCTCTCTGCCCCCTCCCCTGCTCATGCTCTGTCTCTATCTTTGTCAAAAATAAATAAACATTAAAAAAAAAAAAACTTAATGGGGCGCCTGGGTGGCGCAGTCGGTTAAGCGTCCGACTTCAGCCAGGTCACGATCTCGCAGTCCGTGAGTTCGAGCCCCGCGTCGGGCTCTGGGCTGATGGCTCAGAGCCTGGAGCCTTTTCCGATTCTGTGTCTCCCTCTCTCTCTGCCCCTCCCTCGTTCATGCTCTGTCTCTCTCTGTCCCAAAAATAAAAAATAAAAAAACGTTGAAAAAAAAATTAAAAAAAAAAAAAACTTAAAAAAAAAGAATGGATGCTGTATTTTGTCAAATGCTTTTTCTGCATCTGTTGAAAGGGTCCTATGGTTCTTATCCTTTCTTGTATTAATGTGGTGTATTACATTGATTGATTTGCGAATATTGAACCAAACCTGCAGCTCAGGAATAAATCCCACTTGATTGTGGTGAATGATTCTTTTAATGTACTATTGGATTTCATTTGCTAGTCTTAATGAGAACTTTTGCATCCATATTCATCAGGGATATTGGCTGGTAATTCTCTTTTTTAGTGTGGTCTTTGTCTGGTTTTGGAATAGGTAATGCTGACCTTGTAGATGAGTTTGGGAGTATTCCTTCCATTTCTCTTTTTTGAAACAGTTTGAGAAAAATAGATATTAACTGTTATTTAAATGTCTGGTAGAATTCTCTGGGAAGCCTTCTGGTCCTGGACTTTTGTTTGTTGGGAGATTTTTGATTAAGGATTCAATTTCTTCACTGGTTATGGGTCTGCTCAAATTTTCTATTTCTTCCTGTTTCAGTTTTTGTAGTTTGTGAGTTTCTAGGAATTTATCCATTTCTTCCAGATTTCCCAGTTTGTTGGCATATAATTATTCATAATATTCTCTTATATTGCTGTATTTCTGTGGCGTTGTTTGTGATCTCTCCTCTTTCATTCATGATTTTATTTCTTTGGGTCCTTTCTTCTTTTTGATAAGTCTGGCTAGGGGGTTATCAACTTTATAAATTATTTCAAAGAACCAGCTCCTAGTTTCATTGACCTGTTCTACTGTTTTTGTAATTTCTCTCTCTATATTTTTCCTGCTCTAATCTTTATTATTTCCCTTCTGCCATTTTTTCTTTTTTTCTTTGCTGTTCCCTTTCTAGCTCCTTTTTAAGGTTAGGTTGTATATTTGAAATTTTTCTTGCTTTTTGATGTAGGCTTGTCTTGCTATGTACTTACCTCTTCTGACCACTTTTGCTGCATCCCAAGAGTTTTGGACTGTCACATTTTCATTTTCGTTTTTTTTTTTAATTGTTTATTTATTTTTGGGAGAGAGACAGAGCACAAGTGGGGCGGGGCAGAGAGGGGGACACAGAATCCAAAGCAGGCTCCAGGGTCCAAGCCATCAGCACCTGAGCCCCAACGTGGGGCTCAAACCCATGAATTGCAAGATCCATGACCTGAACCAAAGTCAGATGCTTAACAGACTGAGCCACACAGGTCCCTCTCATTTTCATTTTCATTTGCTTCCATATATTTTTTAATTTCTTCCTTAATTTCCTGGTTAACACATTCATTGCTTTGTAGCATGTTCTTTAACCTTCATGTATTTGTGGTCTTTCCAATTTTTTTCTTGTGATTGACTTCAAGTTTCATAGTGTTGTGGTCTGAAAATGTGAATGGTATGATTTCAATCTTTGTGTACTGTTGAGGGCTGGTTTATGACCCAGTATGTTATCTATTCTGGAGAATGTTCCATGGGCACTTGGGAAGAATGTGTATTCTATGGCTTTAGGATGGAATGTTCTGAATATATCTGTTAAGTCCATCTCATCCAGTATGTCATTCAAAGCTATTGTTTCCTTGTTGATTTTCTGCTTAGATGATTTCATTTCTGTAAGTGGGGATTTAAAGTCCCCTACTTTTATTGTATTGTTATCAATAAGTTTCTTTATGTTTGTGATTAGTTGATTTATATATTTGGGTGTTTCACATTGGGGGCATAAATACACACAATTGTTAGATCTTTTTGGATAGACCCCTTTATTATGATATTATGCCCTTCTTCATCTCTTGTTACAGTCTTTAGTTTAAAATCTAGTTTTTCTGAGGATGCCTGGGTGGCTTAGTTGGTCGACCATCCATCCGACTTTTGCTTTTGGCTTAGGTCATGATCTCATGGTTTGTGGATTGAGCTCCACATTGGGTTCTGTGCTGGCAGTGGGTAGCCTGCTTGGGATTCTCTCTCTCCCACTCTGCCCCTCCCCTGCTCAAGTGCATGCTCTCTCTCTCTCTCTCTCAAAAATAAATATTTTAAAATAAAATCTAGATTGTCTGATATAAGTTTGGCTACTTTGGCTTTCTTTTGACATCCATTAACATGATAGATCCATCCCCTCACTTTTAGTCTGCTGGTGTCTTTAGGTCTAAAGTGAGTTTCTTGTAGGCAGCATATAGATGGATCTTGTTTTATTTTGTTTTTGTTTTTCTTAGGTTTATTTATTTATTTTGAGAAAGAGGGGGTGGGTAAGGGCAGAGAGACAGAGAGAGAGAGAGAGAAAGTATCTCAAGAAGGCTCCGCACTGTCAGCATGGAGCCCAATGTGGGGCTTAAATACACAAACCATGAGATAATGACCTGAGCTGAAGTCAAGAGTCAGATGCTTAACTGATTGAGTCACCCAGGCACCCCTGGATCCTGTTTTTTTAATCCATTCTTATACCCTATGTCATTTTATTCACATGCATTTTTAAGGTGAAACTTTAACGACACTTTGAGTGTTTAGTAGACTACTCATGGCAACTTGTGATTGAAACTACAGGCTTTAGAGCTGTAATTTAGCTTTTTATAGCTAAATCTGGCTATATTTAGCCTTTTTATTTATTTGTATTTAGCCTTTTTATAGCTGTGTATTTAGCTTGGACAAGTTGCTTAACCTCTTTGTGTCTCAGTTTTTCATTTTCCTTATCTATAAAGTGGGAATAATAATGTCATCTGCCATATAGAGTTATCATGAGAATAAATGACAAGCGTATGTTAAATGTTAGAGCAGTGGCTGGTACACAGTGAACTCTCACTAATGTTAGCTATTTTCATTTTTGTGTATACTTCCATGTGCCCCTGGGCATTTTTTTTTGTTCTCCTCTTTTGTTAAGGTGTCCTGGTGCAAAAGTTCAAGAAGCCCTTCCCCAGGAGTCTCTCCATGCTGCACTTGCTTCTCTTCTGTTGGTCTCTTGTAATATTTCAGGAATGTGCTGTTTTCTTTTCTCTCTCTTTCTCTCTCTCTCTCTCTCTTTTTTTTTTTTTTTTTTTTTTTTGTAGCACCATTAAAAACAAAGAGTAGCTGTTTTAGGAATTTGGGAAATGAAGGGGAATGAGTCTCAGTTTCACTCTATTTAAAATGAAATAACCTAATAGTTGGGAATAAGCAAGCCAAGATAAGATTTTGGAGATATAGATGGGAGGCGTTTCAGTCTCAACTCCCTTTGGAAACCATGGCTTAGACTTGCTGGTGATGAAACATGAAGTCTGTAATTAAAACTTTCTCTTGTAAGGCTTGGGATATGTTCAGTCTCATCTGGTTATGGCTCATTGGGGAATGAATTTTCTGACGCAAATGAGGTTTAAAAAAAATCAGTGTCTCTTTATTTGGTTAACAGTATTTCTGCACTTTATTTTTCCTTGTCAGCTTTAAAAGGAAGAGGAAAAAAGTAAAGCACCGTGCCAAAACTTGGCAGTAGAATTTCAGTGGGCAAAAATTCTCTGCCTACAGTACTGTTTGAAGTGGCTACACAGTGAGGGCTCCACAGACTATTCTTAATGCATCAGAACACCATGTTATGAATAGTTAAGAAAGCTCAAGAGCCTGGAAGCGACAAGAAAAGACCAGTGCAGGACTAGAAGGCACCTGTCCTCTGTTATTTCTTGCCCCTTCTAGCAAATATTATCTTTGGCTTAATAGTCCAGGAATTGAAGGGCAGATACACCAATTTACTACTGACATTGCCGGACTCAGCTTTGCCACTTCTTCCATTGCCAGACCTAAACATTTGAAGGGTGGAGGGCAGGATAAGAGCAGCCAATGGGATTGGAGAGCAGTGGGAACTGACCCTTCCTTTGCTATCCCCCTTCACCCAGCAATATCTTCTAGGGTCATGATTTTTACACCTAGAAATAAAAGCATACAAATATTGAGCATATCTTATAGTGATTAAGTGCTTCTAAGTTGCCATATACCACGCTAAACTCACAACAACATTATAGAGCAGATACCGTTTCTATATCAAGGGTAAACTTGAGGCTTACAAGAAAAGATTGGGCAAATTGTTCAAGATCACAGGTAGGTCACTGTATTGGTTAGGGTTTTCCAGAAAAACCTAACCAGTGGGAGATATGTATATCTTTCTTTCTCTGTCTTTTGATCTATTCAGGCCCTCCCTGGGTTGGGTGATGCCCACTCATATTGGGGAGGTCAATCTACTTTACAGAGTTTACCAGTTCAAATGCTAATCTCATCCAGAAATACCTGCATAGACACATCTAGAAATAATGTTTAATCTGCATACCCTGTAGCCCGTTGACCCATAAAGTTAATCATCAATGCCAGAAGTATTGGATTTTGAATCAGATTTGACCGTTGGGTCAGAGTCTGTTATATCGACTTGCTATCGATGCATAACAAATCACATCATACAAAAGCAAGCACTCAATTTCTATAGTGTCTACAGGTCATCTTGGGTGTTAGCTGATCTAAGCTGGGCTTGCCTGGGTGGGTGGCTGGCTGGGATGGCTCTGTTCTATGTGCCTCTAATCTTCCTCCTGAGACCAGCAGGTTAGCCTGGACGTGTATAAAAAGGAAATTGGAAATATGCAAGGTCTCTTAAGGCCTAAGCCTGAGACCAGTATACTCACTTCTGCCTCATTCACTTAGTCAAGCTAAGTCACAAGGCTGAGCCCAATGTCAAGCAGCAAAGAGATACACTCTACCTCTATGGAATATAGCACATGCTGTGAAACAGCTGTCGATCCCCCTTCAGAATTATTCTCATTCCCTCAGCTGCTTTGAATATTTATTGCTGATGAAGACTCACAGATAGACCCCCCCAACCCTCCCGTCCTCCCACTACCACCCTTACCCCTGATCTCCCATCCCCACTGCCTGCCGGCAGCTGCTTTGCTCAAGGGTGCCCCCACAGGCCACCCACATGCAGTTACAGGTCAGGTGTGACAGTGCAAAGACCCAACCCCATGCCCCAATTCAAAACATTTCCGAAGGGCCATCCCAGTTCCAGAGCTTCCTGTGGGATTGGCTGAGGCCTTGGGTGCAACAGACCAAGTCCTATTTTTTCTCCCTTGCCTAGTCTTGCTTCCCTTGCTCTGATGAAAGTGCTGTTCCCAAGAGGACTCCTCGATAATTGCCACATACAAATCTAATCTTCAACTGGGGAGGAATTCCGAAGACAATGGCAAAGGACATGGATGGAATATAAGAAAGTCAGGACCAACAATGCAATTTACCACACCTTTGCATTTAACAACTAGACTAAACTGCATCCAAGATTAGGACAAAAGTATGTATTGGAGAAACCATTGAGTCTCTGTCTGAAATATCCTAATGTATACTTAAACCATTGGTATTAGAGCTTAAAATATGGCTGAGGTGGAACTGAATGTGCAAAATCTGGTGTTCTGGAGAAGTTGTGGGCAAATGGAAGCTTCATAAATTGAATTAAATTCCAAGTGTGTGGTGGCAGTTCAGTATTCCAAAGATAAAAATGCAGTGAACTGTTTTATAGATATAACTGACTTAATAATATTGATTCTTTTCCATGTCAGGATTTATATATCAGCAGTTTATTTCATTTTCTGAACAAACCCATTCTACTTTTTAAGAAATGTTTATTTATTTTGAGAGAGAGAGAGTAAGTGCAAGGAGGATGAGGGGCAGAGAGAGGGAGAGAGAGAAAATCCAAAGCCCCATGCCGGGCTCAATCTCACCATGAGATCATGACCTGGACTGAAATCAACAATCGGACACTCAACCAACTGAGCCCCCCAGTTGCCCCAACCTCTTCTGCTTTTAGGAAATCATTTCATGTATGAAATTATGGCATGTTGTCATAAATTTATTTTTGGTCTCTGATTTTTTTTTAATGTTTATTTATTTTTGGGAGAGAGACAGAGTGTGAGCAGGGGAGGGGCAGAGAGAGAGAGAGAGAGACACAGAATCTGAAGCGGTCTCCAGGCTCTGAGTTGTCACCATAGAGCCTGATGCAAGGCTTGAACTCATGAACAGTGAGATCATGACCTGAGCCTAAGTCAAACACTTAGCTGACAGAGCCACCCAGGCACCCCGGTCTCTGATTCTTACTGGATTTCCTTTGCATCAATTTTAAACTGATGTGAAGCTTAGTGAATTCAAGGACTCTGGGGGAAAGATATGTGTGCAGAATTGTTGGAAATGGGCACTATGGATATAATGAACAGAGCACGTGAACATCCTAGGAAAAGAAACACATAGTATTTCTCTGGCCACATAGTATTTCTCCAGAAAAAAAGCAGGAACTGTGAAAGTAGAGAATTTGTTCTACTCAGGGATGTGTCTTGATAAGATAGAAGGACCATTCGGCAAGGAAGCTAAGAGTTCTAACAGACTATTGCTTATGTGGCTATTTGTCATCTCCAGGGGTATGAAGGGCAAGAGGGGCCAGAGAGCATATCCGAACACTGGTGGTTAAGGGACAGGAGGCCCCAGTAAGACGGAGAAACAGGCTCACAACAGTGATAGATAAACAAAAATTTATTCAATACTTAGGATATACAAGTCATGTTTATATTCATTTTCCTCCTATTTTCTGTAGGGAGGTTGGGGGTTTGTTTGTTTGTTTTTGTTTTATTTATTTATTTTGCAGGGGGAGGGGCAGAAAGAGAGGGAGAGAGAGAATGCCCAGCAGGCCCCGTGCAGTCAGCACAGAGCCTGACATGAGGCTTGATCTCACAAACCATGAGATCATGACCTGACCTGAAATCAAGAGTCAGGCACTCAACCAACTGAGCCACCCAGGTGCCACAGGTTGAGGCTTTCTGGTGTGAGTTTCCTATATCAGCTAGGGTCTAGGAAATATTCTTGATATTTTAAAACAGAGAACTTAGTACAAAGAATTGGTCCCACTGGCACTGACAGAGCTGAGAAGCCTAAAGTGGGATCGTACAGCATCCCTGAGGTTAAGAGCAAGAAGCTACTATCACTGCCTAAGCTTAAGGGTCAATAGGATCCAGGGTCACCAAGCGGAAGCGGGCACCTCGGCAGGCCTTGCCACAAAAGCTGGGCTCACAGAAAAGACAGCCACTGCCACAGACAGTGCCTGAAGCAGAAGGAGAGGGGGAGAAATAGCCTGGATTCTCCGTTTCCTCCCCCTAGTCTTCCTTCAGAGCCTCCCACTGGCTGAATTGATGCAGAAACCAGAGGGCCAAGGAAGGTGGGGATGGAAATTCTCATGATACAGAATAGGACAGAGTAGGGCAGGGAATGGATCCAAGAGCAAAACAGGCCAGGATTAGCACATAGCCTCAATTCATCTTCTTTCCATGGAAATGTCTTCCTTCTCTTCCACTTGTGAGTCTCTGATCCCGGACACTGGCCTCATCCAGGCTTCCTTGGCAGCCAGTTTCCAGTTTGGCACCATCAGTAGGTGGTGCAGTCAGAAGGTTGGGAGTAAGAGGAAAGGTCAGATTATTCTCCAGCCCCCCACCTCCCTGTAGGTGTCCCTCCCTGGTTACCAATCCGTCTGGCAGCCTCTTCTGCATGGTTTCCAGTCTCACTAGTGAACTAGGAGTGAATCCTCTATTTCTGGTTTCTGGGTATCTTAACATCCCCTGTTGTTGATTCTCTTAATCCTGCCCATAGCGATGTCAACTATATCTTTTATTAGAGTCTCTTCAGGGGTGTCTGGGTGGCTCAGTTGGTTAAGTGTCTGACTCTCAATCTCAGCTCAGGTCTTGATCTCAGGGTTGTGAGCTCTGTGCTGGGTGTGGAGCCTGTAAGTAAGTAAGTAAGTAAGTAAGTAAGTAAGTAAATAAATAAACAAATCTCTTCATTTAAACAACTCAGGTTGCATTCTGTTTCCTGCCAGAATTCTGGCTGATACCCTGACCTACTGTATTATTTTTTTTTAAGTTTTATTTATTTTTGAGAGAGACAGGGAGAGCATGAGTCAGGGAGGGAGAGACAGAGGGGAAGAGAGAGAGTCCCAAGCAGGCTCCATGCTGTCAGTGCAGTGCCTGATGCGGGACTTGAACTCATGAACTGTGAGACCATGACCTGAGCCAAAATCCAGAGTTGGACACGTAACTGACTGAGCCCCCCAAGTACCCCTGTATTCTTTTCCCAACTCTTTGCAAGTGTTCTTCTTTCCTCTGCCTAGAACCACAGTGTGTATAGTGGGAAACGCATTGGCCATTGACAGACATGGTTTTATTTTTGATCCAGAATTAAACTGTGTTACTGGCTGGGAAAGTTATTTAACTGAGCCTCAGTTTTTTTGCCTGTAGAGTGGGAATAATGATGGGGATTGGCTGGATTAAATAAAATCTGTGCCTGATTGATATATTCCAGGCCTCATCAGCCTGCTGTCACAGAACAAGTTCTCACATTCTTTTTTTTTCAATATGTGAAATTTATTGTCAAAATGGTTTCCATACAACACCCAGTGCTCATCCCAAAAGGTGCCCTCCTCAATACCCATCACCCACCCTCCCCTCCCTCCCGTCCCCCATCAACCCTCAGTTTGTTCTCAGTTTTTAAGAGTCTCTTCTGCTTTGGCTCTCTCCCACTCTAATCTCTTTTTTTTTTTTTTCCTTCCCCTCCCCCATGGATTTCTGTCAAGTTTCTCAGGATCCACATAAGAGTGAAAACATATGGTATCTGTCTTTCTCTGTATGGCTCGTTTCACTTAGCATCACACTCTCCAGTTCCATCCACGTTGCTACAAAGGGCCATATTTCGTTCTTTCTCATTGCCCTGTAGTACTCCATTGTCTCACATTCTTTTTATATTCCAATTTTTTTAAAGATTTATTTTCTTTTTTAGAGAGAGAGCACACAAAGAGGGGAGAGGGGCAGATTTCTAAGCAGGATCCAAGCTCAGAGCCCAATGTGGGACTTGATCCCATGGCCCTGGGATCATGACCTGAGCTGAAATCAAGAGTCAGATGGTCAATCGGCTGAGCCACTCATGCGCCCTATATCCCAATTTTTATGGTGTGAATCCCCATCCTATTTGGCTGACGGAAGTTAATTCCCTTCAAAGTATCTCCAGTTATTTCTAGAAATTCTCAAAGAAACTCCCTTGCTAACCTTTCTTTTGCAGTTGCCATGGATTTCTGCCCTGTTAATTTTCTTCCATCCTAGCTCCCACATGTCCAGCATCTGCTTGCAAGGCCACTTGCTGAGGCTTTGCCAAGGCCGAAGCCTTTCCAGGGCCACTGTCCATCATAAGAACTCTGCCTATGCCAAAGTTGTTGACTCTCCATGCTCTCAGAGTCTAGTCATTGGAAGGCCTCCATGTGGAGAGGAGGGGAGAATGGCCTCCCCTGCCTCTGAGCCAGATTAGCCCCAAACATGCAGAGCCTCTTGAAGTTCCCTTGACTAGTTCCTCACCTAGTTTCACATGAAAACAAAAACAACTCACAGAGGTTCTGGACCTTGTTTCCACCCTCTCTTCTAGAAGGAGATCATGGCCAGGCTGGAAGGGGAACAGATGCTTTGCCATCTGCTCCCTGCTTCCTTCCCTCCCTTCCACATCTGTCCACAAACACCAAGCCCTCCTTCCTTTTCCATTTATTAAACTGAAACTTCTTTCTTCCTTCCTTCCTTTCTTTCTTTTCTTTCTTTCTTTCTTTTTTGTTTTTTTTGAGAGAGGGCAAAAGTGAGCAAGGGGCAGAGAGAGAGAGAATCCCATGAGGGGTGAAGAGAGAGACAGAGAGAGAGAGAGAGAAGTGGGGTTCACTTGAAGCGGGGCTTGAGCTCTCCCCATATGGGACTTAAACTTATGAACTGAGATCATGACCTGAGCTGAAGTCAGATGCTTAATGACTGAGCCACCCAGGCACCCCTAAACGGAAACTTCTTTACATATCAGACATTGTGAAATGGAACAGCAAGGGTCAATTAGGGAGGTGAGGTCTGTATGCACTTCTTTATGAGCCAGAGACCACGCCAGTTACGTATGAATGATTCCTAGTACAATACCTGGTACAGAGTGGATTCTCAGTAAACGGTAGATGCTATTATCATATAAATAGGAAATCCCATTTCCCGCTCTTGGTATACTGCAACTTCTTCAAGGTTACATTCAGACGTCATTGCTTACAAGAAGACTTGCTGTAATCTGTTTAGTGTGAAGTAATCTTTCCCTCTGAATTAGTTTCCTAGGGCTGCGGTTGCAAAGTAACAAAAGCTGAAAGGTTTATAACAACAGAAATTTCTCTCTCATGGTTCTGAAATCCAGGCGTCAGCAGAGCCGCCCCGATTCTGCTGTCTCCAAGGAAGCATGCTTCCTAGGCCCTTTGCAGATTCTGGTGGTTCTCCCACCTTCTAGTGGTTCTCGCAGCTTCTCGTGGATCTCGGCAATCCTTTGTCCTTGCAGCCTGTGTCTGCATCACTGCAGTCTGCTTCCGTCGCCTCATCGTCACCTTCTTGGTTTGTCTCAGTTTTTATAAGCTCTTCTCCCTTCAAAGGACATCAGCCTAGTGGATCAGGGCCCACCCTTATGACCTCCTTTAACTTCATCATATTTGCAAAGACCCTATTTTCAAAAAAGGTTACATTCTGAAGTACTTGGAGGCTAGGATTTCAACACATCTTTTTGGGGAACACAATTCAATCCATAACACCCTCCAATAATCTAAATTCTAATAGCAACATTCATTTCTATTTTTTTTTTTATGTCTATCACATTCTGGTTTGTTTTATAGTAATTGATCTTTTATTCTCCCCTTACAACCCTGAACACTCCTAGGACAGAATGTATTTCTGGTTCACTTTTGTGTTCCTGACAGTACCTGCCTGGCCATAACAGGTTTGATAGTTTAATAAATGACGGGCTCTTTTCCTGACTCATGACCAATCTATGACACTCAAGCATGCTGCTGCCTGCTTGGTATACGTATTTCTGAGTTCCTTGTGTTTTTGGCCCTTTGGCTGATTTCTTTTCTTGGAAAATATAAATTGGGAGGATGGTTTTGGCTGGCTGAAAGCTAGTTACTGCCTGCTTCAGGTGGTGAAATATTTATGTTTTCTGGGGGTGAATAGTGGGCTTCACTCTGCCAGGGAAACAATCTTGTTTGTCCCCAGTTTATGCCTCTTTTTCTTCTTCTTTTGCATTTTCAGCATCCTGATGATGTCCTTAGTTACAGTTGCTATGGAAATATTGTAGTGTTTCCTGCAGTGCTGGGTGGTGTGGTGCCTAGAGCCCTCTTTAGTGCAGATTTATGATGATGCCCAAGCCGTGGGTTTCATTTGCTAGTTTTCTGACCTTGTAACTGGTTGTCAACAGGGGAGTGATGTGCCTTTATTTTTGTCTCCTGACTTGTTACATTGATTTTCTTTTTCATTGGTTCTGGAGTGCTCATCATCTTCTTAAATACTCAACCGATTATTTCACAGGATGTAATGACAGAGCCAGCCCGTCTTCTTATCATTGAATAAATCAGTAAACAGATGCAGTCTTCCTGATACTAATGCGGTGAGGGGTGATCTAGGCTGGTTAAAACACTCAAAATCTTTTAAGGATGTAGATTTTAAGGATAGAGACTGAGTAATAGGTGGAAGAGAGAAAAATCCAAGTCTAGAGACTTGGACTCTGATGTCTTTTGTCACTGGGAAAGTAATAGTAATGCATGTCCCACCTACTTGATAGGATTGTTGTAAAGATAACTTGATTAATGTCTACAAAAGCAATTTGTAAGCTATACAATGTTGTAAATGCTCTCAAATGCCATTGTGAATAACATCAGCTGCAATCTTAATAGTCTTGGCTCTGTCTTTGACCTGGGTGACCATGGGAAGCAACTTAATCTCTGGTGAAGACCTGAGTTGGCCCCTTTACTAAGCCACCTGGGCAAATAAGTGTTTAGGCCACTTAGCAGCATTTTCAAGGTCATCAGCTTCTGTGTGTTAACCTATTCTTTCATCATCTTTTACTTTGGGGAGGGAAAGGATACTATGATGTTAATTATCAGGCTATAAAGGAGCAAAAATCTTGATTTTTTTTGATGATCTTTCCCAAGTTCGTTAACATAATGCCTTGTGATGTATCTGTTGCTTGTTTGGTGTGTTGGCCTGTGCCATTATAATTTTGCTTCTCCACAAAAATTTTTTGTAGAACTTTAGTTTAGGGTAGACACTCAGACATTTACTAGAACACATTTAGGCACGCAGACTTTGACAATTCCAGAGAACGTTTTGAATACATTTAGTGATTTATGTATTTCAGTTTTTGAAAATCTATTAATTTATTCTGGAGATGCTCCAGAAATTGATACCATTGTAATTAAACAGGATTCTTTGTGAAGCATTTTATGCCTGACCACTTCAGATATATATTCATTATGCAGCTTCTCTTGAAGCATTTTCAATTTGCTCATTTGGAGCAAATTTTGTGTGTTGAATGTAATTGGTTCCTAGACACTGACTCATTTTCCGAATACAAGTACATTTTTTTTTTCCAATTGATTTTCTCCTGCCAGGATGTCGTCCAACTCTTCCTTAATGTCCTGTCAGAATATGGTCAGCTCATCATGAACAGGAAAGGGCTTCTTGCCCACTCTTACAAAAGTAGAATGAAGTCACGTATTTTGACTTTTAAATGATAATAAAAGGAGAATAAAAAAAGGAACAGTCAGAAACCTAACTAATTTTCAGGCTTAGGACTCTTATAAAGAGCTTAACCAGATGAGACACCCAAAAACAAAATCTGAGGTTTGCATGGTTTTGAGTGTAATGCGTCAAAATTTCCATTTTGCTTTAAATATCAAATAGCTGTAATATGATTCAACATAAATAAACCAAGGAACCAAAGTTTTCATGGAAGACAGTAGCAATTTCATGTGGGCAGACAAGCATCTCAACACAAAAACTTGGCCATATGCTCAGGACTATTCCTACGTATTTAGATTTTTGGTGCAAATTCCATCTTTGTCTCTAGAAAACAAACCCAGAAGGCCTACAGAGTCAATAATGAGGGACTCATTTCAGTAAAACTCCAATAATGTTGACCCTAAAAATATCAGAATTTTTAGTTCTACCTAATCTAATAATCACCTTGACAATTTTTGCAGTCATAGTTTCTGATGGGACTGAGCAAAGTGACCATTTGTTTAAGATGAAGTCCAGAGTTATTTAAGCATACAATAAAGAGCAGAGATTTGATTCAACTTTGTGGATAGTTCACCCAAAAAATGTTCCTCATGGGGCACCTGGCTGCCTCAGTCGGTGGAGCGTGCAACTCTTGATATCGGGGTTGTAATTTTGAGCCCCACATTGGGCGTAGAGATTACTTAAAAATAAAATCTTAAAAAAAAATTCCTCATGAATTGCCAAGGAAAGGGATGATTTGTTGCTGTTGAGTTATTTGGTTATTTGCCCTGATCTTCCATTTCAGTTTGGGTGTATATGTAGCCTTTACTAAAATAATATTTTGTAGGATAAAAACAGTTTATTCTGCCACAGCTCCTCTTCATTGTTAGTTCAAAACTTTGTCTTTAGTTTTTTCTTTTCAAAATTTTATGTATTTATTTTGAGAGAAAGGGAGAGAAAGAGAGAATGCATGTGCATGTGCATGGGGGAGAGGCAGAGAGAGAGAATTTCCCTGATGTGGGGCTCGAACCTATGAACTATGAGGTCATGACCTGAGCCAAAACCAAGAGTCCAACACTTAACTGAATGAGCCACCCAGGTGCCCCACTTCTCTTTAATTTTTGATTGGTGCCAGTTTGGAGCCAATCTCTTTAATTTTTTTTAATGTTTATTTTTATTTTTGAGAGAGAGACAGAGACAGAGACAGAGAGTGAGCAGCATAGGGGTGGAGAGAGATAGAAACACAGAATCCAAAGCAGGCTGTAGGCTCTGAACTGTCAGCATAGGCCCCCATGTGGGGCTTGAACTCATGAGCCATAAGATCATGACCTGAGTTGAAGTCAGACTCTCAACTGACTGAGCCATCCAGGCACCCCTTGGAACCCATCTCTTTAAGCCTCAATTTCTGCATTTGTGGAGTAGATATAATTAAAACCTCTAAAATAATATAAAGCTGTTGCAGTGATTAGTGAAATAGGGCAAAGTATTTAACACAGGGCCTCATATATAGTCAAAGCTCAAAAAATCTAAACTATTTTTTACTTTTACTGATAAAGATATGATCTTGGAAGTCATTAAACTTTTTGCGGTCTGGTTTCTTAGCTGTGAAAGAGGGTGTCTTGATATAAATCTGAAAATGCTGTTAGAATGAATACGGTGCTCTCACACACAAAGTGAATATAGAATTCAAGTAACCGGGATGCTTGGCTGTCTCAGTCAGTAGAGTGCGCAACTCTTGATCTCAGGGTCATGAGTTCAAGCCCCACGTTGGGTGTGGAGCCTACTTAAAAAGAAAAGAAAAAGAATTTAAGCAACTACCTTTACTAATTAAGACATGGTTTTACCTTATTGGTTGATGTATGCTTTGAAGGAGAACTTGATGCACAAAGCTTTACTTTGCCTGGATATTATGGTTATTACCATTTTACCAGGGTTTTTTTGGTGTTCATTATCTACTACAATGTGCTAAGAGTTTGGGTGCAAGTAGTTTATTTGGGATGTGACCCTAGCAAGCATGATTAGGGAGTGGGAAAGTAATATTGACAAGAAAGGAATGTTATTACGGGAAACTTGATAAGCAGGTTGCTGTAGTGGTCAAGGGGGGCTCAATCCCACTGGTCCCTCTGAGAGACTTCAAAACCTGTTGGCTTTAACCAACCTCAGCCATTTAGCTCAACACTGTACGTATCTTGTCACTTTCTATGAGTTTTACCACATGGAAGTTTGGGAAGCATTGCTACAAAGCTTGGTTGGTAGATATACAGAGACCAAGACTGGAGAAAGGAAAATTTAGTTAAGTAGTGGGGTTAGAAGATGTGAGGTCAGAAGTTGGAGGCTTATGGTCTTTGCGTACCTGAAAACTGAAAGAGAGGTTATCTCATTTGATCCTTGTAAGAATCATGTGTATTGGGATCTTTAGTTTTTCCCACAGCCCCAACCAAACTATTTTACTGATGGGAAAAGGGAAGTTTCAGAGGTTTTGTTATTCACCACAAAGTAACTGCAAGTGCAAAGATTAGGACTTCGATGCGTTTGGTGTTGGATCCCATTCCCTTTTCTCCACTTCACACTGAACTTGTTCTCTCTCCCCAGAAGTGTTCAAGCAGAGACTGGTTGACTACTTGCAAACTGTGGGAGGAATTCCTATACCATGGTATAAAACCAGATGACTTTCAAGGTTTCTGCCATTCATGAATCCGTAAGTGGTCATAATGTTAGTAACAGTTATAGTGTTAAAATAAAGAACAAGTGGAGACCAGTTTTGAAAATTCTCTGAGGAGACAAAACCAGTGTAGTCCTGTAGACAAAGCTTAATTTAGCTTATTTTGAAAGACTAACTTGACCTGAGTCATTTCTCGCTTACACCTCTGGAAATCACAAGCAAAACTTAAACTGTTTCCCCAAGTTGATATGAGGTATTCAGTGACCAATTCCCTGTCATTTAAGAAAATTCTCATATTATCACCAATCACTGTAAAATATAAAGTCCCTGCTTTCTCACTGTATAAGCCGCTTTATAACAATACCCCTGAGCCTCATTCCGTGTTTGGTTTGAGTGCTCCTGATTTGCCAGCTGCCTTTTTGGTGCACGCACTATAAATTTTTACTAATTACTACGTTGGCGATTCACTGCTTTTACTTCTGTTATTTCTGAACTTTTAACGCATGCTAAGCCATCAATTCTTCCTATAATTTAAGAATTCTTTATTTCTTAAATTCAGAATTTAAGTTCTTGTTTATCTTAATGGACATTAACTGTTTTTGAATTACCTTTGACTTGATACTAATAAAAATGGCTTGTTAATTGTTTAAAGCACTGATTATTAGCTATTCTCTTTAATTAGACTGGAATGTGCTGTTTGAATCAAGAATAGCTTAGGCAACCAGAGGCGATTAAAATGATCAAGCGTGAGAAGGTTGTAAATTAAAGGCTAGAAATGGAAACGAAAATGAAGCCCAGATATTGAAAATGCAGAAGGGCAGATTATGTTGAACTGTATCACAGGAACGATCTAAGACTTCATGCAAAATGAAGGGGCTGTTGAGCTATATGAGGAGCATATGGAAGCGGGAGCAAAATCAGCTTTGTCTATGCAGTGTTGTCTGGGCTTTAAGAGAATAACAGCTCTTGTTTCTGGTTTTGCAATTTCAGTGAGATTTAGAATAGGCCTATGAACACTGTTAACGTGTTGGGGGCAGAGAAAGATTCTATGAATTATGTAAATTGTCACTTCAGTCGAGAGGCCCCTGTTGGCTCATATTAACTCCTTGGTCTCAAAGAACCATTGGTTTCTTTCATATCAGGAATGTAGCCAGAATGCCCACTAGGTGGTGCTCAAATTACTGTATGGAATTACGTGACCTCTAGTGGGCTATAAGGACATTAAATGTTAGAACCAAAGAGCAGAACATATTCTATGCTTTGAGCCTCAGGACATGAGGTTTTCACATATTGAGAGATCATGGCTTTAAAAAATATATATAATGGGATATCAAAACATCTATGCACAAAAGGTGAAAAAAATGCGACCTCAGAGTCAAGGTTAACACTGTTGGTAGGAAAGTGGATTTTATTCAGTATTTTTTTTCTATTGAGCTGAGAATGATTGTAATACAGTAGGTTCTGGGAATTTATGAAGATTTCAATTTATGTTACCATGTCTTTTGCCTACCAACACTGTTAAGAACCTGTTTTTCCACATTTATACAGTTTTTCAATGTCATCTCCAAAATGGAAAGATGTGGATTGATAACTCTGAAAAGCAATGATTTGGGGGGAAGGCGGGGGTGTTGGTGGGGGGGAAGGCAAGCAGAATGAAATGCCAATTGCTGAGGTAAGGAAGCAAGGCTAGAGTTAATTTTTTTAATGTTTATTTATTTTTGACAGAGAGAAAGAGCACAGTCAGGAGAGGGGCAGAGAGAGAGGGCTCCAGGCTCTGAGCTGTCAGCCCAGAGCACTATGTGGAGTTCAAACTCACAAACTATGAGAGATCATGACCTGAGCCAGTTGAGCCACTCAGGTGCCTGGAAGCAAGGCTAGAGTTAAAAGTAGATGCTGTTACAGTTGGATGGTTTCAGACTACCTAAGGCACAATTCTTTCTCTCTTTCTCTCTCTCTCTTCCTTCCTTCCTCCCTCCCTCCTTCCCTCCCTCCCTCCCTCTTTCTTTCTTTCTTTCTTTCTTTCTTTCTTTCTTTCTTTCTTTCTTTCTTTTCTTTTCTCTTTTCTTTTCTTTTCTTTTCTTTTCTTTTCTTTTCTTTTCTTTTCTTTTTTCTTTTCTTTTTCTTTCATCTCTACCCCTAATGTGGGACTGGAACTCATGACCCTGAGATCAGGAGTCCCATGCTCTGCCAATGAAGCCACCCAGGTGCCCCACCCAGGCCACCTGGGTGGCTCAGTCAGTTAGGTGTCCAACTCTTGATCTCAACTCAGGTCTTGGTCTCAGGGTCATGAGTTCAAGTCCTGCATTGGGCTCTATGCTGGGTGTGAAGCCTACTTAAAAAAAAAAATAGTCCCCCCACCCCCACCCCCACCCCCATACGTTGTTCTGGATAAATCCAGATATTGTTTTCTGCAGTCTACTCTTGGGCTGCTGATAGCTAGAGGAATATCTTATAAGAGGACATCTTGGTGCTATTACAAAGTCAGATTTTGGACAGATGGTAATTTTAATTCACTGCCAACCCAACACAGCTCCTACTCCTGAGCTACTCAGTTCCTGGGTCTGAGGTGGCTAGTTCTGCTGGAGTCCTCATGAAAAAGCAAATTGGACTTTATCTCCAAAGGCCAAATGAACCCCCCCCCTTCACTCTTGCCTAAAAGGTAACAAAAATGTCCAAAGCAACAGTTGTCATAATAGCAAAAATTTAAAACCTCACATTAGTCGTAAAATGCATTAACCAATGGTGATATATTTATACCATGGAATACTATATAACACAGCAGTGATAAAGAAGGAACTAGGGCTCCATGTTTCCAAGTGAAAACAAGCAAGTAGCAGTGGTGTACCTGAATATGGTATAATGAATAAAAAGTTAAAAACTGTCAAACCACACTGTATATATACATATATATAGACATATGTAGTAAAGCAAAGCATAGTAGTTACTTTTAAGAAGGGAAGAGCATGGGTGGGGACACATATATAGGGACTTCAATTTTAACTGTAATATCTTTTTGTGAGCTGAATGGCGGTAGAGGCACAATCATGATGACATTATACTTTTTTGCTTGTCTCAAATAAGAGAAGAACGGGAGGTGAAGAGGAGGATGAGGAGGAAGAGGGGAACCAAAAGAAAGGAGACAGGAGAGGAAGAGGAACAAGAAGAAAACTCAAGGGATCAGGAATGGGAACTTGCAGGCCAGTGAGTTCCAGGAGGTATGCGATTTTAGTCAAGAGGTTATCACCACAGGGACACCTGGCTGGCTCAGTCAGAAGAGCATGTGACTCTTGAGCTCGAGGTTGTGAGTTCGAGCCCTATGTTGGTTGTAGAACTTAAAAAAACTTAAAACTTAAGTTTTAAGTAAAACTTAAAAAAAAAAAAGAGGTCACCACCACAGAGACTTAGTGCAAAAAGAGGGAACACTGAGAGGGTGAATCTGAGGTCAGTGTGTGTGACTGCTAGGAAAATCAGATGATATAGAAAGGACAGAAAGGCGCCCTTTCCAATGAAGCAGATCCATTAGTTCATTTATTCAACATATATTTGTTAACTGTATGTACTCTGCACTGTTCCAGGGCACAGCAGTGGACAAAACCGCGAAAAAATCTGCCTTCATGGACCCGAGGTGTCTGGAAGGCAGATTCTTTCTGTGTCCAACCTGTTTGTGTGTGAACGTCCCAGCAAGGCACCCAGGGAAAGAGAGGGGTTTATTCATTCTACAAATATGTACTGAACGCTTCACAGATGACAGACTGTGGGATGCTGGGGATACGGAATGAATCCTTGCCTTCAAGGAGCTCATGATCTCCTGGGGAGAGCTCTATATCCACTGAGACATTTGCAGCTCCGTGTGTGGGAGGAATACCCAAGCTACCTTGGCAACAAAGTGGTGGGGAGTGTTGGGAGTTTGCTTCTGCTTGGAAATAGATTTGGTGATCTTGGAGGACCGTGACGGGAATTCAAAGACCGGTTCAGGTCATTAGCATGAGTGAAAGATTCTGCCTGGGCAGCGGGTACCTAAGGTTCAGCTCTATGCTCTAGGGCACTGGGAAGAGTCTGTTCTCCAAAATCTGTCCCCTTACCCTTTTGTCTGCTCTCTCAGCACCGGTATGTCATTGTTAGAAATTCATTTCATTGCCTCAATACGCTTTTGTTATTTTGCATAGCAAGCTATTGTATGAAAAGATATTTTACAAATAAATTCTTTATTATTTAATTTGTAACTGTATAATGTTTTGGCAAGAACTACATCCCCCAAATGTCTTGTTGACAAAAACATATAAATATCTGACATCCTGAGAGACATAATAGAATTCTACATATGGATGTAAGGTGTCTTTGTTATTGTTTTCTTCTTCATGCTTTTCCGAGTTGTGAAGAGGATTGTAGGGAAAAGAGCTGTGGATGAGGGAGCAGCTTCAGCTGGAAGGGACCCATGAAGGAGGTGGGAAAGGGTGTCCCGCAGGTGGGGAGGGGGCACCAAGATACAGATGAGGAGACCTCTTCCATCAACATTGCTCTGGAACTCTATGGAATATTTTCCTCCTTCTCGAGTGATCATTATATTGACACAATGAAGCAAATAAGAAACAAAAAACAAAAAACCAAAGACTCTGTATTCACTCAGTAATGGTGTTTTGTGCTTACTACTTGCCAGGCACTGTGCTGGGCACCAGGAGCATGGCCTGAAGCATCCATTAAAGACAGTAGGTTGTGACTGCTTAGAGTGTTTGTTCTACCCAGAGGGGTGAAATGATGGTTTGTGAAACCTAAGCCCAACTCACTGAGGGCATGTTACTAGAGGTTTGGCTTCCAAGATGATTTAAAATCATGTTTCCAAGTCCTGTCTTAAGAGGCACTTGAGCTTGTAAAGATTTTAGATGGGGGAAGCCACACATTAAAGCTGGAAAATTTTACTGCTTACTTTACTGGTCTCTCTCTCTTTTTAAACTTCTGGAAACTGCATCCCCTAGGTCTGGGAGGAGAAGGAAATCCCTGGTTCACCCCTTTTCAATTCCCGCATGGGGTAGATTGCTTTTAAACTGTAGGGAAATAGCTTAAGAAGTTGCTGTCAGCATTTTGAACTCTTTTGGGTCAGTAACTGCAGTGCCCTGGGGAGAATTCAGGAATTCAGGGCTGCTGGATCAGTCCACGCCAGGCTGGTACAGCCACCCTCTTTGTGGAGAGCTGTATGACTAGATTGAGACAAGTTCCTCTTTGCATATAGAGGCTTAGGGGAAGGTAGGTTGGGGTGGGCTAGAGGGAACATAAAGTAGTGAATGGGATTAGTGTCATTCAAAACATGTTTGAGGCCCTACTCTGTGCCAGCACTGTGCTAGGCTCCGAAGTGGAAAATAAGAGAGTTCTCACAGACAAGTGACCGAGAGGGATTAATGTATGGTACACGCTAAAAGTAGGCAAAATATGATATTATGGCAGTATGGATTGAGTGGAGGCAAGCATGTCCTGAGCTGAATTCTGAGAGAGTAGCCCTTAAACAGGGGAAGGTTTGGGGAAAGGGCCGTCCACATTGAGAACAGCCTACATGGACCAGGTAGGCTGGAGGCCTGTAAGTGGTTCAGAATGATTAGAAGGGAGGAGGGCAAGAGGTGAGGCTGCAGAGAAGGGCAGAGCCCAGATATCATGCCCCTCGCCTACCATGCTGAGAAGTCTAGACAGCCCCCTCAACACTCCACAGAGACATTGAGGAATCTTAAGTAAGACGGTGAGTATTTGAAAGGGGGTTGGGGGGCACATGGGCAGCTCAGTCGGTTAAGCGTTCCATTTTGGCTCAGATCATGATCTCACAGTTTGTGAGTTCAAGCCCCACATTGGGCTCTCTGCTGTTGGCGTGGAGCCCACTTCAGATCCTCTCTCCACCTCTCTTTCTGCCCCTCCCCCACTTGTGTTTTTCTCTCTCTCTCAAAAAGATATAAACATTTCTTTATATTGTTTCTTTAATCTTTGTATTTTTTCTTATGAAATTGAAAAATTCTCTGGGGCGCCTGTGTGGCTCAGTCGGTTGGGCGTCCGACTTCGGCTCAGGTCATGATCTCACGGTCCGTGAGTTCGAGCCCCGCGTCGGGCTCTGTGCTGACAGCTCAGAGCCTGGAGCCTGTTTCAGATTCTGTGTCTCCCTCTCTCTCTCTGACCTTCCCCCATTCATGCTCTGTCTCTCTCTGTCTCAAAGATGAATAAACCTTAAAAAAAGAAAAAAAAAAAGAAAAAAAAAAGAAAAATTCTCACTGAAGAAAATTTGGAGGTTATAGAAGGGCATAAAGTGAAAACGTAAAATCAACCTTTAACTTCACCACACAGATAACCCTGGCCAATATATTGGTATATCTGGTATATAACTTTTTACATGTTTGTGACCATTTTATGTATAAGACTATATTTTGCTTTTTTCCACTAACATCACCTCCTAGACATTTCCCTACTCTATATTCTTTTTGTTAACAAATATTAAAATTTGCAATTATTTTAGATTTACAGAAGAGTTCCAAAGACAGTGCAAGAAATAGTTCCTGGGTGTCTGCGACCTAGCTTTCCCTCATGTTAACAATTTACTTTCTCTGTCTCATCTCTGTCAGAATATACTTACTTCTATCCTATTTCCACTAACTAACCTGGAAAACTGACCCGTAGTGTTCTGAGTCAGTGGACATTCCCAGCCTGAAGCAGGGGGCTACTGAGTTACAGTGCATTGACCTGGAGAAGTGGGAATTCTGGGTCAAAGAAAGCAGAGAATCTTGGGTCAGGATGTGCTCCTGGGCAGATGGGACTCTCAGGACCTTACGGCTTAACTTACCTATGGCAGCAGCTTTGGGCACTACTTCCAGAGGAGTCCTCACTCCCTAAGATAGTTACAAGTGGTTGGCAGGTGCTTCTCCTTATGTTTTAAAAGAGTATTAAAGCTGAGTTTCTGCGTGATCTAGTCCAGTTTAAACCCCGAGTCTGATCCAACATTTACTGGCATTGCTCAAAGCCAATACTGAATGATTTGTGCTCGGTTCTAAAGTACTCAGTTACGTCCCTTGGTCCTCATAGATCATCTGAGGGAAACATCAAGTACTGGCAAAAGCTACCACTAGTGATAGGAGAAACTACCCCAAGCCTCATTCCTAGACCCTCTGCTTGTTTCTTTTCATTATCAGAAGTGCTTTCTTCCTTTAAAAATCACTCTTGAGGGGTGCCTGGGTGGCTCAGTCAGTTATGCATCAGACTTCAGCTAAGGTTATGATCTCGTGGTGGGCTCTCTGCTATCAGCGCAGAGCCTTGTTTGGATCCTCTGTCTCCCTCTCTCTCTCCCCCTTCCTCCTCAAAAATAAACATTTAAAAAATCACACTTGATACTTATTTGTCCTATCTTAGAACCATCTTCAGGTTATGCCATTCGTGTGTGTGTGTGTGTGTGTGTATGTGTGTGCATGTGATCTGTGTGTTTCTCGTTTTCTGCACATTTTTGAGAGTAAGACAGTATCTTCTTCAGTTTTGCAGACTGCACAGTGCTCACCATGCTATCTTGCTATTACATGGTAAATACATTTTTTTCATTTAAACATTATTTCTATACTCTTTCCCTCAGAGAAGTCATAGAGTCTTTCAGTTTTGTCTGCTTTTAGTATGCACATTTTGGTGCTTATCTCCAACTGTTTCCTACATAGTTCTACTCCAATAATCTAATTTCATTGCAAATTACAAAAGGCTAAAATTAAAATGCCCACTCCCCTCCGCCCCCAGCCAGTCTCTTCCTGTGATGAGCTGAAATGTGTCCCTCCAAAATTCAAATATTGAAGTCCTAACTCCCAGTGACTCAGAATGAGACTGTATTTGGAAATACGGTCTTTAAAGAAGTGATTAAGGTAAAATGAGGTCCAATGGGTGGGCCATAATCTCCTTTGCTCGTTGTCCTTATAAGAAGAGAAGATTGGGACGTGGACAGGGACAGAGGGAAGACTGTATGAAGACATAGGGAGAAGGTGGTCATCCACAAGCCAAGGAGAGGCCTCAGAAGAAAGCAACACAGGCAACACCTTGATTTTGGACTATTTGCCTGCAGAACTGTGAGGATATAGATTTCTGTTGTTTATGCCCCCAGCCTGAGTCTGTGGTACTATGTTATGGCATCCCAAGTAACCTAATAGACTTTTTTTTTTTTTACTAATACATTTTCTTTATCTGAAGTATAAACTGGCTTTCCCAATGTTCCTCCATATTTCTGCACTTACCAGAATTCTCTCAGGCATATATATTTGGAAGTCTCTTTTCTAATACTCTCAACCCATTTTATCATCACTAAATATTTGTTTTGCTTTCTTTCTTTCCCTTTACTGGCAGTGCTGTTATTCTAGTCCACTCGTTGATTCTTTTTGTTTTGTTCTATTTTGTTTTTAAGTAGGCTTTATGCCCAATGTGGGGCTTGAACTCATGACTCTGTGATTAAGAGTTGCATGCTCTTCTGAGTGAGCCAGCCAGGGGCCCCAAAGTTGATTCTTATTGAATAGTCTCAGCACATTTTTCTTTATATACAGATTTCAGTATCAGATTTTTCTTTTATGATATGGTCCTATATGTACTCTGAGTACCACTCATACTGAATGATTGACAATTTGACCATGTCTTTTTATTGTTACCTCTGTTGGAAATGCCCCTTCTCTTCTCCAAGGCCTAGTAATTTGTGGATCTAGACATAAAACTATATGCCTTCTTTTCTTTTTTTATTTTAAAGTTTATTTATTTTTTCTAGTAATCTCTACACCGAACATGGGGCTTGAACTCACAACCCTGAGATCAAGAGTCACATGCTCTACTGACTGAGGCATCCAGGCATCCCCAGACAACAAATCATGGGGTTGCCTTCCCCATGAATGGCCCTGCTTAAGAAGAACCATGGAATTTGTTTCATGAAGATAAGAGGGGCAAGGGGCAAACTTTCTCTGAAGGAAGAAAAGTCTGAAGATGAAGAGAGTTGAATCCAAAAGTAAAAAGTTCTATTTAGGAGAATATTTCAGCTAATGGCCATTGAGAAGCCTGTGGGTAAATTTATTTTCCTTAAATGTTCAGAGGTCAGATAAGATAAACCAGCTGCACTTCACTGCAAGCAATATTGCCAAGTTTAGTCTTCGACTTTAACTTTTGGCAGATATGTTTGGACGCTGTACAGCTCGAAAAGCTACTAATCAGATGGTTTAAGTGTGTGTTGTTAAAAGTCAAAGATGAGTCTATATTCTGATTTTAAATAGTTTTTGTCTGTTTTTCATTGCCCATGTAATATATGCACACAGTTTGTTGTGCCTAGCTGAAATGGTATCACATATAGAGAGTAAAAATAAGTCCCTCTGTCCATCACCACTCATCCACTCAATCTCCATCTTCCATAAGTAAATAGCACAAAACAAAGATTGAGTACAAATAAGTTATCATTTTTTTTTTAATTTTTTTTTCAACGTTTATTTATTTTTGGGACAGAGAGAGACAGAGCATGAACGGGGGAGGGGCAGAGAGAGAGGGAGACACAGAATCGGAAACAGGCTCCAGGCTCTGAGCCATCAGCCCAGAGCCTGACGCGGGGCTCGAACTCACGGACCGCGAGATCGTGACCGGGCTGAAGTCGGACGCTTAACCGACTGCGCCACCCAGGCGCCCCTAAGTTATCATTATTAAAACATTGCAGACTCGGGGTACTTGGGTGGCTCATTTGGTTGGGTGTTCAGACTCTTGATTTTAGCTCAGGTTATGATCGGAGTGTTGTGGAGTCGAGCCCCACATCAGGATCTGCACTGAGTGTGGAGCCTGCTTGGGATTCTCTCTCTTTCTCCCTCTGCCCCTCTCCCTTGCTCACACACTTTTTCTCTATCTCTCTCCAAAAGAAAATTTAAAAAATTGCAAACTAGGGGTGCCTGAGAAGTTTAGCCGGTTAAGCATATCACTTTGGCTCAGGTCATGATCTCACGGTTCGTGAGTTCAAGCCTCACATCAGTCTCTGTGCTGGATAGCTCAGAACCTGGAGCCTGCTTCAGATTCTGTGTCTCCCTCTCTGTCTGCCCCTCCGCTGTTCAGGCTCTGTCTCCATCTCCCTCTCTTTCTCAAAAATAAGCATGAAAAAAAAAGTTAAAAAAAATTGCAAACTCAAAAAGTTTATAGAGAATGATCACATTTATATATATATATATTTATATATAAGCATATATAAATGTATATAAACATGCATACACATAAAATAAACTTTAATTATTTATGTATATCCATTAAAAACACATGGAGGGGGGTGCCTGGCTTGTTCAGTTGGTAGAGCATGGAACTTTTGGTCTCAGGGTTGTAAATTTGAATCCCATGCTGGGTGTAGAGATTACTTGAAAAAAAAAAAAAAGACAGTTAAAAATACATAGAGGGAGGGGCGCCTGGGTGGCTCAGTTGGTTATCTGACTCTTGATCTCAACTCAGGTCATGATCTCATGGTTTGTGAGATTGAGCCCCATGTTGGGCTCTGTGCTGTTGGCACAGAGCCTACTTAGGATTCTCTCTCTACCTCTCTCTCTGCCCCTCCCTGCCCTCAAAATAAATAAGTAAACTTAAAAAGAAATACATGGAGGGAAATACAAAAAAATTAACAGTAATTATTTCTAAGTGGTAGAGTGTTAGAATTTTTTTTACTTTATTTGTCATATTTTATACTGATCTCCACAATAAAGATATATTTCATAATCAGAAAAAAAGATATCTTCATTTTTTGTTTTAAAAAATTAGCAGAATTCCAGTTTTACTTTACCCATAAGTCGTCTATTTAAGAGTTGTTGTTTTTCTTCTCCGCCAGCTGGTGAGAGGAAATGCTGCCAACATTTTTGGTGCCAATAATTACTTCTACATATCAAATACATCTATATTCTGAAGCAAGATAATCTTTTATCAGCAAGAATTGGATTTTATAACAATAACAATTCAGATAGGGAATATCTGATCCGATGCCTAGAGGTTTAATCAGCACCAGACCACTATTTTATTTTGGAGTGAGTCTGCACTAATTTTATTAAAAAAAAAAAAAAGAATCCTAAATCTCTCTTCTGCCAAAGGAAATATTTGGCATGAGAAAAGGCCAGTTTTATACTTGATTGATAGCATATTGTGATTTAATGAGTTAGAATTATAGTCTTTAGCTTTGTTCTTAACAAACTGACTGATTTTAGAGAAAGAAAAAGAAAGTGCAGGGAGGGGCTAGAAGAAAATACAACATTTCCAGGCACTGACAGAAGAACTGCTTAAAATATCTTCTGAGTGGCAAATCCTAATTGCCCAAGTCCTGATGGTTAGCTCCATATGAACAGGTGCACAGGCACCTTAAGTCCTCATTTGCAAAACTGAGTGCATCATCTTCTCCCTACACATCTGTCCCCTATTCGTTGCTTCCCCGACATGAGAGTAAAACCTTCCTCCCCAAGACCAAGATTAAAATAATCTCTAAGTCTGGGTAGGAAGAATGGAGGAATGGGCACAACATCTTCCCCTGGAAAGACACACTCCTGCCAAAATTCCATAATTTGAATTTCATCATGAGGAAACATGGGCAGTTGACAGAATAACTGGCTAGCATTCTTCAACAGTATCAAGGACGTGAAGGACAAAGGAAGGCTCAGGAACTGTCCCATATAAAGGAGACTAAGGAAACATGGCAGCTAAATGTACTGTGGAATCCTGGATGACACAGAAAGACATCAGTGGGACAATGTCTTTGGGGTCAGCTGATGAAGGGAAGGTCAATAGGTAATTTTGGGTGCTATTTTATACTGTTTTGTAAGCCAGTTATTTCAAAGTGAAAATTTAAAAAATTTAAACATCATTAAAAAAAATACCAATTTGCAGAATGGTATCCCATGCTAACAGAATGACAACACTGAAGAAACGAGGAATGGACATGTACACCTGGTTTAGGAATGCTGGTTCATGCAGGGCACATGGGGAGTTGACCCTGGAAAGCGGGGCTAGAGTCAGATGTGAGAGGGGTTAAATGTCACCCCGAAGAGCAAAATTTTAACAGCTAGAAGATTGGGCTTTTGTGTAAAGGAGTGGATTCCCCTTCATTCTCTCCCTCCAGATTCTGAGAGGCATTTGATTTTTTTAAACAACAAAAATTGTGAATGCTATTGTTATTTTCAGTTGTGTAAGATGACAGTCAAGCCTAACATCATGTACAGAAAATGCATTTTGGAATAAAACATACATGTAGTAAAAAAAAAAAAAAAACAACACCAAAATCTGAATCATTTTGATTCTACATTCTTCCCCCTGCCTCCTCTCTCCTATTCTCCCATGCCCCATTTGTCACTTGCCAATTCTCTTTCTTTTTTTAAGTGTTTATTTAAATTCCAGTTAGTTAACATACAGTGTAGTATTAGTTTCAGGTGTAGAATTTAGTGATTCAACATTCTCAACACCCAGTGCTTATCACAACAAATGCATTCCTTAATCCCCATCACCTATTTAACCTATCCTGTCACCTACCTCCCCTCTGGGAACCATCAGTTCTCTGTAGTTAAGACTGTTTCTTGGTTTGCCTCTGTTTTTCCCCTCTTTATTCATTTGTTTTGTTTCTTAATTTCCATAAATGAGTAAAATCATATGGTATTTGTCTTTCTCTGACTTACTTCGCTTAGCATTATACTCTAAGCTCCATCCATGTCATTGCAATTGACAAGATTTCATTCTTTTTGATGACTAAGTAATATTCCATTGTATATATTTACCACATCTTCTTTATCTATTAATCAGTCGATGGACATTTGGGCTCTTTCCATAATTTGGCTATTTGATAATGCCAGTATAAACATCGGGGTTCATGTATCCCTATGAATTAGTATTTTTGTGTCCTTTGGGTAAATACCTAGTAGTGCAATTGCTGGATTGTAGGGTAGTTCTATTTTTAACTTTTTGAGGAACCTCCATACTGTTTTCTACAGTGGCTGCATCAGTTTGCATTCCCATCAACAGTGTAAGAGGGTTCCCCTTTCTCTGCATCCTCGCTGACACTCATTGTTTCTTGTGTTGTTAATTTTAGCTATTCTGACTGAATGAGGTGATACCTCATTGAAGTTTTGGTTTGTACTTCCCTGATGATGAGTGATGTTGAACATCTCTTCATGTGTCTGTTGGCCATCTGGATGTCTTCTTTAGAGAAGTGTCTATTCATGTCTTCTATATGTGAAATCTATATATGAAATCCTTTAGTGAAGGGTTAGGGTGATTTCAAAAGGACTGTAGAGGGGCACCTGGGTGGCTCAGTTAGTTAAATGTCCGACTCTTTTTTTTTTTAATTTTCTTTTTTTTGAACGTTTATTTATTTTTGGGACAGAGAGAGACAGAGCATGAACGGGGGAGGGGCAGAGAGAGAGGGAGACACAGAATCGGAAACAGGCTCCAGGCTCTGAGCCATCAGCCCAGAGCCTGACGCGGGGCTCGAACTCACGGACCGCGAGATCGTGACCTGGCTGAAGTCGGACGCTTAACCGACTGCGCCACCCAGGCGCCCCAACTGTCCAACTCTTGATTTCAGCTCAGGTCATGATCTGACAAAGTGAAATTGAGCCTGGCAACGGGCTCTGGGCTGACAGTGCAGAACCTGCTTAGAATTCTCTGTGTCCCTCTCTCTCTCCATTTTCCCTGCTCGTGCTCTCTCTACCTCTATGTCTCTCTCAAAATAAATATACATTTTTTGAAAAAGCACTTTACAGTAGAGGAGGGACAAGTGTTAAAGTTTTAGTCAACTTGCATTAGGAGGCAAGTCCTGCATATACTTCCTCCACTTTGGATGTGGCTTACGTTTGCACCAGCACCCTGTGCTCCCCTTACTCCCACATGTACCTCAGGTATACTTCATGTATCTTGGTGCAGTAACCTCAGCTTCCCTGGGGAAATTTCAGTCCCTGTGCATAAGAGAAGATTTAGATCAGAATGACTCTCTGGGCTTCAGATCTAGGTGGATGAGGTGGGTGTGTTTAAACTGGCTGTACATTGCTGTTCTGTCGTGTGTGTGTGTGTGTGTGTGTGTGTGTGTGTGTGTGTTGGGTCTGGTGACTGGGTAGTCCCTTGAGTGTGGGTTCATGTATATCTTCTACTTAAGAGTTCAATCTTCCCTCTGGTAAGAATAATGAGGTTGTTGGTTTCTTAATTGGTTGACAATAAATGAGTACATTCCTCAAAGACATTAATTTTTCTGGATAAATCTTGATTTAAACATGTATTGCTATTTTCCCTACTAGCATAGTTCTGGTTCTGCCTTTAGACACAATAGTCCTATCATCATGCTGAGATGCAAAGTTTCTTTCTAAATTTGCTCTGGGGGAAACAGCTGCAACACAGATAAATTTTACTGGTTGATCTCTGCCTCAACTTGTGCAAGGTAGTAATCTTTATTAAAGTATCTTGATTTAAAGGATGTCCCTCTTGGGGCACCTGGGTGGCTTGGTTGGTGAAGTGTCTGACTCTTGGTTTCAACACAGGTCATGAGCCTGCTGTTCATGAGCTTGAGCCCTGTGTTGGACTCCATGCTGACAGCATGGAACCTGCTTGGGATTCTCTCTCTTCCTTTCTCTCTGTCCCTCCCCTGCTTGCTCTCTCTCTCTCTCAAAATAAATAAATAAATAAACTTAAAAAATAAAAAAAAAATAAAGGATGTCCTTCTTATCAAAAGGTGAGAAGGAGGGTTACTGGTTATCTTTGCCATTTTACTATTAATGTTGGTGTGAGAGAAGCTAATTTCAGAAAAATAGGTAGTTTCAAACACCTGATATTTTAGGTCTTTTTTTGCAGAAAGGTCTTTGTAGCAAGGAAACAAAAGTAATATCTGACTACCCTAAGCACAGGATAGCCGTGGCTGCAGTTCCTGGTGTGGCTAAGATCCCTTTTCTAAGTTTTACTACCCTTCCTTCCTCTTCCATTAAAGGCTGCTGCCTGAAGTGAGATTCGTGTTGGCCCTGAATGCAGATTATTGTCAGGCATGGTAGTCTTAAGAATGGGAGAAGTAGCCCTAGAAACCTCATACCTGATGATGAAATGATTAATCTTAAGAATAAAGTGGAGAAAGCCTGCCAGTCAGAACCTGATTTCCTGCACATGGGCACTACCAAGAAGGAGTTCACAAAAAGATTTTGTGGATTGTTGATTATATGCGTGTTGAGGTCAGGAATGAGTTAAGACTGAATCCTGATGCAATTCTGGTCCTATTTTCCTTTGTCTTTTCCATTATACCCACCTAAGTACAGATACTTCAGAACATAATCCCAGTTATGGCTAGAAGTTCAAAACTTAAGATAGGACTTTCAGTCCCAATCCTTAGGGGTCACAAGATTCTTGCTTCCAAATTTGAACTGATTTCATTTCCAAATTTGAAACATCAAATATGAAACATGGCCTTACCTGCACCTTTTATGATGAGAATACAAACTTCTTTAGGAAAAAAACTCACTTAAACATGAATATCTGCTAAATACTTTAGCTATTTAGTTTTTTTTAAACAGAATTCCATTTGAATATATGTAAAAGTAGAATTTATTTGTTTTTATTTAATATATTTTTTATTTTATATAAATAATTTTCATTATTCTTTCTATATCTTATCTATCTATCTGCCTATCTATCCATCTAGTTTCAATTCAGGTTATTTAACTCTTGAATCTTTAAGTGCTCCATTAAGTACATCATTGAATTGTAAGCAAATGTTTTTGGCTTTCAATTTTTTTTTCTAGCACTTTTCCATGTGTTTCATTGATTTTAAGGAAGCTGTTGAATTTTAAATAGTTCATTAAAAATTATGTGTCCAACAGAGATATGAAAATTGTTGCTTGGTTATGCACATACAACTAAGAGGTAAATATATAAAATATCTTAGCAATGAAAGTATTATCTTTATCTCTCAAAGACACAACTATTAAAACACATTTTTCTTCCTTAACATTTTGTAACTCCATTAGGGTTAATGGATGTTATAAGTAACCATGAGGCATTTGGAAGAGTGCTTTTTAATAACAACACTGTTTATCTCCCACAAAATAAATACTCCAGAGGGCTAGTACTTCTATCCCTAAGCCAGTGCCTTCTGGAATTGATTCCATCATAAAAGTCCATTATTTTCAATTCAAATAAAATAATTATTGAAACAGAAAGTAATAATTGATTTTTTAAATTAAAAATTTTTTTAATTTACATTGATTTTAAATTTCTAAATTTGTCAAAAACTGTTTTAAGTTACTGTGGGTAGCATTTATCCTGAGTAGCATTATAAATCAAAAAGTTTACTGTTAATCTATTTCATGATTAGACTAGTATTTCTCAAATTTGAGTAATGTAAAGAAGTCTTTAAGGGGAAGAAAATTATCAAGGATTCCTAGGGTTGACACATATCATTTTGATGTCATTGTAATTGTTGTCATAATATTTATGTGTATGTAGCTAAGAAATCCACATGAAACCTAAGTACATTTATATATTAAGCTCAGAATTGTAAAGCTGATACAATTCCTTTACTTTATTTTATTTTATTTTATTTTATTTTATTTTATTTTATTTTATTCTTGAGAAAGAGAGAGTGTGAGTTGGGAAGGAGCAGAGAGAGGGAGATCGAGAACCTGAAGCAGACTCCAGGCTCTGAGCTGTCAGCACAGAGCCTGATGCAGGGCTCAAACTTGTGAACCAAGAGATCATGACCTGAGCCGAAGTCAGACGCTTAACTGACTGAGCCATGCAAGCTAATACAATTCCACTTGACAGTATTTAATTTGCTGGATGTTTGCTGAAATTAAAAAGCACATTTGAGGGTTAATAATGGAAAATTCGGTCACTGTTTTACTTGATATTTTTTATTTTGAACATAGTGACTCATCATCTGAATCACTGTCATTACCGTAGTTGGTTATTTATTATTTTATTTTAAACAATGAGTTTGTTTTTAACCACTACAATTGATTGGAGCAACAATCAAGTTAATTGTTCACTATAAAACACAAGAGAAAAAAAATTGAAAATGCCACTGACTGAACACCCTTAAATATATATTAACTTTTATATATAATGCTTGTACATTGTTGCAAGTTGGTACATTCAAAGGCAGAATCGGAGCAACATTTTTACTTGCGATACCAACTGAGCACTGGCTGAATGGGCTGAGCAGGCTCTTTGTAACCTCTAAATAGCTTTTGAATTGTAAACCCTCTGAAAATCCAGCTGTCCTACCGCAAATTCTATTCCAACTGCTGTGAAATCTTTGTTTAGTGAACAAAAGCATCATTTACCTTATTTGATTCCAATGAATCCTTTTCATGTTTAAGTTCACCTCTATTGTGTTTTCAATAGTACTTTATTTTCTACTCTGGTTTGTTTTCACAATATCAAATCAAACATTGACTATTAAATATTTTAAGAAACCAAAGTCTTACTCTTGAGAATGTCTTGCAATTGAAAATTATGCAAATTATGACTGCAAGATAGAAGCTCCTTCTATCTGTATAACTGTTGAAAAAAATCCGAATTAAGAACAATGGCAATGCAGCATGATGATTGACATTTTGACTTCAGAACTTGTTAATCTAAAGGCAGATAGACATGTTTAGCAACGCACGGCAAATCAAACCATGTCATTTCAGATGATCGTATGACACCAGTGGGATTGGTGTCATATGCAGTGGCTGGCACTGAAGTCATATAGCACCATTTGGAAATAACATCGTCTTCCAGATGACAAAGGATATGCTTTTTATTAAACTTTTCAAGCTTATCATAGAAGATTGAAGGAAAAAATGGAATTTATGTTGAATGAAGGAACCCCAGAGATTTCTCAACTGGCTTGAGAAATCCTGGGTTAGATCATACAAATAAAAGTGCTTTGAAAACTATAATGTGTGGGGCACCTGCGTGGCTCAGTCAGTTGAGCGTCTGACTTCAGCTCAGGTCACGATCTCACAGCTCGTGAGTTCGAGCCCCGCATCAGGCTCTGTACCGACAGCTCAGAGCCTGGAGCCTGCTTCTGCTTCTGTGTCTCCCTCTCTCTCTGCCCCTAACCCACTCTCATTCTGTCTCTGTCTCTCTCAAAAATAAATAAACTTTAAAAAAATTAAAAAAAATTAGAAAAAAAGGAAAACTATAATGTGCTCCACAAATGCCAATAGCATTATTATTAGGAAACAGATATAATTGGAAAAGTCTGGAGTTGATAATATTATGTTTTTATAATATAAAAATGCTTGGATTAACTCTACATAGCAAACTCTAAAAATGCTCACATTAACTCTACATAGAAAATTCCCACAATAAAGATCATTACACAGAGTTTCCAAGAAAACAGCTGTTCCTATCACTCCACTGGAAAAAGCACAAAACAACCTCATTCCTTCATAAATATACTCTGAGGAAGACTGACCTTGGTTCTAAGAGTTGCCTGTGTGGCGGGGTATTTGTGTGGGTTGGGGGGAGGGGGCGGTATTGAATTGGAAGGGAAGAAGACTGTCCCTGTGAAAGAGACCGGACATTTGAGTTGGGAGCCCATTGCCTGGTGTCTCGTGGAGTAGAGGGGTCTGGACAGAGAGCAGCAGGTATGAAGCCCACCTAGGGTGGAGTCCCAAGTACATACTGCATTGCTTCTGGGCCACTGATCCTAAAATATTTAACTTCATAGGCAAAAAACATGTTCCTTCTAGACGGATGAAGTTTTTAACCACATGAGGCCTCGGCTGACAGATTATGTTTTACTGTTCCAAGAGAAGAAAATGCAGATGATGGGATTCCACATGTGGTAGGAATGTCCTTTCTCTCCATGCTTTGGATAACCCTGAACATCGATGCTGGAGTGTTTAGATTAGTCAGAGTGGATTTATTTTTTTACTTTTTATTTCCATTTTCTAGAATGTTAAAATCATTATCTAGCTGAGAATGTTAACTTTTGGGTATGATGATCAGTCAGTTAGTCAAGTTGGAATGAAATCTTGGCATCATAATGGGATCGTATTTACACCTACTTCAGTTTCCAAAACTCAGCCAACTGAGAGAAAATATTTTCATCAGGAATTTTAGTGGGAAAGCCAAAATCTAGAGTGAAAACACATCTTCTGTGAAGGATTACATCATAAAGCGTAAGAGGACCCATCTGGAATTAAGGATAAATACAGAAGAGTTCAATTCAGTTCAGCAGACAGCTATGCCAGGAACTGTGGCAGAGGCAGGAGTGAATGAGATAGTTGGCTTGATCTACAGGAGCTCATGGTGTAAAGGAGCTCATAACTGGTCTCATATTACAAATTCAAATATTTGGGGTGGTGTCACTGCAAAGAAAAACTGATGTTGCCAAGATCCAGTTAAATTCATGTGAACTCACTAATTTATTTTAGCAGGTTATATGGACAGTACATTATTGAAAAATGTCATCAATTGTAGAGCATAAAGCGAATTTGTACTTGAAGATAGTTTTTTGATTACTTAAATTCTTATGTTCCCTTTCTCTAAATTCATTTAAACACAAATAAGATGATTCTAAGTAGATGGGTCTAGTTCAGTGGATTCCAGTCAGCTGAAATTTAAATAGGGAAAGAACAATAAGGGACATTCTACTAAGTTGTTAGGGACCAAACTGGGTTGTGTGCTTACTTAAAATAGGTATTTCTTATACTCTTTGGATATCCTGAGCTGGCATAAATAATTAATACTGTAATAAAATAAATTCTGCCCCAAATGTAATCTGATGCAGAGTAAGGAAATGCCTCAAGTTATTATTAGGATAATTATCCAGAAATGATAAGTAGTGCTTATAAATACTAGTATCTGAAATTATTTCCCCATGGCTAAACCAAGGTCAGACTTTCTCTGTATTCATTATTAGTCTTCTGTATTTATAAACAGCATCAAGAGTGGATAATTTTACTGGATGTTTTCATGAAATTCATTTCACACCCTTCATTCACCCCTACACACGCTCACACACCATATGGATAAACTCAAAGCAGAGGTATTGGGTTAAACCCCACATAGTTGCTATCCCATGTCTCCTTCTTCAGCCCCAGTCCCAGATTCAGGATTCTGAGATGAGCTCCATACTGTGTTACCCCAAGTGAGAGGGCCAGCCTAGTGCATCCAACTTCCAGGTATCTGGGCTGATGAAAAGCCCCAAGTGGGACAAACTTCATGGGAGGCTCAGGCAACTCCCTCCCTCTACCAGGTCATTACAGCAAGAGGTGAATGACACCGGCAAGTGGAGGTGAGAATTTAGGGGAAGGTGGTGACTCTCAAGAAAAAAGACATGGATCTTGATACCTGAGAGGTTCAGAGATGAGGAAGACAAGGAAGAGGACCTGTATCCTAAGAATGAGCTCCTGGTCCCAGGAGAATGGATGGAAGTGGCTGGGGACTTCACACTGAGTCTCCATGAGTCCATGCTTGGAACTCTCAGTCCCTATTACAATGTCAGCTCTGTCTTGGGTCTAATAGGGAGAGAAAGGAGAAGGCGTAAGAGTTTTGGAGGGATATGAAGTGGGGATGAGATGTGGGTTGGAGGGGGGAGGAAATAGGAGTAAAGAAGAATAATAAAAGGAATATTCATGTTCCCCTGATTGAGCATAATCACTAGAACAGGACCAGAACCTTCAAAGTCCATGTACCCACACAGTGCATCCTCCCCTTTCCCCCACTTAGTTAACCACTATCTTGAATTTTGTATGAATCACTCTCTTGGGTTTTTTCTTTTTTAGTTTTTAAAAAACTTATTTAAGTAATCTTTACATCGAATGTGGGGCTCTGACTCATGACCCTGAGTTCAAGAGTCTCATGCTCTTCCAACCGAACCAGCCAGGCGCCCCACTCTCTGCTTTCTTGATAATTTTCCACTTGCAGTATGTATCCCTGAACAATATATTATTCCATTTTTTTTAGTTTTTATATAAAGGCTGAATTGTATTCAACAAGAGACAGATGGCACACTCAAAATAGCCTAATTGAAAGAATTTGCAGAGACTATTTACAAAGATGTGGGAGTAGGGAACCATAAGGGATAGTCTAACCAAGTAGGGCTTAATTGAAGTTGATGTTTTAGTGTGTGTGGACCTGAAAAGTAGAGATGGGAGCTGTTCCAGACCCAGGGTGAGGGTCACCTTGAAAGAGCAAGGACAGGTTGAGAACACAGGCAGCTCTGCAGGGAAGCAGCTAGCAGAATCAATACTTTGATCTCACTTTCTTCTCTCCTTCCCATCTCCTGTTGGGGCTCCCAAAGTAACTTTTGAAGCTATGAAAGCAGGGGCACCTGGCTGGCTCAGTTGGTGAAGCATACAAGTCTTGATCTCAGAGTTCTGAGTTCGAGCCCCATGTTGGGCATAGAGATTACTTAAAGATAAATCTTAAAAAAAAAAAAAAAAGTTCTGGAAGCAGAACGCAGAAGGCACAGGAAGATATATGGTCCATGCCAGTCAGGATCAGAGAGTATGGGACAGGGCGGGAGTGTAGGGTGAGGGGTGGAATGGAAGAGATCTAGTACATAGATATATATTCCTTAGACTTGCTTTTTCTTCAACATATTTCTGAGATTCGCCCATGTTGATGTATTTACTTTAATTGTAGTTCATTCATTTCTTTCAGTTGGTGTTAATGTTTCTTTCTTTAATTTTTAATTTTAATTCCAGTATATTTAGCATAAAGTGTTATATTAGTTTTAGGTAAACAGTATAGTGATTCAACACTTCCATATATTACTCAGTACTCATCATGCTAAGTGTGCTCTTAATCTCCTTCACCTATTTCACCCATCCCCCAGCCTTCCCTCTGGGTAACCATCAGTTTGTTCTCCATAGTTAAGAGACTGTTTCTTGGTTTGCCTTTTTTTTCTTCCTTTGTTTCGTTTCTTCAGTTTTGCATATGAGTGAAATCATGTGGTATTGTCTTTCTTTGATTGGCTTATTTCACTTAGCATTATACTCTCTAGCTCCATCCACGTTGTTGCAAACATGTAGTTCATTCATTTCTGCTGTCTTTGTTTGTTTTATTCCATTCTGTGAATTGACTACAATTTATTCACCCATTTTCCTGATGATGGATAGTTTTCAGTGTTTTAATATCTTAATGTTGTTATGAACATTCTTGTTAAGGGTTTTTGATGTCTATGCATGAAAATCTCTCTAGAGAATACACTTAAGAGTAGAATTATTATATATACTGAGACAAAGGGTTAGATTTACCAGATGATGCCAAATTGTTTTTAAAAGTAGTTGCATTAGGGGCACCTGTGTGGCTTAGTCGGTTAAGCATCTGACTCTTGGTTTCACCTCAGGTCACGATCTCATGTTTGTGGGTTTGAGCCCTATGTCAGGCTCTGCCTTGGTGGTGCAGAGCCTGCATGGGATTCTCTCTCCCTCTTCCTCTCTCTCTCTGCCCCTCCCCCACTTGTGCTCTCTCTCAAATAATAAATAAATAAACTTAAAAAAAAATCTTAAAAAGGGGCCCCTGGGTGGCTCAGTTGGTTAAGCATCTGAATTTGGCTCAGGTCATGATCTCACCAATCCCAAGTTCGAGCCCTGTGTTGGGCTCTGTGCTGACAGCTCGGAGCCTGGAGTCTGTTTCAGATTCTGTGTGTCCATCTCTCTCTCTCTGCCCTTCCCCCACTTGCGCTCTCTCTCTCAAAAATAAATAAACATTAAAAAAAATTTTTTTAAATCTTAAAGTAGTTGCACCAATTAATACTCCTACCTACAGTAGGAGTTCCTTGTTAATACTCGATATTTTCAGATTTAAAATGTTTTCCCATCTAGTGGATATAGATTATTACTTCACTGTGGTTTTAACTTGCACTTCCCCAATTGCTAATGTGGTTGAACATATTTTTGTATGTTTATTGATCATTTATGTTTCTTCTGTTGTGAAATACCTGTTCAGGGTTGTTCTTCCCCTTCTTTTCTATTGTGTTTTTATCTTTTTTCTATTGATTGTATTCTGATACTAATCCTGTGTTAATCATATCTGACAAGTTTCTTTTCCCAATTTGTGGGTGATTTAAAAAAATATATCTTTATGTGTTTCTTAAACCTAAGTTCTTAATTTTAATGTGGCTGAAATTATCAATGTTCCCCTTTTAGGTTTGTGCTTTTTGAGAAAATTGTGGTGCAAAACTTACCATTTTAACCAATTTTTAGTGTACAGTTCAGTGGCATTAAGTTCATTCACATCGTTGTGCAACCATCACTGCTGTCCATCTCCAGAATGGCTTGTGCTTTTTCATAATATCTTATTTAAGAAATTCTTTGCCATATTAAGACCATCCATATATTTGCTCTAAATTCTTAAAGTTTTTCCTTTCACATGTAAGTCATTTAACCATCTGGAATTGATTTTTGTGTATAGCGAGAGGTAAGAAATATATTTCCCCCATATAGATAGCCAGTGGTCACAGGACCATTTAGAATCATCCATCTTTTCTCTGAGTCATAGAGTGGACGTGTCCTATACCAAGTTTCTTCATAAGTGTAGGTCCATTTCTGGTTTTTTTTTTTTTTCTGTTGCTATTGTTGATTTGTCTATTACTGTCACAATATCACATTGTCTTAAATACTATGGAATTATGATATGCCTTCCATCTGCCTGAAATGTTATTCTTCTAAAGATACACATAACTAAATCCATAATTTTCTTATGGTCATATCCTTAGCTAGTCTTTCCTGACTACCCTTTTCAAAATTTCAATGCCTCTTCCAAACGCTTTATATCCTCATACTCTGCTTTAATTTTTTTTTTTCTGCTTAGCAGTTATTATTTAACATAGTAATGTGTATTCTTCTCTTCTTTGTTGTCTCTCTTTTCCACTAGAATATAAGGTTTGTGATGGCTGGGATTTTTGGCTGTGTCATCATTCTTGTATCCCTGACATAGAAAATATTGCCTGGCACTTGGTAGGTACTGAATTAGTATTTCTTTTTTTTTTTTTTTTTTTAATTTTTTTTTTCAACGTTTACTTATTTTTGGGACAGAGAGAGACAGAGCATGAACGGGGGAGGGGCAGAGAGAGAGGGACACAGAATCGGAAACAGGCTCCAGGCTCTGAGCCATCAGCCCAGAGCCCGACGCGGGGCTCGAACTCCCGGACCGCGAGATCGTGACCTGGCTGAAGTCGGACGCTTAACCGACTGCGCCACCCAGGCGCCCCCTGAATTAGTATTTCTAAAACAAGTCACATAAGTTTGATACATGGAAGGGTAATCTTTTCTCCCTGTACTTTCCTTTAAGAATATGCTTTTTCTTGGGGCGCCTGGGTGGCTCAGTTGGTTAAGCGTCACTCTTGATCTCGGCTCAGGTAATGATCTTGAGGTTCATGAGATTGAGCCCCATGTTGGGCTCTGTGCTGACAGTGTGGAACCTGCTTGGGATTCTCTCTCTCTCTCTCTCTCTCTCTCTCTCTCTCCCCACCCCTCCAGCACTTGCACTCTCTTTTTCTCTCTCAAAATAAATAAATAAACATTAAAAAAAGGAATATGCTTTTTCTCTACTTCTCTTGCTACTTGATGCTCGACTAATAAAAGCAATCTGAAACAAAGGGATAAAAACAAAGTGCTCCTTCAGGTTTCTTTCTTTGCCATGTCCAGAGGTGGGCAGTGAAATGAAAAGGGTGGAGAGATCAATATTGGCTAACTGTATTATTTTATGGGTTAGCTATCCTGCTGGAAATCCCTCCTGTCTTTGCTTTCATTGGCAAGCAGAGCTGGCTGGACCTAGAGTTTATAGAGTCATCACTGGATAAAGAAATGTACCAGACCTTTGGTTTTTAGGGCAGCATACCCTGCATAGGGGAAGAATGAGCACTCATTTTGATTTGCTAAGCATGGTAACGAAAATCTTGGTTGTAAGTACGACACATTACAGGACATAACTCTTGGAGTTGTGGAGTCATCTAAGAGTGAATGCCCCTCTGTGGGACAGTCTGCCTGTAGCTGGGTGATGTCCAGGGCAGGCACTGAATTTAGCAGTGATGATCATGGAATTTTCATCAGAGATGGTACTCTGTGCTTACTATAGGCTAAACTTGGGACCCAAGTCATTCTGAAAGGAATGTGTATGTAGTTTTCAGATGAGGACTTGAAGTTTTATATGTTGAGCCACCTTTGATTCAAACCATCTGTTGCATGGCAAGCTGAACCCATCAGTTTTTTCATGCATCTTTCATATTTTACATCAAATTCAAAATAATAGATATTTGTAGGGGTTACAAAGATGAATGATGCACTGGTCCCTGTTTTTGAGATGCTTATGGTCTAATGGAAGTAAAAGTTATATGTTTATATGTGTTTTTCCTCCCATGGATTATGAGGTCAAGGTCTGTAATTTATGTGCATCTTGGTTGCCAGAGCTGAGCATTGTGTTAATTAATTTTTTTGATGAAAATAAATACATGAAAAAGATTACAGTGATTTACCAAATATGGCTACTGAAATGTATGACACTATTGTCCATTATTGGTGCTGTGATAGGTAGATGCATATTACAGTTGCCTCTGGATACAGAAAACACTTTTTATAGTGAGGTAGTGACCAAAGGAGTGTACTTTGAGGAGTGTGTTCATCAAATCATACGGTAGTTCACATTCTGAAAAGATTAAGAACTTCTGTGGGATAGGGATATAACTAGAGAAAGAATTATACTGTATGGAATTTCAAAGAGCATGGCGGTTTACATGAGGAGCAACCCAGCTGGCAGAAGCAAAGGCTCAATAGGATGGATGAGGGCAGCATTTGACTCCTTGAAGGAGAATTTTTTTACATAGAATTTTTTTTTAATTTTTTTACATTTATTCATTTTTGAGAGACAGAGAGAGACAGAGCACAAGTGGGGGAGGGGCATAGAGAGAGGGAGACACAGAATCTGAAGCAGGTTCCAGGCTCCCAGCTATCAGCACAGAGCCCAACACGGGGCTCAAACTCACAAACCGGGAGATCATGACCTGAGCTGAAGTTGGATGCACAACCGACTGAGCCACCAAGGTGTCCCCAAGATGTGTTTGAATAATTAAAATAGAACTTTAAAAATACCAGAAAAATACTACTGCACTGCCAGTGGCTTAGTCGCTATCAATGTAAAGCATTGTTATTTTTGCAGTAGACCAATTTTTTTAGACTGGACTGAAGATAAAGCTAAGAAAAGTTAAATAAAAACTATGTATAGCTCAGAGTGGCTGTCTTGCACCTAAAATTCTATTTGTGACGGATACCATCTGCCCAGATTGTAAGAGGAGGGGAGGTTGTGGATTGGTGTACATTTGGAGGGAGAAGGAGTTGCAGAGGGCAGCCTCCTTCTGGAAGTCAGAAGCATTGCAGAAAAATATACTGGTATGGTACCACTATCTTTTGTTCATTCTCACCAACCATGAAATTTTATTGCTTGAAACAAAATGTTAACAGTGCCTGTCCCTGGGTGATGGCACAAGTAGATAGCAACATCATAGGTGGGTTTTCTTTGTGACAGTTCCCAAAATTTCTACAGTTTTATTTTACTAGGAAAAGTAACTTAAAAATGACTGTTGTCAGTTTTTTTGTTTTGTTTTTTTGTTTGTTTGTTTTTGCAAAATTGGGATCATATGACATACGTGGTTTTATGTATTCTGCTGTGAGTAGTATCTTGAGCATTTTCCTGAGTCAATATTCTTCAAAAACATATATTTTGAATGGTTGTGTAATGTCCCATGATACAACTATATCATTGCTCATTTATTCTTTTTTCTGGGTTTTCACTCTTATAATGATGTAATGAAGTTACTTGGACACAAATTTTTGTGTCCATTTCTGCATAGATTCATACAATTGAAATTATTTGGTCAAACTGTATGAATTCTTTTAGGGCTTATAATACACATTACTATATTGTACTCCAGAATTTTAGCACCAAGATCAATTCCTATGTGAGCTCATTGTACTGGACTTGGTTCAGCACTGGGTATTTCCATTGTAAAATCCTTGCCAATTTGGGGAAAATTTCTTTGCTCTCAATAACAAACATTTTTTCACATTTTATTGGCTATGAGTTATTTGCTGCTGTTCTTTTTCCAGTTTTCAATTTGTGTCAGGATTTTTTCTAATTAATTTACACAAGCTCTTTGCATCTTTTTTTTTTTAATTTTTTTTTCAACTTTTTTTTTTTTTAAATTATTTTTGGGACAGAGAGAGACAGAGCATGAACGGGGGAGGGGCAGAGAGAGAGGGAGACACAGAATCCGAAGCAGGCTCCAGGCTCCGAGCCATCAGCCCAGAGCCCGACGCGGGGCTCGAACTCACGGACTGCGAGATCGTGACTTGGCTGAAGTCGGACGCTTAACCGACTGCGCCACCCAGGCGCCCCACAAGCTCTTTGCATCTTGATGGTATTAGTTACGGTAAACTTTCCCTCTAGTTTTGATTTTTTTTAGATGCCCAACTTTACATTTTTACAGTGAAATCTTTAGATTTCTTTGTAATTTATTTACCTTCCTTTCCTATCCAGAGATCAGATGAACATTCAAATAAATGTTCTTATCGTCTGTGCTCCAGATTTTTTCAGGCAGCTCTCATGCGTTCAGATACCTTCTTTGTACCAGGTGATGTTAATTATGTTGTCTGATACAGATAGGAAAGCATTAAAGTGAGGCACTGTTGTCATAACACGTAATTAGTACAGTATGCTGGTTAGCACTGTGGTGTTTGGGGACATTCTCCCTCACTTTGAACGTGGCTCTGTCATCTTGAGATAACTTCTTTCCTTGTTCTACCGTTTCCTTATCTGTAAAATGGGTTAATAATAAGGCTATGTCACAGGGTTATGAGAATAAAATGAATTGATATGGAAATCACTTAGAATGTGTCCTGATACAAAGTCAGTGCTAGCCACATTTTGGTCCATGATAGGTATGTTCTTTGAAATCTGATACCGTTTCAATATATTTTGCATTTCTAGAAACTTGAACATTTCATTTCAAAAAGCTCTTCACCTGCAATAATTACCTTTACTAGATCTTTCCTCAGCTACTTTAGTGAGACACGCCTCCTACAGGCCACAGGTGAAGCTTATTTCCAGCTCTTGAAAACCAACAGACCTCAGTCGGAGAACTGTTGTGGCTGACTCACCGATTCTGTTCGACCCCTACTTCTTCCCTCTGAGTCGAATCTCTTCTAATTTCTGTAGGCTCGGAGCTATTTCTGCGTGTGTGCATTCATTCTAATTCCAGTTTTTTTCGGGGCGCTTACTATGCGCGAGGCGTGGAAGGGGAAGAAATGAAGGTACAATCTGTTTTTACTCGGCTTGACGTCCCATAGAAAAATCAAAATATGTACCATATATAGGCTAACTAACGTTCATCTTTTAGCTTCTATTTTCTCATCTGTAAAATGGGGGTAATATCTCAAGGTCGCTGAAAGATTAAGGAAGAAAAGAACAGAACCTCTAATACTGAGCAGTTCCGTAAACGCCTATTCCTCCCTTCCTCCGCTAGCTCCACAGTCCAGCCTGTGGATTAAAGCGCCACACTCTTGGGAGTCTGGAAATTCTGCCGATAGCCTTCCAGTTCCCCAATTGCAATCGTCAAAAAGCTACCGACTGCACATACAGGCCGTGCAGCTTTTAATTTGGAGACACAAACAGTCCTACTTAAAAAACTTTAAGCGGGGAACGTGGATTACACACCCTCAGGAACCGAGGGGCGCCACATTGAGCATGCGCAGGGCGCGCGCTGGGTGGGCGGGAGGTTCGAAGGGCGGGCTTTGTGGTCCAGTCACTTCCGTTTCCGGCCATATATGAACTCTCCCGCCATCTGACAAAAGCGCCTATCGGCGTTTCTGCGTATCGTGTTTGGTGTGGTTGCAGGTAAGAGGATCTTCTGTGGTTTTACCACGGACATTAGTCTTGGTGTTAAGGCTTGCAGGTCGAGAAAGAAGGGAGAGCACTTTGCGAGCCGTGGGAACAGAAGAATGACATCCTGGGGTGGGTGTATTGAGTATTGGTTGGTTGAGGCAGAGACGCAGGTGTCAGCGAGCTGAGGAGAGAACAGCTTCGTCGGAGGAGTGCTCAGGTAGGATTGAGGGGCTTAATTTTTATAGGAGTTTGAGGATGTTTCCTAAAAGGGGTTCGGAAGGACTGGATTAGAAAGACGTGTTCTATTTTCCGGGGTCATAATATAGGAAGTGATGAATTGGACCCGGACCATTAAGTCTCTTCTCTGGAAAGCCAGAATCTACCGCGCTTTCCTCCGAATTTACGATTGCAGCGGGTTTAAAATCTCATCTTAACTCTTGGGACTGTAGAGATCTAACGACGGTGGTACACAGACCTATAGTGAACTGGCACTATCGCTTGACTTTGACTTTGATGTTGCTGGAAGTTATGACCACCACCTGCGTTTCACCGTGCACACCCCCTCCTTCCCTACAGAATTGTTACAGGTGTGTTGTAGAAAATCTGGAAAATCCAGAAAGACGTATTGCCTCGGGATGACCACTTTAACATTTTATGCATGCCCTTCAGTTTTTTGCTGTGTATGTGGAGTTGTTTTTTACACTTGTTGTTTGTTGTTTTCAACTCCATTTGCCATCCTTTTAACCCTTTTATGTTTCCTTCCAAGATAATGAGATGCAGTTTTCTGGAGGAAATCGGAGAAGACTGAGGTTGGGAGGTGACCAAAGGAATGCTTGCTATCCTCATAGCCTTCAGTTTTACTTGGAGCCACCTTCTGAAAACATATCTTTGATTGAGTTTGAAAGCTTGGCTATTGATAGAGTTAAATGTGAGTGATATTTGAATTAGAATTTATATATTCTTGAGAACTTCACTTATACTTTGTGGAAATGAATGAGGGTAATTTCCTTCATTCAGTTCATTCTCGAAATATTTATTGAGGGTTTGCTATTTACTGTTCAGTGTATATTTATTGAGTGCCACTATATTCTGGGGTGGGGATTTCCAGATGAATAATGTAATTCTCATATTTGTTGAAGCTGTATTCTAGTACGCACATAAAGGCATCCAAAATAATAATCATAATTTAGTATTGTAAGTGCCTTACTAGAGGTAAATAGTAATGCTCTTATTTTTTTTATTAAAAAAGTTTTTTTTATACATTTATTTTTGATACACACAGAGCACAAGTGGGGGAGGGGCAGAGAGAAGGAGACCCAGAATCCGAAGTGGGCTCCACGCTCCAAGCTGTCAGCACAGAGCTGGACGCGGGGCTTGAACTCACAAACCATGAAATCATGACCTGAGCCAAAGGTGGATGCTTAACCGACTGAGCCACCCAGGCGCCCCAAATAGTAATGCTCTTAAATCAGAAGCAGGGGTGACTTAGTTTGATTAAGTAAGACTTCTTAGAGAAGTTGAAGTGTAATCTGGACCTTGAAGGATGAGTAGAAATTTCTGAAAAGAGAAGTAGTTAAAGGTTTTTTCAGTCCAAGATAACAAACTGTACTAAGGCTGGGAGGCAAAAGAGAGAATGTTCTATCTGAGGGAACAGTGACAAGTTCAGAGCAAATGGAGAAGAATGGATAACCAAGGGCATTTTTTTGCCAAGCTAACAGTGTAATATCAGGATGTAGGCAGGATGTGGCCTACTTATCCTCTGTGTGCTAGTGGAAGAAAGAAATAAGCTAGGCATGAATTGAAACAGAAATAAAAGCAGTGTTTTCTGAGTTTATGTTCCAGGATATCCCTGTGGGAAAATCAGAAGGTAAGGTGAGAAACTGTTCATCATTTTTAGAAGAGCAGAGTGACAACTGCTAATACACAGAGGGGGCACTTAGTGTCTGTTGACTGAAAGAGTGAAGACAAGGGAGAAAAGGGTTTTAGGAACCTTAGCAGTGTCAGATGCTTCATGGAGATTAAGAGGATGATTGAAGAGTGTCCCTTGGATTTGGCACTTAAGGGGCGAGCTAGTAAGTGCCTGAACTAAGGCAGTGACAAGTGGCAGTGTGTAGGCAGGGAGAGATTTAAGGGATACTGAGGAGGTATTCCTGACAGGATTTGGGAGTTGTTTGGATGTGAGGAGTGAGGGGGCCAGTGGGGGTGGCTGAAATTCCAGTCTGGATGGTGTGGTTAGAAACTGTGCTAGTGGAGGGGTGCCTGAGTGGCTCAGTTGGTTAAGCATCCGGCTTTGGCTTGGGTCATGCTGTCATGGTTCATGAGTTCAAGCTCCACATCAGGCTCTGTGCTGACAGCTCAGAGCCTGGAGCCTGCTTCAGATTCTGTGTCTCCCTCTCTCTCTGCCCCTTCCCTGCTTACGTTCTGTCTATCCCTCTCTCAAACATAAATAAAAATTAAAAAAAAAAAAAAAACTATGCTAGTTGAGATGGGGATGATAGGAAGAGGGGCAGGACTGAGGGGAAGATGATGAGTTTAGTTTGAGATACTATAATAAGGAGGTACCTGTGGGACATGGATTTATGTTCAGGATTCATTTTTAGTTTTTCATCCTTGAATTACAAAAATGCTTTTTGTATTGATGGAAGTAGAATTAATCTGAGAAAGAATTGACAAGGAACCTTTGAACAATATGCATCTAATCAGGACAGTTCACTTGCATCATTGGAGGGCTTTGCTTCTTCACTGTTGTGTCTTCTCCTCTACTTCATCAGGAAAGGAAGGGCTGTTTTTTCTGATGATTCTATGCTGAGTAATTGAAACAAACTAACAGTTCCACAGAAGGGATGCAAACAAGGGTACTTAATTTTTTTTTTCATACCAGCACACTTGCATTCCTCGACAATGGTGGCTCAGTACAACAATGATTATTCCCCACCCTTCACTCTCTGAGAATCCTGGTATTAACTTGTGGTATGGGACATGAATATTTTCTGCACATGGATGGAAATTATCTTCTTATAAATTTATATAATTTATATAATGTACTTGCAGAAAATAAAACTATTACAACTTGTTATCTTTTATTTATTTTTTCAAGTTTGTTTTCTTTGAGAGAGAGAGAACACAAGCAGGGGAGGAGCAGAGAGAGAAGGAGAGAGAAAATCCCAAGCAAGCTCCTCCCTGTCAGTGCAGAGCCCTGATGCAGGGCTAGAGCTCCTGAACCGTGAGATCATGACCTGAGCTGGAATTAAGAGTTGGATGCTTAACTGACTGAGCCACCCAGGTGCCCCTATAACTTATCTTTTAAAAACAAGTAATTATGGAATTGTTCATAGGCTTTGTCTTGGGATTTAGTTTTTAAAAACTATCTTGGGGCGCCTGGATAGCTCAGTCACTTGAGCATCCAACTCTTGATTTCACCTCAAGTCATGATCCCAGGATCGTGGGATTAAGCCCTGCGTTGGGCTCTGTGCTGAGCGCAGAGCCTGTTTAAGATTCTCTCTCCCTGTCCCTCTCCTTGTCCCTCCCCCCTTTCCTTTCCCTCTCTGTCCCTCTTCTCTGCTTGTGTGCGTGCTGTCTTCTAAAAAAAAATTATCTTGCATTCATACATTTTTCTTTCTTCTGTTTTTAAAAAACTTCTAGTGCTAAAAACAGTCGAAAATCTTGGTGTGAGCCATGTGAAAGGAACCGAGCAATACCAGAGTAAGTTGGAGGCTGAGATAAGAAGGCTCAAGTTTTCCTTCAGAGTAAGTAAACGTGGGAAAGAAATGTTTTTCAGTTTGTATATATTTATATACTGAGTCTTGGTTGTGGAAAATATCTTGTATTAGGCACAGGGCTTTTAAAAAGACTAAAATAGCATGGACTGTGCCTGAAGGTATATCTGCAGTCCACTAGGAATGATTGCCATATATAGTCAGACGATTATAATACAGCAGGGTTTCTCAGCCTCGGAACTACTGACATTTGGGCCTAATGATTTCTTGGTGTAGGGACTGTCCTGTGCATTGTAGGGTGCTCAGTAGCATCTCTGGCTTCTACCTGGTATGTATCTCCAGACATTGCCAGATGTACCCTGTGCACCACAGGATGAGTACTGTTTCTAGATATGTGTTCCAGGAACTCCAAGAGCACATAGGATTACCCAGCCCAGCTTGGGGAAGTTTGGGAAGGTGTTAAAGTTCCAGGCAGTGCTGGAACTGAAACTCGATAGATGTGATCAGATTTTTATTTTGGGAAGATAGCAGATTGAGAGGGCCATGTCTGTGGGAGGAAAACCAAGTAGCTTGGACATAATGAGAGTGATTCGAATTGGAGAAAAGATGAGAGTGATTTGAATTGGAGAAGAGGACTAGTATAATGATATTATGAAGGTAGAATCAAAAGATTTTAGTGACCTTACAGGGAGAAGGTAAAAGAGAGTTATGAATGACACCTTAGGTTTCTGGTTAGGACAACTCTGGATGGTGGTAGTGTTTTGAGAGGTGACATATAGGAGGAGAAGCAAGTCTTAGAAGGAACATGTTGAGTTCTAGACAAGAATTTGAGGTTCTAGTGGAACTGTATAGTAGATGATTGGATATGCATATAGCTTGGACTTAAGGCTGGAGTTGGGAGTATGGATTTACGAAGAAGGTTGGAATCATCAGGAGGAGGGAAATATTTGAGTGAGAAGACGATGGAGGACAAGATGTGAAGAATACCAGTACTGAAGGTGAAGTAGAATTGGGGGAGTCTGGGAAGGAGATTGAGAAGGAGCTGCCTGAGAGGTGGGAGATTAGCAGGGATAATAGTGGCATGGTAGCCAAGGAAATTTGGAGTTTCCATAATGATGATTATGATGTAAATACTGATCCCATAGGAATAATAACAGCAAGCATTCATATTATGCTTAGTGTATCCCAGAGTTTGCCCTAAGCACATTACATATATTAATCCATGTAATATAGTTAATAGTCTTATGAAGCAGGTACAATTGTCATCCCTATTTTATAGATAAAGGTACAGAGTTATTGATAGGCTGAGTAACTGGCCCAGGCTTATAAGATGGTAAATGGTGGGGCCAAGATTAGAACTGGACATTTTGTCTCAGGTGATACTCTTAATCACATAATTTCAGAAGCTTAGGCTCATGTAAGATGAGTTGTACGGATAGATGAGTTGTAGATAGAGGCAGAAGCCAAAATGAGGACAGTGTTTGGAGGAGAGAGGTGGGTATAGAATATGTACTCTTTTAAGATGGCTAGCTGAAAAGACGGGAGAAATAGGTCTGAATATAGAAGAATTTGTAGGGAAAAAGAGAGGACACATAACAGGAGACACTTGAACATGCTTATAAGCTGAGTGAAAAAATCTAGAAGAGAAGAAGAGGAGGGGAGCTTAAAGATACTTGGAGAGAGCATTTGATAAATCAAGATCTTTAGGAGCCAAGAGCAGATGGATTGCATGGTTCAGGTTTAGGGATGAGCTTATTCAGGAGGAGGGGGAGATCCTTTGTCCATAGAGATGGAAGGGAAAGTAATACAGTGGATGCACAAGCTTGGAGCTGAAGAAGTTGGCCTGGTGGCCTTTATTTTCTGTAAAGTAAGTGAAGTTCTCTGTTGAGAGAGAAGATGACGTGGTAGGGAGCTTGGGTCAAGTAGTGAAGACTGAAGCAGCTTTTCTAACAGTGAGGAAAGAGATGATTATGTGTCAAATCTCTGTTCTATTGTTTAATAAGCTTTATGACCCTGGAAAAATTTCAGAACATCCCTGTGCCTCAGTTTCCTCCTTAAAAAAATTTTTTTTTTTTTATTAATTTTTATATATTTTTGAGAAAGAGACAGAGTGTGAGCAGGGGAGGGGCAGAAAGAGAGAGGGAGACACAGAATCCAAAGCAGGCTCCAGGCTCTGAGCTGTCAGAGCAGAGCCTGATGCATGGCTAAAACTCATGAACCGTGAGATCATGATCTGAGCTGAAGTTGGATGCTTAACTGACTGAGCCACCTAGGCGGTTTCCTCATATTTAAAATAGGGATATAGTAGTGCTTACCTCATGAGAGTTTTTTTTAAAGATTAAGTGAGTTAATAGATTAAACATGCTTACAACAGTGCTGTAAGTGTACCTCATAAATGCTCAAGACATGTTTGCTCTTACTGTGTTGGACTTGAATAAGAATTTCTTGGTGCTTATAAAAGTCCAGTTCAGGTTAGAGGTTGTGAATTTTTAATATTCCAAATTCTCAATAATTGTGTATTTTTTTCCCCCAGAAATTCTTAGTGTTTTGGGAATAGGACTGCAGATTTATTTAGAATCTAGGTTTGGCCAGATGGTTAAATGAAGGTTCATGCCAGAGGTGGTGGAAGAGGGGAGAACCCTGGATATATGCTGGGTAAGAAAGAAAGTTAAGAGAGGAGTTGATAGGAAGAGAGTCCAAACCCAGGAGGTTTTGTTTGAGATCAGGTCAGATCTCAGTGTCACTTGTTTGCTAACGTAAGTAAAATGGTAATTACATATTATGAAATTTGTTTTTGAAACTTTTATTTTAGTATTGGCTTATATTGACTCCATTTTTCTTTATACCTCTTAACATTCTAATGTGTTTATGTTATTCATGTGTCATTATTTTTAAGGAAAATGTAGAAAATGAATATGAACGCCGAAGAAGAGATCATATTTCTCACTTTATTTTACGCCTTGCTTATTGCCAGTCGTGAGTATACGTTTAGACTCTCATAGTCAAAGCTGCTATCTTGGGTTACAAATTGGTACGTGGGAAGCTGACATGTATTGTACTGCACATAGGAAAACTCAGAATAACATCAGAAGCTGGTGATTCATGGGTTGAACACTGTTGTTGCAAATTGTTTGAAGCCAGTTGTTTACTAAAAAAAATTGTAAAAAATTCTATTGTAAAACTTGCCTGTTGAAACACTTACTAGTTTTATGGGAGAGGCTCTTCATTTGGGATTTACAATTGTGGGGGTGGGGGGATTTCGGTAAGAAAGGACTTTTTGATCCTGTTTTCTCAGAAAAAAAGTGGCACTATTTATAAGAAATAATACCTCAAACATATACTTGAATTTAGTACAGGTGTAAGCTATTTTCCCTTTGCTAGTTGGTTTCTTGTAAGTCTACAGTGCCACCCAGAGGGAGAAGGAGTTAGTTGCCTTTTTCTTTTTTTTTTTTTAAACTGTTTTTTTTTTTTTTTCTGTACTAATTTTGGCTAAATAATATACTTAGTGTAAGTTTCTTTTCTGTTTCTTTCTGTTAAGAGTCTTATCAAATGAGAATCTTGAATTGTTTAGTATCCCACTTATCCCTGGACAGGTGATCCTATCCACGACCGTCTTTGGTTCTGGAGGTTTTCTTTTGTAAAGATGAATGTGCAGTTTATGTAATTTATGCAGTCAATGAATTGCTGACAATCTGTGAAAGTCCCTTTGAGGGGGGGAACTACATCATATTTTATCTATAGTAGTATAATTATTTTGTGACAATAGTAATAACCATTATGTATTTTATGAATTTATATTTGTTGCTTTTTCAAAAATCAAGATGTAGTTGTGCATATTAAATTTTGTGAAATTATTAACTATAAAGCTGTAAACAAAGTTTACTTTAAGAGTTTATCTGATCATCATCTATTCAGAGATAAAGTGACCTTTAAAAATTTTGGTGTTGGGGCGCCTGGGTGGCTCAGTCAGTTGAGCATCTGACTTCGGCTCAGGTCATGATCTCCCTGTTTGTGAGTTCGAGCCCCGCGTCGGGCTCTGTGGTGACAGCTCAGAGCCTGGAGCCTGTTTCGGATTCTGTGTCTCCTTCTCTCTCTGACCCTCCACTGCTCATGCTCTGTCTCTCCCTCCCTGTCAAAAATAAATGTTAAACAAAATTTTTTTGGTGTTGATTTGGCACTGATGAAACCACCTTAGACTGAAGGAATACCCCATTTTCTGATGTAAATGACCGTTTTGCAGTTAAATGCAATGAACTGTTTTCTTTTTTTTTTTTTTTTTTTTTTTTTTTTTATTTATTTATTTTTGGGACAGAGAGAGACAGAGCATGAACGGGGGAGGGGCAGAGAGAGAGGGAGACACAGAATCGGAAACAGGCTCCAGGCTCTGAGCCATCAGCCCAGAGCCCGACGCGGGGCTCGAACTCCCGGACCGCGAGATCGTGACCTGGCTGAAGTCGGACGCTTAACCGACTGCGCCACCCAGGCGCCCCTGAACTGTTTTCTTTTATATTGTTGGATAATCAGCTAGGCTCAAGGTATTCTGTATTTAATTCTATATTCATAATACCTCTCCCAATGTTCACATCCTTGAAGATTGTGGTATGTGCTCTGTATACTGTTTATCATAATAGACGACATGTGTGCTTTTAACTTCTGTCGGCATCTTGCTCATATTTGAGTTTTATTTCATAAAAATTTCTTGATTTAATAATCCATGGACTTTGAAAATAATCAGTGGACTTTTCATTTATACTTATCATTTCTCTGTTTTGATTTCAGTGAGGATCTTAGACGCTGGTTCATTCAACAAGAAATGGATCTCCTTCGATTTCGATTCAGTATTTTACCCAAAGACAAGATTCAAAGTTTCTTAAAGGATAGCCATTTGCATTTTGAGGCCGTGAGTATGGTTTTGTAGCCATTTTCAGTTGTTTTCACCATTCATCCCTTCCCATTCACCTTAAGTGCGAGTATTAATGTGAGGTGTTTTTTCTGTTTACATTTTCTTAAGTACTTGCCTGAAAGAATAGCTATTGGCTTTGCACAGCAATGAAACTTTGCCTTTCCGTGACTAGAAGAAAAGGGACTCCTTAGTACCGAAGTTTCACATTTAGTTGCTTTATTAAATATGTGACTTGTGAAAGCACAAGAAGGTTTAATTTATAAGAGTTCATCTTTAATCTTCTAGGCTGAAAATTTAAAGCTAACAATATACATTAAAGAGAATAGAGAGGTGGTAGTATTTACTTCTAATGATGATGTTTAATTTAGACTTTATTTGAAAAGTCAGTTGTCAGTAGAATCTCTGAATAGTTATTCTGCAGATATATGTAATTTACGTATCATAACTATATATTAAAGAAGAAATGTCTAGGATATATTTAGCAGGTATAAGTATTGTGGGTGGAAATAGGATTTATGTCTTTTAGGTGGATCTGTGTTGTAGTGGGAAGGCTGAAAAATTCTGTTCTGGAAGACTTAGACTCAGATGGTAGTAGCATTGGGTGAGTCTTGATTTTGATGTTAGAGTGAGTAACTTAAAGCCAAATAAAGTAGAAGTTGGAGTGAAATACATGGTCCTGTCTGAGAAGTGGAAAATGTACCTACTGTATACAGGAACACTGTTGGTTATTGAAGTTGGTGGAAAGAAATAGCATGAAGGGAAGTAAACATTTGATAGACGTTTAGTGTTTAGCATGTGCTAGGGAAGCACTTTCAAATTTCTCTTCCTTCTCATAAGAGGTCAGTGAGATTTCTAAATAACATCTATGTGGGCATAGAAGAGTGTCAAGCTCAGATCATCTGACCCAAGCCCCATGCTTTTTTTCCCTTTGTTTTAACTTATATCCTTAGTGAAGTCCATTATTGCTAATTCAATTACAGTTACTTTATCCTTTCATGATAAAAATAGTGTATATTTTCCTGTGGAAATGAATAGAAGAGTGTCTTTGAGAAGATCTATTTTTTATAGATGTGTCTACGGTGTCTCCATGTATTGTCACATGTAATTTTTTAAAGCAAAAACCATGTTTCTTTTAAAAAACTTTAAAATTTGGGGTGCTTGGCTGACTCAGGCAGTTGAGCATCTGACTCTTGGTTTTGGGTCAGGTCATGATTTCACAGTTCATGAGATTGAGCTCTGCATTGGGCTCTGTGCTGACAGTGTGGAGCCTGTTTGGGAAACTCACTCTCCCTTTCTCTCTGCGCCTCCTTTACACGTGTGCGCGCGCGCTCTCTCTCTCTCTCCCCCTCTCTCAAAATATTAAAAAAAAAAACAACTTTAAAATTTAAGTGTAACACACACAGAAAAGTGCACAGATTGTAATTGTATAGCTCTGTGAAGTATCACAAAGTGAACATTAACAGAGTTAAGAAATAGAATGTTCCTCTCACCTGTGCACCTTATGCGTCCTCCCATTCACTATCTCCTATGTTCCACCGAAAATTAGCCACTGTCTGACTCTTAATATCACAAGTTAATTCTGACTATTTTTTGGACTTTATATAAATGGTATTATATAGTATGTTTTTCTTTGCCAGCTTTATCGAGACCTAATTGACATATAACATTGTGTAAGTTTCAGGTGTCAGATGTGATGATTTGATACATGTATGCCTTGTGAAATGTTTTACCACATAAGGCTAGTTAACACATCCTTCACCTCACATAATTACCATTTTGTTGTGGTTATGGTGAGAACATGTAAAATTTACTCACATAGCAACTTTTCAGTTATATAATATAGTATTGTTAACTATATCTATCATTCTACTGGAAGTTTGCCCTCTTTTTTTTTTTTTTTTTTGATTTAACTTTATTTTTTATTTTTTAAAATTTACATCCAAATTAGTATATAGTGAAGCAATGATTTCAGTAGATTCCTTAATGCCCCTTACCCATTTAGCCCATCCCCCCTCCCAGAACCCCTCCAGCAACCCTCAGTTCTCCATATTTATGAGTCTCTTCTGTTTTGTCTCCCTCCCTGTTTTTATATTATTTTTATTTCCCTTCCCTTATGTTCATCTGTTTTGTCTCTTAAAGTCCTCATATGAGTGAAGTAATATGATTTTTGTCTTTCTCTGACTAATTTCACTTAGCATAATACCCTCCAGTTCCATCCACATAGTTGCAGTTGGCAAGATTTCATTCTTTTTGATTGCCGAGTAATACTCCACTGTATATATATACCACATCTTCTTTATCCATTCATCCATCGATGGACATTTGGGCTCTTTCCATACTTTGGCTATTGTTGATAGTGCTGCTATAAACATTGGGGTGCATGTGTCCCTTTCAAACAGCATACCTGTATCCCTTGGATAAATGCCTAGTAGTACAATTGCTGGGTTGTAGGGTAGTTCTATTTTTAGTTTTCTGAGGAACCTCCATACTGTTTTCCAGAGTGGCTGCACCAGCTTGCAATCCTACCAACAATGCAAAAGAGATCCTCCTTCTTCTCATCCTCACCAACATCTGTTGTTGCCTGAGTTGTTAATGTTAGCCATTCTGACAGGTGTCAGGTGATATCTCATTGTGGTTTTGATTTGTATTTCCCTGATGATGAGTGATGTTGAGCATTTTTTCATGTGTCGGTTGACCATCTGGATGTCTTCTTTGGAGAAGTGTCTCTTCATGTCTTTTGCCCATTTCTTCACTGGATTATTTGGTTTTTGGGTGTTGAGTTTGATCAGTTCTTTATAGGTTTTGGATGCTAACCCTTTATCTGATATGTCATTTGTAAATATCTTCTCCCATTCTGTAGGTTGCCTTTTAGTTTTGCTGATTGTGTCCTTCGCTGTGCAGAAGCTTTTTATTTTGATGAGGTCCCAATAGTTCATTTTTGCTTTTGTTTCCCTTGCCTCCAGAGACGTGTTGAGTAAGAAGTTGCCGTGGCCAAGATCAAAGAGGTTTTGCCTGCTTTCTCCTCGAGGATTTTGATGGCTTCCTGTCTTACGTTGAGGTCTTTCATCCATTTTGAGTTTATTTTTGTGTATGGTGTAAGAAAGTGGTCCAGGTTCCTTCTGCATGTCGCTGTCCAGTTTTCCCAGCACCACTTGCTGAAGAGACTGTCTTTATTCCATTGGATATTCTTTCCTGCTTTGTCAGAGATTAGTTGGCCATACGTTTGTGGGTCCATTTCTGGGTTCTCTGTTCCATTGATCTGAGTGTTCATGTGCCAGTACCATACTGTCTTGATGATTACAGCTTTGTAGTATAGCTTGAAGTCTGAGACTGTGATGCCTCCTGCTTTGGTTTTCTTTTTCAAGATTGCTTTGGCTATTTGGGGGCTTTTCTGGTTCCATACAAATTTTAGGATTATTTGTTCTAGCTCTCTGAAGAATGCTGGTAGGGATTGACTGGGATTGCATTGAATATGTAGATTGCCTTGGGTAGTATCGACATTTTAACAATATTTGTTCCTCCTATCCAGGAGCATGGAATCTTTTTCCATTTTTTTGTGTGTTCTTCAGTTTCTTTCATAAGCTTTCTATAGTTTTCAGCATATCGGTTTTTCACCTCTTCGGTTAGATTTATTCCTAGGTATTTTATGGTTTTTTGTGTAACCGTAAATGGGATCGATTCCTTGATTTCTTTCTGTTGCTTCATTGTTGGTGTATAAGAATGCATTTTTTTTTTTTAATGACCGAATAGTTCATTGTATAATATACCACATCTTTTTATCTATTCATCTATGGGTGAACACTGGCATTGCTTTCATATCTTGGGTATTGTGAATAATGGTTTGTTTAGCACAATATTTTAAAGTTTCATCCGTGTTGTAGCATATATCAGTATTTCATTCCTTTTTATTGTCAAATGATACTTCTCTGTTCAGCAGTTGATGGACATTTGGGTTTCTACATTTTGGCTAATAGGAATGATGCTGTAGTGAGTATTTGTGTACAAGTTTTTTTTTTTTTTGTGGATGTCTTTTTTATTTCATGTATATATCTGGGAGTGGAATTACTAGGTTGTAGGGTAATTAATTCTGTGCTTAGGCTTTTGAGGAACTGACGAACTTTTTCAAAGTGGCTGCACTATTTTACATCTTAGCTGTATATGATGGTTTCACTTTCTCCACCATTGTCATCCACAGTTGTTTTTGAATGTAGCCATCCTAGTGGATGTGAAATGATAACATAACACTGGTTTTGATTTGCATTTCTCTAATGACACATGATGTTGAGCATCTTTTCATGTGCTTATTGGTTATTTGTATATCCTTGGAATGTCTTTTCAAATCCTTTGTACATTTGTTTTTTTTCCTTTGTACATTTTTTAATTGAGTCCTCTTTTTATTGTTGAGTGTTAATTCTTTACATATTCTGGATACAAGTCCATTATAAGATCTATGATTTACAAATATTTTCTCCTATTCTTAGGATTGTCATCTCAATTTTTTTTTTTTTTAATTTTTTTTTTTTTTTCAACGTTTATTTATTTTTGGGACAGAGAGAGACAGAGCATGAACGGGGGAGGGGCAGAGAGAGAGGGAGACACAGAATCGGAAACAGGCTCCAGGCTCTGAGCCATCAGCCCAGAGCCCGACGCGGGGCTCAAACTCCCGGACCGCGAGATCGTGACCGGGCTGAAGTCGGACGCTTAACCGACTGCGCCACCCAGGCGCCCCTTGGATTGTCATTTCATTTTGATGGTTATCTTTTGCAACACAAAAGTTATTAATTTATGTTAAGTCTCGTCTGTTTTTTTTCTTTTGTACTTTTGATGTCAGATCTAAGAAGGCTTTGGCTAAAGGAAGGTCATGAAGATTTACTCCTCTGGCTTTCTCTACGAGTTTTATAATTTTAGTTTTTATATTTGGGTTTGTGGTCCATTTTGAGTTAATTTTTGTATATGATATGAAGTAGGAGTCCCAACTTCATTTTTTTTGCATGTGGATATCCAGTTGTTCTAGCATCATTTGTTGAAACAGCTGTTCTTTCCTCACCAAATTGTTACTCTTGACTATAAGTTGGTTTACTTCTGGACTCTTAATTTTATTTCTTGGAGCTGTATGCTTATCATTGTGGCAGTACTATTGTGGTCTTGAATGTTGACTACTGTAGCTTTGTAGTAAGATTTGAAATTGAGAAGTAGGAGAATAAAATGAATTTTATTCTTTTTTCAAGATTATTTTAGTTATTCTGGTTCCTTGTATTTTCTTAAGAATTTTAGGATTTACTTACCACTTTCTACAGATAAATCAGCTAGGATTCAGACTAGGATTGCAGAGAATATGTAGATCAATTTGGGGAGTATTGCCATCTTAATATTAAGTGTTATTCATGAACATGGGATGTTTTTTATTTTATTTTTAAATTATTTTTTAAAATTTTATTATAGAGAGAGTGCAAGTGGGAGAGAGGGGCAGAAGGAGAGAGAGGGAGAATCCCAAGCAGGCACCATGCCCATCACGGAGCCCAATGTGGGGCTCGGTTCCATGTCTCTGGGATCATGACCTGAGCTGAAATCAAGTTGGATGCTCAACTAACCGAGCCCACCTAGGCACCCTCCGTCCTTTATTTCTTAAGGTTTTCTTTAATTTTTCTCAACAAGATTGAGTACTATATTTGTTAAATTTATACCTAAGTATTTTATTCTTTAATGTCATTGTAAGTGGAGTTATTTTCTTTATTTCATTTTTGGAATGTTTCTTGCTAGTGTGTAGAAGTCCAGTTGATTTTTGCATGTTGATCTTATATCCTGCAACCTATGGAACTCTGTTAGTACTAATCAGTTTTAGTGGATTCCTTAGGAGGTTATGTCTCACAAATAGAGATAATCTTACTCCTTACTTTCCAATCTGGAGGCTTTTTATTTCTCCATTTTTGATTAATTTCCCTAGCTAGAATCTCCAATGTAATGTTGAATAGAAGTGGCAGTAGTGGACACCCATCTTGTTCCTCATTTTAGAGGGAAAGCATTCAGTCTTTTAGCATGACCTATGATATTAGATATATGATTTCTGTAGATGCCCTTTATCAGATTGAGAAAGTTTCCTTCTAATTGTAATTGAGCATTCTCATCATGAAAGGGTATTGGATTTTGTCATGTGCTTTTTCTCCACCCGTTGAGATTATCTTAGGGATTTGTCCTTTATTAATATCGTGTGTTGCATTAATTGGTTTTTGGATGTTAAACCAATCTTGCTGGGATATTCGTGGGATAAATCCCCCTTGATTATTCTGTATGATTCTTTTTATATGTTGCTGGATTTGATTTGCTAGTATTTTGTGGAGGATTTTTGTGTTTATCGATAAAGAATGTGGGTTTGTAGTTTTCTTGTGATGTCATTGTCTTATTTTGGTATCACGGTAATATTGGTCTTATATAATGAGTTTGTAAAAGTATTTCCTGCTCTTGTGGTTTTTTTGGACAAGGTTGTCAAGGATTGGTGTTAATTTTACTTTAAACATTTGGTAGAATTTAACCAGTGAATCTTTCTGGGCTTATGCTTCTCTTTGTGGGGTGCTTTAAAATTACTAATTCACTCTTGGGGCGCCTGGGTGGCGCCTGGGTGGCGCAGTCGGTTAAGCGTCCGACTTCAGCCAGGTCACGATCTCGCGGTCTGTGAGTTTGAGCCCCGCGTCGGGCTCTGGGCTGATGGCTCAGAGCCTGGAGCCTGTTTCCGATGCTGTGTCTCCCTCTCTCTCTGCCCCTCCCCCGTTCATGCTCTGTCTCTCTCTGTCCCAAAAATAAATAAACGTTGAAAAAAAAAATTAAAAAAAAAATAAAATTACTAATTCACTCTTATTATAAATCTATTCAAATTTTCTATTTCTTCTTGAGTCAGTTTTGGTAATTTGTGTTTTCTAGGAATTTGTCCATTTAAGTTATCTAATTGATATGTACACTTGTTCATAGTATTTTCTTACAATCCTTTTTTAAAAAAAAATAGAGATATAATTAACATCTGATGTTAGTTTCAGAGATCCTTTTTATTTCTATACGGTTGGTAATGATCTCATTTTTTCATTTAAGTCGTTTTTGTTTTTTTTTTTGTCATTGAATTTGAGGTTTGTCAATTTTTTGGATCTTTTCAAATTACTATCTTTTGGTTTTGTTAATTTTTCTCTACTGTGTTTCTATTCTTGTGTGTTTAATTTTTGTTATTACCACTTATTAATCTTTATTATTTCCTTCCGTTTGCTTTGGGTTTAGTTTGCTCTTCTCGTTTCTTAAGGTCAAAGTTTAGGTTACTGATTTGAGTTTTTTTTTTTTTTTTCTTTCTCATTTTTAATGTAGGCATTTATAGCTAAAACTTCCCTCTGAACACGGCCTTAGATGCATTCCGTGAGTTTTGGCTATGTCATGTTTCATTTTCATTCATTTGAAAGTATTTCCTTGTTTGTTCTTTGACTTACTGGTTATTTTGAGTGTTAATTACTATGTATTTTTGAAGTTTCTAAACTTGCTGCTGTTACTGATTTTTAACGTAATTTCATTTTAGTCTGAGAACATATTTTGTATGACTTCAGTCCTTTTAAAATTATTGAGACTTTTTTTTTCTTTTGTTGTGGAGGTAATGGAAATAAATATGTTGTGTTTAGCCAGAGGCCTTAATGACCTCAGTAATTATAGTTTTAAATTTAGGGAACAAAGGTGAAGTTTTTGAATGTTTTATTAATAGTGGTCAATAGTCCAGACTCTGGTGTTGTATTTGTTTAGTTTGAGTTTTCTCTCTGGCACACATCAGTGTTGGGAAAACACCTCCAAGGGTCTCTTCTGATCCTACATATCTTGCTTGGTATGTCATGAAAACATGGTCATGATCACTCTTTACCAGGCCATTTCTCACAGCTGTGATTTTAGTAAGCAGCCTTGAGGGATGAAGAAATATCTTCCTGGTATATAGAGGAGGCTTACTTACTGCCTGCTACAAAGTTGATTGTTTCTCCGTGTTCCCTCGTAGTGCAAACCTACTCTACTTGACCATTCATCTGGACTATGTCATGTTGCCCCCCAGGAACTTAGGGTTAAGGAGAATGACACATGTTGGCTCTCTTGCTGCTTCTTGTGATAGGAGTAATAAAGTTCTTTGTCTCTAATGCAGGAGTCTGTGTCTTCTGTCAGCATCCATTAAACAGCAGGCTAACTTTTGACTTACAGGTAGCATAAAATTCAATCCCAGACTTGACAATCAGCTATGTGATTTAGAGTAAATTTTCTTTTCTTTTCTTCTCTTTTTTTTTTTTTTTAATGTTTTATATATTTTTGAGAGAGAGAGAGAGAGAGACCATGAGCAGGGGAGGGGCAGAGAGAGAGGAAGACACAGAAACTGAAGCAGGTTCCAGGCTCTCAGCTGTCAGCATGGAGCCTGACGTGGGGCTCGAACCCATGAACCATGAGATCATGACCTGAGCTGAAGTCAGATGCTTAACCAACTGAGCCACCCAGGGGCCCCTTAGAGTAAATTTTCTAATCTGTATTTGTTTCCTCATTAAAAAAAATTTTTTTTTACGTTTGAGAGAGAGACAGAGCATGAGGGGGGAGGGACAGGGAGAGAGGAAGACACAGAATTTGAAGCAGTCTCCAGGCTCTGAGCTGTAAGCACAGAACCCAACACAGGGCTTGAACTCATGAACTGCAAGATCATAACCTGAGCTGAAGTCAGACGCTTAACTGACTGAGCCACACAGGCGCCCAGAGTTTCCTCTTTTTTAAAATGAAGATAATCTGGAGCACTTGGGTAGCTCAGTCATTTGAATGTTTGTTGATTTCAGTTTAGGTCATGATCCCAGGGTTCTGAGGTTGAGCCCCTCATGAGGCTCCATGCTGAATGTGGAGCCTACTTAAGATTCTCTCTCTCTTTCCCTCTCCCCCTCTACCCTACTTTCTCAAAAATAAAAAATAAAATGAAGATAATCCTAATCCTCACCTCACAGATTTGTGAGTTTTAAATGGATTAGAGTATGTAGAGTTCTTAGTACTGTGGCTGGCATATATGTTAACTAGTAATACTATGGCAGATACAGAGGCAGCAAATGCCTATATGTTGGAGAAGTTTGGGGTTAATTAGATTTAATATACTTTTGCTGCAATTTAAAACAAAATCTATTTTGGAGACTTGAAACCATAAAAATCCTAGCAGAGAACACAGGCAGTGAGTTCTTTGACTTTGATCATAGCAACTTTTTTCTAGATATGTCTTCTGAGGCAAGGGAAACAAAAACAAAACTAAACTCCTGGGACTACATCAAAATAAAAAGCTAATGTACAGCAAAGAAGACAGTCAACAAAGCTAAAAGGCAACCTGTGGAATGGGAGAAGATATTGCAAATGACATGTCTGATAAAGGGTTAGTATCCAAAGTATATAAAGAACTTATAAAACTGAATACCCCCCAAAAATAATTCAGTTAAAAATGGGCAGAAGACATTCTTCTTCTCCAAAGAAGACCTACAAATGGCCAACAGATATACAAAAAGATGTTCTTCATCACTTATCAGGGAAATGCAAATCAAAACTACAATGAGATATCACCTCCCACCTGTCAGAATGGCTAAAATCAATAACAATAAGTGTTGGCGAGGATGTGGAGATAAAGGAATCCTTGTGCACTGTTGGTAGGAATGCAAATTGGTATAGCCACTGTGGAAAACAATATGGAGGTTCTTCACAGAGTTGAAAATAGAAGTACTGTATGATCCGGCAATCAAACTACTGGGTGTTTACCAAAAGAATACAAAAATACACTAATTCATGCACTCTTAGTTTATTACAGCGTTATTTACAACAGCCAAATTATAGAAGCAGTCCAGCTGTCCGTCAGTTGATAAATGGATAAAGAAGATGTGGTATTATTTACAATGGAATGTTACTCAGTTATAAAAAATGAAATCTTGCCATTTGCAATGACGTGAATGGAGCTAGAGTACAATGCTAAGCCAAATGTCAGAGAAAGACAAATACCATATAATTTCACTCATCTGTGGAATTTAAGAAGCAAAACAAGTGAGCAAAGGGAAAAAAGACAAAACAATAAACAGACTCTTCACTATAGAGGACAAACTGATGGTTACCATAAGGGAGGTGGGTCGGGGGATGGATTGAAAAAGGTGATTGGGATTAAGGAGTGCACTTGTGGTTATGAGCAGTGGGTGGTGTGTGGAATTTTGAAATCACTCTATTGTATCCCTGAAACTAATGTGTGTTGGTCATGATTGGTTTTTTTTTTATTTTTTTTTTTTTTTTTTATTTTTTATTTTTGGGACAGAGAGAGACAGAGCATGAACGGGGGAGGGGCAGAGAGAGAGGGAGACACAGAATCAGAAACAGGCTCCAGGCTCCGAGCCATCAGCCCAGAGCCCGACGCGGGGCTCGAACTCACGGACCGCGAGATCGTGACCTGGCTGAAGTCGGACGCTTAACCGACTGCGCCACCCAGGCGCCCCATGATTGGTTTTTAATATTGTGGTTGCTTCCAGTGTGTTTGCTATAATTATATTTTATTTCATTCCGCAAGTCGTTTGAGGTGCATTATAATAAACATGCATTAAAGTAAGATGTAGAAATATGGATGATTGGGAAATTGATTGTAGGGAAAATTAATGTCTACATTTGTATGTCACAGGGGGTTCTGTGCAATTTCTAAAAGGAATAGTAACTTTTGGCTTACTAGTGTGACTTTTTTTAGTTCAGTGATTCTCACTTGGGGGATGGGATGTAGGTAGTCCTCCTGGGGGTTTATTAGAATGTTGGTTGAAGGTGTGTAGAGTGTGAAAAACACGTTTTTTGTTTCTGAAATAAACTGTGGAATGTAAAACTTGATCAAGTGTTTGTAGCTGGTGTTTGTAGCTCACTTTCATGGAAAAAGTGAGAAAGCATTGCAGGAGCTTGGCAGAAAACCCATTCCTGTGATACATTGTATCACTTTCCTGGCTGAGACTTTTTCCTTCTGGTATACTCTCAAGGCAACTGGTACTGGTAATTAAGGCGCTTGAATTCAGGTGCTTTTGATTAGCTCACCCCTAGTTTCCTGTGGCTCTTCCCATTTACCAACTTTTACCATTTGGTTAATAGAAACATGCACAGTTTTCACTTTGGAATATTTGGTTTGCATTTGAAACTGTTGGGCTGAAACAGGTGCTTTTAGACTTAAGGCAAAGCAAGAGTTAGGGAAACATTATTAGCATTTATTACATAAGCTGGTCTCTGATGTATAATAGACGGTGCTGCCCAAGTTGAGGCAGAAGGAAACATCGGGGAGTGGAGAGCCACAAGGCTATCTTCGTTTCCATGCTACAGAAGCTGGGCTCCTGGCACACACATCTTAGAGTCTACCTGGACTCTGTGTTTGTATGTCTTTGTTTATCTTTACAGTTTCATTAAAGCTGCAATGACTTTTTTTAAAAAATATTTTATTTTTAAATTTTCATTATTCATTCATTATTTTTTGAGAGAGAGAGGGTGCAAGTGAGGGTGGGGGAAGAGAGAGCAAGTGAGAGAGAGAGAGAGAGAGAGGGAGAATGCCATGAGGGGCAGGTAGAGAGAGAGAAGCGGGGCTCACCTGAAGTGGGGCTCATGCTTACCCAATACTGGGCTCGAACTAATGAACGATGAGATCATGACCTGGGCAGAAGTCTGATGCTTAACCTGCAGAGCCACCCAGTTGTCCCTAAGGCTGCAGTGACTTCTATGTGGATCTGTTTATGTAAAATAAATATATTTTTATGTTAGGAGATGCAGTGTTATAACTAAATTGCATTATGTTTGCATGATGGAGAAATATTTACAGAAAAAGGAACAATTTTTTGCATAGTTTTTTTCTTAAATTTTTTTGTTCAGGTTGCCATAGCTGATGTAATTTTATTGGGTAAAAATTTGGGGGAGAGGAATGGGGCCAGTTATCAGATTCAGATTCTTGTGTTTCTCATTCTGGCTGTGTTTTGATAATTTGGCTTTTGTAGTCTGTGTTTGGGTTTCTAGTGCATAGTAGATTCTGATATATAACACAAAATGTTAATGTGAAGTATTCAGAAAGGAAAAACTTTTTTTTCATTCTTGGACTTACATGTAAATAATTTGGATTTTAAATCTGTAATTTCTAGGAAGGATTAGAAATGAGTAAATATTGTCTTTGGAGGCTATTTTGGATCTCATTGCTGAGTTGATTGACTTAACCTTGTGTCACATTAAAGGTGAGTGGGTAAGGTCAAATATGCTATTAGTGATTTTTCACTTGGCCAGTTAGGGAAAGGTCAGGTTTTGACACCTGTCAGCCTCGCAGACAAAGGTTCTCTGTGCTGTTGAAGTTCAGAGTCAGATACCTGTTTATAATTTGCCTTGATGTTAAAAAAAACAAAACAACCTTCTTGGAACAGTCAGAAAATATTTTTTACCTGATTTGAAATACTAGTGGATTTAATGGTAGGAGGCATTCCATTTATATAGCCCAGAATGGCAGTGAAGATGAGCATCTTAAAAGATGGAGAGTATTCTGTGTGTCACAAATGAGAAGTCCACTGCTTATTAAATAGAGTTAGTGTTATTCACTTGGCAAATATTTTCAGGAAGTGAGGGTTTTTGAGTGAAGGCGATTGTGGATGGTAACATTATGCGTGGCTCACTGAAAACCAGTACATGTAAAACTTTGTATTGCTTATTTTTACCCATTTTAAAATAATTTTCCTTATCCTGAATCTGATATTTGAAATGTGTTTCTTATCCCTTATAGTTTGAAAACTTAATTTCTTCTGTCTTAGAAATTATTTCATGTCATTTTTGGCTGATAACTTTTCACTGCACATGAATTAATGTTTAATTTGTCACTTGTTATTGGAAATGTCAGTTGTGTGAATTTATTAGGAACTTGGGGATGCATTTCTCCAGTTAACATTGTAACATTGATTTTACATTTATTTGATAGTTTTATGTGTTGAGTTTTAAAATAGTTTTTGGTGGGGCGCCTGGGTGGCGCAGTCGGTTAAGCATCCGACTTTAGCCAGGTCACGATCTCGCAGTCCGTGAGTTCGAGCCCTGCGTCAGGCTCTGGGCTGATGGCTCAGAGCCTGGAGCCTGTTTCCGATTCTGTGTCTCCCTCTCTCTCTGCCCCTCCCCCGTTCATGCTCTGTCTCTCTCTGTCCCAAAAATAAATAAACGTTGAAAAAAAAAATTTAAAATAGTTTTTGGTGTTCACTTGTGTATTATATTATTTCTTAGGTATTTGCAAGTTGGCCTTGAGGTAGTCAGGGTTTTCTGATCATTTTGGTCCTTATATTGTTTTCATTGTTAGTTGATCTAGTTTGGATTGTTGTAGCTCTTTCAGACTGTGCATTCATCATTGTGGTCAGCTCTTTCTGTTACATAAGGTAGGAAAATGCCATTCATCTGATGTATATGCCTCTGTTTGTAGCTACCCTCTGGGATGTGTTTACAAATTATCATAAGCCTCTTAGTAACTTGTGAACTGATTTTAATATGCCTGCAAAATGGAGAAACGTGTACCTTTAATTCCCTTTGATGCAGACTAAATTTCAGGCAACAACTAAATTTCAGAATCTGATGTTATATAGCTGAGACAGGACATGCAGATGTGAGAATGGAATACACTAGACAACAAATGTGTTTGAGCATGGAAGCTTTTCATAGGGCTTCTGACAAGCCATTGACTATGATATGAGTGGAAAGGGGGCCTGGAGAAGAGTGAAATGGGGTGGTAAGACTCATACTGTTAACTTTTGCTGGAAATTCCAGACTTCAGACGAACTAAGGGAAAAAGGATTAATAATCAGATGAAAGGTCAAGTTGATTTTTATAATGGAGAAGTAAGTTGTTTTATGTTTTATGCCTACTTCTAAGAATTGGAAGTAGGCAAGTTTTTTTTTTTTTTTTTTTTAAATTCTTTTAATCTTTATCTTTGAGAGAGAGAGAGAGACAGACAGAGTGCGAACGGGGGAGGAACAGAGAGAGAGGGAGACACAGAATTTGAAACAGGCTCCAGGCTCCGAGCTGCCAGCACAGAGCCCGACACAGGGCTAGAACTCATGAACCGTGAGATTATGACCTGAGCTGAAGTCAGACACTTAACCAGCTGAGCCACCCAAGTGCCCCTGAAGTAGGCAAGTTTAAGTTGCACTGCTTAACGGATTCAAGCATGATGCTGAGTGTTGAGTAAATGAGTTAACTTCCAGAGAAAATATTAGTTCAATTTGTGTTTCATAAATTCGAGGTAATCTTTAAGATGAGTACAGTAACATGAGATACTTTTCGTTTCTCAGGGTTAAATATCAGGTGATATATGTTATAAATGAAATGACCTTTTTCTGTTGAACTGAATTTGAGGAATTATGCTGGTTAGTAGATTTCAATTTGTTTTGTATTCTGTACAGAACAATTTATGTTTTACGCAGAGCCCTTTATGTGTTTCTGTTACAACTGCATACCCTTAACTTCTTTCCAAATGATTTAAGTGAAGGCATTACCAGGGCTTCCCCTCTGTAAGCACACTACACAAATACAGTACTTACATCCTGACAGTATTTTTTTTTTTTTGACGCCAGATAATTATGGAAGCTAACCTTGTATTAGTTTATATATATATTTTTGGCAGCTCTAGTATTATATTTGGAGAGTGAGGAAAAGATTCATTGAATTTTTTAGTTAATTGAGGCCTCACCATTTATGTGTATGATTGTAAAAATACACCATAGCAGATGGTCTTTAGTGGCAATATTTTAGAAGTTCACAGAATTTGGATTTTCCTGATCAAGCTACAAAATTAGATTTTGCTCATTATAAGATAGTTTAAACCTAGAGATGCTATGACTAAATGTGAGACTTCAAGCTGAATTACCCTTGAAGGCTAAAATTAACATATGCAAAAATTTTCAAATTACTTATGAAAGTCATTTTTCCTTTTTAAAGTTTTTGTATAGCTTTTGAATACACAATTCATTGTGTTCTTATTGGTATTGACTTCATGCCTCTAACTTTGCCCTTGAAAAAGTATGACTGTGACCTAGCTGAAGTTTCTCACCTAATCGTCCTGTAATGTTATATATATGTTACTATTTAGAACTCAAAAGAATGAAGTTAATTTACTTAATAACATCTTTAGTGTTCTCATATTCTCTGAGATGAAGCTTTATTTATTTATTTATTTATTTATTTATTTATTTATTTATTGAGAGTGCGCTCATGCTTGTGAGTGTGTGCAGTAGAGGGGCAGAGGGAGAGGGAGAATAGCAAGCAGGCTCTAGGACTTGATCTCATGACTGTGAGTTCATGACCTGAGCTGAAGTCAAGAGTTGGATGCTTAACTGACTGAACCGTCCAGGTGCCTCAGTGGTTAAACATTCACATTGTAAAGTGTTACTCATGTTTTCTGAAAGTGTTCCAAAAAAAGATACTGGATTTTTAAACATATACTTTATTTTTTCATTCTATAATCTTCCTCACTTTTTGTTGTTTCCTGTTCTCCCTCCACTCCCAACTTCTACCAACTCCCTGAAAATTTAATCCTTTTTTAATTGAAGTTGTGTTATGGATTAGTTCTGAGCCTAGCTCAGAGTGCCTATCCTAGGTCTTTGGGATGAGAATAGGAACAAGGCTGATGGAGTTGCAGAAAAAAAAACATTTTGTGTTCTCAGTCATATTGAGTGGCTAAATCTCAGTTATAAAGGCAGGAGGAAGTAGTTGCATAACTACAGTTAGCCTAGGCTCAATCATTAGATCTATCCTGCTACTCCCCACCCTTCTGAAGGCATAGAGATAAAGCAGTTAAAATTCTTATTCTGTACTTCCTTTTCTCTGTTTACTTCCTAACAGATTGCTGTTTGATTGCCACTGATTGCTAATCTCCTTGGCTTTCAGATTCCTGGTGCCATATTCTCACTATTGATACCTGTCAGCTGTCTGGCTTTTTCACCTGTTCATATCTGGTCAAAGTGTTGTTCTCCAAATCCAGTGTCTCATGAAGGTTTTGGGCAAGAGAATCCTTCTGTTGACTATATTGGAGTCTAATAGCCAAATATATTTCAGTTTCTTTTAGTTGATCCAGGGAGTTGACACCCCTGTATGAATGCTAGAAAATGCAGAGGACTGTTTTGGAGCTTGTATGGGGTTCTTGTTCCCCAAGGAAGGAATACTTGTTGGTGAATAAATGAGCAGTGGACTTATTAAGTTTTGGGTCTTTACAGTGATCTAAGGAGACAGAAGTTAGTCACTAAATAGCTAACATTTGTGATGTGCTTACTAACTTCCAGGCACTAAGCTAAATGCTTTCTATGGATTGTATAATTTACTCCTTATAGTAGTGCTTTGGGGAAAGCTTAGAGAGGTGAAGTAACCTCCCCAGAGTTAAATGATAGAACTGGAACTCAAAAGTCCAACCTCTAGATTTTTTGAAATGTGTAAATCACAAAGTATGTTACTAAAATTATGAGCACATTTCTTCCCAGCTAGTTCTTAACTAGCACTGAAATCAAGTGGAATAGATGCTGACATTTAAGGTGACAGTGCCCATCAAAAGGGATATGCAAACACAGGTGTGAGATTAGAGATTTACATTAATGTAGGAAATTAAAGCATTAACTGTAATTTTACTAAGGTGTTTTATTTTAGCTGACAGTTCTTGGCAGAAATGGAAACAATGTATATTAAATATGCCATAAGTTTTCCCAGTGTACTATGTGTGCTACCTCTAGGGAAAACATTATATATTTTCACATCTTAGTTCTTGAAGGTCTCATTATCTAGCCCATGGCTTTTCTATACCCTATGTTGCTGTTCTTCTTTGGTGCCTTTTTTTTTTTTTTTTTTGAAATTTTCTTTGGTCACATTGTATGTTTTAGTTCATGTTCAGCAATAGACTCGTGTAACACAGAAGGGTCATTGGAGACAAATTCAAGACATTTTATGCTTGAGATAAGAAGAATTTAACAGGCCAGTAATAAAAGATTATGGGCTCAATTTGGTTTTGTTCTTGCTTTACAAGGAAGGAGGAGGACCTTTTTAGAGGGAGGTCCACTGGTTGTTACAGACTGGGCCTTCTATGGGTTCTGGACTCCAGGAGCTACTCCCCTACTGGATACTTTGGACATCTTTATGGTGTTTCTGGTGGCTGTTACAGTGACTGGTTGGTGCTACAAGCATTTCATAGAAGGGAGATGGGGGGATGCTGGAGTGTCTACAATGCACTGGATAATTCTCTACAGTGAATCTTCCCATGTCCTTGATTTTTTTTTTTTTTTTTTTTGAGAGAGCAGGGGAGAGGGGCGGAGGGAGGGAGGGAGGGAGAGAGAGAGAGAGAGAGAGAGAGAAAGAGAGAGAGAGAGAGAGAATCCCAAGCCAACTCCACGCTCAGTGTGGATCTCAACATGGGGCTTGATCTCACAAACTTGGGATCATGATCCAAGCTGAAATAGTCAGATGCTCAACCCACTGAGCTACCCAGGTGTTCCCGTTCTTGATTTTTAAGGTTCCTTTAAAAAACTTATGTGCAGGGGCACCTGGGTGGCTCAGTTGGTTAAGCGTCTGACTTCGGCTCATGTCATGATCTCCCAGTTCATGGGTTCAAGCCCTGCGTTGGGCTCTGTGCTAACAGCTCAGAGCCTGGAGCCTGCTTCAGATTCTGTGTCTCTCTCTCTCTCTCTCTGCCCCTCCCCTTCTCACTCTTCTCTCTCTCTCTCTCTCTCTCTCAAAAAGAAACATTAAAAATAATTAAAAAAATAAAAAACTTATGTGGAGTAAAAGAAAAAAACCTGTTTCTAATGATCTGAATCTAGAACCAAACACTATTCTATAAATATAAAATATTTCCCCTTGGTTTTTGTGTATCCTGGTAATTCCTGGAATGCAACTACTGTGTGAATTGATGGGAGATTATACTTTGTTTTGTTCCATATGTTTCTGTAAGTTCACCTTCTTGGAAAAGCACTTCATTGATATGGCATTTGAGGCACCACACACTCACTATACCAGTCTGCGTTGGTGGGTGTTGCATTCGCAGTGTTTCTAGGAGTGGGTACAGTACCTAACTACTTGATTATGGCATTTAATGCACTGTACGTGATTATTTATGTATGTCAAAATTATTTTATTCTGGATTGCTTTTGTGTTTCTTTGTATTTTAGTTATGGAGTTACCCCTATTTAAAAAACAGATTATGTCACTAACACTAAAGTAGCTGTCACCTCAGACACATTGTTTCCATAACTAAGGTTAGATCTGGATGTCTTCCGATTATTTGTGAAAAACAATCTTCTTGGGGTTCCTGGGTGGCTCAGTCAGTTGAGCATCTCATGGTTGTTTTTGGCTTAGGTCATGATCCAAGGGTCATGGGATCTAGCCCCGCAATGGGCTTTGCACTGATCATGGAGCCTGCTTAAGATTCCTTCTCTTGGGCACCTGGGTGGCTCAGTGGGTTAAGCATCTGATTTCAGCTCAGGTCATGATCTCATGGTTTGTGAGTTCCAGTCCCACATGGGGTGAGCTTGAGCTGCGCTTCAGGTGAGCGTGAGTCCCACTTGGGGTGAGCTTGTGCCCCACTTAGGGTTAGCACGAGCCCTGCTTCGGGTCATCCCCGCTTCTCTCTCCCCCTCCCCCTCCCCTTCCCTCTCTCTCTCTGCCCCTCCTTGGATTCTCTCTCTCTCTGTCCCTTGCTCACTTGTGCCTGCTCTCTCTCACAAAAAAAAAAAAACAAAAAAAAAAAAAACTCTTTCTCCCTCTGTCCCCTCCCGTGCTCGTGTTCTCTCTAAAAACAAAACAAAACTTCTTAAACCCTCAATATTGCCTACTTCTAGTATGCACAATAACCGTGAACATAGCAGATGAAGGAAACAGCTAAAAGTAGCATCAAAATAATACTTCTTTGTAGTCCCATTCATAAACAGTTCAAAAGTCTTCATGCATTGTGAATACAGAACTTCCCAGTATCCTAGTGGAATAGGGCAAGCAGACTTTACAGATGGGGAGAATTAAGACTGGTTGTTTGGGGTGCCTGAGTGGCTCAGTTGGTTAAGCCTCCAACTTCGGCTCAGGTCATGATCTTGCAATTCGTGAGTTAGAGCCTTGCATCGGGTTCTGTGCTGACAGCTCAGATTCTGTCTCCTTCTCTTTCTGTTCTTCTGTTCTGTCTCCTTCTCTTTCTGTGAGCAAGCTTGCTCACTTGCTCTCTCTCTCAAGAATTAAATAAGCATTAAAAAATTAAAAAACAAAACAAAAAAAACTGGTTGTCTGCTCACAGATCACCTGGTGGGCCTGGGGTGGGACATTGAGTTCTTTCTGTTCTCCTTGGACATGTCTTTGTAGAACATAGAGTCAAGGTGCTTTTTTCTTTAGATTATGGTGTTCATATAGTGAGGTGTCTGGTCTTTGGGTCACTTTTGTATAGAAGTAATTCCTAAAAATTACATGTTTATGACAATGACTTAAAATAGTCTTGAGTATTAATCACAAAAACTCTAATTTTTAAAAAAATTATTTATATTTTAATGCATGATGATGATGTGTATAAACAATTGAGGAATTTAAAGCATCAAACCATTGAGATAACTTTGCCTTTGGACCTAGGGACCTCTGAAATTTCTTTAACTTGTAACATGTAACAGCTTACAGGTCCTGAACATAAACTTGAGGGATGGAATTGGATGGGTTAAGGTGATCTCTTTCTTGTGCTTCTTTGTGGGGGCTTAGTGGCTGATGGAGCTCTGTTCCGAGGACTGGCTGGTGATAGAGGGCCTTGGACCCTTCTTTTCTCTTTTTCCTAGCAACAGCAGCCTGTTCTTCCTTAATGTAGTGTGTTACTCTTTCTTCTTTCCAGCTTGAACATGTATAGTTCCATAATCCTATTTTTCCTAACCACAGCATCACCCCTACTGTGAGATCTCCTAGATATCATATACTCTGTTCATTTAGTGTTATTTTAATGATTTCTTCCCCTTTTTTATTTCAAGGAAGTACATTCATGTATTGCCCACATTAATCTTGGTTTTGGTTGTACGTTTTTATGACAACGAAGTTTGTTGTTAGATTATGGGGGAGAGTGGAAGATGAGGCTAGTGAGATAGAATAAAGACAGGAGGGAATTGTTGAAACTTTTTGAGGAGTGGACTGACATGTTTGAATCTAGTATGATAAAAGATAATGGCAGTAGCTGAATGAATAAGGAAGTGCAGAGTTGAGACCCAAATCGAGATTCAGGATTGTCAGGTAATATTAGACATCATTTCGTGTATCTTTTAGTGGATCTGTCTACTAGCTGAATGTGAGAATGAGTCTACTAAAGCCTCAATGAGATTAATTAGCCCTAAGAACCTCAGAGTAAAAATAATTCCTTTCAATTGTAGTTGTTGCATCTATCTACAGATGTGAGGAAATGGCATGGAACTGTCCACATGCACTGTACCAGTGTCATTCGTCCTGATTTGGATATTGTACTGTAGTTTTATGTAAGATGTAACCATGGAGGGACCCTTGGTGAAGGGTACACAGGAACTCTCTAGTATTTTTGCAGTGTAACTTCTTGTGAGTCTATAATTATTTTAAACTTAAAAGCTCAAAGAAAAAAGATCTCAAGTGAAAGAATGTTAAGACTTAGGGCAGATTTCTGTTAGGATGTTTCCAATTTCTGTGTTAACAAGGAGAAATTTGTTGAGTAAATGTCCAAATGAAGGACTGAATGAGGGTCTGAATTATAGCAATGGCTGTGGCAGTGGAAAGAAGGAGGCAGATATGGTCGACATGGAAGTAGCCTGAAGATTTGATGACTAATGGAATGTGAAATGAAGATGACTCCAAGCTGTTTGGTATATAGGGTACAAAATAGTGTGTTAGTGATGGTAGGGAATATAAAAATAGGAGTATGGTTTTGGGATAAGATGGTACATTTGCTTGTGAACATCCTGCTTGTGAGTGCTGGTGGGCCAGTGGAGATAGGCAGTGGGTAATTCAGAGTATTAGGCTGTGTTGAAGAAGTTATGTTTGAAAATATGTAATAAAAATGCTATGTAACATTAGTGTTTGAAACTGTGGGATAGATCATTGCTAGGGAGAGTGTATGAGTGAGAACTGGGAAAATTAATCTCATAATGGATTATTTATGACCCTGGGTAAGTTACCTAACCTTTTGATGCCTCATTTTCTTCTACAATAAGATAGAGAACATCATAGTATATTCCTCATAGAATTATTGTGAAATTGAATGAAATTACCTATGTATATTGCATAGTACTTGGCATATTATAAACCTACAAAAGTTGGCTATTTTATTATTTAGTAATAAGCACTTTGATAATGCATATGAAAACAACTAACTCTAGAAGTTGTAATGTATGTTTAAAATTAAACAAGTGGGGCGCCTGGGTGGCGCAGTCGGTTAAGCGTCCGACTTCAGCCAGGTCACGATCTCGCGGCCCGTGAGTTCGAGCCCCGCGTCGGGCTCTGGGCTGATGGCTCAGAGCCTGGAGCCTGTTTCCGGTTCTGTGTCTCCCTCTCTCTCTCTGCCCCTCCCCCGTTCATGCTCTGTCTCTCTCTGTCCCAAAAATAAATAAACGTTGAAAAAAAAAATTTTAAAAAATAAAATTAAACAAGTGACCTTATTAGCAGTGGTATTTTTTTATTTTTCAAAGTAGAACTTTTTGGTTTTTGAAAGTCTGGTCAGTTGTGATCTCGGAACTAATCTTTGTGGTTAATTACTTTAAGGAATTTTTATAGAAAGCTGTCACTTTTCTTGACTATTAATACTTCAGTGATGCAAACTTTGGCACAGTACCTTTTCTCTTCTCTCTTCTCTTCTCTTCTCTTCTCTTCTCTTCTCTTCTCTTCTCTTCTCTTCTCTTCTCTTCTCTTCTCTTCTCTTCAAGTAATCTCTACACCTAGCGTGGGGCTCTGTCTCACAACCTGAGATCAGGAGTCTCAGGTTTTTCTGACTGAGCCAGCCAGGAGCCCTTGGTACAATACTTTGACTTTCACTTTTCTCCTCTTTTCTTAATTATATAATCCATTCTCCTTTTGGCACTTGGAGACAAACTCTTGATTGAATATATAATATTTTTCTTTGATTAGGTTGAGAGTGGAGTAAACCAGTGATGTTATTAAAACTGAATTTAGTACTGGCCAGGTTTCTTCTGATGAAAATGATACAAGGAACCCAGCTGTATTTGGCTTGTTTCGTTTCTCTGTGACAGGGTTATTATGCTCTAGACGTGTCATTTGGGGGAGCCAAAGCACTGTACTTAAACTTCCAATCGTCCATTCAGTGTGGAAGGGAAGAGTAGTGAAATGAATTGAAGTTCATGGTTTGCAGGTGTTTATATGTTTCTTCCTTCTGCTTTAATAGTAAATGGCTGCTGGGGTTTGTTAAATAGCAAATGAATAAGGCTAAATGTTGGGCATTTGTATTCCTAAAGTTTAACTTTTCACTTTTGCATGTTAGGTGTCCTGTTGATATTTCAGTGGTTAAGAGAAATAAGTATTTTCAGCTGGATATGTGTCCTATCACTTCAGAGCTGTAGTTGTTCCAAATTAGGCTGCCGATTCTTCCTTTGAGACCTACTATGAAATACCAGAATACTGCGTTTGGAATGTAGACTTGATTTTTCCAGTCATTGAACCGACTAATATTTTCTGAGTGCCTGTAGATGCAAAACACTGAATTATATTACAAATATTGCCACTTGATTAAGTCTTTAAAGAAGAAATTTGGTACTGTTGATTAGTGTCTGTCAGAGCTATTGTTTGTTGATTAGTGTATATCAGAGGTATTGTTTGTACTGTCTCTAGATCCAGGTTGTTCGGGGATGCAGTAGAATCTGCATACAGATAGATTGAAATTTGGATTTGGGAAAGATAGCTTCTTGCTTATTCTGTGTCAGTTTTCATTTGGTTTGTTGTATATCCTTTCAAATGAATTAGAATTCATTTTAGTTCCCTTTTTATTTTATTTTTTAATAAAAAAATTTTTTTAATGTTTATTTATTTTTGAGAGAGAGTGAGTGAGCGTGCACACACACACACAGGCCCGCACAAGTGGGGGAGGGGCAGAGAGAGAGGGAGACACAGAATCTGAAGCTCCCAGCTGTCAACACAGAGCCCACAAAGGGGCTCAAACTCACCAGCTATGGTATCATGACCTGAGCCGAAGTTGGACACTTAATCGACTGAGCCACCCAGGAGCCCCTTAGTGTCCCTTTTTAACATAAGCTTGATATGATTATTTTTCTTATTATTTACCACTCCCTTTGACACACAGGCACATAGGCACATGCACACACCATGAAGAGTTACATTTTGGGTAGTATTGATAGAAGGATAAAGATAATTTGTTTGAAAGTTTTTAGTAGGTTGATGTCTGTAGTCATGAGAAAAGTCTACTTTTGAATTTCACGGCCTCTTTTTGGTAAGAGGATTAATTCTAGAACAGAGGGGCTATTTCCAAGGCCACATCTTTATCAGAAGCTGGGGTTTAATATATGTTAGAAATGATATATGCTTCCTCTACCATCTCTTAAGCTTTTGTTATTTATTACTTGTTTATCAAATCCTGGAAATTGGTACTTTTGTTAGCTAATAGGGTGTTTTGGTCCTTTAAGAGAGGAGATAATTGAAAAAAAAAAAAAGCATCACTCTGTGTGTGAGAGAATGTAGTGCCTGCGGATAAAAGTAATGGCTTATCTTAGTTTCTTGTGATGAGCTTTGCTACTTTATATCGTCCTATGGTCTCTTGTCTAACAAAGAAAATTGACAGGTTACTTACCTTTTTATGAGTGCATTTCTTTAAAACTGTATGATTGAATGCTTAGTGAAATTAGCCTTGGCTCCTGTGGTACTGAATGGCAGAAGTGGAGAGAAGCGTGCTCCTTCCTTCCTTTTTTCCTTAAAAAATGCTGTTTGAATCAAGTTTGAATAAAGTTGACCTCCTGGGTAGTTGATGGAGGATAATTGAAATGAAATATTTTTCTTTTCTTCTGAGTATTGTGTTACTTTGCTCCAAATGACATAATTAGCTTAAATGTTGTGAAGTGTTAGATTTTAGCAAACTGAGTTTAATTTGTGTTTCTTTATTTTTACTGTATATATGTAAAATTTGATAATTAATAAAGATTTAAAGGAATATCTAACTGATAAGTTCACCCTGTTTCACCTTCTTAAACCTAAGAAGCATAATTTGGCTAAATTATGCAAAATGCTAATTAAAGGGTTTAATTTGCTAATCATCTCAGTTTGATTAGAGGCAGATGCTGATTATCTGCACAAGTCTAAATGGACCTTTCAGAGATGGCTTTCATTATTTAAAATCAACTTGTCAAACTAATTAAGATATAAATTTAAGGAATAACAAATACCAGTAGTTATCTATAGACTTTCAGTGTAATGCATGGCGAGATAATTCACAAATGCTTTACACCAAAGACTTGGTGTATGCAGTGTCATTATGAATTTCAGTACTCTCAAAGTTTAAGAGCTGAACTTGGGCTTTTTTACTGAGCTCATTAGATTGTCTAGTCGTACCTTTGTTGGTCCTTTGGGTCTCTGACATTTTTCCTGCCTCTTTTTTCCCTCTCCTATAAAGGAAAACAATGTTGTGGGGAGCCAAGACAATCCTGTGCGTGTACATTTAAACCATACATAGGTATGTAGGCAGGTGTATCTCAAATAGGTATACTAAATTCCTCAGAGGAAAGACAGAAAACTGTTTACAGTTCAGTCAAGTGTCTGTGGCTGATTTAGGGTTAAGAGTAGAGAAACCAAGGCAGAGACTGCATAATTCCTAATCTGAGTTAGATACAAACAGCCCAGTAACAGAAAATGTTTGGGGTTTTTCATTGCAGACCTAGGGTGTTAGGATACAAGATTTGATATGGTCCTACTTTGATCTGCACCAAGGTCGAGGGTAGTAGGATGAGGCAGCATGATGTCTAAGTGGGGATAATTTGTATGTCATATGGCCTAGGGGTGGAGAGCACAGGTTCTGGTGCCTTACTACCTGGGGTTGAATACTGGAGCTGCCTCTTAATGGTGGTTATATTTTTTCTCCAATTTGGTTTTCTCGTCTGAAAAATAGAAAATATAATAATACTGTCTCATAAGGTTAGGAAGCTTTAATAAAGTTAATACATGTAAAGTACTTAGAGCAGTGTTTGGCAGATAGTAAGCACATAATAAAAGGTAACTATAACTTATTTGTTACTTTCTAGTTTCTTTGTGAGATTTGCAAAAGATGGTGTACATAGAGAACATTGGGTTCTTTCCCCAAATATCCCTTTGAGTGATTTAAAAATGATTGCTACAAATATGTGTATAATAACAAAAAAATATGTAAGAACTTGAGTTGTATGAGATAAGCTAATAGAATTTGGAATACTAGAATTTTATTACAATGAATAAGTGCAGATTTTAATTTTAGTCCAGTTCTTTTTATGTCAGTTTAGCAGTATGTATAGATAGTTGCTAGACTGACAACTGGATGGTTCCTGATCATGAGTAGTTTTTACATCTGGATTCAAAGGGTGGAATGGGAGGTGCTTTTGAAATTCAGTTATTTTCTAGCTCTCAGAAGACTAAAAGGTTACTATGTAATAGGATAAAGAGCGTAAAGGGTAAAGAATGCCATGGGTTTTGTAAACACTTAGACCAGTAGAATTTGGTGGAAGTGACACTGTACTAGTTTTTGAGTGCAGACCTTAAGAAACTGGCAGCTTCTACTTCCTGATATGTCATGAAGAAGTCTAGCTAGACTTGCTCAGATCTGCTTGGTGGAGAGGTCTGTTCTGAAGCCTGGCATAAACTAGCAACTGCCATACTGGAGAGGCCATGTCTTGGCGTTTCTCGACAGTCCCAGCGGAGCTCAGCCTTTTAGCCATCTCTGCCAAGGTGCCAGACGTGAGTGAAGCCATCTTGGGCTCTTCAGTCTATTTATTCATCATTTCAAGACCTCAGGTGACCTCATTTGATGCCATATGGAACAGATGAATTGCTGACTGTATCCTTTCTGAATTTCTGACCAACAAAATTGGGAGAAAATAAAACTGTTGTTGCTTTAAGCTGCTAAGTTTTAGGGGTAATTTATTATGCGGTAACATGTAACTGGAATCCATAGGTAAGCTAGAGCTTCTGGCTTCTTAAATTTAAGCAGAAACCAAAGCAGTGTAACCTAGATACCCTCAACTCTACCATGATTTGGAAAGACTTTGAAACATAGTGAAAATTTTATAACTCAGAACTATAGTTAATAGTATGGAAAATGAAATTCTGGTAATTAGATGAGTAGAGAAGATAATCTGAGCTCCCTCAGATTACTCAGAAGGGACAGAAATAGGAACATTCTTGATGAATGCTTTCCACTTTTCACAAGTTTGATTGGTGAGGCTGCTTAAAAAGAGTTAGCTGAGAAGTTGATGCCTTTTTAATTTTGAAGAACAGAAGCTTGCTACATTTCTGAGATCTGCCAGGAGTTTGAAAATCTTTTGAGGTCTTCTTTATTTTCAGAGATACCTTTTTATGTTTCAGGACCTGAGGAAGAGAGGTAATAAGGTATAAGGTAGTTGATGTTGTCAGTGTTCTTACCCTCTCAGAGTTTGCCAAAATTTAGAGTAGACCAAAAATCAGCTAAGAGATGGTGAACTAAGAGATATGGTTAGGGCCTTATGTAGGTGCTGTGGGGGATTTAAAGCACTTAAAAAAACATTTTTTTTAAACTTTATTTTAGAGAGAAAGAGACTGTGAGCTGGGGAGAGGGGCAGAGTGAGAGAGAAAGAGAGAGAGAGGGGCTCTCAAGCAGGCTCCAAGCTCAGCATAGAGACTGACGCAGGGCTTGATCCCACGACTGCCAAGATCATGACCGGAACAGAAATCAAGAGTCAGACACTTAACCAAGTGAGCTACCCAGGCGCCCCCTAAAGCACTTTATTACATAGAAAGGTTATAAATAAGTGAGTAAAAGCACTCATAAGTTACTATAGACACCATTACTGTATAGGCTCCTTGATTTTTGTGTGCTGTTTTGAAATGGTTGCAGATTTTTCTTTTTAAATTAACATGTTTTTGTTTTATTCTTTTAAATATTTATTTTGAGAGAGAGAGTGAGAGGTACCTAGATTAACACACAGTTTATAAAAAATGTGCTTGCTGGGGTGCCTGGGTGGCTCAGTTGGTTAAACATCTGACTTCTGCTCAGGTCATAATCTCATAGTTTGTGAGTTCGAACCCCACATCAGGCTGTATGATGTCAGCATAGAGCCTACTTTGGATCATCTGTCCCTTCTCACACTTCTCCTCTCCCATTTACATGTGTGTTCTCTTTCTCTCTCAAAAATAAATGAACATTAAAAAAATAAAAAGTGTGCTTGCTGTTCTGATATATCTTTAATCTAAGTCCCTAACGGCCAAAATTCTCTGAAGCACATGCTACATAGAAAATCTCGAGCTACTGGGGTCCTTCATAGTACTTCATAGCTAATACTTAATAAATGCTGTATGTATATCCAGCATTATGTTTGGTGTCACAGAGGATTTATATTTTTTTAGTTTGAGAGAGTAGAGACTGTTTTCATGAAACAAAGTGCAAAATAATAACCTGCCAGAATGTTTGATATAGTCTCTAAGAGTTAAGAAAAAGTAAGGGGGATATTGCTACAGACTGGATTCATCTAGGAAGGCATCATTGAGCTGACAGTGTTTGAACTGAATTTCAAAAGATAAGAGACAAAGGAGGTACAGGTATTCTGATGGGTGGGATATTGTGCCACCTGCACCCTCAAATATTTGAATAATTTTCTAAGGAACTATAAATATTGAATTGGGTCAACAAAATGGGAAACCTTTGTCAAAGCCATAAAACTGCTTCTAATATTTTCATTTGCAAATATATTTGAGCATCTCTTGGAATAAGTACCTCCTTTCCCTTTACCCCAGACACAAAAAAAATAGCTAGTGTTCTATCCGCTTGAATTTCAGATAATAATGATGAAAATGTAAATTTAATAATAAGATTTGATTTCCCATGGCTTATACGAAAAAATTGTAACAAGTCAATTTCTTTTTCGTACCTTATTTTTCCCTGCTTTTATTTCATTCTCCATGTGTTTGAATAAACGTAGCTGCACCATTGGTCCGTATTGACTCTTAAGTTTCAACCTTTCCTCCCCAGCTAAGTAAAGCCATATTTTGATAATCTGCTGTAGGCTCCTTAACTTCAAAAGCTTCAGTCCTTAACCATATCTTTCATGAATCAGTTTGGCTCCCCTTCTTCCATTCATCTTGAAAATGTCCACAGTGCTATATAGTTTAAAAACTTAGAACCAAGTAAAGTTGAACGATTTTCTACTGGGCTACATTGTAAAAATGGGAAAGGAAAATTACTTTTTTTTGTTTTGTTTTGTTTTTTATTTGGAGGACATTTGCCAGTTGGAACCTCAACAAAGATTGAGTTTGGGAGGCCTTTAATTGTGCACCAAAAGGTTATTGCAGAAGAAAACATAAGGGAGATGTCATAAAGAAGAAAATTTGAAGCTCAGTAATAGAAAGCTGTGTGAAGAAATAGGCATTCTGCCAATTAGCTGGGTGCTTGAAATAAATAGTTTGGAATTAAAGAAACAGATGCAAATTTCAAAGACTGGATTAACTTAGTTCATAAAGAAACTGGGGAGTGGAGAACAAACTTCAGGTTATGGGAGTTGTAAAGCATATTTACTATTCTTTATAGTTTTGCTCCAAAATACTTGGTTTTTATAATGTTAAATGTAAAATCAGAATTGTTAATTTAGTATTTTATGTTAAACCATTGAAATAAAATTCTAGGTATATTTAGGTGAAATGAATTATGATCATAGGAGTTCAGTCTTGAACTGTTGACTGTCCTAGCAGTCAGTAAATAATTCCCAAACTGGGCATAGTGTGGTTATGAGTTTGTAGGAAGGCTATCCAACAAAGCATATAAATGGTGTCTAACCCTCGGTCTCCTTATCTGTTGAATAGTCGTGACACAATTGTATAAGTAACCAATTAATAAAAGAAAACATTTGTATGTATTAAGGAGATGTGCAGGAAAACATTATATGTTCTTCTTTCTATAAATGTCTGGCTATTCTTATGTTGCATTAGTTTGAAGTGAAGTAGGGTTCTTTAAGGTTTATTACTATACTTCTTTTATCTTTTAGACATTGTCAGCCAAACCAAAAAAAGCAAGAAAGGAGATTGCATTCTTTATTGAAAGATATTTTTGCTGGATGTAGAATTTTAGGTTGGCAGGTACTTTTTTTTTAAGATTTTATTTTTAAATAATCTCTACACCCAATATGGGGCTCAAACTTAAAACTCCAAAATCAAGAGTCTAATGCTCTACTGACAGCCAGCCAGGCCTCCCCTACGTTTTTTAATTTATTTTATTTATTTTATTTATTTTTAAAGAGATTTTTAGACAGGTACTTTCTTTTAACACATTTAAGATACATAATTCTCCTGTGTTTTGGCTCCCATTTTTGCTATTGAGAAGTCAACTGATAGTCTAACTATAGCTCCTTTGAGGGTAAGATAGCCACTGTGCTATTGTGATGGCCCCCATGTCAGGATATAGATATGGGGGTCGAGATTGCTATGAGGACTGAAGCAGTAGAGACTATGATAACAGGATAGGCGGTAGTAGGAGAGCATTTGGTAGTGGGTACTGTAGGGATGATGACTATAGAGGAGGCTGGGACTGCTATGAAGACAGGTATGACACATGAGATGATGGGTCATGGAGCTCCAGAGATGTTTACTCTTGGGATAATCATAAGCATGATGGTTGAGTTTCCCTACCCCACCCCCAAGACCCAAAGTGAATCTAAATCCTCGCAGTACTCCTAACGAAGAAGATTCCTCTGCTAGCAGAGGTTCTGGTTCATTGAGCCGCCTCTGTCTTTGGAGGGTCAAAGCTTGTTAACACAGCGGCTAGAGACCAAGAAGTAAAATAGCAGCTACGGAAGGAATGGGAGAGACTGCGACACCAGCTGCATGAGCCAAAACTAGAACAACAGCCTCAGGAGAGACACGCAAGCTGGCGAAGCGAAGAAACTCACGAACAGAACAGTCCAGGACAGGAATTGAGTCATCACAGACTGGGACCTCAGCCCCATCTGGCAGAAATGCACGAAGGAGAGTGAAAGTTTCTAGAAAGTGAAACACTCAATAAAGAGGAAGACTGTCACTCTCCAACTTCTAAGCCTCCCAAACCTGAACAGCCTTTAAAAGTAATGCCAGCCCCTCCACCAAAGGAGAATGCTCAAATGAAGCCAAGTTTTAACCCTCCTGCTCCATCTTAGACCTCAGATACAGAGCAGCAATCCCCTACCAGTGGGGGGAAAATAGTTCAGGCTTAACCATCTGGGGAAGGACCAGCAAGGAAAGATGAAAATAAAGTAAATGAGGTGAGTGTCCCAAAGGGCCAAAGTGGGAACTCCAGCTGTGGTCCGGAAGATGGAGGGAACAAAGACCACCTAAAGGAGACAGATAGGAAAGATGGCAAAAAGGATCAAGACTCCCGATCTGCACCTGAGTCAAAGAAACCTAAAGAAAATCCAACTTCCAAGTTGGGTTCGGCAAGCAAGTATTCTGCTTGCTCTGTTGGTGAAGATGGGAATGAGGGAGAAGATTATACTGAATGGACCTCTGCATCTTGAGCTTTCTTCTAGTCTCACTAGGAACATTTGAGAGCAAATCAAACCTCTATCCAGACAGGACTGTAAAACCCACCATCTCCTGGAGACCTTTCTTTAAAAACAGAAATAAAAAATTCTTTTGCATGCTGCTGCAGCCTTTACAGTATTGAATTAACTGGAGAATTACCAGTGTAGTCCAAGAAAGAGACGTACAACTTTGAAGGGAAAAGTTGTACAGTTTTATGACATATGCAGTTGGCCCGTGTGATTAGTGCCTGGGGGTCTCCACTTAGCAAAATGGCAAGTGATAGTGATGCTGTGTTTGGATCTGGTTGGGCAGTTGGGCAGGTATAAGGAAGAGTGTGAGATTTCTACCTTTTCATTCTTATCCTATTGTGGCATGTATGAATTCTCAAACATTATCTGAATAAATTTTCTGTCCTTGGAAAAGTAGGTTTAGTCTCTGAAGTTGTTTTAGTCTCTAGGAGGCTGCTAGCCCCTCCTCTTATTTAATTCTGAGTTACTGGGGCCAGCCTAAGGGGAATTTCTTCATTTTTATGCCTCTTCACCTCCAGGGGAATAGTTAAGGAGTGAATCTATTGGCCACTAAAGAATAAGAATAGGATTGCCTGGTGACCAAAATAAGTGGGAAAATTGTGGTTTGAAAGGAAGCTGTGGCGAGGCAACGAATTACTTTGCACCATTAATAGGGGGAAATGGTATGACCTCCAATAAACACTGGAGCAGGAAGCACGTAGGGGTTGTGGGAATTCCCAGCTCTTTTATATATCCTGCTTTTGCCTTTTCTTAAACAGTGAGTGTCCTTTCTGAAAGTTCTGAAACCCTGAACTGTTGAAATCTTGAAGCTTTAAAAATTTAGGCTATTGTCCTGGTCTTAGTTCCTCATGCTACTTTTTTTTTTCATTCATCTAAATTTTATTTTTTATTTTATTTTTAACGAAATTTATTGTCAAATTGGTTTCCATATAACACCCAGTGCTCATCCCAGCAGGTGTCCTCCTCAGTGCCCATCACCCACTATCCCCTCCCCTCACCCCCCCATCAACCCTCAGTTTGTTCTCAGTATTTAAGAATCTCTTATGGTTTGCCTCCTTCCCTGTCTGTAACATTTTTCCCCCAATTCCCCTCCCTGCCCCGGTCTTCTGTTGAATTTCTCAGGATCCATATATGAGTGAAAACATATGGTGTCTGTCTTTCTCTACCTGACTTATTTCACTTAGCATAACATTCTCCAGTTCCATCCACGTTGCTACAAATGGCCAGATTTCATTCTTAACCATTGCCAAGTAGTATTCCATTGTTATAAACCACATCTTCTTTACCTGTTTGTCAGTTGATGGACATTTAGCCTCTTTCCATAATTTGGCTGTGTTGAAAGTGCTGCTATAAACATTGGGGTACAAGTGCCCCTATGCATCAGCACTCCTGTATCCCTTGAGGAAATTCCTAGCAGTGCTATTGCTGGGTCATAGGGTAGATCTATTTTTAGTTTTTTGAGGAACTTCCACACTGTTTTCCAGAGTGGCTGTACCAGTTTGCATTCCCACCAACAGCGCAAGAGGGTTCCTGTTTCTCCATATCCTCGCCAGCATCTATAGTCTCCTCATTTGTTCATTTTAGCCACTCTGACTGCCACGAGGTGGTATCTCAGTGTGGTTTTGATTTGTATTTCCCCGATGAGGAGTGACGTTAAGCATCTTTTCATGTGCCTGTTGGCCACGTGGATGTCTTCTTTAGAGAAGTGTCTATTCATGTCTTCTGCCCATTTCGTCACTGGATTATTTGTTTTTCGGGTGTGGAGTTTGGTGAGTTCTTTATGGATTTTGGATACTAGCCCTTACCTGATAGGTCATTTGCAAATATCTTTTCCCATTCATTTGGTTGCCATATAGTTTTGTTGATTGTTTCCTTTTTTATTTCTGAGGTCAGAGAGGTTTTTTCCTGTTTTCTCCTCTAGAGTTTGATGGTTTCCTGTCTCACATTCAGGTCCTTCATCCATTTTGAGTTTATTTTTGTGAATGGTATAAGAAAGTGGTCTAGTTTCGTTCTTCTGCGTGTTGCTGTCCAGTTCTCCCAGCACCGTTTGTTAAAGAGACTGTCTTTTTTTAATTGGATATTCTTTCCTGCTTTGTCAAAGATTAGTTGGCCATACTTGTGTGGGTCCAATTCTGGAGTCTCTATTCCATTGGTCTATGTATCTTTTTTTGTGCCAATACCATGCTGTCTTGATGATTACAGTTTTGTTGTAGAGGCTAAAGTCTGAGATTGTGATTCCTCCTGCTTCAGTTTTCTTCTTCACTATTACTTTGGCTATTCGTGGTCTTTTGTGGGTCCACCCAAATTTTAGGATTGCTTATTCTAGCTTCGAGAAGAATGCTGGTGCAATTTTGATTGGGATTGCATTGAATGTGTAGATAGCTTTGGGTAGTATTGACATTTTAACAATATTTATTATTCTAATCCATGAGCATGGAATGTTGTTTTCCATTTCTTTGTATCTTCTTCAATTTCCTTCATAAGCTTTCTGTGGTTTTCAGCATATAGATCTTTTACATCTTTGGTTAGGTTTATTCCTAGGTATTTTATGCTTCTTGGTGCAATTGTGAATGGGATCAGTTTCTTTATTTGTCTTTCTGTTGCTTCATTATTAGTGTATAAGAATGCAACTGATTTCTGTATATTGATTTTGTATCCTGCAACTTTGCTGAATTCATGTATCAGTTCTAGCAGACTTGTGGTGGAGTCTGTCAGGTTTTCCATGTATAGTATCATGTCGTCTGCATAAAGTGAAAGCTTGACTTCATCTTTGCCAATTTTGATGCCTTTGATTTCCTTTTGTTGTCTGATTGCTGATGCTAGCACTTCCAACACTATGTTAAACAACAGCGGTGAGAGTGGACATCCCTGTTGTATTCCTGATCTCAGGGGGAAGCTCTCAGTTTTTCCCCATTGAGGATATTAGCTGTGGGCTTTTCATAAATGGCTTTTATGATGTTTAAGTATGTTCCTTCCATCCCGACTTTTTCAAGAGTTTTTATTAAGGATGCTGAATTTTGTCAAATGCTTTTTCTGCATTGACTGACAGGATCATATGGTTCTTATCTTTTCTTTTATTAATGTGATGTATCATGTTGATTGATTTGCGAATATTGAACCAGCCCTGCAGCCCAGGAATGAATCCCACTTGATCGTGCTGTTGATTGATTTGCTAGTTATCTTGTTGAGAATTTTTGCATCCATATTCATCAGGTATCTTGGCCTGTAGTTCTCTTTTTTTGTTGGGTCTCTGTCTGGTTTGGGAATCAAGGTAATTCTGGCTTCATAGAATGAGTCTGGAAGTTTTCCTTCCCTTTCTATTTTTTAGAACAGCTTGGGAAGGATAGGTATTATCTCTGCTTTAAATGTCTGGTAGAATTCCCCAGGGAAGCCATCTGATCCTGGACTCTTCTTTGTTGGGAGATTTTTGATGACTGATTCAATCTTTTCACTGGTTATGGGTCGGTTCAAATTTTCTATTTCTTCCTGTTTGAGTTTTGTAAGTGTGTGGGTGCTTAGGAATTTGTCCATTTCTTCCTGGTTGTCCATTTTGTTGGCATACAATTTTTCAGTATTCCCTGATAATTGCTTGTATTTCTGAGGGATTGGTTTTAATAATTCCATTTTCATTCATGATTTTATCTATTTGGGTCATCTCCCTTTTCTTTTTGAGAAGCCTGGCTAGAGGTTTAGCAGTTTTGTTTATTTTTTCAAAAAAACAACTCTTGGGGGGCGCCTGGATGGCGCAGTCGGTTAAGCGTCCGACTTCAGCCAGGTCACGATCTCGCGGTCCGGGAGTTCGAGCCCCGCGTCAGGCTCTGGGCTGATGGCTCAGAGCCTGGAGCCTGTTTCCGATTCTGTGTCTCCCTCTCTCTCTGCCCCTCGCCCGTTCATGCTCTGTCTCTCTCTGTCCCAAAAATAAATAAACGTTGAAAAAAAAAATTAAAAAAAAAAAAAAACAACTCTTGGTTTCATTGATCTGCTCTACTGTTTGTTTATATTCTATATTGTTTATTTCTACTCTGATCTTTATTATTTCTCTTCTTCTGCTGGGTTTGGGGTGTCTTTGCTGTTCTGCTTCTATTTCCTTTAGGTGTGCTGTTAGATTTTGTATTTGGGATTTTTCTTGTTTCTTGAGATAGGCCTGGATTGCAATGTATTTTCCTCTCAGGACTGCCTTCACTGCATCCCAAAGCGTTTGGATTGTTGTGTTTTCATTTTCGTTTGTTTCCATATATTTTTTAATTTTTTCTCTAATTGCCTGGTTGACCCATTCATTCTTTAGTAGGGTGTTCTTTAACCTCCATGCTTTTGGAGCATTTCCAGACTTTTTCCTGTGGTTGATTTCAAGTTTCATGCATTGTCGTCTGAAAGTGTGCATGGTATGATTTCAATTCTTGTATACTTATGAAGGGCTGTTTTGTGACCCAGTATGTGATCTATCTTGGAGAATGTTCCATGTGCACTCGAGAAGAAAGTATATTCTGTTGCTTTGGGATGCAGAGTTCTAAATATATCTGTCAGGTCCATCTGATCCAATGTATCATTCAGGGCCCTTGTTTCTTTATTGACTATGTGTCTAGATGATCTATCCATTGTTGTGAGTGGGGTGTTAAAGTCCCCTGCAGTTACCACGTTCTTATCAATAAGGTTGCTTATATTTGTGATTAATTGTTTTATATATTTGGGGGCGTCTGTATTCGGTGCGTAGACATTTGTAATTGTTAGCTCTTCCTGATAGATAGACCCTGTAATCATTATATAACACCCTTCTTCATTTCTTGTTATAGCCTTTAATTTAAAGTCTAATTTGTCTGATATAAATATCACTACTCCAGCTTTCTTTTGACTTCCAGTAGCATGATAGATAGTTCTCCATCCCCTCACTTTCAATCTGAAGATATCATCAGGTCTAAAATGAGTCTCTTGTAGACAGCAAATAGATGGGTTTTGTTTTTTTTTTTATCCATTCTGATACCCTGTGTCTTTGGGTTGGAGCATTTAGTCCATTTACATTCAGTATTATTATTCAGAGATATGGGTTTAGAGTCATTGTAATGTCTGTTACAGTTTCATGCTTGTAATGGTGTCTCTGGTATTTTGTGGTCCTTGCAACATTTCACTCACAGAGTCCCCCTTAGGATCTGTTGTAGGGCTGGTTTAGTGGTGATGAATTCCTTCAGTTTTTGTTTGTTTGGAAAAACCTTTATCTCTTCTTCTATTCTGAATGACAGACTTGCTGGGTAAAGGATTCTTGGCTGCATATTTTTTCTGTTCATTACATTGAAGAGAAATGACAGGAGTGGGGTGGGGGGAGAAAAAGTAAGCATTGATTAGGCAGAGAAACTAAAAGGCTTAATCCAGAGAGAGAGAGAGAGAGAAAGGAAAATAAAGAAGGAGGTGGGGAAAACGAAACGAAGATAATGTTACCCAGACAGAGAAACTATATGGCTTGATTATTCCAGAGAGAGAAAGGAGTGTAAAGACGGAGGTGTAGAACATGTATCAAGACAATGGATTCAATATGCCTGTTTAGACAGACCAATAACCAGAGTAACCAGCCTAGGGGAGGGAAGAGATAAGAAGGAGAAAAGGGGGGAGGGAGAATATATCTATTTATGCAGAATTGACCTAGAGTTAATCCAGGCAATGCTGCATCGCTTGGCTGCAGGAGCTGTCTGCCGGGTCTGTGCCACTCTGGTGGATATGCAGTTGCCCAGTGCAAAAGTGTGTGGTTTGGCATTTTCTGGACCGTCCTCCACTATGGGCCCCGGGAGTGATCCCTGAGGCCCTGCCTTGATGGTTGGGTGGTGAGGGTGCGGTGGGAATGGTGATTTTCCAGTCTCTTCTCCATGGAGCTGGACCCAGTGGACTCAGTTGGAGTCGTCCTCACTGTGCCACGGGTGCAGATGGGGCGGACCCTTCTCTCTCCGTCAGTTCCCCTAACCCTGCGCTTGGCTGGGATTCAAAGTCCCGCTCCGTGTGCTCTGGCACTGGGGAAGCGCCTCTCCATGCCACGGGATATGTGGTTCCGGCTGGCTTTGTGCTGCCGCATTTCAGGGAGGACAGCCTTCTATTGTGGACTGAGAGCTGCTGCCCTAGCCATCTCGAGTCCCCCGGGGTGGCGGATGCAGGCAGGCTTTGTCTTTTCCCACAGTACTTCAGGGAAAGGGCAGGCTTTTCCTCTTGCAGACTGAGCCCTCAGCCCAGCCACTGTGCCCCGGGGGTGGCAGACGCAGGCAGGTTCCGTGCTATCGCGCAGCCCTCCAGGGAGGGAATCACTTTATCCAGCTGCGGAATGAGCCCCTGACCTACCACTGCACCCAAGGCTGGCTCCTCTCCTCCCCTCCCCAAATGCGCGAACAGGGAGCCGGCTCCAGTCCGAAGAAAGCCCCACAGTTAGAGATCAGATCCCTCTCAGTCTCAGTCTGAGGTCTTTCTCCTGTCCAGCTATGGTCCTGCACTCCCCTAGCCGTTTTTTCTCTGCCCTTTGTCTTTCCGCAGAAGGGGGTTCCTCCCCTCCATGCCGCGAGGCCTTTTTTTTTTTTTTTTTTTTTTTTTTAATCTCCCCCAGTTCGCAGTTACTCACTCATCTTTTTTCCAACTTTCCCATTTTCTTCGTAGTAGATTCAGTCTCTTTTCCTCCCAGGCTTTGGTGTTCAAAGTCCTTTGGCTTCTACAGTTAAGTAAGGATTCCCCCTACTTCTCAGCCATGTTGGCTGAAATATCTCCCTCATGCTACTCTTTACTGTTACCTACCACAAAGCAGCCTCTTTCTTTCTTTCTTTCTTTCTTTCTTTCTTTCTTCCTTTCTTCCTTTCTTCCTTTCTTCCTTTCTTTCCTTTCTTTCCTTTCTTTCCTTTCTTTTCTTTCTTTTCTTTCTTTTCTATCTATCTATCTATCTATCTATCTAGATATGAGAGAGCATGAGAGGGGAAGAGGCTGAGAGAGAGGGAAAGAGAGAATCCCAAGCAGGCTCCACACTGTCAGCACCGAGCCTGATGGGGGGCTTGATTTCACAAACTGTGAGATAATGACCCGAGCTGAAATGAAGAGTTGGACTCTTAACTGATTGAGCCATCCAGGCACCTTGAGGAGCTTCTATTTAAATCACATATTTGATCTGGGCATTCTCTATCAGCCCCAGGGACCAGAAGCAAATGAGGAATCACTGTTTCTCTCAAGCAAATCTTGGTGTTTTCATGTCTTTTGACTCTCATTCCTTCCCTCCGTTTTCGACCCCTTTTATACCTTGAAAACTCTAGAATTAGTGGTCTTAGGTGGTGAGTGAGGGTGGATAAAGAGGGACAGTTACAATGCGAGCCATTCTTGGGATGCCTGGGTAGCTGAGTTGGTTGAGCGTCCTATTCCTGATTTCAGCTCAGGTCATGATCCCAGGGTCACGGGATTGGAACTGGCTCTGCACTGAGCATGGGAGCCTGTATGAAATTCTCTGTCTCCCTCCCTCTGCCCCTCTCCCCTGCTTGTTCTCTCTCTCTGTCTCTGTCTCAAAATTAAAAAAAATAAGTAAATAAAAAATTTTGTGAGCCATTTTTACGACCACGATTGGGTCTTTTGTTTATGTTTTTACAAGATTTCTTCTTGCTACTGAAATCCTACACCAATGTTTGGATTTATAATGGGGCCTCAACCAGTGTGTGTGTGTGTGTGTGTGTGTGTGTGTGTGTGTGTGTGTGTGTGTGTGTATGTGTGTGTGTTTTAGCTTTTTTTTAGCTTTTTTTTAATTCTTATTTTAAGCTTTTTAAAGCTTTTTTTTTTTTAACTTTAGAGAATAAATGATAATGGAGAGAGCAGTTTAACAAGGTGTTGGTTTCTCCTGCAACACAGTAGCTTAGGTTGCCTGCTTTTATGTGCACCTTTGTATTGTCAGCCCAGTAGATGTATCCTTATGGGTGATAGTGGTACCAGCAGAGAAGTGACACCTTGGTCTCTTATTTGCAAGCCCTTTCATCAGTCCTAGTTTAGACCCTGTGTGGCCATGTAGACATGTTGGTTTATGAATGTTGCAGTGGTGGGAATAATGAATCGTGTACTAGTAAATTACCTTTATTTTTTTAAAAAATTTTTTTTTTTTCAACGTTTATTTATTTTTGGGACAGAGAGAGACAGAGCATGAACGGGGGAGGGGCAGAGAGAGAGGGAGACACAGAATCGGAAACAGGCTCCAGGCTCTGAGCCATCAGCCCAGAGCCTGACGCGGGGCTCGAACTCATGGACCGCGAGATCGTGACCTGGCTGAAGTCGGACGCTTAACCGACTGCGCCACCCAGGCGCCCCAAGTAAATTACCTTTAAATAATTGGCTTGGATTGGCCAGTAGCCAGGAAGTGAGTTTTAGACAGAGATACCCAAGGCTGAAAGGGATTAAAACAGTTTTTTCTTTCTTTATTTTTTAAAGTTAAAAAATGCTTTTTATTTATTTTTGAGAGAGATAAAGGGACAGAAAGTGGGGAAGGGGCAGAGAGAGAGGGGGACAGAGGATCTGAAGCAGGCTCTGCACTGACAGCAACAATCCTGATTTGGGGCTTGAACTCATGAACCATGAAATCATAACCTAAGCCCAAGTAGATGCTCAACTGACTGAGCCATCCAGGTGCCTCTGAAAGGCTTTTTTTTTTTTTTTTTTCCTCTTAAAAAAAAACTTTTGCTGTAGATGATAAAAAGGTAGGGCCCTCTTTAGGTCTATTCCTTCCAAATAGTTACATCCAATAAAAGCTGTTTTTTTTCCTACTCCCCTCTCCTATTCCCCTGTTAAAACAGAAACAAGGATTATGTCCTTCCTGCTCCTTAATAGTTATAAAATCTATACTAATTATCTTCTATGAAAATGATTTATAATCTGTAGATTTAATACATGAGAGATTGTCTTGAAATGTAAAATCCCATGCTTTGAGTTGTGGGTTTTTTTGGTTCGTTTTCTCCAAATCCAATCTTTGAAGTTAAAAAAAAAAAAAAAAAAAAAAAAAAAAAGCCATACTGCTAGTTGTCTCCTTTTAAAATACTTTGGTTCCCAGGGAGCCTGGGTGGCTCAGTTGGTTAGGTGTCCGATTCTTGGTTTCTGCTCAGGTCATGATTTCACAGTTTCATGAGTTTGAGCCCCTCATTGGGCACTGTGCTGATAACTCAGAGCCTGCTGTGGATTCTCTTTCCCTGTCTCTCTGCCCCTCCCCACTGACACTGTCTCTGTCTCTCCCAAAAATAAAAAGATACTTTGGATCACTTCTCTTTTATTTTTAATGTTTATTTTTGAGAGAGAGTAGGGGAGGGGCAGCGAGTAGGGGAGGGGACAGAGGATCTGAAGCAGACTCTGTGCTGACAGCAGAGACTCGCTAACTGTGAGATCATGACCTGAGCCAAAGTTGGATGCTTAGCCTACTGAGCCACCCAGGAGCCCCAGCTTCTGCTTGATTTAAACATTCTGTTTGTCTGGTAGTGGGATTATTTAAACACATTTTTTTTTAAGTTTATTTATTTTGAGAGAGAGAGAGAAAGAGAGAGAGAGAGAGAGATTGGGAGAGGGAGAGAGAGGGATTGAGAAGACGAACAAGCCAGGGAGGGGCAGAGAGAAGGAGAGACAGAATCCCAAGCAGGTTCCACACTATCAGCATAGAGCTGGATTCGAACTCACAAACTGTGAGGTGATGACCTGAGCTGAGATCAAGAGTCTGATGCTTAACTGCACCAGTTGGGCACCCCATAGTGGGATTCTTTTTATATGTTGTCTTGAGTTTCATGAGGCTTCTTGAATCTGTACATTGGTTGTCTTGTCCTAATTCTTTCTCCTCTCCTGGAATTGCAAATGTATTTTAGATCTTTTTAGTCCTTCACATCTTATTCTCAAATTTGTGTTTTCCTTTTTTATTCTTTATCTGTTGATTTATGGTTTGTTCCTCTTGAACCATTTCCCAGGTTTTTTTTTTCTGTCTTCTGTTTTGTCAGTTCTGCTACCATTGGGTTTTAAATTTTGTCTACTATAATTTCTAGAGGTTCTGTTTGGTTCTGTTAGAGATCTGCTATGTTATGGATTTTTGTTCTTTGCACTCAATTTATCTACAGTTGTTTGAGCAAACAGTCTTGGAGGTGGGTTCTGAAATTAGGTTCCTGGGATGGATCATGTTGTCGCGTCTTTTCCACTTTAATGAGTGTGCTTGCTTTCACTCTGACCATTTCTAACTCCTGTAGTAAGCAAGGCTAAGTATCAGACCTTGTGGACATTCAGGCCCTCACAGACCTTTTGCTCTTCTTCCATTGCATCCTGGAAGCCAGGCTTTTTTCCTCTTGTGAGTGGCTGCTGCTTTCAGATTTAATTGTTAGCAGAGTCAACTTCTTTTATAAGGTCATGCTATGGTTAAATAATACAGTTAATATATAAGGTAGCATCTTTTATTTGTGTTATCTCTTGGCACTGTGCCTGGCTCACAGAAGAGGCTGAAGAAATGTTTGTGGGATAGGATAGAATGTGTATCTGATGCATCCTGGCAGGTTGTAAGGTTCTGGTCCTATCATGCCCAGCTTAGAAATTACTGCTGTTTTGATTTACTTAGGAGACTTTTAAGAACTCTTGTATAAATTACCCAGTTTTTTTGGAGAAAAAAAAAAAAGATTTGTTTTCTTGTAGAAGAGAAGAAATGGGCTTAAGTATAAGTAATTAATCTTTTCTCTCTAGTATAAATTTTAGTTTATTCAAATGTGCCTATGCCATCCAAAAAAAAAAAAAAACAGTAATAAAGTAACCAGACGATTTTTTCCATTGATCAGCTTGGCAGAATTACTGAGACATCAACATACTAATTAGAATCTCAGGATATTAAACTATTGTTTGTTTTCTAACTGAATGTTTTGAATGATTATAAATGGCAAAGAATTTGTAAGTGATATACTATGCTATCAATTTTAGTTAATTAACACAGCAGCACAGTGATAATTATTTCCTTTTTTATTTGCTGTTTTTCCTCTTTCCTAAAAACTTAGTAATTATTAGCGATTTATTTTTCATTTTTTCCTATTATATGGCTCTCTTTTGTACATTTAAATGTAGAAAATATATTTTAAGAATTGGATTATAGGGTCTCCTGGCTGGCTCAGTCAGAAGAGTGTGTGACTCTTGATTTTGGGGTCTTGAGTTCGAGCCTCACATTGGCTGTAGAGATTCCTAAAAAATAACGTATTAAAAAAAGAATTGGGGGCGCCTGGGTGGCTCAGTCGGTTAAGCGTCCGACTTCAGCCAGGTCACGATCTTGTGGTCCGTGAGTTCCAGCCCCGCGTCGGGCTCTGGGCTGATGGCTCAGAGCCTGGAGCCTGTTTCCGATTCTGTGTCTCCCTCTCTCTCTGCCCCTCCCCCGTTCATGCTCTGTCTGTCTCAAAAATAAATAAACGTTAAAAAAAAAAAATTAAAAAAAAAAAAAGAATTGGATTGTAAATAGAAAAAAATGTTTTTAACTATTATTTTAGGTTGAAAATGTTCTGGTTATTTATTACTATGTAACAACTTAAGCCCAAATCTAAGTAACAATTCTAAAATCTGATATCAAAACTGAAAACTAAAACCAAATCTTAAAACTTAAACCATATCTCACAATTCTGATCGTTAGGGATTCATATTGGGCTCTCAACAGGGTGATTTTCCTGCTCCCCATGGTCTCGTTTGAGGTTACTCGGTTGGCAACTAGTCTGGTGTAGGATGTCCAAGATGGCTTCACTTACATGCTCTCACTGAGTTGAGAACTTCTAGTATGCTGAACTCTGCTGGGATCCTCTCCATGTGATCCTGAAAGCGAGGAGGTTAGACTGCTTTGGTGACCTAGGGCAGAAGCTGTCAGTCTTCTCAAGATCAGGTGTGAGAGACTGGCATCACTTGTGCCGTACTGTGTTGGTCAAAGCAGTCACAGTCCAGTCCAGATTAAAAGGAAGACAAATAGATCTCAGCTCTTAATGGGTGAAGGGTCAAAAAATTTGCAGCCATTAATCCCCACAGTAATATTAATTAATAGGTCACAGTGCATTTGAGAAACAAAGTGCCCTTTATAGATCACAATACTTAGTACCAATATAGAACTGCATTTATTAGGAACAGTGATAGCAGTATTAAAAATCAGGATATTTGCCTTTGGTATTTGTTTCATCCACAGATTTTTTATTTCCTTGTATAAGAAATGATTTGTAATTGTTTCATTAAGCATTGTATATTTTAAACAGTCTTTTCATTAATAATTGTAGTTTTTAATTTTAGATGTTTTAAAAATTTTTTAATGTTTTCTTTATTTTTGAGAGACAGAGTGCAAGCAAGGGAGGGGCAGAGAGACAGGGAGACACAGAATCTGAAGCAGGCTCCAGGCTCTGAGCTATCAGCATGGAGCCTGATGTGGGGCTGAAACTCATAAACTGCGAGATCATGACCTGAGCCGAAGTCGGGCGCTTAACCAACTGAACCACACAGGCACCCCTAATTGTAGTTTTAATATTGGAATTTTTGACATGTCTTTTTACCTGCTAGTACAGGTATGTTTCATTTTAAGAAAAACTAATACTTTAAATCATTTATTTACATTTATTGATGTCCTGCTCCTTTCCACAAAGGATTTGAGGTGACCTGCAACAAGACACATATGACACATCTGTATTGGAGTAAAATATAAGTAACAGTGGATAATGAGGGTCAAGAAAAACCCATCAGTAAATGGCATCACTGTCTGCCCAATGGCTAAAGCTCCAAACCTAGGAGGCTTTTTCTTCATCCCCTTCTCTTACAATCCATCCATCTGTGCTACTCCAAAATATATTCCAAATCTATTTGTTTTTTTCTACCTTTCTTCCAGTTCAATCCCTCTTACCTTACCTTCTCTTTTCAGCACAATAATGGCCTTTTCAAAACCACAGTGTAAACAATCAGATCTTAACTTTCCTCTCCCTAAAACCTCAGTTTAATGTACCATTCATAGTATAAAACTCTATCTCAACCAGGTCTGAGGGTTAGCTGTCTGCCTCTCAACACCCCTGCCTGCCACTGCTCTCCATCAGCCTCTTGCTCTTGCTTCAACCTGCTAGCCCTTTCCCCCCCTGAAAAAAAGGACCTTTTAGGACCTTTGCACCAGCTCTTTTCTTTGGTTGAGATGCTCTTGCCATAGGTTTTGCGTGACTGACTGCTTTACATTCAGATTTCCCTTTAAATGTCACTTCTTTAGAGAGACCACACAACACAGAGTATAAATCCATTCATAGCACTTTTCTTTTGTTTTATTTTCATCCTAGATTGCTGCCTGATAGTTTGTTTATTGTGTATTGTCTGTCTCATTAAAATATAAGCTTCATGAGTGCAGTTCTGTTTTGTTTTGCTGTTTACAGCTGGATCTCATCTTCTGTAAATAGTGCTTGGTACATAGTAGGTCCTCAATGTTTTTAGAAAGAATTATATGTAAAAAATCAAATTTAGAATTGATGGTGATATTTCCAGAATGTGATAAATTTATTTTAGAAAAGAGGATTCTTGGGGCGCCTGGCTGGCTCAGTCTGTGGAGCATGTAATTCTTGATCTTGGGGTTGAAAATTTGATCCCCACATTGGTTGTAGAGATGACTTAAAAATAAAATCTTAGGGGCACCTGGGTGGCTCAGTCAGTTGAGCATCTGACTTTGGCTGGTGTCATGGTCTCATGGCTTGTGAATTTGAGTCTCGCTTTGGGCTCTGTGCTGACAGCTCAGAGTCTGGAGCCTCCTTTGGATTCTGTGTCTTCCTCTCTCTCTGACCCTTCCCCAGCTCACACTGTGTCTCTCAAAAAAAAAAAAAAAAAAAAAAAAAAAAAAAAAAAAAAAAAAAAAAAAAAAAAAAAGTAAAGTAAAATCTTAAAAAAGAGAATTCTTTCGCTGGGATTTACTCTTTAGACTGGTGATATGTATCAAAATCACTAATGGACCTTTAAAAAAATATATACTTCTGTAGGTCTGGGAGCCACCAGGAATCTGTAATTTTGAAAAGCTCTGCCGCAGATCTAATATACAGCCTTATTTAGGGACCAGGGTCTGAGAGAGAGAAAGCTGTGTGGATTCAAGTAGAAGTCTTCTGACCAAAATTATTTATAAACAGAATTGAATATTGTTGATGTGAAGTTTATAGATGAAATCTCTGGGAAGCCTTGTTTATATCTTTACTTAAGAGGCCTTTGTAATAGACTAGTGATTCCAAAGTGATGTGCTAAAGTTGATCATTTGGGAGTGTGGGAAGGAAATAAATAATATGCCTTATATAGTTTGAATTTCCCTTTACAGTTTTGAGGGGATGGAGGCATGTTTTAAGTACATAATACATAGTAATACATGTATGTAATTTGTAAAAATACACGTAGTGGAAGAAAGTGTGTGCTCAAGATACTTTGTTTGTGAAAATGTGGGATCCAAAGAGCATGGAGATCACTCTGCCAGTCTGGATAGGTTATGCAGTGTTAACAAATGAGCCCTAAATTTCAGTTGACTATCAAAAAGGTTTGTTTCTCATTCATGTTTTATGTATTGTGTGGTCCATCTTTAGCCCTGCTCTGTGTCATATAGATGCTGGCACTCAAACTGGTTGAGCAGGCGTTATCTGAAATTTCACCAGTTGCTGTGGCAGAGGGAGGAGAGAATTGGGTAAATAATGTGCTTATGAAGTTTTTGCTGGAGTGTGACACACATGTCACTTAGATTTCACTGGCCAAAGCAAGTCACATGGCATTGTAGGAGTCCAGCAGGTAGGGGACATACAACCCTCTCTTAGTGCGAGACTCTGCACAGGGTGAATAGCAATACAGTCTACACAGATAGCTTCTAACTTGTTATTCTGTGGAACGTTTGCCTCACCAGAGCTCACTTTTAATCTCTTTTTAGGAGAGCTGGCAGAGTGAAGCTGCTCTCCCAGTTCCTGGTTTGATGGAGAACATCAAAAAGAAAAAGAACATAAAGCCCAAGTACTTAATATTGTTAGTAAAGCAGCATGTAAAGCAATGTAATTGTAACAGTTTAATTATAAAGTGTAGAAATGCAGCTTTATCAAAACTGTTAAAGCCCAGTAATTTCTGTTTGACAAAAAGATTTATACCATTATACCATATGCCATTTGAAACATTGAGGTACTATTTGGTGGGTGTGTCTGGATAACAGGGATTGAGATGTGGGGAATTGTGAGTCGTGGTGGAAACAAAAGAACTTCAGAGCTCAAATGTTTAGGGTCTTTGCTAATTGAAAATTAATCAGAGTAAAGGTTGAGCATCTGTAGAATAGTAATGTCAGTTACTATGGAAATGTGATTTCATTTAGAGCAATTTGTTTATATACTTCTTTTCAGGAAGATGTTTATTTTGTGAAGTGTGATACACCTTGATTGTAAGATGTTGCAGTGATCTTTATTAGTTATTTTGAGTACCCCCCAGAGATCAGTCCTGTGTTTAATAAAATGACAAGTGTACAGAAACTAGGTTAGTTGCCCCAAACATTTCAATTTATGCCTGGAAAACAGAAACTAATCAAAATGTAATCTGTAAACATTAGTGATATTAATAATAAATATTTACCATGTATTAAGGTCATGCTATTGGCGATGCCTGTTTGAGGCACTTTCCATACTTTATTTTACTTAAAAGCTATGTAAAATACGTATTACTTTCTTAATTTTACTGATGAAGAAACTGAGGTGCAAAGAGGTTATAACTTAAGATGTGAACTCAGGGTTCTGCATTTAAAAACTATATACTTTCCACTCTGTTACTCTGCTTTTATAATTGTTCCACTGTGTCTGTTTTTATTTTGTTACGTGAGATTCTTTGTAGAAGCAGGAAGCCATTTAATCTTGTCTTGATGTTTTAGAGGGTATTTTCTAGGCATGTAGTAGGTAACTTCATTGAGGGAGTCTGAGAATATGAAATATGCTCATATTTTACCTGTAGTTTTTAGACAGAAAACAGAAGAGAATACTCAAAGTTATTTTAGATATTTGAAATAATCAAGTCTGTAGCAGTTTATACTAATTAATAAAGTTTTGTAAAAGCATCCTGTGTTTTCTGATGAGAATTTTCTTACTTTGGCCGTTTATATTTTGGTTATAACTAAACTGATAAATGAAAATATAGAATGTGTGTGACAAATGGATGAACTTTTTAATTCACCAAGGAAAAACAGTATTTACCGAAAGGCTATAACACAAGCAATGACATGAATTTTAGATAGAACATATGTTATTTAGAATGCACCTGGTTTCTTTGGGTGAATGATTTAGAAACATATTGAATTCCTTAGAATTTTTTCATTATTTCTAATCTAAGCAAGAGTAGGCATTTTTTTCCCTATCTTTTGGAGGAGGGTAACATTTCAATGAAAGAAAATCTTACTACATTCTTTTTTTTTTTTTTTTTTTTTTGATAAGCTTTATACCCAGTGTGGGGCTTGAACTCATGACCCCAGGATCAAAAGTAGCATGTTCTACTGACAGAGCCAGCCAGGCGTTCCTTTAATTACATTCTTTAATACTCTAGTTTTTATTCAGAAATTTTTGAATTAAAAGAATAATTTAGTCTTGACTCTGTTGCTAAGGCAAAAGACTATAGGGGCACCTGGGTGGCTCAGTCAGTTAAGCATCCAACTTTAGCTCAGGTCATGATCTCACAGTCTGTGAGTTGAAGCCCCGTGTTGGGCTCTGTGCTGACAGCTCAGAGCCTGGAGCCTGCTTCAAATTCTGTGTCTCCCTCTCTCTCTGCCCCTCCCCTACTCATGCTCTGTCTCGGTCTCAAAAATAAATAAAAACATAAAAAAAAAAAAAAGACTATTTGCACAAGTAAAGTCTTGTAACTTACTATGTTGCATAAGTGATGTGTGCTTTCACTGCTTCCCTGATATTTACTAGGTAAGCAATTAATTGCTTACAAACACCTGTGGTATTGTTAATGAAAATATTTGAGCTGAGTTTAGGGGAAAGGGAGATACTGTATTACCCTGGAGAAGTATTAGCATTATATATTGCTGTTGGATTTGTTTAGTTAGAACCCAAAATATTAGGAGAAACATCTATACGTTCATAGATACCTATTTCTTTGTAAGTGATCATAAAAGAGCCATTGTGGATTAACTAACATACTTGAACTTCAGTTTTTTAGGCTGATTCATCACACTTTTTGGGGCAAAAAACAGTATACACAGTCAGTTATGATTATCTTCATCAATAGTGGGGAGAACAGACATGTATATTAGAATTTTATTTAAATTCAAGTAAGTGTTCATTGAGCAAATTCAAAATACATTTTTATTTTATCTTTTATATTTCCAGTTGGAAATTCACTTAAAAATAATGAAAACTTTCATAAAGACATTAAGATTTCTTCTCCTTTCATTTTATCTCCCTAATCAGTTTCTTATTTTATTAGTTGCTGTGTGAGAATTACAGTTTGACTCTAAAATTGGTCTAAAATATACCTCCCTTTGTCCAGGTGCTCTCTGTAGTTTGTATCTGGTTGCACATTTGAGTTTTGAAGGATTTCCTGTATGGAATGCAAAGGAAAGGTAAATAGTCCATTAAGTTGAGAAGATACTGTCAACAGAGACATAAATAAAACAAATGCTGAAGCAGAATAATTTGGTGTTAGCTCTTAGGAAAATACTTGCTATTGCTAAACCTCAACTTAAAACACTGTAGAATGAGTACTGATTATATACAATTTGTGCTATTAACACCCTTTAAAATTTTTACCTGTAACACTTACCATGACATCTAGTTATATTACATTTTTGGTTTCTGTATTTAAAAATTTTTTTTTTAATGTTTGTTTATTTTTGAGAGAGCATGAATGGGGGAGACGGAGAGGGAAACAGAGAATCTGAAGTGGGCTCCATGTTAACAGCAGAGAGCCCAATGCGATGCTCGAACCCACGAACTGTGAAATCATGACCCGGTCCGAATTCGGACACTTCACCAATTTAACTTAACACTTAACTGAGCCACTCAGGCGCCCCTAGTGTTGGTATTTTTATCCTGTTCATTACGAAAAAGGAATTAAGGTGAAGATTTTAATCAACGACTTTTTCTTGATGTTACATGTTTGTTCAACTCTCTTGCAGAGCATCATCTTGTTTATTTGGAGACTGCTTGCGTGGCCTTGTGAACTTCAGTGTCAGGTTTTAGTTGAAGATCCAATTTGATTTCTATTTCTATTAAATTAAGATAATATCAACCTTGTAGGGTTGTTGATATGATTAAATGAAATAGTATAAATTAGTGTAACTAGCAGATGGTATGCATGGGCCTCACCCTCCATTGGCTTTTTAATAATCTATGGGTGGACACACCTAAACTACCTCCTCTGTACTTTATTTCAGCTTTCATATAACAGCTGGTGAGCAGACATTTTAAGCCATTACACGGTGGTGAGATAGTTGTCTACCAGCCAGTGATTCTGTTTCAGTTGTAGTGCCAGCATTCTCTTCATGGTATGGTTTGTGCTATTAACTATTTTGTAGAGCTTTTTCTGCCTGTGCTCTATAGAAATGGGCAACGGAAGGGCAGGAATGGAGTGATGGTGGGTTGAATGGGTATGGTTTGGGCCCAGCCTCACTTCAGCTAGACTGTGTTCTTTTCCTAATTTCTGTAACATAACATTGTTCCAGGTTAAGATTTCCTTTTAAGGTAGCTTTCAGAATATGCTTGATTTTTACCTTTCAGGGAACACAGAGAAAGAAAAGCTTAACTAATATTAGTAGTTAAGCAACAATAGTCTTAGACTCAACAGATTTGGATAAATATGGAAATCATTAGCCATGGCAAAGTGGTGATTCTGTAGTGTCACTCTCATACTTATAGGACTTAAGCTAGTCAACAATTTCTTCCAAAGTAAAAGGATATGTAAGAAAGCATTCAACATTTAGAAATTGAATTAAAAAACACCATTATAATAACATTCATGAAATGGGTAAGGAATAAATTTACTAAAATATGTGCAAGCTTCAGGAGGAAAATAAAAATAATATGTAATCCCTTTATCTAGAGTTAGACAGTTTTACTTTGGTCTAAACTTTCTCCCAACACATAAACTTAGGCACAAATACTGGCATGGAATCTCTTAAAGGTTTGTTTTAACTTGTCCTCACCTAACTGTATTAATTTACTTTCAGCTAACAGTATTTCATGGATATTTTTCTATAACAATAATCATAAGTTGTCATAATTTTAAGAAGAATTTTACCAAGTGTAGAATATTTCATTATGGTATAGTTCTGTTTTCCTTTTTAGTATTTTAAAGAGTAGGAAGTTTAACACATATCCAGAAAAATATATATAAAACAAAAAGGTACAGTTCAGTAGATTATTATTAAGTGAACACTAGTCTGTCATCCAGGTGAGGAATAAAGCGTTACTCTTACTCTTCATACTTATCCTTGTGTTCCTCCTGTGTTTTCCTTCAACTAGTTGTCTTCTCTCTCTTAGAGGAAACCACTGAAGTCTGACTTTATGGTAATCATTTCCTTACCTTTTTTTCTCTTGAGTTGACCACCTGAGTGTTCATCCCTAAACAGTATAATTTTTCTTACTAAAACAAAACTTTATGTAAATGGAGCAATGGGCTATGTTTTATATTGTATCTGGGTTATTTTGCTTAATATGTTTTTAAGATTTATGCATAGTGTGTGAAGTTTATTTTTGCTATTGCATAGTCTATACTACAAATATATTACATTTATTTATTCTGCTTTTGATGCATTTTGGGGTTTTAATTTTTGGCTGTTGTGAATAATGTTGCTTTATGATTATATGATAAGTGCTTGTTCATGTTTCTTTGTATGTATGCTTCTTTAAAGGGCTGTAGTCTGAGAACTGGAACATTCTCATCACTTGGGAACTTGTTAGATAATTTTTGGGATCTGCCCTAGAGATTATGAATCAAACTGTAGGAGCGGGGTGCAGCAGTTTCTATTTTAACAAACCTTTTAGGTGTTTCTCATGAATAGTACTGCTTGAAATCCATTGCTCTAGGGTAGGGCTCAGCAAAATGTGGCCTGTGGGCCAAATCCTGTCTGCTGTTTCTGCGTGGCCTGTGAGTGAAGGTTGGTTTTTACATGTTTAATGAGTTGAAAAAGTAAAAGAGGATTTCTTTTTTTTTTTTTTTAATTTTTTTTTTTCAACGTTTATTTATTTTTTTTGGGACAGAGAGAGACAGAGCATGAATGGGGGAGGGGCAGAGAGAGAGGGAGACACAGAATCGGAAACAGGCTCCAGGCTCTGAGCCATCAGCCCAGAGCCTGACGCGGGGCTCGAACTCAGGGACCGCGAGATTGTGACCTGGCTGAAGCCGGACACCCAACCGACTGCGCCACCCAGGCGCCCCAGGATTTCTTATTAAAGAAAAATTATTATATGAAATATAAGTTTCAGAGTACATAAATACAGTGTTATTGTAACACAACTGTATCCATTTATTTATACACGGCTGTTTCCTTTCCATAAGGACAAACAGTGTACTTGTGAAAGAGACCTTGTGGCTTACAAAGCCTAAAATTTTAACTATTGGGCCTTTTCTAGAAAAAGTTTGCTTATCTCTGCTCTAGTATATATAGTTAGGAGAAAAATTGCTAGGTTATGGGATATGTTTACCTTCAACTTATGAGATAATGCCAGATTTTATAAAATGTTTATACAAATTTGTACTGCTGTCAGTGGGTTTTGAAGAATTTCATTGCTGTACACATTCATCTGTATTGTCCAACCTAATTTTAGTTCTGGTGAGTAGTAATACCTTCATTGTGTTATTTTGCCCCCCAGATTGTAATGTGAGAAGATTCAAAAATACAGAAAAGTTGAAAGAATCTTATAGTGAATACCCATATGTACTCACCATCTAGATTCTACAATTTACATTTTACTGTACTTGTTTATCACTTATTTTCCATTCCTGTATCTATCCGTTTCAGAGTGAGTCCATTTCTAAGTAAGTTACAGAAATGGTTACAATTCCCACCTGCATATCCTGAAATTCAGTGTTTGTTAACAGTTCTCTTTTTATTTAAGGTAAAGCTTACATACAATGAAATGCACAAATTTTAAGTGCACCATTCATGAGTTCTGACAGATGCATAAACGTGTGCAACTCAAACTTCCCAAGATAACAGAACATAACTGTCAGCCCTAAAAGTTTCTGCATGCAGCCTCCCAGAAAATCCCTGTTCCTGCCCTCCAAAAGGCAAACCACTGTTCACATCTTTTTCTACCACATGAAGTTTTGCCTGTTCTAGAACTTTATATAAGTGGGATTAAATAAGTCTTTTTGTGGTCATATGTTTTCACTTTTCCTGGGTAGATACCTGGGAGTCAGATTTTTGAGTCATAGTGGCAGCTGTCATTAGTTTTATAACCAAGTGGTGGATCTTTTTCCAAGGTGGCTGCACCATTTGTATTTCCACCAACAATCTATGAGAGTTCCGATTCCTCCACACCTTCACCAACATTTTTTTTTTTTTTTATGTTAACTATTCTAATGGTTGTATAGTGTTAGGTCATGGAGTTTTTCACTGTAGTTTTAATTTGTGCTTACCTGATTGACCAAGGAGATCGGACAACTTTTCATAGAACTATTGACCCTTTAAATTTTCTCATTTGTTAAATGCCTATTCATGTTTTTTGCTTATTTTTCCATTGGAGTGGTTATCTTTTTTCGTTTTTTCTGTCTTGGCTATTTTTGGGCCTTTGTGTGTCCATATACATTTCATAATTCTTTTTAATGTTTATTTATTTATTTATTTATTAGAGAAAGGGAGCATGGTGTGCACATGTGCTGGGGAGGGGCAGAGAGAGAGGGAGGGAGAGAGGGAATCCTAAACAGGCTTGACACTTAGCATGGAGCCCTGTGTGGGGTTTGATCTCACGACTGTGTGGTCATGACCTAAGCTGGTATCAAGAGTTGGATGCTCAACTAGCTGAGCCACCCAAGGTGCCCCTCCATATACACTTTAGAACCAACTTGTAAATGTTCACACATAGAGATGCAGAAACTGTTCTAATTTTGAGAGTGTTTTGAATTTATAGGTCAATTTGAGGAGAAGTGGTACATTTGCAATATTTGGTCTTCTGGCACAAATGGGATATCTCTCTGTTATTTTTAGTTTTCTCCAATTTCCCTGAGTAAGATCACAGTTTTTTTGTTTTTGTTTTTTTTGTGGGGGCCTTGTACGTCTTTTGTTAGATTTATTCCTAGGTACTTGATAGTTTTAATCCTTTTGTAAGTAGTAACCTTAAAAAGTTCCATTATTGAATTTGGCTGCTGACATATAGAAATACAACTGGTTTTTCTGTATTTGACCTTGTCTCCAGAAATCTTGTTTAATTAGTTCAGTAGGTCTAATTATTTGTGGCTTTTTCTGCATTTTCTAAGGATACTAATCATACAATCTGTGAATAATGACTATTTTATTCTTTTTCAGTCCTTACCCTCTTTTGGTCTTACCTATCTGGTTCCTGTTCGTGGAGTCTTACTTCCTTGTGTACTTTGTTCTTTTTGTGTGCTAGAGACTATTTGGGAAGTTATTTGGAGGACCATATTTATTGAGGCCGAGGAGGATTGTCTTTCTTCCAAAGGATTTTCATTTGTTTCTTTCATGGGCTTGTAGGAAGTGCTAGTTCAGGATGATTTTAATTTAAATCCAAAATCTGAAGTCCCTGTCCCACTAGATAATTGGATACTTGGCTGCAACTCCATATGAAGGCTGATAAACTTCTGGTTCATACCCACTTAAGTCCTTCAGTGTGCTAGAGAGTAGGGCATAGTTACCACTTTTGGCAGGGTCTCCATGAAGCTGCTTTCCCAGAATTTAGCAAATATTAAAGCGGGCTTTACATGACAAGGCTTACCTGTTAGTCTGACAGTTCCCAAGTAACCTGTGAGAACTTTGATGCAGATGGATTGGTCTGAATCACCTACCTAGTCCACAATCACTACAACTTGAAGAGGTTTTTTTTATGATTCCACTGAATTTGTATTTCTGGTCCTGAGTTTTTTTTTTCTGTTTCTAGAATCTCTCTCTTTTGCAAATCACTTTTTATAGTTTCCCATTCATATAGCCATCGTCATATTTGTCTTTTCTTTACACATATTAACATAGTTATTATCTATATACTTTGAGTCTTTTTCTCTTTGCTCATGAAGAGATGTTTTATTGTCAACCTTGTTATAAAAGACAATATGATTGACATTGTATTTGAAGCTGTATTTGCAGGAATCGTTTCAGGCACGCTGGAATGTGTTTCCCTTCAGAGAGGATTTGAGTCTGTTTCTGCCAGGTGTCTGGAGTATTTGAACCAAGGACCACCTTAAAACATATTCAAGGCTTGGGATTTCATTAATGGCATTTAAGTAGGGGGATCTTTTGTTAGATACTCCACTTTCATTTGAATCTGACTTTATATATGAATATTAATCTGTGCTTTAAAGAAGATGCTGTTAAAATTTTTATCAGTATTCTTTCTTTGATTTTTGTGAGAGATTGACCTGAATTATAAAGCCTGCTTTACTGAAACATCATGTTCTACTTCTTTAACCAAATACCTGTTGTTGGACATTGAGATTTTTTTTTCTTACTTTAAAATAATATTGTGATGAAAAGAAATTATTCCTTTATTTGTATTTGTCCTGTTAATTTACTTCATACTAATTCTGGAAGTAAAATTGTTAGGGTCTGCTTTTTTTAAGGCTTTTTGATACGTATTGTCAAAGTGTGCTACACAAAGATTGTCCTGACATTGTGTTTTCTAAGCCTTTTTAATTTTTGCCTTTTTAATAGGTAAAAATTGATATGGCATTATTATTTTAATTGACTCCCCTCCCCATTCTTCCCTGTCCTAAATAGGAATGTTTACCATGGTTTTTCTGTCCCTGTTCTAGTACTGTTTATTAAGTGTGTGTGTGTGTGTGTGTGTGTGTGCACGCACGTGCAGAGGATAGATACCTTATCTTTGAAATGAGAAGCTTTATCGTTTTCTAATACAGAGACCACCAAGCATCATCCACAGATGCTGGACTTTGAGACTAATGCCATTACTGAATAGAACTTTTAGATTATTTCACTTGTGATAGGATTGAATGTATTTTGTAGCATAAGTTGAGTGAACTGTAAATTAGTGACTGGACGAATGGATTGCAATAATCATTGGTGCTGTTCACCAGTAAATTTGGTTTCCTTCTTTCTGGGCAAGTAGTAGAATTATACTTCCTGCTCCTTTGGACATTGCACACCTGTAAGATTTGCTGTTGTCAATGAAATGTGAGTGGAGTTGACCTGTATAACTTTTAGAAAGAACCAGTTTGTCATTATGCAGGAGATTGGAGCATCCATAAGCTATCTGATTGTGTGGTGAGAACCACTGGTAGTGAAGTGTTCCTGCTTCCCGCTGGCGCCTTCCTACCATCCCTTCACGAACATGCAGAAAAGCAAGAAATACCATTTTTTGTTGATCCATTAAAAATTTCAAATTCTTTAACTGTAGTATAACCTAACCAATCTTAACCAATGTAGATCACTGTAAAAGTGATCAGGAAAGATACAAAGGCTGATCATCTGGACAATTATAAATGAATGGAATTTTAATTTACTTTTATTTTTGTCATTTATATGATTATTGTTTGTGTTTTGCTTTTAGATTACTGTACTTATGTCTTTATAACCTAGGGGTTTATTGAGAGTAACTTGGATGTTAAATGATATAAATATTCCCTTCAGTTTGTTGTTTATATTTTATCTTCATTTTCAGATCTTTTCTTTTTCTCGAAGTTTGAAATTCTTATCCAGTCAGATCAATGTTTTCCTTTTTGAAGACATAATGATCTGAGCTAGTAGATCTATAGTTGTTCCTAGGAAAGCTGGTAGTTTAAGTTTGAAGTTGTTGTGTATGGCTAGAAAATTGAGAAATAGGGGAACCTGGCTGACTCCGTCCGTAGAGCACACGGTTCTTTTTTTTTTTCTTTTTTTGAAGTATATTTATTTTGAGAGAAAGAGATAACGAGTAGGGGAGGGGCAGAGAGAGGGGGACAGAGGTTCTGAAGTGGGCTCTGTCCTGACAGCAGAGAGCCTGACATGGGGCTCGAACCTGTGAACGGTGATATCATGACCTGAGCCGAAGTTGGATGCTTAGCTGACTGAGCCACCCAGGCATCCTGAGCACATGATTCTTGATCTTGGGATTGTGAGTTTGAGCCCCATGTTGGGTGTGGAGATTACTTAATAAAATTTTTAGGGGGTGCCTAGGTGGCTCAGTTGGGTAAGCATCCTCTTGATTTCAGCTCAGGTCATGAGATCCCCAGCATTGGGCTCTACACTGACAGCGTGGAGCCTGCTTGGGATTCTCTATCTCTGTCTTTGCTGCTCCGCTGCTTGCATGCATGCTCTGTCTCTCTCAAAATAAATAAACATTAACAAAACTTAACTTGGTAAAAAAGAAAATTGAGAAATAGTTAAACTGGTGCACCTGGGTATCTCAGTTGGTTAAGTGTCCAACTTTGGCTCAGGTCATGATCTCATGGTTTATGAGTTTGAGCCTCACATCAGGCTGTGTGCACAGCTCAGAGCCTGGAGCTTAGTTCGGATTCTTTGTCTCCCTCTCTCTCTGCCCTTCCTCCCTGGCACTCTGTCTGTCTGTCTGTCTCTCTCTCAAAAATAAACATTAAAAAAAAAAAGAAATAAACCACTCTTAAATGCAAATACGTATTTTTTTTTAATGTATGTTTATTTTGAGAGAGAGCATGTGCGTGAGCGCGAACAGGGGGGAAGCAGAGAGAGAGAGGAGAGAGAGAATCCCAAGCAGGTTCTGTGCTGTTAACACAGAGCCCTACCCAGGGCTCTATCTTCTCATGAACTGTGAGATCATGACCTGAGCCAAAATTGAGAATCTGATGCTTAATCAGCTGAGTGACCCAGGCGCCCCTGCAAATAGATAGTTTAAGAAATTAATATAACTCTTGAATTAAGATTATGGTTCTTTTTGGTCTGTATTAGCCTGTGTTTTTATTATAATTTCTTTCCTAGTATAATACTTTTTCTTTTTGCTGTTGTTCCTTTGTGGTATATGTCCTCAGAATTTGGCACAGTAGAGGTGCCTGGGTGGCTCAGTTGATTAAGATCTGACTCTTGGTTTTGGCTCAGGTCATGATCTCACTGGTCATGGATTCAAGCCACATGTCAGGCTCCTCTCTGGCAGGGTGGAGCCTGCTTGGGATTCTTTTTCTCTGCCCCTCCCCCTCTCGCATGCACTCTTGGTCTCTCTTTCAAAATAAACTTAAAAAAAAAAAAAGAAATTGGCAGAGTAGGAATTTGAAAGTATATTGAATGTAAAATTTCTTTCATATTTTGACTTTCTTAATGATTTAGTACTCATATTAGGAATTATTTGAGATATCAGGATTTTTAAAAAAAATTTTGTGAAAGTATAGTATCTTTACTAGAATAGGAAAGTGTTTTATTGAATGAAGGCTTAATTTCTTTTAAAAATTTTAATTTCTTAAACCACATAAAATGTATTTCCTTTTAGATAAGTGATGAAGAGAGGAGTCTCCGAGAACATGAGATTATTGCTTCATCAACCTCTTCGAGTGCGTCTAAGTCGGAGTTGGAGTTGGAGTCAGTTTATAAGGTATATAAACTTTTAAAATACTTCCTGGGTTTTGTTAAATATATCACATTGAGCTTTATATACGTATTTAATTAATACAGTTGTATAGTCTCTGGTCACTGTAGCTTCTCTCTCTCCTTTGCAGAATTCATTTTCACCCCACTGAGGGTGTGCCAACCTTCTGTGCTGGGCTGTCCTCCTACATAGCCTACACACCCTTGTAACCTTGTTTGAACTCTGACCCTGCCAAGGCAGACCATTCTCTTCAAGAAATACTCTGCTCACAATGCTTAGGCTTTTACACTTCATGCTGAGCTGCACTGGCAGGAGTATTCTCCCCTCCTTGGAGTCTACTTGACTTCAACACTTCGTTCTGGATCACTGCTGTGTGATAGCCTTTTACATCACTCTTGGGCTCTGATGCCATGCTTGGACTGTCTTCCCCACCTGGACTCTTTCTTATTCTGTTTGGGCTATGATGCCATCTGCCTACTTGCTCTCTCATGGCAAGACCTTCTTGAACCTACTCAGGTTCTGACATCTTGAACCAGGCCACTTCTGCTGCCTTCTGTTCCTCAGCACAGGTAACTACTTTGCTTGAACCCATTGAACAGCTTTTGGACTGAATAATTCAGAAGGGGAAGGGGGAGAGCTGAAAGTGATTTTAAAATCTGACAGTTTTAACACTACAATTTCCTTTGAAAAGGATGTACTGATTATTGTTGGTGAGTGCCAGTAATTTAAAATCCTGCTTCCACATTAGCTCCCTATTCAGGCTTCTGCCTTCTACTCGTTAGGCCACCATTCAGTAAGCTTCCCAAACTTAGAGTATGGGAATCAACATTTATTCCTCCCATACCACACATTTCCCATAACTCTGCCTTCACATCATTTTCTGCTTCTCCTTGGGCATTTTTATTTCCACTGTGACTACCTTAATAAGCTAGAATCATGGAATATTGGAGCTAAAGAACCCCTAAGGGTCATTTATACCATCCCTTTCTCCCCTTCCCCCGTTTTGTAGATTTGGCCACCATGGTTTAGAAGCATTCATTAAATGTGTAGAAATCATAAGTCTGGTCAGTCACAGAACTTGGACTAGAGCTCATGTTTCCAAACTATCCCCATCTCTTCCCTGCATCATTGAAATAAACCCTCTAACCTCTTCCTCTAATATGCTCTGTGTAACTGTTGTTTGGTGCTGTGTCAGACACCTACCACCCTGTAGAGCTGTTTGACTTCCCATATGTGTCTGTCTTATTTGCTCAACTATGTGATGAACTTTAGTAACAGATCTGTTAAAAAAAAAAACGTGATTTGCTTATTGGGTGGTGGTATTGGATATATGGAAGAATCTTAGGCATATTGATTTAATTCCTCTAAAACTTGGGTGACTAGGCAATTTGGGGATTATTTCTTTCACCTGATTTTTTAACCTCATTTTTAAAAAGAAAAACTATATTGGAGAGAGAGGATGATTTTCAGTTTACTAATACCATATTCTGCTCATATCATAAAATTTTAGGGTAGGTCTTAGAATGTTAAAAAATCCAAGTGGAGTGGTATGTTTTTTTTTTTTAAAATGGTATTTACTGGCAAATACTTCAGTAGCAGAACTGAACACTTACTATTTCCATTTCTTGGTATTGAGATTAGCTTTTCCAATATATTTTTCTGGAGAAAGAATGGAAACAGATGAAGAAATTTGGAATTACTTTAGTAATTTTCAGCACTGAACATATTGTATATAGATAATAGATGCAGAATAAAGTTGTGGAAAATGTCATATGAGGGGAATGCAATGTGCTTAGAGGGCTTGAGTTGAGAGTTTAAAATTCTGAGGATTTTAATTTGTAAATTTATGAGTTAAGACTAAAATATTGCATACTAAGTTTGTTATTATTTTTCAAATCATCTACTCTGAAATGAGCACATTTTTGACTGTCATCTCTTCCTAATGTTTATTGTTTAGCTTTAAAGAATATAAATAGATTTTTTTTTTTTTTAATCTGCTGGGACAAATGAATTTCTCGCAGGAAGTATTTTGTTTAGACTTAGTATGTATGAAGACTTAGGAGGATTTCATGACAGGTACCGACTTACTTTCCCTGTTTCACATGAATTCAGATCCCTTTTGCTGATGCTCTGGATTTGTTCCGAGGAAGGAAAGTCTATTTGGAAGATGGCTTTGCTTATGTACCACTTAAAGATATTGTGGCAATTGTCCTGAATGAATTTAGAGCCAAGCTGTCCAAGGCTTTGGCAGTAAGTATTTCACTTTATTTCTGTTTTTACTTTATGTCCACATACACATGCTTTAATTATATACCCTTGGTAGTTTTGTTCTACACTTCTTAAGAAATAAGGTAATTTTTATAACAACATTCAAATTGCTTATGATGTACTGGTAATTCTGGAAGCACTAGGTTTTTATTTGTTACTGCCCATAATTAGTTTTCTTACTTATCTTTCTCATAGTAATACTAATAGTGAGCTGATTAATTTTGTGAGAAGCTTCTGTGGGTCATGTCTTCAAGGTCATGCTTTTTTCCCTTGGAGATGCATTTCATATAAGGCCCTTCTCATTTGTTGTGGCCTGTGGTGTCTATAACCCCTAGATTTCTGTCCTAAATTGGTATTTTGTGTCAGTAGAGGGTAATGTAGAAGAAAATCTTTATATTAAGTAATAAAAACAGCGATATGCTAGTGCTGCAGTAAACAACCTGCTGAATGCAATTGGTGGTAGCTGTTTGAGTAAATAACATGATCAGCACTTTTCAATGGATTTGTTGCAAGTGTTACACTTAAGTGATAACATCTTAAAAAATATACATGTTTTGGTAGGGGCTCTGAACACCCCACTTAAATCACTGAGTTGCTCATTCAGACAGAAAATCAGTAAGAAACAGTGGCTTTGAATGACACATTGAACCAGATGGATATAACAGATTTGTTCAGAATATTCTATCCCCAAATAGCAGAATGCACATTCTTTTCAAGTGCACATGGAACAGTCTTCAGAATGGATCACATTAGGCCACAAAACAAGTTTCAACAAATTCCAGAAGATTGAAATCATGTCATACATTTTTTGGAGTCACAGTAATATAGAACTAGAAATCATCACAGAAAAACCTCAGAAAGAACACAAATACTTGGAGGTTACATACATGCTGCTAAATAATGAATGCGTCGACAAAGAAATAGGAAATCAAAAGATAACATGGAAACAAACGAAAATATAGTGCCCAAACTTAGGGGATGCAGCAAAAGCAGGTCTAAGAGGGAGGATAATAACAGTAGTGGTCGAGTCAAGAAGAACAAACAAAGCTGAAAGCCAGTAGAAGAAAGGAAATAATAAAGATTAGAGTGGAAATAAGTGAAATAGAGACTAAAGAAACAATAGAACAGAACCAGAGCTGGTTCTTTGAAAAGATCAACAAAATTGATAAACTTTTAGCAAGTCTCAAGAAAAAAAGAGCAAGGACTCCTATAAAATCAGAAAGGAAAGAAGAAGTAACAACCAACACCACAGAAATATAAAGGATTGTAAGAGAATATTATGAAAAATTATATGCCACCAAATTGGACAACCTAGAAGGAACAGAAGAATTCCTAGAAGCATTTAACCTTCCAAAACTGAAACATGAAGAAATAGAAAATTTGAGCAGACTCATTACTAGCAATTACATTGAGTTGGTAATCAAAAAACTCGCAAAAAACAAAAGTCCAGGGACAGATGGCTTCACAGGCAAATTCTACCAAACATTTAAAGAAGAGTTAATACGTATTCTTCTCAAACCATTTCAAAACATAGAGGAGGAAGGAAAGCTTCGTTCATTCTATGAGGTCAGCATTACCCTCATACCAAAAGATACTACAAAAAAGTACTATAGGCCAATATCTCTGATGAACATAGATACAAAAATCTTCAACAAAATATTAGCAAACTGAATCCAACAATCCATTAAAAAAAATCATTCACCAGGATCAAGTTGGATTTCTTCCAGGTATGCAAGGGTGGTTTGATATTCACAAATCAATGTGATAAATCACATCAAAAAGAGGTAAAAACCATATGATTGTTTCAGTAGATGTAGAAAAAGCATTTGAGAAGTACAACATCCATTCATCATTAAAACTCAGTAATACAGGGGCACCTGGGTGGCGCAGTCGGTTAAGCATCCGACTTCAGCCAGGTCACGATCTCGTGGTCCGTGAGTTCGAGCCCCGCCTCAGGCTCTGGGCTGATGGCTCAGAGCCTGGAGCCTGCTTCCGATTCTGTGTCTCCCTCTCTCTCTGCCCCTCCCCCGTTCATGCTCTGTCTCTCTCTGTCCCAAAAATAAATAAACGTTGAAAAAAAAATTTAAAAAAAAAAACAAAAAAAAAAAACCTCAGTAATACAGGTTTAGAGGGAACTTAACATAATAAAAGCCATATAACAACATCATACTCCGTGGTGAAAAACTGAGAACTTTTCCCTTAAGATCAGGAATGAGACCAGGATGTCCACTGTCCCTCTTTTATTCAGCGTAGTTTTGGAAGTCCTAGCCAGAGCAGTCAGACAAGAAAAAGAAATAAAAGATATCCAAAGTGGTAAGGAAGAAGTAAAAATTTTACTGTTTGCAGATGACGTGATACTGTATGTAGAAAATCGGAAAGATTCCACTAAAAAACTACTAGAGCTGATAAATAAAATCAGTAAAGTCATAGGATACACAACTCATATACAGAAATAATGCCTTTCTATACACTAATAATAAGTAGCTGAAAGATAAATTAAGAAAACATTTTGTTTTAATTTTTTTTTTTTTAACGTTTATTCATTTTTGAGAGACAGAGACAGAGCATGAGTGGGGAAGGGGCAGAGAGAGAGGGAGACACAGAATCCGAAGCAGGCTCCAGGCTCTGAGCTGTCAGCACAGAGTCTGATGCAAGGCTTGAACTCATGAACTGCAAGATCCTGACCTAAGCTGAAGTTGGATGCTCAACCGTCTGAGCCACCCAGGCGCCCCAAGGAAGCATTTCTGTTTATAATCACGCCCACATGCTGATATAGCTGAATTATATACATTTAGGTAATCTCAGTCAGTGATAAAAATGATTTATACCAGAAAATATACTTTTTAACTCCAAAGGAAAGGTTGGCCTATACTTCTAACTGTAATTAGTATAGCTTAAAAAGAGCCACATCACGTAACCTTGAAGTTCTGAATCAAGTACCAAAAAAGGTGTTTGAAAAAACAAATCAGATAAAGTGCTTAGGAATAAACTGAACAACAGAAGTGAAAGACCTGTACTCTGAAAACTGTAAAACACTGATGAAAGAAACTCAAGATGACATCTACAAAGGGAAAGATATTCCATGTTCATGGATTGGGAGAACTAATACTGTTTAAATGTCCATTCTACCCAAAGAAATCTACAGAACTAATGCAATCACTATCAAAATGCCAATAGCATTTTCCATAGAACTAGAACAAATAACCCTAAAATTTGTATGGAACTATAAAAGTCCCCGAATAGCCAATCTGAAGAAAGAGCAAAAAAAGAGGTGTCACAATCTCAGATTTCAAGGTAGACTACAAAGCTATAGTAAGCAAAACAATAATATCCTGGCACAAAAATATAAATACTGATCAATGGAACAGAATAGAGAGAAATAAACTCATGCTTTGATGATCAATTAATCTATGACAAAGGAGGCAAGAATATACAAGAGGAAAGTCTTTTCAGCAAATGTGAAAACTGGATAGCTACATGCAAAAGAATGAAACTGGACCACTTTCTTACATGATATATAAAAAATCAATTCAAAATGGATGAAGGACCTAAATGTGAGACCTGAAACCATAAAAGTACTGGAAGAAAACGGGCAGTAATATCTTGGACATCAGCTGTAGGAACATTTCTCTAGGTAGTTTCCTTTGGCAAAGGAAAGAAAAGCAAAATTAAACTATTGGGACTACACCAAAATAAAAAGCTTTTGCAAAGCAAAGGAAACATTAACAAAACTAAAAGCCTTCCAAATGAGAGAAATTTGCAAATTATGTGTCTGATAAGGAGTTAATGTCCAGATGTATTAAGAACTTAATACAACTCAACACCAAAAAAATAATCTGATAAAAAATGGGCAAAGAATCTCAAAAGACATTTTTCCAAAGAAGACATATAGATGGCCAAGAGATACATGAAAAGATGCCCAGCATCACTCATCATCAGGAAAATGCAAATTAAAACCACAATGAGATATCACCTCATGCCTGAGAGAATGGCTAAAACCCAAAACACAAGAAACAAGTATTGGCAAGGATGCAGAATAAAAGGAACCCTTGTGCACTGTTGGTAAGAATTCAAAGTTGTGCAGTCACTGTGGAAAACACTATAGAGTTTCCTCAAAAAATTAAAAATAGGATTACCATATGATCCAGCAATTCCACTACTGTTTGCCCAAAGAATATGAAAACACTAATTCAAAAAGATATATGCACCCTTACATTTTGCTACATTATTTATAATAGCCAAAACATGGAAGTAACCTAACTGTCCATTGATAGATGAATGGGTAAAGAAGATGTACACATACACGAATATTATTCAGCCATGAAGAATGAAATCTTGCCTTTTGCAACAACATGGATGGATATAAAGGGTATAATGCTAAGTGAAATAAGTCAGAGAAAGACAAATACCATATGATTCCACTTAATGTGGACTTTAAGAAATCAAACAAAGGAAAATAGAGACAAGAAGCAGGCTCTAAAATACAGAGAACTAATTGATGGTTACCAGAGGGAGGGTGGGTGGGGGTTATGTGAAATAGGCGAAGGAGATTAAGAGTATACACTAATCAAGATGAACATTGAGCAATATATAGAATTGTTATATCATTATATTGTACACCTGAAATAATATAACACTGTATGTTTATTATACTTGAATAAAAATACACATTTTGCAGTATTGTTGCCTTTTAATAGGAATCTAGTTTTTAAAAATACTATTTTTGGTACTTGGTGCAGAAGAGAACTTTAAAGTTGTGATGTTACTCTTTTTACCTATACACACAGTAGAATGGTAGGCCAACCTTTTCTTTTGAATTAAAAATTGTTATATTTTCTGGCATAAATAATTTTTATTACTGACCGGGGTTACCTAAACATGTATAATTCAGCTATTTCAGCATTTGCGAAGACTAAAATATTACCTCTGGTTTGACTGATAAGGCAGTTAATGAAACCACCTAGTATGATAGGTGTTTACTAACTTAAATCTTCTTTCTCTCTCCCTAATTCTGTATTTTTCATATTTAAAAAATCCTCAGTATAGTTGATGTTTTTAAGTAGTTTCTTTAGTTGTCTGTGACTTATGTTGGACCATCATCTATTTACAGATGAAAATAGTGTCTTTCACTGCTATGAATCTCTGTGGCAAACACTGATGTTTGCCTCCTGGTTGCCCATTCCCCTTGTGTTATTATTACTGGTTTTGTTCACCCATTTTTCTCTCTGCTGACATTTTGGACAGCACTTCTTTGTGTGAAACAGCTGTATACTTTTCAGGATGTTGGGCATCTCTAGCTCTAATTTACTAAATGCTAATAGTGGCCCTCCCCAGTTCCCATGACAACCAAAAATATCATCGTACATTTGCAGAAAGCTTCTAGAGTATTGGTAACATCCCTGTGCTGATTTTGAAAAGTTTTGAAAAGATTTTGAAAAGGAAAGTTTTCTTTTCTTTTTTTTTCTTCCAAATTGTTAGTCTGTGTACATAGTATAATGCAATTTGGCTGAAAATTTGAATTGTTTGGGTGCTTCTGAAAGAAAGTTTTTCTTACTAATAAAAAATGGGCACATGCATGTTTGCTATTCAGTTTTTTTTCAGTTTATCTTTCTAATAATTTAATGTAGAAAGGATATGTGCAGGTTTTTGCAAAGTTTATTTTTTTGTTTTGTGCAGAGGATGCAACCTCTAAATATACTGAGGTTAAGGACAAACTTTTTTTTTAAAGTTTATTTATTTTCAGAGAGAGAGGGAGAGGGGCAGAGAGAGAGGGAGAAAGAAATCCTAAGCAGGCTCCACACTGACAGCACAGAGCCTGCTATGGGGCTTTGAACCCAAGAACCATTAGATCGTGACCTGAGCCAAAACCAAGAGTGGGATGCTTAATTCACTTTGCCACCCATGTGTCCCAAGGGCAAACTCTTTAAGTTCTTAAGTTAGTAATATCTTTATTTTTTTCAGCAAATTGCATTTAAGTTTTGTATCTTGTTGGTAAAAAATACAGCATATGGGGGTACCTGTGTGGCTCAGTTGGTTAAACTTCTGACTCTCGATCTCACGGTTCATGAGTTTGAGCCCTGCATCAGACTTTGCAATGACAGCTCAGAGATTGTCTCTGCTTGGGATTGTTTCTATCTCCCTGTCACTCTGCCCCTCCCTTGATTGCACTCTCTCTTTTTCTCTCTCTCAAAATAAATAAATACACATTAAAAATATACATAACATATGAACTTTGAATTCCTTTTTGTTGCTTCCCTCCTGCTTATTCTTTTCTCCCCCCAAAATAACTTTTAAACAAAATTGATAATCTTTTACAATTTTGAAATTGCAATTCAAAGACAGTTGCAAGTAAAAAACTAGCTTTTTGCCACAACCATTTGAGAATAAGTTCCCAACCTGATGTGTCATTACCCCCCAGTACTTTAGGGTGTAATTCTTATAAACAAAGATGTTCTCCTGTATAACCACAGTTCACCTTTCAAAATAAGCACATTAGCACCAATACATGACTACCAGCTAATCCTCAGACCCCATTCAAGTTTCACAGTTTTCTCTATCATGTCCTTTATTTCAGAAGGATCCAATCTTCTATTACATGTATTATTTAGTTATGTCTCTTTAGTCTGTCTGGAACAGGTTCTTAGTTTCGACTTTTATGACTTTGCTGCTTTTGAAGAAAATAGGCTAGTTATTTTGTAGAATATTTCTGTTGGGATTTGTTTGATGTTTCTGCATGTTAAGATTCAAGTTATACATCTTGAGCAGGAATATCATAAAACTGGTGATATGCTGTTTTTATTGGATCCTGTTAGGTAATCCACGATTTTGATTCATCTCAATTCTGATTGACTTAGTGTATTTTCTCATTCTTTTGTTGAGAGACATTTGGTTTTGTTTTCTTTCTTTTCGTTATTACTAATACTGCTGCTCCGAACATTCTAGGACATTTTTGGAAAACACATTTCTGTTGTTATATGCCTAGGATTGGAAATGTAGGGTAAATAGGGTATGTCCATGTTCCACTTTAGTGGATTCTGACTTAATTTTAATGAATTTGTTCTATAGAGAGTTACCGTAGTCCCATCTTGTACCACCTTCTTGCTCATGACACTCCAGCCATACTGGCCTTTTTTATTCTGCAAAAGTGCCATGATTGTCTCCTGCCTAAAACACATTTTCCTCTGTATTTGTTCAGCTGGCTCCTTCATGTTAGATATAATATTGTTGTTGTTTATTTCTTTGGTAATTGTCTACCTCCACTACAAAGTAAGCTTTATAAAAGAAAATTTCATCTATCTATCTTGTTAAGTACTGTGTCCCTAGTACCCAAAACAATATGTGGGTAAACAGAAAGTTATTAAAAAAAATAAACTATTAACTGAAAGAACTGGCCAAAGCTTCTAAAATTGTTATGTGAGGCAAAGAAATATATCTTTCCTTCATTCTTTTTCCCCTAACTAGTTATCAGTTCATTGTATCTCAGCTCCTAATTCAACCTTTATGCCTCCTCTGTAACCGGACCCTAATATAATTTTTAACATTTGCTTAGTTTAAATTTTTTTTTTTTTTCAACGTTTATTTATTTTGGGGACAGAGAGAGACAGAGCATGAATGGGGAGGGGCAGAGAGAGAGGGAGACACAGAATCGGAAACAGGCTCCAGGCTCTGAGCCATCAGCCCAGAGCCTGACGCGGGGCTCGAACCCACGGACCGCGAGATCGTGACCTGGCTGAAGTCGGACGCTTAACCGACTGCGCCACCCAGGCGCCCCAACATTTGCTCAGTTTAAAAAAAATATAAATCCCTTGATAATACAACTCCTTAAAAAGATACAGTTAGGGACGCCTGGGTGGCTCAGTCAATTAAGCATCCAACTCTTGATTCAGCTCAGGTCATGATCTCATGGTTGTGAGATTGAGCCCCGTGTCAGGCTCCACACTAAGCTCTCTCCCTCTCTCTCTGCCCTTCTCCCTCACTTGTGCTCTCTCTCTAAAATTAAAAAAAAATGGTATTAATTTATTAATATATACTGTTATTAAGCATTATATAATGTCCAGCTTACAATTTTGTCCATTCAACAAGCATTTTTTAAACATATGTCAGGTTTACTATATAAGTGCCTTGGTAGTAATGGAGATGGGAAATTTATGAGACAGGGCTTTGACCCTTAAGAACTATCTTATCTAGTAGGGGGAGCTAAAGTGTGTACATTAAAGACTCAGTGACTAGGTTGATAATGGGGATTGTCCTGATAGTTTTGTCACCTCAACTCAGGGAATTTTGAGAAAGGATGGAATTGACGTTGGCTTTAGGTGATTTGCTATAGGGAGATGAACAGATTGCAGAGAGCAGTAAAGCTAAATGATTGGGTGGCTGGAATGTGTGGGCTGTGTTTGGGGACTGGTTAGTGGTTTGTTTGCTTAGATTTAATGCCTGTGATGAATAGTAGAAGATAAACTGTAGCAATGCATATCACTAGGCTAAGGAGTTTGAGTTTTAGTCTGTATGCTAATGGTTTCCAGACATTTTTGGTATACTCCCTGTTAAAATATCACACATCTTTAATGTACAGATGTAGATATTAGAAAAGGGTGCTTTTAAAAAAGAATTAGAAGAAAATAGGAATAGATATTTAATAATTTCTTTCCCTATCTCAGTAGGTCATCTTTCATTATCCATTTTGGAAACAATACTGATAAATTGCTGGTGTTACCATTGGAGATGTGTTTTAGTAATAGGAATATAAGAGCTGTTTGAGAGAAAATGATTTTCGTATTGGGTGTGTTGAATTTCTTGGACTAATAGGACATTCTAGTAAATCTGGGTTGAAACTTAGAAGAGTGCTTGGAGACGAAGACATTGATTTGGGAGTCACACATGGTTGTGAAGTTTTTGAACACGAAATAGTGGGTTCAATTTCTAAGGAGTAAAGAATAAAGAGAGAAGAGGATCAAATACCAAACGATTTCAAGGTTGGGTATGGGGATCAGTCAGGTGCTATGAGTTGGATACCACAAATGAACAAATCAGTCTTGGCTTTTTTCACCAATTGTATTTTACTTTACAAAATGAGACTTTTGGCACCATTCACGGAATAAGATTCAGTAACAGTTATTTTCTTGTCTTAGTGAAATATTCTAGATTTTTGATAGAAAGGTTTTACTTATTGAGGAAAATCAGTAATGTATATGAAAGTGCTTTTTTTAAAAGTTGCAAAGTGCTGTATATTTTTTAGATACTCATTCGAAGGGTTTAGTTCTTGGGAAGAATAATATTTTAAGAGGTTTTGATTTTTCTTTTTATTTCCCCCAATAGTGCTTAGTGCAGTTTTGCATTTTGTGTTTATGGAAATTATTGGTGGCAAGAATTTTAATGAACCACTTATTTCACGTTTTCTTTGCTTTTTGCCAGGAAATGTTAGCGGTACATATACACAGATTTCTTTAGAGCAGGAAAGGATTTTAGAGCTGTGTGGTAATAATTTGTGCTTTCTTGCCCCGATTCTTGGTGACTAGAAGGCAAACTCTAAGTTTATAGATATCAGTGGGCATGCTTTCTTGTCCTATTATGTATGGTAGTACTTTAGTGCAATGCTTTCTTATTATGAGAGGCTCTCAGTAAATACCAGCAATGTCTCTTCATTTTGCCCGTGAAAGGTTAGCCTCACAAAGGTTGAATGGTTTATCAGAATTCATTCAGCTAATTAGTAAAGGACCCAGGTCTCCCCAAGCTCGTTAAGTCCAGTAGCCTTCCTTTTTGCTACACTTTTTTGCCTCTCCCCGGCCCAGTCAAATACCTCTGCCCTTCTACTGCTTTCTCTCATTTGCCCTCAATAAATATTTTCATTACATGTTTTAAATGTAGAATTCACCAGGGTAGAGATCGAGCCATACTCTACTTCTCCATTGTAGGCATTGTGCTGTATTCAGCTTAATTATCTCTGAAGCCTGTCACAGTGCCTTGTGCAGAAAAGGTCCTCAGGATCTGATGAAGTACCTTGTGAGAACTGCCTGTTTATATTTTCTCTGGCTGTATCGAGGAAGCTAAAGTTAAATGGAGGTTGCACTTTAGTGTACGGCTTATAAAAGAGTGAAATCTTGATAATGTGTTAAGTGCAACTGTTTATAACCTCAAAACACTTCTGAAGAACTCCTTCAGTTGGCTGCAGTAGTTAACTCTTTTGACAGTTTTCCTCTGGAGTATGTAAGATATGAATTTTATATTTTGTTTAGAAACTCTCATGATGCAGCATAAACCAGGCTTAAACTCTAGCCACCTTGAGAATAGCAGCTTCATTCTTCATAGTTGGACTAACTCTCTAGAGTAATTCTTAGGTTACTATTTTTGTGGTCACCTCTTGTCCCCTGTGTACCCTACCTACCCCCAGTCACAGAAAAGATCCCTCCTACACTCTTTCATAAATACTCCTGTTTCTCAGGTCATTTATCGTATTTAAGAATTATAGTTACCCATTTTAAGGCTGTAGCCTAGATTGGTTAGAAAATGCCATAAATTTATGCCATTATTTATGGTTTACTTATTATTTTTTTGCTCAGCTGCATTGCTTTAACTGATATCTGAGTATACTGAAATACAGATTTTTATCCCTATTACTTGTGATGAGAAAATATCAGCAGATTCAGTTGCTAGGAAACAGCTGAATACTGAAATAGGTTTTTTTTTGGGGGGGGGGGTACTTGTAAATTCAAATCTTTGACAGTTTTACTCTCTAGAGCAAAAATTTATTCAGTCACTGCAAGGAAAGACGCATCACCTGTTAGTTTTCCAATTTTTAAAAATATGAAGTATTTTTATATTTTATTTATTTTTTAATTTTAATTCCAGTTAGCTGACATACAGCATACAGTGTTATATTTAGTTTTCTAGTTTAAAAAATTTGCACAAGGGAGCTCGGAATATGAAAAATGTTTGAGGATTGATTAGGTGGTTAGAGTGTAATTTGTAACAGTGACTGGGCATTGAAAAGTACTGATTAGACAATTTTGAATTTTAGTGTTTTTTTTCAATGCTTTATTTATTTATTTATTTATTTATTTATTTATTTTTATTTTTGAGAGACAGAGAGAGATAGAGGACAAGCAGAGGAGGGGCAGAGAGAGAAGGAGACACAGAATCTGACACAGGTTCCAGGCTCTGTGCTGACAGCCCCGATGTGGGGCTCGAACTCACGGACCGTGAGATTATCACCTGAGCCGAAGTCAGATGCTTAACCAACTGAGCCACCCAGGCGCCCCAATGTTTTATTTATTTTTGAGAGAGAGAGAGCATAAATAGGGGAGGTGCAGAGAGAGAGGAGAACAGAGGATCTGAAGCGGGCTCTGTGCTGACAGCAGAGAGCCTGATGTGGGGCTTGAACTCAGGAACCATGAGATCATGACCTGAGCCGAAGTCGGATGCTCAATGGACTGAACCACCAAGTTGCTCCTGAATTTTAGTTTTCTTAAAGGTTTGAGTCATCATTAATGAAAGAATGAGAATGGGAGGGAGATATATATAAAACATACACACACAGGACATAGGATTTAACCAGAGTAAAATATTATATTAATTAAACCAACTTTGTCTGGTAGAAGTAGGATTGGCTGCATCCTGTATTTGCTCTTTTACCTATAATACTTAACATATGTGCCAGAGAAAGTAAATATTAAAAAGAAGTATTTATTTATAATCAGGTTGGCTTTCTTTTATAACTAGATGTCATTTAATTTTGTGATAGTTATGTAACGTTTACAAAAAGATTTTTATTCACATTCAGTACGTTTTCTTGAGTGTTCACCTTTGGCCAGGCAAAAACACAGGTATGATTAAGCTTTAGGGTGCTCAGAAAGTGTGAGAGGGAGCAGCAGTGGGAGAGGGATATAAATGGCCATGCTACACTGTGGTCAGTAAAAGCAGAAGTACAGAGGTTGCATAGAAAAGAGAGGGATGAATTAGTGTGGAGATCTCAGAGAGAGTTTCAAAGAAAATGTCAACTCTGGTCTGGATTTTGCAGAGCTCTTTCTTAGATATGAACAATTCCTTGACCTTGTCTTTTTTGGGGAATAGAAGTAGGGGATGGTAAATGAGGCTGCTGTTATTTTTCTTCATTTTTTTAAGTTCCCTCTTTGTCCATACCCATGGCTGACAACAAACGCTGGCATTTCTCATCCTGCCCACTCCATTCAGGCAGACGAGTACTGTCCATATACAGTTTCTAATTCTGTACCTTCAAATTTCACTGCTTGTCTATTTAGTTGCACACATATATTTGAGGAACTTGTCAGGGAGTGCAGAATCCATCTTCTGATTTACATGCATTGTGAATCTTCTGCCTCAGAAATAAAAATCTTATTAAGGCTTTACATCTTTAGCTAAGTGACACAGAACCCTGTGAACTCAGGCAGCATATACACTAAAATTGGGGTGGTGTGGAGAATGTTATCTAGAATGTTCTAGGAAGCATTGTGTAAGTTCAGAGCACTTCAGATAAAACATCATTTTCATATTTGATGTTCAAATAAAAACATCAAATGAAAATTGTTCTAGACTCGATACTAGAAATAATCAAGGAATGATAGAATTGAGAATAACTAAATGCACAGGTTTGGTTTCCCCTACGTTTTTAAGGAGGCATTAACAGTAGGAATAAATGTTTTCTGAGCCTCTTGCTATTTGTATAAAATCCTTTTTGTTTTTATCATTTTATACTTTTAGGGTACATTTTAAACCATGATTATTAGGTGACTTTGTGTCTTTATACCTACATTTTAAATTATAAACTTAGCAGAATTATGAAACTTGAGTAATATGGAAAGCATTGAAGCTGTGGTTTAAGAGCAGTTATGGCTCTTCTTTATGAAACTATGATTTTGTCCACATACAATATTATATTTGTTGAGTTGCAAAACAGGTGAGCAGTGTCAGTGAGCTTACTAAATTGAGCTATGAATGAGGTAATGATCTAGAAAATAGAGAACTGAAACTGGAAGAAGGTACAGAAGATGGATTTCTTTGTCGTAAATTTGAAAACAGAAGAATAGCAAGCAAGATTGCTAACCAGAATGTTATCTTCTATAGCCATTCCATAAAAAATCTAACAGTTATCACATTGACTATGAAAGGCTAAAATAATGAAAGAAGATGAAATAGTATTCAATCTTTGAGGAAAAAAACAAACTAATACAGTTTTGGATTTTGGCAGGACAAAATCCCCTGTAATCCCAAAGAAAGAGAATAACAATTTGCATTTATAGTCTATTCTTCCAAGTAGCTTAAAGCTTTGTAAGTACATTTTCATTAGTCCTTCAGACTACTTTTCAGTTTTGTTTAAAATATTAAGAAGGAAATCATCTCTACTTCTTGAGGATGGCTCAAAAAATTGTGTACTGAAGGTCCTAGAAATTACTTCTTTATCTTGATAATTTCAGTGTTTTATGTGTTTCCAATTTGATTTCTTAACACTTTGACTAAGGGATTTATTCTTCAGCAAATATTTATCAATTGCACGCTGTAGGTTGGGCCTACGGCAGGGTACAGTATTTTCAAACTGTATTTTCCCCTTGTATGATGTAGTGTGGAATCATTTTTCTTTTCAGAGGTCAAGAGCCTCTGAACTTTACTTACTTCAGCTGGAGAACTGGCTTGCTGGGTTATGTGATTGTCGTAGTGGTGATGGAGGCAGGTTTCTAAGTTTTTTAAGCACTTACTCTATATCAGACACTTTAATTTGTTATATGTACTACGATTTAATCCTGTCAGTAACATTATGAGGTGGTTATTAATAGCATGGTTTTTGCAGATGAGGAGACTGAGGCTTTAAAAGGTTGAATAACTTCTCCAGGACCCCAGTGCTGGTTAGTTGCTGAGCCAGAATTACAGGCCAGTCCACCTGAATCCATAATTTCTCTGCTCGTGATCTTTAATGATATCTTTCTCTGTGGGAAGTGACACTAGTAGGATTCTTTTCTTCCTTTTCCTTTTGGATGAGTGTAGATGAGCATAAAGGTGTCAGTCAGCCTATGACTACAGAGTAATGGCAGAATTGGGAATTTACCAGTTAGAAATACCTTAAACCAGTTAAATATCTTAAACTCCTCATGTAGGAGTTATTTTTCTTACTCACCTTGAGATAGGTGTTTGCTCACTACACCGCAATGGCTTAACAGTGTCAGGGTGTGCTTTTTAAATCCTCTTAATACTTTTCCTCACGATTATTGTCTTTCAGTTGCAGGATTCATGGCTGCTTAGCTTCGGTTTTCTTGTGTTTGTTAGGAAGATCGGCTACTTCTGCTCCTCTTCATCAGAGGAGCAAGAGGAGCAACTGTTTTCTTAGAATTGTTATCCTTTGCTATTCTTCTCTAGCAAATTCTATTTATTTCTCTAGCCAGAGCTGTGTTTCATGGCCTCTTTTGTTTTGGAGGGCACATGCTTTATTTCTTCAGCCCCTTTTGGTAGAAGCAGGCCAGGGAGTAAGGGATTGATTGAATTAGCCTGCCTACGTGTTTGCCACAAGATTGATCAGTTCTGCTGAATTTAGGCGAGATGAAACAAATTAATATTGTTATAATGGCGAAATGATCATCACAATAAGTCTAGTTACTATATATAGTTACAAGGTTTTTTTCTCTTAGGATGAGAACTTTAAGCTCTCTAGTCTCTTAGGGAAGAGGACCTCATAAATGTGTACCTGGTGGGAATGAACTGTATTCTGCACTGCATGGTGGGTAGTACCAGGAGTTGGTACTGTTCCTGATGAGTAACTGGAACATACCTTTAGGTTTGGGTGAAAGGGCTGGTCATCTTCAGCAAGTTGTGAAGAAAGGACAAGGCTTTGGAGGAAGAGGAACTTGGACTTTATTTTTGAGAAAAACTGGATTGAGAGAGAGAAACTAAAATTAAGAATGTGTTGAATTCTTGGGGCGCCTGGGTGGCTCTGTTGGTTAAGTGTTGGACTTCCGCTCATGTCATGATCTCACGGTTGGTGAGTTCAAGCCCCGCATCCGGCTCTGTGCTGACAGCTCAGACCCTGGAGCCTGCTTCAGATTCTGTGCCTCTCTCTCTGCCCCTCCCCCACTCATGTGCTGTCTCTCTCTCTCTCTCAAAAATAAATAAACATTAAAAAATAATCTTTTTTTAAAAAAAGAATGTGTTGAATTCTTGGGTAGCTTGTGTGTTTTTGGGGCTCACTAATAAATTACTAGCCAGTCCTTACCACCCTCCCCCCCCCGGTTTTTAGCAGGTGTTTTTGAAATGAACATGTAGGCCTTATTCTTATCGTTTGAATCACTAAATTCAGACTGATTAGTCTCTTGAGTGATGGAGTGAGGGTAAGTCACACTATCCATTTACTCTTGGGAATGGATAGGTGCTGATCATTTCTGCTGTCGTGTCCCCAGTTAACAAGTATGGCTGTAGAAGGTGGACTGGGAAGGAAGAAAAGCGCCCTCTTCGCTCACCAGTGCAAAGGGAAAGTCTGCGGACAGTGAAGGATGTTGCAGCAAATGCAAGATTATTGTCATTCACTTTGTTGGGTCTCGGTGCCTGGCAGGTGACAAGGTAGCCCTAACCTGTATAAGTTTCCCCTCACTTTAAAAAATAAGTTCCTTTCTTTATGGTTCTTTTATGTTAGATTGTTCTGTTGAATGAGGTCCCTTAATTCATTGCTGTTTTAGATTTTAGAACAGGCATTTTGTAGTGTCTTTGTTGTGTGTCTGTGTGAGAGAGAAAGAGATAGAGGGAGGGAGGGCGAGAGGGGAAGGAGAAGGAGAGAGAAAATACGTATTTTTTATCAGCTTAATCTTGGATGCAGAAACTTAAGTAGATATTCCTAATTGTTCAAACCTTCTGAGTTACACTGAGATTCTGACTCCCACTTTCCCTACTCATCCTATAGCGTATCCATCCCATGTCTTACATGCCCTATACTCATTTTTTTACTATCACTTACATACTCCATGAACTTTGAACCTGATGTCTTGTGTCTCTCATTTATATTTTTCCTAGTTTTTTTATTGTAAAATACACATGACATAAAATTTACTGTCTTAACCATTTTTAAGCATACAGTGTAGTGGTATTAAGTGCATACATACTGTTGTACAGCCATCACCATGATCAATCTCTAGAACTTTCTTTATCTTGCAAAACTGAAACTGTACCCATTAAACAGTAACTTCCCATTGCCCCTAGTTCCCAATGCCTGGCAACCACCATTCTACTTCCTTCCTGCGCCCCCCCCCCCCCCCCCCCCCCCCCGCCTTTTCTCCCCATCCTCAGCCTCTGGTAAGCATTATTCTACTCACTGTCACTTGAATTTCGCTTAATTTTTTTTTAAAAAAGGTTTCACATATAAGTGAGATTATTCAATATTTGCCTCTCTTTTCCTGGCTTATTCATTTAGCATAATGCCTCAGGAGTCATTCATGTTGTTACCAATGGCAGGATTCACTTCTTTCTTTAAGGCAGAAAAATAATTCCATTTTGTGTGTGTGTGTGTGTGTGTGTGTGTGTGTGTGTGTACATATATACATACATACACAGAACATTTTCTCTTTCCATTCATCTGTTAACAGACATTTACATTGTTTCCATAATTTTGCTATTGTGAATAATGCTGCAGTGAACATGGGAGTGCAGATGTATTTTCAAGATAGTGAGTTTATTTCCTTTTTTGATTTGAATGTGGTGTTTTGTTTTTTTTTTTTTTTTGTTTTGTTTTACATCCAAGTTATTTAAATTCCAGTTAGTTAAGATAGAATGTAATATTGGTTTCAGGTATAGAGTTTAGTGATTCATTACTTACATATGACACTTGGAGCTTACCACAAGGGTCTTCCTTAATGCCCATCACCTATTTAACCCATCTGCCTGCTCCCCTCCCCTCCAAGTAACCGTCAGTATGTTCTCTATAGTTAAGAGTCTGTGTGTTGGTTTGCCTCTCTTCCCCCCCTCCCACCCCTACGTTCATCTGTTTTGTTTTTTGAATTCCACATATGAGTGAAATCATATGGTATTTGTCTTTCTCTGACTGACTTATTTTGCTTAGCATAATACTCTCTAGCTCCATCCATGCCATTGCAAATGGCAAGATTTCAGTCTTCTTGTTGGCGGATTAATATTCCATATCTATACACACCATATCTTCTTTATCCATTCATTAGTTGACGGACATTTGAGTTCTTTCCATAATTTGGATATTGTTGACCGTGCTCCTGTAAACATTGGGGTGCATGTATCCCTTTGAATTAGTACTTTTGTATCCTTTGGGTCAATACTTAGTGCAATTGCTGGATCATAGGGCAGTTCTGTTTTTTGAGGAACTTCTATACTGTTTTCCAGAATGGCTGCACCAATTTGCATTCCAACCAACAGTGTAAGACGGTTCCCCTTTTGGAATGTGTCTTTGACAGTAGACTACCTGTCATCTTTATAAGATTTTGTAAGAAAACTTATTCTTTTCCCATAATGTGAGTTTAATGTATTCTTTGAAAATGCACTTTTCTTTTTTGGTCCCTCTTAACTCTTTAGTCATATTTCTAGTTGTGTGTTTATTTCCTTTTTCTTGTATCTTAATTATTTTACTTTCTCTCGGTGATAAATAAAGCAAGGCAAGGTGGAAAGTGAGGTGGGGAAGAATTTATTAGTAAATAACACTTAGTCTTTAGTTGAGTAAAATGAAGTATTTATGTTAATATTATTTAATGAAAATGTGAGAAATATAGGAAAAAGTTGTTTAGTGTATTTACTGTAGGGCTTTGTATCTACCATATTTTATTTTGGGATTCTGTTGCATTAATTTGTTTAAATGTTTCCCCTGTATCACACTTTTCCATACTTTATGTCCTTATTGTTTCCTAGTTAGTATTTGGTGTATAGGTTGTACTTGAAACATGTTGACCTGAATATTGTCAATGTTTTCCTCAACTGTTTCTTAAATTTGCCTTGAAAGAAGTATTAATATATATAGTATATTATATATATTAACTATCAGTAAGGGATATCTTAATATATAATTATAGAACAATTTATCTCAATAAATATATTGTTAATATTTCTTAAAAGAAATATCAGGGGCACCTGGCTGGCCTGATCACTAGAGCATGCAACCCTTGATCTTGAGGTTGTGACTTTGAGCCCCAAGTTGGATGTAGAGATTATTACTTAAAATCTTAAAAAAAAAGAAATATCAATATAATAAGTCTTGCACTGGCAGGAGGAAAGTTATCAGTATGGCACAGTAAAGTATGCTGTTCAGGTAAGATGGTAAATAAGATGCAACTTTGCAGACGAAATTGCATAATAAGTTATATGAGAGAATAAATTAAAGATATGGAGTCAGCTGAGAAGTAGATTTTATTGCACTTTGTAAAGTATAAAGGAAGAAGAAAGTCATAGTTTATAATCTACGATATATTTTAAATTATTGAAGCTGTAATTGACTTTTGAAGATACTGCAGTTTCATCAATGGGGAAATTGTACCTGGTTCTGATTTGTATGGCAGGTAAATGTCCAGTGAGGAAAGCACCTATGTACTCATCTTGCAACTGTGGAAACCCGTGTGGGTTCTTTTTCTGTTTCCAGTGGTGAACCGTAGTTTGTGTTTCTTATTGCTTGGTCACAACTGTTCTTTTTTTATTGTGATTTTGTGGCCCAATATAATTTATGATTCTCCACTTAATGTTGTAATTTCTGCATATACATTGCTAAAAGTACATAATGCATGAGTGCTGTTTAAAAAAAAAAATAACAACTTATGAATCGTGCTTGTTATTGGACTAGCCAACAATTTGACATTTATTTTGGCGCCAGTACGTTCTCAGCTTCTGAGAATACCATATATTTGAACTCATCATTTTATTTAGAAAGAAGAAATCAGTATTAAATAGAATATTTTTAGTGTCTTTAAAAAATATGATTATGGGACTTTTAAGGTTTCATATAGTGTCAGACGATTCAGCTACACTCTTGGCTGGTTGTTTATTATGTTATTAGAATACTTCAGCACATTTTAGATTTAATTCATAATTCAGTGTTGGACATTAATATATGGTTCAGTGTGTAAACACGCATGCATTTACATACACTCTCCAATTTTACTTTTTAAACTTTTTCACTCATGACTCTGCTATTATTGTTATAATATTATGGTGAGCAAGATTAACAACTTCTGGGAAAATTCAACCAAGAAGGCAGTAATAGGTAGTTTGCTTTATTTTTTTTTAGTATTATTGTTTTTTTTTTAATATATGAAATTTATTGTCAAATTGGTTTCCATACAACACCCAGTGCTCATCCCAAAAGGTGCCCTCCTCAATACCCATCACCCACCCTCCCCTCCCTCCCACCCCCCATCAACCCTCAGTTTGTTCTCAGTAGGTAGTTTGCTTTAAAGTACCTTAGGTCTATTGGGCAGAACACCTTCAGTTAAGATATAATAATGTCTTTTGGGGCATCTGGGTGACTCAGTAGGTTAAGTGTCCTACTTTGGCTCAGGTCATGATCTCGCAGTTTGTGGGTTTGAACCCTGCCTCAGCCTTTGTGCTGACAGCTCAGAGCCTGGAGCATGCTTTGGATTCTGTCTCCCTTGCTCTCTGCTCCTCCACGCATTCTCTCTCTCTCTCTCTCTCTCTCTCTCTCTCTGTCTCTGTCTCTGTCTCTGTCTCTCTCTCAAACATAAATAAATAAAACATTAAAAAAAGAGATAACGTCTATTATGTAACTGTGTAATTCTTTATTAAAGAAACATCCAAATGTTGATTATATTTTACTTTTGGTAGAGAAGACTTAATTTAAGAATTAGGAGAAAATAGGGAAGCCTGGGTGACTCAGTGTTAAGCATTTGACCCTTGATTTAGGCTCAGGTCATGATCTCATGGTTTGTGGGTTTGGGCCCCGCTTCAGGCTCTGTGCTGCCAGTATGGGGCCTACTTGGGATTCTCTCTCTCTCTCTCTCTCTCTCTCTCTCTCTCTCTCTGCCCCTCACTTGCTGTCTTTCTCTTTCTCTCAAAATGGGTAAATGAACTTAAAAAAAAATTAGGAGAAAGTTGAGTGTCATAGTTTAAGTTCTACACCTTTTTTCCTTCTACTGTAAGCTTTGTTAATAGAAAAGTGTTCTGTCCTTTATATGTATTGCAGGCTATTTTCTCTTTCTGGGTCATCCTCTGGAAATTGTTAAAACTCCTATTCCCAGGTGTGTGTGTGTCCCTAAGGGAACAATGTCAGTTATCCTCTTTGCTCTTATTAGTCTGTTTGCTTTAACTGTGCTTAGTAGTTCTTTTTAAGGCCATCCTTGGCCTCTGAGGCATTGAAACTGACATTTTGTTAAGAAATGTCTCACAATGGGGCCTCCTTTTCAGCAGCTGGGCCCCAATTCACTTAAGAATCCCTCACTCTTGGTTTTGTAATCTTGTTCTTTAAGGATCAGATCTACTTTTCCCATGACTATCAAACAGAATAGAAGCTATTTGAAATAAGAGTATAGGTTTTTTGACTTGTTAAAGATTTGTAGTGTACTATAGCAAAGACTAGAATTACATATGACCACGTTATACCTTAGGTTAGTAATATATGCAGATTATTTTTTAAATGTTTATGACCCTATTTTTTCTTTTTTAATAATTGTTTCTCGTTTTCTTATTATGATTGGGACTGTGCTTTTTGTTTGTATTATGTTTGCATTTTTAAACCAACTTTATCGAGGTATACATTATATACATGAAATTTAACTTTAAGTGTACTGTTGGATGACATATTTATGTGGTTGTGTAACCATCATCACAATCAAGATATATAGCATTTTCATCACCCCCCCTAAAATTCCTTATTCCCTTTAGCAGTCAATCCCCTTCTTGTACCACTGGCCCTGGGCAAACATTCATCTGTTTTCTATAATGATAATTTTGTCTGGTTAGAATTTCATATAAATTGAATCATACAGAATGTATTTTTTTGTGTTTGGCTTTTGTTTGATCTTGATTATGTTTTTAATAATCATCTGTGTCATTTCATGTATTAGCAATTTATTTTTTTATTGTTGCATAATCCAATTTATGAATGCTCCACAGTTTATCTCATTCCCACTTGATGGACACTTAGATTATTTCTAGTTTTTGGTTATTATGAATAAAACTGCTGTGAACATTTGGATAAATACCTATGAGTGGTATTGCTGGGATGGATGGTAAGTAAGTTTAAGGTTTGTTCAATTTTATGAGAAACTTCTAAACTATTTCCAAAGTGCCTAGACTCTTTTTGCATTCCCACCAGTAGTATATGAGTTCCAGTTACTTTAAAACCTTGCCAAAAGTTGGTATTGTAAGAGTTGTAAATTTCAAACATTCTAGAGGGTGCATGATGATATCTTACTGTTGTTTTAATTTATCTAATGATGAATGATGTTGAATATATTTTCAGTGCTTATTTGTGATTCATCAATTTCCTTTGGTAAAATGTCTTGTTCATATTTTTCCCATTTTATTTATTTAGTTATATATATATATATATATATATATATATATATATATATATTTTTTTTTTTTTTTTTTTTTTTTTTTTTTTAGAGAGAGACAGAGAACGAGTTGGGGAAGGGCAGAGAGAGAGGGAGACAGAATTTGAAGCAGGCTCCAGGCTCTGAGCTGTCAGCACAGAGCCCGACATTGGGCTCGAACTCATGAAGCGTGAGATCATGACCTGAGCTGAAGTCAGATGCTCAACTGACTGAGCCACCCAGGCACCCCTGTTTTCCCATTTTAGAGATTGGGTTGTTTGTTTTGTTATTGGATTTTTATGAGTTCTTTATATATTCTTTAGATGTTATATGTATATGTGTGTATATATACAATTCTATGTATATAGAATTGTGTGTGTATACATAATTATATGTATATATACATACACATCTATGTATAAATGTATGCATATATATGTGTGTGTGTTTTGGAAATATTTTCTCCTTGTGTGGACTTACCTTTTTATTGCTTTAACAATATCTTCTGAAGAGCAAGTTACAAGTTTTGATAAAGTCCCATTTTTTCAGTTTTTTCTTTTATGGTTCATTTTCCATCCAAGAAATATTTGCCTAACCCAAGGACACAGAATTTGTCCTATATTTTAGGACTTTTATAGTTTTAGCTTTTATTTAGCTCTTTGATCCATTTTGAGTTAATTTTAAAGTATGGTGTAAGGTAAAGGTTAGCATTCACCTTTTTCCATATTGATTTCCAGTTGTTTCAACAGCACTTGTAATCTTTTCTAGATTTAATTACCTAATCTGGTTAGATGACCTTGACACCTTGTTGAAAATCATTAGATCATGTAAGCATGAGGGTATTTCTGTTCTTTATTCTACTCCATTGGTGCATATGTCTGTCTTTATAACAGTACCACTCTGTGTTGATTACCATATCTTTATAACAGTTTTGAAATCAGGTGGTGCATTTCAACTTTGGTCTTTTTTTCAAAATTAATCTATGATGAAGGAGGCAAGAATATAGTGGGGAAAAGATAGTCTCTTCAATAAATTGTGTTGGGAAAACAGGACAGCTAGATGCAAAATAATGAAACTGGACCACTTTCTAACACCACACACAAAGATAAAATCAAAATGGATTAAAGATCTAAACATGAGACTTTGAAACCACAAAAATTCCTAGAAGAGAACACAGGCGGTAATTTCTCTGACATCAACCATAGCAAACGTTTTGGTAGATATGTCTCCTGAGGCAAGGGAAACAAAATTACAAATAAGCTATTGGGACTACACCAAAATAAAAAGCTTTTGCACAGCAAAGGAAGCTGTCAACAGAACAAAAAGGCAACTTACTGAATGGGAGGAAATATTTGTAAATGATATATTCAGTAAAGGGTTAATATCCAAAATACATCAAGAATTTACACAACTCAACACCATAAAACAATCCGATTAAAAAATGGGCAGAGGACCTGAACAGACATGTTTTCCAAGGAAGACATGCAGATGGCCAAGAGACACATGAAAAGATGCTCAGCATACTCATCATTGATTCCATCAGATCGGAATCACAGTAAGATATCACCTCACATCCATGAGAATGGATAGTAACAAAAAGACAAAGTAAATGTTGGTGAAAATGTGGAGAAAAGAGAACCCTCATGCACTGTTGGGAATGTAAATTGGTGCAGTCACTGTAGAAAACACTATGGAGGTTCCTCAAAAAATTAGAAATAGAAGTACCATATGATCCAGCAATTCCACTATTGGATATTTATTCAAAGGCAACAAAACTGCTAATTCGAAAGGATACATGCACCCATGTGTTCATTACAGCATTATTTACAGAAGCCCAAATTAAGGAAGCAAGTGAAGTGTCCATTGTTAGGTGAATAGGTAAAGAAGGTTGTGTGTGTGTGTGTGTGTGTGTGTGTGTGTGTGTGTGTGTGTACACGCACACACAATGGAATATTCCATTTTAAGAAAGAATGAGATTTTGTTATTTGGAACTATGTGGGTGGACCTAGAAGGTATTATTCTAAGTGAAATAAATCCGAGGACAAATACCATATAATTTCATGTCCATGTGGAATCTAAAAAACGATTCTTTTTTTTTTTTTTTTTTTAAGTTTATTTATTTATTTGAAAGAGCGAGTGTGAGTGAGGAAGGGGCAGAGAGAGGAAGAGAGAGAGAATTCCAAGCAGGCTCCATACTGTCAGCACAGGGCCCAACGTGGGGATTGAACCCACAAGCCATGAGATTGTGACCTGAGCTGAAACCAAGAGGTGGATGCTTGACCGACTGAGCCACCTAGGCACCCCAAAACAAACCAGATTCTTAAATACAGAGAACAAACTTAGTGGTTGTCAGAGGAAAAGGAGAGTGGGTAAAATAAGGGGATCAAGAGGCAGAAACTTTCTGTTAAAAATAAGTCACAGAGATGAGAAGCCCAGTATAGGGAATGTAGTCAGTATCATTGTAGAAATGTTGTATAGTGACTGATGGTGACTGTACTTACTGTGGTGAGGAAAAAAAAAAAAAAAAAACTGTCTTGGCTCATCTAGGGTTTTGAATTTTCCATATACATTTAGAATTGCTTGTTGATCTCTACAAAGAAGTCTGTCAGAATTTTGATTGGGATTGCATCAAATCTGTAGATCAATTTAGAGAGAACTGATATCTTAATGGTATTGAGTCTTTTAATCCACAAACATGGTATGTATCTAATTTGCTAAGGTCTTTGAAATTTTCTCTCAGCAATATTTTATAGTTTTTAGTGTAGAAGTTTTTACATAAATTATTTCTAAGTATTTTGTTTTTGATGCTTTAATAAATAGTATTTTCATTTTCATTTTTTGTTGCTAGTATAGAAATAGAATTTTTATTTTTATATATTTTATTTTATTTAAAACATTTTTTTTAATGTTTATTTTTGAGAGAGAGAGCGAGACAGCGCACATGCAGGGGAATGGCAGAGAGAGAGGTTGACACAGAATCTGAAGCAGGTTCTAGGCTCTGAACTGTCAGCACATAGCCCGATGCAGGGCTTGAATCCATTAACCATGAGATCATGACCTGAGCTGGAGTTGGACACTGCACCGACCGAGCCACCCAGGTGTCCCCAGAATTTTTTAAATATTTGCTTTGCATCTTAGAATTTTGCTAAACTCACCTATTAATTTTAGTAGCTTCTTGGTAGATTTCTTTAGTATTTGCTATATGGACACCCATATAGTCTGTGCATAAGGACAGTTTCATTTCTTTGCTTCCAATTTGTATGCCTTGTATTTATTTTTCTTGCCTATTATACTGGTTAGGACTTCTAGTACAGTGTTAAATAGAAGTGGTGAGAGTGGGCATCCTTGTCTTGTTCCGGATCTTAGGGGGAACACATTTGGTCTTAGAGTATTAAGTATGAGTTTAGCTGTAGGTTTTTCATAGATGTCCTTTTATCAGGTTAAGCTCCCTTCCTTTATAAGGGAAAGCTTCCTTCTTTTCCCGCTTTGCTGATTTTGGGGGATAGGGATGGTTATGAATGGTTGTGGAACATTGTCTTATGGTGTGAGCATTTATTCATTTATTGAGATGATCATGTGGTTTTAAAATGTGTCTAGTCTCTTAATGTGGTTGATTCTTTTTTAAAATACTAAATCAGTCTTGCATTCCTGGACTAAACCTTCTGTGTCCAGGTGTCTTATCTTTTTTATGTATTGCTGAATTTTGCATCATTGCTCCTAAGAGATACTAATCTAGCTTTTTTTTTCTTTTTCTAATTTAATATCTGTCTGACTTTGGTATCAGGTTAGTGGTGGCCTTATAAAATGAGTTGGGAAATGTTTCCTTAAGTTTATGTAACAGTTTATGTAACAGTATAGTATAAAACATACAATTTAATTATTTTATATGTGGAATTATATAAATTATCTTTAACTTCTCTCTTCTTTTCCCTTAAAATAGACCTTAACTAAGTTTGTGTTATAAGCTGGTTTAATGTTTTATAATTAAAAATTAATATTTTCATAAGTTTTTTAAGAGCATACGGAAAAAGCTCTGTGATTTAAAAAGTAGGTATGCTAATAATCTTAGGACAGTAGGCCTTTTTATAGGAAATTTGGAAAAATTTGGGAAATATAGGAATGTATGATAAAAGATTTATATAGCTATATTCTGGGTAATGTGGTATTTAACATTTAGAATCCATTGTCGTAACATTATTTCATAAGCATTTTCTAAAAATACTATGTTTATTAACAGCATTTTTAATGACTAGATTATCATGTGAACTTAAGATAATTCTGTTGATAATTGGAATTTTATCCTGTTTCTAATATTTTATGTAGTTTTAATTTTTGATGTTAGCCTTTGTTTATCTTGTATCCTCTTTATTTTTTTTCTTGTATCTTTTTAAAGATTGACTTAGAAAATAAACTATTGGGTCAAAAAATCTATTTTAAAGTTCTTGATACATGTTATGGAACTGTTTTCTCTATGTTACTTCAGTTTGTTCTTCCCCAAGCAATGTATAAGGATGTCTGGTTTCACTCTTCAGTGATACGGGATTTCACAGTTAGAAGTCTTAGCTAATATGATAGGTAAAATGAGTATCTTTTTAATTTTTAATTTTTTAAATTTTTTTATTTTTTTTTGAGAAGAGAGAGCGAGCACGTGAGCACAAATTGGGGAGGGGCAGAGAGAGAGGGAGACAGAGAATCCCAAGCATGCTCCACGCGGTCAGTGGAGAGCCTGACATGGGGCTCAATCTCACAAATCATGAGATCATGACCTGAGTTGGATGCCTAACTGACTGAGCGACACAGGTGCCCCGCATATCTTATATTGTGCTTAATTCCATTTCTTTAATTACTTGGGAAATATTTTTAAAAATTTCTTGAAGACTTTTAGACTAGTTCAGAAGAGTTATGCAACAGAAGAATGAAGGGGATATGAATATATGGGAAGTAAGTTCTTGAAGTAAAAGAAACAAATAGAAAAACAAATGCATAAGGTTATAGACTTTCTTTAACGTAAAGAAAGGGAAAGAGAATTTAGTTTTTATTAAATGACCTTACTAGTTTACTGGGAAATGGGTAGAATATGACATAAGATCCATGAATCTCCTATTCTGATTTCTTTATATTATGCCAACACTTCATAAACTTAAAGCATCTCAATACTTAGAAAGTTGACTTTTATAGCTTGTGTCACTGATGAAAGTTTTTGCAGAATAGCTACCCATTATCTAAAAATAGGTGTCAAAAGCACAGAGAAGGTGACCACATTCAGCCTTGCAACTATGCTATTGATCCACTCAAAAGTAGTAATTTGAAAAAAGTGAAAGAAAATAGCAGTGAAACTCAAACTGTGTGAAGATATAAGCAGAAAATTTGGTCTTCATAGTAAATTTGATAGACGATACAATTTAAGAACATGGATGACTAACAAAAACTTAGAGGAGAAAGAAAAATGGAGAGGAATAAGTTTGAATTAAAATATGCTTTGGTGGATAAAAGAAAATAGGGACTTTTAAATAAAAATCTGTGTATCTTTTTCATGGTAGGTAAATTAAGTTATAACTTGTTTCAAACATCTGAGGCAGCTTGGAGTAGTAAAAAAAAGAAGAAATTAAGAGTTATGATTTGTTCATAAATACTAAGTGTCAATGTGGATGCTGTGGTTGGGCTTCATTTTTAGTTATAACTTCTTGAGAATAAAGGCAAAAAAGAAAACTATCATTTACATAAAAAGGGAGGGGCTTTTTATGTAACTTAAGGACTATGCTGTGCCAGTTAAATAAAAATTTTTACTGGAGCATATATGTTTTGTTAGAAGAATCATCAAAATGGTAAAATCCAGGGGCGCCTGGGTGGCGCAGTCGGTTGAGCGTCCGACTTCAGCCAGGTCACGATCTCGCGGTCCGTGAGTTCGAGCCCCGCGTCGGGCTCTGGGCTGATGGCTCGGAGCCTGGAGCCTGTTTCCGTTTCTGTGTCTCCCTCTCTCTCTGCCCCTCCCCCGTTCATGCTCTGTCTCTCTCTGTCCCAAAAATAAATAAACGTTGAAAAAAAAAATTAAAAAAAAAATGGTAAAATCCTTTAGTATATTTCAGACTCTGGTTAAACACTATAGTAGACATATTTGATTTGAACTTTTACGTATCTAACTTGATATTTAGGTATTTATCCCATCTCTCCAGTGTTCATTGAGAAGCTCCTATACACTGAGCATTGTCCCCAGGACTTTGAAAGGAAACAGATACACTCCGGATGGTTCCTGTATCATGAAAGCTTAAGTTCTAGACAGGAAGGCAAATGAACAACAGGAAACATTTTCAAAAATAATTAAATACAAGCTTAAAGGTACCAGCTATCAATATATTTCTTGTACTGTGTGAATTACTTGATTTGGATCTAGAAATATTTGGTTAAGTGTGAAATAAGTTGGGGATAGGAAGAAGTTCTTTTGGAGATGGTGAAGTGCAGCTTGGTTTCATCCTTCTGAATTCAGTTCAGAGCCCAGATAACATTGAAGTGGAGAACAAGAGACCACTTTTCAGATCTTCTGCAAAGGATGGTCACAAATGGTACCCATTTGAAGGACATGAATTTTTATGACAATTGAGATTGGAAAGAACATGGGGCGCCTGGCTGGCTCAGTCGGTAGAGCATCCAACTCTTGATCTCAGGATTGTGAATTCAAGCCCCATGTTGGGTATGGAGCCTACTTAAAAAAAAAAAAAAAAGAAAAAGAAAAGAATAGATAGTTCTTTTTCATCTTTGAATCCTCAGTGCTTACCACACTGCTTTGGATATTATAAAGGTTTATTTTATTTTTTTAGTTTATTTTGAGAGAGACGAGAGCAAGTGGGGGAGGGGCAGAGAGAGAGAATGAATGAATGAATGAATGATTGAATTCCAAGCAGGCTCCATGCTGTTAGCTCGGAGGCTGATGCGGGGTTCGATCTCACAAACCCTGACATCGGTGACCTGAGCTGAAACCAAGAGTTGGATGCTTAACCGACTGAGCTGCCCAGGCTCCCCTATAAAGGTTTAGTAAATGTTTATTGAATGAATGAAAGGAAGAATGGAAGAGAGGTGCTCTATAACAGTTTGTAAGAGAAATAAAATATTTATCAAGCAAAATTAGAAACTTTTTAAAGAAAGGATTAGGTAATAAGAGCTGTTTATTTTTCTAATTACAGTTACGGGGCAATTTGTCATTTTTTTAAGCATCTAGTTTGTCTTCAGTATTTAAATGAAATAGTACTACTTTATAGGAAGTTGTATGTATGTACTTACAAGATAATCCCATGTATGAAATCATTGGTCACTCAGCTGGTAAAGAAATGACAGATTTTAATAGCTCAATGTAGTAGGTTAGGAAAAATTGCTTTTTAATTATCAAAGTTCTTTGATTGCTAGACTTTATATTTCTGACACCTATTTTAGTATTTAACACAGTATTTATGGAATGTGTGAACAAATATTTCTAAGTGCTTTCTGCATATGAAATGTGGAATACAAGTGGTTTAAGACAGAGTAGTTTATGTGCTCTTTTTACTTGACACAAACAAATAAACATAACAATACAGCAAAATAAAAACATTATTCAACCAGCTTGCCAATTTGGAAAAGGAAAGGAGTCTCAAATTTGTTAAAGACTGTGAAAGCAACACTGATTAATCTTTATTTTTTGATCACTTTTTTTTTACATTTATTTATTTTTGAAAGACAGAGAGAGACAGAGCACAAGTGGGGGAGGGGCAGAGAGAGAAGGAGACAGAATCCAAAGCAGGCTCCAGGCTCTGAGCTGTTAGCACAGAGGCCGATGCAGGGCTTGAACCCACAAACTGTGAGATCATGACCTGAGCTGAAGTCGGACACTTAAACAACTGAGCCACCCAGGCACCCCTACACTGATTAATCTTTAAAAGGAAGATAGAAGTTCATTAATTTATTCAACCACTTTTTACTGGCTAAAGAAAGAAAGAAAAGGAACTAGGTCTTCTTTTTCAAGTATGTGTGCAGCCATCTAGATTTTGCTAATCTGTTAGAACACAAAGATTGTAAATCATTATTTTAACAGGAACTTAGCCTCATTGCAAATATGTGAGTATTTATGGCCGGAAGGTTTCTACAATGCAGCTCTGAGGAAAATTGTAGTGTAAAATAAGTGCAAAAAAATGCTTCACCACAGAGGAGGGAGTAGGAGGTATTTACAAATAAGAAGTCTTAAAAATGGCCATATACAAATGCTATAATAACAAGATTGGAGAAAAGAGCTAGGCAGAAGACTACATTTACATTAGACAAAATGTAGTGGAAATTTTAGGGAGGAAACTCAAGTAGGAAAAGTTTCTATTTGTTGGGAAGGGTTTTTAGAAAAGTTTAAGCCTAAATTAAAAAAGGTAACAGATGAATTTAGAGTGTGGCTAAGAACTAAACTTAAAGGTAGTAATGGGATAAGGTTGTGTTGCCTTACTGTTCGTTTTATTCTTATTCATTAAATATTGCGTTTTATTCTTATTCATTAAATATTGCATGGTTGCTCCCAACTCCACAGTCTGCAAAGAGGAACTTAGGAAGTGTTTTTCATATTTTACTTTTGCCTGAGCAGTCAGAAAAGACTGGGGTTATTTGCTTGTTGAATGGGATTTTCTTTCATATCTCTACTCATACTCATGTGTGAAAGTGACAAGGGTGATGACATAGTTGTAGATCTCTTGGTTTCTAGGAAGGTACTTTAGGACATTGAGATTCAATTGTTTTGGAGCACATTTTCCACAGTGCTTTCTGTGTTTATACACAGTTTGCTTTTCTAAGATGTTCATTTTCCCAAAGAATTAAATACTTGACATGAATTTTATATGCATGTGTAATAGTAGAGGTGGTGCAAAGGGAACTTTGGCATAGCAGGATTTGTTAGGACACTGTTGCAGTATTTAGATAAGAAGTTATGACAACCTGGAGTGAAATGGTGACTGTGGGGATAGAAGGGGAGGGCTGAATGGGAGATGTGCCCTGGGATCTTGGTGGTCAGTTGATGGGGAAGGGCTAACCCAGGAGGATGGTTTATTTTATTTATTTATTTATTTATTTATTTATTTATTTATTTATTTATTTATTTATTTATTTTTAAATTTTTTTTTCAACGTTTATTTTTGGGACAGAGAGAGACAGAGCATGAACGGGGGAGGGGCAGAGAGAGAGGGAGACACAGAATCCGAAGCAGGCTCCAGGCTCTGAGCCATCAGCCCAGAGCCCGACGCGGGGCTCGAACTCACGGACCGCGAGATCGTGACCTGGCTGAAGTCGGACGCTTAACCGACTGCGCCACCCAGGTGCCCCTGGATGGTTTATTTTAAGTGAAACAGAGTGTGCACACTTGCAAGCAGGGTGGGGCAGAGAGAGAGAGAGGGAGGGATGGAATCCCAAGCAGGCTCTGTGCTCTGAGCATAGCGCCTCATGCTGGGCTTGATCTCATGAATCATGAGATCATGACCTGAGCTGAAATCAAGATGTTCAACCAGCTGAGCCACCCAGGTGCCCTGGAAATGCATTGTTAACATTCAGAAAAGGGATTGGAGGTAGAAGTGAGTTACTCAGCTGACAGTTATTTCAAGACTTTGTTGAAATTGGATGAGAGTGCTAAGGGTAGCAACATGGAATGAAGAGGGAAGAAGGTTGAGGACGGACCCTTGGGGACAGTTAGTAATTGTAGGGAAGCTAGGGGAAGGAGAGAGTGAAGATGCCTGAAAAAGAGTGTTCTGGAAGGATGGAAGAGAGCTGAGGGGTATGCTATTTGGGAAGCTCAAAGAAGGTAGAGTTCCAAGGAGCAGATAAGCAGGAGTATCAAATCATACAGAGGAGACAAAAGCCTGAGAAGAGGCCATTTATATTTTAACTTTGAAGAAAGTCATGGAAAATAGAACTAAACCGTAGCAGGGCAAAGGGCTGAGGTTATATTTGGAACAAAAGAGGTTAAGTGGACATTCTGGTCAAATTTTGTTAGATTTGGAATCTAAATCATAAAATAAATTCTGAAACCAGAAAACAACCCATATCTTTTTCTTTAACGGATTTTTATCAGTCTAGTTGTTTAGTTTGTCTTTTTGAGTATCTGCCCTGATGTGTCAAATTCTGTTTTAATGAAGCAGCAACTCTAGTGTGGAAAACTTGGGGAAATATTTTGCTTTACAATTATAGTGTTCATTAAGCATTATTATGTAAGCTGTAAATAAATGTTAGAGAATTTAAATGTTTGTGACATCTGTGTTTTTATGTGAATGTAAGAAGTTCTCTCTTGTATTACAATGATTATTGTTAACAATTTGACCTTGCTTTACGTTTTTGCCAGATTACAAAGTGATACCTACTGCATTCTTTTATTCCAGCTCCCCCCCACCCCACCCCCGTCTTCATAAACAGTGACTTCGTTATTGCTGAATGAGAAAAGCTTGACTACTGTTGTTGGTTAGAGCTGTGCCACACAAGATTTTAATTTTTTTTTTTTTTATTTGGAAGTGCCGTCTTTTCACATTTTCCTTTTCTATATTGTAAAGAACTCTCTCTTTATGTTTGATATTCTGGTAGAATTATCTGCTCAAAATGAAAGTCTAATGCTCCTTGAATTCTGGCTTCAAAATAATTATCTAGAGTAGACAGAAGATACTAGAGTAAGATGAAAGATGCAAAGATGCCATTCTTAATTTGCAAAGGTTTATTATCAACAAGGCTGGATCTTGTGCCAGTTTTAAAAATGTATCTTGCATTATAATTTGAGTTATGGTATTTCATCAAGTATAAAGTTTAAATTCTAGAATCCTGTTTTTTTAACCTTAATTTATATAGTCAAACAGAAAACATAAAATTCAAAACGTTTCTTAAAATAAAGATTTATTTATATCTTTTGTCATTATTTTTATGTTTTGTTAGCATGTGAGCAGGGGAAAGGGGCAGAGGGAGAGAAAGAGAGAGAATCGTAAGCAGGTTCTACGTTCAGCGCAGAGCCTGATGCGGGGCTCTATCCCAGGACCCTGGGATCATGACCTGAGCTGTTAGGATGCTCCACCAACTGAACCACCCAGGTGTCCCTCTTCTGTCATTATTTTTGTGCACAGTGTTTTAAAATTAATTTCAGTTCACTTTCAATTTATAGAAGATGATATGGATGTTATGACATATCATAGAACTTTAAGGGTACTTCAGTGGTCATCTAGTTTAGAATCTGTAAATTACTCCTTTATGCATACGAAAGTTTAAAGTATCATTTAGATATTAAGTTTATGACCTAATCCCCAACAGCATACACAGTAAATTAAATCTTATTTAATCCTAGTGATAGAGAGTTACTTCTGTCCCCATTCCCAAAATGAAGAAAATGAGGTTCAGTGGAGTTGACTTCTACCTGGTGGAGGTCTGTTGAAGAATGGATATTTACTAGAGACTTTGAATTCCTTACTTGATATTTATTTATTAATAAGCTGTCTTGATGGAAGTATTTTTAAGATATTCAGGTAGTCCAAAAAATAAATCTTTTTTCTTTTTTTCTTTTTTTTTTTGCCTGTGGCTATGTTGATTATGTTGATTACTGAAATTTAGAATTGAGAGACCGAATTGCTATAGAAAAAAAACTTTATTTGAACTCCTGTCAGAATTTCAATGGCAGTGATACCATTTACATTTTTTTCTTGATGGAATTTTTTTTTTCCCTATGGTGTATTAATAGTATACAAATAACTGTTTTACACTAAACAGGTTTTCTTCCTAGATATAGCAGAACTCTGTTTACACTGTGACCTTTCAGAATAAATTGTCAAGCATGTCAGATGCTGAGAGCTAAGAATGGTTGAAAAACATAGTATTTTCCAGGTGAATCTTTGGGATGCTCCATTTACCTGAAATTTTAAACAATGAGCTTAAAAGACCATGTTGAAGCATGAATGTTTCAAAATGATGATTAATGAGGAGCTTGTCACTTAGAATTCACTTCAGGTACTGTGTTGGCAGTGTTAGCCCAAAGTAATTCCATGTAGCACAAATGGATGATTTTTATAATATGCACACGCCAGGTTAGTAAAGTAAGCTAATAATTTAGCAGCACAATAAAAGCCTGGTGTCATTTGCCTTCTTTCACTTTGAAGTTGACTTGTTAGCCTATTAGAAAGGTTGTTTTCCTTTATTCATTAGTATTATACCATGGTATTTTTCTGACAATTTATGGTCTTTTTTTTTTTTGTTTGGTCTGTGAAGGTCTAGTTTTTAGGAACATATTTAATATACTTTTATGTGCTTTCACATAGTTTAGTTTTCTGTTATTATTCAAGTAACCATGTATGTAAACTTCATTATGGGCCTGTGAGCTGAGAAGTCAACAATATATAGAATTAATAAGGTTCAGTTGATTGTTGATACAAAAGAAATCTGAGGGGGGGCAGTGCAAAATATCAGAGAACACAAACTTTACCTTAGATCCTGTTCCCCTGAATGGGTTTGAGGGATGGGAACCTTGATAGCTGGGGTGACATAAGTGCAGTGGATGAGGCTGGGGCAAAGCCAAGAAGCTTGGGGGCAGCAAAATTAGGGTCTAGTAAGATGTCAGTAGTTACTAGGCAGTAGGATTTAAAGGTTTAGGGCCTAAGCTGTAGTCACTCTCAAGTCCTCTGGAGGTGATGATGGCAAAGTAGCAAATTAAGAATGGTATGTGCAAAACCAGGGGAAACTTCATGCTGTCCTAATAAATATCTCTGACCAATATAATTCTGAAGGACCCAACATTTTCTGCTGAGTACAGCCCCTGGAGTAATACTCACTGTGGTTATGGATATATATTAATTCAGTAACTCACCCCCATGAGTCAGTGATTTATCCAGTTAGCGCAGAAGCTGAAGGACTCATATTTGAAGATGGAGTTACACCTTTCAGCTGTATTTGGAACTCCTTCTCTGCCTGCATGTATGGTAGTATGCATGCCTGTGGGTGCACTGTGTGTGTGTGTGTGTGTGTGTGTGTGTGCGCGCGCGCGCGTGCATGTCCACGCATCGTACACAATTTCAGCTTGATGGAAGCTTCGTCAATATCTGTTCAAGTTATGTTCTGAACACTTTGTTTTTAACACTTTATTTCTTAGGAGTGGCATTCTTGCTCTTTGACTCTGGGCTGACCAGAAATCTTTGTTTGCGAGGCTAGTGGTGGTCGGATTGGTACAGAGGTAGAGATGGAGTGCATTTTAGACAACACGGATTGTGAAAAAGTGCATTTATTTCAGTAAATTATAAGAAAAACACAACAAAAAAACTATGGATTTAAGTATCAGATAACTTCCAGAAAGTAGAGAAATTTTCTCCGTTTATTTCTTCTTTGTTAACTCTCTGGGGTTTAACTAAAAGACCAAGATGAATTAAATTCTTGTTTGTCATCAGCACATCATACAGTGCTTGAAGTAGTGTTAATGTAAAAGTAGTAAAAGTTTCGCCAAAGTGAAGAAAAAGTTCTTAAAGTTGCATTGAGATTAAATGAAAGTGAAGGTCTGGGCAAAGAGAAACAACCACATTTAAAATATTTAGTTAATTGTGTGAGAACAGATGCCAAAGATAAGAGCAAGTGCCTGACTTCTGAAGATAAGGTAAGAGCTACAAGAAAATAAAATATTTCAACTTGCTGGGTAGTTGGTAAACAGCATATCAAGGATACTGATCTTTGCAATAGCCTTATTAAGAGTCTGTCAAATTTGGAAAATTCTTATATTCAGGAGATTAAATTATCATTAAATCCAAGAAACACTTAAACAATAATACTCGTCTGTAATTTAAGGGTATTGTATTTATCTAGAATAATACATTTAAAAACACCAAGTTGGATATTACAAATGGAAGAGATTGGAATGCACATTTCTGATTTCACTTTTTGCGCCTGATGCTGGAAATACCTTTTTTGAGCAGCAAAGTGTTTACTAAAAAGTAATTATTATTCTTGATGCAATCAGCATAATTTGAGACACCTAAAATTTATTACTAATTATTAAATGAACTAACAAGAATTGCTTTAGATTTTTTAAACATATGCAAATGTATATGTATTAAATGCTATTCAAATAAAATAACTAACCCCCCTGCCCCCTTGATAGGATTCCCTCACATATAAAGTAGAATATTGAATGAAAGAACAGATACACATCAGACATTTTTTTTTTTTCTTGGTTAAGTATGTGATTATAGAATTATACTTAGGAATGGCTTTGACTTTTCTAACTTTTCTCACTGTGTGCTATGTGTGTCTAGTTTCTTTGATTGTGTATTTAATTCTTTTTATTTCCTCTCCTTTTGGAGTTAATATTTGATTTGGATTCTAAACACTCTTTTATGGAATTTTATATTATTCATAATGTGGTCTAATTTATAATAACATTAGATATTTGAAATCTTGAAGATTAGAAATCTCCTTCATGCATGTGCAACATTTGGTCAGCGTAAGTTTAATGGTCTTTTTATTTTTTTAAACTATTTTCAGTGTTCTTTATTACTTCTCATAGATCCGCATTTCCATTTCGTATCATTTTTTAGCCTGAACACCTCCTTTAGCATTTCTTGTGGTGTGGGTCCTAATGGTCTTTTTATTTTTTATTTTTTTTTTTAAATTTTTTTCAACGTTTATTTATTTTTGGGACAGAGAGAGACAGAGCATGAACGGGGGAGGGGCAGAGAGAGAGGGAGACACAGAATCGGAAGCAGGCTCCAGGCTCTGAGCCATCAGCCCAGAGCCCGACACGGGGCTCGAACTCACGGACCGTGAGATCGTGACCTGAGCTGAAGTTGGACGCTTAACCGACTGCGCCACCCAGGCGCACCTTAATGGTCTTTTTAAAGACCAGGTAAGTAATTCTCAGAAGCTGGAAGTCATTAATAGTTTGAGTAACGATGACAGCATTTAGGAATACAACTCCAAGCTACTCTCAGGAGGCCGGGGTTCTGAGGGACAGAGAGTGGCAGACACAGTAGTAAATCATGTTTCTCAAAAATAGTGTACCTTTTTTTTTTTTTTTTTTTTTAATTTTTTTTTTTTTCAACGTTTATTTATTTTTGGGACAGAGAGAGACAGAGCATGAATGGGGGAGGGGCAGAGAGAGAGGGAGACACAGAATTGGAAACAGGCTCCAGGCTCTGAGCCATCATCAGCCCAGAGCCCGACGCGGGGCTCGAACTCACGGACCGCGAGATCGTGACCTGGCTGAAGTCGGACGCTTAACTGACTGCGCCACCCAGGCGCCCCAGTGTACCTTTTTTTAACTCATTTTCTTCCCAATGTTAGTTGAAGTGTTGTAAAGTAGATGGAAATTCAGAATGACAGGGTCTTTTAGTCAGCTAAAACCTGCCTGTGTTCAGAAGGGACCTGAACATAGACCTCAGAGTCAGATGTCAGTTTCCTGTTATGAAGGAGTTTTAAAACTTAAATGTATATGGATAGTTAATGAGTCAGCATTTCTTTTCGCACAAGAAACATTGTAATTCAGATATGATGTTTGAAGATATGTAAAGTAGTTCATGTGGTGTTTACTCAGATATAATTTACATATAATGAACTTCATAGATTTTAAATACATGTCTCTAAATTTTCACATAAGTATACACTCATGTAACCACTATCCCATTTATATATATATATATATATATATATATATATATATTAGAACTTTTCCATCTTCCCAGAAAATATCCTTGTATATTCTTATGCCCTTATATTCTTCTCCAACTTTCTGCTCCAGCAACCACTGAATGCTTTTGCATATTATATATTTTGCCTATTTTAGAATTTTATATAAGTGGGATTATGCAGTATCCACCCTTGTATCTGGCTTTTTTTGCTCAGCAAGATGCTTCTGTGGTTCATCATTTGTTGTACTTCTTTTTATTGTTGAGTAATATTTCATTGTGTGACTATCCCAGATTACATATATATAAATGACCTGTAAGTCTGTGAAAATGATGCTCAGCATCATTTGTTATCCAAGGAAATGCAAATTAAAGCCAAAGTGAGATAGAACTATATATCTCCCAGAATGACTAAATTCAAAAAAGTGGTAAAACCAAGTGTTGGTGACTAAATTGTATTCTCATGCACTGCTGTTGGAGTTATAAAATAGTACAACCACTTTTCAAAATAACTTGGGAGGTTCTTATAAACATACACTTACCATATGATGCAACAGTCCTATTCCTAGGTATTTACCCAAAAGAAAGCAAACATACTTGTACATAGACATGTTCATGAATATTCATAGCAGCTCTATACAGAATAGTTCTAAATTAGAAACAACCCAAATGTCAACCAACAAGAGAATAAACACATTGTAATACAGGTTTTATTTTATTTATTTATTTTTTTAAAGAGAGAGTGCGAGTGGGGGTAGGGAGAAAGAGAATCTTAAGTAAGCTTCACACTCAGTGCGGAGCCTGATACATGGCTTGATCCCACGGCTCTGGGATCATGACCTCAGCTGACATCAAGAGTCAGATGGACACGCAACTGACTGAGCCACCCAGGTGTTGTGATAACAGGTGTTACTAACCCACTGAAAGACATTGAATTTCTGCGTTGTTTATGTGACCTAGAATAAGCCTGTAGAATCTGATTAATTATGTGGCATAGCCATGTTCCTGCCTGACCGAAAATAGCTGCCCACTGAAAACTCTCTTCTCCTGGGTTAGAACTGAATTATCTAGAAAATGAGATGGACTTCTGTATTACCCTGGTACAAATTGACTAAAATAATAGTTTGTTTTGACTCCTTTCAGATTCTTTCAGACTTAGTTTTCGTGTTGTAAGTCTTCTTAATTTCCAAATTTCATAGGTATTTAAGATTTTGAGAATGGGTATGTCAAGAACTGTTAGATTGTCCTTTAAACCAAAAACTTGCAGAATTGTATTTTAACTGTAACATTCAATTCTCAGCCTCATTGAATAGTGAATTTATATCATTGTTGTCTGTGTTGTAGTCATAGTCTCTTTTGGGTATGTGGTTAATTTATGAATGAAATTAAGCTGTACTGTATGAATTCATTAAGGATAAAGAATTAAGGGCCTTATCAGGAATACTTACTGAGAAGGTAGAAAAATCATAAGATCAGAAGTCAGAAATTCTGAATCCTTAACATATGGTTTGTGCATTGTAATGCTGCTTTCTTTTGAAGTAAGAATACTATAAATTTAAACCTTATTCTTACAAGTAAAATGTTGCAGATTAACTGCAAATATCAAGCTGTTACAAATTAATTTAAATTTGTATGGAATACTCAGTTAGTGATTGTTTCCCTAGGGTACTGTGTGAATCCTGTGGCTACATCTAGACAGGAGAGAAGCTAGATTAAAAATTAACTTGAAAAGGAATGTATTAGGCCTGTGACTTAATTTTAGATAATTGGAATTGATAAATATATTTTATTTTTAAAGTTTATTTTGGGGGGGGGAGGGAGGAAGGGGCAGGCAGGCAGAGAGAGGGGGAGAGAAAGAATCCCCAGCAGACTCTGCACTGTCAGCATAGAGCCTGATGTGGGGGTTCATCTCACAAACCTGTGAGATTACTACTGACCCAACTGACTGAGCCACACAGGCACCCCAGAATTGATATATATCTTAAAGTTAGGGTTGATTTATACCCTGGAAAGTGGTTTTCTTAAAAAAAAATTATATACACAAGAAATGTATGCAACCTATCATTGTCTTATTGCTGAAATATAATCATTTTTGAGGCAACTCTTTAGTAATTGAATATGACTCAATACTAAGACATAAAGTTGTTTACTTTTCCTTTCTATCTTACTTCATTTTTTCCAAAATTGAATCTGGGGGGAAAATCAATGAACAGAAATTGGTATGAAATTGTTCTTGAAATTCTATAATATGTTTTAAGGTAAATTATTCAAATCCTTACCTAAAGATACTTTGAAGAAAGAAATAATACAACCATTGATAATCTCTGCCTAAAACATTGATTCTCAAATATTTTCCACTAGGGCTTTCTATTGAGGTTTTCTTAGCCTTTTGAAAACATACCCATAGTATTGTGGTGGAACTTGGGTGTTTGGGATAAGGGAGTAGCCTGATACCATAATTGTTTCTCTTGGGGTTGGTTGGAGGAAAGACTTTTGTGCCTGGCATTATAGCCATTAGGTATGATTCTCCAGCCTTCCGCAGAGATTCTATGAACTATAAATATATATTTTTAACTTTTTATTTGGAAATTTTTTGACTCACATAGAAATTGCAAAAATGGTGGAGAGTTTCTACTACACTCCTCACTCACCGTTCCCCAAAGATAACATCTTACATACCACAGTAGTACTGTCAACTAAACTATAGACCTTTTCCACATTTCACCAGTTTTTATATGTATTCTCCATGTGAGTGTTTTATGAAATTTTACCACACGCATTAACACTTGTAACACCACTACAAACAGGATACAGAACTTCTTCATTATGCCCAAGAGATTTTCTCATGCTTCCCCCAACACTTTCCCTTCAGCTCTGGCAAACACTGACCTATTCTTCATCACTATACTTTTGTCATACTGAGCATGTTATATAAATGGAACCATACTGTTACGGGCTTTATTGAGTTGTATTCATATGTTGAAACGCCAGCACCCAGTATTGGAGTGACTGTGTTTGGAGATACTTCAGATGTAGAGTGTTGCAAGCCTAGAGCAAGGACAGGAAATTGGAATTGAGGATGGCAATAAAGCTCTTTTGGCAGTAGGGGAAGTGGGATACTTTTAAGGGACTGGTGTATTGTTAGCTCAGCCACAGTGAAATAGCTCTTTGAAGTCTGCTGTTCTGGGTTGTGTTGTATTAAGGAAAATCAGTGCTTGAATGAGAAATCCATTTTGCTGGAGACTATTAAAATACATGAATGTTACTCATGAAGGGTAATAGGTGAACTAATTACTACCCCTCTATATATTTGCTCATAGTGTTCTATGGGGTTAGTTACTAACTAGTAAAAACTATGATACTGAGGGTATTGGATTAAAGGCTGAGTCTATAAATAAGTAATGGAAAACAGAAAGCAATTTTATATGAAATGTCCTCTTCTAACACAAATTTCCCAAACCCTGGAAAGCTACTATTGAAAGAAGCAAGCTAGACTAATGGAGTAAGTAATACATATAATTAAATCCCTTAATGTAGGTTTTGAAGATTATTTGTATAATGAATAATTTTTAAATGTATCCTCGATGACTCCAGTCATTTCCTTCAGATAGCTTTTCCTAGTTTTAATGGCAGTAGTTCTCCCAAAACAGAAAAGCTTTTACATGTTTTTGAAGTTACATTATTATTTCAAATCAGACCACTTTCTCACATAGCATTCATAACTGTTGTGGATTTATAGATGGCAATTTTAGGGACGGTTGTAAGAGTGAATGCTCCTACACACACACACGTGTGTGTGTGTGTGTGCGCGCATGTGCACAGTACTCCAGTCCCTTTTATTTTTCCTTTCCTTTGGATTGTATATTTCTCCTTATCTCTTCCATCTTTCCTTTTTTAATGTGTCCATGCAGAAAATAGCAAACGACTGTTCTTAGGTCTTTGTAATCTGTAGTACAGTGGAGAGCATACTCAGAGAAGCATTGCCTTTTCTCAGGTGGTCATATAACCAAACCATATTTCTCTACTTTGTTTAACAACTGTGAACTACCTCATTTCTGTTAAATATACTTCCTAGAGATCAGGTAAGATTTGCCTGTTTCACTCTCCATAGACCATCTTGATATACTTTTGGAAAAAATTTGAACTGTTCTTTTTTGAAATATAAACCTAGATATGTAGCCATCATGTACCTAATGATATTTTCATACAGAAGCTGCCACATGTATGCTGGTAATGTGTCCCAGATCTAGCTTTGGTTAGCTTCATTGTACTTATCTCATTATCTCTCTTCCTCTACTTCTATGTAGAATACTGTCTCACTCTTCTAAGATTTCCTAAAATATATGTACTCGTGTGTGTGTGTGTGTGTGTGTGCGTGTGTGTGTGTGTGTGTTTTAATTATATATTTTGGACCTGAAGAGAGTTTTCTGACCAGTTGTGGCTGAAATGCAGTAAGGCTTAAGCAGTCTTTTTAGATTTGAGTTTTCTGTAGCACTTGGTTTTACCACAGGAATTGTAAGATAATTGTAACACTTATTTTATTCTGTAATATAGTCTATTCTGAGTAATATATTATCACCAACTTAGCTTTTATAGAAGTAAGATGAATGGAGTACTGGTATTTAAGATTTCTTTTTTTGTGTGTGTGAAAAGGAGAGGAAATAAGATTTTTAAATTTGCCAGCTCTTGAACTGACTGAACTTGTAAGTATGAGAAATGAGAAAAGCTTCCATTTTTTAGGGGGTACGGTCGTTTTCATAAAAGAAATTTGTTTAGGTTCTAGCGAAAGAGACAAAGTTTGAGAATATTTTAAAACGTAGGATTGGCGTGTTAAGATACCAAAAATTGTATTCGTGTTTTTTTGTGAATCAGGAAGACTGAAAGGTATTGAATGAGGAATCTGGGAGGCCAGAATTCTGTTCCATGTGTTCTGTGATGGGGACTGTTAAAGCTGAAGAGAGCAGACACTTAATAGCTTTTAGAGAATGAACAAAAGAAAACCTCTTTGCCTTGATTATAGGCAATTCTCAAGTAAAATATTTGCATTAGGAAAACCTCCATAAATAGATTTCTAATGGTACTAAAGTAAAAATTTCATTTTTTGCATTTTACTTTTAAGAGTATGACAGTTAAAAAATAAACTACTGGAAAAAATTAGAAAGAATTTATATAAGTCACAGACCTATAACCATATTTTCAGTCTTTTTTTTTCTTCATTTTAAGAGCCTTATATTGTATGGCTCACATGACATTAAGCTTTTATAAACTTGCTGTAGAACTTTGAGGAACTGACTAGTTTTTGGTCATCTACGTAGTAGGCAATCGAATATTTGTTATCTGATTAAAAAAAACTAAATTTCGCTGTGGCTTAGCAGTGTTAGCAGAATGCCAAAGGATAGTCCACACCATAACTTAAACTGGAACATTTACTGAAAGGAGTTAGGAATTTTTTTCTTTTTTGGGAGTTAGGAATTTTAATTGACAAAACAAGCAATCCAGCTTTTCCTAAATTCTTTTGCCAATAGTAGTGTCTCCCAAATCAGATGGTGACACACTAAGGCCCCTCAGCTATGAAACAGAATTATGAAATGAGCTTTACCTTTAACCTAGCAGTTACAGAAACCTTAAACAGCCAGAAGTTTTAGCAACAAACCAGTGTCTTTTGAGAAGTTAACAGTTAAGTTATAGAAGACACTTTAAGCAGATGTTTAGATCTATTTTCATATTTTACTTTTATTTTTTTAATGTTTATTTCTTTATTTTGACAGAGAGAGAGAGATAGTGAGTGAGCAGGGGAGGGGCAAAAAGAGAGGGAGGCAGAGAATTCCAAGCAGGCTCTGTGCTGTCAGTGCACAGCCCGACGTGGTGCTTGAACTCACAAACTGTGAGATTATGACCTGAGCCAAAATCAGGAGTTGGACGCTTAACCAACTGAGCCACCCAGGTGCCCCATATCTTATTTTGTTGCACCACATTTGTTCTCAAGTTATTTATATTTTGATGTGAAAAATCAATTTTTAATTTTTTCCCTACAGCCTGAATTGAGTCTTTTATGTGGCATATCTAGAGAGACTTGGGTTTGGATTCTGTTTTCTCTATTTAGTAGCTGTGGAAGCAAGTAACTTCTCTGTGCCCTAATTTTCATATCTGTAAATGGGGATAACAATAAGGCCTATCTCATAGGGTTGTTGGGCTAATACATGTAAAGCACTTAGTACAGTGCCTTGCATACTGTAAATGCTTAATATAATTAGTATGGCTTGCTTTTATAATACTTTATTGAAGCTCCTCCAGTCACAAGGTAGTAGCCTCTGTTATTGAAAGCAACTGTGCTCAGATGAAGGTTGAAAAAATTTCATGAGAATTTGCCCTGAAACCCCACCTCTTTCTGTAATTAGCAATAGCTTTCAAGTGATGCTGTTCATATGAGATACGAGGGTTGAACCCCAGCCAAGGAGGTACATTTTTCAAGTAACATGCAGGTTACCCATATAGTACAATTAATTTTAGTTATTGAGTAATAAGTTAATTGAGGCAAATATTCTTTTATTTATTTATTTGTTTATTTATTTATTTATTGATATTTATTTATTTATTTGTTTTAATATATGAAATTTATTGTCAAATTGGTTTCCATACATCACCCAGTGCTCATCCCAACAGGTGCCCTCCTCAATGCCCATCACCCACCCGCCCCTCCCTCCCACCCCCCATCAGCCCTCAGTTTGTTCTCAGTTTTTAAGAGTCTCTTATGCTTTGGCTCTCTCCCACTCTAACCTCTTTAAGGCAAATATTCTTTTAATCCTTTGATTTAATTTTTCTTTTTATTGCTTACCTTCAGCCATTTAAATACTTTTCTCCATCAGCTTGAATTTCTGCAAGTGTGGTGTACTTTTTAAAATACTAGATTCCATGGGGCGCCTGGGTGGCGCAGTCGGTTAAGCGTCCGACTTCAGCCAGGTCACGATCTCGCGGTCCGTGAGTTCGAGCCCCGCGTCAGGCTCTGGGCTGATGGCTCGGAGCCTGGAGCCTGTTTCCGATTCTGTGTCTCCCTCTGTCTCTGCCCCTCCCCCGTTCATGCTCTGTCTCTCTCTGTCCCCAAAATAAATAAACGTTGAAAAAAAAAATACTAGATTCCTGAGTCTCTGCTCTGAACTCACGGAATCAAAACCTCAATGGACAGACCCTTGGTGATAAGCACACTGAAATCTGAGAACCAGATATGGGGAACAAAATAATTTGAAAACCATTGAGTTCTCTGACTTTTTCAATATTTTTGGTAAGAGGCTGGACTGTGGAGGAGATGAAAACTGTTGACAGACACTGGGTTTCTGTCAGTGTCACAGAATTTGCTGAGGCTTGAATAGGGACTGTGGAGGAAGGACATGATTTCAAAGGTGTGACCATTTGTGCCCTTTTCTTGCTGTCCTTGTTCTGGGACTCCCTTCTGTCACTCGAATTACTCTCTCCCCTTTTAACCTCCAGCCTAAACTGTGCTTACACTGAACTAGCCCTGTTGAGACAGCCTGATAGTTCCAACAGAACTTTGGAAAGTAAGGAGAAAACAAATACTTAAGGGACAAACATTGTAAAAATACGCTTCTGAAGTATGGGCTTCTGCTCCCAAGAATCCTATTGAAGAGACTGAAGAACTTTATTGAGCTTCATATCGTTTTTTTCTAGCACTTAATGAGCTGGTCTGACTTGCTTGGCTGAACTTTTCCTCCAGTTGTTGTCTTTGTCCACCTTCTTATTTATTGCTACATTGAGGGCATCTACCTGCTCATTTTTCTTCACTTCAAGACAGTGCCTACTCCTAACTTCCTTTGAAAATTTCCAGACTCCATCTATCCTCCCAAGTTCAGTATTTTTTGTAAATAAGGGTGATTAATGCTTAACAAATCTTAATGCTAGATATACTACTCCTTTACTTTGCATCCCATTGACACAACTCCTACAAAATGAGTTTTCCTTTTCCTTTCCTTTATTAAGTCCTCTGTGTAGGACAGTGTAACAATATAACAGTACTTTATCTCCATGTTAATTTGTTGGGTTATTGTCTTCAGAATTAGATACAACAGAGGAAGGGCAAAGTTCTTTTGACGTGAAACTTCTGGTCCCCATTATTGTGGATCATTGAGAGTTACTCAGTGACTATCACTGTAAACTGTGTGTCTTTAGTAAATGATGTTATAGGGGTTACGGGGGAATCTGAATGCCAACAGTGGCCCTTTTTTTATGTCTTCTGACTATGGAGAGGCCTGCATTTAAACTGTTCTGTTCTTATTTTCAAAAGTGTTTAAGAAAGACAGTTTCACAACCTGTCATGGTAATCTGTTCCAATATTTAGTGAACATCATGGATTGTAATGCATTTCTTCTGTACCACTATCAAGCTGTATTTCACATAAAGTTTCTTTTAAACATTCTTTTAATGCTGATTGATTAAACTTGTGGTCCATTCTGACTCTGAGATCTTTAATTGCTTCCACCTTTGTGTGACTAGACATTGCTTCTATTGTTTCTTGGGTTTTTTTCTTTTAATTCATCAGCAGGCTTTATTTTTCTTGAGTGTAGTGACTGATCATTTTTAATTTAGAATTCTCTGGAGCTGCTGATTGATTCTTCTTGTCAGCAGTTGGCAATTACATTCAGAGTCTAGGAAAACTATGCCATCCTCTTTTTATTAATAAAATTAGTTCTAAGTTCAGCTTGTTAGTTTTCAGTACTTCTCCCATCTCATTCTTTTGTTCTGTCCCTATCTTCTCTCTACATGTCTTTTCCTTGGATTCACCCCCTCCGTTTTCATGTATTACAATGAGGAGGCTAATATGTGATCTCAGAGCCTTTGCTGTGTTTGCCAACAGTGGTATTGACTGGGTTGTAATTTTTAAGAGCTGTGGGGACAGCTTTATTTTGGACAAAGAGGATTTGAATGAGTAAAGGTATGAAAAAACTACATCATATCTTATAAATCCTTATAAGGTCCCTAGGTCTCTTCCAGAGCATAATGTGATTTGTCAGTTGTCGCCCTTTGTGAGCTGCAGATGTCGTTAATCATGAGAGAAAAACTCCTATTTAAATGTTTGATCATTTGTCTTGAGAAAATGTGATTTTCAACTTTTTTAGAATCACAAAACTTATAAGCAATAATGAGTTGGATTCCCGTTGGCAGTGCTGACCGCTGGGGAGTGTTCATGAGTGAAATACAGACTGACTTGTCTTAGATTGGATGCTGCTTACCCAGCCCTTAGGGCCTTTGAGTTGTGCATTAGGCCTGAATGTTGATGTGCAAAGGACCTGTAATGAAATATATTTCTGTGCAGTACATTTCATGTAAAGGTTTAGCCCTTATTTTTTGTTATGATGAACAGATTTACTTTACTATTGGCCAAGAATTTGAGTGAAAGAATAAAATTACGACATTTTCCCCAGAGATTTTTTTCTTATATTTAATTGAATTTCACAAGTCCTGGGAATCTTGTGGCTGTGTACATTCCTAACAAAAGTTATGGTGTGCACTGGTTTTGAAATTGAAAGTGCTACCAGTTGTTTGCTTTGCTTTTTTCTTTTTTCTTCTTCTCTTCTCGTCAAGTTTTGGGATGCTATCATTATATCCCCCCACCTTTATTCACTCTTTGTCTTCAGTTACTCTCTTCATCTGGTTGACTCTAATGTACTGTTGCTCAAGCTTTCTTTCATACCCTTTGCCTAGCAGAGGTAGAGTGGCATAGGTGATAAAATTTTATGGAGGGGAGGATTAAGACCCAGATTCTGTTTTTATTATAGAATTCTATGAGATATAGTGATTGAAAGAGAGACGATCTATACATTAGCAACTAACAGATCTTGGGAAGAATTTTTAAATATACTCCCTATTTAAGTGGTATTTGTCACTAGAAGAATTCGTTAAATATTTTCCTAATAGCATTTTTAAGATTGATTTTTAAAAGTCTATTTTCAGTTTTAGAATTTTTAAAATGTAGTCTTTTGCCTAAATTGATAAAAGTCCATTAGTTATTTTTCTCAAATATATGATTTACTTTTTAAGATTTTTTCTAAAACCTCAAAAAATGCAAGATTCCCCTTTTAGTAGTGTATCAGTAACTAAAGTTTTTCCCTTTGAAAAGTTAAACTTTACAAGCTTACTGCTTTGAAACAAAATACCCTTCAAGGAAGGGTTATTGTTTGGGCCTGGGTTGCAATACTCTTGAATTATAGGGACTGTTTGAAGGGAAACCAAGAGAAGGAAAATTATAGTTAAAAATAATATGGGAAGTGTTTTACTGGCTCTTACAACTCCAGTGAAGAGGTGGTGGCCTCTAGAATTACCAAGCAAGACTTGCCTGCTGTTGTAGCTCTCTTTGAGCTTGATGAGTGTGAGCATATGTTAAAATTAAGATATTCAGAAATCATACTAATTCTGGGTGTTGGTGCATAGAAGTTGTATTACCTTAAGCATGAAGGAATATGAAATACATTTAAAAGTTCCTTGAGAGATTAGTTTAGAATGATCATTTCTGAGACTTGGAGAATTTTATGGGGTCTGTTTAAAGGCAGTGCTTGTTTATATGAGCAGAAAGCTATACTGTTTCCAAGGTAGGGTGGTCCCTGGCTCTTTTAGGTTTATTCCCCATGTTAATGAACTCTGTATCTTGCTTTAGAGCTTTTTAAGGAGATGTTGCATCTTAGGATAGCAATCACTTAGTTGGGGCTCCTGGCTGGCTCAGTCATTGGAACATGAGACTCTTGATCTTGGGGTTGTGAGTTCGAGTCTTATGTTGGATGTGGAGATTACTTAAAAGCATAAAAAAAGAATCACTTAGGTTGTATTTTTTTTTTTAAGGGAGTTCAGCAGCCATAACTCAAATTTGTGATATGGTTTACATCAAAGTCTTTTTGTTTTTTAAAAAAAATTAGCTGTGATTACTTTGACTTTAGAGAGATAGGTGTTGAAGGCTTTAGGTACTTTGTCTTTTTTTTTTTAATATTTAGTATTTTGTCTTTTTAAAAAATATTTATTTATTTTTGAGAGAGAGAGAGAGAGAGAAAGAGAGCATGTGCAGGAGTGACGGAGGGGCAAAGAGAGAGGGAGACAGAGAGTCCAAAACAGGCTCTGCACTAACAGTGCAGAGCCCATTGCGGGCTTGAACTCGCGAACTGTGAGATCATGACCTGAGCAGAAACCAAGAGTCAGATGCTTAACCGACTGAGCTACCCAGGCGCCCCTAGTATTTTTCCTTCTGAGCATAGTTGACAGTAAAAAATGGAAAAAATTACATTTTTGTTTTAACTTTTTTTTTTTTTTTGTATCTAAACTGGGCAGACTTTTTTTTCAGAGAGTCTCCCTATCCTGGTCAGTAGTCTGAACTATTTTATTGCCTTTCTCTTATGTTGACAGGGTTAGTTAGACTGCCATGAACGTTGAGGACAGAGGCTTTGTTATTTTTGTGAAAATATATAAATTATGTTACTTCATTTGCTTTATTTAGGGTTATGTAAAATATGTTTTAAAATAAAAATTTTTAATGCTTTTCTTTTGAGAGAGAGAGAGAGAGAGAAAGAACATGTAAGCAGAGGAGGGAAAGAGAGAGAGGGAGGGAGACACAAAATCCGAAGTTGGCTCCAGGCTCTGAGCTGTCAGCACAGAGCCTGACATGTGGGGCTCAAGATCATGATATGAGCCAAAGCCAGTCGCTCAACCTACTGTGCCACCCAAGTGCCCTGGATTATGTAAAATATGTTTAATGCAGATGTCAACAACTTAGTTTTCATGTATCAGACAGGATAGTTGAAATTTTTTGAAGTGTTGTTTTGAAACTAATAATTTGATTATTATTTTAAAATTCAAGATTATTTTCTAAATTATTTTAAAGCAGAAGACTTTTGAATGATCATGGTTCATTTAAAAATATTTGAAATTACATATATATATGCATATGTTTATGTATTTGCCTGTATGCTTCTTCTTATGGCCCGAGTAATACATGTTCCCTTTGGAAATTTAAGAAAATACAGAACAGTGCCAGTAAGAAAATTAAGTAACTTAGAAGTCATCACATAGAAGTAGCCACAATTTACATTCTGGTAAATAGCTTTCCATTACTTTTTCTTGTTTAAATTGTGTTTTATCTTTAGGAGAACCTTCTAAGTCAGACTCCTACAAGGATTGTGTAAAGAGTATTGATTATTTTTTGACAGCAAGAGAGAAATGTAAGAAAAGGAGTTAGAGATTAGTACTTGGTTGGGATCATATTCCCCTTTAATTTTCTCTTTTGAAAAAGTAATTGTAGTTGTTTGTAGACAGCTGATTTACTTTGAAGCATATGCATACAATCCTGCTTGCCCTTGACTCAATAGTTTTCTCTGGTTGCAGGAAATCCAGTATTCTGACTAATCCACTCTTCATGAAGTCACCTGTCATTCAGAGAATAACTTTGACTTTTGACAGGCAGCACCTTGAATGATTCCATCAACTAACAAGGTTTTACAGTAACTGTATTTCTTGACCAAATTAAATTGCTTCCCAGTAGCCTTATTTGTTCATTCTCTATAAAGCTCCCTCTGTCTAAATCTTTTCCTTCTAGAAATTCCCACAGAAAAATCTTCAAGTAAGACCTTTATACTTGCCGTTTAACAGCAAAATTCAAATAATACCCTTGTGCAAAATAAATGTAGCAGAACAGAAATCGTGCTGGTTTGGCATAAACAGCATCACAGCCTCTCATTGAGCCTAACTCCAAGAAATGTCTACATCCCAGACTTAGCATCTCTGTGAAAGTGACTGAAATTATAGGCTGCTGTTTATATTGTTTGCTGACGTCAAATGTGTTGTTTGTCATTTAATAAGAGTCAGTGATATTGTACTGATTGTAGCTGCATAGGTCCCACTGCTCATTAACCCATGTGCTTGTAAGGAGTTTTCACATTTCTATGTGCTCTTTCATTCTCAAGCATAATTTGAAGAGAAGACCAATCCAGAAGAGAACCCCTTGCCAGCTGCCAGAGCTCTGAGGTTTTGATTTTGCCAAACTTAATGGTCAACATCTTTTTTTTCCCCTTAGCTTTTCTGAGCTTACCAGAGAAATTGTAATGAACCCAACAGGAGAAAATCAACCAGTATATTATTTTTTTTTTTCATACTGAAAATAGTGATTCTTATAAGGGACACAATAATATCTGATAACATGTAAATCATTTTGATTTTCATCAGTATTTTGTTTAATTTAAGCAGTCACTAACAAATGGTGGTTGTGTAAACAGACCCATCATAATTCTGTACAGACTTGGTTTCTGTTTTTATTCGTGTTGAAGGATAATTTTCAAAAAGGTAAAATCATCACTCAGGTAAATATGAAATGAACCTGTGACAAAAATTTAATGTTATTTAACTCCTGAAATTAATAAGGAAGTCAGTACAATGTTATGTCTGGTTCAAAGAGCATTTGATAAGTTAGGCACATATGAGCAGTTTAACAAAGAAGTGTTTCTGGGTTAGATAGAAAATTGGTTAATGCCTAACCGAGCCATCAATCCAGAGATTTTGCATCTCAGTTGAATAAAAATCTACAAGTTAACAAGTGACCTCAGTCAGTCTGGGACTTTAATCAAGAGTACACAGTGAGTTGCATTAGGTACCTTTGCCCTCCCCATTTAATGTTAAAAAGATGGGTCTAGATGTTTTCCATGTTTTAGATACTTTTTATGACATGAGGAAAAGGAAAAAACAGAAGAGACATGATGATTGCTTTTACAAAGAGGAAAACGAAGGGAAACAGATTAGGAAAAAAAGAATTGATTAGTAAAAGAACTTTGATAGTGGTTGATGTAAAAAACCAAATACACTTCATGTTATAGGGAACATCTTCTTGTCTCCTCCTGGGCTGTAATGCAGGTGCTTCTCTACAAACTGGTGGAAAAGCTTAGGTATTGTTGAATCATTCATGTTCTAGGGCTTTACGTTTGTTTCACAGTTGAGTAGAATGAATCTCTTAGTAGAGCCATGATTCAATTAACATTTGAACAGTTGACTTATTGAGTCATTTTATATTTTGATTCATTTGTGAGATGCAGCTCTGTCATGAGAAATAAAAATTGTTTAGGGGTGCCTGGATGGCTCAGTTGGTTAAGTGTCCGACTCTTGATTTCGATTTAGGTCATGATCTCCTGATTTGTGAGATTGAGCCCCATGTTAGGCTCTGTGCTGACAGCGTGGAGCCTTCTTGGGATTCTCTCTCTCTCTCTCTCTCTCTCTCTCTCTCTCTTTCTCTCTCTCTCTGCCCCTCCCCTGCTCACTCGCTCATTCTCTCTCTCAAAATACATAAATATTTTTAAAAAATTGTTTTAAAAAGTCTTAAAAATGTAGATGACAGCCATGTAATTCCACTGATAATACTAAGTAAATTTTGTTTTAACTGTGAATGGAGTCTTAGATGCTTGGACCCGAGGACTTTAGAGGTCATCTCTTTATATGGATGAGGAACCTGAGTCCCAGTGAGGTTAAGTGACTCATTGGCTATTGTGGACAGAATGAGAACTAAAATCCATGTTTACTTTTTTTTGATACAGTGCTGTCATCCATGCATAATTGTGAAACATTAGCACTTAGAAAACTAAAATTCTTGTTTAATATTTATTGTGTGACCATTATTTTGCTAACTCTGTGCAGGATATTCAAACTACAAAAATTATGGTCCTTACTCTTGAAGGGCTTAAGCTCTAGCTGAAAAGACTGAATATTGTTTTTAATTTTTAAAATTAATTTTTAAATTTATAATTGACACAGTTTTACATTAGTTTCAGGTGTACAACTTAGTAATTTGACAAGTTTATACATTACTCTGTGTTCACCACAAGTATATCTACTCTATCCCATTTCATCACTGTCATAATATTACTGTATTCCTTATGCTCTTTTTATTCCCGTGATGTGTTTATTCCATAACTAGAGGCCTGTATCTCCCTCTTCCCTCTTCCTCCCTCCCATTTTGCCCAATTCCCCACTCCTCTTTCCTCTGGCAGCCATCAGTTTTCTGTATTTATAGGTCTGATTCTGCTTTTTGTATATTCATCTTTTTAGATTTCTTTTATGAGCAGGAACCTATAGTATTTGTCTTTCTCAATCTGACTTATTTCACTTAGGAAAATACCCTCTAGGTCCATCCACATTGTCTCAAATGGTGTGAATTTATCCTCTTTTTTGGCTGTGTAATACTCCATTGTATAAATATACCACATCTTCTTTATCCATTCGTCTTTTGATGGACACTTAGGTTGCTTCCATGTCTTGACTATTGTAAATAATGCTGCAATAAACATAGAGGTGCCTATATTTTTTTGAGTTCGTGTTTTCATTTTCCCTAGTAAATACCCAGTAATGGGATTATTAGATTCTGTGTTTTTTTTTATTTTTAATTTTTTAAGGAACCTCCATACTGTTTTCTACAGTGGCTGTGCTGAGTATTATTTTTTAAAGAACTCATAACACAGAGAATGTTATACAGAGTATTAAATGAGTGTTTAATAGAGTAAATGCTGTAGGAGTTTAGATGAGAATATGGTCAGAATTGAAGACATTAAGAAGGTAAAAAACAACGAAAAGTAGCACATGTAAATTCCCAGAGAGCCAGAGAATTATGATCAGGAAGCATTGTTTTTCTCTAGGGAGGCAAACTTGGTGTAGTACCTTGCTGATTTTTGTTACCTCTTTTAATTTAAGTGGTGTCCTATTGATTCTGCCATCAGTGTAATGATTTCACTTGCTGGTACTGTTAAAGGTTAATTTAAATTGAATTTGGGTTAATTCATTCATGTATTTAAAAAGTTATTGATATTGTTTGGGAGTAGTGACTATATATAATCCCATTTAATTATATGGTAGGCAAGGACTTAAATGTGTATTTCCTAGAATAATCTAATCACTAAGCAGAGTAAGAATTCTGGTGTTATGGGTGTTGAATGTTAAACTTCTTTCTATTACTTGTGGGAGTGGCAACATTGTAAAAAAAGAGTAGAAGACTTAATAGATACATGCTCATTTTGCAAGGGCATTTTGCACTTTAGTTTTAACAGAAAAGTTAACAATTTGATTGATGCATTTATCAAGGTTATAAGAAGCAAAAGCTAAAATGAGTATTTCACAGTTCTAATTGCTTTTGCTTGCCTCCTCTCTGCATGCTACGCAGTTTGGTTTTTAAATATTTAAAATTTCATCTCTAGTGTAAAGTGGAAGTGAAATAGAGTGGTAGCCTCTTGTCAGTGATAGTCCTCTCTGCCCCGTTTTTAAAGCAGGGTACTGTTTGTGTTGTGTGTCTTTCTAGCAATGAGAGAAATCATTTGCTGAGGTGACAGTTTCTGTGAGTGCTAACTAACAGCATCTAGAGAGTGATCATTTATGATGTGTGACTTCTTATTGTGTTGTGTGGTAGATGTAATTGAGAATTCTGCTTTCTCCTGTTAGATATATAATTTCTAACTGTCATGACGCATGTCTTTTTGAAGTGGTATTTTTGTTTTGCAGATTGCAGAAAAGTGGGTGTCTTTGTATTTGCCAACATTTAATGCTGGAAGGGATTCAGGATGACTCTAGGGTATTCCTTTATTTTCGTAACTGAAGAAAATGAGATGTTATCTGGGGACAGAATTAGAAGATACATGCATATATACACACTCCCCTCAGATGCACATATACACACATTATAAATATTTTTATCTCTATCTGTTTGGGTGTGTATAATAAAATCATGGCTACATAATGATACCTTTAATTCACACCCAGTGTCTTGGAGTTCTTTTTAAAAACTTTCTCTGGCAGTGAGAAACACAGCACCTATTATTCTTGATATATTTTTTTTATGTGCTCAATCAAAAATAATTTGCTGTACGTAGATCTCCCAATTGCCTTGCTGCGTTTGTGGCTTACCACCTCTCGGCCACCTCTGCCAGTGCCCTGACTGGTCTGGGCCTCTGCATAGACTCCAACCCCTTCCTCACTGCTGCCTCCTTACTCACCTCAGCCACTGTGCTGACTCCTCCATGCTGGAAACAAAAAGGAGAGCAAGATGGAGAGGAAAGGGCAGGTTGGTCTTGGTGACTATTTTCATAGAACGGAAGCATGAAGAAGATTACCAAGAGGCTTGTGTTCCCTGCAGCCGGGTGCAATCTTCCTTCAGTAGAGAGAACGTGGTTCTGGCAGCAGCCTAATCCCCAACAGTATTGGGTATATGTACTGTCACTGATGGTCTAGAATTTATTTCTAAGGGTGGAGGGTGGCTCAGCCAGTGTCTTTCCAGCTCTTTAGTTCCAGCTTCTTCAGCACGTGCTGACACACAAAGCCATTTCTTGGTATTCAACACCTTAGACCCAGGCACTGGGTCAGAAATTGTAGCTCTAGCCAGCATTGTATCTGAAAATGCCTCTCATAAAACTTCAGCATCCTAATGAGGATAGAAGCCTCCTTTCTGTTCCTAAACCTGTGGTCTTACTCTTTTTCGTGCCTCAGAATGATGAGTGACATTTCTTTTTAGCTGCAGGTGAATGTATCTGTTCATACAACTAACAAAATTCAGAATCAGGGTGGACTTTAGGCCTGGCAGGTTCTGGCTCCATTTCTTTGTGATTCTCTTGGCTCTGTTCTCTCTGTATCAGCTTTGACTTTGGGTAGCTTCCTTTGTGGCAACAAAATGGCTGCAGTTGTTTCAGGCTTTGCATCCGTATATACCACATGGGCCAGAGGGAAAGAGTATTAACATTTTGGTTTTTTGCTGATTGGAGCAATTCAGGTCATGTATTTATCCCTGAATCAAAGATTGTAGCAAGGGAATGAAATTATGCTGATTGGCTGAGGTTAATTGAGACATACCCTTACAGATGGGGCTGAGATGAATTTCATCTAGAACAGCACAGGCACGACAAGGTAAAGTAATTCTCATGGAATAGTGATTGTAACTTTGGCTTTCATAACATTTAGGGTAATGTGTTTATTCATTAAAAATATCTTTAAGAAAAGAATTTTGTGAGCAGGGAGGGGCAGTGGTGGGGGTATTTAAAAAAGATTTTTCATTCTATTTTTTTAAATGTTTATTATTTATTTTTGAGAGAGAGAGAGAGAGACAGACAGACAGACAGACAGAGACAGTGCAGGAGGGGCAGAAGGAGAAGGAGACAGGGAATCCCAAGCAGGCTCTGCAGCTGTCAAGGCAGAGCCTGACACGGGGCTTGAACTCAGGAACCGTGAGATCATGACCTGAGCCCAAACCAAGAGTTGGATGCTTAACCGACTGAGCCACCCAGGTGCCCCCAGAGTTTTGTTTTTTAAATGCAAGGATTAAAAAATGTTGAATTATTTATATCGTCTTTCTTTGCCAGTGCTCTTAAGTTTTAAGTTGCAGTGCCAATCTTAATTTTGTAGAGTAGCTCTAACTCATATAAAATGGATAGCAACTATTTAAGCTAGAGGAGAGACGAAATGGAGTTTAAGATAGAGGAAATTTCACTCTTTCACTTATAATACTTTCATGAAAATATGTTTGAAAGTACAATGTCTGAAAGGTAAGTAAGAGAACATTGTTAAGTGAATGGTGAAATGTCTCAGTTCCTAGAAAGAGAAGAAATAGAATACAGTCTCTTGTTTGGGTTTATAAGGAGGCTGCTTTGTTAGGTACAGGCAATGAAGTGGGTAGGTGAGAACCATCAAGAATATCTATTCAGGATTAATTAATATCCAGTCCATTATCCTGGACTGGGTCCAGGGTTGTTGATTAAGCAGCCCTTGAACTTTAAATTTCTGCATAGGACTTTGCTAGTTTCCTGGAGTAGATATTGGGAATGGGATCTGTTTACCTTCCCCTTAAGAGGAGTCCAGACTCAGCTGGCCATCTCCATTTCTGTATGTTATCCTGGTTTACCCACCAGTCTACCAATTGCTTGTTCATTAGGCTGCACCTGCTACTGGCTTTACCTACTACAGGTACAGAATGGTTGTTAAGTGTATTGGTTGTTCATTCTCTTGATCATGTGGCTGACTGGAAGCTGCAGCTCGCTGCCACTGCCCAGCATATGAAAGTATCATATCACATATCACTAGCCCAGGAAAAGATAAAATTTCAAAATTCTAAGTATGGTTTCTACTGAATGCTTATCCCTTTTCACAGTAAAGTAAAAAAAAATTTAAGTCAAGCCATCATAAGTTTGGGACCATCTATATTAATCACTGAAGAAAAATATTTGGAATGCATAACCTTTTGTTTTTGACATTATTCTAATTGACAGCAAAAATATCCCCAGGCTTCCAAGGCTAACTTTGGAGATAGTTCATCTTGAAGTGTTTATTTACTATTTGTTTCATTTACTTCTGGAAGGTGCAATAACCAAATCATCATTCAGTTTTCTGAAAGAAATTTGAAAGAATGAAAAAATTCTGTCTTTGTATAGCAACCACTTTTTTTTTTAATGTTTGTTTTTCTGAGAGAGAGGACAGAGGGTAAGTGGGGGAGGGACAGAGAGAGAGAGAGAGAGAGGGAGAATCTGAAGCAAGCTCCAGGCTCTGAGCTGTCAGCACAGAGCCTGATGCGGAGCTCGAACCCCTGAACCGCAAGATCATGACCTGAGCTGAAGTCAGGTGACTGAGCCACCCAGGCACCTCCCCTTTTTTAAATGTATTTTTTTTAATGTGTAGCAAGCACTTTCTAAGGTGCATACTTCCAAAACTATTTTATTAAGATAATGCTATATAGAAATTTCTATAGAAAAATTTAACACTAACTAAAATGTGTTTCTGGCAATATATTTGAATCAAAATAGATTAACTGGAAATCAGATCACTTTTAAGAGATATCTATATTTTCATATCAACAAGAGTTTCATAATACCATGTAATGGTAATAGAATGTTCATTTATAATTTATGGTTTCTTTGAGGCATTAGCATAGTTTTTGAGAGTAAATTCTGGTATAGTCTGGGAATTGGATGGGAAGAGGAAGAGTTCAAAGGAATACATTTTTGTCTGACAGTTAACACTTTTGAGGATGTGTTTTATACTTGGGATGATATGAAAAAAATTTAAACCATCTTTAAATCAAATTGAGGTTTATGTTTTCATTTTGATCAACAGGGATTAATTTGGAAAGTAAAAAATAATCGGCTGATATACATGTAAATTTCTATCCAAAGTTGACATTTTAGTTTTAGGTGCTGAGTTTGTATCGAAAAACTATGATCAAGAAGCACCTGGGTGGCTCAGTTGGTTGGGTGTCCAACTCTTGATTTCGGCTCAGATCATGATCCCAGGGTCATGGGATCAAGCCCTGAGTGGGGCTCCGCACTGAGCGTAGAGCCTGCTTGATTCATTCTCTCTCTCTCTCTCTCTCTCTCTCTCTCTCTCTCTCTCTCTCTCCCCCCACCTCCTTCCCTCCCTCCCTCCCTCCCATTCAAGCATGTGTGCTCTCTCTCTAAAATTAAAAAAAAAAAAGAATTATGATCAAATAATTTCTCATTAAATTGTCAAGCGTTCACATTAAAAAGTCCTCTTGAACAATTAAAGTTACCTTGTTGTTCTTGTGTTTGACTTTAAACTTCAGAAACTAAATCTTCTAATTGCAAGGAGAATAAAATGACAAAATGTGTCAGTTAGGATTATTCAATTATTTTATGTAAATACAAACCCATTTACTTAGGAGAACCATCACACCTTTTAAAATGTGATCAATCAACACCTTTCTTAGAATTGCTTTCATTGAGCTAATGAATAGATATTTTTATTCTTGAAATACTGCATTTTTTATTCTCCTTATTAATGGTCCTCCCTACAAAGGAGTAAATAAATCATGGGGCTGCTAGTGGTTCTAAGTGCTTTTCAGAGAGCATTTAAGTGCTTGTAATCGCTAAGCAAAGGAGTACTATAGATTAAATGTGTTGTAAACCACACATGAAAGCAATGTCTTTTTTTATTATCTGTAACTTTAATGAAAAGAAAATGTTAATTTAGGGTAATGAAATAGACCTCCAAGTATGATCGGTGAATAGACCATTAGGTTAATTAAAATGAGGATATGTATCACTGCTGTGCTGGAACTATCATTGTGAAAGAGACAGATTCATTTAGTGCTTGAATAGTAAAATTCAGAATGTGTCACTCCCAAACTAGATTTACTACACAAAGGAACAAGATTGATGACAAGGGTAATTCGGTTTTGTTTCATTTACTTTTACCTGCCACATTACTTGTCATTTTAGAGAGCCTGTCACTTAAAGGTGAAAATTTATCCAATCTTTTAAAAACCAATTAAGTATAAATTTTGTTGCTTTCCTATCTGTCCATCATCATGGCTGAATTAAACACAAAACAAGATTTAAGTAATAGGCAAGTGTACAGATTATAATAGCACTTTCAAAAAGTTAGCAACTTTAAATTTATTGATTTGCAAAATGCAGCTGAAACTACCACTACAACTTTTTGGTTATTAGCTCTTTTCATTGTCTAGTTCCCAAACCTGTCGGAAACTTATTTCATGTACTTTGTTGTCCACTTGGCCAATTAACTGTTTGAACTTACTAATAACTTTAGTGCTTCAGTAGATACTATACCATAGTTTATAAAAGATTTTTGAATGATTTTTACTTCTTCCCTTTGAAAAATCTTAGCATTGTGCCACCTGTAAAGTAGGTTTTTAGTAAGTACTTCCTATTTTGATTTAAGAGGCTTGGCTTGTGTTTAAACAAAAATAAAGTTCTGTATACTCTTGAGCTATTCCGTTTCGCCCATCATATGCCTAATTTAATATATTAATTTCTATTTGGACTTTAGATCTAAATTACAGCATCTGGCCTGATAGTCAGTCAGTGTGATTATCACCAATAGCTTTTTGTCTGGGATCTGAAGTATGAATGCATGTATTAAGTGATTTATAAAGCAGTTGCTTTCCCTAATGATTTATGCGATAGTCAACCAAGTATTTATTGAATTCTAGTTCTGAGCCCAGTATTATAGTAGGTACTTTCATGTGCTTTAAGGCTTTCCTTGGGAAGCCTCCTTGGGAGGTTGTACATGATCAACATGTGTGTATAAAACAATCTGTTTCTCTTCTTAACCTGACACATAAAAACAGTTTTTAGGAAGATGAGATCTTCTTTCTGTTTTGTTTTTTAGCCTCTTGATTCTGGGAAAATATTTTCTTATTTTTGCTTTAATTATCTATTTTTCTGAAATTTATCTGGATAATATTTAGTAGGAGATATTTGATGAGTTTATATAAGTGTTATATATTTAATATCTTTGATTATATGTGAACATTACCTTAAGTAAAATTGATACAGGAAGAAAAAAATAATGTTTATATTAGAAAGTGAATCTTTATTCTGTAATTGGACTTACCATAATTGCATTAGAGCACCTAATAGGTCTTATTTTGTCCCACCCTCTTTTTTTCCCCCACTGAAGACTCACTTGGGCTCTTTAAGAAAACGGGATTGTAATGATAACTCTCATCAATATACTGATGAGCCACATGATCTCTTTTTTGTATGACTCTCTTTCTTTCTTTGTGTCTGCTCCATTTTTGGAATTCTAACTGCATACTACCTTCATCATTTATTTGGTTTCTCTTTTTTTGTCTCCCAGCTTCTACTTACTCATAATTAGTTTTGGCTTGTCATAAAGTATATTAGATTCAACCTTGGCATTTGTTTATTGCTCATCACCTAGGTCTTTCTCTTTCTTATTTTACATTCCTGGAAGAAATAATCTACTTGACTTGTATTCCAGCCAAAATAGGCTAATTTATGTTGAGGTAACAGAAATGATTCACATAATTCCTTATTCATACTATATGTTCATCATGGATTGGTTGGCAGCTCCCATATTGTCTTCATTCCAGGACCCAAGCCGCAGCCGTTTTTTGAAGCACTGTCAGAAAAAAGAGAGGCCAATCATGCACCAGCTTATACCGCTTTCATCCAGAAGTGACATATCACTTTGGCTCATACTTCATTGACCAAGTTACCTTGCCACCCATGACATTAATGGGATGAGAAAGTATAATCCTTCAATGTGCCCTGGAAGAGAACTGCAGTTATCTTAGTGGACGACAACAGTAATGACTATTGCAGTTGGCCCCTCTAGCTATGAGCTATTCACTTTACTTTTCTTCCTACGTGAAATACATTCTCTCTTTTCTTAGGATACAGTTTAAAAATCTTACAGGCATTCATATCCATATCCTTAGCCATGTGACTTCCAATAACTCTGGTAGCCAAAGTGTACTCTCCCATGTAACTTTTTGGTCAATGGAACATGGGTAGATATGATGTATCCAACTCTGAGTAGAAGCTTTAAATGTGGTTTGTGTGGTCTGACTTGAATTTTTTCCAGATAGGAAATAGCTCCTTCTGCTGGAATCCCTGTATGAGAAGACATGTAGAGTAGACCTGCAACATGGAGCAGAGCTTGACCCAGTCTTTATCTTTCATTTAACAGGAACAAAAAAATGAATGTTTGATGTGGTAGGTCACTGAGATTTTGGATTTGTTGCTACCACAAAAGCTTACTTTACATAATGGAATTTGGAGTTAAGACAAACTGGGCTTGAGTGTTAACTCTTCTGGTTGTGTGATTTGGGGTAGGTTATTTAAGTTCCCTGAGACTGGGTTTCTTCTCTGTATGATGGAGGTAATAATAAGGCCTACCTTACAGTTCTGATGTGAGGATTAAATTGGATAACTTGTAAAATATTTAATATAGCACTCAACATATGAGAGAAGGGTTCAGTAAGTGTCATTTCTTTTCCTTTTACCTTCCACCTTGCTTTCCCAGTTAGCAGAGTTGTTTGAATACAGGATTATCTAAAAGAAATTAAGTAATTGGAGTTAATTGTGAGATTAGGGATTGAATACAATGCTTGCCTTCAGTGGACCTTTTTAGCCCAAATTTAAGAGTTTCCTTCTGAGGAGAGTCCAGATTAGTCCTTAGAACTAATCTTTTTTGGGGTGCCTGGGTGGCTCAGTTGGTTAGGTGTCTGACTTCGGCTCAGGTCATGATCTCACGATCTGTGGGTTTGAGCCCCACATCAGGCTCTGTGCTGACAACTCAGAGTCTGGAGTCTGCTTCTAATTCTCTGTCTCTCTCTGCCCCTCGCTGCTTGTGCTCTGTCTCTCTCTATCTCTCAAGGATAAATAAACATTAAAAAAATTAAAAAATAAAAAGAACTAATCTTTTTTGCAAATGATGGGTTTCTACGCAGTGATAAGTCAACTAGGTTTTTAACTGAGCTCAGTCAGCCCCGCTATAGCATGCCTCCCAAACCTCCAACCCTTCAAAGAAAAACTCTTCTGCCTGTTGAATAGTCAGGTTGCATAAAGGAGCCCCACTATTACCACCACCAACCTTGTCCATGGAGGTTTACCTGTTACACAGGCACTAAGAAGAGTTAATTTAATAGCTTGTCAGTGACCCATGATTTGCCATAGCTCAAGAAGAAGAGACATCTGTGAATATATATACAATGAACTTGTACCCATGGGGGAAGAGATAAGATGATGCTAATAGTGTGTGTGTTGGCTGCTATTAAAAATGAGATGAAGCATCCAGGTCACAAGTAGTAATGAAAAAGTATGTAGTCTACACATTTAGAGACATGTAGGATAAAAACAGACAAACTAATTCTCAATCTTGACAATAAGGATAAAACTGAGAGAAGAGACTAAGACCAGTTAAAGCTCAGCCTTGTGGCAAGGATCAAATCAAGAATATGGTTTCATGCCTTATGGTGGTTCTAAAACAGGGCTAAAAACTCTTTGATATTGTTCCCTTCAAAAGGTGGAAAGTGGCTATTTACTGGATGGAATGTGGCAGAAGTGATGCATGTGACTTACAAGACTAGTTCATAATAGGAATTGTGGTATCCTTCATATTCTTGCTCTTGGATTGCTCATGTGACCATGAGAGAAACGAGCTGCCATGTTAGGAGGACACTCACACAGCCCTGTGGAAAGGTACATATATGAAAGAATGCACGCTTTCTGTGACTAGCCAGGAGGAATTGGGGCCACTAGTCAATGTGAATGAACCATCTTGGACACAGATCTCTAGCCCCTTCAGCTCTAGTCAAGTCTTCAGGTGATTGCAGCCCTTGCTACCAACTTGACCATCTAGCTAGGGCACATCTGAATTTCTAACTCTCAGAAACTATGTGAGACAATATATTTTAGAATTATTTATTACACAGCAATGGGTAATTAATGCTTAGTGAAATCTCTGAGTAAAGTATCTCTTCAGTGACATCCAATATATTCTTTCAATATACAGTATGTCCTTTCAGTTGGACAGAATGACTCAAAAAAAGATTTGTGACATTTATAATTTACATTTCGTTTTTTCTCCATTAGAAATGCTTTTTTTTTTTTTTTAGTTTATTTATTTTGAGAGAGAGAGAGAGAGAGAGAGAGACAGCGTGAGTGGGGGAGGGGCAGAGAATCCCAAGCAGGCTCCACGCTCCTAGTGTAGAGCCCGCTGTGGGACTTCAACACATGAAATCGTGAGATCACGACCTGAGCCAAAACCAAGAGTCCAGCACTTAACTGACTGAGCCACCCAGGCGTCCCTCAGTTAAAAATGTTTTTAAGGGGCATCTGCGTGGCTTAGTTGGTTAAGCGTCTGACTTTGGCTTAGGTCATGATCTCGCAGCTCTTGGGTTCAAGCCCTGCATCGGGCTTTGGGCTGACAGCACAGAGCCTGCTTTGGATTCTGTGTCTCCCTCTTTCTGCCCCTCCCTGCTCATGTTCTGCCTCAAAAACAATCACTTAAAAAAAGCTTTAAAAAATGTTTTTAATAACACACTTAAAAGGGGTACAGAGATGGAAAAAGCTTAGCCTGTTTTGGAAAAGTATAAAGTATTCTGTTTTATTTTTATCTGACTTTTTTTTTTTTTTAAGTTTATTTGAGAAAGAGTGTGTGTGTGAGCACTCAAGTAAGGAAGGGGTAGCAGAGATAGAGAGGGAGAGAGAGAATCCCAAGCATACTCTGTACTGTCAGCATGGAGCCTGATGAGGGGCTTGAATTCATGAACTGTGAGATCATGACCTGAGCTGAAACCAAGAGTTGGAGCTTAGCTGACTGATCTGCCCAGGCACCCCTCTGAAGGCTTTTTCATTGGTGTTTATTTTTTGTTTGATTTTCTACCCCAGTGATTTTCCAAATATTTCCTGAGCCTAATACTTCAAACAGTTTGTACCAGTCTGGGTTCTCTAGAGAAACAGACCCAATAGGAGAGAATATGGAGAGAGACAGAGATTCTCCAGGAAATTTATTTTTGGTCTTACTATTTTGGTCAACTAATTGAATGAGGCTCACCCACATTTTCAAGGGTAATCTCCTTTTCATAAAGTCTGCTGATAGTAAATATTAATTTCATCTACAACATACCTTCATTACAATACCTAGATTAGTGTTTGACCATACTGGGCACCATAGCCTAGCCAAGGTGACATGTGAAATTAATCATCCCGCAGATGAAAAGGTCAGAAGATGAGCGTTCCAGACACTCAGAAACCCTCCTTTCTCACCTACTTGTATTGAAGGTTGTTGCAGCCTTGTTCTCCATGCTTTTCTTAGTACCTTTGATGCCATGTGGTGAGGACAGTAATATATAAACCAGTTTGAACAGCTTTGTTTTGGTCTCCAAACTGGGAGCTCTGTTCCTCAAACTTATTTTTAAAGAAAAAGTATATTTTGTTCATTATTAGATCTAAAAGTAGCTTGTTAGATATCAGAGAGAGGATGGGTCTAGAAAAATTGTTTTTGCTGCTGGTCACTTGCTACCAATAGAAAAGTTAGGAGCATGTTAAATGTGTTGGAATGTTGAATTTAGTGATAGTTTTTGATGGGCTTTTGTGGTGCTTTCTAAGGTATTCAGGAATACACCCAAGTCTCAGTAAGCTTCTCCTTTGAGAATTGAACAGTCTGTGCAATTTCACAAATGACAATACTTCTGAAAACCATCAGGAGGATATTATTCTGTAATGCTTGTCAAGTTCTGTCTTCTTTAGCAGGTTAAATATATCTACTGGATTTTAAACTTCTGTCATTTTATTTTTTTATTTTTTTTTTTAATTTTTTTTTTTCAACATTTATTTATTTTTGGGACAGAGAGAGACAGAGCATGAACGGGGGAGGGGCAGAGAGAAAGGGAGACACAGAATCGGAAACAGGCTCCAGGCTCTGAGCCATCAGCCCAGAGCCTGACGCGGGGCTTGAACTCCCGGACCGCGAGATCGTGACCTGGCTGAAGTCGGACGCTTAACCGACTGCGCCACCCAGGCGCCCCTAAACTTCTGTCATTTTAAAGAGTGCCTTTTAAGAGTTTACTGATTTAAGTCTTTTGATAGGCCTTGCTTATATGTGTCAGCTTGATTTTACTTTTTAAAAATGCCTTTAAATTGAACTTTAAGGTTGACTTCTAGGTATAACTTCTGAATCTATAGGTTTGATTTACTGCAAAAGTAATATTATTAATTTTATATTACTGCTTCTAAGCTGTGTTTTCCTTGCTTTTGGATTTTCCCTATGAAGAATGAAGAAGGACTCCTTAACCAAGTTTTATTGGGGTAAGCTCAATTTTATGAAGCCTGACGACTTCTTATTCTGAATTTTACCTGAGCAATGTTCCAGCTCAACTGAATGGCTCATAATGTTGAGTGACTCTCTCGTCAGCTACTTTATTGATTAATGACACAGATAAGAAAAATGTACCTTGTTGCAGTGGGATTAGAATCAAGGAAACTAGAAATCTCTCATTTCATTGTGAGACCATTGAAAGTCTGTATTTAAGGATGATATGATCCATGAAAGAGAAGGAAAAGTCAGGTTTTAGTTAAGCCATGTGGATCAGAGAGAGGAGGAACAGAGAAGGCTCAGGCAGCAGTATAGTTTTGAAAATTACTTGTGGGAAGGGGAGGGGGGTCATCTGGGAAGCCAGCAAAACATTACACAAAACCTTGGTAAGTAAGTGGCTTTGCTGACATAGTAGAAAGATGAGCACTGTTACTGATTGTCTTGTTGTTTAGCTGTCAGAGAAGATTGTGCTGCTTCCTACATCTGCCCTCACATGCTACCTCACCTGCTCCATCTTACTGAGACGGATAAACCTTGTAGTTCAAGACTGTCAAGGGCACTGCAATTAGTACTAAATCATTCTCGCTCTGACAACTTCTGGCAACAGAAGCTTCTGGCAGATGTGCAAGTGCATTTTCAGTGTGTCTGAATGTCTGAGTGGTATAGAAGAGCTTTTAGCATGCTTGGTATCTTAATCCGATGGTGAATTCAGTGTAAGTCAACTTTTAGAAGAGGAGAAATATTAGAAATCATGGTGTGCTGTTGAGTTTTCTCTTTCTTTTCTTCTTTCTTTTCTTTCTTTCTTTCTTTCTTTCTTTCTTTCTTTCTTTCTTTCTCTCTCTCTCTCTCTCTCTCTCTCTTTCTTCGTTCGTTCCTTCCTTCCTTGCTTCCTCCCTCCCTCCCTTTCTCTCTCTCTCTCTCTCTCTCTTTCTTCGTTCCTTCCTTCCTTGCTTCCTCCCTCCCTCCCCTTCTCTCTCTCTTTCTCTCTCTCTCTCTCTCTTTCAGGTTTATTTTGAGAGGGGCAGAGAGAGGGAGAGAGAATCCTAAGTAGGCTCTGCACTGACAGTGTGTGCGGAGTCCTATGTGGGGCTGAAACCCACAAACCGTGAGATCATGACCTGAGCTGAAATTGAGACGCTTAACTGACTGAGCCATTGAGGGGGCCCCTTAAAATTTAAAGAAAAAAAAAAAAAAGAAAAAAAATGAGATTAACTAGCGTCTTAGTTATCAGTCTTCAAAACTATAAATTATCTTTTCATATGTCTGGCCCAACACTTGTGTAGGATTTTGTCAGGCAGTGTGCAGGAGTTTACTCTCCTAGTTTTTCATCTGTGACCTGCTGTGGCCCAGACTTTGGCCTCTGCCGGATGCTGTACCTGAAGAGCTCAGTGTTGGAAGGAGTGTGTCCTTTTTCACTTAAAAGAGCCCTACATCCCTGGAGCTGTTATTGTGACCATGACTTTTTCCCTATGATTGAGTTAATGTCAGAGTGTCACCCAGCATGCTGTAGAAGTTTGTATTCCCTTTCATAATTATTTTTAACAACAAAAAAATCTCTGATGTTCTTTGCTTATAATTTGATTTCTCTTGAAAGTGGAGTCTTTAACAAAAAAAGGGGGAAGTTTCCAGTTAATCAGGATTTAACTGCTTTGGAGGAAAGCTGACAGCTGTTAAACCAATACAGCCTGACATCCCCAGCTATTTGCTACTCTTCAGTTTCTGGTTCATTATGTTGCGTGTTAGTATTGTTTCTATAAGGGCAAACTTGTGCTCAGTAGTGAGAAATGAGCCAGCTTTTGCAGCATGTTGAGACCGTTCTGGCTTTTGTACAGATTAAAGAGATGGGATTTTCTGAGTGGCAGTCGACTAGCGGGAAGAGCATTGGATTGTAAATCTAGGACTGCGTTTTGGACCTAGTTTTCTTACGACCAGCATGATTTCTTCAACTTAGCAAATGAGGGAGATTAGGTCAGACGATGTCCTTCGTGTCGTTAACTTATTCCTTCTTTGAGTCTGTGATTCAAAACACTTTGTGGTTTGTTTGTTTTTTTTGGAGATGGAGGGCAGAAGTGCTAACAAATATCTTTCAAAGCATCTTCATAGATTTCAAACTGTTCAGGTCTTCACAATGTACATGAAGCATTGGATGTTAACAGTATCTTAAACCCATGTACACCATCTTCCTCACACAGAGGTTCCCACCTTCAGGTGGTGGTGATATTCACAGGGTGGGTTAGTTGGCTGATTAAAGAAGAGAAATGTGATGGCTGTCGTCTTAACTCATTGGCCTTGTGATTGGATCAGCATTCATTACGTGATTTGTACGTCTCTTGTAATATGGTTCCTGCTTCTTCCTGTCTAGTCACAGTGGCCTCCTTTTAGTTCCTGAAATGCCACGTGCTTCCACCTGACACTGGGTCCACTTTATATTTGCTCTTCTCTCTGCCAGGAATGCTGTAGGACAGCTGACAATACTGACTCCATCTTTAGCCTTCTATCTTGTTCAGGTCGCTCGCTGACCCCCCGGGGCTGTGTGTTCCAGGTCCCCTGGAGATTAACAGACAGATGTCCACCAAGGCTGGGATGGGGGGAGCTTGCTTTGGCCCTCTGTAGACTGGTAAAGATAACATAGTCTCTCCCCTTCCCGAAACATAGGTGGTGCCACAAAATCTAATTAAATGTTAGATGTCAGTCAGGTGCATGCAGACCTTTTGATCTTACTGAAGTGCCCTCCCATGTATCTTCTTGTTCTATAAAATCTGTAGGCTAAGGTCCGACTTCTGCGGAGAATGCCCGTGCAGCATCCGATCGTTACCTGATCGATCCCCGCTGTCAGTAAGTTACTCTCAATAAAACTGTAAACTGGATGGAGCTGCCTGCTTCACTTTTTGGTTTCAAAGTGCCTTCTCATTTTGGAGGATACTTTACCGTCCCTCCTCCACCTTCTAACAAATGCTCTTTGCTGTTGTGCCTTCCTCAGGGGAATGTTCTTAGCCTTCTCAACCTCTTTTCAGTTAGCCAACTGCTACTCACTTCCAGGTCTTCCCCTCAAGCATCGCTTAAAAAGAACCATTCTTCTGACCCAGCTGACAAGGTCACTTCTGCTTATACACAGTTACAGTACCATATACCTTTCTTTTCTAGCATTTGCCATTATTATAATGTCATTTATTTGTGTGGTTGATTAGTTCGTTCCTTCTCCTATGTATTGTAAGCTCCACGAGAATGCAGATCATGCCCATTTTTGCTCTCTTTATATTTATTGCTTTCTTTCCCCCAAGTTTTCACTTAAATTCCAGTTCGTTGAGATACTGCAATATTAGTTTCAGGTTTAGAATTTCGTGATTCATCACTTACGTATATCACCCAGTGCTCATCACAAGTGTCCTCCTTAATGCCCATCACCCATCACCCTTAGCCCATCCCCCCAACCACCTCCCCTCCAGTAATCCTCAGTGTGTTCTCTGTAGTTTAAAGAGTCTGTTTTCTGGTTTGCCTCTGTTTTTTTCTCCCTATATTCATCTGTTTTGCTTTTTAAATTCACATATGAGTGAAATCATGGTATTTGTCTTGCTCTGAGGCAGCCTAGAGAGTGGACTCTGGTACAAGATTGGCTGTGTTCACATCTCAGCTCTGCCACTAACTATAACTTTGCTTGGGGAAGTTAATCTCTTGTGGCTCGGTTTCCTCAAATGTAAAGAGGAGAAATAATAGATACATGTCACAGGGTTGTTGTGACGATTAGGTGAGTTGAACTCTTAGAACAGTATCTGGTATATTTATTGTAATGTTTATTAGTATTTTCTATCATTATTTTCTGACCCTCTGGGTATTCTCTGGAAGTATATATCATATATATATATACATATATATATGTATATATATATTTATTTATTTTTATTTTTTATTTTTTTGCTTAAATTATCCTTTGGACTATATTGCTTACAACTTAGTGCCCTGACTGATACTTACAACACACACTTGTTGAATGATAACTGTGGGTAGGGTATAGCCATAGTCACAGGTTTCTTTTTCAGAAGGGGTTTATAGAACCATTTCTACATGCATGTCGGGGCCAAAGCTTGTATTATTTTTATTAAAATACTTAACTTTCTCTCTAATTTGTTTTGGATTGACTTAGTTCATTCAATATCTCATACTTTGACTTCAGGCTTATTGCAATATTTGTTTGAGCAAAATCTGAAACAGAAATTCTCCCTGAGGGTGAAATGCATCACATGTTAGGATATCTGGCTGGTGTCAGGTAGTGATTTCATTATCTTTACCACTTCAGTTATCTTGGCATACATTTATTGCTGATAATCTGTGAAAAGCCTATTTAACTCACTTCTCATCCTGAGTGAAGGGCCATCCAGAGCCCGAGTTTCCCTCTGGAACCCTTTTTATGTTGCTGAGGAGTACAATGTCTCCTGGCAGATTAGCTTTCAGCCTGTGAAAGCAGATACTTTCAAATGGGAAAATGTCATGCAAGGTGAACTATTGGTATTTTCACAGCAGGCAAATTCTCACCACCCTCAGTATAAAAACACTACTGAATCACATTTATGGTTTTGTCATCATTACAATGAGAACAGATAGTGGCATTTAAACCTAGGAAAATTCAACCCCTGATATTGACTTTTAATGTGAAAAACTTGAAAAAGCAGGTAGAACACTGTGACCTTAGTGATGTGAATTCTCTAATCAGAGCATACAGAGCAGTCAAATATTTGACTTATTGATTTTTTAGAGAACCAAGCTGTTTTGTATGCAAGGTATGAAAATCGTATGAGTTTTGTCCTTGGTTCAGAATAAGCAATGAGAGCCAGGGTTCTATGCAGTAGATTTGAATTTATGTTGAGTAGTATACACTTTTAATATTTTAACATATATTACCAGAAGAGATATTTATGTATTTATATTTGTGTGTTTAAAACACAGTAATTAGTATTTACATATTAATTTCTGGTTTGAAAATGGTATTAAGGGGCACTTGGGTGGCTCAGTCAGTTAAGTGTCCAACTGTTGATTTCGGCTCAGGTCGTGATCTCACAGTTATGAGAGCGAGCTCTGTGTTGGGCTGTGCACGAAGCATGGAGCCTGCTTAAGATATGCCCATGCGTGCTTGCCTGCTCTCTCTGTCCCCTCCCCTGTTTGTGCTTTCTCTCTAAAATTAAAATGGTATTAATTTATTAATATATACTGTTTTATTTATTTATTTATTTATTTATTTATTTATTTTTTAACGTTTATTTATTTTTGAGACAGAGAGAGACAGAGCATGAACGGGGGAGGGTCAGAGAGAGGGAGACACAGAATCCGAAGCAGGCTCCAGGCTCTGAGCTGTCAGCACAGAGCCTGACGCGGGGCTGGAACTCACGGACCGTGAGATCATGACCTGAGCCGAAGTCGGCTGCCCAACCGACTGAGCCACCCAGGCGCCCCAATATATACTGTTTTTAAGAACCTAGTGTAAAAAAAAAAAAAAAAAAGAACCTAGTGTAGTATCTTCAGTTTTAAAAAGACCCAGCCATACAGGGCTATAAACTTCCTCTGCCCACATTTGAACATACTCCTTTTCTACATTCTCAGCCTTCTAAAATTTGTTTTTCTGTAAAACTACCCATCTAGAGGTTTATCTTTCAATTTCTAGTCCATTGAAAGCAAAAAATATAGTAAGTTGAGTTACCCTGACTTCTTAAAGAAGCCTTTCCATTTTAATTTAAGTTCACCTTAAGAAACACAGGTTATCTTTTGGACAAACAGTATTCAAAAAATTCTCCCTAAAACAGTAATGCAGGTAGATTTTTATTTGAACGATGCGGCATTTTTATCAGAAATGTTTTTCATTTTCTCTTCATCTTTTCAATCACATCTTACAAATATTTGAAAACACTTTTATTTCTCTGGATAACTCTCTTGTCCATGCCGCCATCTTCTCTTCGTGATGCCCTGTTCTGCTACTGCCTTTTTATTTAAATTCCATCACGAATCAGTTGGCTTGGGTTTTTAGTGTGCTAGTTTCTTTAAGATGAGGAGGCAAAGTTCTCTTTGGGTAATATCTAGCAAAGCTTAAGACTGGAAGGAGCATTGCTGTTTGGTAGAAGAACGTGTAGAGAATAAATAGGAACTGTCATATCTCACAATGACTTTTAGAAACCTTAAATTCCAGAATTCTGCTTTAATTTTTAATTGCCATTGAGAATTTATTCTAGAAAAGGTATTTATTAAGTAATTACACATAACTTTGCTGTTAGCAGGTATTAATTCTAGTTTGCTAGGATTAATATACGTTGTCTTTTAAAATCTTACCGGATTTCAGTTACAGCTAAGTTTAGTTATAGCCTATTATCTTGTGCTTTCATTTTAAAGGTACAAATAGTACATGGATTCTAGATTGTCATGAATACTGTGCTTTCTTCTTAGAGTTTGGCACTGTGGTTGTTCCACCCCACTAACTATTCTTTCCTCTTAAGAACCTCAGAGATTGAGTGAGGGGAAGCCAGGATGAGTCCCTGTAGCAGCTTCTAGGGTACAGTTACGAAGATGAATAAAACCACCTGTTTAAATTCTGTGAGATCGGAATCTGATTCTCTCTGTTCAATTTTTGAAAAAGCATTTGTGGAAAATCACAATGATAGCAATTGAATTGGCCCCATATGACACAGATTTATAGAGATATTAGAGTTTTATTTTTTTTAAATCCAGAGTCTACTTTTTCTTGTCCTTTGGCATTTTAGATCTTGCCTTTCTCTAGAGGGCATCTCATTAGGGAAGAGTACTTGGACAGTGAAATGAGATGTGAGCTTGTGGAAAGAAGACCAGGACAGGGCACTAAACAAATAGTAGAGACAGAGAAATGGCCAAGGCAGAAGTGAGAGCAGGAGAGGCAAGGGGAGGGAACTAACAGAACAAGAAGATAGACTGTAAGAATGGTGTCTTTCAAATACTTTGTTGTTTTTTTAAGTAGGCTTCACCCCCAGCGCAGAGCCCAACATGGAGCTTGAACTCACAACTCGGAGATCAAGACCTGAGCTGAGATCAAGAGTTGGACACATAACTGACTGAGCCACCCAGGCGCCCCTTTAAAGTTCTTCTTGATTTGTGTTTTTATGTTGGGGCAGTTTTACTTAGTATATCATTCTGTTGGTGGAATAGAGGAATTTAGTCAGTGCCAAATCTAGGAATGTTCAAGTCTCAGAATAACTTAATTAAATATATAATAGGCAAATGAGAAAATTTACTATTCTGTTAGATTGAATGTAAAAAGGGCTAGTTACAGAAAAATTATTTTGCTTAAAATAAAAGCATATTTTTTAAAGTTTGCTTTAGAGAGCAGAAAGCAGTTGTATTGTAAGAGTGTGTGTAATTATCTGCATTCCTTTCCAGCCTCTTTGGGATCAAATTGGTTTTCTCCCCAAGAAAGGCAATTATATGCAGGAGGCCACTTTTTGTTGAATTACTGTGTGTTGCACGCAGCGCATCCCGCAAACCTGAAATCACAGATGTGCTGCTATGATTTATAATACCCATTAATTACAGCTTTGTATTAAAGGCTTTTAGTTTTCTGCTTCAGTAAACCTAAATTCTCCTTTTGAAGAAGAATTGCTTACATTAGGTGTTATGCTAAATAGTGAGTCCTGTCTTTTAGAATCTCATCAAAAGTACTTGGTGCAGTGAGATCTTCTCAGTTGACATCAAGTGCAGCCCAGTCAAGCTGTTTAACTTTGTAGGGTGATGAGCTAACTAGAAGAGCTACTGGTCTTATAATGAGGAGGCCTCCCACAACACGGTTCAAAGGGGAAGACTGCAAAGCATTAATCAGAAAGTATTCATCCACCAGCTGTTGATCATCTTTGTAGTACTGTGCCAGGCTCTGTACCCAGTACACGCTCTTCCTGGACAGCTCAGTGCTTCTCAGCCCCAGCTGTTCTTTAGATCCACCTGGGGGCTTGAACCTTCCCCCCCCCCCCCCCCCCCCCCCCCGCCTCCACTAAATACCAGGTGTGGATGTTTTTTAAAGGGCTCCTTATTGAATATAATGTGTGGCCAAGAATGAAAACACAAGTCTATTCAGTCCTATTTGGTGGCTTTTCACCTGAAAAGTTATATTTCCTCTGTTTTTTTGGCTTTGTATTTCCATATTCCTTCTAGAAGTTGAAAATATGATCAAGCAAAACAAATAAACAAAACTGGATTGCATTGTTTTCTCTTGGGCTTCTCCATGGTCTAATTCTGTTCAGGAACAAACATTTCCCTGGCACCTCCCTTAAATTTTGTAACTTCACTTTCCTCCCACCCCCCATGTGACGAGTGTCTAATCTGAGGTTTCTTTGCTAAACTTGGCCATTTTATAGTCTGATCAGGGACCTGCTTTTTAGTGACGTTTTGTCATTTTTTTCTCTGTGAATATTTAAAACTACATTTTAACTTAGAAACATTTTAAAATAAGGATTTATAGTGTTTTACATTACATCTTTCTTACATGTTGTTACTCATTAAACTTCACATACCTGAAGTATGTATGTATGTATGTATTTATTATTTCTGGTTATATATATATTTTTTACTTACTTATTTATATACATACCTGAAGAATTTTTTTTAATGAGAGGAGGCAAAGTAAGTACAGATTTATCTTGTGAGGCACCAGGTTGTCCATTTGAAAATGGGGTTAGTGTTCATTGTCTACAAATGCTACTATGCTCTCTTTTGTTTGAATATATTTGGAAGTAGTAATTTAGTTGTGGCAGGTGGTCCTAAATGATGTAAGAAGTTCTGAAGGAAAAATATTAATAAATCTAATAATGGTAGTGGCACCTACAGTTTTTGTGAAAGCTTAGTTGATGTTAAACAGCACTAAGTGCTCCCCATGCATGGCCAGTTGAAGCCTCACCTCATCTTATGAGATGTACATACTGTTGTTGTTCCTATTTTATAGCGAAGAAAATGGAAGCCAGTGGGTGGAAGAGCCCAGATTTGCCTGAATCAGCGCCTGACTCTTAACCCATGGTGTTCTGCCTTTTTTCCTACCTATGTGTATCTCAGTGCTGACACATTCTAGCAGAGAGCTCTTGCTTGGATCCCCTTTCCTTCCAGAGGAACTCATTGACTTAATTTGCGTCAGCCTTTTGCTTTCTTCCCTACTTGAATATAGGCAACCATCTGCTTTTGGCATCCTTCTTGCACGTGTAGTAGACTAGGCCTTAATGAACGTAGGCATGCTTTGGGGCTTGGCAGAGTGAAGGGGGCACCGGAAAGCCCTGCGGAGAGTGTTGAATACGTTTCCCTTACAGACGTAAATATAATTTGATTGGTAACTGTATTCTTTTTTTTCTTGTTAACAGCTTATATTGAGGTATAATTTACATAACATACAATTCAGTCATTTAAAGTGTACAATTCAGTGGTTTGGGTTGTGTAACCAGCACTGCAATCAATTTCAGAACATTTTTATCACCCACAAAAGAAACCCTATAATGTTTGGCTTCCTGTCTCAATCTACCCATCTCCTTACTCTATAGATTTGCCTATTTTATGTAGATGGAATCATATGATATGTGGTCTTTGTGATTGGCTTCTTTCACTTAGCATGATATTTCCATCCATGTGGTAGCATGTATCAACTTAATTTCTCTTTATTATCTAATAATATGTCTTTATATGGACGTAGTTGCTTGGTGTCTGTGTTCTGGCTTTTACATCTTACACCCCTGGCTCCCAGCATTGTTTTGACTATTACAGCTTAATAACACACAAGAAAACAGACCCAGCTGCACAGCTTAAGTGGGAGTAAAATGGAACCATCCATTTTTTTGTGTGCATTTATTACCTTTTTATTGAGTACCTAGTATATGTACAGCACTCTGCTAGATTTTATAGTATATAAAAGATCTGATGGGGTGCCTGAGTGGCTCAGTCAGTTAAGCATATGGTTTTGGCTCTGGTCATGATCTCACGGTTCATGAGTTCGAGCCCTGCATTGGGGCTCTCTGCTGTCAGCACAGAGCCTGCTTCAGATCCTCTGTCTCACTCTCTCTGCCCCTCCCCTGCACACATGTATGCGCTCTCTCTCTGTCTCTCTGTCTCTCTGTCTCTCTCTGTCTCTCTGTCTCTCTCTCTCAAGAATAAATAAGTAAACTAACAACAACAACAAAAAAAAAAGATATGATGTAATATGTGACCTATGCTGTACGTGTGTTAGAAGCAAAGCCAGGTTCAGAGTAAGGAAAGAATTCTCTTTGAGATTTGTGGATGCCAATTCTTGTGCCCAGCTTGTTGTTGTTTTATTATTGTTTGCTTGTTTGTTGTTAAATCATTACCTTTCTCTGAAGTGCTTTTAGGTCTCCTAGATACAAGCTAATATTCAGTAAGTTCATCCCTAACCCACCCTCCCATGAATTTAAATGTTAAAATATGAGTCTGAATCATTCTGGAATTTTTCCAGTTTAAAACTAATAAATATTAAAATTTTATTAGAAACTTGAAGGTCGTGAGTCCTAATGAATCTAAAAACTTAGACTATTAGTCCAACTTACGGAAATGTTCAGAAATGGTAAAGTATATTCAGCCACCAAAATTGCACAATGATAATATCATACTTAATTCAGTTGGAACTCAAGTTAAAGGCAGGTTTGATGGATGGAAAACCTTACAGCTTCTGCGCACCCTGATAAGCATTGCATCAGTACCAGTTTAGCCACTTGAGTAAACTATGGATCCACAAGAGAAATTCTCTTTAGGATATTTTGAAGTGTCATCTGTGTGCTTCAGTTAGATTTTGTAGACAGCATGTCGCCCTTCCCTGTTGCTTAATGTTACTTAATATTATACCACATGAAAATATTCAGTGTCACTGTCATCGTAATATGGCACAATTAGGAATGTTTCACTGTGTACTTATTTTGCTCTTTGCTAAAAACTCTGTAGACTGTCTTGATTCATTGATTTAAATATCCTATAGTGTAAGTAATATGATTATGTGATTTAAAAGTTTGTAATAAACTGAGAAAAGATTCCACTTCCTGATTTGTGAATTATTTAGATTTTAAGAATTTTGTAAAATTTAATTGCTGGTTTTTGAAGATGATATATTAGATATTACTTACAAATAGTGTTGAATAGTTATACTTTGAAGTGTATATGTTTAAAAGTAGAATAATGACATCTTGAAAATCAATACCATTTAGTATCAAAAATGTTTCTTTAAGACTTGATATCCAGGGGCACCTCGGTGGCTCAGTTGGTTAAGCATCTGACTTGGGCTCAGGTCGTGATCTTGTGGTTCGTGAGTTTGAGCCCTACATTGGGCCTTGTGCTAACAGCTCAGAGCCTGGACCCTGCTTTGGATTCTGTGTCTCCCTCTCTCTGTGCCCCTCCCCTGCTTGCACTGTGTCTCTATCTCACTCTCTCAAAAATAAACATTTAAAAAATTAAAAAACAAAACAAAAAAAGGACTTGATATCCAGAGAAAATTGTTCCACTCTTCAAAGGAAACCAAAATGCCTTTTATTTGTATAAAAATTTTCTGATGAGTGTTTATTTTTATACTGTGTTCACAAGTGATTTTTTCATATTCATATGGCTCCAAGCTGTATATTGCTACTACTGCTACTAATAACAAAATAACAATAGGTATTTTAATTAAGTAGTAAATAGTAAAGACTAGATTTTTAAGGGTAGAATAATAGGAAATTATAGTAGTAAGAGAGAAGGGTAATAGGGGATTGGAGACTTGAGTGAGGAAAGACATACTTGGAAGAAGTCAGCATAAAGCAAGTAGTATCTATGGGTGATTATAGAAGGTATTAAAGTAGTATAAACCCTACTTGTGTTGTAAGCTGTTCGTGTCTGAGGTAGCATATTATTCCTTGTTCACAGACATACTAGATATTCAGTGTGTCTGAGAATTCAGAATCATGCACTGTACTAAAACATAGATAATAAATACTAACAGTACTAATGTCTAGAGTGTATTGTTTACTATAGGCCAGGTAATTGTGTATGTTTAACACTCGTAATCTTGTCAGGTGTAGTGATTTCTTACAGATAAGGAAAATGAGACTCAGAGATAAAATTTCTGGCTAAAGGTCACTTAATTTTGACTAATCCTGTTATCTGTGTTCTTTACCACTGTTCCACTACCTTGTTTTGTTATTTTCTGTTGGATTCTTTTTCTTAAGTGATAAATACTGTGTAATCTTTGTAACAGGTTGAACAAATAAGAGGTATATCATTTCTTGATGTATACAAAACACATATAAGATATATAGAGATTAACACACTCTAATATTGTTTAAGCTTTGCCTTTGTAAGAATGTATCTTCGATGGAAATTTGCAAGTGAGCTTTCTTTGGTGAGAGTACTAGAATTTGTATCTACTTGGTGTTACACAGAACTGGGTTTGAAGTTGAGCAATGCCAGTCTCCTAACTGATCCCTTGGGCAAGTTTTTTTAACATCTCTAAGGCTGGGTTTCCTCTTCTGTGAAGTGATTATCATTATTTCTGTGGCTCTGTTAACTGATTGTCCTGGAGAGTGGGGATAATTGCTTAAACTATATTCTAGGTTAAAAATTTATTATAGTCATTGCATATAAATTTTAGAAGCTGGCCAAAAATATAAAGAAATCCTCTGAATTAAGAATAGATCATTGGGGGCACCTGGGTGGCTCATTTGGTGAAGCATCCGACTCTTGATTTAGGTTCAGGTCATGATCTTGCGGTTTGTGAGATCAAGCCCCCCGTGTGTCGGGCTCCATACTGGCAATGTGGCGCCTGTTTGGAATTTTCTTTCTCCCTCTCTCTCTGCCCCTCCCCTGCTGTTTCTCTGTCAAAATAAATAAAACAAACTTAAAAAAATGGATCATTGGAACAGATTTGAGTGTTAGTTGATAATTCTGAGCATTAAGTGATGGTCTTTTTTATACAGTAAAATATTTGAAATTGCTTGATTGCCTATGGTTATTTGGTTGATGTGTTTGTGAGTTGCTCAAAAACAAAAGCATCAAAACTTAAAATAATTCTTGCAAAAAGAACAGGAGTAGGAAAAGTTATGTGAGTGCTTTTATTCATACCCTTTTTACGATATTCATCTTGTTTCTCGGGTCTTAAGCAGAGAGAGAAATAATGATTTTTCTTGTCTGAGTAAAGGATAATTTGAAGCTATTCCTTGGAGAATTCTAAAAGATACACATTTGAGGAAAGTCTAAAATGTTGTTTCTCCTGTCTTACAGGGGGCAAAAACGTTCTCTCTCTTGTTTCTCCCTCGCAGCTGGATGGATATATTGTCCCATATATATATGGCCTTTGAAGAGTGCTCAGGTGCACCACTCTCCACCTTATGGTGCTTAGATGGCTAAGAAAATAGATAAAAAGACCTGGCAGCATATATAAGGATGTGTGTATTGGGAGAGGGGGTGTTTAGATTTGTAAAACACTTTGCCTGTTGAAAATTCAGCCAATATATATTGCCTACCATATGCAAGGTCACTAGCTAGTTGGTAGGCAAGATAAAAAGATGAGCGATAATAGCCACGAATATGGAGAGCCACTAGTCTGAAGGGAAGCCAAAACAAGTAATGATAATATTAGGCAGGATATGGCGGTTTGCATTATAGAATAAATAGTTGTGGCATTCAGAGGAAGGAGAGATAGTATCTAGTTGAAGGAAACAGAAGTGTTCGGAAAGAAGGTGCAATTTGAAATGGATATTAAGGGATAAGAAGGATTTCCCCAGATGGGATGGAGTTGAAAGAGTTAGTTAGGCAGATGATCCAGAGAGAGTCTTGTAGGGTAAAAGTTAGAATTATAAATGCATGACTTATGTTTAGGATATAGTAGATGTTCACTTGGAAGTGAGGTAAGGTGAAGAGTAGGGGACAGTGAGACGACCTTGAAATCTGAGTGCATTTGTACTTAAGTAGGCAGTGGAAACCCATCTATGACTTTTAAAATTTTTTATTTTTCAGGTTGTTTATTTTGAAATAACTGTAGATACATAGGATGTTGCAAAAAAATGTATATCCTTTACCCATTTTCCTCCAGTGGAAACATCTTGCATAATAAGTTGTAGGACTACACGAAAACTAAGAAATTGGTTTTGGTATACCCCACAGAATTATTCAGATTTCACCAGTTTTATGTGTGTATTATGTGTGTGTTTATGTAATTTTATCACATGTATAGATTTAGTGTAACTATCACCACAGGGCTTTCCTTAATAGCTACACCCATTCTCTCCTCTCTACCTCCACCCTATTGCTGGAAAACACTATAATCTGTTCTTCATTTCTATATTTTTATTATTTCAAGAATATTATATAAATGGAATCACACAGTATGTAATTTTTAAAAATAAAAACCTTTTATTTTCAAATAATAATAGATATATAGAAGTTACAAATACAGTGCAGTTTCCTCCGTTTGCTTAGTTTGCCCAGTGTTCATATCCTACAGACTATATTAATTATCAAAACCAGGAAATTGGCAGTGGTGTAATGTAGGTGTATAGTTCTGTGCTATCTTATCACATGGTAGGTTTACATAACCATCATGGAAGTCAAGACACAGAACTAATCAATCATCATGAACCTTTCCCTCATTCTACCCTTTACAGTCACACCCATATCCCTCCCGCCTCTACTCCATCCCTAATCCCTGATAGTCACTAATCTGCTTTCCCTATAATTATATCATTTCAAGACTATTATGTAAATGGACTCACAAAGTATGTGACCTTTAAGATTGACTTTTTTTTTTTCCTCAGCATTATGCCCTTGAGATCCATCCAAGTTGTGTCATGTGTCAGTAGTTTGTTCTTTTTATCACTGCATGGTATTTGTTTAACCATTCATCTGTTGAAGGGCATTTGGATTGTTTCCACTTTTGAGCTATTATGAATAAAGCTGCCGTCAATATTTGTGTGCAGGTTTTTTTATGAACATAGATTCTGATTTTCTTTCTGGTAAACACCCAAGGGTGCAATTACTGAATCATATGGTAATTATTCGTTAGTATTTGGTGTTATTGCTATATTTTATTGTTTCTGTTCTTACAGATGTGTAGTGATAACTGTGGTTTTAATTTGCTTTTCCTTAATGGCTAGTGATATTGAGGTGATTTTTTTTTCCATTAAAGAATTTGAATTAAAAACTGATATATTTAGCTGATACATTTTTCTGGTGTGGATAGGTGAGGAGTGAAATAAGAAAAAGATTAATTTAGAAGCTGTTGAACTAATTTAGGTGGGAAATTCAGAAAGCTTCTTGGGTGGCCAAGGTCAGTGGAGAAGGAATGGTGGGAATGTCTGGACAGGTATGGATGAGGGACAGAAAAAGTAAAATGAAAATTTGGGCATTGATGTTTAGAGTGCTTTTGACAATAAATAAATAATTCAGAATTTTATTTTTAGTTTTAGAAAAATGAAGAATTTGGTTTCAGTTTGAGTGCAGATAGATTATTTGGGTGGAGATGTCCAGAAAGTTATACATTGGAGTCTGTAGCTTAGAAAGGTTAGGGCCAGAAGTATTGGAAAAAAATCAAATATGGAGAGATGATAGTTCACATTTTGCTTGCAAAGGGGCAATAGTAAGGAAAAGAAATTTATAAATCAGAGATTTAGAAGAAAACCTGAGGGAATCCATTTAATAGATAATGGTGGCCAATATCTATTGACACGAGTGCCAAATCTGAAGGCATTGTAGTGTGAATGTGAGCATTAACTATGGAGATTTTTCTTTTTAAGTTTATTTTTGAGAGAAAGAGAGCATAAGTGAGGGAGGAGCAGAGAGAGAGAGGGAGGCACAGAATCCGAAGCAGGCTCCAGGCTCTGAGCTGTCAAAACAGAGCCTGACACGGGGCTCGAACTCACGGACCGTGAAATCATGACCTGGGCCACCCAGACGCCCTTGGAGATTTCTTTTTTTTTTTTTTAAACACAGGAGAAAGAAGCATGTTTATTTTTTTTTTTTAATTTTTTTTTTTCAACGTTTATTTATCTTTGGGACAGAGAGAGACAGAGCATGAACGGGGGAGGGGCAGACAGAGAGGGAGACACAGAATCGGAAACAGGCTCCAGGCTCCGAGCCATCAGCCCAGAGCCCGACGCGGGGCTCGAACTCACGGACCGCGAGATCGTGACCTGGCTGAAGTCGGACGCTTAACCGACTGCGCCACCCAGGCGCCCCGAAAGAAGCATGTTTATATGAAGAGGAAAGAGGAACCAATAGGACCATGAAAGATTTAAGATGTATGTGAGGGCAAATCATCTCAAAGCTGCAGGGCAGATGTACTTGGTCAAAGCAAAATGTGATGATAATGTTAGGGAGAGCATCAAGAGACAGGAGCAAACATCATCTTTGTCAAGGAAATTAAATATATCTTGCATGGTACCCGAGAAGGAAGAAAGAGGTGGATGTGCCAAACAGAGATTTTTTTTTTTGAGGAGGTAGACTGAGGAACAGCATCACATTGCCTCCTTGACCCTTTTAGGAACATAGATGGTTTTTTAAATAAGCATTTTAGATGATTCCAGATTATTTATTTTTAAAACTATGGCTTTGATTAAAGCCTTAGGATATGAGAACAATACAATCTTTCATTAAAATGTTTAAACAGCAGCAGCAAAAAGAAATGCCAGCAGCATAAACAATATATCTTATTCTATCAGTGGGCTTGTGTTAAAACGGATGCACTGCTGTCTTACTGATGTATCTGACCAGAAAGAAATTGTCGGGGTTTTTTAATTATTATTTTAACATTTATTTATTTTTGAGAGACAGAGACAGAGTGTGAGTGGGGCAGAATCAGAGAGAGAGAGGGAGACACAGAATCCGAAGCAGGCTCTAGGCTCTGAGTTGTCAGCACAGAGCCCAAGTGGGGGCTCAAACCCATGAACTGCAAGATCATGACCTGAGCCAAAGTTGGATGCTTAACTGAGCCCCCAGGTACCCCTAAGAAATTGTCTTTTCAAACATTTTATGGCTGGGGCATCTGACTTTGGCTCAGATCATGATCTCCTGGTTCGTGGGTTTGAGCCCCCCCCCCCCCCCCCCCCGCCCTGCCCCTTGGGCTCCATGCTTGACAGCTCAGAGCCTAGAGCCTGCTTCAGATTCTGCGTGTGCCTCTCCCCCACTCACACTATGTCTCTGTCTCTGTTTCTCTCTCTCAAAAATAAATAAATGTTAAAAAAAATTAAAACAATTTATGGCTAACTGAAAATACACTAATCACCTATGATTTATAGCTTAAAACATCCAAAGCAAAATTTATAACTCTCTGTCAGAAGCTAGGATTAAAAAAAATTTTTTTTAATCTTTATTTATTTTTGAGAGAGAGACAGAGTGCAAGCGGGGGAAGAACAGAGAGAGAGGGAGAGAGGTAGACAGACACAGAATCCAAAGCAGGCTCCAAGCTGTCAGCACAGAGCCCGACGCAGAGTTTGAACTCTGGGACTGCGAGATCATGACCTGAGCTGAAGTCAGACACTTAAGTGACAGCCACCTAGGCACCCCATAAACTAAGGGGTTTTTTTAGTTATACAGGATAGATGAGAGGATTACTGGGCAGGGCATTGTTATTATTGACTCAATGTCGATGATGGCGTTCTGTAAGTCTAGGAAGCAAAAGCAGGAGAAGACTCATTCAGTAGGAGAGTGGGAATATTGAAGGCAAAGCCATTGTTGTGTCGCATCTAGGGTTTTTGATTGGGAGAAGTGGTGTTGGTGTTACACCATCATTAATCACTGAGACTTGGTATTTCACCTAACAGAATTACCTTTGTTGTAAGGTGAAATATTTATTTTCTTTGAAATGCAGTTACATAACTTGGAGTGAAATGTGAGCCAGTATTGGTCTGAACTAAAGAAAGGCACCAGAAGATAAATTGTGATGCAGAAGTAGTAAACAAGTAAATGAAGTGGCCTGAGTTTGGTGCTAAAGTGAAAGGTATTTTAGTAGTTCTTTTTTTTTTTTAATGTTTATTTATTTTTGAGAGGGTGAGAGGGAGGGACAAAGAGAGAAAGGGAGAGAGAGAATCCCAGCAGGCTCCACGCTGTCAGCGCGGAGCCCAATGTAGAGCTCAAACCCACGAACCGTGAGATCATGACCTGAGCCAAATTCAGGAGTCAGATGCTTAACTGACTGAGCTACCCAGGTGCCCCAAAATATTAAGTAGTTATGATGTTATTAAAATAGTACTAGGCTTTGTATCATTTTATTTTATTTTATTTTATTTTATTTTATTTTATTTTATTTTATTTTATTTACAGTACCTTATGCTATTTCAAATATTTGATTCTATGATCGTTGTTAAAATAGTTAAAATCTACTTCATTTTGCTTGTTCACAAATATTGTTTTGACTGCTTGAGCTTTATAGATTTAAAGCTTTACAACATGGAAAATTAAAATCATGTTCTTCACTTGGATGATTGCACCAAATCTTTTTGTAGCAGATTCTAAAACCTGATGCATGATAGTATTTACACAGATGTTGAGAAAGTGAATAATAGAGGTAGGGATTGTTACCGGGTTATGCTGTCACTAGCTGTTGAACTTGCCGTCTGCTCACCGCCACCCCCCCCCCCCCCCCACAAGAAAGTATAGACATTAGTGTCAACTGGAAACTATTTGGAATGAGAAAAAACTCACCTGGTTTCTTGTCACACTCAGAATAAAAAAAAATCCCAACTCATAACCTGTCTGTTCAGATCAATTTTGTAAAACTGCTATTGCCTTTCTTCCCTAGCTGTACCATTTTTTTTTTCTTGTTTCAGGGACTTTGTATTTGTTCTCCTTCACCATGGACCACTCTTTTTCCAGTTTTTTTTTTTTTTTTTTTTTTTTTTTTGTGGTCCCTTGAACACTTGAACTTTAGGCCCTTAGCATTTATTTTTCCCTTTTCCTAGAATTTTCCCCCCCCCCCCCCCCGATATTTATGTGGTTTGTGTTCTCACTTTATTCAGGTCTCTCTCCTCAAATGTCATCTTGTAAGACTTTCTAATAGAAAATTTTCCTTAGAAGAGTCTTACCCCCCAAGTCTTCCTCAGTACTCCCTCTCCCCTTAGATGTCATCTTCAGTCTAGCACTCGTACCTGACATGGAATTTTGTGTTTGTTTATTGTTCCCATCACTACCGGGCAGGGATTTCCCCTTGCTCATTTTTCCATCTTTAGCATCTTGAGCAGTGACTGTCAGGGAGGAGGGACTAAAGTATTGATGAATGGATGAATACTTGCCTAATTAAGTTGAAAAGACCAGTTACTATGAAGCTGGTATTTTGGAGATAGTATTTGACTGTTAGGTTAGCTATATGGGGTGATTAGTAGAGGGGTAAATATCCACAGTGGAAGTTCAGATTCTGTGACCATGTGACATAAGCTGGGAGATCATAGTTTCACAGACTTCTGGACACAGGGGTTAGTTTAGTGCATCTTACCCTAAATTGAGCTGGTGGGCAGAGTACTTGGCTCTATTCTCTGAGGCCCTGCCATTCCTCTGTTTACTGAAGCTCTTTCTTAGACTCTGTGAGCTACTTTACTTCAACCTGGGCTCCTTTTAACAATTGCTATTTTCCTCCTTGGGTGGTTAAAATTTTGTATCTGTTCTTTGTCCCTAAGAGTGCTGCCTAATAAGGGTCGGCAGAGACATGTCATGTCAGTTCAGATGTTTGTAACTGTTACCATTAGATCTGAGTGGGTATTGGTCTGTGGAAAGGGCTGATGAGTGTAGTCCTGTGGTTTTTTTTTTTTTTGTTTGTTTTGTCTCTACAAGACAGTAGAAGATAGGAAAAGAATTAACATCTGTAGTTTGAAAACTCTTAGATTATAGGAAATATGAGTGTTGGTTGTAGTCCACATATTATGGCTAGAGAATTTTTCATTCATTCATTTATTCAGTGGGTATTTAATGAATACTTAAAGTGTTTGTAGGACATTTTCTTTTTTTTTTTCAATATATGAAATTTATTGTCAAATTGGTTTCCATACAACGCCCAGTGCTCATCCCAAAAGGTGCCCTCCTCAATACCCAACACGCACCCTCCCCTCCCTCCCACCCCCCATCAACCCTCAGTTTGTTCTCAGTTTTTTTTTTTAATTTTTTTTTAACGTTTATTTATTTTTGAGACAGAGAGAGACAGAGCATGAATGGGGGAGGATCAGAGAGAGAGGGAGACACAGAATCCGAAACAGGCTCCAGGCTCTGAGCAGTCAGCACAGAGCCCGACGCGGGGCTCAAACTCACGGACCGCGAGATCATGACCTGAGCCGAAGTTGGCCGCTTAACTGACTGAGCCACCCAGGCGCCCCTGTTCTCAGTTTTTAAGAGTCTCTTATACTTTGGCTCTCTCCCACTCTAACCTCTTTTTTTTTTTTTCCTTCCCCTCCCCCATGGGTTTCTGTTAAGTTTCTCAGGATCCACATAAGAGTGGAACCATATGGTATCTGTCTTTCTCTGTATGGCTTATTTCACTTAGCATCACACTCTTCGGTTCCATCCACATTGCTACAAAGGGCCATATTTCATTCTTTCTCATTGCCATGTAGTACTCCATTGTGTATATAAACCACAATTTCTTTATCCATTCATCAGTTGATGGACATTGAAGCTCTTTCCATAATTTGGCTATTGTTGAGTGCTGCTATAAACATTGGGGTACAAGTGCCCCTATGCATCAGTACTCCTGTAGCCCTTGAGTAAATTCCTAGCAGTGCTATTGCTGGGTCATAGGGTAGGTCTATTTTTAACTTTTTTGAGGAACCTCCACAGTTTTCCAGAGTGGGTGCACCAGTTTGCATTCCCATCAACAGTGCAAGAGGGTTCCCATTTCTCCACATCCTCTCCAGCATCTATAGTCTCCTGATTTGTTCATTTTGGCCACTCTGACTGGTGTGAGGTGATATCTGAGTGTGGTTTTGATTTGTATTTCCCTGATGAGGAGCGACATTGAGCATCTTTTCATGTGCCTGTTGGCCATCCAGATGTCTTCTTTAGAGAAGTGTCTGATCATGTTTTCTGCCCATTTCTTCACTGGGTTATTTGTTTTTCGGGTGTGGAGTTTGGTGAGCTCTTTATAGATTTTGGATCTAGCCCTTTGTGTAGGACATTTTCCTTACATGCAGTTTAACTCATTTGACAGAGTCGTTTATTGAGTGAAAACTATGCTGCCTATTTTGGGGGCAGAGATGAATAAACTCTGGCCTCTGCCCTAAAGGAGCTTGCAGTCCAGGAGAGGGAGGGCAGTAAGCAAACAGATGTGTGCATAGCAGTGTAGAGGTGCATGCTGTGGGGACACCAAAGAGGAAGTCGTTAGCTTTAAGGTTAAGGTATGAGACAGATAGCAGAAGTTTCCCAGAAGGTTCTTAAGGAGTGGAGAAGATGAATAGGTATTTGCCAGAGAGGGACATGGGTGTGTATAAGGAGAACTGGAATTCCAAAGAGCAGAGGTATGTAGCTACTGGACCAATGGGAAAAGCTGCATTCTAGAATGACTGGAGCACATAGCCCAAGTGGAGGGAGGGTTAGATGAGAGACGGGGCTGAAGAGGAGGCAGAAAGAGGTCGAGCGGTCTAAGTGGATGGGACTATGTTTCGAGGGCAATGAGGAGTCACTTAAAAGATTTATTTCAGGGAATAATAGCAGAGCAGATTTGTGCTTTAGCAGGAACAAAGTAGAGTGAATACAGGCTGGAAGACAAGACAGGAAGACCACAGAAAGCAGATATGTGAATTCTCATGTTCTTAGACACAGAATCATCCTTAGCAAAAGAAGATAATCCAGAGAATTTACCTAGCAGAGGCTTTAGATTCAGCTTCAAGGGGGCACTGGAGGGGTGCCTAGGCGGCTCAGTTGGTTAAGCGTCCAACTCTTGACTTTGGCTTAAGTCATGATCTCATGGTTTGTGGGATCGAGCCCCATGTTGGGCTCTGGCTGAAGCTTGCTGAGTCTGCTTGGCATTCTCTCTCTCTCCCCCTCTCTATCTCTCTGCCCTTCCCCACTTGCACATGCATGCACTTTCTCTCTCTCTGTCTCTTTCAAAAGTAAATAAACATTAAAAAATACAAGAGGGCACTGGGCACATGACAGATTCCTGATATGTTTAGTATACATGACAGGCTCAACTTCCCTAACACTTGCACTATCTTCATAACTCAACCAGTCATGTTTCACATTAAATGAGAAATGTAGGAGTCAGAAATGAGGTCTTGGAAAACTGCTAGATGACCAGCATTGACCAATATTTATTGTGAAGCAGCTTGGTCTTGTGACATGGATAGCTGGGGAAAGTGGAGCAAAATTGAGTAGACATTCAATAAATATTTATTTGGTTAATTATTTATATAAAGTTACCGGAGCCACAGTCTCCCCCCCCCCATGTATACTCCATAGAATATACATTTGATTTCTTCTAGTGTGAAGCATAAGGATTTTATTCATATTATAAAAATAAAGCAGTTCAGAAAAACTTGTATGCTGCTTGGCAAATACATTTAATGTTTATTTTTGGTGCCTTTTATTTAGCCCTTGAATCTTTACAGTCACTGTTGCGTCAGAAAAACAATTTAAAAGATGACAAGTCAAGTTCTGACAATTCCCCTAGAAAGTTACAGCAAAGAAATGTCTTCTAATAAGCTTGTTTAATATTAAATTTTAATTGAAACAAGCACTCAACTTGGTTTTGAATCAGTGTTTTCAAGTCTACCCTCTTCTATGAAATATTCATGTAGTGAAGATGGACAAGAAGGTGTAAGCTAGCATAAAAGAGACCTATATCTAATGTGTGTGTCGGGTGTCTGTATGTGTATTTGTATATATGAATGTATATATGTTGCTTTATAAAGAATTGTCCACTTTTGGGATAATATTGTGGTAAAAATGTAGCAATCTATATCATGTTGGGGGCTGAATTTATTTGATCTTTAAAAATATAAAGTCATTTTATTCTTATGGTACTAATAATGTATTTAGAGATAATGAGAAACATGTTTACCGACTTGTGGAGGTAACATTTTACTAAAAACTATTTGGTAATAGGTTTTTGTCTTGTTTTGTTTTTTTTAAAGAAGCAGGTTTGGATCTGTTGGAAATTGAAATAATTTGAGAACTCAGTCAGTAAATGTACTCTTAGGGTAATTGCCTCAAGGGTTAACGTATTAATTCTGAGTGAAGCTCAGTCAATTTATGTAAAATCATGGAAGTAGTAGTAATGGTGATGGTGGTAATTTTAGTAGTGGTGAGTTAGCGGCAGCCAGGAGCTCTTAGTGGACAGCCGCATGTATTGCACAGTACATATTTGCTGAATAAATAATTGAAGGCATATTAGGTCTGTAAGTGTCTTTCATTTACTCTGTGTAGTTCTTACAGTAGCCATAAGAACCAGTCCCATCAGTTCACAGATGAAGAAATTGAGGCACTGAGGAACTGAATACTTCAAGGCCATATAACTTATATGGGCTAGGTATTTGAATCTGGGCCTGACTTTAAGCTCCAGTTGACATCATTCATTACTGTGTTCTTTATACCAGATTTCTCATCCTGGCTACAGTCAGAGCATACACAGTATTGATTTTATATTTTAGGTGGTTGGAAAGGAGAATCCCAGTAAAATGAATGGCCAGTAATGATGTGATGTTTCTTGGTGGTGTTGGTTGGAATCCCAGTAGATCAGATTTTCCAGGATCATTGTTTCAGCAGCATTTCCTGTGCCCCTCATCATCTGCAATATAACGTGGGCCAGGAGCAGTAGTTCTGGGAAAACTCCACAGAGTTGATACAGTGAGGTTTCGAAGCTGTGCCTTTTTAACATTAGGAACTATGATTAGTTTCAAAGTAGAATGTAATTTAAGTCACTAGCAATTTCATTGAAAAACCTGAGATTCTGAGAATGTTTTTATACTTGTTAAGCAAGTGACACCTGTTACCATCTCCAGGGGAGGAGTCCCACTTTGTGGAGTCTAGCAAAGGGCAAGACCATGCCTGTCACCAGGGACAGCAATCCCAGGATGTCAACCCACTGTGTGGTTTGTGGGTATTGAGGTCACCAAAAAAGCCATGACTCACGCAAACATTGGATAGAGGAAAGCTTTATTCACATAGAGAAGAGGCAGAACAAGATCAGCTTCTGTAGTGAACCTTGGCTCTCTCTGGCCAGGAGGTCTTGCTCCACAGCCTGTCTGATGTAGGGAGATGGTCTTTACTCACCTCTCTGTGCTGCACGTGAAGGACACCATTCTCTTGCTGCTGGGAACAGAGATAGCAGTGGAGTTGGCCATGTGCCACATGATACACAGGTTTAAGCAGAACAAACCTGTGTCTGCACATCAGACCCAGAACAGGGAAAGATATTCCCAAACTGAGAAATGTGACCAGCACAGGCTGTGGGAGCTCTTTTTCTCTCTGTAAGGAAGTGTTCCGAGCCCAAGACATTTCTTCTGTAGCTACTCAAGGGCAGCAACCTGCAAGTGACTGCTTTCCTAACGATACTTAGATTGTATCACAAGCACTGTTTAAGAATTATTCTTAGTTGTTGGTGTTAGTCCAACATTTGGATTTGAGGTGTGTTGAGGTGTGTATTTTTACTTTAATTTTTAATTTTTATTTTTTTTAATTTAATTTTTTATTTTTTAGAATTTACATCCAAATTAGTTACCATATAGTGCAACAATGATTTCAGGAGTAGATTCCTTACTGCCCCTTACACACTAAGCCTATCCCCCCTCCCACAACCCCTCCAGTAGCCCTCAGTGTGTTCTCCATATTTATGAGTCCCTTCTGTTTTGTCCCCCTCCCTGTTTTTGTATTATTTTTGTTTCCCTTCCCTTATGTTCATCTGTTTTGTCTCTTAACATCCTCATATGAGTGAAGTCATATGATTTTTGTCCTTCTCTGACTAATTTCACTTAGCCTAAAACCCTCCAGTTCCATCTATGTAGTTGCAAATGGCAAGATTTCATTCCTTTTGATTGCCGAGTATACTCCAGTGTGTGTGTGTGTGTGTGTACACCACATCTTCTTTATCCATTCATCCATCGATGGACATTTGGGCTCTTTCCATACTTTGGCTATTGTTGATATTGCTGCTGTAAACATGGAGGTGCATGTGTCCCTTCGAAACAGCACACCTGTGTCCCTTGGAAAAATGCCTGGTAGTACAATTGTTCGGTCATAGGGTAGTTGTATTTTTAGTTTTTTGAGGAACCTCCATACTGTTTTCCAGAGTGGCTGCACCAGCTTGCATTCCCATTTATTTTTGCTTTTATGTATGGTGCTTTAAAAGTGTTACATTATTCAGAAAACAAAAAAACCCATTGGACTGTTTATATTCATTTACCAATTCATTAATAATCAGTTACTTAAAGTAATCCTATTTTCTAATATTTTATCAGTTTACTGAATCGTAGCTTACTCCTTTGCTGAGTTATTTGGGATTCTGTCATGATGGAGTGAATGTGGGCATTTGTCTCCTTTCACCAAAACTAACCATGGAGAGATGACAGAAGTAAGAGGAAACCATGGATCTGAGGAAATAACTAAAATCATCAAAAAAAACCTAAATCTGTTAGCTTGGGATACAGGCTAGCTTGAGGAATTGAGAGAAAATACATTGTTTTAAGGTTTTTTCCTTTTAAAAAGTTTTGTTTTTGACTTGACTTCCTCCACATGCCTTAAGATGTTAATTGCTTACCCCTCTGCTACAGAAATCCTTATCAGTAGGATCCTGTCAGGGGAGGGCATAAGCCTTGCTGGGGTGAGGAGCTAATGAAAACAGGTATCAACTAACCAGCAAACCCAGAGACAGCACTCGTCCTCCTAGGACTTGCAGATTGTCCCTCCCAAGATTGCCTTCTCCCAGTGTTGCTGCTTTTAAGAGTTTAAAGGCTAATCCCTTCCAAAGGAATTGCCTTGTTGTAGGTAGCAGAAAGAAGTGGTCAAGAGTGATTATTTGGTGCCTATGGCTCATCTTCTTCATCTTTTTCAAATTTACCAAGAGGAATAATAGTAGGAATTGGTTTTTTGGCCATTTTTCACACATGTTTCTAGATCTTCTAACTCCTATCCTTTGGTGAATATGACCTTGTAGGCCAAAATGATTAGATATATGAAGAGTATAGCCACTGCTGGAAACACAAATATAATAGTGAAAATGATAGCAATAAATAGAAATATAATATACTCAGCAATAAAAGAGGACAGTACTAGTATTAAGTATAAAAAGAATAAAGTAGAAATATTAGATATGACAAATATAGTAGTTGAAGTAAAGAACTTAATGAATTAGATAAAGAGCATGAATACAAGTGAAAAATGCTCTGATGAACTTGAAGATCCTGTTGAGGAATTCCTCTGAAGGCAGAGGAAAGCAGAAATTGAAAATATTGAGAAAGCTAAGAAATATGGAGGACAGAAATAGTAATGCCAACATTAAGATCATAGTATTCTCCGAAGGGAGAAAAGATAATTGGCGGAGAGAAAAATATTCAAAGAAATGATGATGGTAAATAACTCAGAATTAAGAAAGAACAGAGACTTTCAAGGGTTAATAGGATACCAAAGATGAAAGGTAAGAAAATCCTGAAGATAAAAAAAATCCAGCACATCTTGATAGACTCGTGAAATTTAGGAATATCATAGCCAAAAAAATCTAAACTTTTGGAGCAAAAGAATTGACTATCCACACATTAACATGAATCAGATTAAATTACCTGGTTAGCCCTGAGGTTCTCTGTTATTCTGAGTATTTGAGGTTAGGGAAAATATCTGTGTAATATATAATTGAAAACTTGAAAAGTAAATTCATTAATTCATATTGCATTTGATAAACTGTTTCCCAGTGTAATAAGGGACATATTTTCTTTAGAACCTTACTTCTTGAAAACAGATTTAGGGTGAGTGATCAAAATATATAATTTTGTGATTTTGTATAAATATTTGAGAAAAGTTATTTTCATTAAAGAATTCTATCTCTCCTTTTTTTGGGGGGGGGGTATAGTTCTATTTGACCTCATAGTGGGGCAAGAAATGTGTTTTTGTAGCCATAGATGTAAAAGGGATGATTTTTCTGTTTCTAGTAATTGAATATGACACAAGTAATTTTCAGTTGCTCTTCTTTGTGCTCTTAGATTTTAATTATTTACATTGTCTGTTATCACTGCTTGTATACCCAAAAGAAGTCATACTCATTTTTGGCTCAGAAATCCTCTGTCCGGTAGAAATATAATGTAAACCACATATGTAATTTAAAAATTTCTGGTATCCACATTAAAAAAGTTTTAAAAGGATGAAAGTAATTATACTGTATTACATACATACAAAATATTATGTCAATATGTAATCAATATGCAAACATTTTTTTTTAAGCTTACTTATTTATTTGCGGGGGAAGGGCAGAGAGGGTGGGGAGAGAGAATCCCAAGCAGGCTCCATGCTCAGTGTGGAGCCCAGTGTGGGGTTTGATCTCATGACCCTGGGATCATGACCTGAGCTGAAATCAAGAGTCAATCACTTAACCAACTGACACACCCAGGCTCCCCTTAATGAGATACTGTACCTTCTCTTTTCCATAGTAGGTCTTTGAAATTTGGTGTGTATTTTACAGCATATCTCAATTTAACCACATTTTAAGAACTCAATACCACATAGAGCTAGTAGCTACCATACTGTCAGTGCATCCCTGAAACAAATGATGGTTCAGTGTTCTAATTGTTGGGTGGTGTAAGAGCTTTTTGTAAGACTTCAGTTGCTGTAAGGGATCTTAGAACTGAATGCTCTTGGAGCAAGTGATATTTATATCCATTAATTGTAGCTAGTCATGAAAAGGAACACCAAGACTGCAAGACACTATTTGGTTGCTATAGTTTTCAGGGTAGAAATTATGTTAAAACACAGAAATGTGTAGAATGTTCTGAGTCTGACTGACTGGTTTTATAGTTTTACTTCTTAAGTCCAGATAATTCTGATTGTCCAACAGGCAGTTCAGATTTAACATGGGCAAAACTGAACCTTGACCTTTCCTTCCAGATTCCTGCTCATATTAGTGAATGGTATTTCTGTTCTTTCCTGGCACAGGGGCCAAAAATTCTTTCTTTGACTTCCAGCTAGAACATTGATGAAAAGTCACAGTCTGCTGTTGCAAATGTCCACTTGGCTTAAATCCTTAGTTCTCCATACTTTTACTATGAAGTGTCTATAATAAAAAAAAAAAAAAGTCTGCTGAGCACTTTATGTAATGTTAATGTCACTTAAAAAAAACTCAGTGGAGATTTAGGACAAATATATGTATTTTTCAGTAGTTGACTTTAAAATTCTGTCAGCTGTCTGATAGTTCACATGCCAACACTGTTGAAACCTCTTGGTAGGACTGATTTAGTTCATGCTGGCATTCATTTACATTTGATTAAAATGAACAAGCTGAGAGGGCAATATAAGTCAGGCACAGACAGCAGAACAGGAAAAACCAAGCTTTGCATTTGGTATACTGTGCTTTATACAGGGGATCTTGTGGCCATTTGTTTAAAGCACTTTATTAGAGAAAGTAAACTTGAAGAAGTGTAAGATGCAGATCTCTATTCCTCTCAATTTTAGAACTGTTGATGATTCTTTAGTTGCAACAAAATGGATTTTTATGTCAAGATTGGCTGCTTTAAAATCATACTGATTTGGGCCTTTTAGTGTGTAGTAAGATCTTTTGGAACTAGCGTTGCCTAGGGGTTTTTGTTCCCTTTCTCTTTTCCTAAGATATGTAATAAAACATGAAGATGTCAGATATAAAGGATAGCTATTGCTCAGACTTGTCCTTTGCTTGTCTGGTTATCCATCAAACACTATCAGCCTGATTGTGCCAGAAAGTATGAAATAATGTCATTTGAAAGCAATCAGTCAAATGATGTCAAGGTCTTTTAAAAGTCTCAACTAGCTGTTCTGATATCACAGGATGTTTTACAAATATGATATACTGAAATGATTACTCGTAGGAAATGTATCTTTAAACATGCTTTCTTTAGCCCTTTCTTGATTTGATACCTTGTGCTTTGATTCAGATGGGATAGGTGCACTTAATAGTATGTCATAGTGGTCTAGAATCCAAACCCTGTATACTATAACTTGCAAGAAATATTAGCTAGGGTCCATTCCATCACTAAAATGTCAGCTTATAGTTTGGGGCAGTCAGAGCAATAGGCAATTTTTATAGCCACATTATTAAAAAACAAAAAAAGAAAACCTTCTCTAGCTAAGCCAGCAGGTAAGGATTCTTTCAGTTTTGAGACCAGCATTTCTTCTTTACCATAGAATCTAGTAATTATCTCGAACCTTAAAAATAATAGAAAAGGTCATAACCTGAAAGGAAATAAGGAATAAGAAAAATACCTGTTTTTCTTAGGAAAATAGAATTTTGCATGCAGTTTAAATTTACTACGTGATTTAACTTAATAATGAAATGGTTCGTTTTTATATACTAAGTAAATTAAATTCAGGAGCTTGGGTCTGTGTTCTTAAAGGGATTGTATATTATTTGAAATGAGAAATGAGAAGACATCAGTGATTCAGGTTGTTACTTGTGATGATGCCTAATTTTGAAAAAAATAAAAGGAAGAAAGAAAAGAATAGCATTTGGGGTACCCTGCTGTGTTTGTTGCAGCATTTCAAAATACATTTATTTCATATTCCTACTTACTTCCTTAATCATATTGATGAATTTTGTCTCTAAGTTTATGATAAACCCTTTTGAAAATGCATCTTATCTGATAGAATACTGAGGTGAGAAGTCCAGTTGGCATTGTTTAAATGAATGTCTTTACCACAGTAAAGAGATTATACTTTTCTATTTCCTTTTCATAATTAGAGTTTGTCACTGATTTTTATGTCCTAGCAATGGAAATTATTTTTCCTATTCTGATTTGTTTTCAATATAATCAGAAGTTCTATAATTAATCACAAGACTCTAATTTTGTGTAATTGGAAGCTAGTCAAATATGTCAAGAAGCTCATGCCAGAAGGGCCTAAATATACAAATTCTTTATTAGAGGATAGAAATTATATAATAGTTTTATTTTTTTTTAAGTTTATTTGAGAGAGAGAGAGAGAGAGAGAGAGAGAGAAAGCATGAGTCAGAGAGGAGCAGAGAGAGAAAGTGGGGGGTGGGGAGAGAAAGAGAGAATCCCAAGAAGGGCCCATGCGGTCAGCACAGAGCCCGATGGGGGCTCAGACCCCTGAACCATGTGATCATGACCTGAGCCAAAGTCGGACACCTAACTGACTGAAGCACCTTTTAGAGGAAAACTGTAGGACTACTTAATGAATCCAAAAATAGTGCAGTATCTCGCTTCAGGTTAGAGAAAGAAGCTATGAATGAGATGTGAAGGAGCACTGGGCTTTTTTACATTTAATTAAAGCCACTTGCTATATCTACAAAGTCAGAGTCTCTATCAAGGAAGAAATCAAGGTGTTTTAAGACAGCAAGAAAATTAGGTCATAAAGGCAAGAAAAAGTAGCTGAAGTACTAAACAAATGAATACATTTTGCAGCATCTGTTAACATAAATGTTAGAAATATGTTGTTAGCCATCTGGGGCTACCATGCTTGAACTATACATTTGGATCAGTGATTTGAAGTTCAGCTGTGTAGGGGCGCCTGGGTGGCGCAGTCGGTTAAGCGTCCGACTTCAGCCAGGTCACGATCTCGCGGTCCGTGAGTTCGAGCCCCGCGTCGGGCTCTGAGCTGATGGCTCAGAGCCTGGAGCCTGTTTCCGATTCTGTGTCTCCCTCTCTCTCTGCCCCTCCCCCCATTCATGCTCTGTCTCTCTCTGTCCCAAAAAAAATAAAAATAAACGTTGAAAAAAAAATATTTGAAGTTCAGCTGTGGAAGGAAATGGAACTCTTAAGTATCCTTGTTGATCAGTTGTTTTTAACAACCCAAGACCCTCCATTTCTTCAAGTGCCTTCCCAAGGACAGTGTTTTGTCACATAATACATCGCTGTTACTGATGCTTTAATAAAAATCCTGTCCACTCCCTCTTTTCAAAATTTATTTTATTTTTATTTTTTTATCAATTTAATTTATTTTTTAAATTTACATTCAAGTTAGCATATAGTGGAACGAAGATTTCAGGAGTAGATTCCTTAATGCCCCCTACCCATTTAGGCCACACCCCCCCCCCCACAACTCCTCTAGTAATCCTCTGTTTGTTCTCCATATTTAAGAATCTTTTTTGTCCCCCTCCCTGTTTTTATATTATTTTTCTTTCCCTTCCCTTATGTTCATCTGTTTTGTCTGTTAATGTCGTCATATGAGTGAAGTCATATATTTGTCTTTCTCTGATTGATTTCACATAGCATAATACCCTCTAGTTCCATCCATGTAGTTGTGAATGGCAAGATTTCATTCTTTTTGATTGCCGAGTATACTCCATTGTGTGTGTGTGTGTGTATGTGTGTGTGTGTGTGTGTGTGTGTATATATATATATATATATATATATATATATATATATACACTACATCTTCTTTATCCATTCATCCATTGATGGACATTTGAGCTCTTTCCATACTTTGGCTATTGTTGATAGTGCTGTTATAAACACGGGGGGTGCATGTGTCCCTTCAAAACAGCATATAGTCCCTTCAAAACAACCTAATAGTGCAATTGCTGGGTTGTAAGGTAGTTCTGTTTCTAGTTTTTTGAGGAACCTCCATACTGTTTTCCAGAGTGGCTGCACCAGTTTGCATTCCCACTAGCAGTGCAAAAGAGATCCTCTTTCTCTGCATCCTTGCCAACATCTGTTGTTGCCTGAGTTGTTAATGTTAGCCATTCTGACAGGTGTGAGGTGGTATCTCATTGTGGTTTTGATTTGTATTTCCCTGATGATGAGAGATATTGAGCATTTTTTCATGTGTTAGTTGGCCATCTGATGTCTTCTTTGGAGAAGTGTCTGTAAATTCTTCGTAGATTTTGGATACTAACCCTTTAACTGATATGTCATTTGCAAATATCTTCTCCCATTCTGTAGGCTACCTGTGCTTTTTATTTTGATGAGGTCCCAGTAGTTCATTTTTACTTTTGTTTCCCTTGCCTCCAGAGACATGTTGAGTAAGAAGTTGCTGCGGCCAAGATCAAAGAGGTTTTTGCCTGCTTTCTCCTCGAGGATTTTGATGGCTTCCTGTCTTACATTGGTGTCTTTCATCCATTTTGAGTTTATTTTTGTGTATGGTGTAAGAAAGTGGTCCAGGTTCCTTTTCTGCATGTCGCTGTCCAGTTTTCCCAGCACCACTTGCTGAAGAGACTGTCTTTATTCCATTGGATAGTCTTTTCCTGCTTTGTTAAAGATTAGTTGGCCATATGTTTGTGGGTCCATTTCTGGGTTCTCTATTCTGTTTCATTGATCTGAGTGTCTGTTCTTGTGCCAGTACCATACTGTCTTGATGAATACAGCTTTGTAATACAGTTTGAAGTCCGGGATTGTGATGCCTCCTGCTTTGGTTTTCTTTTTCAAGATTAATTTGGCTATTCGGGGTTTTTTCTGGTTCCATACAAATTTTAGGATTGTTTGTTCTAGCTCTGTGAAGAATGCTGGTGCTGTTTTGATAGATACTATCCACCCCCTTTGCTACACTCCCTATTGCTCTATCTCTACTTCCAAGTGTTAGTAAAAGTCCATGTCAACGGAAAAAGAATTCTTGTAGAAAATTAAAATATGTACTTAGAAATACATATCTTTTGTGTCTTCACTTTACTAATGAACATAATTGTAGACCCTTTGACATTAGTTTTAGATTATTTAATAAATTTAAGTATGTAAGTGTAGTGCAGAATAGATTATGTTTAATTAAAATTTCCAGTATCAGCAGTGGTACATTGTTTAGTAATATTTAGAATGGAGATAAGATTGCCAATGTAATGTGTAGCTTATGTCTGCCATTTATACCAGGAAACAGACTCAGCAGGAAGTTAAAGAATTGTGGACTGTACTACTTAAAGAAGATAAATAGCATGCACTATGAAAGCCACTCTTCTGTCTGGGCAGTCTTTTAAACATTTACTAGAAGCCTATAGATGCAGTTGGCAATTTCAGTGCACATAGTACAATTTATGTGCATATTTAGGAAGCTTTATGAAAAACTTCCACATAATATTTTGCCCAAGATTCATGGTTACAAATAACAAACAAAAAAGGAACAGTTTGGTTGTGGAAAACCCAGATAAGTATATTTCTTACCTTAAATGGGAAATTGAGAGATGTAAATTTAACTAAATATGGTATAGATGTTTTGGGAGACAGAAATGATGAATGAAAATGTAATGAATAAGGAACTTTAGAACTTCTGTTACTGCCTCACAAATTTATTAAATGAATGAAAAACCTAGGAATTTAAGTGATTTTTAGAGTCTTTGCATATAAAGATTTATGGCTGAACAAATGTCAGTTCTGTCTCTGTGTAATTGTGGTAGTTATACAAAATGAGAGAGAATGTGGCCAGAGAAATCCAGCAGGGGCCAGAATCCTCTCAGCTGACTTCCCTATCGCAAATGTAGCACTGGAGATTTCTTTCAGGGAAGCTGTAAAGAGTATAGATGTGGTATGTTATGTTTTCTAAAGCTTTAGGATGGCCAAATATTTATGACTAGATATATTAGGGAATGTAAAAAGTATAGATAGGACAGTAATGGTACTGTTTTACTCAATGGTAAAGTAAACATCTCTATAGTAAAACCAAGAAGGACAGGTTCTAGAATCAAATGCAAGTTTTGGATAAGTATGTAAGACAAATACATGAGGCTAAAAAAAATTTGGTGCTTAGGATACAGAGGTCACCTGTTGCCTTTACTTGGGTGTTCCAGGTGTCTTTGGCTGAACAGTTTATGAAGCCCTCATGTGCCTTGGGGATAATATCACTTTTAGGGATATTGTGAGGATAACAGTCTGTATAGAACTTCTAATAAAATGCCCTGCATGTAGTAAAAACATGAGGAGTGCTGGCTGTGTTGCTGTTGCCTCCACAAGAGCAGTCCTTTAAGAAGACAAACAGAAGTTTGACAATGCATTATCTCTTGGGTGCCAACATGAAAAACAAAATGTGTCAAATTCCACTTGGCAGATCTTTGTTTGGCTTGTGAGAAGTCTAATTGTGAAACTGCTTGCTATAGTAGCTTGAGAATTTTGAACCAAAATTATTGGAATATTTTAGAAGTAAAATGATTTTATGGGTGTTTTACTTTATGGAAGAAAATCCAGTGATCCATGTACATTTATCACTGCATATCTCTTAATACCTTTTTTTCCTTGCTCAAGCAATTGTTTTACATTTCTAAGTGATGTAGAGCATCAGTAAGGTGCTTAGGTTAGCCTCTGAATAACAAGCTTCTTTTCACACCATAGGTTTCATGATCAAAAATCAGCACTGCGATGTCTGCTTGCATTATTCCCAGGTTTACTCTCTCAGTTCTTCATATCATCCAGACCCCTGAACTGGAAATATCTTGTTAACTCTGCACTGTTTAATATTCTTTGGCAATTAAACTACTTGGGCATGTTTAGAGCTCAAATGAAATCTATGCGTTTTGCTTGACAAGGTTGTTGGTTGGTTTTTAGAGCCTACATATTGAAAATCATGTTTGAGGCTACCTGATAGGGAAATTTTCATGTACTGAAGCATTGTACTGATGAAACCAAGTCTGTTTTGAAGATCAAGTAAGATAATGTGTGTGTGAGCCCAGTGAAAACCAGAAAGTACTGTGGGCATCTGAGCACTAGAGTGTTAGGATTAGTGATGAACAGCATCTCAGGCAGCCAAAGGGGAACCTGAAACTGGGCAACAAACTTGGTTCCAGGAGGAAGGGGGAATATAATGTGGGTTCTCACAGTTTGGGATTTGTAATTGGGATCCATTGCTATTATAAGAAAATGGAGTTCAAAAAGAACAGGATTTTCCATTGGTTAACATCAATGAAGTTAAAAGAGCAGCTGCTTCTAAAAGTTAATTTTACTTGGCATCTGCCTTGGTCCCAGTAATAAAAGTGATAGTTCTGTTCAGCAACCTGTGCTCTCTAGAGCTATATCTTTTGTTGCTGTAAGGCCTCCATTTAAATAAATTGTTGCCTTTAGATTTCAAAAAATTTTTTTCAACCTATAAATTTTTATCTCTTACAATTGAGGCATAAGCATAATATATGCATCTTCAATTTAGAAAAGTGTTAGTATTCTAGATTTTGAGTTGGTATTCTTGGGTGAAGTAAGGTGCAGTGGAAGCCATCTCAAATCTTGTATGAAATGAGACTATAAAGGCATTTTGAAAAGCATTCCCACTTGTTCTTAATTTAAAAACACACCTGTTTAAAGCTTGTGTCCACACAAAACCTGCACATGGATGTTTATAGCAGCTGTATTCATAATGGCCAAAAGTTGGAAGCAACCAAGACATCCTTCAGGTGGTGAATAGATAAGTAAGCCATGGTACATCCAAATGATGGAATGCTAAAAAGAAGTGAGCTATCAAACCATGAAAAGACATGGAAGAATCTTAAAATCATATTGCTAAGTGAAAGATTCCAATCTGAAAAGGCTACATACTCTCTGATTCCAACTATGTGATATTGTTGGGGAGGAAGGATTTCTTTCCCTCTGGGTCCTTCTGATATGAGACAGATTAATGCGGGAAAATTCAAGTTAATAGCATATGTATGGGGAATCGATATGGACATGGAAATTCTGAAGACAGCGTGACAGTGCGCTGCTTGTATGACCTAAGGAGATGGATATGGTCTGAGGACACATAGGGGAGAAAACCATTAGCAGGAAGGTGAGGAGATGTTTGCAAAACCAAGGTTGCCCTGTTAGGGAAGTTTCTTAGGTAAAGAGGAATCGCTGTTAATAACTCTCTTTCTAGTATACGCAGGCAGTTGAAGGGGAAGTAAAGAGCTTTTCCTGAATCTGCTGGGTTTTGATTGTTTTGAACTCAACATAATGTTTATGTCCAAGTGGCCTATCTTGGGGTGGTCTGCCTGTGGCCCCTACAGTGTTCTAGCAAAGGCAAAACTAAGGAGACAGCAGAGTAGAAAGATAAGTGATTGCCAGGCATTGGGGAGGAGAGGGGAGAGGAAAGGAAGGGATGAATGGGTGGAGCACAGAGGATTTTTAGGGCATTGAAACTGTTCTGTATGACACTAAAGTGGTGATGCATGTATTATATATTTGTCCAAAACCATAGAATGTATAGCATGAAGAGTGAACCGTAACGTAAACTATGGACTTTGGGTTTGTCAACATAGATTCGTCAGTTGTAGTAACTGTGCCACTTTCATGGGGGATGTTGGTAATGGGGGAGGTTATACAGATGAGTACATGGTAAATCTCTCTATCTTCCTCTCAGTTTTGCTGTGAACCTAAAATTGCTGTAAAAATAAAGTCTATTAAAAGTAAAAAAGTAAAAAACCAAACCAGAACAAAAAACACTAAATTTGGTGTCTTTGTCATTTGTAGATATATATAAATGCCACTGCCCTAATATCACTGGAAGAGAGAGTAAGTACTATTCTGCCTCTTTGAGCAGAACAAGATTGTATGAAAGGAAAGGTCTAACTCGTGCTGATTACCTATCTTGGAGTTCTTTTAAGGTACAACTTTGATATTAGTGCATATTGTCATTCCTCTTGAGTTTTGTAAGGAAGGTGAAATCAGTGGTAGAGGGTAAAACCCCAGAGAACAAAATTGAGCAATATTTTCCAAGTGAGCATTGTTTTCTTGTCATTTTTATGTGTTTTAATTTAGCCAGTGTTGAGCGAGTCGTTCAGAAAGAAGGGATTTATTATTTTAAAATGAAGCCACCCTTTTGTTCTTCATTTTCAACTGATTGAGTCACCTTTGTTTTTGAAATGTCTATTGACTCTTAAAGAATCATGTACCGTATTTACCTGTGTAGTTTAGCTCCTTGTGAATTTTTGCTCCTTCCCTTCATGCCCATCATTTGAAGAAGAAAATCATGATTTCTTTTTCCCCTTTCTACAGGGCCCTTTAAAAATTCTGCTTCAAAATAACAACTGGCTGATAGCACAGTCTCCTTTAACATGTTAAGAGCAACAGCTTCACAGCTGGAGGCAGAATGCTTTCCTTAGCGAACATTTTCTTTTACAAACTGTAATTCATTTATTCCAGGTGTTTATTGAAAGAGTTAAAGGAGCTGTTGGTTGTATTGTCTTTCTTTCTCTCCCTCTCTCTAGTAAATCTGTAATTTCTTAGAATCAGTGTTATAAACTTTTAAGTCTATTGGCAAAATGCCTTATTTTTCTGATTACTCCCACTAGGGATAGCCCACACCAGGCAGATAACCTCTAATCTCCCATTCCATATCCAGAGCAGATATTGGCAATCAGTCCTCTTTCCTGGATGTAGCTTGGAATGAACCCTCCACACTGGGCTCTATAACCTACTCGTGAATAACAGTTGGACATCACTGCTTTATGTGTAATCCCTGGCCTTTTTTGCCAGTCCATGATTTTACCTGTGACTTACCTGCTGATAACACCTAAATTTATATCTTTAACACCATATCCTCTCCTGGGCTCTAGCTCCACATATTCAGTTGCCACTTGGGTATTCAGAAGCACCTCGAATTCAGCATGCCAAAACACTTGATTGCCTTTCTTCTTCCCAACCTCCTCTTCCTATAGCTACTATGTTGCAGTTAATAGAATAATCTACCTGCCTAGATGTCCTCTATAGCATATGCTTCTGTTTTAGGCATAAAATTATGTGGAGTATACCTCCTTCATACTTCTCACATTCATGTCTTCCTTTCCACTTCCTTGCCACTGTTTCTATCATAGTTTGATTCTTTATCTTAGATACCTGGATCACTCACCTACAAACAGTTCCTCATACTGCTAGAAAATCACTCAGCCTTACTTTCCTCTCTTGAACTGTTTCAAACACAAATGTATGCATGTACTTACCTCCAGAATCATAATTCTTTTTTTTTTTTTCAATGTTTATTTATTTTTGGGACAGAGAGAGACAGAGCATGAACGGGGGAGGGGCAGAGAGAGAGGGAGACACAGAATCGGAAACAGGCTCCAGGCTCTGAGCCATCAGCCCAGAGCCCGACGCGGGGCTCGAACTCACGGACGGCGAGATCGTGACCTGGCTGAAGTCGGACGCTTAACCGACTGCGCCACCCAGGCGCCCCGAGTAGATTAATCTTCTAATTGCTATTTGAATTTAAATTTTCTTGCAACTTTGTGTCCTTTTGAGCTGGAAGTGTTTTAAGACTCCTTTTAAAATAACTTCTCTACCAGGAAGTGCATCCCATTTAGTTAACAATAGTATCTTGAAAATTAACATAGCTCCTTCATTATGTAACAATTTACATAAATGACAAAGGACTTTTTTCTTTTTTTTACATCTAAGTGAGCTGTATTTGAATAGAATCACTTGTACACTGTTCCTGACTCATTTTCTGTAAATTTTTGAAGCGGATGTGTCTTGCCAGGTTATGGTTTTTTAATGGGTGTTCACTGTAGAAGACTTTTAACTTTGATGTATGTTTTAAACTTTCAGTATTGTTGGGAAAATTATATTTTAGTAGACATTTTTGTTTTATTTGTAGCTATTATTGTATGACCAAAACAAAACAAAACAAAAACCCACATCAAAAGACATAGATTAGAAGGAAGGAACTATGTCGTGATTACTTTTTAGTATTTAGATTTAGATTACTGTTATAGTATATCCATAATTTAAGTTTTGGACTGGTTTATGTTTTTTTTTTTTTTTAATTTTTTAATGTTATTTTTGAGAGAGAAAGAGACACAGAGTGCAAGCAGGGGAGGAGCAGGGAGAGGGAGACACAGAATCTGAAGCAGGCTCCAGGCTCTGAGCTGTCAGCACAGAGTCCGATGCGGGGCTGGAACTCACTGACCGCGAAAATATGACCTGAGCGAAGTCGAACGCTTAACCAACTGAGCCACCCAGGTGCCCCTGGACTAGTGTTTTTGGGCTACTTGTTTCCTTTGAACTAGGGAGCTATAGTTTCAACTGCATTGAGTGCTTCCCCTCATTGTAAAAGGAAGACTAAAGATACTCCAGTCAGCTAGAAATGAAAAGAGAAATGTGTGTGGTCCCTCTAGTTGATAGGTCATATTTACTTAGGAAAACTTGAGAAATGCAACACCAAAAAGGCCAGTGTCTAGGGGAGACTTTTCTAAGCTCATGGTTCCATAGGAAATGTTTGAGTGAGGTGAATCTTTCATCTTCTCTACAGTATTTATTGAGTGCCTACTGTATGCCACACCATATGCCGTTTTAAGCAGTGGGGGAAAAGTGGGGGGCAAGACAGAATAGACAGAGTTTATATTCTATTGGGAAGAGAAAGACACAAGTAAGCAGAGTAATAAGGTAATTTCAGATAGTGATGAATGTTGTGAGATGACTGAATAACAATACCTGCAGAGAGGGTGCTGCTTTACCACGAGTGATTAGGGAAGGCCTGTGGGCAGAAGTTGCATTTGAGCCAAGTTGCAAATAATGCTAAGGAACCTTCAGTGCAAAATTTGGGAATCTTCAAGACTGAAAGTTTATGGGTTGGTGGTTCTTGAAGAGCACTGCCCTGTTCTGAAAAGTGAAGGAAATAAGAGGAGACAGAATCACACTGGGATCAGGCAAGGGCCTTTGACTGCTTTACAGGTGTAGTGTGATTTGCTGGGAATCATGGAGAGTGCTGTCTACCGTGTGGATGCTGATTTCAGGAGCTAGCACAGGTTCTACGCGAGTGCGGTAGCTAGCTGCTTATGGTCTAAAGAACCCAGTTTCTGGGTCACCTGGGTGGCTCAGTTGGTTAAGCATCCTACTTTGGCTCAGGTCATGATCTCACAGTGTGTGGGTTCGAGCCCCATGCTGGGCTTTGTGCTGATAGCTCAGAACCTGCGGCCTGCTTCAGATTCTGTGCGTCCCTCTCTCTCTCTGCTCCTCCCCCACTAGTGCTCTGTCTCTGTCTGTCTCTCTCTCTGTCAAAAATAAATAAACATTAAAAAAACAAAAAAAAAAGATCCTGGTTTCCTTAGAAGTATAGTGACAAAGTTGGACCACATGCCTGCAGACTTTCTCTTGTGTTTTGTACCTTTGAATCTATGTGGTATTTATTGGCATTAAAAGGAGAATTGTTAGGGGCACCTGAATGGCTCTGTTGTTTAAACATCTGACTCTGGATTTTGGTTCAAGTCATGATCTCACAGTTTGTTGTATCAAGCCCTGCATTGGGCTCTGTGCTGACAGCACTGAGCCTGCTTGGGATTCTCTCTCTCCCTGTCTCTCACCCCTCCCCCTCCCCCCACTTGCGTGCATGCATGCACACATGCTGTCACTCTCTCTTAAAATAAAACATTTAAAAAATTTTTAAAAGGAGAGTTATTAGATGGCAGAATCCCTTATTTTTTGTACTTACATATAGTGCAAAATGCTAGATATACTCAGTGATACTGACCGTTAAAATGACATTTTTTTAAGAATCCGTAATCTTGGGGCACCTGGATGGCTCAGTCAGTTAAGCATCTGACTTTGGCTCAGGTCATGAACTCATGGTTTGTGGGTTCGGCCAGCGTTGGGGTCTGCACTGGCCGTGCAGAGCTTTCTTGGGATTCTCTCTCTGCCCCTCCCCTGCTCCAGTGCTCTCCCTCTTTCAAAATAAATAAATGTTAAAGAAAAAAAAGAATCAGTAATCTGTTATACTTGTCTAAAAACCACACAAGCCTTGTATTAGTTAATTCAGTTTACTAGATGCATTCTTAATAATGAAAGGACATTCTGACAGCTCACCCCAACCTCTCAATAGTAATAAGAAATAAAGTATATGTTATGCCAACTTTTTTTTATGGTTCCCATGAAACATCCTTACCTCAAACAGCCCATTTAGCCATCACAGATATAAACTGTGATAGATCTTCCTTCTCTTTCATTGTTACATGTCAAGGACATTGCTGTATTTTTTTTAATTAAAAACAACAAACAAAATGTGCAAACCAAAGCCTATTGAAACTAGACAATTATTCATTTCATGTTATAGAGAAAAGTTTTTAATGTTGAAAATCTTACGATAGTGTATTGCTTTTTTGTAAGGCTGACAGTTGTGATTCAATTTTGATTTAGATTTAGTTTTGCTCAAAGCATGAATTTGAAAAGCTTTAACCATGAGATGTAGATACGGATATATTTGCATGGAATTATACACTTGGAAGTTTTTGGATTTGTGACACATTAATATTTATTTTTTTTTTTAAATTTTTTTTTTCAACATTTTTTATTTATTTTTGGGACAGAGAGAGACAGAGCATGAACAGGGGAGGGGCAGAGAGAGAGGGAGACACAGAATCGGAAACAGGCTCCAGGCTCTGAGCCATCAGCCCAGAGCCCGACGCGGGGCTCGAACTCACAGACCGCGAGATCGTGACCTGGCTGAAGTCGGACGCTTAACCGACTGCGCCACCCAGGCGCCCCAACACATTAATATTTATTAAATATCTGTTATGCCATTGCTGGGGATGCAGTGCCCCTCATAGTCCAGGTAATGAACTCATAGTTACTTGGGCTCAGAAAGAAATTTCAGAAGAAATGATGGAGCCAGCAGTCCCTAAAATGAGGTTTATGTTCTGTCAGCAAAAGGTCAGCAGATGGCTTTAAAGAGCTTTGGAAAGAGCTTTATAACCTCATCTGCTTACCATGAAGAGATACATGCTCTTTTTGAAAATGCTAATTGTTTTAAAAGTTGAAAGCAAAAACCTTTGGAAGATTCAAAATCTTCCTTGAAATAATTTTAGTCAGAGCATTGACCAGTGATTGAGGAATTATTCTTGTCAGTGATTAAGACGTTTGAAAATAAGTTGTAGGGAATGGGAAGCGGTGAGATGGGAGTCAAATCATTAAGTATATGTGTTCCAGAAACTGGAGCTATGGCAGATTTCTACCTGATATGCTCCCGTTGTGTCTTGTGCAATTGGCAGAAACTGTATACAGGCATATCTTGTTTTATTGTGCTTTGCAGATACTGCGTTTTTTTTTTTATAAATTGAAGGTTTGTGGCAACCTTGCATTGAGCCAGTCTATCAGTGCCATTTTTCAAATTACATTAGCTCACTTTGTCTCTATGTTACTTTTTGGTAATTTTGCCAATATTTCAAACATTTTCGTTATCATTATATTTGTTATGATGATCTATGATTGGTGATATTTGATGGTACCATTGTAATTGTTTTGGGGCACCACAAGTTGTGCCCACAGAAGATAGTAAACTTAATTGATAAACGTTTTCTGTGTTGTGTTTGACCAACGACCCATTCCCCTGTCTCTCTCTCCCCTTGGACCTTCCTGTTCCCTGAGATGTGTAACAATCTTGAAGTTAGGCCAGTTAATAATGCTAAAATGGTCTCTAAGTGTTCGGATGAGACAAGTGTTCACTTGTCTCTCACTTTAAAGAAATAAGTTTTGTGAGGAGGGCATGTTAAAAACTGAGATGGGCCTAAAGCTAGGCCTCTTGTACCAGTCAAGTTGTGAATACAAAGGAAAAGTTCTCAAAGGAAATTAAAGGTGCTACTCCAGTGAACACATGAATGATAAAAGCAAAACAGCCTTATTGCTGTATGGAGAAAGTTTTTATGATCTGGATAGAAGACTGAATCAGCCATAACATTCCCTTAAGCCAAAGCTAATCCAGAGCAAAGCTCTAACTCTCTTTAATTCTGTGAAGGCTGACAGAGGTGAGGAAGCTGCAGAAGATAAGTTTGAAGCTCCCAGAGGTTGTTTCATGGGGTTCAAGGAACTATGCTGTCTCTATAGCATCAAAGTGCAAAATGAAACAGCAGGTGCTGATGTAGAAGCTGCAGCAAGTTATCCAGAAGATCTAGCCAAGATAACTAATGAAGGTGGCTCCACTAAACAACAGATTTCCGACGTAGATGAAACAGCCTTATATTGGAAAAAGATGCCATCTAGGACTTTCATAGCTAGAGAGGAGAAGTCAGTGTCAGGCTTCAAAGCTTCCAAGGACAGGCTAACTCTTTTATTAGGCCTTAAGGCAACTGGTGGCTTTAAGGTGAAGCCAATGCTCTTTCTTTATCATTTTGAAAATTCTAGGACTCTTTAGAATTATGCTACATCTACTCTCCTTGTGCTCTGTAAATGGAACAACAAAGCCTGAGTGATGGCTCATTTGTATACAGCATGGTTTACTGAATATTTTAAGTCCACTGTTGAGACCTCCTGCTCAGAAAAAAAGATTCCTTTCAAAATATTGCTGCTCATTGACAATGCTCACCCAAGAGCTCTGACGGAGATAGAGAACAAGATTAATGTTTTCACGTTGAAAAAAAAAAAAATTAAAAAAAAAAAGATTAATGTTTTCATGCCTGCCAATACGATATATAAGGAGTAACTTCAACATTCAAGTCTTATTAATTAAGAAATGTATTTTGTGATATTGTAGCTGCCATACATAGTGATTCCTCTGATGGTTCTGGGAAAGTAAATTGAAAACCCAGACAGGATTCAACATTTTAGATGCCATTAAGAACATTTGTGATTCATGGGAAGAGGTCAAAATATCAACATTAATAGGAATTTGGGAGGAGTTGATTCCAACCCTCATGGATGACTCCAGGGGTTCAAGACTTCAGTGGAGGAAGTAGCTGCAGATGTGTTGGAAATAGCGGGAGAACTAGACTTAGAAGTGGAGCCTGAAGATGCGCTTGAATTGCTGCAAGCTCATGATCAAACTTGAGCAAACGAGGAGCTACTTCTTATGGATGAGCACAGAAAGTCGTTTCTTGAAATGGAATGTACTGGTAAAGATGCTGTGAAGATGGTTGAAATGACAACATAGGATTTAGAACATGACATAAACTTAGTTGAGGAAGCAGCGGCAGGGTTTTAGACGATTGACCCTAGAACTTTTGTGGGTATAATGCTATCAAACAGCATTGTGTGCTACAGGGAAATCATTCCTGAAAGGGTTAATGGATGTGGCAGACTTCTCTTTTATTTTAAGAAATTGCCACAGCCACCTCATCCTTCAGCAGACACTACCCTGGATCAGGCAGCTGCCATCTACATTAAGGCGAGACCCTCTACCAGCAAAAAGATTATGACTTGCTGAAAGCTCAGAGGATGGTTAGTATTTTTTTAGCAGTAAAGTACTTCTAAAGTAAGTACATTTTTTTTTTTAGATGTAATGCCATGCATACTTAATAGGCTACAATATAGTGTAAACATAACTTTTATGTGCACTGGGAAACCAGACAACCTACTTGATTCACTTTTTTTTGCAATATTTGCTTTATTATGTTGGTCTGGAACGGAACCTGTAGTATCTCTAAAGTGTGCTTGTCGTCAGTCACACTCATCCTGTGCCCAGTGTTTCAGCAGTGTGGGTCAACAGGACATTTTAGAATGTCTAATGAAAGAGCAGGTGTAATAACTTCAGCCTAATGAGGGGAATGGTTAACTTTCATTTTGAAAATTTCAGTTTGGCCTTTGTGTGGAGAATAAATTAGGGAAGAGGCAAGAGTGGAAGCAGAAACAACAGTGAGTGGAGATGTATTAATAGTTTAGGAAAAAGGAAATGAAGGCTAAGATTATGATAGCATTGAGTTGAGAAATATTCTCTGTATGGAATGAACAATATATTTTGAAATATATTGCAGTTACTGGAGTGTTTTTGTTTGCTTTCATTTAGAAAAGACAGTTTGATTAGAAAGCATGCTATGTAGATTGACAGAAGTAACTGAAAAAGCCCAGTCTGTCTTCTCCATCTGTTTTCAGAAAATTCACTTTTGAAATATCTAGATAAATTTTCTTTTTTGAGCATAACTGGTTCTGAGCCATGCAATCTCTTAGATGACATTTTATTAAGGGATTTGACACTAGCAGATATCGTGTGTATTAAAGTGTTATGTTTATAAAATGTTGGCTCTTTTTAAGTTAATTTATTTTGAGAGAGAGCGAGTACACACTTGGAGAAAGTGTGAAAAAGAGAATCTCAAGCAGGCTCCACACTCTCAGTGCAGAGCCCAATGTGGGGCTTGAACTCACAAACCGTGAGATCATGACCTGAGCTGAAGTCAAGAATGGGATGCGGGGTGCCTGGGTGGCTTAGTCGGTTAAGCGTTCGATTTCGGCTCTGGTCATAATCTCGTGGTTCATGAGTTTGAGCCTTGCCATCAGGCTCTCTACTGTGTTTTTTTAAATGAAAAAACAAAAACAAAAAAACAGTTGGATGCTTAGTTGACTGAGCCATTCAGGTGCCCCAAAAGTGTTTTGTTTATAAAACCTTATAAAACATACAACATTTTATGTCATGAAGTATAGATTTAACACTTCTTAGAGATACTGAGAGTCTTTTGGCTATGCTAAATTTGCAGCAGACTGTCTCACTTTATTTTAAATTAGTTGAAGACTGTTGACTTGTGTTAACTCTTGTCCCAAAGTGGGAATGTCTCTCCATTTTATTAATTAGATGATTTAATTAGAATGACTTCACATGTGGCATTTTGGTCAACATTTTTTCCCCACAAGCACAGTATATATTAGATGTTTTAAAAGTGATTTTATTTTACTTGTATAATACTAAAAATTAGGTGTTATGAATTAAATGTGTTTTGTTTTTAGAACATTTTAATTAATGTATGAAACAATTAGAAAGGATACCCTGTATAAAAGCAAAGGCTACTTTCAGTTTGTCATTTGCCTTAAGGAAGGTTCTGTTTTGTGAACTGTCAAATAATTCACTGTTACATTTCAAGATCTATATTGACATAATAGGATCTAGAAGAAATCTTTTACATTTGTTTTGGTGTTTTATTAAGGTTACTTCAGGCTCTCTGGTTGCTTTGGATGAATGTTTTTACTTTGGGGGAGTTAAATTCTTATAGTATAAGAGGGCTTTCTTTTAAGAACAGAAAGAATGAGGGGCGCCTGGGTGGCGCAGTCGGTTAAGCGTCCGACTTCAGCCAGGTCACGATCTCACGGTCCGTGAGTTCGAGCCCCGCATCAGGCTCTGGGCTGATGGCTCAGAGCCTGGAGCCTGTTTCCGATTCTGTGTCTCCCTCTCTCTCTGCCCCTCCCCCGCTCATGCTCTGTCTCTCTCTGTCCCAAAAATAAATAAAAACGTTGAAAAAAAAATTAAAAAAAAAAAAGAACAGAAAAGAATGAGAGATACATAGAGATATAATTAATATTGCAATAAAGTATAGCAGAGGCTCACATTTTCATGATAAACTTTCAACCTGAGGTATGATATTTAACAATAAGGCTTTGAATCTTACATTTTCTTTTCTAGATCAGTTTGGTGTCAGTTGTCAATATTAAATACTTTTGAGTTGCTTTTGTGTGTTTAAAAGATATTCTTGGTTTCTTATAGTAATGTGGTTCTCAGAATGAAGGAGTACATGGTAGAGAGAGAGAAAAAGAGTGTGTGTGTGTGTGTGTGTGTGTGTGTGTGTGTGTGTGTGTAACCAATTCTGCATGTAACCAATTTCACAGTGGCTTAGCTATAAATGAAAGTTCCTCTCCCCAGTTTCTTCATCATCCCACGATTCAGTGCTACAAAGTTGATTGCTATAAATTTAGAAGTTTTTTCATTTTTATTTACAAAGATTATGTATATTTTTTAATTTTTTAATGTTTGTTTATTTTTGAGAGAGAGGTAGAGCGCAAGTGGGGCAGGGGCAACGAAGAGAGGGAGACACAGAATCCGAAGCAGGCTCCAGGCTCTGAGCTGTCAGCGCAGAGCCCAATGCAGGGCTCAAATTCATGAACCACAAGATCACAACCCGAGCCAAAGTCAGACGCTTAACTGACTGAGCCACCCAGGTGTACCTACAAAGATAATATTTTTATAACTAGAAGTTTTCTCATGAACTCATGAAAAGATGTTCTCAAGATATTCTTCTCTTATTCTTTTTGCTTTACCTCCTTTTTCTTTACTTCTAAACTCAGTGACCTACCCTGCAAAACTTAGGGCCATGTAGTTAGCTTTACTCACATGTGTCAGCTTTCTGTGCAATTCTTTAATTTAAAAAAGAAAAAAAATGTGCTTACATTTTAAGTACCCCCTCTCCCTGTTTTGCATTTAGTGTTCAGATGTGTTCAGTAATTGATCTTTGCCGTTTTTACTAACCCTGTTTTCTGCTTTTAGTTAACAGCCAGGTCCTTGCCTGCTGTGCAGTCAGATGAGAGACTTCAGCCTCTGCTTAACCATCTCAGGTAATAAGATGACATAACCCTTCTTATGCTTATGATTGCAAGTGCATCAAAGTGGGCAAAGTGTATTAAAGTGATTAAAACCCCTTCAGTTACTAAAAACTTAACAGTTTTTGTTCCTTGCTTTAATTCTGTGATGCAAGTTGAAGTTCTTAATATAATACACTTGCTACCCTTGACTTTGGGGTCTGTTCGAAGCTTTTTAATTCCATGAAAGTATGTAGAACTAGTTGATAAGTTGAAGTTAAAACAAGCAGAGGTGACTAACTACAGAAAGATCTCAAAGGAATGAGCTATTTACATGCAAAGTGAAAGCATACTTCTGGGACCCGCACAATTTTATTGGGGATAGATGAAATAGGTAGGATTTGTTTTCTAAATACAAGAATAATATATTCTCATTATTTTTTAAAAAATTAGAAAGTATAGGAAAGGGAAAGGAAAAACCCATCATTACCACTCAGAAGTAATACTTCCTTCTGTGCTGTTTTGGAACCTAGTGTTGAAATTATACTTTACATTTGCTGGGTTTTTTTTCATTTTAAAATAAATGCAAGACTTTTCTGTTATTAGCCTCTCTTCAAAAACATTATTTTTAGTGATTTCATGGTATTTTATTGTATGACTGTACTGTAGTCTATTCATCCTTTTGGGGGCATTTAGATCATTTCCAGTTCTTTTCACTAGTGTAAAAAATGCCATATGTTAATCTTTGTCTATATTTTTTATCATTTTCTTAGCATAGGTTCTCAGAAGTGCAATTACTTTGTCAAGGCATATGAACCATTTTAAAGATTTAAGTATATGTATTTTTCAAAAACCTTATCCTGCTTATATTTTTATATTATACAAGATCGCCCATTTTACTGTACCCTGAAGAAGAGAGGACAACTAAAACCATTGCTAATTTAATAGTTAATCACAGAGGATACTACTGTGACCAAGTACATTTCATTGATTCTTAGTAAGAATGATCCTAAAACATTTTATTATCCATTTTCATTTTGGAGTGGAATTAACTATTGGTATATTTGTTCATGTGTTGTTAGAATCTCCTGATTTTATTTGATCTTACATATTTTAGATGTAAAGGATAGTAATTCTGAGGTGTATTTGTTATTACATTTTTTTCTTGAAAGTTTTTGAAAATGGTGCATTATCCATCATACCTATGTTTTCAAGTTTTATGTAGGCAAACATCTTATAGTTTCTTTTTATTCTTTTTTTTTTTCTTTTTGAGTGTGTCCAAGGGACCTAAATATAGAGGGACAAAGTTTTTATTAAATGGCTATATATCACTGTGCTATCTTAGATTGTGTGGAATTCACATGTTGACAGCACATGCTTCCCCTTCCCTTCCAACGATAGAAACAAAACATGTCATGAATTACAAAGTAAGTTTGAGGGCCAATTTCCTGTTGCTTGCACTGGTTACCAGAATTGCCAGTTCTCTTCAATTAACCTGTTTTGAGAGAGTTTGGTTCTTGAATTTAATGCCAGTAACATATCAACTATGGCTCAGCCCACTTCTGTTCTAAACTACCTGTTTGTATGTGACTTCTTTCCTCCCTGCCTCCCACACTTCCCAAGTTCATTCAACAACCCTGAATCACCCTAATTTATTCCATTTTGATCTCTGTTTGTCTCTTCACAACCTATTTCTCTTTCAAGATTTTACTCCTCTTTCTGTTGCCTCTAACAGACAAAAGGCAAAATGTTCAAATCAGAAGTAATGCTTAAGAAGTAAAAGAAAAATAGGAAATGCTTTCACTAAATCCAAGTAGTACATATTGGTGAATTAAACGCTTGTCCTAATTGACATATTTGTCTTATGTATAAATGTGTATATTAATGTCTTTGGGATTTACCTTTGCACAGAGCTCAGTTAGACAGAATTCATTGAGAATGAAAGGAGATCAGGATCCTGCTGTTGTATCAAACAGCACAAAGTATGGCTTTACAAGATTTCTTTCTCAATTTTTATGTGTTTTGAATCTCAGTTGCTTATTTGTCAGGGTTTGAAAACTGATATGGTATCCATTAATCACACAACATTCTGGAAAATATGTTTCAAGAAGTCTGTCTGATTGTTGTTTTAAAAAATACAATTCTATAATTATTTAGTTAGAATTACATTGTTTTCTGCCAAAGGCCAGGGCAAGAGTAGATAAAATGTCATCATAAAAGTAGATGAGAAATGTCAAAAACAGTGAATTTCTGAGCTAAAGAATGAGTAACAATTTGAAAACGATACTGATCCAAGCATTTGCTAATTGTGCCTTTGAATTGTAACATGTAAAGTAGATTTGGCTTTAATATTTTAAGGAGTCAGATCAAATAGATTAATAGTGACCAGAGCAATGTTAATCTGGGCCCCACTTCATATTTTGACTTACCTGATCCTAGGATGGATGTTATTGAGAGTGGGCAACTCAGTAGATAGGATGTAAATAAACTTTGGGCACATGCTTGAAGTGTGAGAATGGATAAAAAGGTAGTTATAGAAAATTGGCCCTACCTCCCATCTAATCCCCCCCCCCACCTTTTTAATCGAAGTATAGTTGAAGCATAATGTTGCCTTAGTTTTAGGTGTACAACATTATGCTTCAACAAGTTTATCTGTTACGCTGTGCTCACCACAAGTGTAGCTACCAACTTTTTATTCTTTTAAAACTTAGAATGTTACTTCTCATTCAGAAACTTAGATGGATATTAATTTCTAGTATCTGTTAGTGCTCTTTATTTTTCTTCACTCCTTTTCACTTTTTTCTATTTCCCACCTCTCTTACTCTTCTCTCTGGTAACTTTTCCTTCCCAGAGACACGATTTTTAACCTCTGTATAATTGTTTTGTTGTTGAGGATGGTTCAGACTAACATTTCATTGGATTGACTAGCATGAATACTGTACACAGTTTTTGCATTTCCTAGAGCACTGTTACTGAATCATGTTTGAGTTGCTTCCCCAACCTCCCTCTCCTGCCCATCCAAATCTCTTGATTTTGTCTCCTGAGTATCTCTATTGTTGTAGTAACTTCTTCTATATTTTCCTTGTTGCCCTGTTTGCCCTCTAAAATATTTCACACGATTGCCAGAATTATATTATTCCTTGGCTTAAAATCATTCTTTGTCTCCCCAATTTCACTGCAAAGGAAGTCTGAACTTCTTGAGTGGCTTGTGAGGTCCTTCTAGAAGGGCCTGCTGTGTCTCTTTGGATGCTTTTAGTACTGGTCCCCTAACTTCTAGTGCCACCAAATGCCTGAAGTTCCTCTAATACTGCTTGCTGTTGTCGACCTCTCTGCCCTTGAGAATATCTTTCCATCTGCCTGGAATGTTCTCCCCTTCCTTCCTTTCAGTAACTTAACTAATTTTTGCTTGTCCTTTAAGACTTAGCCCATGTTACCTCATCTGATAAGTTTTCCCTGACTATTTAGTTCCCAGGCCACTCCCCCCAGTTTGAATCTGATGTTTTTTATATGTGTTTTCATAATATCCCCATGGCTACTTGTGTATTACAGAACTTACAATGTGGTAATCATTTGTTTACTTTCTGATGACTCCATTATAGTATGGGCTGCTTGAGAGCTTGTAAGGTGACTTTCAAATTTGTATTTCCAGTGCTGGGACAGTATATGACACATGATAGGTGTTCATTATGTGTTTCATTGAATGAATGAATGCATATTATAACAGAAATATTCTGTTTGTTTCCTGCATGATGTTTTTGTAATTTGTAAGTCATATTGCCACATTTTTTCGGGTATAAAACCTGGTTCAGAAGATATAAACCTAAATGTCTGAATCTCACCTTTAGTTAATGCTTGATTCTATGCAATAATGATGGGTTCTTCTTCCTCCACCTCAGTATGGTAATTGTCAACTAGAATTTAGATTAACTACTGACACATCTCTTCAAGTCCTTGAAACTTGCACAAACTGTACATTCGTTTAGGCCTTTCATTCTCAGCAGAGTTCATTCAGGACTGGTTGCTAGGCAACAAGGGCTAGATGCTACATGTAATATGCACCAACTGATGTTTCTTTTTTATCATTATTAAATGAAATGGCTTCTCATTTTATTACCATGTCAGAGACGTCTGTATGTAGGGTGGCAGCTGATGTGCATAGTTTGACACTTTCTCTTGTACAAAGAAAGTAACCTTGTGATATGCATTTCAAGCATATTGTCTTTTTTGGGTGTCTAAATGTAATGTTTTTCTTTTTACCTTTCTTTTGCTTAGTTCAAAATAGGAAATAATGCTATTTGATTTGAAAGGTTCTAATGATAATCTTGTTACAAAATAGTTACCATCATTGATTTGCATGACCTGTATAGTTTAGATGTTACCTAGGGGGGATAGACGTTAGGAGGTTGAGATTGAGATCATTATTAGGTCTAATTTTGTTTAGTGCCTCTAATGATCAAAGAAGAATGATGAATTGCATTTTAATTAAATTTGTCAATAAAACTAATTTGGGAGATGATACAAATACCTGTAAAAATTAAAGTAGCACTACAGAGAAATTCTCAAATCCTTTTTACAGGACCTAGACACTCAAAAGAGAATTAGTTTAACACTTTGCCAACCTACTAATCTAGGATATTGCTTAACAATATATATTATTCTGAGGATGTTGAAGTGATGTGTCAATTTTTTTTAGTTTAACCTAGTTCTCTAGTTAAAAGATAAATTAAGCATAGAGAAACATTTTGCTTCAATGTCTTATGGAAATACAAGCTTATTTTTATTCATTTGTAGTGTCCATCCATTCATCAGCAACTGAGTGCCTGTTATAAGCTTGGAATAAAAACATAAGACCCATTTTCTGTTCGCAAGGAGTTTAAAGTTTTGACTTCATTTGAGAGGCACTTAAACATGGCACAAAATTTGTAAACATCTCTAATAGAATTAAACACAAAATACATAATTTTATTATTTTAACTGTGTTTCTCATGGAATTATTTCCTTAAATAGTAGAGTCGTGACTTGTTTTGGATTCTGTACTTCCTGCACAGTAGTGGCTCCCAGTGGGTACTCATATTGGACTGAACTTTACTCTCACTTGAGAGCTGATGTTGTCACTAATGAAGAAGGAGCATAGAGGAAGACAAGGGGATTAGGGAATGAATATGTTGCTGAGATTATAGGTTTGGTAGTTTAAGACATTTTAAACTTCAGGTGCCTGTGGAGCTCTGGGGCAAATGTTTAGTAAGTGGCTAAATACAGACCACAGTTTAAGAGTGAGGTTTACACCACAGAGAGACTCATTTGCTAATCATCACTGTTTAGGTGGTGGGTAAAATCAGGGCAATGGTTGATATCACTCAGGGAGAGAGTATAAAGTGACAAGGGGACATGGCCCTGGATAAAACTCATATGTAGAACATCAGTGTTTAGGTGACTTGCAATGGGCAGTGATGAAGGTAGGAGGTGAATTAAAAAAGAAACCAGTGAAAAGTAATGAGGAATCTTGAATGAAACAGGAACACAAGGGATAACGGGATCAAAGATGCTAAGGGAAAGATTTCAAAAAGGAATGGTAAACATTGTCAGATGCCATAGAAAAGTCAGTTGAGAATTATATAATGTCAGTTGGATTAGGCATGTGGGGGTCACTGGTGGCTTAGCTACAACATTGTAGTGGTGCAGATATCATTCTGATTCCTGTGAAGAGTCCAGAAGTAAATGAGAAATTATGCTGTGGAAGTACAAGGGAGTGTAGCCTACTCTTGGCAGAGCAAGGAAAAAAGTAGACAATATCCATGAGTTTCATAGTTGGAGAAAGTTGTATTTTTCCTTAAGATTGGAAAGGTGAATATGTACAGGTTAAGGGGGGAATGAAGTCTGTGGAACTAAGAGAAAATAATTGAAGGGGCGAGTTTTTAGAAGAGGTAGGAGGAGATGGGACCAAGAAATCACACTGGCTGGAGTTCACAAAGTACTTTTTATAGTTCTTATTCAGACCATCTCATCCCGTAAGACCAATTCATGACAGATGGTCCTTTATCATTATCCTTTTTTTTTTTAATTTTTAAGATTTTATTTTTAAGTAATCTCTACACCCAATATAGGGCTCAAACTCACAACCCTGAGATCAAGAGTTGTACACTCCACCAACTGATTCAGCCAGGCGTCCCTCATTATTCCTGTTTTAAAGTTTGGTTGGTGATAGAACCTCAAGATGTTCACTATTAAGGAAACCTGATTTTTCTAATGAAAAGTACTACATTTCCCTTCTCAAAAGAAATGAATGAATGAATGATTTCATAAGACTTTACTATTTTTTCAAAAGTGATACTAAGAACTCCTCAATTGGAAGAAATAAAATTGCTTAGACTTAAAAAAAAAAGTTAAATTTCCAAATGCCAGAGAGAATTTGAGTAAATTCTCTATCTATCTGTAAAGAACCTATCATTAGATGTGTCATCTAATGGGTCTCATCTCATCGTGACTTTGCTGTCATCCTCACATCACTGCATTTTCTAGGGTGAATTGTATAATGTACTGATTTTTAAATTTGGAGATATATAAAGGTCTTGGACTATGTTCTTGTGAATGTAGAAGTTTATCGTAAATAAATATCTTTGCTAACCTAATTATATTACCCATGGGATTATACTTATAAAATGGTATTAGATTATCAAGAGCATATATTAAAGATGATTTTTATTATGTCACTTAAAAACAAGTAAGTATGAACAGGTGAGACTAAAGAGGGAAACTTTCAGCTCACGTGAGAACTTTAGTTGTTTGAATTTTTTTTTCCTTAGAAATAATGCCTTTCCCCACAGTGTATGTATCCTCTTTTACCCTTCCACCTCAAGACTTGAAATGAATGGGGGCAGATTATAATTATTTTTTTTAACATTTTATTTATTTTTAAATTTTTTAATGTTTATTTTTGAGACAGAGACAGAGCATGAGCAGGGAAGGGGCAGAGAGAGAGGGAGTCATAGAATCTGAAGCAGCCTCCAGGCTCTGAGCTGTCAGCACAGAGCCAGATGTGGGGCTCAAACTCACAAGCAGTGATATCATGACCTGAGCTGAAGTCGGACACTTAACTGATTGAGCCCCCCAGGTGCCCCAATAATCTAGGTGCCCTAGATTATTAATTAGTAATCTAATTAATAGATTAATAGCTGCTCTTAAGTAATGCTTTGCCTTTCATTAAAGAACAACTAATTAAAAAACATGTATTTATTATACTGTTTCTCCTAAATTTGTTAGCATATTTGAGCTCAACAATGAAATAGAAATCAAATAAAGGTAAAATAAACCAGCAAAGTAGCATATAGCCTATAGTAAATACTTGGACTGCATCACATGGATTAACTTGTAATGCATCCTGAATTTGTAAACACATGCTTATATTAACCCTTTATTTTAAAATCATTTAAAATAATGAGCATCTTCCTTCAGTTGGTATTATTACAGACTGCTCTTGTAAATTTTTTTTCTAATGCAGTACATTTGGTTAATATGTACATTTTTGTTTTTTTGAGAGAGTGCATGTGTGTGCTACTGGGGGGGAGGGGCAGAGAGGGATAGAGAGAGAATCCCAAGCAGGCTCCACACCCAGTGCAGAACCTGACATGGGTCTCATCTGTCGACCTTGAGATCATGACTTGAGCTGAAATCAAGAGTCAGACACTTAACTCACTGAGCCACCCAGGTGCCCCAGTATGTACACATTTTTATTTATTTCTCTAAAGCTCTTGCTGTCATAGATTTTATATCAGAAATACAATCTCTGTAAGAGACTTTTCCCAGTGTACATCATGGTGCAGTTCTTGGTGTTTTCTTTTTGAGTTCATTCTCATTTTGAAATCAGAAAATTGTGTGGGCATTCATGTGCTAGAAAAAGGTTTAGTGGATAGGGACTTCCACCAATTGAGGACTGAAATGAAAGCCTCATTAATGTGGTCCACATGCTTCAGTTGTTTGTCAACCCTCTCTTATCCCCAGTTCTAGCCTCCAGCAGTGCTTTGAACTATGTATTTCCTTTCCTGCATGCAACAACAACAAGCTTTTACAGCTCAGTGACTACTGTGAGGGTGTTCTAGGTGCCTTGTAAGATACTAATAAATTAAAAACAATGTATTCTTTTCTATTATTTATTGTCCTTGGAATATTTTCATTTCTGTATGGAACATGTTCATGCCTTCTTAGAAATGCACAAAAAGTATTTAAAATCAGCTTGTTGTGTTAAAGGCACTATAAAGGATATTCTGACTATATACAAAGGAACTAATAGATGTGATCCCTTAAAAATGTATATTCTAACAAGGAAAGAAGACCATTTTATGCACACACACACGCCCCTATACAGTGCCTCTCCCCCACACCCCCCCCCCAACCAAAGCTGTACTAGAATAATTGCTACAGCTTAATCAAGTAGAGTAAATAGACATAGGAAATCTTATTTGTGAGAGGTGATATCTTATGTGGATTATGTTACAAGTTTAATGCCGTTTAAATTGTTTCTGATAAAATATAGGGGCCACTGAGGGGCTCAGTCAGTTAAGCATCTGGCTCTTGATATCGGCTCGCATCATGATCTCTGGGTTCGTGAGATCGAGCCCCACATTGGGCTCTGCGCTGACAGCGTGGAGCCTGCTTGGGATTTTCTCTCTCCCTCTCTCACTGCTCCTCTCCAGTACACACCTGTGTGCTTTCTCTCTCTTTGTCAAAACAAATAAACATTCAAAAAAGTTTGTAGGCACAATATATAAAATTTGGCCAAATACAAGAGATGAACCCTGTGTTACTAATAAAACCACTGCCAAGCCTTTGTTGTAATCTCTATGTATAATTTTATGTAATTATAATTAAAGTGGTTAAAGTTAAACATTCTTTCTTATAATATGTCATAACTAAGTATAAAATTTATTTCCATGAGTCTAATTTTAAGTGAGTCTGTAATGCTCAATTGAAGATAGATCTATTTTTACTTAATTGTTCCCATTTTATTGGGTATTTTCTTTTTTTGTTTTGGTTGAATAAATCTGTGAAAAAAATTTTTTTAATGTTAGCAGTTTGGGAGCACTTGGGTCGCTCAGTCACTTAAGTGTCTGACTTCAGCTTAGGTCAAGATCTCATGGTTTGATTTTGAACCCCGTATCAGGCTCTATGTTGACAGTGCGGAGCCTGCTTGGGATTCTCTTTCTCTCCCTCTCCCTCTCTTTACCCCTCCCCTACTCACGTACTCTCTCAAAATAAATAAACTTAAAAAAAATGTTAGCAGTTTTTTTATGGCCAGGTGAAGTAAACTGGGGAGAAGAAATGCCACAATGATTTTATGACGAATGAATTGTAATGTAGATGTTTTCTAGCAGAGGGAGCTAAGAACAAAGAGCAGCAGCAAACTAGGTGGTGTATAGGTTTGAAGATACAAGGAATTCATTATTCTAAAAGTGTCGTGTTGTCCAGGTGAGAAAGTGGCAGAGTTCTTAAGTTAACCACTGACTTGAAAAAGTTCACGAAGCTGAATTTTAAACCGTATACATCTAGATTGGAACCTTCTGTTGTAGCCATGTCAAATTACCACAAGTTTAGTAGATTAAAACAATACTCATTTACTGTCATACAGTTGTATAGATTGGAAATCCTACATGTGTCTCATTGAACTAAAATCAAGATGTCAGCAAGGCTCCGGTCCTTACTGGAGGCTCTGGGGAAGAATATGCTTCCTTCCGAGGTTCCCGTTTCTTTGTGGGCTGTCACCCAGGGTCCTGTCTTTGCCCCTAGAGGCTGCCCACATTCCTTAGGCTGTGTAGGAGCTCCTGGAGGTCTCTTTCTGGTGCTTGCATGTGGATTTTAACGCAGAGCCAGCAACCGCTCATCAAGCCCTTCTTATGCCTTCAGACCTCTCTAATGTCTTCTGCATCTTTCTGCTTCTATCCTGAGAAAGTTTTCTGCTTTTACCACCTCATGTGATTAGATTGGCCTACATAAATATGCAGGATAGTCTCCCCATCTCAAGGTCCTTAACCTAAATTTCATCTGTACGGTCTCTTTTGCCATGTAACCTAACATATTCATGGGTTCCCAGGATTAGAGTGTGAACATCTTTGGAAGGGCATTGATTTGCCTGTTACAATGAGGAAGTTGTTTAGGGGGTTGAAAACAGCTTTTGCATCACCTTTCATCAGTTGTACAAGTAAGCCACCACTCTTAATATATATAGAATACTAAATTTCCCTGGGTTTTTTTTAGATAGGTTAATTCACTTTGCTAGCTTAACATGTTTTAAAGTTGAAAAAAGTTAACAAATGATTTACAGAAACATGGATATATGTAAAATAAAAATATATTTATGGAAACATAAATTAGTTACTGATTTTCTTTTTAAGGATATAGAAAGAAAATAGGAAAATCTTTCCTGTCTTTGACTGGCTATGTAGTCATGCCAAATATGTACCTTTGTAAATATTAGACTTTGTAATCAGGTTGTGCATAGTGGCTGTGACTTGCAGAGGAACTTTGGTGTGAGAGCTGTTTGGTAATAAATGGTTATAAACCTTTTAGCATTCTAGGAGTTTTATTATCATTTATTTAACATATTTTAAGGGAAATATTTTAAGGGAAATTCTACTCAGTGCAAGACATGGTGCTCAGTTCTAGGGATACATATTTGCATCTGCTCTTATAGGGCTTAATCTTGATCAGAAAATAAAGAATTTTAACTAAAGTAATTACACTAAATCATAATGATTGTTAGCATTGTAGAGGTACATGATTCCATGGGAGTACACAGTGTCATGGAAACACTGAAGCCTTGTGTAGTATTCTTGTAGCTTATCTGTAACTAGAGGTTTAGGTTTCTGTTAGCCTTCTTACTCCAAAGTTTTCTTAGGGATTTCTGGATTGTGGAAGCTGGTAGTCTTCCTGAGAAGCAAAATTTATGATTGCTTATGCTTTTCAAGTAGTTTTATTATCTACATTTATTAAGTTTCTTATTCACTTAGTGGGTGATTATTTATTTAAATTTAAAGATTATTTATTTTTGTTTTCAGAGAGAGAGCTCACCTGTGCAAGTGGGGAGGGGCAGAGAGAGAGAGGGAGAGAGAATCCCAAGCAGTCTCCATGCTGTCAATGTGAAGCCTGACATGGGGCTCGACAGGAACCATGAGATCAGGACCTGAGCCCAAATCAAGAGTTGGACACTTAAGCTACTGAGCCACCCAGGCACCCCTTGCTTAGTGGGTTTCTTTAAAACATTGATTGTCCTCTAGTTAAGTAATAAAGAAAATTAGTTATTTTATACTGTGTTAGGCATAAAGTGCTAACAAAGTATAAAATGATGATGATGCTATATGAAATAGCTTTCTTAAAAAGTCTGAAAAAGCATTGTGGTCGTACCTGTAATACATTAGCAGCTAACAACTAATTTGTTTGGTGCTGATGGAAGTGTTCTGTGCTATTCCATCCAGTTTTGTTTGTAAAACAAAATTTGATAAACTGAGCTGAGGGCAGACAGACTACTGATACTGAGACTCACCAAAGGTTTAATACCCTTTCAGTTGTTTACAACTACGACTGAGAAAGTAATTATATAAAAGATAATACAAAGTGAATTTAAAAAGCCTATTTTTAATTGAGCTACCTTGGTCCTTGACATATTGCTCACCGACAATCTAAAGGAGGCTACTAAGGACATCCACCAAAGGAGTCTAACGGTGTGTCTTCTCAGATCTTGAGAGGTCTGCCCCTAACCACCCGAATTAAAGCACACCCCTCCATTGCTTTGTGATATACCTTATTCCTTTTTCTTCACAGAAATATCACTAGCTGGTGTTTTGTTTGTTTGTTTGTTCATTTTGTTTTGTTCATTTGTCTGCAGCATAAGCTCCATGAGAACAAGAAATAATGTTCACCTTGTTCACTGCTATCCTTCTATTACTTTCAACAGTGGCTGGCAAAATAAGACCTCAGTAAACCCTTGAATGAGTGAATGAATGGGAAAAACACTTTCAGGTTTTAAAATTTTACCTCTCATTTAGTTTTTTAAAGCTACTGTTAAAAAATTCAATGAAATAAATTTTAAAGAACTTACTGGCTTTGTTCAGTGATTTGTGATTCATGAATCAGGCAGCATCCAATCTAACAGATACAAATGAGCTCCTAGGAACTGTACAGAATGAAAGACCTTTATAGGCAGAAGGGAGTAGGAACAAGGAAATTATACTAGATAAATGAGGCTTGGTTGTTGCAAAGTCACGTTTCTTTAGGGCTTGGCAGGGGTCTGTTGGGTAGATTACCTAACTAGTGCTGATTAGGTGATTCCTGATTGACTGGTTTAAGATTCCATTTCTGGGAGAACTGAAACTGTAATTAAGTCTTAGTGTAAGTGACTCCATTTTGGGCCTCTTGTCTTGTTTTTAACACTACTAAGTGTTGAGACTGAATGAGATGGTAGTTTGGATAGAAAGCTGGTGGCTTTTCTCTCATTTCTAAGTAAAAATTCTGATACTCTACCTTTGCAGAAATTCAGTCCTGGTTTTGTTGTTTGGGAATTTGGGATTCTTTCATAAATCAGGAACTAATCATGGAGGACTGAGAGTGCTTTCTGTTCCTCAATGTGACCTCAGAAGAGAGATCCCTTTTTTTCTCCCCATTGAATTCGGATTTTGAAAATGCTCATTTAAAAAGTGAAACAAAAAAGCCTGTTATGTTCCTTGCTGTTTTTATCTATGAAATGACAGCTTTAAACATTATGACCATCATTAATGGCTGTTCAAAACCAAAGGAGTCTATAGGGAAAGTGTGTGACTTCTGGACTGTCACTTTAAGTCCTCATTAGCTGTTGCCTTTATCTTGTCTTTGTCCACTTTCCCCCAGAAACCCCAAAACATTGTGTCCCTGATTCTCTGCTGTTATTAGGGAAAGATGTGAGAGGTAATCCTAGAGTTACATAAACTTATGATAGCCAATCTCAGAAGCATTCTACACTCTGTAACTATTTGTGGGGGAATGGGAAGATATCCATCAATTTAATGTATTAATTCTGCTGGATGTTTGATCTTTAGTCCATGGTCCCCCCATCCCTCTATATTTCATTATCACTCTCTCAGGCAGCTTTTCTTTATTGTAATCATTTGACTACTCTAAGTCAGATCCAATTCAGAACAGCCTCTCTTTAGGGGATTATTATACTACCAGAATATACACTAAGAATGTAAAGGAATATGAAAAATTTACTTAGGAAAATAGAGATATTTGTTTGGGGCTTTATTTTTTTTTAACATTTTTATTTATTTTTGAGAGAAAGAGCACATGAGCCAGGTAGGGGCAGAGAGAGAGAGAGAGAGAGAGAGAGAGAGAGAGAGACAGAGAGAGAGAGAGAGAGAGAGAGAGACAGAGGACCCAAAGCAGGCTCCCCACTGACAGCAGTGAGCCCCATGCAGGGCTTGAATTCATGATTGTGAGATCATGACCTGAGCTGAAGTTGGACACTCAACCGACTGAGCCACCCAGGTGCCCCTGTTGGGGGCTTTAAGTGTGTATATTGAAAATACCTATGTAAGGCTATAGTTTGTATCTTATAAGGATGTATGTGTTTTGCTTTTTAAATCAGTTTTATTGAGGTATAATTTATACACAATGAAATGCACTCATTTTAATGGAATAGTTTAATGACTTTTGACTTTTGTAAAGTAGAGGTGTTTTTGATAGAGAAATGAGATGCAGCTTTCATCTCTCTTACAGTTCATTGGATTATTGCAGATTAGAAATTGGAATAAATAGGAAAATATGGAAAGATGCGGCCAACCTAGTTAAAGTAGAAGTTGTGCCATTTATGGTTCTTACCCGATGTGACAACCCATATGGTCCTGATATTTATTGGATATGTGAGTCTCCTAGAATCATACAATTTCTCTCAATTGTAGAGAAATATAGATCATTCCACTGTGTATTGTCTGCTGGTAGTTTTTTTGGGGAGTTTTTTAAGTGCAAAATTTGAGTAAACCTCATGCTTGTGGAAAAATCATTTACATTCAATTTATAACAGAATGTTATTGATTGTGTTCTCATTTGGAATAACTGCAGGGAAAATCACCTGGGCTAACAGGAGTTGGATACCATTTACTAGGGACCTAGCTTGTAAAAAGAAACTCATTTCAATTTCTATGGTGACAGCTGTTGAGTGAATTTTCCTGTGATACCCTTCACAGCAGGAAATGATATATTGTAACTTCATCTTCCTTGATATCTTACCCACCCAACAAATCCAAACCGCAGGACTGTGCTCTCTAAATGTCTGAATAGCCTGGCTTATGTGGGTAGACTATTTTTTTTCAACGTCCAAAGTGGGTAAAATTGTGATTGCAAAAGTGGATATATGGGTGATACACAAAACCTTTGTTTCCTCTTCCTGAAATTGTTTTTCCATTTGTGCCATGATCGCACCTGGCTTTATGTGAAAAGGTTGTATTGGAACTTGGTATATTTTTATAGAATGATGTAGAAGAATATAGTTCATTTTGAAAGATGTATTAGATTACTTTTTAATGGTTCAAATAAATATGTTTCCTTGATATAGACATCAGTTTTGATTACTTGTGGTGCATTCTTCACTGCTTTTTTATTTTATACCAGTTTTTAAGATATGATAAACTGTAGGCTGCCGGATAGAAGTAAATAGTGTTAACCTCTTCAGGTTCAAGAGGACTGGGAAATGCTTAACAAAGAAAGGAAATATTTTTTATATGCTGCTATTTTATGACCCTCAGAATCTGTTGACAGGGAGGGAGGGCAGAGAGACATTTCCGAGGATGGGAGAGGAATTCTCTCCAGTCTGGCCCAGGGTTTTCCTGTCATCCTATTCATATCCCACCTAGCATGCATGTCTTCTTACAAATGAGAGAATGGACAGTTGTCATTAGGTGTTGAAGTGAGCCAGGCAGTCCCCCAAACTCCCAGATAGAAATGTGTCACAGCTTTGTTTTTTCCCAAGGAAACCTTTCATGCTCCTTCCAAGCTAATCAGGATTCAAGATTGCTTTCCTAATACTATAGGTGGCAACCTGTGGCTAAAATTTAAAAACTTGATTCCCAAGTAAAATGTGAAAGCAAGCATATTTGCAGTAGACTTGAGGCACTTCCTTTAGTGGACCCAATTGCAGTTTATATTTTGCTAATGACCTGCAGAGATGAGTCTTAACTTGAAATCAAGGTGAGTCAGTTGGCTATTATATAGGTGTGCCTAGTCCTCAAGAGAATCATTTGATTGCCTAAGTCCTCCTCACTCTGTAACAGTCCTGTCCAGTGAAAACATGATTGCCCCAGGAAACAAATGTGAGCTTCATAGGTAATTTTAAATTACTTAAGTGAAATTAACTTTAATAATACCTTGTTTAACTCATACCCAAAATATCATTTCAACATGTAATTATATGAAAAAAGTTGAGTGAAATGTTTTACAGTAATTTTTTCATACTAAGTCTTTGAAACCCAGTGTATACTTTACATGTATTGAACATCTTAATTTAGACTAAGCTGCATTTCAAGTGCTCAGTAGTCAAATTTGGTAAATGGCTACTATACTGGACAATGTTGTAGCTCTACAAGATTGGATTCCATTGAAATCTCCAGTGTTTGACATTGAATTTTTACACTTTGTAAACTTCCTAAGAGTGTTAGCTTAGACAAAACTTTCCAGATCATGAGATTATTCAAAGACATCTAAATTATTCCACTTGCAAACTAAATATTTTTTGTGATAGTATAAAGAAGGTAGGAAAGAAACATATTTACTAATATTTAAGAGATGAAGCTGGTGAATTTTAGGAATAGAGAAAATCAATAACCAAAATGTTCAAATGCAATAAATTTAAGCCTGGATGTTCGTGATGATAATGATAACAATTTGAGTGAAAAATGCGATAAACTCTTCGACAGATATCTCATTTGATCCTCACAACAGCCCTTTGAGGAAGGTACTTTTGTGATCCCTTTTATGATCTCTGTTTCCCAGTGAGGAAGCAAAGAATAAATAAAAGGTGTTTACAGAGTCACACAGATAGCGAGTGTATGCAAACCCATGGCTAGTGGATTCTGAAATCTGTCGTCTTCATCACTCTACTTACTCCCTTATTATTCTGTTCTGCCCACGTGTTTGCCTTGGGCAAACTGGACTTGGAAAATGTATGCAAATGCAGGGAGGGGGGCTGCAGAGAATTCCTGAAGTGTTATAACTATTCCATGACTCCTTGTTTATTCCATCACGTTTTCATATAGTCAGAAAGGGAGAAAATGATTGGAGAAGTGATCACCTGTGAAAAGCTAACTTTTGACCTCTCATTTTGTCCATTTTGCCCTGTGGCATTTATGTCACAGTAGCAGAGCTCTTGAATCCACTCTCGGAGCCAAGGTGCAGTGATCCCTCTTCTGCTAACGATAAGCACCACAGCATGAAAAGACTATTTTTTTTTTTTTTCCTTAACCAGCTAATCTTGCAGTGGAGACTCAGAGATCCACTTTCATATAATTTCTTCATTTTGTTTCCAGTGCTCAGTTTCAACACTCAAAAACAGTTCCCTGTTGAGTACCTAAGTGCTCATATTGATATTTGTGGTGTATTGAACAGGACTTAAATTTCTCGTTTTTACAAAGACTAGGAGTAGACCTGCCTTTCACCTATGATTCACAGATCAAATGTGTGCAGATTTATCTTTATGTATATCCACTGTATTTTTTATTCTGTAAAGTAGATGTTGTGTGGTAGTGTTTGGGGGAAAACTCCAGTTCTGTGTTGATATAATTAAATATACCTTCCTGTCTCATTTGTCCCTCTACCACCGCACCCTTGAATGGTTCAGTTTGAGTTCAGTTAGGATCATTTTAAATTTGGTTACACAGATATGTATTCTGGATATTTTGAAAGTCTTTTCAACCTTTCAGGTTTTAATTCATTTGAAACTGTTAGCTTTATAATTTTCTATTTACTGTGATTTTTAGCTATATTGGAAAACTAACTGTGCTTACCTCTTACTGTTTAATGAGCAAGGAAATAGGGGAGGAAAAAGTTCCTCAAATGTGACTGAGTTTTAATTAAGTTGCGTGTAAGTTTATTGAACAAATGATACAGTAATAAAATGCTTTTTTATTTTGTATGCTATTCTCTTATTGTAGAGATTAGATAATTTAGCACCATCGCCTCAAAACAAAACAAAAAAATACGGACAGTCACTGAATTACTTCTGTGTATCAAAGGATTTCTTGTATACAATCATAAAATTCTCTTTTCTTAGAAAATACTTAATTTGCATATATTTAGTTCTTTTTCTTTTTTTAAGCTGATTAATTTATTTTGAGAGAGAGTGAGCGCGCATAGGACAGGGACAGAGAGAGAGAAGAGAGTGAGGGAATCCCAAGCAGGCCCCCTTCTGACATTGTGGAGCCTGACTTGAGGGCTTGACTTCATAAACCAGGAGGTCATGACCTGAACTGAAATCAAGAGTCAGACACTTAACCTACTGAGCCACTCAGGCATCCTGACTCTTTAAGTATGTTTAGGTGTTTAAAGGTTTAAACTTGACCAAACCTCAAATTTTCATTAAGATGGTGACTTAGCACTATGTAATTGGAAAAGGAGATAGGATTTAAAGTTTGCTTTTAATTTTAATGGTTTTTGTTTAGAGACCTGCACTATAGGACCTATCTACCCAATTTCAGTTTGTTTTTTTTTCCCCCCTCCTTTGCCTCTCCTTGTCTTTTCCACTACATAACCCAACTTCTTCATCTGTAAAGAAATTGATTTAGAAATTTCCATGGTGGGGCGGGCACCTGGGTGGCTCAGTCGGTTAGGCATCCGACTTTGGCTCAGGTCATGGTCTCCTGGTTGGTGAGTTCGAGCCCCTCATCGGGCTCTATGCTGACAGCTCAGAACCTGGAGCCTGCTTCAGATTCTGTGTCTCCACCTCTCTCCGCCCCTCCCATGCTCATGCTCTGTCTCTTTCTGTCTTTCAATAATAAATAAATGCTTAAAAAAATTTTTTTAAAGAAATTTCAATGGCTTGGGGCCCCTGGGTGGCTCAGTTGGTTGAATGACCAACTTCGGCTCAGGTCATGATCTCACGGTTCTAGAGTTCGAGCCCAGAGTCAGGTTCTGTGCTAACAGCTCAGCGCCTGGAGCCTGCTTCAGATTCAGTGTCTCCCTCACTCTCTGCCCCTCCCCCACTTGCACTTTCTCTCTCTCTCTCTCTCTCTCTCTCTCTCTCTCTCTCTCTCTCAAAAATAAACATTAAAAAAAAGATTTCCGTGGCTTTGCTTATCTCTTTCTGCTTGTCCCTCTGATAACGTGCCCACCCTCCAGATCCTGAGAAAGACTTTCTTATTAGCCCAGAATCCCACCTCCTTATCACATAGTTACTTTTAAACCCCTCCAGTAACCTTGTTAAATTCCTATGACATCACATACTTTTATGAACCTGGTCAAAATTTAAGAATGTTTTAATGCATATGCATGCAGTTGGTAAACTGCATGCAAATGATAAGAGTACTAAAATAACCAAGACTTTGCCTTTTCTGTGGTCATGACATCCTAGTTCTAAACCTCTGAGCTCAGATTATTTTCTGACTATAATCTCCTGCTCTTCTGCTTACTCTGCAGTTCCTGATTCTCGCTGATTGTCCTCCTCTTATCTCATCCTTCTGTACTAGGCCTCAGGTCTGTGTTTCCAACACATATCACTCTGTTCAGTGCCATTTCTTTGCTCAAGAAGCTTTAATGCTGCACGTTGGTTATTTCTCCTCACACCCTTCTTTTAAAGAGACCTGTTTTCTGTGGACTCCAGGAGCGTTTGTTTTGAGCATTGTTGTGGCACTCCTCACACTGTGCTTTCTGAATTGTCTCTGGATCCTTCATTACTTTTTGACTCTTCCATGGTCACAGAGATGCTTAAGGAGTGATTGAGTGGCTAAAGGGACTCTTGAAAGTTTTGGGGGATTTTGTTTGTTTTGTGTTTTTGTTTTGTTTTGTTTTCGGTAATTAGAATCTGTTATATCCTGATGAGGACAACAGCTGGGATGTGGGAGAAGTTTGTTAGAGAGTCTGACAGTCTAATGACATTAAAAAAATTAAGCTTTGTCCTTGGGCTTTATGCATTTACATGGTTCTGCTGGGGAGTGAAATTATTTATGATTCAGGTACATTGTAGTTAACTGTTACATTTTCGCAACTGTGCTGTATCCTTATACAACTGGATGTGTTCAGATACTATTCTAATGTAATTGAATACTCACTGAATCACATCTTTATGTTTTCACTACTTTTCTGGCTCTTTGGCAACTTGAGAAAACTGTAACATTTCACCCTTTGTGTCTTTCATTTGCTACTATAGCAAGTAAGAGATAATTTATGCATGGAAGATGCACCTAAATAAATCACTGTAATTCCTAATCCCTTACCTCCAAACATTAAGTCAAACCTTGATTTTTCAAGATTCTGTGATCAAAAGTTCCTCTTCATATTTCACAAAATAGTTATTAGTGACATAATTTGAATTTTGTGGCCCATTAACATGCTTTGGTTTGCTGTATTGAAAAAAAGGGTATTTGTGGTACATCTTAATTTATTCTCTAATGAAAGCTTAGAAGCTGGAAAGCTTAGAAGCTTAGAAGCTGCCTACTTAATCTCCTTTGTTGAAAATTGTACGTAAGTGACAGTGAGTGTTTCTCAAAATAAAACTGATTATTTAAAATAGAAAACAGTATTTTCTGGTGAGTTTGCGTGCACACATGTGTGTATGTGTGTGTGTGTATCTTGAGCCAATTTTTTGTTGTTAAAATTTACTATTTCTGTGTTTCACCAATACAGCAATTTAAAAAATGTTCATAAAATTGATCTGTTTTTTTAAATCGTGAAAATAAGAATGTATCTTGACAGTCCATTTTTTATATTTTTGTTTGTTAGTGTAGCAGCTGCTTTCACTTGGAAGCAGGATGATACAAAGCTGACATGGGCTTTGAATGTGGTACAGAGTGCCTCACCTTTCCTGGGTCCCTGCTATGAATCTCAGTTAGTAACATCCCTTGGCACTTCCAAGTAAAAGCCAAAGAGCCAGTTTCATGTGAATTGTTTCTTAAGGATTTTTATCCATTTGTGGTGGCATTATTTGTTTCTTTTTCTTCTTTCATTGCCTTCCTTTTTCCATCCAGTGCCACCACTTTTCTTCAGCCTCTCACCTTTTCTGCCTGTAATATTTCAGTGTTCTTCCAACTGATTTTCTGTTGCCCAGGCACTGCCCTTTTTAGTTCTTCCTCCACATTGCTTTCTTTCTCAAGTATAAACATTTATGTGAATTGTTGCCTAAAATCTTGTCATAGTTTTTTATTGCCTACATAGCGTTGGGTGCAACACTTCTTGTGATTTGCCTTTTTTGTACTGTATCTGAAAATTCCTGCCACCTCCGTTTCATCCATCCATTACTGGTTCAAACATGTATTAAATAGCCATATGTACCAACTCCCTAACCAAGATATAAGTTACCCCTTCTGATCATGAATGAGTAGAGGAGAAATCTCATTCCTAATTCTGGTGCTTAACATCTTCATTTGTGTCATTTTTCCTCCCATGGGTTTCATGCTTGCCCTTATGGGGTTGGCTGGTGGCCATCTTTCTGTCTTTTGATAATATTTTTAGAAGTATGATGTCTCTATACAGTTTCCTTATATTCCGTCTGTAGTTATTTATACTCATTAGTCTTTACATTAATCATTGCTACCAGTCTCTTTTGTTTCCCCCTTGAAATTTAGCTCTTTTGCATAGCCCATTAAACTGTGGAGGAACAAGTGTTTTATGGTGCCATTCAGGCAAGTGTGTGTCCTCTTAAATATCTTCTCTTTGTATTTAGTATACTGCAATAATCTGGGCTGAGAAAAACTTCTTTGTGGGATAGTATATCATTTGGTTCTGTATACTCAATAAGTAGTCATGTTTGTGCATCATTTTACCATTTATAGAGGACATTTGTATTTGTTAATCTTTTAAATCTAAATAGTCCTTTTTAAAAAATGTTTATTTTGAGAGAAAGAGAGTGCAAGCAAGGGAGGGGCAGAGAGGGAGAGAGAATCCTAAGCAAGCTCTATGCTCAGCATGGAGCCCAACATAGGGCTCGATCTCACAACGGTGAAATCATGACCTGAGCTGAAATCAAGAGTCAGACACTTAATCGATTACGCCACCCAGGAACCCTAAACAGTATTTGTAGACTGAAAAGCTGAAGCTTGTAAAGGTCAACAGTGTCCCAGTACCTCCTAGCAGGTTGATGGCTCCGCTGTAGGATCATGCTGCCTCCTTTCCCATCCTGTCTTTTTGTGCTTCGTGGTCAAGACTGCAGTTTCTTTGTGTACTAAAATACAGTTTACCGATTTTAATTAGCACTTTGAATATATCATTTCATTTCTCCAGTATTTCTGTTAGACAAGCCTGGCATTATTAATTCTGTTTACAAATGAGGATAGTGCAAATCAGGGCAGTTAAATGACTTGCCCCAGTTTGCCAAACTAATGATTAAAAAACAACACATCTCTAGATTCTAGCCTACTGCTATTTCCATTGCCTCATGCTGCCTCTTTGCTGTACTGTAATATAAGTTGGAAAGTGAAATAGGTTTTTATTTGGGGGATTTCACTGAAACAACTCTCCGTTATACTGTATATTAAAATGTGAAATATTAAAATTAAATGACGACTACTATTGGCTTAATTTAGCATGAGTTTTGTATGCCATGCTACTACTATGATAAACGGAATGGTTAGAATCCAATGATACATTAATTGTCCAAAATATGTTACTGAAAGGAGAAATAATACCACAGGCAAGAAAATGTGTTTTAGAGATTGGGATCATCCTGTACTACTCATTGGCATTCTGCTCCTCCTGCTCTCAGATTAATTCTGAGGCCATTCTTAGCCTATGGAGGCAGAACTCTCGGGATGGGAAATCTACATTTGGAACAGTCTCCTAGGCAGTGGCTGCAGCATCCCAAGATATACTCTGGTTTTGCTTCATAATTCATACCCATTGTTTAATCAGCAGATGGATTGATTGCAAGAATAATAGCCTTTCTACAGAGCATCTCGAGTGTGTGTGCTGTTTAGCAGCAAGAGTCTATACTGAGCAGGTATTAGGTAGAGAGTCTGGAAGTCTTTAGGATTGTAGTGCTACTTTACTCCAGAATTTTTCTTTAGTTGTGGAGTCTGCATAAACCTTGGTTTGACTGTGGTTTTCTGTGTAATCTTGCAGCTGTGGTTTGTTGTGTCATTCCTGAATGTCTGCATCTGAATCAGTGTTGGAGTTGGGCATTGTGTCAAGAGGCTGAAAATTTACGAAGTTAGATGGCTTTAGATGATATATACCATGTTGTTTCTTAATTTGTAAATAATACAACAGGAAAATGAGAATACAGCAACGAAGAGGATGGTGCGGTATAGTCAAGAAACAGGGAATTGAGAAATAAAAGGTTGAATTCCCACCGCACTGTAAACTTGCCTTCTGATCTTACAAGTCTCTAACTCCTCTGGTCCCCCGTTTGTTAAATGTAAAGTTAAAACACTCTCAGGGTTGTGAGGATGTAATTAGAGGATATTGGGGTCCCTGGGTGGCTCAGTCGGTTGAGCGTTGGACTCTTGATTTCTGCTCACATCATGATCTCACAAAATAAATAAATAGGGGCGCCTGGGTGGCTCAGTCGGTTGGGCGGCCGACTTCGGCTCAGGTCATGATCTCGAGGTCCGTGAGTTCAAGCCCCGCATCGGGCTCTGTGCTGACAGCTCAGAGCCTGGAGCCTGTTTCAGATTCTGTGTCTCCCTCTCTCTCTGACCCTCCCCCGTTCATGCTCTGTCTCTCTCTGTCTCAAAAATAAATAAACGTAAAAAAAAATTATAACAAAATAAATAAATAAAGTTAAAAAGAAAGTAAGGATGAAGGCACCTGGGTGCCTCAGTTGGTTGAGGTCTGACTTTGGTTCAGGTCATGATCTTAGGGTTTGTGAGTTCAAGCCCCATGTCGGGCTCTCTGCTGTGAGCTGAGAGCCTGCTTCAGATCCTCTGTCCTCCTCTCTCTGCCCCTCCCCTGCTTGTGCTCACTCAAAAATAAATAAAACATTAAAAAAAACCAAGGGTGTAATTAGAAGATACAGATAAAGACTCTTTGCACATGTGCAAAGTGCTGTTCAGATGTTACTTGTTTTAAGAAACAGTGGTTACCATATGTCAGGTCCTTAAAGAGAAGTTACTTCAGTTCAGACCTTCTATCAACCCTGCAAAGCAGGCATTACTATCTCCATTTGACAGATAAGGAACCTGGGGTATAGAGAGTCTGAGTAACTTGCTGAAGGACCCACACTAGTAAGTGATGGTTCCTTATTTAAGCTCCAGTGTATCCCTTGCTCTGCTGCCCTGCTGTTAATAAGGGATCAATAGTAGAGACTTGAACTTTAACAATAAATTGCATTATGCTTCTAAGAAATGGAAATGACACTTTAGAAGTCAGGAGATCCAGATGGTCACTATATTTTTGTATTATTTTTGAGTAAGTTACTTAAATGTATTCTGTTAAATACCTTTAAAATACTTGGCTATGTTTCTGCCAACGTTTATATGTAAAATGTCTTATTGTGATTTTAATCTGTATCAGAATAAATTTCCTTTGAAATGATTAAAATATGTTGTAAAAATCCTATTTTAATATTTTCTTCTTTTTTAATTTTAGTCATTCTTACACTGGTCAAGATTACAGTACACAGGGAAATGCTGGGAAGATTTCTTTGGATCAGATTGATTCGGTAAGCATCGCATCCTTCTAAACTTGAACATTTGTCAATGAGGAAGCACAGATTTTCTTCAAAGATTATTTTGGGGTGAGGAGATGGGAGAGAATTTCATTTTATTGCTTGCCAATCATTTTTAAAGGAAGTCCCATGTGCTATACAGGTGAATTTTTGTAATCATAGGAAAATCAAACTTAATCAGGAAATTATTTGCATTCTGATGAACAGAATTTAATCAGTTTTTCCAAAGGGGTATTCTTTTAGGTGATGATAGCTAAATGGTATTTGTATGTTTATATTTAAATACCTTATGCCTAAAAGGGCGCCTGCTGGCTTATCAGAAGAACATGTGACTCTTGATCTTGGAATCACATGAGTGAGTGGGGCATGAGTTCAAGCCCCATGTGGGGTGTAGAGATTACTTAAATATATAAACTTTAAAATAGGGGCATCTTGGTGGCTCAGTCGGTTGAGCGCCTCTTGATTTCGGCTCAGGTCATGGTATCCTGGTTCGTGAATTAGAGCCTGTGTGAGACTCTGCGCTGACAGTGCGGAACCTGCTCGGATTCTCGCTCTCTGCCCCTCCCCCGCTCTCACTCTCTAAATAAATAAATAAACAAACAAACAAACATTAAAAAAACAAGCATGTAATTAGAGGATATACGTAAGGACTCTTTCTTTGCACATGCAAAGTGCTATTCAGACATTCAGATGTTACTTGTTTTAAATAGTGATTACTTCCCATATGTCAGATTTTGGAACAGAAGTTACTTTAGTTCAAATCTCCTATCAACCCTGAAAAGCAAGCATTATTATCTCCATTTGAAAGATCGGAAACCTGGGGGATAGAGAGTCTGAGTAACTTGCTAAAGCACACGCTATCTCTCTCTCTGTCTCTTCTCTCTCTCTCAATAAAGAAATAAACAAACTTAAAAAAGTTTAAAATACATTGAGTGAATGAATGAATGAGTAAATGAATGCCCCACCCACCCACCTACCTACACACCAACCTTATACATTGAGAAAAAGAGAAATGGAAAATGCTAAGTTTGCTAGGGCTGCCATAACAAAACACTACAGACTGATGATGCCTTAAACAACAGAAATTTATCTTCTCACAGTTCTGGAGGCTAAAATTCTGAGATGAAGGTGTTGGCAAATTTGAGGCCTCTTTCCATGACTTTTAGGTGGCCACTTTCTCCCTGTGTTCTCATGTGGTCTTTCCAGTGTGCTTGTGCATCCCTGGTGTCTCTTCCTCTTCTTAGGACACCAGTCACATTGGATCAGGGTCCCACACGCATGACTTCATTTATATTAATTCCCTCTTTAAAGACCCCAGCTCCAAATACAATCACATTCTGAGGTCTTGGTGGTTAGGACTTCAGCATATGAATTTTGGTAGGTTACAGTTGATTTCATTAACACTAAGTATAGGCTCCCATGCTTGTGTTGCTACTAGATTAATGGACAGCTCATTTCAACTTCACTTTGTGGTTCTGTTGTAGAATGAAAGAGTAGTATGCTTTACTATAATTTATAGAGTTTTTCTTTTTAATGCATTGTAGAATTTCTGCTCTACCCCAAAAAGGGAAACTAAACCAGCCATAAATAATCTTTATTTAGACAGTTACCAAATTATTTACAATAAATTAAAAATACATTGACATTTTAATGCTTGGAAATAAGAATAAGGTGAGTAGGGAGAGACCAGGAGTTTTTAGAGACCAGAATGAATAGGTTGTCTTCCTGTTTGGAAAAATTATAATCAAGTACTTGCAGTTAATATGTCTAGAAATAACATAAGGATTGCTCGCTTTGTACAGTTGAATTGAAATTTGTTCTCAAGGATGCCCCATCCTTTACTTTCCTCAAACAGTTATTATCTCTAACACTTCCTCTGTGCCATATGATTTGTGTTTCTACTATGTGAATGGTTAGAAGTTAATTCTATTCCTGATTCAATCAAGATGTTCTGCCGTTCACAAGCAACTGTGAACTTCACTGGATACTGTGGGAAGACATAGAAATATAATCATTAATTTACTGAATATATATTGAACCCATCAATTATGTACCAGCCACTGTGCTGTGGATACAGAGGTGAATAAAACAGAAAATTCCTCTACCTTCATGGACCTTACATGAGGGAGGTAGACAACATGTAAATAATAAATAATCAATATAATGATAAATTATCTTAAGTGCTATGATGATCATATCTGTGGGTCTATGCTTGAGACCCTGTGCTAAATTGATTAAGTGTATCTTTATCTGTACTTCTTCCTAACTATCTGTACTGCCTCGTCCTTATAACAGCATGTCATTATCACATCCCTTGATATTCTCAGTTTCTTCTTCAAATGTTTTCTTTAGATTTTTCTTCTCATTGAAATCTGGCTCTCTCAATGATGTTGTTTCTCCTGTGCCTCTTGGTCGGTTGGTCTGTCTGTCTGTCTGTCTCTCTCTCTCTCTGTCACACACACACACACACACACACACACACACACACACACACACCTTAATTTGGTATGAGATGTATCTTCCTTGGTCCATTTTACCATTTGCAAACCATTTCTCTGCCTTCCTGCCTTCCATTAGCAGAGCTATAGCTCCTTTAAAGCCCTGTAATCCCATTACAGTTCTCCTTGTTGCCTGCGTCCCTGTCTCCTGCTCTTGTTCACGGGTGACTGTAGCATGCTGTCATGGTCTCTTGCACTAGCATTACTCTTGTTACTCTTCTTGGCCTCTGCAACATCCATGTTGATAATTCATCCATGCTCTGGTCTTACAATTCCTTTGTCTGCTCATTATCCATAAGCATTTTTCTGTTCCATTGCTGCCAACCTAGACCGTATGTTTTTCATTTCCATTATTTGGATTACTTCCAGAGTATCTTCCTTGCTTCCGTATATAATCTGTTCACTACACAACAGCCAGAGTTCTCTTTGCTTATCACATCATGTCAGTCTTCTGATCTGAACCCTCTATTGAGTTTCTATCACATCTAGACTAAAATCCAAACTTATAACTATGGCCTATAATGCCATGTGTACTCATGATTCCAATTTCATCTTCTCCATTCTGTCCCATTCACACGTTTAGCCACTTGGACCTTATTGCTATCTCTGGAGCACACCATGTTCATTCCTTCTCAAGATCTTTGCTTTTGTTTCCTTTACTTAGAGCAGTATTCCTGGATCTCATTTGACTGGAATCCTGCTTAAAATAGGATCATAGCTGCAATGCCAACTCCTCAGAGAGGCTTTAATGGCCACCTAAAGTATTCCTTTCCTATTCACACTTGATCCCATTAATCTGTTTTATTTTCAAGGCTTTTGGAATTAGATGTTACCTTTATGTCTGCATTCATTGTCTGTTCTCCCATTTGAATGTAAGTTCTTTGAGGACAGGGTATTTGACTTCTTTGTTCACTGCTAGTTCCCCAAGGCTGCACACAGAGTTGTGTTCAGTAGATATTTAGTGATCGAATGAGTAAACAGTGTTCAAGGAATTGTGCCAAAGGAAGCTGAAGTTGAACTGGGTCTTGACCAATGGCTTGGCTTTGGCTAGATGGCATGGGAAGTAGGAAGGGTTTTACCCCAGGCAGGGCCAGTGGAGTGACAAAAGTGAGAAGGAACATACAAAACATGACCATGTGATCATGGAATAACCCAACTGACTGGAGCAAAGGATTCATATTGGTATGGTAACACACTGGGCTTTTTTACCCTAGTTCCATGGCACTTGATTTATGCCCTTGTTAGAGCACCCATTATATGACTGATTTATGTGAGTTTTAGTTGTATAATAGTGACTGTTTCTTTTTATTTTGTGTAAGTGATTTAAAGGGGAAAATTACGTTGTATTCATCTTCTTGTTTCCCAAGCCACCTAATACCTATTTGTTCTGTTGCACGTAATTGAAAAGTAGCTAGTTACAGACATTGACAGAACCTTGAATGTTCATACTAAGGAGGTTAAATATTCATTGGTGTTTTTGGATTAGAAAAATGTTTAAGAAAAATAATTTGGTAATAGTATGAAGATACAAGAAGGAACACATGAAAACAGTATACCTGACAAGGGAGGATAGAGGCCTGGCTGGACTAGGTTGGGGATGGAAGAATTTCAAAGTTGTTAAGATGAGAGGATAAAGAGGGGCGCCTGGGTGGCGCAGTCGGTTAAGCGTCCGACTTCAGCCAGGTCACGATCTCACGGTCCGTGAGTTCGAGCCCCGCATCAGGCTCTGGGCTGATGGCTCAGAGCCTGGAGCCTGTTTCCGATTCTGTGTCTCCCTCTCTCTCTGCCCCTCCCCCGTTCATGCTCTGTCTCTCTCTGTCCCAAAAATAAAAAAAAAATAAAAACGTTGAAAAAAAAAAATTAAAAAAAAAAAAAAAAAAGATGAGAGGATAAAGAAACTGGATGGTCGCTAGAGGGAGCAGCAAAGGCAAACAAAGTGATACCTGCTTCTGCTTTGGGAGAGTTGAACTTCCGAAAAAATATGTGAGGGCGTGAGAATTAAGTCTTGGGAGAAGGATATTGAGGAAGACAAAGAGAATGCAATTGAAATCATAAATGAAAAAGGTTTTCTTTTTGTTAAAGTTTATTTATTAGAGAGAGAGAGAGAGAGAGGGCAGAAGAGGCAGAGACAGAGGGAAGAGAGAGAATCCCCAGCAGGCTCCTCACTGTCAGCACACAGCCTGATAAGGGGCTCAAACCTATGAACCCTGAGATCATGACCCGAGCTGAAACCAGGAGTCAGGTGGGTAACTGACTGAGCTACCCCGGTGCCTCTGTATTATTTTCTTGCAACTGCATGTGAATCTATAATTACCTCAAAAGAAAAATTTAATTAAAAATGAAAAATAAATAAGTGAAATAAATTTTAATAATATATTTTATTCAACCCAGTATATCCAAAGTTTTATCATCTCAACATGTAATCAATCAGTATAAAAATGTTAAGAAAACAGTTCATCTGTAATTGCATTAAAAATGCTTTCTTATAGTTTTTGTTTTTATTCTAATTAGACTAAATTTACAGTTTGCAAATTAGATTGAGTTTGCAACAGCTATTGTGAGGAACCTGGTAAACCTTCCACATAACAAAAAACTCTTTTTCTCGTAGCTTTCTACCAAATCCTTCCCACCTTGCATGCGGCAGTTACATAAAGCTTTGCGGGAAAATCACCATCTTCGTCATGGGGGCCGAATGCAGTATGGCCTCTTCCTGAAGGGCATTGGTTTAACACTGGAACAGGCATTGCAATTCTGGAAGCAGGAATTTATCAGAGGAAAGATGGATCCAGACAAGGTAATTTTGAAAACTCACAACAGTAGCTGAAATTTTAATTTGGTTTGAAAACTTAAGGTCTGTTGGTCTATTTTTTAAATATATCTCTGAAATATAGTTGAACATTCTAAAAGATAAATGTGTCTACAATTTCATTTTGGTAAAAAACTCCCATATTAATCTAATAGATTCTAAACAAAAGATTGGGAAAGTTTAATTTAATTCAAAGGATGAGATTGAAACAGCAATGTAAGTGGTAAAGTCATGCTTAAGAGTCATTGTCTGTGAAGGTATATTGCCAATAGTCATTATAAGACTGAACTAGGAGATACTGAGAACAAAAACAATTTTAGATGTTTTTAAATTTTTTTCTGCAGAATCTTTCATTGAGCATTTTTAGTTAGACATTAATCACTAGAAACCTGAGGACTGCTTTTCAATCTTTTCATAGTACTCAGATCCCCACTCCTATTCCTTATTTCTCTTCAGTAGTACTAGCTAATAACATTTTATTTTGGAAATACAGTTTTTTGTCCCTTGTGTGCCATGAATTAAGTTCTTTAATGCTTATTTGTTGGTTTGCTTTTTCTTAGAAAAGATAAATTATATAGAACAAAGAATATTTACCAAGTAAATTTCATAATGACACTTTATTAAGTCTTCTGTTAGTTGGCTAGAGCTGCCATAATAAAATCCCACAGCCTGGGTGCCTTAAACAACAAAAAATTATTTTTTCGCAGTTCTGGAAGCTGGAAGTCTAAGATCAAGGTGTTGGCAGATTTGGTTTCTCCTGAAGCCTTGGCTTCCAGATAGCTCCCTTATTGCTCTGTCCTCAAGTGACCCTTTCTCTCTCTCGGTTCACTTCTCTGATGTTTATTCCTCCTCTCATAAGGACATCAATCATATTGGGGTAGAGTCCCACCATTATGACCTTATTTAACTTTAACTTCTTATTTTTATTTTTTTAAGTTTTTATTTAAATTCCAGCTAACATACAGTGTGATATTAATTTCAGGTATGCAATATAGTGATTCAGCACTTCCATACAGTACCTGGTGCTCATCACAAGTGCACTCCTTAATCCCCATCACCTGTTTAACCCATTCCCCTACCCACCTCCCCTATGGTAACCATCAGTTTGTTCTACATAGTTAAGAGTCTGCTTTTTTAGTTTGCCTGTGTCTCATAATTATCTTTTTAAATGCCATATCTCCAAATATAGTCACATTGGGAGTTAAGACTTCGACACATGAATCTTCGGAAGATACACCTCAGCTTATAACACATCTCTAGCTTTATCTTTTTTAAAAAGTTCAGATCATTTTATAATATTACAGATTTGTTTTTAAAACTGGCTTTATTGTAAATTTTTCAAAGAATCTTAAACTTATCATTTAATAGTTTTCTTTAAACACAGTTTTGGATTATGTTTCTTAGACCTTTATTATATATTTTTTTATTTTAAAGGTAACATGTTTTGATTATAGGAAATGTGAAAAATTCAGAAAAATTTACCTGCTGTTTCTCCATTCAGAAATAACTATTATCACCTTTAGCCTTTCTCTCTAGGGTGTAGATAACTAGCTAGAATATTGTGTTTTAAAAGTTGACATTTTTTTTTACCACAGGTTGTTGAATGATTTTTGAAAATTTCATTTGGATGAGTTGCATGACAGTTCATCCTTTGAACGTGTTAGAATTTGTTTAATCATTCCCCTATTACTGGGCATTTCGTTGTGTCTTTTTGACTCTGTCATAAATGTTATTGCAACTAATATCCTCAGCACATAAATCTTTGATTATAGCTCTGATTATGTCCTCTGTATATATTCACCAGGGAATAAATTTACCTGGTAAAAAAACTATACACAGCTTTAAAGTTTTGATGCATGTTACACAAAATGACTATTTAAAAGGTTTTAAATTAGACTCTCATCAAGCTTTATGAGAATCTTGCTCTGTCACTGGCATCATTATATATTATTACTTTAAAATATTTTTTGATCTTTGTATTAGGAATTTGATGTATTAAGTGGGCAAGGGTATTAGGGTTCTCCAGAGAAACAGAATCAAAAGAGAAACAGAGGGAGGGAGGGAAGGAGAAAAGATACTTATTATATTGAATGGCTTAGGCGATTTTGGATCCTTACAAGTCCCAAGATCTGCAGTTGGCATCCTGGGGACCCAGGAGAGCTGATAGTATAGTTCCAGTTGGAAGACTGGCAGGTTTGAGACCCAGGCAGAGCCAGTGTTTTAGTTTGAGTCTGAAGGCAGTAAAAACCCATGTCCTAGCTCAAAGCAGTCAGGCAGGAGGAAATTCTGTCTTACTCACTGGAGGGTCGGTCAGCTTTTTTGTTGTATTCAGGACTTCAGAGGATTGGAAGAGACCCACTGACACTGGGGAGGGCAGTTTGCTTTACTCAGTGTACCAGTTCAAAGGTTAATCTAATCCAGAAACACCCTCACAGACACATCCAGGATAATGTTTGACCAAATGTCTGGGCACCCTGTGGCCCAGTTAAATTGATACATAAAATTAACTGTCATAGTAGATAAGTGCTTATGAGCCTTGATTTTGAAAAGAGAGAGAAGTTGAGCTAGCATTTTAGCTTGGTTTGTGCTGTAAACTGAGAGGGGAAAGAAGAAAGGGAGAGAAAGGGAAACTTGCTGCAAGTTTGTCTTGTGCACCTGTTCACTGACCACCTTCTTTTATGTGTGTCTGGGATGGTCTATGTATCCATGTCGTCAGTATTTAATTATTTTAAATCAGTGTTTTTGAAAAACAATTTTAAATGCGACTTTTATTTTGCAGTGTAAAAGTAGTTTCCTCAAAAATTATTGTAAAAGAAAATCAAATAATTTTTACCTTTCTAGATAATATATTGCAGTCTGTATTTTCATTTGCTTATTATTGATTACAGAAAATAAATTATTTTGACTGAAGATTTTAAGTTACACTTATAATTTACTGTGTCTGTCTAGTGTTCTGTTGTTAGTCTGTACCTGTAAATAAATGTTCGTGCTTTTCTCAATTATATCTTCTCACATATTTTTGCAACAGAATGTCATTTAGTATCCCTGAGTTTATTAAAATATTCTCTTCAGTTTGATTACCCATTTATTGTCACATAAAATTAAAAATATTCCTTTTAAGAAGTATAGAAAATTGATGGCTTAAAATACTGTTTACGGAGAATGATTTTGAACGAAGTATATTAGGCTTTTTTTTTTTTTTTTTTTTTTTTTTTTTTTTTGTAGTGCTCCAATTAAAGGACCTTGGTGTTAAAGCTAGGAATGTTGGAACATTCAGTCACTTCTGTTGTATGTTGTGGTGATAGAGTCAGTTTCAACTGAAATTCTTCTATACTATTGCTTCCCAAAATACCACATATCTTTTTTCTTTCTCTTTATGCATATGTCCTCATTGTACATTATTTGAGATACATTGCTTTGGACATCTGAGCAAAAATTATGGGGACTTAGCCATTGCTTCTGAGGCAACAGAGAAGTCATTCGTACCTCCAGCACTTTTGAGCCACAGTGCTGTTACCACTGCTTCCTTCCCTCATTGCACTGCCTAGTTCTAAATATTGCTTCTCCCTAATTCCTTTCTAAAAATGAAGTTCTCTTAGTGAATTGACTGCCCAATTCGTATCTGTTTCTTTCTCTCATCTTCCCTTGCTTGTGTTTGTTGCAGACATATATTTAGTTGTTGTTTAATACTTTGAATACTTTTCAATCTAAAGTTATAGTTCATGTTGGAGGGGAATTTGCTGACTGTAAAATAACCTAAAGCTGCATGTATTAGTTTTTGTAACTGTCATCTAGAGTATAAATACTAAAGTAGCAAATCCCGAGATATCTTTTATTAAGGTTTAGCAGTTTTTGTATTACAGTCTACAGTTTCTTGTTTTATCTTATAAACATTTTTAAATAGTACTGATGCATTTGTGGAAGCAAGTTATGGTTCTGATGCTCACTGTTATTTTTTATTGGGAATTCAGTGTATTAAGTCAGTGCTTCTATGTATGCAAAACGTAGCCATCTGTTTATAAAATGTTTATTCAGAGTTGTTAGTTTGGATTGGTTATTTCCTGTTTCTTTAAAAATTTTTTCAGACTAGCATACACTCTCCAGCAGATGGTGTTAGTAATGTAGAGGTACCACCTTATATAGCTACCAGTTACTTGCTACTGATTATACTCTTTAGTTTTGGGCACTTATCACTACTTTATATTTATTGTTTCTTAATTTATTATCTATATCCTACAGTTAGAAGAAAAACTATATAAAAGCAGGTATCTTGTCAGTCTTATTCACTGTTGCATGTCCAAGCACCTAGAACAGTGCCTGACTTATAATAGGCACTCAATAAATGTTTATTGAATGAACTGAAGAATAAGTCTCCATACAAATAAATCCGTGGAAAACTAGAAAATTGCATGTTTTCTCCAAATTCCTTCATATAACTCAGGACACAGTACTTACACAATTGTTTGTTAATGTGCTTTTATTCCATTTATAGTGAACTTGAAGCTGAATTAAACGAAGAATTTTAATAGAACCTGAAATTTGCTATATAAGCTATTTATTTTATAAACTAGAAGAGATTTCTCATCATGGGCTTGCCAAAAGTGGTCCATGGTATAAAAAAGGTTAAGAACTTTTAAAGGTTATCATAGCAGAGGATAGGGCTTTTAGTTTATTGTCCTATACTTATTTATTTAGTAATTGCAGTTTTCATTTTTCTCCTGCTATATAGAATATCAGTATTGATCTGTCTTCATTGAACTTTGCACATACCATCTTTAGAACTGTTAACAAATTGTAATATCTTTGTTTGCATGTATGTCTTATGACTAGGTTTTGAGCTACTTGAATAGAGGGACTATGACTTTTCCACTTTTGGTCTCAAGGGCTTAGCACAAGACCTGGAAGCTGTTAGATGTTAGATGTTAGCTGTTGAGCCACAGTGCTGTTATCCCTGCACTGTGAATACATGGTAGATTCTGCCTAAGCTTTAAAAAGTGGCTTTGTGTATGAGAAAATACTTTTTTTTTGTTTCTTTTTTAGGTAGCGGTATATTTCTAACAAGTTATGAAGTATTAACAGTTATTTTAGTAGCTAACCAAATTTGTTGTCTTACATGTATTTTTCTAAATCAAAATTATAGGTTGGAAGAATATATAACTACAAAGGAAGTGGTAACCAGTTATCATCACTATTATTTAATGTCCAGAAATATAGTTTCAGTTACAGTTATATACAAAATATAGTAGTCAAATTCTGATTCTCATTAAAAGTACAAAGAAATATGCATATGTGTGTGTGTGTATACACAAACATACTTAATCCATTTACTTTGCATTGATTACTCAACAGGTTTTATTTCATCATGGGTAAGTGTTCTGGAGATACTGCAAAAAAAGACATAGCCCTTGTTTATGAGGACTTTATAGCCTCCTGGAAAAAACATAAGTGCAAATATACAAATTCAGTATGATAATTGCCATGGTTGAGATGGTCATAGGATTCTGTAGTAAAACATAGGAAGGGGCTGACAGGAAGGAGAATAGTAACTGAATGTGTCATGCAGTGGAGATGTCATATTTGCCAGGTCAAGTTGCAAAGGAATTCCATGTTGAGTGGATTGTGTTTCAAGAGAAACGTTAGGTAAGAGAGTGTAGCCTCTGCTCTAGGTGGTAGAAATCTGAGCTGTAAAAGTAGAATTGTGGCTAGAGATGAAGTCTGTAGATACAGGCTTTTATTTTAACATAATTACTAAAGATGGATGGATTAGTAGGCCAGTAAGAGGTGGTATTTATTGCTAGATAGGTAATTTCTGACTGGGGTTAGGTCATCTTTGTATAGTCAGTTGATAACTGTAGTTTAGTTAGATATACATAATTTCATAAGCTTGAATATTTACTAAAATTGCCTAATGAATCTGGGATGTTATGAAGGTTTACTGACAAAGAGAAATAGTTTGAACGAAATTTCCACCTGCATTTCCACTTGGTTCAAATGAATTTGGCTTCTTTAAATAAGGATTTCTGATTATGGGCCAACATTAATTTTTTAAAAATGTTTTTGCTTTAGGATTTCCATTTGCTTGGTAATAAGGTGAGTTGAAAGATAGAAGTAACAAGAAAGCAATTACAAAACCTGATTGGTGAAAGGAAAGTATTGCTAGAGGAAGTTATTAAAGTGGATCGTGTTTGTGTTTCTTGAACATCAGTCTTGAATTAGGATTTGAAAGAAGTGAATGACATGGATGAATACAGAGGTAGGGAAGGAAAATAATGTACACTGAACAGGAAATGAGGGAAAGGTAGTCAAAGCATTGTTCATGCTTCTATTATTTGTTTTTATTATTTGATAATTATTTCATTATTTACTATGTATTCACTGAGGGCTTTTTTCTCTGGCCAGCTAATTTGGGAATTGCTGAGATTTAGGGATGTTGTCATTTTTAAATTGCTGTTTTCAGGCTTCTTTTTGGATTTTACCTTGTCAGTATATTTGAATACCATTTTTATTTGGGTGCATATTGTACTACAGGATAAGGGATTTTTGTATTAAAATATCAACCATTTCCAAGAGGAATATTCTGGTGTTATGAATGATCTTGCAGAGTAATTATTTTAGGGCATACCTGACTCCCAAAATATTAGTGTCATAAGGTAGGGTTTTTATTCTTGGACTTAATTGTATTGAGTATGAATATTTATGATATATTAAAAATTTAAAAATAAAGCCTTTTTTTGAGTATAGTTGACACGTGATGTTACCTTAATTTCAGGTATACAACATAGCAATTCAGCAAACTTAAGCTTATGCCATGCTCACCACAAGTATAGTTATAATCTATTATGATATTACTGGCTATATTCCTTGTGCTCTACCTTTTGTTCCCATGATGTATTTCTTCCATAACTGGAAACCTGTATCTCCCACTCCCATTCACTCATTTTGTTCATTCCAACTCCCCTCTCTTCTGGCAAGCAGCAAATTGTTTTCTCTATTTATAGGTCTGAGTCTGCTTTTCATTTGTTTGTTTATTTGTTTTGATTTTAGATTACACACATAAGTTAAATCATGTGGTATTTGTCTCTGTTTTATTTCACTTAGCATAGTAACCTCTACGTCCATCCATGCTGTCACAAATGGCAGGATCTCATCCTTTATTATGGCTGAGTAATTTTCTATAATGTATGTATACGCACGCGAGCGCGCACACACACACACACACACACACACACCACTTTATCTGTTCATCTATCGATGGACACTTGGGCTGCTTCCGTATCTTGGCTATTGTAAATAATATTGCAATAAACATAGGGATATATACATTAAAAAAAATTATTGTTGGCATTTCTTTGGATAAATACCCAGAAGTGAAGTAACTGGGTCATAGGGTAATTCTGTTTTTGATTTTTTTAGGAAACTCCATACTCTTTTCCACACTGGCTGTACCAGTTTACATTTCCACCAGCAGTGCACTAGGGATTATTTTTCTTCACATTTTTGTTAACATTTGTTATTTGTCATCATTTTGATACTAGCCATTCTTACAGGTGTGAGGTGATATCTCATTGTTTTTGATTTGTATCTTTCTGATGATTAGTGATGTTGAACATCTTCCCATGTGTCTGTTGGCCATCAGTATGTCATCTTTGGAAAAATGTTGATAAGGTTCTCTGCCCTATTTTTAATCGAATTACTTGTTTTGGGGATGTGGGGTTGTAGAAGTTCTTTCTATATTTTGGATATTAACCCCTTGTTGGATACATCATTTGCAATAGGTTCAGTGGGTTGACTTTTTGTTTTGTTGATGGTTTCCTTTGCTGTGCAAAGCTTTTTATTTTAATGTAGTCCCAGTAGTTTATTTTTGCTTTTGTTTCCCTTGCCTTAGGAGATCTTCTAGAAAGATGTTGCCAAGGCCAATGTAAAATTCCTGCTTGTGTTCTCTTCTAGGATTTTTATGGTTTCAGGTTTCACATTTAAGGTCTTTACTCCTTTATGAATTTATTTTTGTGCACGGTGTAAGAAAGTGATCCAGTTTCATTCTTTTGCACGTAGATCTCCAGTTTTCCCCACACCATTTATTACAGAGACTATCTTTTCCCCATTGTATATTCTTGCCTCCTTTGTCATAGATTAATTGATCATATAAGTGTGGGTGTATTTCTGGGCTCTATTCTGTTCCACTCATCTATGTATCTGTTTTTGTGCCAGGGCCATATTGTTTTGATTACTACAGCTTTGTAGTATATCTTAAAATCTGGGATTGTGATACCTCTAGCTTTGTTGTTTTTCTAAAGATTACTTTGGTGGTGCAGGGTCTTTTGTGGTTCCATACAAATATTAGGAAAATTTGTTCCACTTCTGTGAAAAATGTTATTGGTATTTTGATAGGGATTTCACTGAATCTGTAGATTGCTTTGGGTAGAATGGGTATTTTAACAATATTAATTCTTCCAGTCCATGAGCATGAAATATCTTTCCATTTGTTGTGTTGGTTTTCATTTCTTTCATCAGTGTTTTACAATTTTCAGAGTATAAGTCTTTCACCTTGTTGGCTATATTTATTCCTAGGTATTTTATTCTGTTTGGTGCATTTGTAAATGCAATTGTTTTCTTAATTTCTCTTTTTGCCACTTGGCTGTTAGTGAATAGAAATGCAGCTGGTTTCTGTGTATTAATTTTGTGTCTTGCAATTTTACTGAATTCATTTATTTTTTAAAAATTTTATTTATTTTTGAGAGAGAGGAAGACAAGAGAATCCCAAGCAGCTCTAAACCGTCAACAGGGAGCCCGATGCAGGGCTCGAACTCATGAATTCTGAGATCATGATCTGAGCTGAAACCGAGAGTTAGACACTCAACTGACTGGACCACACGGGTGCCCTACTGAATTCATATATTACCTCCAGTGGTTCTTTGGTGGTGTGTTTAGGGTTTTCTATGTCTAGTATCATGTCATCTGCCAATAGTGATAGTTTAATTTCTTCCTTACGTATATGGATGCCTTTTATTTCTTTTTTCTTGTCTGTTTTCTGTGGGTACAACTTCCAGTACTTTGCTGAATAAGAGTGATGAGGGTAGACATCCTTGTCTTGTTTCTGAGCCTAGAGGAAAAGCTTTTTTTCACCACTGAGTATGGTGTTAGCTGTGGGTTTTTCACATATAGCCTTTATTATGTTGCGGTACCCCCTCTAAACTTATTTTGTTGAGAAAGTTTTTATCATGATTGGATATTGAATTTAGTCAAATGCATTTTCTGCATTTATTGAGTTGGTCATAGCATTTTTATTCTTCATTAATAAAATGTATCACATTGATTTGTAAATGTTGAGACATTTTTGCATCACTGCAATAAATCCCACTTGATCATGGTGAATGATTGCTCTAATGTATTATTAAGTGCAGCTTGGTAATACTTTGAGGATATTTGCATCTGTGTTTGTCAGATATATTAGTCTGTAGGTTTATTTTTTTCTAATGGTGTGTTTGGTTTTGGTATCAGGGTAATCCTGGCCTCCTAGACTGCATTTGAAAGCTTTCCTTCCTCTTCTATTTTTTTGGATTAGTTTGAGACTAGGTATTAACTCTAATTTAAATGTTTGATAGAATTCATCTGTGAATCCATCTAGTCCTGGTGGACTTTTACTTATTTATTTTTTTTGTAGTTTTTTGAGTATTGATTAAGTTTAATTACTAGTAATTGGTCTGTTCATATTTTTTATTTCCTCCGGATTCACTTTTGGAAGAATGTATGTTTGTAGGAATTTTTCTACTTCTTCTAGGTTGTCCAGTTTCTTGGCATATAATTTTTTATAGTAGTCTCTTATAATCCTTTGTATTTCTGTGCTGTTGGTTAGTTGGTTATTATTTCTCCTCTTTTGTTTCTGATTATTTGGGTCCTTTCTCTCTCTCTCTCTCTCTTTCCCTTTTTTGGTAAGACTAGGTCAAGGTTTATTAATTTTGTATTTCTTTTCAAAGTATCAGTTCTTGGTTTCATTGATCTTTTGTATGTTTTTTTTTCCTTTTTTTAAGTCTCTGTGTCTTTAATTTGTGCTCATATCTTTATGATTTCCTTCTTTCTACCTTAGACTTTGTTCTTTTTTTAGATCCTTTAGGTGTAAGTTTAGATTGTTTGAGCTTTTTCTTATTTCTTGAGGTAGGCTTGTATAGTTATATATTTTCATCTTAGAACTGCTTTAGCTGCATCCCAAAGATTTTGGACCATTGTGATTTTACGTTCATCTGTCTCCATGTATTTTTTTATTTCTACTTTCATTTCTTTGTTAACCCCTTGGTTATTTAGTGTCATGTTTAGTTCCATGTATTTGTGTTTCTTCCAGTTTTTTTCTTGTGATTTCCATTGTCATGTTGTGGTTGTGGTTGGAAAAGATGCATGTTATGCTTTCAGTCTTAGATTTATTGAGATTTGTTATGTGGCCTAACATATCCTGGAGAATGTTCCATGTGCCCTTGAAAAGAATGTGTATTCTGTTGTTTTTGGATCTGTATATGTTATATCCATCTGGTCTAATATGTCATTCAAAGACACTATTTCCATATTGATTTTCTGCCTGAAAGATTTACACAGTGATATAAATGAGGTTTTAAAGTTCCTTACTATTATTGCATTACTGTCAATTACTCCCTTTATTTCTGTTAATATTTGTTTTGTATATTTAGGTGCCTAATGTTGAGTGCATAGATATGTACAATTGTTATGTCCTCTTGTTGGATTGATCCCTTTATCATTATGTAATGCCCCTGCTTATATCCTGTTACAGTCTTTGTTTTAATACCTATTTTGTCTGATGTAAGTAATGCTACCCTGGTTTTATTTTCTCTTTCATTTTCATGAACTGTCTCTCTCAATCCCATCGCTTTCAGTCTGTATGTGTCTTTAGCTCTGAAGTGAATCTCTTGTAGGTACATTATAGATGGGTCTTGTGGGGTGTTTTGTTTTGTTTTTTAATCCCGCCACCTGTATCTTTTGATTGGAGTGTTCAGTCCATTTACATTTAATGTAATTATTGATAGGTGTGTATTTATAGTCATTTTGTTCATTTTTTTCTAGTTGTTTCTGTAGTTCTTCTCTTTCCTTTTTTCTTCTCTTGTTCCCTTTCATTGTGGTTGCTGACCACAAGCTACATTTGGCTTTCTCTTTATTTATTAATGTTTATTTTTTATTGTGAGAGGGAGAAAGCACACAAGTGGGGGAGGGACAGAGAGCTGGAGATGGAGCATCTTATGCAGACTCTACGCTGACAGCAGAGATCCCAGTGCTGGACTCAGTCTCATGAACCACAAGATCATGACCAGAGCCGAAGTCAGATGCTTACCTGACTGAGCCACCCGGGCGCCCCATGGCTTTCTCTTTATTTTTTGTGTATCTATTGTAGATTTTGGTTTTGTGGTTACCATGAAGTTCTGTATAACATCCTAAGTATATAGCAGTCTATATTAAGTTGATGGTCACTTAAGTTTGAACACATTCAAAAAAAATTTTTTTAAACTCCCTTTCCTTTTTTTTTTTTAATGAAGTTTATTGTCAAATTGGTTTTCATACAACACCCAGTGCTCATCCCACAAGGTGCCCTCCTCAATACGCATCACCCACCCTCCCCTCCCTCCCACCCCTCATCAACCCTCACTTTGTTCTCAGTTTTTAAGTCTCTTATGCTTTGGCTCTCTTCCACTCTAACCTCTTTTTTTTTTTTTTCCTTCCCCTCCCCCATGAGTTTCTGTTAAGTTTCTCAGGATCCACATAAGAGTGAAACCATATGGTATCTGTCTTTCTCTGCATGGCTTATTTCACTTAGCATCACACTCTCCAGTTCCATCCACGTTGCTACAAAAGGCCATATTTCGTTCTTTCTCATTGCCACGTAGTACTCCATTGTGTATATACACCACAATTTTTTTTATCCATTCATCAGTTGATGGACATTTAGGCTCTTTCCATAATTTGGCTATTGTTAGGAGTGCTGCTATAAACATTGGGGTACAAGTGCCCCTACGCATCAGTACTCCTGTAGCCCTTGGGTAAATTCCTAGCAGTGCTATTGCTGGGTCATAGGGTAGGTCTATTTTTAACTTTTTGAGGAACCTCCACACTGTTTCCAAGAGTGGCTGCACCAGTTTGCATTCCCACCAACAGTGCAAGAGGGTTCCCGTTTCTCCACATCCTCTCCAGCATCTATAGTCTCCTGATTTGTTCATTTTGGCCACTCTGACTGGCGTGAGGTGATATCTGAGTGTGGTTTTGATTTGTATTTCCCTGATGAGGAGCGACGTTGAGCATCTTTTCATGTGCCTGTTGGCCATCCAGATGTCTTCTTTAGAGAAGTGTCTATTCATGTTTTCTGCCCATTTCTTCACTGGATTATTTGTTTTTTGGGTGTGGAGTTTGGTGAGCTCTTTATAGATTTTGTATACTAGCCCTTTGTCCAATATGTCGTTTGCAAATATCTTTTCCCATTTCATTGGTTGCCTTTTAGTTTTGTTGGTTGTCTCCTTTGCTGTGCAGAAGCTTTTTATCTTCATAAGGTCCCAGTAGTTCATTTTTGCTTTTAATTCCCTTGGTTTCCTGTCTCACATTCAGGTCCTTTATCCATTTTGAGTTTATTTTTGTGAATGGCATGAGAAAGTGGTCTAGTTTCATTCTTCTGCATGTTGCTGTCCAGTTCTCCCAGCACCATTTGTTAAAGAGACTGTCTTTTTTCCATTGGATATTCTTTCCTGCTTTGTCAAAGATTAGTTGGCCATACGTTTGTGGGTCTGGTTCTGGGGTTTCTATTCTATTCCATTGGTCTATGTGTCTGTTTTTGTGCCAGTACCATGCTGTCTTGATGATTACAGCTTTGCATAGAGGCTAAAGTCTGGGATTGTGATGCCTCTTGCTTTGGTCTTCTTCAAAATTACTTTGGCTAATTGGGGCCTTTTGTGGTTCCATATGAATTTTAGGATTGCTTGTTCTAGTTTCAAGAAGAATGCTGGTGCAATTTTGATTGGGATTGCATTGAATGTGTAGATAGCTTTGGGTAGTATTGACATTTTGACAATATTTATTCTTCCAATCTGTGAGCACGGAATGTATTTCCATTTCTTTATATCTTATTCAATTTCCTTCATAAGCTTTCTATAGTTTTCAGCATACAGATCTTTTACATCTTTGGTTAGATTTATTCCTAGGTATTTTATGCTTCTTGGTGCAATTGTGAATGGGATCAGTTTCTTTATTTCTCTTTCTGTTGCTTCATTATTAGTGTATAAGAATGCAACTGATTTCTGTACATTGATTTTGTATCCTGGGACTTTGCTGAATTCATGTATCAGTTCTAGCAGACTTTTGGTGGAGTCTATTGGGTTCTCCATGTATAATATCATGTCATCTGCAAAAAGCGAAAGCTTGACTTCATCTTTGCCAATTTTGATGCCTTTGATTTCCTTTTGTTGTCTGATTGCTGATGCTAGCACTTCCAACACTATGTTAAACAACAGCGGTTTGGGTGGACATCCCTGTCGTGTTCCTGATCTCAGGGGGAAAGCTCTCAGTTTTTCCCCATTGAGGATGATGTTAGCTGTGGGCTTTTCATAAATGGCTTTTATGATGTTTAAGTATGTTCCTTCTATCCCGACTTTCTCGAGGGGTTTTATTAAGAAAGGGTGCTGAATTTTGTCAAAGGCGTTTTCTGCATCAATTGACAGGATCATATGGTTCTTATCTTTTCTTTTATTAATGTGATGTATCACGTTGATTGATTTGCGAATGTTGAACCAGCCCTGCAGCTCAGGAATGAATCCCACTTGATCATGGTGAATCATTCTTTTTATATGCCGTTGAATTCGATTTGCTAGTATCTTATTGAGAATTTTTGCATCCATATTCATCAGGGATATTGGCCTGTAGTTCTCTTTTTTTACTGGGTCTCTGTCTGGTTTAGGAATCAAAGTAATACTGGCTTCATAGAATGAGTCTGGAAGTTTTCCTTCCCTTTCTATTTCTTGGAATAGCTTGAGAAGGATAGGTATATCTCTGCTTTAAACGTCTGGTAGAATTCCCCTGGGAAGCCATTATTTGTTAGGAGATTTTTGATGACTGATTCAATTTCTTCACTGGTTATGGGTCTGTTCAAGGTTTCTGTTTCCTCCTGATTGAGTTTTGGAAGTGTGTAGGTATTTAGGAATTTGTCCATTTCTTCCAGGTTGTCCAGTTTGTTGTTGGCATATAATTTTTCATAGTATTCCCTGATAATTGCTTGTATCTCTGAGGGATTGATTGTAATAATTCCATTTTCATTCATGATTTTATCTATTTGGGTCATCTCCCTTTTCTTTTTGAGAAGCCTGGCTAGAGGTTTAGCAATTTTGTTTATTTTTTCAAAAAACCAACTCTTGGTTTCACTGATCTGCTCTACAGTTTTTTTAGATTCTATATTGTTTATTTCTGCTCTGATCTTTATTATTTCTCTTCTTCCGCTGGATTTAGGCTGTCTTTGCTGTTCTATTTCTATTTCCTTTAGGCGTGCTGTTAGATTTTGTATTTGGGATTTTTCTTGTTTCTTGAGATAGCCTGGATTGCAATGTATTTTCCTCTCAGGACTGCCTTCGCTGTATCCCAAAGTGTTTGGATTGTTGTATTTTCATTTTCGTTTGTTTCCATATATTTTTTAATTTCTTCTCTAATTGCCTGGTTGACCCACTCATTCTTTAGTAGGGTGTTCTTTAACCTCCATGCTTTTGGAGGTTTTCCAGACTTTTTCCTGTGGTTGATTTCAAGCTTCATAGCATTGTGGTCCGAAAGTATGCATGGTATGATTTCAATTCTTGTATACTTATGAAGGGCTGTTTTGTGACCCAGTATGTGATCTATCTTGGAGAATGTTCCATGTGCACTCAAGAAGAAAGTATATTCTGTTGCTTTGGGATGCAGAGTTCTAAATATATCTGTCAGGTCCATCTGATCCAATGTATCATTCAGGGCCCTTGTTTCTTTATTGATCGTGTGTCTAGATGATCTATCCATTGTTGTAAGTGGAGTGTTAAAGTCCCCTGCAGTTACCACATTCTTATCAATAAGGTTGCTTATGTGTGTGAGTAATTGTTTTATATATTTGGGGGCTCCTGTATTCAGCGCATAGACATTTATAATTGTTAGCTCTTCCTGACAGACCCTGTGATTATGATATAATGCCCTTCTTCATCTCTTGTTACAGCCTTTAATTTAAAGTCTAGTTTGTCTGATATAAGTATGGCTACTCCAGCTTTCTTTTGACTTCCAGTGGCATGATAAATAGTTCTCCATCCCCTCACTCTCAATCTGAAGGTGTCCTCAGGTCTAGAATGAGTCTCTTGTAGACAGCAAATAGATGGGTCTTGTTTTTTTATCCATTCTGATACCCTATGTCTTTTGGTTGGCGCATTTAGCCCGTTTACATTCAGTGTTATTATGGAAAGATATGGGTTTAGAGTCATTGTGATGTCCGTAGGTTTCATGCTTGTAGCGATGTCTCTGGTACTTTGTCTCACAGGATCCCCCTTAGGATCTCTTGTAGGGCTGGTTTAGTGGTGACAAATTCCTTCAGTTTTTGTTTGTTTGGGAAGACCTTTATCTCTCCTTCTATTCTAAATGACAGACTTGCTGGATAAAGGATTCTCGGCTGCATATTTTTTTCTGTTCATCACATTGAAGATCTCCTGCCATTCCTTTCTGCCCTGCCAAGTTTCAGTAGAGAGATCGGTCACAAGTCTTATAGGTCTCCCTTTATATGTTAGAGCACATTTATCTCTAGCTGCTTTCAGAATTTTCTCTTTATCCTTGTATTTTGCCAGTTTCACTATGATATGTCGTGCAGAAGATGGATTCAAGTTACGTCTGAAGGGAGTTCTCAGTGCCTCTTGGATTTCAATGCCTATTTCCTTCCCCAGATCCGGGAAGTTCTCAGCTATTATTTCTTCAAGTACACCTTCAGCACTTTTCCCTCTCTCTTCCTCCTCTGGAATCCCAATTATGCGTAGATTATTTCTCTTTAGTGCATCACTTAGTTCTCTAATTTTCCCCTCATACTCCTGGATATTTTTTACCTCTTTTTCTCAGCTTCTTCTTTTCCCATAATTTTATCTTCTAGTTCATCTATTCTCTCCTCTGCCTCTTCAGTCTGAGCTGTGGTCGTCTCCATTTTATTTGGCAGCTCATTAATAGCATTTTTTAGCTCCTCCTGGCTGTTCCTTAGTCCCTTGATCTCTGCAGTAAGGGATTCTCTGCTGTCCTTTATACTGTTTTCAAGCCCAGAGATTAATTTTATGACTATCATTCTAAATTCACTTTCTGTTATATTGTTTAAATCGTTTTTGATCAGTTCGTTAGCTGTCGTTATTTCCTGGAGGTTTTTTTGAGGGGAATTCTTCCGTTTTGTCATTTTGGATAGTCTCTGGAGGGGTGCGGAACTGTGGGGCACTTCCCCTGTGCTGTCTTGAATAACTTGCGTTGGTGGGCAGGGCCGCAGTCAGACCTGATGTCTGCCCCCAGCCCACCGCTGGGGCCACAGTCAGACTGGTGTGTGCCTTCTCTTCCCCTCTCCTAGGGGCGGGATTCACTGTGGGGTGGCGTGGCCCGTCTGGGCTACTTGCACACTGCCAGGCTTGTGATGCTGGGGATCTGGCGTATTAGCTGGGGTGGATCAGCGAGGTGCACAGGGGTGAGAGGGGCAGACTCAGCTCGCTTTGCCTTCAGTGGTCCTTTTTGGGAGTGGCCATGTGGCACTGGGAGGGAGGCAGACCTGTCGGAAGGATGGATCCACAGAAGCACAGCGTCGGGTGTTTGCGCGGTGCAAGCAAGTTCCCTGGCAGGAACTGGTCCCCTTTGGGATTTTGGCTGGGGGATGGGTGAGGGAGATGGCGGTGGCGAGCGCCTTTGTTCCCTGCCATGCTGAGCTCTGTGGTCTGGGGCTCAACAACTCTCCCTCCCGTTGTCCTCCAGCCCTCCCGTTCTCCGAGCAGAGCTGTTAGCTTGTAATCTTCCAGATGTCAAGTCCTGCTTGCTGTCGGAAGACCCTCCATCAGGCCCCTCGGCTTTTGCAAGCCAGACTCGAGGGCTCTGCTTGGCCGGTGGGCTGCCCCTCCGCCCCCTCCCGCCAGTCCCTAGATCGCGCACCACCTCTCCGCCCTTCCTACCTTCTTCTGTGGGCCTCTCGTCTGCACTTGGCTCTGGAGAATCCGTTCTGCTAGTCTTCTGGCGGTTTTCTGGGTTACTTAGGCAGGTGTAGGTGGAATCTAAGTGATCAGCAGGACGCGCGGTGAGGCCAGCGTCCTCCTATGCCGCCATCTTCAAACTCCCTTTTCTACCATATATATATATAGAGAGAGAGAGAGAGAATCATATTTTACATCTTTTTATTCACCTATTTTCTATTTATTCATATGTCTAATATGAGCAACTTTATATTTAGGACATTTTATTTTATTTTTTTTAATATGAAATTTATTGTTAAATTGGTTTCCATACAACACCCAGTGCTCATCCCAACAGGTGCCCTCCTCAGTGCCCATCACCCACTTGCCCCTCCTTTCCACCCCCTATCAACCGTAGTTTATTCTCAGTTTTTTAGAGTGTCTTAAGGTTTGCCTCCCTCCCTCTCTAACTCTTTTTTCCCTTCCCCTCCCCCGTGGTCTTCTGTTAAAAAAAATATGGAACACTTCACAAATTTGCGTGTCATCCTTGCATAGGAGCCATGCTAATCTTCTCTGTATCATTCCAATTTTAGTATATGTGTTGCCAAAGCGAGCACTCTATAACATTTGTTTTAAGGCCAGTTTGGTGATGATAAACTCCTTTAACTTTCATTTGGGAAACTTTTTTTTTTTTTTAACTATTTCTTTTTCATTGCTAAATGATAGTCTCGCTGGATAGAGTATTCTTGATCACAGGTTTTTTTACTTTTTGCACTTTGAATAGTACATCATGCCATTCCTTTCTGGCCTGCAAAATTTCTGCTGAAAAATCAGCTGATTGCTTTATGTGATTTCTCTTGTATGTAACTTATTGTTTCTCTCGCTGCTTTTAAAATTCTCTCTTTATCTTTAACCTTTAATATTTTAATTATTATATTTCATGGCGTGGGCCTCCATGTGTTCAACTTGTTTGAAACTCTGTGGTTCTTGAACCTGGAGGTCTATTTTTTCTTATAGATTAGGGATGTTTTCAGCTATTATTTTTTCATATACGTTTTCTGCCCCTTTGCTGTCTTCTCCATTGGGGCCCTCTATAATGTGAATGAGCACTTAATTTTGTCCAAGATATCCCTTAACCTATCCTCATTTTATAAAACTCTTTTTTCTTTTTGCTTTTCAGCCTTGGTACTTTCCATTATCTTGTCTTTCAGATAACAGATCTGTTCTTCTACATCCAGTAATCTACTCTGGCCTCCCCCTAGTATATTTTTTTGTTTCAGTTATTGTATTCTTCAAGTCTGATTGGTTCTTTCTTATATTTTCTCTCTTATTGTTAAAGGTCTTACTGAGTTATTCCATACTCCTCTCCATTCCAGTGAATATCATTATGATCATTACTTTAAACTATTTACCAGGAATATTCTTTTTCATTTATTTTTCTGAGGTTTTGTGTTTTGGGGGAAGCATATTCCTTCGTCCCTCCAATTTGCTTTACTCTCTGTGTTTGTTTCTATGAATTAGGTGGGACAGCTGCTTCTAAACTTGAAGAAATGATTTTGTGTATGGTCATTGTTTGTGTGGCCCATGTGTGCCTAGGCTGGGGTTCGTCCTAAGGCTCTCTATGCAAAGGTTGCCCTGGCAGGACAGCTGCAGCTGAAGTGGGCACAGGCTGGGGTAGTCCTGGGGCGCTCTGCACAGAGGAAACCCTGCCATTATAGCTAAAGCTGAAGTAGTTATGGGTCACTGTGGTCCCTGGGCCCTCCATGCAAAGGGTACCCTGGCAGGACAGCCAATACTGGGGTGGGTGCAACCCGGGGATTCTGGGTTTCTCCACACTGAGGGTACCCTGGCAGGATAGCTGAAACTGAAGTGGGTATAAGTCACGGTAACCCAGGCTGCTAAGTGCAGGGAGGGCCCTTCAGGGTAGCTGGAGTAGAGGATGGGTTGAGTGTCCTTTAAAAAAAATAATAATAATAGAAGTTTTTTTTTTTTTAAGATTTTTTTTTTTAAGTGTTCTCTATACCCAGCATGGGGCTCAAGACCACAACCCTGAGATCAAGTCATGTGCTCCACTGACAGTGCCAGCCAGGTGCCCCTGGGTTGGGTGTCCTGGGTGTTCTGCACAGGGTGCGCCCTGTCACATGGCTGGAACTGAGGCAGGTGTTGGCTGGGAGGCCCCAGAGTGCTCTGCACTGGATGTGTCCCAGCAAGCTGCCTGAATCTGATGTGGCATGAACCTGGAGTGTTTGGGGGTGTCCATGTGTGCACTGCCCTGGGGCCACCTTGGTGGAATGGCTAGGACTGGTGTAGGCCAGGGTATCAGGGCTCACTGAGGTGGCAGGTCCGTTAGGATGCGCGGACCCTGCCCCCTTTCATATCATCTGGATGAAGGGGGAATATAAACCAAGGCTCTTGCCAGCCACTCTAACCTGGAGAGAGTTCTTTCCCACCATTTGGCCAAGTTCTAGAGCTGGCTTTTTTGTACGCTAGTTGCCCTTTGAAACCACGGTTTCTTTTCTTTTCCCTGGTCCTTCAGGGGCTGATGTGGGCTAGGGACATGGTGCTGGATAAGGCAGCAAGCTGTCTGTGGGGACCAGACTCTGCCCCATTCTGCCCTCTCAAGGTAGAGGGAAAGTGTAAACCATGGTCTTCACCAGTCCCTTAGAGCCACAGAGAGTTCCAGCAGCACCCCTGCCCTTTGGCAGTGTTATAGGGATGGCTCTTTTATATGCTCATTGTTCTTTTAAATTAGGGCTTTTTTTTTTTTTTTTTCTTTTTCTTGTGTTCCAGGGCAGGTGACCTGCTTCCGGTCCCTCAATGCTTTCCCTCCCCACCGCAGCATTCCAGTAGGGGATTCCCTTTGTTAGTTACCTTGTATCTGCCTCTCTTGCTGTTCTTGCCATTCTCTCCTTTGTAGTGCAGAAGCTGTTTAGTCAGCCCTCCATTCTTCTTTAAGAAGAAGTGTTTTATGAAGAGCTGTGGATTTGTGTGTCCATGGAAAAAGTGAGTGTAGGTTCTTCTTATGTCACTCTCTTAGATCAGAACTTGAAAAACAAAAGCCTTTTCAGTTACCCTTCTCACTGGGGCGTGAGGACATTTTAAAATTGCATTTAGAGGGGTGCTTGGATGGCTCAGTTGGTTAAGCATTCGACTTCAGCTGAGGTCATAATCTTATAGTTCATGGGTTTGAGCCCTGCATCGGCCTCTGTGCTGACAGCTCAGAGCCTGGAGCCTGCTTCATATTCTGTGTCTCCCTGTCTCTCTGCCCCTTCCCCACTCGGGTTCTGTCTGTCTCTGTCTCTCAAAAACTAAATAAACATTAAAAAAAATTTTAATTGCACTTAGGTTGCCAAATTGGATTCTTTGGATTTGTGAATGATTCTGTAAGAGGTATTTGAAGTTTTAAATGCCTTATTCCATACACAATTTCTTAAATTCATAAAGTAAATACACCTATGCTTTATGGAAGTAAAATAGATTTAATTAATTACAGGATAGTTTTATGTGAGTTGTTCTTACTTGTAATTTTAATTTACATGCCAGTCTACCTGAGAAAAAGCCTCACCCTGTGTTTAAGAGATAAAATTAATCAAACCTCTATTTAAAGCCTGAAAAGAACATACCCCTAAAATACTCTTTCACTTGGAACTTAAATATTAAATTGTATCAGCCACTAGCTTTAAGAATTAAATTGGACTGGATAATTCTTCTAATAAATTCAAAGCAATGTGTCCTCTTAATCAGATTGCTTATAGTATTGTTGTTCTGAATTGCTTTGACCGGGCTCTATTGGATATTAAGCACAATATGTATCTCATGAACATTTTATGTTGCTGAAATTCCTGTCCCTGATGATTGCATACGTAAGGTCTACTACATGTTGTTATAATTGGGTCAAGGAACATTTAGCACTGTTTAAAAACCTTATCTTTTGTTCTAGAATCCAGCTTGCATCATGACTTAAAACAGACTTATGTCATCAAAATTTGACTACCAAAGGATTAAATAGTTGGCTGAGGGTGGTGGTGTAAGTATGGGTCATATTTATTGCTTAGGTTTTTTGGTTTTAAGACCAGTGGTTCTCCCAGGACCTATCCCAGCAGCATCAGCTTTTTCATCATCTGGGAATTTGTTAGAAATGCACGCTCTCTGAATCAGACTCTGGGGTGGGTCCCACCATTTGTGATTTAACAAGAATTCCAGGAGAAATTGATGCACACTAAAGATTATGAACTAGCGTTATATAAATTGGTTATAAAAATATAGACATTGAAAATCTTCAGCTCTCATTTTTCTCCTGTAGGCAGTTTGAACATAACAGTGTTGTCCTTTATCAGTAAGCCACACACGTATATATATTTGAGTCCCTGTTATATGGCAGGTCCTAGTATATACCAAATGAATGAATGTGTACAGCAGAGTTTCTTATCTGGTGTACAGCTAGTGAATTTCCAGTATACTCCACTGTTGATCCCTTGAACCCTTGATGAAGCTGGGCTAGACCTGGGTTACTCAAAGCTAATTGCCTTCAACTGTGAGCAGTTTCTGCCATTACTGTAGAGTGCTTTACAAATATCATTTTATGTGTGCTTAGTGACATGAAAAATGTTGGAAAGAACTAATATAGGGTACAGATATAGAGGCGGACTGAGTTCAGATTTGGTTCTATTATATACATACCTTTGGAAAATCATATGAATGTGGATGGTAATTTCATACATGTATGTAGATGTATAGTCACATCTCTGTACTTTATTGATTGAGGATTCAGTCAAGGTTTGGTATAGATTCTTACATATTGTAAGTGTGAATCATTCATAGGAAAGAGAGGTTAGATTGACATGGAGTACTCAGTAAAGTTTCTACAGGTAGAATAAAATTTGTGCTGGCTTATTAAAAGGTGTCATGGAGAGGGAATTTAAAGGGAAAGAAGGGAATTAGGGACCAAATTCCAGCAGAGATAATTTGTTTTAGGAAATTTTCAAGGGATATAGCTTAATGGAATGTATTTCAGGCTGTGTTCGTGGGAGCTCTTGATTTTAATTAGCAAAAGGGGGCAAAAATTCATAAGGAGGCTGAGTTCTCTGATTTGTGCCCTGCCCCCACCTTTAACGTAGTAGAAATTCTTATTGGTTGACTCGTTGGCTTGTTTGTTCTTGATTTCATTCTGTGATTATTTATTCCGTACTTGTATTGTGAAAGGCCTTGTTCTTTGAGAAGAAAAATGGATATGTGGATTTGAGAGTCATTGAAATAAAAATAAGAGAAAAATCCTTTGAGGGTAAATAAGCTATCAGATGGAGAGTATAGAGAGAAGTTTAGAGAACAGGGGACTCAACTTTAAAGGAATAATCACCATTTGGAATGGAAATGGAGAAACCTAAAGTGAAAGCAGAATTATCAGTCTGGGATCCTAGGCACTAAGAAAGAGAAGAATCTCAAAAGTAGGGTGTACTTGATACTTTCAGCATGGATGATATTTTTAGGAAGTTACACAGGTTTCTTAGTCTTTATTGGCCTTATGTGGAAAGGGAGGCAATGGAAATAGAGTATTTGTTCTAGAAGTTTGAGAAGTTAGGAAGAAGGGCAATAGAACATATTAGCTATAGAGGATGACTGGGCCAAACAAAGATTGTTTTCATGTTGGCGAGGGCAGAATCAGTGAAACTCTTGGAAGTGGAGGATATGCTGGAATAATTGAGGAAACAAGGCTTGAGGAAAGAGAAAGGGAATTTGTAAACATCTATCTATAGTGTCAATCTCCCCTCCCATATGATGCTCCCTGAGAGTAGGGACCATTTCTGCCTTTTTTTTTTTTTTTTTAACCACCATACTCAGCACTTGGCACAACACCTGAAAAGTGTTCATAGATGTTCAGTAAAATTTGTTGAATGAATGAATGAATTGCATAAAGAGTTCAGTGAGGATCCCTATTTGTCTGAGACCTGAAGAATGTACGAGAGATTTTAAGTTGGTAAAGGAGTGTTTGAAGGAAGAAAAGAGCTGGGCAAGGTCATGCTGACTGCCCATATTTTCAATAAAGTAGGCAGGCAAATTCTTTACCAGAAAGATCTGATGCATTTAGGGCTTAAGGAATGTTGAAGAGAGTGTAGAGTAACACTTTCTGGAAGTATGCTAAGGAGTTCACCTAAAATAAATAAAAAAGATTGCTAAGCTACAGAATGATTACAATTTGGTCATTTACCAAGTGCCTAGCATATGCCAAGCGCTATAATTAATATTTTACATGCACCATCTTATGGAATCCTTAAAACAGTCTTAGGAAATAGGTATTTATTTACGTCTTAGTTTACTAATGAGAAAACTGTCCTAGGCCATAAATTTGTGATTGGCTAAGTGAGCACTGTTCTGTTGCTTTCTCTAGCAATGTCTTGTGGCCTTAGAGCAGAAGCAGAAAGGGCAGAAGGTAAAATTTATTCAGGCTCACGAACTGGCAAAACAGGCATGCTGTTATTAAATCCTTCCTATGTTCCTTATTTCATTTAATCTCACAACAACACTGCAAAGTAAATATTACCCTCCTTTTATGGAGAATTTAATGATTTTTCCCCAGGTGGCAGAGGTAGTCAATGATCAGACCCCAGTTAGAACCCAGGTCTATTTTATTCTACAACCTGTGCTTTTACCCAGCACTCTCAAGAAAAACAGACATGTTGTTTACGTTGACATTGGTGTGATCAACCATATAGACTTAAGAGGACACAATTAAGAACACAGGTTTTGGGGCACCTGGGTAGCTCAGTCAGTTAAGCGTCTGACTCTTGATTTTGGCTCAGGTCATGATCTCATGGTTTGTGAGTTCGAGCCTCGTGTCGGGCTCTTTGCTGACAGTGCAGGGCCTGTTTGGGATTCTTGATCTTCCTCTCTGCCCCTCCCCTGCTCATGTTCACACACTTTCTCAAAATGAGTAAACCTAAAAAAAATAATCTTAAAAAAAAAAAAACAACAGAGGTTTTCAGTTTTGTTCAATCATCTGAGCTTCAATTATATCGTAAGTTAAAATGGGGACAATAGTAATGCCTGCTAAAATGTTGCAAGGAAATATGTATATACATGCAATACTATGTAATTAGTAAAACATTAAACCAATATTAGTTAATAGTAATTTAGAAATAATAAATATATTATTCTACGATCATTCACATGTTTTCTCAGTATATTTATAAGTCTTTTAACTTGTAGTCTGAAACCTTAATTAGTCTACTAAGTGGTTATGTTAATTATGATAGTTGATTATGTTTTTGTTTTTTCTTTCAAAGCAAACTTTGTTTTGCTTGAATATTCACATTAGTGACATCCTGGGAAAGTAATTTGAATATAATAAAAAGTAGTTTCTTGCAGAAGTAGTCTAATCTTTGTCACTGTTGTTTTTGGGTACAAATTTTAGAGGTAACTTTAGCAGTTACCAAGTCATCTAGAATATATTTTTTTAAAGTTTTATGGTATAAGATTTGTTACATTCTCTCTTCTAAACATTTTAATATATGATAAAGATATGTGCATGTTAAGGGTTTATGTCTTATCTCCATGCCTTTCATTGCATTTGGAATACAAATTTTAGATAACACAGTTATTTAAATATTGACTTGAGCAGTTTAGACTTGATTTCATGAATTGTCATAGCTAGTTAGATCTCAAATTATGTATTGTGTTAAGTCTATCTTTGGAATAAAACAGGTGTTATTATCCCTCCCTCCCAAAACTATTCTGGAAAAATTAGCATTAGTAAATCTAAATGCTTTTGGTGTTCTACTCCAAATGCTTTTTAATTCTTAATTATGAAAATGAGATAAAAAGTAGAAGACTTAAACTTTAATCATTTATTTATAACTGTCTTATCAGTGATACCTTATGGTTTAGGTTGTATTAAAATGACATTTAACATTTTAAAAGGTAGGTTAAAATCTTATTGCTAATATATACGTTGCTTTTAGGAGAGAATGACAATAAGAAGGTACCAGTTTAAGGTTTCACCGACCATGTCTTGGTGGCACATTGTCTCTAGATAAATTGGGGATGAAGAAGTTCTAAAAATGGGTCAGACTTTGGGGTGCCTGGGTGGCTCTGTCAGTTAGGCATCTGACTTTGGCTCAGGTCATGATCTCACAGTCCATGAGTTCCAGCCCCTCGCCAGGCTCTGTGCTGACACCTCAGATCCTGGAGCCTGCTTCGGATTCTGTGTCTCCTCCCTGTCTCTCTGCCCCTCCCTCACTCATTCTCTCTCGCTCTCTCTCAAAAATAAACATTAAAAATTTTAAGAAAATAATAAAATGGGTCACACTTTGATACTAAAGGATTTTCCCCTCTTTGGAAGATTTGGAGCCGTTAGGAGCTCTTAAGGGCTTGGTGTGTGGAGAGGGTACTGTCTTGATTTTTTAACCCTTTATGTCTTTATCATTCGTCATGTTCCTATAAATCTTCCTTGATTTACGTTTTTTCTTGTTTTGCTTTAAAAAATGAAATACGGGGCGCCTAGGTGGCTCAGTCATTTGGCTTTGGCTCAGGTCATGATCTCATGGTGAGTTTGAGCCCCGCATTGGGCTCTGTGCTGACAGCTCAGAGCACAGAGCCTGCTTCGAATTCTGTGTCTCCCTCTCTTTCTGAACCTCCCCTGCTCGCACTCTGTCTCTCTCTCTCAAAAATAAAAAAGCATTAAAAAAAATTAAAAAACAAAAAATACTTGGCATCATCTTTCCAATTAGTTTACTTCTATGTAAAGTAGGATTTCATTTTATTTAAAAAATAACCAAATATCTATTTTGTATCTGTCAACTTGCATTTCCTTTTATAGTAAGAGATGATAAGTTTGCGTGGCTCTGGGGACTCTGAGAATGATTGTGCCTTAATGGTGTGATTATGGTGGTATGTGACTTAGAAGAGTAGGAACCCTAACCAGGTAAGGCATTAGAGGGGTGTTTGCTCAAGAGGAGGTCTAGATGATTCATGTTTTGGACTGGCAAGAATGCCAGCTTTTAAGTGAGAATATAGGTCCACAAAGGATGAGGCATAGATACTCGGGTTAAAAAATTTGAATGGTTGGGATGATATTGATGAGGCAGCCTAACAAGTAGATTGCTTTTTGACCGAGGGTCTTCAGAACAAGCTTGTTGTTTTCTTTTGTATTATCTCAAGTATGTGCAGGCTAACCTGTCTTTTCCTAGGTGGCTATGTTAAGACTGGATTTTAGTCATCTATCTAACAAATATTTATTGAGTGTCTCTTAGTTCCAGACACTCTCCTAGATACTAGAGATATACTAGTAAACAGAATAGACAAAAATTTCAGCCCTCTGGAGTTGATACTCTGATGTGAGAGATACAGTAAAGAAAAAAGTAAATTACATATTTTTGGAGAAAAATTTGCAGAGAAGATAGGGAATGTACTTTGAATAGGATAGTCAGGGAAAACTTAAAAGATGCCATTTTAACCACAACTTGAGTTTTGCATAAGATCTCTGGGCCTGGCATTGTCATTTATCATATCTAGTAGAACTGGAATGAGCAAATGTCAGTGTTCACCATTTTACAATGAAGAAAATTTGTGGTGAGAAAACTGTCCAAATGTGCCGAGAAACACCAGACACTGGATTTTAGTACTCTTGGATATTGTGATTTGGGTTTCTGGAAGTTGACCTGCAATGAAGCCATATTTAGCCAAAAAGTTAGGGATTTGGGAAAGGCCAGCAGGAGACAGTGGAGCACCTTTATAGGTTGAGGCTAACTCCCGATCCTATATAAGACTTCGTAGAAATCAGGTGGGAAGCCATGTCTTGGTGGACCTGCGCATATACTGAGACCTGTACTGAGCTCACTGCATCTCAGCTTTCAGACCCTTCATTTTGGAAAGGTTATGGTTTAAATGTACCAGGCTTTGTGATCACTCTAGGACTGATTGGGGCTTTCTCAGGCCTTTGCTCCCTATAGCTTAGTAGGGTGATTAAAGTAACACTGTGTTAATTATACCTGGACCTGAGGATGCTGTGAATTAGTCAAGATCCTAAAGTTTGAGAAAGGGAAATCTCAATTAAAATCTCAAAAGAGCTCCTGGCTTTTTATCCCCACTGGAAAGATACCCCAAAGAGAGATGATTGATGTCTACAATATTGTCCATGAATTTTGAGCTCAATTAGTCCTCTTTAAGCTACTATGTCCTTTAATTTTCCTCCACATCTTGTACCTAAAAACTTTTTATTTCCACCTTTCTTTCTCTTTTTCCTTTGCATTGGTTCAGTCTGTCTCACACTTCCTCAACTATCCAAATAGATTCTATATCTCATCCTCATTCTCTAAATTTTCACATGGATCTCAAAAAAGTATTCCTTATACACTGAAGTCCTAGCCTTGCCTCTGGCAGATCAGCTTTGTCATCACCATGCAAAAACTCCAGCTTTCTCTTCATCTAGCTGTCTTTTCTTCCCCTTCCTTGGACAGTTTTTAGTGAGAACTTCTTTTTATAAATAAACACTTATTTCCCAAATCCTTTTAAAATAAACTTCATGATGAAAATTCATTTCAGATATGCTTCATAGTAATATTAAAAACACTGGAAATAAATTATATTTTATCCTATTAGATTTATTCAGACAGTGCAGTGGAAAACAAAGCGTTTGTCAGAATGAGTAAATATTTATGAAACAATACATCACTGTCATTAGCTTAGGTAGTGACTACGTAATATTGTTGAGTTAATGCATATGTAATAGTAAAAACTGACATTTCACTGGAACTGTTCATTAAAGACATTTTTTTTTTTGGTATAACTATGGTAATTTAGATCTAATGATATACTTTTAAACCTGCTTAAAGGTGATGTGTACATTTCCCTTTGATGGTTTTAAATTTTATCATAGGTGTGATGTTTCTTTACCCACATAGGAAAAAAATGTATATTGATAAATTCTCTTGGATATGAATTTATCATTTTCACTTTTATTTCTACCTTCAGTTTTTAAAGCCATTTGAAAATTCTCTTTGAAAATATTTAGGAAAACAAAAATTTAAGACAGTCATTTGGATAGTCAAATAGTTTATTTGACTATCATATTCACTAACTAACAAAAATGATTTCACTCAAGATAATTCAGAAAAAGATTAAAGGGGCACCTGGGTAACTCAGTCAGTTGAGCATCTGAATCTTCATTTCACCTCAGGTCATGGTCCCAGGTTATTGAGATTGAGCCCCACACCAGACTTTGCACTGAGAGCCTGGAGTCTGCTTAAGATTCTCTCTCTCTTCCCCTCTTCCCCTTTTCCCCCGCTCATGCTCACTCGCTCTCTCTCTCTCAAATTAAAAAAAAAAGAGAGATTATAAAGTATTTTTCCTCATTTTCCAGGAAATGTCCCATTCTTTCTGTCTTTAGTTAGACGTGTTACTTCTTTTTTGCTAATGTTATATGCACTTTGATTGCCCTTTCTTCTTGCTTCCTGGTACATCTGTATTAACTTACCATGAAAGCCTTGAGTCTCCTACTTCTTTGATGTTGGTATACTCATTCTTTAGTGATATTGTGACTACAGAAACACTCTAGCCTAATCCTTGGAGTTGCAAGGATGTCATAATACTTAAGCCTACTTTCTGTCCCCTGTTATTGTTTCCTTATCCCTTGCAAAGCATTGCCTTGGCCACACATGAATTCATCCAGTATGTTTCTGCAGTTTCTAAATTCTTACTGAAAAGAACTAGAGTCAGGATGATTTCCAAAATGTACCTTATGTAAGACATTCTTCATCTGTTACCATTGTTTTTCAGTGTATGAACCTTCTAAGAATAGTGAAAAAAAAAATCTGTCTTTAGTAATGGGCTCTTTCTCATAACTCAACACTTAAAGATTATTTTAACATAGTTTTATGTACTTTAATTATTAATTTTGTTGGTTGCACCTTGAGGCCTTTTACATAAAGGACTTAATTTCAATAATACTGTGGCAATCCCATTTAGTCTTTGTTTACAGTTGTATTATGTTTCATTTCAGCCAATAATAATTCCTTTCTTTAAAAAAATTTTTTTAATGTTTATTCTTGAGAGAGAGAGACAGAGAAAGAGCATGAGTGGGGGAAGGGTAGAGCGAGAAAGGGTCTCAGAATCTGAAGCAGGCTCCAGGCTCCGAGCTGTCAGCACAGAGCCTGACACAGGGCTGGAACTCATGGACTGTGAGATCATCACCTGAGCCAAAGTCAGATGCTTAACCACCTGAGCCACCCAGGCGCCCCAATAATATAATAATTCCTTTCTTAGGGACTCCATAGCATGTATGGTTTATATGGTTTACATGTAATATTATTTTATAAGCTATATTTTGTTAGATTTAGATGTTGACACTCAGGGTTGCTCAAAATTTTATGTGATTTTTTTAAAAGATAATTTTAGTCTTCCCATCACATGAATAAATTTATTATCTAGAAAAAAAGGAGAGCTTGTACTTTCTGATGGAGGAGGGAATTCTGAATAACCAAGCGTTAGCTAGATGAATTAATTTCTGTACTACTGGGAATGACTTAGATTTAAATAAGATCCAAAGAACCCTTCCTGTTTATCATCTAAGGCCCATCCCCTGTGTTGATCTTTTCCTGAATATCTGCACCAGCATTGACTACTCCCTGAATATCCCTTTTAATCTCAACTGCATATTAAGTGTCTAAGTAGCAGAGACTCCATCTATCTCATTGCACTGCATAGAATGCTGTGCACCTAGCCTTTCTGTAACATGTATTTGGTTAAAAATGGTCTTCACTATGTCAGGCTATTAGTTTTCCTCATTAAAAGTTCCAGAGTGTGTGGGGCACCTGGGTAGCTCAGTTGGTTAAGCATCTGACTTTGACTCAGGTCATGATTTCACAGTTCGTGGGCTCGAGCCTCATGTCAGGCTCTCTGATGACAGCTCAGAGCCTGGAGCCTGCTTCAGATTCTGTGTCTCCCTCTCTCTTTGCCCCACCCCTGCTTATGCACATGCATGCTCTCTCTCTCTCTCTCTCTCTCTCTCTCTCTGTCTCTGTCTCTCTGTCTCTTTCTCTCTCAAATAAACATTTAAAAAAATTTTTTTAAGTTCCAGGTGTGCCACTTTCTTTTTCTTTTCCCTTCACATTTGAATTTAACTGTAGTAATAAAGACATACTTCTCAATTTAAAAGTATAAGGAACATGAAAGATAAAAGATCAGGAACGTGTTGTCATTCTTTCAGGGAACCCCTCCAGCAAGATAATTTGCTCTTCTGACTGTTGCTTATAAGGTGGCTCATCCTTAAAGCATGTGGACCCTGAGTGCCAGGGTGAAATGGCTTGTGGTGTTTTCTTTTTATAAAAAATAAGCCAAAATCCAAAAAGAGAATATTTTTAAAATGTTTGTAGGGTTTATCTACAGTGAGGGAAAGAACAGCCATTAATAGGAGATATAATATTTAAGGTTGTTTATAGAGGCAAATGAAGTAAGAAAATGTCATTCTTGGAAACATTTACTATTTTATTTTATTTTTAAGTTTTTATTTTATTTATTTTTTTTGGGGGGGGGAAGGGCAGAGGGGGGGGGAAGAGAGAGAATCCCAGGCAGGCTCTGCAATGTTAGCTCAGAACCTGATGCAGAACTTGAACTCAACAAACCTTGAGATCATGACCTGAACCAAAATCAAGAATCAGATGCTTAACTGGCTGAACCATCCAGCATTCCCATTTTTTAAGTGACTCTTAGAAAGATGACTGATTTAGGGTAAGCTTGCTATTTTCTGGCATAGTTAAGCCATTTGGAGTAATTTGTTAGAATGGGCTAGCAATTACTGAGTCCTGTAGTGTGACTGACACTTTATGTAAATAATTATTTAATTTCAGGAATTCATCATATGAGAGTGGGTAGTATCATTATTTGAGTTTTACAAAGATACACCTTGAAGCTCAGTGAATTTCCTAGTAAGTGGAAGCTCCAAGGTTCACATAATCTTTCTATTTAGAGTAGGAGAAGTTATATATTCATATTAATTAAACTCTCCATATAAATACTAATGTTTTAAGAGGTGAATGAAAAAATATGCATAAGACATGACTCATAGCCTCTAGGAATATAGTCTATACTAGACTGATATCTTAGTATAATCCAACTATTGAATTACCCAACTATTGAATCCAACTATTGAATTACCCTTTTTGAGGAGTGAAGACTATGTTTTTTTCAGGTTTAAATTCAGGTAACATTTATTGGATACTTGGAAATCTTTCTCATAACATAATAAATAAAACACTAGCCCCCTGAGCTAGTTCAGTAGTTCTGGAAGGCAATGTGGTCTGAAGGGAGAATGTATACTTTGGAATGAGATTGGAGCTCAGACCTCATCTGTTAACTTTTAACTGTGTGACTGATATTTCTCAACTTCAATTTTCTCATCCCTCAGATGAAGATACTGATGGCATTGGTACAGGGATTGCATATAATACTCTTAGTATACTGCTTATTAACACACTGTCTAATGTATAGTAGATAATTAATAAAATTTTTCCTTGGTTCTCATTTAATTTGAGATAGAAAGTGATAAGTACACTATGAAGGCAGCTCAAGAGTGAGATATTACATCCACCCAGGGTACTCAGAGAGGGCTTCATGAGGAAATTGATGCTTGAATTGAACCTTGAAAGATGACAGGATTTGGATATACAGAATTGAGACAAATGAGTATTTCGTGATCTATGAAATATTTATAGGAAGGCTATTGGTAACATAATGGAGGACCTTTTTTTAAAAAAATTTTTTTATCTGGGGCGCCTGGGTGGCTCAGTTGGTTAAGCGTCCGACATCAGCTCAGGTCACTATCTCGCGGTCCGTGAGTTCGAGCCCCGCGTTGGGCTCCGGGCTGATGGCTCAGAGTCTGGAGCCTGCTTCCGATTCTGTCTCCCTCTCTCTCTGCCCCTCCCCCGTTCATGCTCTGTCTCTCTCTGTCTCAAAAATAAATAAACGTTAAAAAAAATTAAAAAAATTTTTTTTACCTTACATTTATTTATTTTTGAGAGACAGAGACAGAGCACAAGATCTTTTTAAAATGTATACTGATTCCATAGATGAACTCCCCTCCTTTTAAGGCTTCTGAGGTATATCTTCAGCTGAGCCTTCTCCCTGAGCTCTGGGCCTTGATTCCTAAGTGCACTAGATCATACACACGCAGTAATGTTTGAAGCATCTGAAACTTTGAAGTTTCCAAAACTGAGCTCCTGGTCTACCAACCTGCCCCGTCCAAGTCCACCTGCAGCCTTTTCTGTCTCAGGTAATGGCAGTTCCATTCTCTCCGTTGCTCAGTGCAAAAACCTTCATGTACACAATCTTTGACTCCTTTCTTTTTCTCATACCTCTGCTGTCATCAAATCCTTTAGGCTCAACCTTGAAAGTTTATCATCTCTGACTGTCCCTACTGTCACAACACTGGGCCACACCATCACCATCTCTCATTTGGATTATTAACAGTAGCTTTCTAATTGCTTCTTAGCTTCTTTCTCAGAAGATTTAATCAGTGTCAATAGAACAGGGGAGTGGGGGGCGGGGGGGGAAAGGGTCACTGTTTAGGCCAGTATTTTCCCTAAAAGGAATTTAAAATTCTTTGAAGCTCTTGGACAAAATTTCTGTTAATACCTCCTGTAGTCTCATGCCCTAGATTTGGAGAGAAGTGATTTTTTTCCTCCCTGTGTATTGTTGCCTGTAATGTAAGAGCTTCTCAGTAGGGCCCCTGTGAATGTCTGACTTGAACAGTCTCTTGATGGACAGTTACCCTATGTATCTTAAATATATTACTAGTCTTAAAATAATGAGAATATTATGAAGTGTACTCACTGCTGAAAGTATCTGAACATAATTTCATCTTCTTTTTAATGATTTAGAATGAACTTCAGAATTTGGAACTGCTGCAGGCTGATCATTAGAAATATCAGTTATCATTGCATAGTAAAGGAAGTGGTGGTTAGTAGACATTTCCAGAAAAAGCAGCTTTCTCTCTCCTAAAATTAAAAATAGTTATTAAACATTTCTGGTTATTTCCCCTCTGAAATTTGGGGCATAAGGTAATCTATGGATATTATGGTGGTAGATTTTGTTGTGGACTCACTAGCAGTGATTGTTGACTGGTGGATTTTATAATTATTTAAGAAAGGAAAGGTCAGCAATTGAATTTTGCAGGTATTTTATTTGACTTGAATATTCCTTAACTTTTTATTTTATATTTATTTCCCAACCCTATAGACCTGAGGCTGTTTCTGGTTTAGTGGCAAAGTAAAAGATACTAATGAGAATGTCTTTGGGACATAATTATGTAGATTTAAAGGACTGGTGTAGTTTTAATTATGCCCTTTAGCTAGTGTACTTGCATATTAAACTCATTCGTGTCTTAGTGTATTTCCCTCTGAAACTTTGCTTTTCTCAGGCCTTAAATTACTAATCAGCTCATGGGTGTACCCGAAGGTTATGTAAGCTAAGTTGAAGACTGCCAAAGAAATGTGTTTAAACTATTAATCCAAAATATACAGAAGTTTATAGTTAGAAACAATGGCCCATGGGTTTATAGTGTTCTTTGCTGGATTCTTAAGAAAGAAATTCCCAGCACTGTGTGTGTATGTGTTTTCTCCCTGTCTCCCTGCCTTCTTCCCTAAACAAAAACACCCTTTGGTTGTGATGTGTTGAAACATGTAATATATTGTTTCCCTCAGGCTCTTTTAGTAAACTGAGGGAACTTGAGGTAAAATAATAATAGATTTTTTTATTTGTATTTTTTTTTACCTCTGCTTTTTGACTTGTTTACTTTCATTATAAGTTTCTAGATTTAGCAGACTACTCAATCTAATAAGGGTAGCAACTACCCTAAAGCTATGGAATGATTTTATTCACTTATAGGAAAAAGGCATGGGGCTACTTAAACCCTGCTTTGTGGGTGGTTTTGTTTTTAATTGTAAGAAGCTAGAATAGGAAATCCTTGGTAAATTCTAAGGAGAAAGGCTCAGAAAATCTTTGGAGGCCAACTTTACTCCCAAAGAGACAATGAAAATACAGAATTTAGAATGGGAGTAAGTGACCTGTCTTTGAAGGGGGACAAAGTAAATATTTTTGGCTTTGTGGACTATATGGTTTCAGTTGCACTTACTCCGTTGCTGTAGCATGAAAGCAAACATAAGTAATATCTAACTGAATGGATGAGACTGTGTTGTTATTGACAAAAACAGGCAGCTTTCTGAATTTTTCCTATAGGCTGGACCTAGTTTACAGACTCCTAATTTAGAACTTGGATTCCTTAATTTTTTTCTTTGTTTTCCAGACTGACATTTATCACATGCCTGATGTATATTTAGGTCTTTTTATATACTTTTGATCAATGATCATCACAATGACTTATGAGACAGATGGGGAAAATACTTCTTAAAATGTTTACATTATGAAAAATTTCAAACATATACAAAAACAAATCCCCATATATCCATCATCATATCAAACAGTAGGTAGTGTTTTCCCTATTTCATTTGTTTATCCCTTTTTATTCATTTTCTTTCTTTATTATTTTTTTATTCTTTGTATTTTAGCTGAAGTATTTTAAAGTAAGTTTTTAAACTTTAAATGTCCTGTGATGCCTATATACCTTACTATGTGTCTCTAGAAAATGTGAGCATTTTCTTATGTAATTGTAATATCACTGTATCTTACCACTTGGCAGAATCAACAATACTTTTTTTTTTTAATTTTTAATGTTTATTTATTTTTGAGACAGGGGAGGGGAGGGTGCAGAGAGGGAGACACAGAATCCAAAGCAGGCTCCAGGCTCTGAACTGTAAGCACAGAGCCCGATTCGTGGCTTGAACTCACTCACGAACTGCGAGATCATGACCTGAGCCGAAGTCAGGCACTTAACCGACTGAGCCACCCAGGTGCCCCAACAGTACTTTTTTGATAACATCTGTTATCCAGGCCAGGTTCACATTTACCCAATTGCCTTAAAACATATATATTTTTTTTAACATCTAATTTGTTTGAACCAGGACCTACATCAAGTCATATATTACATTTGGCTGTTGCCTCATAAGTCTCTTCTAATAATCTTAATCTCCCCTTTTCTTACTTTTCCTTTTTTTGTTTGTTTTCAGTCTCTAGCTCCTTGAAGGAATTAGCCAGTTGTTCCTGTTCTGTAGAATGTTTCACATTCTAGATTTGTTTGCTTCCTCTGTTGTATGTTACCATATTTCCCATTTTTTCCTATAAATGAAGTTAGTTGTAAAGACTTATATAAATTTAAGTTCAGCCTTTTTGGCAATAGTCCTTCCTAAGTGGTACTTTGTTTTTCATATTTTGTCATATCAGGAGTCGTATCAGTAGCCTGAACCTTCCCTTGTAAAGTTCCCCTTCAACTTTTCATCTAATGTTTTTATTCATTGAATCATCCTTCCCAAATCAATGATCTTATTTTCATTTCTACATTTACTGGCTGGAATTCTTCTGAAAGAATGTTCCCTAATCATCTTGAGTATTTCGTTATCCCGAAATGCAGTTCATAAGGAAGGCAATATTTTTGAATTTCATGTTATAGATTGGGATTGATTCTCAAAGGTTAAATGAATTGCCTGAAGTTACAAACTTAGTAACCTAACTAGCTCAGAATCAAAACCAACGTTTTTTTTTTTTTTTTTTTAATTTTTTTTTCAACGTTTATTTATTTTTGGGACAGAGAGAGACAGAGCATGAACAGGGAAGGGGCAGAGAGAGAGGGAGACACAGAATCGGAAACAGGCTCCAGGCTCCGAGCCATCAGCCCAGAGCCTGACGCGGGGCTCGAACTCACGGACCGCGAGATTGTGACCTGGCTGAAGTCGGACGCTTAACCGACTGCGCCACCCAGGCGCCCCAAAACCAACGTTTTTGATACCAATTCTGGTTATCCCAGATAACCAGTGGGAGCCAATGGACTAGCATAACAAATTCTTCTTGGTTCAGAAGTTAAAGTCGGAGAAGTAGCATGATTTAGGATGATTCCTCTTTCCTTTCTGTCTCTTCCCGGGTAAGTTAAGGAGAGTAGGTAGTTTTATCTGATAGTTTTCTAGAGCAATTGAATGCTTAGAAGTCAAATTGCTTGGATTCACATTCCTGTTCTTACCACTTAGCAGCTATAATCTGACTTTTGGCACGTTGCTTAACCTTTCCATGATCTAGTTTCCTTGTCTGTAAAGTGAGGATCCTAATAGAATCTGTCTCAAAGGGTTGTTGTAACAATTAAATGAAGTCGATACAAGTAAAGGGCTTAGAATAGTGCCTTGCATATAGGAAGCACTCAGTATCATTTAGCTTTTCAGAAATAAAACTGTTCCATAGGTATACTTTTAATTCTACCAGCCATCCAAACAAACACTCAAAATAATACAGTAATTTTTAGGAAAACAGTATTATGTTGTTTGTTGATGCTAAAAGTGGTAAGTCAATATTTGGGTTCTCTTACTTGGCAGCCTAAGAAATGGCACGAATCTAAAGAATGAAAGCTGTAGATGCTACATTTCTGTAACAGTTGTAACTGCAGAGAAACTTGTTTTAAATTTTTAGTTATATACATAGGATTAGTTATCTAGTGAATTGGTGAAATGATGCATGTAACCTGAATGTTCTGCATTTTAGATTTTTTATGTTTGATATCTTAAAGTGAACAATACTTCTTTTTGGAGTCTTAAAGCTTTTCTCTGAGCACAGTAGGAAAAGCTGTCAAATGTATTGTCATATTTTCAACAGAACATAAAATACTTTATTGTGTAGTATGTGGGAAAAGCAAAATGCACTCTGCCTTTTTCCCCCTTTTCCATTACCTACTTGTTAGTGTGATAGATGGTATCACTATATTTAAGTTGTGTTTATAATCATATCTTTGTCCTATTTGCAGGACTTTTAAAGACTGTAAAGGACCATTTCAGCAGAGTATTTTTCATCATTTTATAAAGTAGTGGAATTCATAATTGTAATTTTCCAGATGTGAAATCTGCTTATAACCTTATCATTTTGCATTATTTTCTTATGGTTGGCATTTTAAGACTGGGTGAAAGTATGTATATATATTTGGTTTGATCATAGACTGTTCCTATTTGTTCCTAGCCATTTCTTCTCCAGTTTGTTACACAGTGTTATGAAAGGTTTTTCACTATTTATTGCCTGAGTTGTCAAGTATCTTTTGAGCTATATTCAAAAGGACAGTTTGCTCTAGGTATGTGTTATACTTCATTTAAGATTTTTCTATTTGAAAATGCTTTGTATTTGGCCATGTGAATCAGAATGGATGCAGCTAGACCAGTCTTTTAGGTGTATATATATAGGTGGACATGTGTGTCCATGACCGATAATAATGTGATTCGTTATATGACCCAAATGCAGTGAGTAACTTGGCTTTATTACTGTAAGGATTTAACTGTTTTTGTCAGTCTTCTCCCTCATTATTTATGTGAGATTGCATCACCTAGCCAGAAGTAGGAAGCAATACCATGTGCACAACTGCAGGTTTGGAGGCCTGTATTAATATTTTATGAACGAAAACACTGTTTATCCACTGAACCACCTTTTCAGTATTACTTGTTTACTGCCTACTGTAGAATATCTGTATTTGCAAATGAAACACTATTGTAGAAAGTTCTGATTGAATAGAATAAAATTAGTAGTAATTGTAGCTTTCTAATTATAGCAGTTTTGATTTCCAAATAAAGAAAAGTGTGTATACATTTCTATTCTTACAAAGACATTAAGGGAATAATAAAAATGGTGAACAACTATGTGGTTAAATTGTGAAGATCAGGGAGCTATCAAAGTCTTCAAGGGGTGTGCCTATCCATGGACTTTGATGCAGATACATGTCTTTTTTTTTTTTTAATTTTTTAACGTTTATTTTATTTATTTATTTATTTATTTATTTATTTATTTATTTATTGAGAGAGCGTGAGTGGGGGAGGGGCAGAGAGAGAGGGAGACACAGATTCCGAAGCACGCTCCAGGCTCTGAGCTGTCAGCACAGAGCCCTACGTGGGGCTTGAACTCATGAACTGTGAGATCATGACCTGAGCTGAAGTCAGACACTTAACCGACTGAGCCACCCAGGCGCCCCTAACGTTTTTTTATAATTGAGAAACAGACACAGAGCGTGAGCAACGTAGGGGTAGAGAGAGGCGAGACACAGAATCTGAAGTAGGCTCCAGGCTCTGAGCTGTCAGCACAGAGCCCAAAGCGGGGCTTGAAGTCATGAACCGTGAGATCATGACCTGAGCCGAAGTCGGTTGCCTAACCGACTGAGCCACCCAAGCACCCTCCCCCTTTTATTAATGTTTGTTTATTTTTGAACGTTTTTTTTTTTTTTTATTTATTTTTGGGACAGAGAGAGACAGAGCATGAACGGGCGAGGGGCAGAGAGAGAGGGAGACACAGAATCGGAAACAGGCTCCAGGCTCCGAGCCATCAGCCCAGAGCCCGACGCGGGGCTCGAACTCACGGACCGCGAGATCGTGACCTGGCTGAAGTCGGACGCTTAACCGACTGCGCCACCCAGGCGCCCCAATGTTTGTTTATTTTTGAAAGAAAGAGACAGAGCATGAGTGGGGGGAGGGGCAGAGAGAGAGAGGGAGACACAGAACCCGAAGCAGTCTCCAGGCTCTGAGCTTCAGCACAGAGCCCAACGCGGGGCTTGAACTCACGAATCGTGAGATCGTGACCTAGGCCAAAGTCAGACACTTAACCAACTGAGCCACCCAGGCACCCCACAGATATATGTCTTTTTAACTTCTGGTAAGGCCTGAGTGTTGAAAAGAATACTGGACCTGAAGGTTAACAGTCGCAGACAAGACCCTTGTCTCTGCCTTGGGAGCTCTGTAAAACTATTTACCATTTTTGGGCTTCTGAATTATACCTGCTTTTTCTGTGAGGATCAAAGGTTAAGTAAGTTTTCTGGGTGTGAAAATTCTTTCTCAAGTACAGATTACTAGTGCATCAGAGTTAGGATAAGCCATATTGGTTATGAGAGAGAGTACAGTAATAGTTGTTTGGGCCTGTTAAGATTTGCCTAGGTTCATTTTATGATCTTGGTCAAGATCCTGCCTTCCCTCAGGTGTGTCTATGCCTTCATCTGTATGTGGGGATAATAATCACTGTTTTGCATTAGTTCTTAAAATGTCTGTCAAGTGCCCAGCACACTGCCAGGCACATGTAGGTGCTCTGTGCCTGGTAGCTGCTGTTGTCACTGGCTTTTAAAAAAATTATTGATGATTAATGAATACTCATTTCAGGCATATTAACATGTAAGAAAGTAACACCCCTTTTGGTAGAAGGAGCAAGTTTTGAATATTAATACCATATGCCATTTGTGGAGAGTGTCAATTTCTAATAATTTTCTTTTTTACGTACTAGGATTAATTAAAAACCAATGTTGCAAAATTATGCAAACAATACCGATTTTTCTTGAAACCAAAACATTGATAATTAAAATAAGTAAGGAAATTTCTAAGCTTGGATTTAATTTATACTTAAGAGCTTTCCTTTTCCCTGAATGCTGTCATCTATGTTCATTACTCAGCCTTTTTTTTTTTTAAAGAATTTGAACATAAAGTTGAAAAAGTAAAAGTATAATTAAATGAGAAATTTATATATTGAAGTTCAGTATCTGCCTATGAATTCTAAGGTGAATTCAAAAGCCTTCAGCTTTCATTTCAGTTCTCAGTCTTTGGTTAACTCTATCAGTTATTCTTGCCCATTATTTCCTTGTGGATGTGGAAATGAATCGTGTGTGCATGAGAAACCATCTTTTAGTTCGTTAACTCATCATGGCAGCTGCTGAGCCATGGCGACATCTTTAAGAAAGGTAATAGAAACACTTGTCTGGGAAAATGTTAGGAATCAAAGTTAACTGATGTGAAAGAGCTGTGTATAAGACTTTTTTTTTTTAATTCTGTTTTATATGGGTTTATAGTGAAGCCAGATGCCTTTGTTTCACCTTTTTGGTTTGATCCCTTGTCTGTATCATAGGGTGGGAAACAGTTCCTTGCCATTTCTTTTGTTGTCATCTAATTAACAGATGTTTTTAATTTCCTTTTAGAATTGATGAACTGGATTGAGTTTTCCCACTCACTATCTGTAATCTTGGTCATCACAGTTCTCTATCCTTTGAGGCTTTTTCTTGGTGCCTATAAACAGCATTGTTATTCTAACATTAAGATAATTTTTCTGATTGTTAAGTACCCAAATACGTAATGAAAGAGTTATTCTTTTCCAGCAATTCTAGTGAAAAGGTTTTGAGTGGCTTTCTGGCATGTCCTAGATAAACTGTACAGCTTCTTACCAGCCTTCTGCCTATAAAAACTGCAGTTAATTTAGGGGAAAAATAAACGATGCACTCATGATATTTTCTGTAATTGAATTAATTGCATGATTGGAATTAAAGCATTGAGATTTTTGTTTGAAAAATTAAGTATCTTCTCCTATGAGATAATTAGGAGCTAGGGTGTACCACTATGACTGTAGTTTCATATTCTGTAATTCACAGTAGCCACTTCTTGTTCTCAGAATGTCACATTTCATGACGGTTTTTGAAGACTGTTGTAAAAATGTTGTAGATGTTTTCATTAGCAAAAGTGATTCAACCTTTAACTCACATAAAGTAGATCTAATCTTTAAACATAACTTTTGGTATAGTTATTTGTTTTATAGACAGTATATATTTCAAATTGAATAGTATGTTGTAGAAAAAAAATAAGTGACTGTGATGTCTACTTTTCAGTGTGGGGAAAATAGGAATAACTGTACTTTAAAAATATTACTATTCCCTTGTTAAATTTTATATTTCAGATTTATAGCACATTAATCTGATTAAAAAAAACCATTTTCATAGGACGTACTTTAGAGTTACCCAGACCTGAGTTCTGATCTCAGTTCCACCACTGATTAGATAACAGCCTTCTTTAAGCAGGTGACTTCATTTCTCTGAGCTTCTATTCTCTTATCTGTAAAATGACACTGAAGCCATTTTGTTAGGACTTAAGGAAAATAAAAAATAAGAAGCTATTTTAATGTATGTAAAACAGTACCTAGAACAGGGTAAGTTCTCAATAAAAGATAACTGTTATTGTGGTTAGAAAATCACTTTTCTTTGCCAGAAAGCAGACCACAAATGTTAGGATATGAATTCAGGACATTGTTTGAGTTTTGGAATCACTGTTGCATGAGCCATGAGAAGATATAGTTCATTCATATCGGCCATTAGATATTAGTGAGAGACTTCAGGAAAATGTGTAAGTTTCTTGATCTCCAGGTTATAAAGCTGAGGAGCTTTTTTTTGTTTTTTAATTGAGGTTACTCTCAAACTGGCATCATTCCTATAATTTTTTTGCCCCCAAAATACTCACACTGGCAGTTTACACAATAGAATTTTATTGGAAAAGAAAATCTATTTCATTTACATAATGATAAAATAATAAAGAATGTCATTGTTCCTCTAGTTCTCTTGTATTATGGTATCAAAAACCCAATAAGAAATACAGGAAAAGCATTTTCTCATTTTTTTTTTTTTTTACTTTTCAATCATCCTTTTTTAGAACCTGTCATTTCTGTCAAAAGATTTTTCATAAGCTTAGTTATTATATTATTACTCTGACGTTTAAGATGGCAAAACCAGAAATGACCTATCTTCTTTAAATTATTATGAAAGCTAAAGTTCCTACGTATAAATAAGGCCATGAATATAAATTGTAGGTTATTTTTCCCTCTATGATCTCCCTATGCTGACTATTATTATTAGAGCAAATTGCAGTGAATGCATTCTCTTCTTAAGAAGCACAATGAAAGTCAGGTTCACAAAACCGAAAATTGTTTTTGGAGATTCCAGCAAATTTGGTAAATTACAGTTACTATTAGCTGGGTTGATAGTTTCTAAAGACTTAAGTTTATGGCCCCCATCTCTTGAGGGGATGAGCAGAAATGGGCAATGCACATGAATGAAAGAATGGAGCCATCTTGATTTATGTGTAATCTGTAAAAGGAACCCACAGCCACCCCGGTCCTGCCTCTGTGTCACTCCTGTATGTGTTAAATTCTTAACATCTTTCTTTGTATTTGTTGAAATGTTTCTTTGTATCGATCTTATCATTTATGAATATTTTACATCTGTAACTAGAGTCTTTAAAACCTAGATTTTCTTTAAACCATGCCTTTTATTTTTTGCCTTCTTGCTCCATTGTCCAGTATACTACTCTAAAGTCTATTTTTTTAAGGCGAAAAAGTTTAATTAATGAACAAGATGCTGTCAGTGTAGTATAGCAAAAAGAAGAAAAGGCAGATTAAAGCTCCTTTTTATTTTCTTTTGTTCAATCCCCTGTTGAATGGAATAGTGTTGAGCAGCAGCCAAAACCATGGAATTTGAGATTACTTGTTTCAATATTGAATGAAGGCTCAGCTGAGAGTGATGGGTTTTAGTACATTTTTTTTTCCCTTAGTGGAATTAAGGTGACTTTCCTCTTTGCACATTGTGTCACCTCAATTTAGGAGCTAAACAGCTTGTGCTTGTTGGTCGGGTAGCTTAATTTTGCAGGTTTATGGGACATGATGTTTTCATAACAGAAGGGAAGAGTAGATAATAATCCTCTGAACCTTTAAGGAATGGAGATTTAACAGTTCATTATACATTTATATGCAATTTTTGTGCATACCTATAGAATTTAATTTATAAATTTTGAGGATCCTCACTATCAGGGATGGTGGGCAAAAAGCAGAGAGCTTTAAGGAAATAGAAGTCCCTGCTATGACAATTCACTGTCTGGATTGGATTTAATACAGCTAAGAAAGAGAAATCTAAACCACATGATGGGGTGCTCTCATTCATGGCTTAACACAAGTCAGAGCAGCCTGTTCTGTGAAATTTTAGTGTTCTAAAATAAAGCACATTCTTTAGCATTTATATAAATCATCTAATGTAGCTGTTTGGTGAAAGGGTTCTCATTATCTGCTACTACTTAAGTTTCAAAAGTGATATTATGCTTTGCTTTCTTTAAAAACAAATTAGGTGTGGGGCGCCTGGGTGGCGCAGTCGGTTAAGCGTCCGACTTCAGCCAGGTCACGATCTCGCGGTCCGTGAGTTCGAGCCCCGCGTCGGGCTCTGGGCTGATGGCTCAGAGCCTGGAGCCTGCTTCCGATTCTGTATCTCCCTCTCTCTCTGCGCCTCCCCCGTTCATGCTCTGTCTCTCTCTGTCCCAAAAATAAATAAACGTTGAAAAAAAAACAAAACAAAAAAAAAACAAATTAGGTGTATCAACTTGATTTGGGGACTATTATTATTCAACAAATTACTCTTTAAAACCGCATATCAAAATATTATTATTCCTGTAATTTTATGTGTGTTATGTTTCTCATTATTGTTCTCCTCATTTGTATGCTATATGGGGCTCCAGAGGCAGCTTTTGAATTTTAAAGAAAATTAATCTACATATTAAGTGTCTAGTAGACTTGTGATCCTAGAAGTTGTCATATCAGAGCACCGTGCCTGGATTTTCACAGCAATCCCAGTTTTAGTTTTTGTTATTACCCTGTCACTTAAGTCATTAATTTTGAATTAATGTACACTGAGACTTCTTACTTCAGAAACAGCTTTTCTTTGTAAAACAGAATGGACAATGATAGTTTCTAGTAAATGCGTAATTTATGACATGATGAAATGAAAAAGAGAGCTACTTAAATTTTTTGTAGCAGTATGATAATTTTTGAAGCATTATTCATACATCTTTTGAAGATTATATATGGGTATGTGTGGGTGTTTCACATGATAATTTATCTAGGTAACTACCCAGGTAAATTATCAGCAATGGATTTTTCTTGAAAAGTTTTTAAATGTGACACAGCACAGAAAAAAGTTAAGGGGTGCCTGAGTGGCTCAGTCAGTTGAGCATCCAACTCTTGATTTCAGCTCAGGTCCTGATGATCGCAGTGTCATGGGATCGAGCCCCATGCTGAGCATGGAGCCTGCTTGAGATTCTCTCTCCTTCCCTGTGCCCCTCTCCCCTGCTCCCTCTCTTTCTCTCTCTCTCAAAGACGATAACAACAACAACAAAATTTGAAAAAAAGTTAAATGAAGGGGGAAAATCCCTTAATGTAATTAAATACCATAGGAACATACCTACATATACACATGTATATTTCTGGGTAGTTGGTAATAGGAATAGGTTATAATGATTTTAGTAGGAAAGTGAACTTGGGGACTTTGAGTTTATTTCTCTATCCTGCTATGACATTAGAGAAATAATGCTCATTACTTGGTTATTTTAGCTATAAAATGGTGATTGTAGTACTGAAAAGGATATTGCAAATATATTCAGTCAACTGCTTATATAATTTACAAGTGGCTATCTTTAATTTTCTAACAATTACTTATAGGAAATAGTAGTTACGGATATCATCACCACCAACAGTAAAGGTTTATTCAGTGCCTGTAATGCACTAGACTCGAAGCAGAAACCTGAGAACCTAGACGATTCAAAATGAGCAAGCACCAACCTTGGTTTCCTCCAGTTATTATACTCTTTCTAAACGACAGTAATTTTTCTAGTCCAGGTCCAGAGGAGAGATTGTGAAATGAAAAATTATGGTGTATCATTCATTCAGTAAGTGTTAGGTGGAACCGTATGAAATTACCATTTATGTAGATTAGCAATATGTAGTCATGGCAGTTGCATTTGGTCCCACTTAATATTTACAGAGCCACTGGCAGGTGTCAGGCATTGTTGTAGGAGCTAAAGGCATAGAAGTAAACAATCCCTGTCTGCGTGGGGTTTGTGTTCTCATGGGTTCTCCAGCCAGACCTCTCTTGATCCACTAGTATATCCACTGCCTACTCTACACCTCCACCTGGCTGCCATAAAGGCATCCAGACATATTCCAAACCAAGTTCCTAGTGAATGAACAATTCCCCCAGATTTTGCTTGCTTTGTAGATAGAAATCACAGCCAGTAGGATCATGAATGTATGGCCTAGCCCTACATCTCTCTTTTTCTGTCTCTATCAAGGTAATAGAGCCAATAAATAAGGCAGTAATTTTTGTAGCACCAAATGGTGATTTTTATCTATTGAATTTTAAAATGTACTCAGACATGAAAATGGAGCCTGGTAGACTGCTAAACACAACTATGATGTATTTGCTCTTCCTAATACATTGCGACAAGCTATTCTGTATCCTTCACTACACATGGTAAATAGCTGAGACGTGTTATGACTCAGTGAATGTGCTCTGGATAGGGAATCTATGGAGCTAGATTGGAGTTTCAGATTTGCTATTGAGGAGCTCCGTTACTCAAGTATCCATCAGGAAATATAAGTTAACTTTTTACATACTTCAGTGATGTGAAAATAAATGAGGATAAAATTACCAAGTGGCTTGAAAATTCACTTTTGAGAGATGAGAATTGTTATAAAAATACAGATAGTCATAGTTTCATATTCATAGTTTAATCTGTGAGGCTTTTGTTTTTGTTGTTTTGTTTTTCTTGATTAAGGTACTACAAAATTTTGTTTTCAACAAAAACCCGAAAAAACCTTGTTTTGAAATGTATCAAACTATGTGATTTAGTCTTTGCTCAACAGGCAGCTCAAGTCTCAGCAGGGAAGCCAGCTGTTCTTTTGACCGTGCTCATCATAATATAGCATTGATATATTTTTAAATTAAATTCCCATGAATGAATATAAAAGAGGTTTGTTAGGCTATTGAAAGCTTCTTTTAACATTTAAAAATATATGCTTTAAATTTTTTTAAGGTGATAAAATTGGGAAAAAAAGCATTTTCCTGGTTTGTTTTATCATCCTTTTTTGTTAACACTCCCCTGATGTTTAGTTCATTCAGAAGACTAGCATGGCAAAATAAATTCGTTTCTTAATGAGATACCACATCAAAGTTGAGAAGTAGACCGATAACCTGAAGCTATACAATAAGTTTACATAGCCTTCCCTTGGTAGAGCCATCTTCCTGCATTGCTCAGAACATAATCCATCAATAATTCAGGTTAGTTACATTAGGTTATAAGAAAGTAGCTGCTTTGCTTTGAGACTTTAATTCTGATTCTTTATCATAATTCACGAGGTAAAGTAACCTATCCTTACAGTGGTGCCTGTGAGTAACATATCAATACAAGGGGAAAGGGAAAAGTGTTTCTCCTCTGTCATGAATATATTATTATTTCTCAAGTATTTCCCTGGAGTTTGGTATGTTGCTCCTTTGTATTAAATAATATTTATATGTTGATTATGTTTAGGTAAGTGGTATAAATGTTGCAAGGGGAAAAACCTACTAAGATAAATTCACTTAAGTTTTCTAGATATCTTTGGAAATTCTTTTTTAAGATTTTATTTTTAAGTAATCTTTACACCCAACACGGGGCTCGAACCTACAACCCTGAGATCAAGAGTTGCATGTCCTACCGACTGAGCCAGCAGAAGCTGCTATAGTAGAATCTTTGAATTATATAGGAAAAAGCTATGCCTGTTGGCGTCAAATGACCCTTGTAACAAATCAACCTTTTTTATACTTCATGTTGGGAAGCCTAGAAGTGTGCTGTTATTTGTAGAGTTTGGCATGACTTGCTAAATGCTACTGTAAATTTAAATGGCTTCACTTAAACAGAGTAATTTGCCTTTTGTTATTATGATAAAAAACCTTTTTTGTTTCCCTGATACCTCATATTTTAAGTGAATTGAAAATTACCACTAAGTTCTGAAAATAGCCTTTGCTATTTTTACATGTGTTTATCATAACATGGTAGAGAGAACATGGACTCTGAGCAAGTCATAAAAAAGTTTTCAGTCCTAACACCCTTCACTGTGTACATTTGAACATTTCACTTAATCATTCCAAGTCTCAGTTTTCCAGGCGGTAAAATAGGGATAACCATACTAATTTTTTAGGGTCATTAGGACAATCAAAATCTGTGGTAGGGCTTCCAGGTGGCTCAGTTGGTGAAGTGTCCAACTCTTGATACTGGCTCAGGTCATGATCTTGTGTCTTGAGATTGAGCATTGTGTTGGGCTCGCACTGAGCGCGGAGGCTGCTTGGGATTTGCTTGCTCTGTCTTTCTCAAATAACTAAATAAACCTTTAAAAAAATGAGATTGTTGGTGTTATGCCTAGTCCATTGCCTGGTATATAAATACTTCATTTTGAAAAAATTTCAGAGTTACAGAAAATTGTAAAAATCATACCCAGAGTTTCATAAACACTTCACCCATCTTCCCCTAATCTTCAGGTCTTAACTAACTGTTACATAGTTACCACCATTAATAAGTTAATATTGGTACAATATGAACTAGAGTCTTTATTCAGATTTTACCAGTTTTCTCGCAAATGTCCTTTTGCTGCTCCAAGACTCAATCCAGGATTGCACATTGCGTTTACTTGTCATGTCTGTTTAGTATCTTCCAGTGGCTTTTCCCGTCTGTCTTGGTCTTTTATGAATTTGATATTTTTGAAGGATAGTGGTCAATTTTTGGTAGATGGTCTCTCACTTTGGGTTTATTTATTGTTTTCTTAGGATTAGATTGAGGTTATGCATTTTTGGCAAGGATACCATAGGAGATACTTGGGGCATATGATGTCAGCATATCTCCTTACTGGTGATACTAACCTTGATCATTTGGTTAAGTTGGTATCTGCTGGTTTCTCCACTATAAAGTTAAGTGTTTTCTCCTCAAAATGTCTTGGTGGAAATACTTTTAGACTGTGTAAATAACCTGTTTCCCCGCTGAATTTAGCATCCCTCAGTACATCTTGCCTGCAACTCTTATTAGTATGGTGTTCTAATGGTTATTTTCTCTTTCCCTATCCTTCTACATTTATTAATTGCAATTCTTCTGTAAGGAAAAGCTGTCTCTTCTCCCCCATCTATTTATTTTTTTGGTTATTTTTATCAGTATGTACTCATGCATATCCTTTGAATTATATATTTCACTTTAGGGGTTATAACTTCATGCTATTATTTCTTACTTTGTTGCTCAGATTGTTCCAGCTTTGGCCACCTTTCAGGTTGGTTCCGGTGCCTGTTGCACATGCCCCTATCCTCTTTCTGAGCACATCTCAGGTACACAAGATGCCCTAGGCTCATGTTGTAATTTCCCTGCCCCAGTCCTAGAATCAACCAGTTCTCCAGAAAGCCTTGTAAATCCCTTAAAGAATAATTTTGCCGTTGTCACCCAACATACATTTTTCTAATTCTTGATATATTTTGTATATTTCTCTTTGTCATCTCCTTAAGATGCAGCCTTAGAGAATTTAGTGGGAACTATTGGTTCCTAATCTTTAGAAGAGAGACAAAACACTTCCTACAACAGGAGGCAAGAGATTTTCTCTCGTCCCTGAAGTTGTAGAGGAGCAATCTGGCTTGTCACTACTATGCATTAAAACTTTATCTCATGCCATTTGTCATTTCTATCAGTTATTGCTGGCTTTTTAAATCTAATAAATTTTGGGGCACCTGGGTGGCTCACTTGGTTAAGCATCTGATTTCAGCCCAGGTCATGATCTCACCATCTGTGAGTTCGAGCCCCACGTTGGGCTCTGTGCTGACAGCTTAGAGCCTGGAGTCTGCTTCAGAGTCTGTGTCTCCCTCTCTCTCAGTCCCTCCCCCACAAAAATAAATAAATGTCTCTGTCTCACAAAAATAAATAAATGTTAAAAAAGTTTTTTTTAATCTAATAAATTTTTTGTTTTGAGCGGGGGAGGGAGAGGGAGGGAGGGGGGAGGGGAGGGGCAGAGAGAGAGGGAGAGGGAGAAGGAGAGGAGGGAGAGAGGGAGAGGGAGAGGAGGGAGAGGGAGAGGGAGAGGGAGAGGGGAGAGGGAGAGGGGGAGAGGGAGAGGAGGGAGAGGGAGAAGAGGGAGAAGAGGGAGAGGGGAGAGGGGGAGAGGGAATCCCAAGCAGGCTCTTCACTGTCAGCATGGAGTCCGACACCAGGTACAGTCTCACAAACCATGATATCATGACTTTAGCTGAAGTCAAGAGTTGGATGCTCAACCAATTGAGCCCCCCAGGCACCCCTAAAATTTTTTATTTTGGTCACTGGTTATGTAGCCAAACTTAGATGACTAGAAGATGACATATAATCTAATCAGTGAAATATCTCCTGTATTGTTGTGAATTTGAGAAAATCATTTAATCCTTTTAGCAGTTCATTTTTAAAGTTATTTTGGAGCTGATTTTATAATTAATGATGTCAGTAAAAGTGTGCTAAAGTCTATTTTGTAGAGAGTGATTCATTTTTGACGTTGATAGAATACATATTTTAATATGCTATGAGTAACCACTAGAGGGTGGTCATAGGTAACCAGTTACCCATTTGCTCTTTATTTGCAACGTTCTGATACTGAAAGATTGACAATAAAGAGGGGGAAGGGAATACCAGCAAGCAGAATCAAAAAACTGAGTGACGGTATTAAAATGTAGTCCAAGGAGAAAAGTATGAAACAGGACACATACATGTTGACAAGAGGCATACACCATCAAGACTATGTGACAATTCTGAACCTTTATCCAGATATATTGAAATATGTCAATATATATAAATATTTAAATGTTTATATAAAATACATATTTCTAAACATTTGTAGCATTTGGAAACTATATTTTAGTGATTATCTTGGTAGCTCTTTAAAACCTTAGACTTGCTGGGGACCTGGGTGGGTCAGTCAGTTAAGTGCATGACTCTTGGTTTAGGCTCCAGTCATGATCCTCACCATTTGGTTCGTGAGTTTGAGCCCCACATCGGGCTCTGTGCTGACAGCATGGAGCCTCCTTGGGATTCTGTTTCTCTCTCTCTCTTTGCCCCTCCCCTGCTTGTGCAAGCTCTCTCTCAAAAATAAATAAAAATTAAAAAAAAAAACACTCTTAGACTTATATATAACATATATACTAGGCTATGAATAATACTTAAAATGTCGTTTTTAAATTTTATTTATTATTTTAATTTTTTTAATGCTTATTCATTTTTGATAGAGGGAGACAGAGCACGAATTGGGGAGGGCAGAGAGAGAGAGGGAGACACAGAATCTGAAGCAGGCTGCAGGCTCTGAGCTGTCAGCACAGAGCCCGATGCGGGGCTTGAACTCACAAGCTGTGAGATCATGACCTAGGCCGAAGTTGAACCTTTAACCAACTGAGCTACCCAGGCACCCCTAAATTTTTTTTAATGTTTATTCTTGAGAGAGAGAGACAGAGAAACAGCATGAGCGGGGGGAGGGGCAGAGTGAGAGGGAGACACAGAATCTGAATCAGGCTCCAGGTTCCAACTGTCAGCACAGAGCCCAGTACAGGGCTCCAACCCACAAACTGAGATAATGACCTGAGTGGAAGTCGGACACTTAACCAACCGAGCCACCAGGCACCCCATAAAATGTCTTTTTAATGATCAGACTAGATCTTTAAAATTCTCTCATAATAGAAATTTAGTTCCAGAAATTACTTGCTTTGGTTTGAGGTTGCCAGATGAAAAAATCTAGAAAAGCAAACTATTCAAAAAAAAAATTGACAGAACATCTGAGAAATGAGTAAATAGGATGAAACTAATCTGGTAGAAGTTAAGTAAATTTACATTTAATTTTTACTTCAAAATGTTTGTAAAAATAAATTCCTGCATCTGCGAAGAAGAGGGAGCCTTTCCCTTGGAGATTAGAAGCTCTCATCTGCTAACTTTTGTGTAGTCTTTGATTGCAGGCTTGGATGATGTTTTCAGTTTGCTTCTCTTGTTTTCAGCGAATGAAAAGACCAATTTATTCAAGCTGAGCCAACTCATCTTGGACTAGAGCATTCTACATCAGTCAGCCTGCTCCTGTGGTTTTCTGGTGATAATTTGTTTTATGTTAGCTCTTCCCTACCAGTGAGATAGAAACTAAATTGATCACCTCTTAACGGTTACTAAATTTAGTTTTTTAGGCTGTAAGAATGTGATTCAGTAAATGCTTTTACTTCAGTGAATGAAGGATTGTCAATGGTTTCTGTCTTCAAATTTTGGAAAATTATATTTGGAATCTTAATAATTTTCGTTCACTTATGTTAGTGGTATTCATACCAGTGAATAAAGTACTTTTCTAAAGTAAGCATTCCAAGTGAAATGCTGAAACTTCCATCATTAATCTGCCCCTTTGTTAATATCAGCACACTTGGCTGAACAAATAGCCAGGTGAAATTACTACACAGCTTCCCCAGACCATCTCCTCCACGTGGAATTGTTCAGGCCTCTATTGAAATAACATGTTAAGTTACAATGTTTACTGATAGGAATTTGCTAAATCTCTTTGTCACTGAAAGTTAACATGGTAATAAGTACAAAATTAGCTTTAAGTCCTCTTGTACCCAGGACCCAGAGAACATTCAGTGCAGGAAAGACTCTTAACTCCAGAGCAGTAAACATTTAGTGACCAACTGCAATTTGCTGGGCCTTGTGCTAGGCATGAGGCTGACAGGAGTGAATGAAAGGTGCCTGGGATGGGGAATGCAGGGACTAAGGTGCTTTCCCTAACTCCGCTGCAAGTTAGACTGTCATTACTTGCTTCTCTACGTCTAGTAACGCCTGCACTAGATGATGGTTAAAGCCTGTTTCTAGCTCTTCCATTTTGATTCTGGTAAGGAAGCTAAATTTGCCAAAGCTCCAAATGAAGTTAAATAAGTTGCCAGTTTAATAAGCAGTGGTGTTGTTCTGCATGCTTTTATGTCCGTTTTCATGCTTTCTTCTCACGGATTTTGTGTTCCAGTTCGTTATTACATCCCCACTTAGATTATAGAAGGAGGAATATCAAGTGTGCCTGGTATTTGAAAGCATGTGGAATATTACCTAGTGTTCTTTCATTTTGTTAATGTTTAACTCTCAGTTTACCATTTTTTTTTTTCAATTCTAAAATCATGGTAGATTAGAAACCAAGTAAATGATATGTGAGTGGCTCATTGGAGTTAGTATTTCTTTTGAGAGTAGGTACTTTACTCTGGTTTTCAGTAGAATCAGAAGCATTTTGTTTAACTCTGGTTCAGTGTGACTTTCAGATGGTTCCGAAACAGTTGAGAGCAGGGAAGCAGCCTGCAGCTGAATGTTTGCCGTAGATAACTGAAGTTATACATAATACACATAAATTAATATTTATTTATTAATTGTCTCTGTTTATAATTTTGTCATATTTTCTAGAAAGTAGAAGACTAGGATTTTAATTCCAACTTGTCCACTAAGTAATTGAAATAACTATTCACGTGACCTCTTAAAACCTTAGTTGACTCATGTATAGAGCTACCTAACTTCCATACCTTACAGGTTGTAAAAGGTCTAAGAAGTATCATTGTGTCACTGCTAAAGATTTATAGAAATGTAAACTATTATTATTGAGATATCACTAAGTATTACTTTATTTTTCTGTTGCTGATAACAGCAGTGCATATGTACTGAATTGCACATTAGAAATTTAGAAGTGATGTTCTTTCCTTCTGTCTGAATGAACAGTTAGAGTGATGTAGATTACACAGTCACAGGTGACCCTCAAATCTTGTTTTCTGAGTCACTTGGGTACAGTGAATATGAAGAAGACAAACCCCCTAGCCCACACCCCATCTGCATTCCTGAACAGATAGCTTTCCATTTTCCTCTGATGATTATGGCAGGTTTTTGTTTTTTTTTTTAATATACACAGGTAATCTTTTGATATACTGGCTTTACTGAAAGTGATCTGCTTAATCAATTACTTTATCAGATTATATAGATGTGAAAAGTGAGAGGATTCATTTTCAGAAATACCAAATAAAAGCTGTGCTGTCTATTTAACCGTAGGTTTACAACCTATTGGAAATATGTACGAACCCCTCCCCTGCCCCCAAAAATGGACTCCCAAAACCTTAGACACTTCACTTCCTGGTTCTTCTAACCCCTCGCGGTTTCTCAGGCTTGTTTTTCATGGGCTTTGCAATGAGTATGCACTAAAGAACTGCAGTCTCTGCGTCACCTCAAGGAATGTACATTTGTTGTCTTGCATGGGCTTTGGTGACTTCAGGGTAAGGCTGTAGCCTCTCTACTACTCAGCCAATGAGGAATCAGGGGTGGACTTCCTGCTAGGAGATAAATTGCCTGCTGTAACGCCCAGAGTGTGCCTATCCACCACACTCTTGCCAGAATGTTGATTAAAACCTCACATCACTGTGCTCAGAGTCTCCGCGCCCCTTCATTGATGGGGTTAGTGGGCTTATTTCTCACAATAGGATCATTCCATTTCATACTTTTTCTGTGGGTTTGGCATTTCACTTTTTTTTTAAAAATTTTTCTAATAAAATAGCCCATCAAAATTTTAAGATTTTAGCTTGATCTTGCCTCAGGGAAATTTGAAGGAAAGACAATCAGCATGCCCTGGGGTCTAGAACTGCAAGTGTTCTCCATAAATTCAGGGAAGGGGATTAGGGTGTTAAGATGGAAAATGTGGCCCACTTTTTCAGATGAAACTGTAGAGGAGGAAAAAAATCTTTTCTCTTTACCTTTGTTAAGTTCCCCAGCTGGGGCTCATAAATCAGATTGGCATAGAACAGATTTACAAGAAAAAACAAGTTTATTAACGTATACATAGCGCATACACATGGGAACACACAGAAATGAGTAACTCAAAGGGGCGTTTTCAACTTGGGCTTTTATGCTGTTTTAGGCTAAACAAAAGAAAGAGGATTGGGGCTTCTGGGCTTTGTGAGGTGGGGGGCAAGTTCTGGGGAGTTGATTGGGAAAATAATGCTAAACAAGGGTTATTCAGTAAGCTTTGTTATGTAGTTTTAAGTCAGTGTGTTCTCTAATGTGATTTTCTCACTGGTAGGGAGTGGGAGACCTATTTACTCTTGGTAATTTCCTTTACAAAAAGAAAACTTAGTACCTGTTTTTAGAGCTTGTCCTTCATCTGCTGGTTCTCAGTGGCTGTTCAAAATAATCCATATGCCAAGGTGGCATATTTTGAGTGGCATATTCTGGCACCCTTCAAAATATATATAATGTATGTTCACACTTTTTCATGTGAACTCCCAGGAGTATTCAGTGATATACTTGCATATAAAATGGAACTGATTTTTAACATTTCACTTTTCAAACACGGTAAAACAAGTTTATACAATTTTATGCAAATAATTGTAGTGAATAATTATAGTATATACTTGGCATTTTACAGTTTACAGATTTCTTTTGCATAGAGTGAAGTATAGGTCTCATTACTACAATATTAAAAATGAAAAAACAGACTGAGGTAATTTATAATTGCCTAACATTATTTAGCTAGGAGTGGCAGAGTTAGAACCAAAATCTGTGTTATCTCTCTAACACCTTGCTGCCTCATAAGCTTGTGAAAAGTTCTCACCCATGAGAAACGAATTAACTGTTGCAGAGCAGCAGACGAAATATTTAGTACACCATAGGAGGTATTTTACTGAATTATATTAATAGCAGCAATGCCTTCCAGCTGTAGTACAGATTTGAAATTGCTTAACTGATTTTTTTTTTAAAGGTTCTATAAAGAGTTAGAGGGAGGAACTAGATTCCAGGTTTTTCTGATGAGGAAGCTGGAGGCAAAACATGTAAGTAATTTAAGTAATATTAAATAACACACCAGATCTGACCCACTTAAGATAGCCTTTTCTGGTTAATAACAAAACTGATTACCTTGGTAATGATAACAGCTCTAAAGTATTGACTCTGTGCTAGATACTATACCAATTGCTTTATGAAAATGATCTAATTAATCCCCACATCACCCTATCTGTTAAATACTACTCCTTCTGATGAGGGAGCATAAGGCAAGCTGAGGGCAAAGCACAAACTAACAGTCCCGCCCCCAGCCCCAAGTGGGATATGTGTAACATTCCTCAGGCACTCCTGCTGCCCAGGAACAAAGGAAAGAAAACAAATGGTTAACTGATAGAGATCACAGTCTTGCAAGACATGAGTCTCCATTAGTTTACAAATATCCTAGTAAATTACAAGAAAAAGGCAATTTTATCAATAGTTTAATCTCCAGAAACCTATAACCCCAACATCACCCTCCCGTCCATAGTGATGTGGGGAACAAAGGCAAGAATGAAATGGCAGGTAAAATTAAACTTCCTTATACCCTGCAGCCCATTGACAAATTCTTGAGGCAAATACGGAGTATAACATTTCTCCAGGAACTCCCTACTGTCTTAATGTTAATGCTTTGCTAGAGGGAAAAACAACCTTAGCTTGATAATAACTAGGCCTCCAATATCCTGTGAGTCTTCCCTAGCATATGAAAATCCCTTTGGAAACTTCCCCTTGACTTTACCTTCCCCACCTCCCAAGTTTTTTACACCAAAAAACGTCTCAAGAATTCTTTCTTGGCCATCAGCTCCAAACCCCCATCACTTCACAACCCTATCACTTCGTGTGAGTGTGTGTGTGTGTGTATATGTGTATATGAACTGTATATATGGGATCTTTACAGATTGGTTAGTAACAGCATGTGGTAAGACAGGATTTAAACTTGGGTATTTGACTTAAAGCCCTGCCTTAGTAGCCTTTTCTTCTTCCCATACTCTGTGGGGCCTCCTAGTCTCCTTCAGTGTGTTTTTGGTTAGGGTATGTGTGATTTTTCAGTGACCTTGAGAGTGAAACTGTGGTTGAAGTTAAGGGTTAAAGAGAAGTATTTAGAATCTGCAGGTAACTGATGACAAAATTAGTTTTATAGGTAATAATTGAGTAGTTTAGTAAGTAGGCATTTAAAAGGGGGTCACAATACATTAAATGCCGGTAGTGTGCATTCTGGTTATTAACATTATAAGTGAAGCTTTAGGGAAATGACACAAGAAGAAGTTATCAACAGGTTAGAAATTGTAGAAGATCGAACAAGAACATGCTGAGAAAAGGCATTGGGATGATTTCATGTTCTTTCCTAGTTGTAGGTCCACTTGTATAACCCTGCTGCTAAGCTGTGAATTCCTGTTGTTACTTATAGCTAAACTTCCTGGGACCAAAGTAATGATCCTTGATATGCTGAATTGTGGGTATTGAATTAATTCTCTTTGTAGTTTAGCAGACCCTCCCTTAGTGTTTTTTAAATATGTAAATTAGAGCTCCAAATTCTTGTGGGTTGGAAACAAATGTCACTAAGGAAGGATCGAAAATATCCTGTTAAGAAATACTATATCATTACCCTCTTCTCTGCCTTCATATATGTGGCTGTTTTGCCTCACTTAAGTCAAAAAGATTTTCCTTTTCAAATATAAATGTGTCTCTGAGGGTACTTGCTGTTTACCCAGTCTCACTTCATTGTGCAAGCTGAGCTTGACCATAATGAATGGCAGTTGTTGCTTTGCCAATAGGAATAATAATTGGGCTTGGGGCTTTTCTTGGTAGGAAAGACATTCTTCCAGGGAAACCACACATTATTCTTCTAGGCAATTGAATGTTTATGCCATGGCCTCTGAATATATATACTCATAGCTTCTGAGTAGATTCTGGTGTAAACACTTTTTAAACCATAACAAGATAAGGTCACTAGATGAGGTGCCTGGTTAGCTCAGTTGGTTAAGTGTCTGACTCTTGATTTTCGCTCAGGTCATAATCTCACGAGAGTTCAAGCCACACATAGGGCTCCGTGCTGACAATGTGAAGCCTGCTTGGGATTCTCTCTCTCTCTCCCTCTCTGTTTATCCTTTTTCTGCTCATGCGTGCAAGTGCACACTCTCTCAAAATAAATAAATAAACATTTAAAAAAAGGGAAACGCAACTTTGAGAGAGACTTTGAAAGAGACAGGGTAGGAGCAGGATAAAGAAGTGCCTATTGTATAATTTTTCTTGTGTTCCATTGGTAACATAGTGCCCCTGAAAATAATTTACTGTTGTTTTTGGCAGAAATTGGTGTGTTGCCAGTGCCATGGCTTGCATGTCAGGACTAATTTGGAAGGTTGAAAACTGCCACTTACCGCCAAAAGACCAGTGTTGATTTTTTGGCATTTCCCATCACTGGACAGAATTGTCTGTCTCCCTCTTTCTGTGCCCCTTGCCTGCTCATGTTCACACACCTTCTCTTTCTGTCTCTCAAAATAAATAAATAAAATTAAAAAAAAAAAAGGGAGGGGCGCCTGGGTGGCTCAGTCGGTTGGGCGTCCGACTTCTGCTCAGGTCATGATCTCGTAGTTTGTGAGTTTGAGCACCGCATCAGGCTCTGTGCTGACAGCTAAAAGCCTGGAGCCTGCTTCGGATTCTGTGTCTCCTCCTGTCTCTGCGCCTCCCCCTCCCATGCTCATGCTCTGTCTCTCTCTCTGTCTCTCAATAATAAATAAACATTAAAAAAGTTTAAAAAAAGAAATATTTCTTTGACTTGTAGAGGTGGATACCTAGAAAGTGTTCTCTAAGAAAATGTCAGCAAGCCTTCTTGCTCAACTATAGACCCCAACAGTTATTTCTTACTGCATTTTCTTGAGGCGTTGGCAGTGTTGGAACATTCTAAGTACCAGACCAGAAACAGGAGCAGAATACCTAGAAGACCACACCTTACTTGTCCCCTTCCCTGCCTGTGATCCCATACTGAACACATACTGCCCCCCACCTGTGGTCATGTGCTCTCTCTTTCTGCTCTTTTGCCTATACCTTCCTGACCCTCCCTTTAGAAAACACTAGGTCTCCTTCTTATCAGTGGAGAGGTTGGTTGTTAAAGCTTGAGCTTGCCACCTCCCCCAGCTGCCGGCATCCGAAATAAATCTCTCCCTCTCTTTTCCAAACCCACGTCTCCAGTTATTGGCTTCTCTTGCGACAAGTTTTTCTGGAGTTTATTCGGCTACAGTATTGGCAAACAGAGCCAAGCAGCTATGCTTTTGATTTGCCTAGCCCCCTGGAGATTCCCTAGGATGGAGCAATTGGCTGCTGTGGTACACCAGGGGTTACCCATTTATTTCCCGAGTTAGCAGCTGTGATAGATCATTTGGTAACGAAAACGTCTCCCAATCAGTGTACCTTCTGTACAATATTTCAAGAGTTTGCTAGTCTGAAAACTAGAGAAGACAATTTGTGTGATAAATACATGAATGGTCTGAAAACTTAATTATAAGGTCCAAATTTTAGACATACATACATACATGGAGGCAGTAAATAAGTTGGAAAGAAAAGGGAGGTGAAAGATACTAGTTTTAGCTTTTCTTCCTTTAGAGAGAGTACCTTGCCATTGTGAGAAGGGAGATGTTTCATTTTCAGAAATACCAAATGAAAGCTGTGCTGTCTAATAACAATAGGTTTACAACCTATTGGAAATATGTGGGGCTCCCCCCTCAATGGAGCCCCAAACCCTTAGATACTTCACTTCCTGGTTCTTCCCCTCTCCGTTTCATGGGCTTATTTTGGGGGGCTTTGCAATGAGCATGGACCAAAGAACAAAGGGAGGAGGGGCTCAAAGTCTCTCGTAATCTCAGGGAATGTACGTTTGTTCCAGTCAGACTACCTTTTGCCTTACCTGGGCATAGGCGACTTCAGGGTAAGGCTGTAACCTCTGTACTACTCAGCCAGTGGGGAATCAGGGGAGGGACTTGAATGCTCGGAGATAAGTTGTCTGCTGTAACCGCCCTGAGTGTGCCTGTCCAACAGACACCTGCTCTTGGAAGAATATTGATTAAAGCCTTATTTCACTGTGCTCCATGTTTCCTGGTCCCTCCTTCGATTGGGTCGATGGGCTTATTTCTAACACCATTACTTGCATAGAATAGCTGACCCAAAGTTTTCTGAAGAACATACAGAAATCTTGTATCTAATTAAATTCACTCCATACCTAAAAGTTTTCACAGAGATTGATTATAGTTAATGTTTATGACTGATGAAACAAACAGAAGGTATTCATTAAAGATGTTAGCTGGAACTTTTTTTTTTTGCTGGAACTTTCAACATTCTGGTTTTCACCAATAAAATATACTGATTTGAAAGTTTTTCTTCTTTTTTGAAAGTTTTCTTTTAGTTGAAATGCCATTTGTTCTCCTGGTTGTAGTTTTCTAGTGGGCAGATAGGTAGTTATGAAGCCATAAGCTACCAGTTGTTGAAAACTCCAGCAGGCATTTTTTAAATAAAACTTGGTAAGCTGATTCTAAAACTTATATGGAAATTCAAGGACATAGAATAGCCAAGATAATATTGAAAAAGAACACAGCAGCAGGACTTACATTATCTGAATTTGAGACTTGCTCTAAAGATTACGTAATTAAAACAATGTGGCATTGACAAAAGGATAAACATACAGATCAGTGGAATAATAGACCCATACATTTATGGTCAAATTTGACCAGGGTACCAAAGCAATTTTTATTTTTATTTTTAATTGAGGCATAGGTGATATACAATGTTATATTAGATTCAGGTATACAACATAGTTATTCAACAATTCTATACATTACAAAACGCTCACCATAGTAAGTGTAGTCTGTCACCTTACAATGTTATTACAATATTATTGACTGTATTCCCTATGCTGTACTTTCTATCCTCATAACTTGTTTATTTATTTGTAAATTTTTATTTGAGGGATGGGGAGAGAGAGAAAAAGAGGGAGCGAGCCAGAGAGAATGAGAGTCCCAAGCAGGATGCACAGAGCTCGACACGGGGTTCCATCCCATAAACTCTGATATTATGACCTGAGCCTAAATCAAAAGCTGGACACTTAACCAACTGAGGCACTCAGGTGCCACCCCTCCCCCATGAGTTATTTATTTTATAAGTGGAAGTTTGTACCTCTTAATCTCCTTCATTTATTTCACCTATACTATCACTTCCCTTCCCTCTGGCATCCACTAGTTTTTTCTTTGTATTTATGAGTCTCTTTCTATTCAAAGAAATTTAGTAAGGAAAGAAAAATATTTTCAGCAAATAGTATTGAAGGGTACTAGAATATGCCACCCCAAAATATGTCACTTTGACATAAAAATTATTTTGAGCTAAAGGCAACTGAAAACCAGCAGAAGCCAGAAGAACTTTTTACCTCCTCCTAACTGCCTGAAAATAAAATATAAATTTCCCCTTTTAAAGGAAATTTACATTTGTTAAGATGTCTCTGTATGGGGAAGAGAGCTACTCCAGACAACTCTTATCACCCAAGAGACTCATCTGCAAAACAGTACAACCTTTATTTGCCGTATATTTCCTCCGCTCACCTTCTCAGAACTTGCCTCTCCCACCAAGAATCCCTTTTTCTTGGTTTAGCCTAAAATGGTATATAAGCCTCAATCATCTGGCTACCTCCTTGAGTCCTGTTTCTTTGTTAAGACTGCCATCAGCACACTTTATGTACATATGTAATTAAATGGGTTTTTTTCTTGTAAATGTCTTTGATCAGTTTGATTCATGAGCCCCAGCCATGAACCATGAACCAGCCATGAAGATCCTTCCTCCCCTAGAGGGGTAGAAAACAACCTGGACTTGTACGTTACCTTACACACAAAAGTTGAGACGAAAAGGACCTGACTTTAGAGATTAAACATCATGGCTTCTAAAGGACAGCATGGGAGAATATCTTTGTAAGCTAACTGAGGACACAGGGAGCATTACCATAAAAAAAAATTGATAACTTAGGGTTCATGAAAAATAAACACATTTACTTACCAGAAGACAACAACGTTAAGAAAATATATAGACAAGCCACAGATTGTAAGAAAGTATTTCTAACACCTATATCTGACACCAGGGCTATATCCAGAGCTTATCAAGAATTCCTACAAGAAGACAATCTGTTTTTTTAAATGGGAGAAAGATTTGAACAGACACTTCACAAAATAAGGCATGATGAATGGATAAAGAAGAGTTGGGGTGTGTGTGTGTGTGTGTGCGCGCGTGCGTGCGTGTATACACACACCCACACACATACATATACATACATACAATGGAATATTACTCAGCCATCATGGGCACCTGGGTGGCTCAGTTGGTTAAGTGTCCAACTTAGGCTCAGGTCATGCATGATCCCGCAGTTCATGAGTTCGAGCCCTGAATCGTGCTCTGTGCTGACAGTGCAGAGCCTGCTTCAGATCCTGTCTCCTTCTGTCCCTGCCCTGCTCATGCTCTTATTTCAAAAATAAATAACAAAAACAAAAAAAAAACCGAAAACCCACAGAATGAAATCTTGCTATTTGCAATGATGTGGATGGAGCTAGAGGGTATTATGCGAAGCAAAATAAGTCAGTCAGAGTAAGACAAATACTATATGATAAGAGGGAACCAAACCAAAACAGACTCTTAACTGGAGAAAAAATTGAGGGTAGATGGAGGGGGGTGAGCAGCAGGATAGGCTAAATGGGATGAGTATTAAGGAGGACACTTGTTGGGATGAGCACTGGGTGTTGTATGTTAAGTGATGAATCACTGAATTCTACTCCTGAAACCAGTACTACACTATATGTTAAGTAACTTGAATTTAAATAAAATCTTGGGAAAAAATATATATGCATATGCACATATACATATATGTATCTATATATGGTCAGTGATGCAGGAAGTCAATATTGTAAACATGAACATGTTTGAATAAAGGTAAAGATTCAAAGAAACAGACAAAAAACCCAAAGTAAGGCATATGAAAAGAAAGGATATGAAAAAGTGCTCACAAGAATTACTCATCAGGGAAATGCAAAGTGAGATATCACTACCTACCCTTTAGACTGGCTAAAATGAACAAAATTGAGTCAGCACCAAACTTTGGGGACAGTGTAGAACTCTCATGCATTGTTGGTAGGCTGTAAAATAGTATGGTCGGTCACCTTGGAAAACTGTTGGCAGCAATTCTGGCAGCATTTGAGAGAAATGAAAACATAGGCCCACAAAAGTCATCTACAAGAATGTTCATGGTAGCTTTATTGGTAATAGCCCCAAACTGGAAAAATGGCCCAGGTGTCCATCACCAGAGAACTAGATAAACTATCTGGTATATTCATACAATGAAATACTACTTAGCAATAAAAGGAACAAACTGCTGATAGTGTTACCAATCAGTCTATCACAGCTGCTAACTCAGGAAGTGAACGGGTAAGCCCCGGCATGCTGCCATGGCCAACTGCCCCATCCTGGGGAATACTGAGAGGGATGGACAAATCGAAAGCATAGTTCCTGGCTGGGTTTGCCTACACTGTTGCCGAACAAACTTGGATAAACTCATCGTGAGAGAAGCTCACGATGAAGGTTTAGAAAAGAGGGAGAAGGTTTAGAGGTTTAGAAGGTATAGAAGGTTTAGAAAAGAGGGAGAAGGTTTAGAAAAGAGGGAGAAATTTATTTTGGGTGCCAGCAGCCAGGGTGGTGGCAGGCTCAAGTCTTTTTTTTTTTTTTTAATTTTTTTTTTTTCAACGTTTATTTATTTTTGGGACAGAGAGAGGCAGAGCATGAACGGGGGAGGGGCAGAGAGAGAGGGAGACACAGAATCGGAAACAGGCTCCAGGCTCTGAGCCATCAGCCCAGAGCCCGACGCGGGGCTCGAACTCACGGAGCGTGAGATCGTGACCTGGCTGAAGTCGGACGCTTAACCGACTGCGCCACCCAGGCGCCCCCAGGCTCAAGTCTTAATATCCAACCTCTTTCATGGCAAGTTGGATGCCTAGAGTTTTATAGACATTCAGGGAGGTACGGGCAAGAAAGCATGCAGAGAACATGTGATCATGGTTGGGCGTTGGTATGTGTTCAGCACAGGATCATGGGCACAAAATGAGACAGGTGGGGTATGGTCTTCTAGGCATTCTTTGTTATCAAGGCCTTTCTGTCTGGGTGGTTGGAACATTCCAGTCATTGCCAAAACATCTTTGTCAATGCCTCAAGGAAGCGTGATAAGAAATAAGTGCAGCAGGTTTTAGTTAGAGCATGAATTAGCAATCTTGTCTTTTTTTTGGTTTTAACTGTTGGGGTCTATAGTTGAGTAAAAGGGCTTGTTGACAGTATGTGTAATGAATGGCATAAATCTCAAAGCATATAAAGTCATGAAACAAGTGAGTTATAAAACACTTTATACTGTGTGATTCCATTTATATAAAGTTGTAGAATAGTTAAAACTATGGTGATGAAAATCACATCGGTAGTTTCTTGTACGTATGGAGGGGAGGGAAGAATGTTGACTGGGAAGGGGCACCAGAGAACTCTGGGTGATGGAAACGTTCTGTCTCTTGATAAGAGTATGGATTACATAGGTACAGTGATTTGTCAAAACCAATAAAACAGTAGACTTGAGATCTGTGTATTTCAGGTTGTAACTTGAAATTTAAAAATCTCACCCCCCAAAATAATACAGTATATTACTCTCTTAATCTAGTTCTTTCTTACTTTCCTTGAAGTATTAGCTAAGTCCTACTGAGCTTTTCAATCAATGTTAGTTCCTATTTTCTTTCTTTCCCACCCACTTCAAACTCCTTTTTATACTGTTAGCTTGCTTTGTAAACATGGAGTCAGGAATTCCAGGTGGGAGGCAATTGCAGTAGTTCATTAATCAAGCATTGGCTTGCATTTCTTCTTGCTTTGCTTCTCTTTTACACATTGCTTCTCTCCTGTAAGTGAGAATACAGAAGAAGGGATTAATTGTGTTATGCATTTCAGAAGTAGCATAGGTAGGATATAGGAATTCAGGGAGTACTAAGATAAGGGGGTTGAGACTAAACTGATATACATTCATTATAAGCTCTGGAATCAAACCAAGAAATGGGTGATTTGATTACTCTCAGGAAAGGATTATCCGCATTGTTAAACATATATACATGTAAACATTTGCTGTCTTTACTGAATAATTTGTTTCCTGTAAGTTTTGCACTTTTAAAAAAATGTATTTGTACATGAAGGGCTCGAATGATGTATAGGATATGTACATCTACCTATGAATGCTGAATTTATTTTAGAAAATACCATTTTGTACTCTGATTATAGCTGTCTGTCACTGCTGACACCACTAGATGATATTGACTTACTTTGCCTCTTCTTTTTCCTCCAGTTTGATAAAGGCTACTCTTACAATATCCGTCATAGCTTTGGAAAGGAAGGCAAGAGAACTGACTATACACCTTTCAGTTGCATGAAGATTATTCTAACCAATCCACCAGGCCAAGGGGATTATCATGGTAAGTGCTTCCACTGGATACATGTCTGTGAAGTGTAGAAACCCCACTAGCTCTATAGGAAACAGTGAAGCAGTGTGATTGATGGCTTTTTGTATCACCATATCCCTTGTAGCTTGTGTCAGTCACCACTGTGCTCCTGCACTGTTCTAGAGATCTGTCGTATTACTGAACTAGGTCAGCAAGAGAGTTTATTCAGCTATGCTAAAGATTGTGCTGGACCAGGCTCTTTAGTTCTCAGTATCCCCCTTCACCTGCTATTTTCTGTTTCTCTCATGATTAGGAGACTAATACAGGTTCTTCAAAGGTTTTTGAAATTGAGTACCTTGAATTATAGAATAGTTGATCTATTAATTTTCAAAAGACTACTGAGGAAAGGTGTGTTTTAGTATCATTAATGAATGAGATTGAGGGAGGAATTTAGTGGGTCATGGTATCAAACATCTGTCAATTCACCTGAGTTACTGTAGGTTGAAAAAAAAAAGGCTAAACTTTTTATTGTAGATTTCTTAGTTCAACAATTTTTTTTTCTAAAATAGTTCTCTGCACATACCTTGAAAAGTTCTTCATTCGTCTGGTATGTCAGAGAATGATTTTAATAATCCACATTAGTAAATACTTTAGATAACTAAAGCTTACTGCAGTATGTGTCAGAACTTTTTTTCTTTTAGCACTTTTTTTTTTAACGTTTACTTATTTATTTTGAGAGACAAAGAGAGCATGCACATGAGCCAGGGGAGGGGCAGAGACAGAGGGAGAAACAGAATCCTAAGCAAGGTCTGTGCTGTCAGCGCAGAGCCTAATGTGTGCTTGATCCCATGACTTGTGAGATCATGACCTGAGCTGAAATCAAGAGTAAAACACTCAATGAGCTGAGCCACCCATGCGCCCTTGGCATTTTTTTTTATGTGTAGAAGGATGTTTGTTAATTATTGTTTCAGCATCTTGAATGTAATTCTTTATTAAAAGATTATCCATTTATAGGCTGTTATGGATCAAGATCCAAATAATCACAAACAGAATTTTAAGGAAGATGCTTGACATGTCCAGAGCACTAAAAAAATGCCTTTACTTTCATATTTAATAGATAAAAGGTGGCCGGTACTGGTTTTCACAGTGAGTGGTTCTCATCACTTGTGTCAGTTACTTTAAGGTACCTTTTAGAAATGCATATTATCAGGCTCCACCCTCAGACTTATAAAATCAGATGTATTCGCATGTGCCCTGAATAATTGCTTATGTCTTCTAAACTTTGATTGACCACATACTTCTATTGAGAAAATATATTACTTTTCTTAGGCCATTTAGTTTGGCCTAGTAAAACTCCCAGGGATTCTTTTATCACTTACCAGATCCTAGAACTCCCACTTATGTAGTTGATTTTTATTAGCTCAAATGCAGGATTTTATATTGCTTATTCCTGTTAAACTGAATCTTATTCCAGTCCATTGTTTGTTTTATTTTATTTTTAATTTAAACTCTTGTCAGTTAAAAAATAATCTACTTAGCAGACACTCAGTGAGTTCGTATTATTTATTAGAATCATTGATTGTCCTTGTTTTAATGAGTAAACTTAATTTTTTTAGAGCACTTAGGTTCACAGCAAAATTGAGCAGAAAATACAAAGAGTTCTCACATACTCTCTGCCGCACACTTGCACAACCTGCCACTATCAGCAGCATCCTTCACTAGAGTGGTTTGTTACTTGTGAACTGAGAAGAATGTGTAATCTGCTATTATTGGATATAGCATTTTATAGATATCAATTATATTAATTGATGGTGCTTTTGAATTCTGATTATTGTTGCTGATTTACTGCCTGCTGGATCTGTCCATTTCCTTTTTTTTTTTTTTTTAATGTTTATTTATTTTTGAGAGACAGAGCACAAGCAGGGGAGGGGCAGAGAGGGAGGCAGACACAGAATCTGAAGCAGGCTCCAGTCTCTGAGCTGTCAGCACAGAGCCCAACCTGGGGCTCAAACTCACAAACCAGGAGACCATGACCTGAGCCAAAGTCAGACTCTAAACCGACTGAGCCACCTAGGCACCCCAGGATCAGTCCATTTCTGATGGAGAAGTATTGGAGTCTGTAATAGGGGATACATCAATTTGTCCTTGCAGTTCTACCAGTTTTGCCTCTTGTATTTTGATGATCTATTGCTAGATGGATACACATTAAGGATTGTTATGTCTTCCTGGAGTATGCACTGCTTTATCATTACGTAATATCCTCGATATATTTTCCCATTCTGAAGTTTTTATATTACCTTTACTTACTCTCTTATGTTCTTTTCTTTAGGTAGACCCAAGTTCTGGCCTTTATCATTTTCCTTCTCTTTGAAGAGCTTTTTTAACATTTCTTGCCTTGCTGGTCTACCAGTAACAAATTATGTCAGTTTTTGTTTGTCCAAGAAAGTATTTCTTCTTGTCTTTGAAGGATAATTTCACAGGGTACAGAATTCTAGGTGTGTGGAGGTTTTTTTCCCCTTTTAAATGCTTTACATATTTCAGTCCAAAAAATAAGTAAATAAATAAATATTTCACTTCACTCTTTTGCTTGCATGGTTTCTGAGGATAAGTTAGATATAATTGTTATATTTGCTTCTCTGTAGGTAAGGTGTCCCCCCGCCAGCTTCTTTCAAGATTTTTTCTTTATTTTTTATTTTCTCAAGTATGAATGTGATATATCTAAACTATATTTTGGGGGGCATTAATACTATTTGGTGTTTTTCGGACTTCTTGTATCTGTAGTTTGGTGTCTGACATTTATTTGGGGAATATTCTCCATTGCCTCAAATATTGCTTCTATTCCTTCCTTTCTCTCCTCTGGTATTCTCATTACTACCCTTCATAATGCCCCACAGGTGTTACATATTCTGTTCTTATTGTCTTTCTTTAGTCGTTTTGTCTTTGTTTTTCAGTTTTGGAAGTTTCAATTGGCATAACCTCAAACTTGGAGATTCCTTCCTTAGCCGTGTCTATAATAAGCCCATAAAAGACGTTCATTTCCATTAGAGTGTTTAGTTCTCTAGCATTTCTTTTTGATTCTTTCTTAGGATTTCCATCTCTCTGCCTCCATTATCTGTTTTTGCACATTGTCTACTTTTTCCATTAGTGCTCTTAGCATTAACCATAGTTATTTTTTTTTTTTATTTTTTTTTTTTAAATTTTTTTTTTTCAACGTTTATTTATTTTTGGGACAGAGAGAGACAGAGCGTGAACGGGGGAGGGGCAGAGAGAGAGGGAGACACAGAATCGGAAACAGGCTCCGGGCTCTGAGCCATCAGCCCAGAGCCCGACGCGGGGCTCGAACTCACGGACCGCGAGATCGTGACCTGGCTGAAGTCGGACGCTTAACCGACTGCGCCACCCAGGCGCCCCTAACCATAGTTATTTTAAATTCTTGGTCTGATAATTCCACTATCCCTGCCATATCTGACTGTAGTTCTGATGTTTGTTCAGTCTCTTCAAAGCTGTATTGTTTGCCTTTTGATAAGCCTTGTACTTTTTTGTTAAAAAGTAGACATGACATACTGGATGAAAAGAATTCCAATAAATAGACCCTTAGTAATATGGTGGTAAGCAGGGAGGTGGAGAGGTTGGTGTTCTGTAGTCCTCTGCTTAGTCTTTTAGTGAGTCTGTGGCCCTCGGCTATTAACTTCAACAGTGACTCAGTTTTTCTCCCTTAGGTGGGACAGGATGCCTAGAGGAGGCTGGAGTTGGGTATTTCCGTACCCCTGATAGGTTAGCCTCTGATAAAACCCCGTAAGTTTAGGCTCCAGTAAAACAGTTTGTTCTGAGGGCAGGCCTTATTAAGAGTAGATTGCTCTATAGTATTAAAATGGTTACTTTTCCCCTCCCCATGCCAGAAGCTTGAGAAAATTTCTCTCTATTATTCACCATGAGCACTTGGTAGAGCTCCTGGAAGTTAGGCTTACGAAGTATGGGGCCTCCCTATGACTGGGTCTCCTTGGAGTTTTTGATGCTCAGACTTGTCCAGACTTCAAAAATTTCTCAGTTATAGGTAAGGTTTTTCCTACCCCAGCACTGGTTCCTGCAGAGATTTCTGCTCTGGTATGTTGTGATTTTCTGTATCTGCCACTCTCTCCAATTTTAGGGGACAGTGGTGTGCCCTGTGATCTGATTTCTTTGATGAGTCTAAGCAGAGTTGTTGATTTTTCAGTTCAACTTTTTCCTGGTTAGGATGGAGCAGTGTATAAGCTCTTCACAGGCCAGACTAGAAATGAGATATCCCTGTCCTTTTAGTTTTACGTTGTTCATAAAACTGTTTAGTCCCCTGTGTTGGTATCATTTCGTTAACCAGCACTGTTATGAATCTGTACATAACTACATTCCAAACTAAGTTTATCCGTCTCTTCTGCAAATGGATGTTGGAAAGCTTTGTCAGATACTTAACTGGGTGTGCATTCACTTCATTTTTGGTTACCTGGTTCAACCCTGTCCAGTTTTGAAGATAATTTTCTTTGACGTGGAAGAAGGAAAAAAAATAAACAGGAGTTACTGAGCTTTATTTTCTGTCTGTTATCTGTTAAAATAACACCAGCTTCTCTAAGTAGTAATCGTTTTTTTCTGTTTTTTTGCTTATTGTCAGCATAGCTTAATAACACTTTTTTGTGACCTTTAGTACCTTGGCAATCTTCATTTTCTTCTTGGCTTTGCCCTTTATAACTTTTTCCATACAGATACAGTCATTATTTCAAATGTAATTTGGATAATTCAATTAATCTCCTTTTTTTGTGCCCTTTACTAATTCTGGGCTTACCCAAGAATTCCTTGTGCAGCCTCTTTTCTTTCTTATTGGTATCTTTTGCAATTTCATTATCAGATTTTTATTTATTTTTATTTTTGAGAATAATAACAACAGCGTATACATGTTGAGTGTTTACTATATGCCAGGAGCATATAAAAGGTTTATATTGTGTTTTCACAAGAGTTCTGTGAGTGATTATTTCCTTCACTGGACAGAAAGTGAAGCTCAGTCAGCGACAAGATAAGAATTTGCCCGTGGTCTCCCACCTGCTAGGCGGGAAACTGAGATTCAGACCTAGGTGTTACAGCTCCAGACTCTTAGCCACATGTTACACAGCTGCTCATTATGTTTCCTTGTACTACTGGTTTATAGTTTTAATCTGAATGAAGTATAAACTATGAATTTTGTGAATTTTCATTATTTGTAGGAGTCCATAGGGTTAGTGGATGTTTTTTATAGTTAAGATTTTTGGTAAACGTGTTTGTTTGGCATCTAGGCCCTTTCCTGTTTTTGCTATAACCCATTTCCCATTGCTTTCATTAAAAATGCATAATTGTTTCTAATTAACTTATAGATCCATCATCTGTATACTTAAAAAAAAAAGTAATCTGCCTTCCAAAATTAAATTTTAAAATAAGTATTTTCATTTATATCGCTGTTTCTTATTAAAATATATGAAATTTTCTAGATTTTGTCCTTATAATACAGTTTTTACATTTCATTTCTTCTGTGTTCTTATTTATGCAAATATTTTAGTAGTTCATCATTATTATTGCGTTACTCATGAAATAATACAGAGATGACATGTATCTACAAAAGTTATTTTTCGGTGAAACACTTTCTCATTTGTCCATCTCATTCCCATCTGTGGTTCCTATTAAATTTGTATGGATTTTACTTTGTGGGAAATAGACATAAAATTTACATCTGAAAATGATGTGAGATTTTTATATTTTTTGCAGTTTGTACATTTTTCTTTTTGTTTACATTATCTTCTCATAGTCTTTTAATGTAATTTTTAAAAATAATAAAATGTGAGATTGTATAAAGTTTCTAGATAAACTGTTTTATAGCTACCTTGTGGTTATCTCTACTTGTTAGCAAGTAGCATAATTAAAACTGTTTCCTCTTCCTAGCGAATGGGCAACTTTGCCTGAGAATGCTGTAATGTTTTATGTAACTCTTGAGCCTGTAGTGTCCTGATAACCGTACAACTAAATCGTCATTTAGATAAAGAGAGGAAAGCAGTTGCACCCATGGGCAATTAACTTTTTTATTAATAAGCTGTTAGACAATTAAGGGGAGCTTAGACAGTCTCTCGAGTGTGGTATTGTACTAAGTCCCGGGTAAATAACCTTGTTGGTGTGCTGGCTTGTTTTTCGTTGTCAGGGTGCCCATTCCGTCACAGTGATCCAGAGCTGCTGAAGCAGAAGTTGCAGTCATACAAGATCTCTCCCGACGGGATAAGCCAGGTAGGTCAGACGCTGCCGCACATCCTCAGTAATGAGGAGTCAAACAGTCGCTGAGTTTCACTTACTGTTCTTGCAGTGGCGCTTTGTACTGCTTGTCAGGGCTCACACCACACATCCTGTCTTCTGCATGAAGTAAGCTAAAGCTTTGACTTGCCTGGCTTAGATTCCTTGGAAATTCTAGTTCTCCTATCTGCCAGGCTGCAGTCTTATTTTTCTTGGTAAGAAAGGAAGCTGGAAACCTTTTTCTCTCAATTTGTTTTATTATCTCAATTAGGAGTTTTTAAAAAAATAAATTTTTAGAGGAATACATTGAAGGTTATTAACGAAGCTGAAAAGTAATGGCATCATATTTTATTTTGGGAAATTTTCTGTGCTGCTTATAGGTTAAAGCAGATATAATATAGTGGCTAATGTTCTGATTGGCATCAACTCTTACCATGTTAAAGCTATACTTCTAAGGGCATCTGGGTGACTAAGTCAGTTAAGCTTGACTTCAGCTCAGGTCATGATCTCCTGGTTCGTGAGTTCGAGCCCCACTTCGGGCTCTCTGCTTTCAGCACAGAGCCTGCTTCGGATCCTCTGTTCCCTTCTCTCTCCCTGCCCCTTCCCTGCTCATGTTCTCTGTCTCTCTCTCAAAATTAAGTAAACATTAAAAAAAAAAATTTACACTTCTAATGGTAGTTCATAGGGTTGAATAATCTGTCAAAAATACTTTGGTAAATAATTGAGATAAAAAAAGAAATGTTCAAATGTAAAACCAAATATTTAAGAGTAATTTAGTAAATGTGCTTTAAAAAATATTGTGACATTGCAAAGGCTGCTGTCTCTGTGTGCTTTTGAATTGACTTGGGATTTGAAGTTCAAGAGGAGTATCTGCTTCCTTAGTTTAAGAAGAACAATACATGTTTTAGAGCTATGACATTCAAATCATTATATGTCCTTAATTATTTTTTCTTAAAGTAATTACTGTACAAAAGTCTACTTTTTTACTATGTCCAAACTTTGAATTTAACTTATTTCAGATCTTGAGAGTTTTGTGGTTCTCTGGCTAAGGCAGTGGTCAAAGTGCTGTTTTGAAATGCAAAGAATCGTATAAATCCTGCTCCTACAGAACCAGAGTCTGAAAGAAAACATGCCAAGTGTTATGAGAGATGTACACATAGAATGTCTTAGATCTTCTGAAGAGGGTGGCCTATATATAACCAAATAGGGGAGGCCAAGGAACACTATCTGGAAGAGATACTCCATTGTTTTTTTGTTTTGTTTTATTTTTTCCAGTTTTTATTTTAATTCCAGTTAGTTAACATAGAGTGTAGTACTAGCTTCAGGTGTACAATATAGTGATTCAGCACTTCCGTACATCACCCTGTGCTCATCAGAACAAGTACACCCCTTAATCCTCATCACTTATTTAATAAACCATTCATCCACCCCTCCCCTCTGGTAACCATGAATTTTTTCTTTGTAACTTGCTTTGTCTCTCTTTTTTCTCTGTTCATTTGTTTTGTTTCTTAAATTCCACATATGAGTGAAATCATATGGGATTTGTCTTTCTCTGACTGGCTTATTTCATGTAGCATTATACTCTCTAGTTCCATCCATGTTGTTGCAAATGGCAAGATTTCATTTTCTTTTATGGTTGAGTAATATTCCATTGTATATGTGTATATACCACATCTTCTTTATCCATTCATCCATCCGTTGATGGACACTTTGGCTGCTTCCATATCTTGGCTCTTGTAAATAATGCTCCTATAAACATGGGGGTCCAATTATGCTTTTGACTTCATAGTTTGTATTCTTTGGGTAAATACCCGGTAGTGTGATTGCTGGATCATAAGGTAGATCTTTTTTTTTAACATTTTGAGGAACCTCCATACTATTTTCCACAGAGGCTGCACCAGCTTGCATTCCCAACAGCAGTGCACAAGAGTTCTTTTTCTCCATATCCTTACCAACACGTTGTTTCTTTTGTTGTTGATTTTTGCCATTCTGATGGGTGTGAGGTGATATTGTAGTTTTGATTTGCATTTCCGTGATGGTAAGTGATGAGGTAAACATCTTTTCATGTGTCTGTTGGCCATCTGTATGTCTTTTTTGGAGCTGTGTCTCTTCAAGTCTTCTGCCCCTTTTTTTTTTTTTTCCATTGTTTAATTTATTTTTGAGAGAGACAGGGCATGAGCAGGGGAGGGGCAGAGAGAGAGGGAGACACAGAATCTGAAACAGGCTCTGAGCTGTCCACACAGAGCCCAACACAGGGCTCAAACTCAGGAATGGTGAGATCATGACCTAGGCCAAAGTCAGACGCTTAACCGAGTCACCCAGGCACCCCTGCCCATTTTTAATTGGATTATATGTTCTTTGGGTGTTGAGTTTTATAAGTTCTTCATATATTTTAGATACTAACCCTTTATTGGATATGTTATTGCAAATATCTATTCCCATTCCATAGTTTGCCTTTTAATTTTATTATTTCCTTCATCATATAGAAACTTTTCATTTTGTTATTATTTATTTTGAGAGAGTGCACGTGTGAGTGTGCATGCAAGTGGGGGAAGGGCAGAGAGAGGGGGAAAGAGAATCCTAAACAGGCTTCATGCCCAGCTCTGAGCCTGATGTAGGGCTTGGTCTCACAACCCTGAGATCATGACTTGAACCAAAATCAAGAGTCGGATGCTTAATTGAGAAACTTTTCGTTTTGATTTGGTCCTAGTAGTTATTTTTACTTTTGTTCCCCTTGCCTCAGGAGACATCTAGAAAGAAGTTGCTACAACTGATGTCAAAGAGGTTATTGCCTATGTTCTCTTCTAGGATTTTTATGGTTTCAGGTCTTACATTTAGGTTTTTACTCCACTTTGATTTTTTGTGTGTGTTTGGTGTAAGGAAATGGTCTAGTTTCATTGTTTGCATGTTGCTGTCCGATTTTCCCCAGCACCATTTGTTGAAGAGATTTTCTTTTTCCCTTTGGATATTCTTTCCTGCTTTATCAAAAATTAACTGACCATGTAATTGTAGGTTTTTTTTTTTTTTTTCTGGGCTTCCTATTCTGTTCCATTGATCTATGTGTCTATTTTAATGTGAGTACCATACTGTTTTGATTATTACAGCTCTGTAATATAACTTGAAGTGTGAAATTGTAATGCTGTCAGCTTTGCTTTGCTTTTTCAAGATTGCTTTGGCTGTTCAGGGACTTTCGTGGTTCCATACAAATTTTAGGATTGTTCTAGTTCTATGAGAAATGCTGATGGTGTTTAGATAGGGATTGTATTAAATGTGTAGATTGCAGTAAAGATATTTTAACAGTATTTGCTATTCCAGTCCATGAGCATGGCTTGTCTTTCCATGTTTTTGTGTCATTTTCACTTTCTTTCATCAGTGTCTTAGAGCTTTCAGAGTACAGATCTTTCACTTCTTTGGTTCGGTTTATTCCCAAATATCTCATTACTTTTGGTACAATTGTAAAAGATAATTGTTTTCTTAATTTCTGTTTCTGCTGCTTCGTTATTGGTGTGTAGAAATGCAGTAGATTTCTGTACATTGATTTTTTTTTTTATCCTGTGATTTTACTTAATTCTTTTATCAATTCTAGGGGTTTTTTGGTGGAGTCTCAAAATTTCTATATTCAGTATCATGTAATCTGCCAATAGTGAAAGTTTTACTCTTTACTCTTCTCCTCCCCACTGTTGTTATATTTTATATTCTATTATTTTGCGAGTTCCTTGACTGATTTTTTATAGAAATACTCATTTGTACTGCTTTTGGGTTTCCTACCTTTATATTGTCACTTCTGGTCTCTCCTTTCCAAAATGTCCCCTTAATATTTCTTGAAGGACTGGTTTAGCGGCCATGAACTACTTTAGGTTTTATTTGTCGGGGAAACTCTTTATCTCTCTTTCTATTCTGAATGATAGCTTTGCTGGATAGAGTATTTTGGCTGCGGTTTTTCCCATTCATCACTTTGAATATATCATGCCACTCCCCTCTGGCTTGGAAAGGTTCTGTTAAAAATAATCTGCTTAGCCTTATGGATTTTCCCTTGGAAGTTATTATCTTCTTTTGTCTTACTGCTTTTAATTTTTTTTTCTTTATCAGTACATTTTGCTATTTCATTACAATATATCTTGGCGTCAGTCTGCTTTTGTTGATTTTGATGAGAGTACTCTTTGACTCTTAGATCTGGATATCTGTTTCCTTCCCCACTTTAGGAAAGTTTTCAGCTATTATCTCTTGAAATAAAGTTTCTGCCCCCTTTCTCTTTCTTCTTCTGGGACTCCTATAATACAAATGTTACTATGTTTGATGGAGTCACCGACTTCCCTACGTCTATTCTTGTTTTGCAGAATTCTTTTTTTTCCTCTCATTCATTTTGATTACTTTCCATCACTGTCTTCTAGGTCATTAATTCATTTCTCTGCTTCTAGCCTGCTGTTCATTAAGCATGTTTCTCATTTTGTGTATCATACCCTTTTTCTCTGCTATGTTATTTCTTATCTTTGTGTGAAGGGTCTCATTCATGTCTTCCACTGAGTATCCTTATTACCATTATTTTAAATTCTCTATGAGTTATGTTACTTATATCTGTTTCACTTAGGTATTTGGGTGTGGCTTTGTCCTTTTACTTCATTTGGGATACATTTCTTTGTCTCCTCATTTTGACTAAGTCTCTGTACCTCTTTCTCTGTGTTTGGAAAGTCAGCTATGTCTCCTGTTCTTGGGGGTAATGCCCTTATGAAAAAGTGGTCCTGTACTTCCTTGCCTTGTAGTGATCCCTGTTCCCCCCAGCCTGACGCTTCTGGGAGTGTCTCCAGTGTGTACTGCATGCAATCTGCTGTTTTGTCCTGGCCTAATCTTTCTGGCAAGTCATCTGCAAAGGCTCTCTTTGCCTTTTGTGAGTAGAATTTCGTCCCTTTCCTGAAGGTGACATATTTTAGCTAGATGTGTTGTGGTCTGTGTATGAAATGAGACCTACTTCCAATGTCACCAGAACCAAGGCTCTGCAAAACTCCCAAGTGAGGAGACGTGGTGTGAGCAGGTGTTTGGGCTAGTCTTCTGGGAAAGGGGATCTGAGCTCTGAGACTGAGGCAAGGTGAGTGGGAAGGGTGATTCCACCATTGTGTGTGTGGGGGGGGGGGGCAGGGCTTGATATAAGCAAGTTAGGTAGCAAATGTTGGTGCTGCACTGCTTCCCGTAGGTGGCTCTGTGCTTATGCTGAGGGACAGGGGAGGGAAATGGCACCCGTATTTTCTTTTGTTCCCAGAGGGATCTCTCTGTGAACACTGTCTCTCTGGGCTATGCTCTGAAATAAGTAAATAACCTCCCCACTATGTGCTTAGGCACCCTTCAGATCATTGTTTCCAGGCTGTATGTTCCTAGGCTGTTTTCCCTGCCTTTTTTCCAAGAGCAGTGCCAGTGCCCTCCAAGTTCTCCCAGAGCCAAGCCTGCTGACCTTTAAAACTCTAGGCTTTAAGCCCTACTGGTTGCAAGAATTTATAAAATTCATTCCCTCTCACTTTCCAAGCCAATTGCTTTGGTGATTCCTTTTCCCCTGAGCTGCCCTGTGAGGTAGTCTGTCTCTTGCCCTTCTACGGCAACTGCAGCTCCCGCTCCACTGAAGTGGCCACTGTTTCTCTACGTTTAGTTGTAGAGTTTGTTCTTTCCATCTTCAGGTCAATTCTGGGGTATTTAAGATGATTTGATAGTTATCTAGTTATAGTCATGGGACAAGGTGAGCCTAGGGTCCTCCTACTCTGCTGCCACCTTCCAACCTCTGGAAGATCTACTCTTTGAATTATGCCTGGGTCAGGAGTGGAGGATGGGGAGTGGGAATTAAAAGAAGAGAATGCAGGGGCGCTTGGGTGGCTCATTTGGTTAAGAGTCTGACTTCAGCTCAGGTCATGATCTCACGGTATGTGGGTTCAAGCCCCACTTCGGGCTCTGTGCTGACAGCTCAGAGCCTGGATCCTGCTTCAGATTCTGTGTCTCCTTCTCTTTGCCCCTCCCCCACTCATGCTCTGTCTCTCTCTCAAAAATAAATAAACGTTAAAAAAATTTTTAAAAAAGAATGCAAGAATAAAAAGCAGTAAGTATATAGATTATTAGCATTTGAAGCTTAAGATAATGGAAGTGCTAGTACATAAACATTAATAGACGAGAGAAGTAAATTGGTTTGTGAGATTAGGTTTAGAGGTGGGATATTTAAATGGCAGACAGAATATAGATTTGTGCTTCATTAGAGAAGTTAAAAGTGGAAATTTGAGGTTCTTCCCAGTTAGAAATGTAGAACTGTAGGGTTTGAGGAGACAATAGGAAGCTATTCACTTTTATAGAGCCACATAGGATGTGACATGCCATGGGTATGCAGCTAATAGGTCAGTGATAGAACCAGAATTAAAGCCAGGCCTTCTGAATCCATGGGTTTTGATTTGTTTTGTTTTTTCCCCTCTCAGCGCCAGTTTACTTGAGGGTGATTATCATGTGTTTTGTGTGTTGTGTGTGTGTGGTTGGGGGGGGGGGGTGGGTTGGAAGAGAAAGGGAGAACTAAGTAATGGAGAGAGGGGGTAGAGAGTCAAAAACCATGTCTTACAATGGAGGCTTGGCTAACACTTCCCTTTTGCCAGCAGAGGGAAGCAGAATCGGAAAGACTGAACAAAAAAGGGAGAGGAGGGGGAATACATTAGGGAAACGAAGTATCATACAAGTCACAGAGAATTTTGAGGAGAGGGTCCACAGGTGTCCTTCATAGCAGAGAGAGGGGGACTGAGAAAAGGTGGTGACTGGGTGTGTTGAGTGAGTTACCCAATTTCGATTTGGTGAAAGGTATCATTGTAGTGATAGAAATCAAAAGCCAGAACACATTTGCTTAGAAGATAAGTGAATGAAAGACAGCACATTGGATTTGTAGATAGTGATATAAGTAGCCTTTTCAAGAAATGTGCTGGCGAAAGGGATGACAGGGTGATATTAGTTTAAACATCTTGTGATGGTTTAGAGGAGATCTGAACCTGTTTGTATCTTGAGGGTAATCTTGATAAAAATACTTTTAAAAAGATAATCCCTCTTGAATTAAGCAAAATTAACTTTTCTTTCCTTTGTGACTATATTGTACATGCCTTTGCTCTTAAACTTATTACACAAGATTATAATTATTTAACCGTTCATCTTCCCCTCTAACTTGTAAGTTTCCTGAAACGAGGATTAGATTTTTTTTTAACTTTGTCTCTCATAGTAATTCAGTGAGTTTGCACTTGGTAGCTGCTTTAAAAAAAATGTTGGAGAAGTAAGTGGGCGTAGCTTTTGTATGAGTTGGATGCTAGGTTGTGCTTGGAGGGGTGCAGAAAGAGCCACATGGGAATTCAATGACACAAGTGAAAATCTTATTAAAGAAAGGAGTCTGTATACTTGCACAAAAGGATAGTGACAGAAAAAGGCATATCTTTCTGCCCATTTGGGAATATAGAGAAAAATGTAGAGGTGTAGAACAAAGGGAAATTGGTGGAGTAGATTAAGAGGCCTTAACTCTAACTTGCAAAGGAAAAGGTCTGGTTATTAGCTTAGAGTAGAGGTTAAGAATGGTGTTCTGGATGTAGGAAAGGTTGGGAACTGTTGACAGTAAATTTGATAGGGAATCTAGAAAAAGAATTAACTAAAGGCTTTTTTAGCCATCATAAAGAATCACTTTTTTAAAAATACAGGTAATTACTGTGTCTATTGAGAATATCACTATTTTTATTTAATAGTAATAACTATGTGTTGGAAGGAGGAGGAAGGACAGTAAAATATCCCCCAAACTGAGAAGGCAGTTTGAGACCGAGAAACTAAAGAGGCAACTCCATTCAGTCTACACAGCGTTTTATTCAGGGTAACTTACTGACAGGATTGAACAGGCAGTGACCTGGATAGCTGAACAGCTATTTTCCTTAGAGTCCAGACTTCAGTCCATGATTTTATAGAGTAAGGGGACCCTGGAGGGCTCTGTCGTGCTGTCAGAGGATCTACGAACACTTGCCTAATTGATAGCTAACATTTAACAGAACTCGTGTGGCCATCTGTGAGTCAGGAAGGGGGAGAAACTATGTTATTTCTAATTGTTACCTAATCAGATTTAGGAAAGACCAGAACAATCCTTCCTGTGTTCTGGTCAGGGAATACTTTAACCTCCAAGGGGCCTGGAACATGTAGCACTTACGAGGTCATCATGTGGACATGGACAAGGTGGTGGGCCAAAGATGGAGTCACTATGGTCTGCACTCCTACACTATGTACATGTTTTGCTTTTGACTCCATTGCATTCCTCCATTTACCCTCATTCTCTAAGCAGATCCTTTACTGAGTTGAAGCTGACTAGTAATTTCCACATCAGCCTTTGGACTTGCATGGTAACCTTTTATCTGAGATGAACACAGATGTATAGTGCATGTGGGCAAGCTGTAAATAATATTTTGCTTTCAATTGATGTCTTTTTTGAGTGGATCTCAGTAGAATGAAGCAGCTGGGAGACTGTTCTAAAGGGCAAAAAGTTGATGAATGAAAAATCCATGTAAAACATTTTGATGAATGCTCAGTTGCAGGTTGGCATGAGTGCAAATTAGATCTCAAAAACTCCAAGTGCACTTTAAAATATTGGAAAAAAAGTAAAGATAAACATTAAAATGCATGTAAGGTAAAACTCAATGTAGCTACTTTTATTTCAGAGAACTACTTGAGAAAGATACCTTCCTGGGGCGCCTGGGTGGCGCAGTCGGTTAAGCGTCCGACTTCAGCCAGGTCACGATCTCGCGGTCTGTGAGTTCGAGCCCCGCGTCGGGCTCTGGGTTGATGGCTCAGAGCCTGGAGCCTGTTTCCGATTCTGTGTCTCCCTCTCTCTCTGCCCCTCCCCTGTTCATGCTCTGTCTCTCTCTGTCCCAAAAATAAATAAATGTTGAAAAAAAAAAATTAAAAAAAAAAAAAAAAAAAAAGAAAGATACCTTCCACTATAAAAAATACCTAGATGCTAATAATCAGAATCTTGATGATCAGAAAAGAGATCATTGTGACTTACATGGCATCACCTACTTTTTTTTTTTTTTAAATGCAATTTATTGTCAAGTTAGCTACCATACAATGTATACAGTGTGCTCTTAGCTTTGGGAGTAGATTCCCATGGTTCATCACTTACATATGACACCCAGTGCTCATCCCAACAAGTGCCTTCCTCAATGCCCATCATGCATTTCCCCCTCTCCCCTACCCCCCTCATCAACCCTCAGTTTGTTCTCTGGTTTTAAGAGTCTCTTATGGTTTGCCTCCCTCTCTGTCTGAAAGTATTTTTTCCCCTTTCCTTCCCCCATAGTCCTTAAGTTTCTCAAATTCCACATATGAGTGAAAACATATGATATCTGTCTTTCTCTGCCTGACTTATTTCATTTAACATAATACTCTCCAGTTCCATCCACATTGTTGCAAATGGCAAGATTTCATTCTTTCTCATTGCCAAGTAGTATTCCATTGTATATATAAACCACATCTTCTTTATTTATTCATCAGTTCATGGACATTTGGACTATTTGCATAATTTGGTTGTTGTTGATAGTGCTGCTGTAAACATTGGGGTATGTGTGCCTCTATGAATCAGCACTTCTGTCTCCTTTGGGTAAATTCCTAGTAGTGCTATTTATTGCTGGGGCATCACCTACTTTTTAAAAAAAGTACATTCATAGGATCACATTTCTCCCTTTTTGAATGAGCTTGATACTCAAGCTTCAGAAAACAGCAGTTGAACAACAGAATAAAGCCAAAGAGAATGGGCAGCCTGCATTTATCTCTCAACTGTCCCCCTACTACATGATTTCAAGATTTATTTGAAAACTGCTATAATCAAAACAATGTGATATTAGAGAAATGATAAACATAGAGATAAACTGGGAAAAATTAAAAGTCCAGAAATAGACCCACATATTTAAAAATGGGCAACTGATTTTTTTAAAGTTTGTTTATTATTTGAGAGAGAGAGAGAGAGAGCGTACATGCAACTGGGAGAGAGAGAATTCCAAGCAGGCTCTGCACTTTGAGCGTGGAGCCTGATACAGCACTCAAACTCTTGAACACTGAGATAATGACCTGAGCCAAGGTCGGAAGCTTAACAGGCTGAGCCACCCAGGTGCCCTGTAAATGGCAACCAGATTTTTTTTAAGTTCAGTTTTATTTATTTTGAGAAAGAGAGTGAGTGGGGGAGGAACAGAAAGAGGGAGAGAGAGAATCTGAAGCAGACTCCATAGTGTCAGTGCAGAGCCTGATGTGGAACTCAAACCCATGAACTGTGAGATCATGACCTGAGCCGAAATCAAGAGTCAGCAGCTTGACACACTGAGCCAATGGGCAACCAATTCAATAGGAAAAGGATAGTCTTTTCAATAAGTTGTTGTAGAACAATTGAATGTCCATATGCAAAAAATAGAAAGAACCTGGACACATACCTCAAATCTTATATAAAAATTAAATTGAAGTGGATTATAGTCCTAAATGTAAAATGTAAACTCTCGACCTTGGGTTTGGTATGTTCAATGAAAGGAAAATATTGATAAATCATACTTTGTCAAAGTTAAAACTTTTATTCTGTAAAGACATTGAGAATAAAATAAGCCATAGACTGGAAGAAAGTATTTGTAAGTCACGCATTTCAAAAAATAATTTGTATCCAGAACGTATAAAGATATAAAGAACTCTTAAGGCACCTGGGTGGTTCAGTCAGTTGAGGATCCAACTCTTGATTTCGACTTGGGTCATGATCTGAGGGTCATGGGATTGGGTCCCACATTGGGCTCCACACTGAGCTCCCTCTCTTTCCCTTGCCCATCTCCCCTGCTCGTGCTCTCTGTCTCTAAATTAAAATTTGAAAAAGGATATAAAGAACTCTCAAAACTCAGTGATCAGAAACTCAATTTTTATTTTTATTTTTTTAACATTTATTCATTTTTGAGAGACAGAAACAGAGCATGAGTGGGGGAGGGGCAGAGAGAGAGGGAGAACAGAATCCGAAGCAGGCTCCAGGCTCTGAGCTGTCAGCACAGAGCCCGATACAGGGCTTGAACCCACGAACCATGAGATCATGACCTGAGCTGAAGTTGGATGCCTAACTGACTGAGCCACCCAGGTGCCCCAGAAAATCATTTTTAATGAATAAAAAGTTTGAACAGATATTGTATCAAATCCGTGGAAGATGAGCACATGAAAAAAAACTCACTATCGGGTATTAGGGAAATGCAGTTTAAAATTACGGTGAACACTATATGTCAAGTAAATTTAAAAAATTGATAATTCCAAATGCTAGTGAGGATATAGAGTGACTGAAAGTTTGATACACTGCTGGAGGAAATCCAGTGGTAGAGCCATTGTGAAAAGCAGCTTGATAGTTTCTTATACTGTATGACCTAGTTATTACCACTGCTATTTATACCTTTGAGATAAAAGTGTAAGTCCACACAAAAACTTGTATATAAATGTTTGTAGTTGCTTATTCTACTTGCCAAAACTAGTAACAACCCAATTGTTCTTCAGTGTGTGGCTGAATAAACAGATTGTGGTATAGTCATACAATGGAATATTACTCAGCAGTAAAAAGAGAACAAACTACTGGTAGACCCAATAGCACATATCATGCTAAGTGAAAGAAGCCATACTATGTGATTCCTTTTATGTTATATTCTGAAAAAGACATCTATAGGTACAGAAAACAGAGATTGCTGGGAGCAGGGCCCAGGTATTAGTTAGAAACAGATAAGGAAGTACTTTTGGGTGATGGAAATGTTTTGTCTTGATTGTAGTGGGATAGCATGACTAAGTTTGTCCAGTTTTACAAAACTATGCACTGAAAGGGGTATATTTAATTGCATGAAAATTATACATTAAATTTTTTTGATTGAAAAAGATGGAGATAGCATAAGTAAGCCAAATATTCATCTTTTAAATAAAGAACTCAAAGTGTCAGCATGTAATTTAGAATTATGTAGGTAACATCTCCAAAGATGTTACTATAGCTCCAAATGGAAATGGTTAGAAATTGCCTCTTGGGGGCAGACCAGGCAGGAAAGAAATGTGATGTGGAAGCTGTTGACATTAATTATTAGCCATACTATGTACTTAAATTTTTTTCTTCAGTTCCACATGTGTTACTTGCTTCAAGGTTAAAAAAAAAGTTTCATGTTAAATATGAAGTTTAAGTTAAGTGATAATGTGCCTCATGGATAGATGACAAAAGAAGTGGTAATAGATGACTGTGACATCTTTGGGTGTGAGATTTTAACATTTATCCCTCTGTCCTTACAGACCTCCCACAGTATCTCGTCCATGGTTAAAAACTGTGAAACGTCTAGGGGTGCCTGGGTGGCTCAGTCGGTTAACCGTCTAACTTCAGCTCAAGTCATGATCTCACGGTTTGTGGGTTCAAGCCCCGTGTTGGGCTCTGTGCTGACAGCTCAGAGGCTCATGCTCTGTGTCTCTCTGTCTCTCAAAAATAAATAAACGTTGGGGGGAAAAAAAAAGAATTGTGAAAGGTCTAAGATTTTGCCCCACTTAGTTACTTAGTTCATGGGTGATGGCAGAAGGCATGAAAGTTGTAGCAGTAGTTGTAGTATATCAGCATTTTCTTGCACCATTCCCAGAGAGCGACATGAAGAAGGCCAGGTACCACTGGCATTTACCATGGGTTATGTTGGAAGAGAAAAATCCTGAGTGTAGGGAATCTGAATCTTTTATAGTGGACAGTAGTAGCATGTCTCTTCTTTCATTCAGTGGAAGGCACTGTATCTTCTAAAGCTGTTCATTATATGCACATCCTTGGAAAGTGATCTGGAGCAAAACCCATTGTTTTTTCTGCTTGCAAAATGTCCAGAAATTTGAGACCCCTGGAAAATTATCTCTCGGTAGTACATAGCAGGTGATCAAGTGAATAAGTAATATATAAGTCTACAAGCTGTGCCGGCCATTTTTCTATTGGCACTTTCTCTTTTTCTCCTTAAAGTATCGGTATGCATTTTATTGTCAATTTCCTTCCATAATGTTTCTTTTAAAAATTTCCAACAAGGTAATAATCCTTTCAATTCTTCATTAGTTTGTTCAGTTAACCATATCTATCCATAGTTATTGCCTAATTTAGATAACTTACTGAGTTTTTGGCATTTTAGTTTTCATTTTGCTTAAAAAGAAACTACAGTTTCATGATGAAACACTAATATTTCGAAATATAGAAATTTTAAGAATATGCATTCAAACTATTGAGAATAAAGTCTTTGATCTTAAATGCTTTTATTTTCCTGAAAATATTCTTTTTCTATTGTGATAAGGTACACCTGAAATGTTCATATTTTTTTACTGGTGTCCATAATAGTGTGCTATATCCTATTTTAATGGGGAAAGTGTCTTTTTACTATACTAAAACACATATGACATATCTTTAATTCTCACAGAGCTGAATCAATAAACAATAATTGCTGCCTACAGGCTAACCTAAAGGTAATAGTTCATTGTAATACATGCCACAATTGAGTTAACATCTTTTGTTATAATCTAGGAGTTCTTTTACTACTTAGTGGTTTTTTTCTTATTATATAGTAATGACTTCTGTGCCTGATTTGTCACTGGCCACAGTACAATTTGTAGCTACAGTACTTTATTTTTATATTTTGGCCTTCTTTGTGTCTAACACTATGATAGGGGCTTTACACAAGTAAACTGTATGTTGTTTGATTTTGCCAGAGTAGTAGCCTTTCCTAGAAAAGAAAGCTGAGGTTTGGAAAAGATAAAAGGCTGCTCAAAACCGTAGAGCTAATATACAAGAAGCGCAGGATTTATACCTCACCTGGCCCTGAAGCTCATCCTGCCTCCACTGCATTGTTCTGTTTCTTTTTTTTTTTTTTTTTTTTTTTTTTTTATTTTTTTGGGACAGAGAGAGACAGAGCATGAACGGGGGAGGGGCAGAGAGAGAGGGAGACACAGAATTGGAAACAGGCTCCAGGCTCTGAGCCATCAGCCCAGAGCCCGATGCGGGGCTCGAACTCACGGACCGCGAGATCGTGACCTGGCTGAAGTCGGACGCTTAACCGACTGCGCCACCCAGGCGCCCCTGCATTGTTCTGTTTCTGTATAGTATTTTTCTTTTCTTATTTATTTATTTATTCTTTTTTTTTTTTTTCTTTTTTTCTTTAAATTCAGTTGAGATTCTCTTTGGTTTCTTTCAGGGAAGGTCATTAATGTGAAGTGAATTTTTATGTACCTAAATTTGTGTATGTGGTTAACGCATTATTTAAACACTGGCAAATAATAAGAAACAAAGATGAGAATAAAGAATAACTCATGAAGTATAAATTGTAGAAAGTAACAGCGTTTCAAAAGTCCTGGTTACTTTTTTTATTGAGGTGAAATCCACATAATATAAACATATTGATAATTTTAAAGTATACAATTCAGTGCACTTAGTATATTCACAATGTTGTGCAACTACCACCTCTGTCACATTCCAAACATTTTATCGTCCCCAAAGTACATTCTATTCATTAATCACTCCCCAGCACCTGGCAACCAGTGGTCTCTATGGATTTGCCTATTCTGGATTTTTGATGTAAATGGAATCACATAATATGTGACTTTTGTATCTGGCTTCTTTCATATAGTGTATTTTTGAGGTTCATGTTGTGGCATGTATCAATACTTTCCTCCTTTTATGGCTAAATAATATTCCAGTGCTTGTCTATACCATATTTATCCATTCATCCATTGATAGACTTTAAGTTGTTTCTGCCTTTTGGTTGTATAGTATAATAAAGCTGCTATGAACGTTCATATACGTTCATAAGTATTTGAGTACCTACTTTGAGTTCTTTGGGAGATAAACCTAAAAGTAGAACTGCTGGGTCATAAGGTAATTCTGTGTAACTTGAAGAGATATTGTTAAGAGGTTTTCCACGGAGACTGGATCGTTTTACATTCCCACCAGCAATGTTAGGAAGGTTCTGATTTCTCTACTTCCTTGCCAACAGTTACTTTCCCTTTTAAAAAATAATTATAGCTATGTTAGTTTTCTAGGACTGCTTAACAAAGTACCATAAATTGGGTGGTAAATTGGGTGGATTAAAAAAAAAAAAAATCATTGTCTCACAGTCCTAGAGGCCAGAAGGCCAACATCAAGGCGTTGGCAGGTTTGGTTCCTTCTGAGAGCCTTGAGGGAGTGAGTATCTATTCCAGGCCTCTCTGCTCGTCTCTGGTGGTTTGTTGGCAGTCTCTGGCTTAAAGACACATCTCTCCAGTCACTGCCTGCATTTTCACATGATGTTCTTACTATATGTTTTCACATCATCTTCCCTCTGTGAGTTCTTTGTTTCCTCTTTTTATAGGGATACCAGTCATAATGGATTAGGACTCACCCTCATGACTTCATTTTAATCTGATTACATCTGTAAAGACCCTTTCTCTGTCGGTCACATTCTGAGGTGGTGGGGATTGGGATTTCAGCATATCTTTTGTGGAGGAGACACACAGTTCAGTCCATAACCCAGTCCTAATAAGTGAGAAGTGGTTTTTTTTTTTAACCACATAAAAAAACATCGTGTTTTTATTTAACATTTTCCCGATGACTAATAAATTAGAGTATTTTTCATGTGCTTGTTGGCCATTTGTATATGTTTTTTAGAGAAATGTCTATTCAAATCTTTTGCCTATTTTAAAATTCAGTTATCTTTTTATTATTGAGTTTAAGAGTTCTTTATATATCTTGGATTCTAGACCCTTATCAGATATATGATTCCTGCCTTAGTCCATTTGGGCTGCTGTTAAAACAAATCACTGTAGGCTAGATGGCTTATAAACCTCAGAAATTGATTTCTCACTGTTCTGGAGCCTGGGAATTCCAAGATCAAGGTGCCAACAGAATCAGTGTCTGGTGAGGCCCTGCTTTCCTGGTTCATAGATGGTCGTCTTCTCATGGTGTCCTCACACAGCAGAAGTGGGAAGGAGCTCTCTGGGGTATCTTTTATAAGGGCAGTAATCACCTACCAAAGGCCCCATCTCCTAATACCATCACATTGGAGGTTAAGATTTAAACATATGCATTTGGGAGGGGGGCACAAACATTCACTCTATAACAGTGTTCAAATACTTACTCCCATCTTTTAGGTTGTTTGATCAACACTTTTTTAATAATGTCTTTTGATGGACAAGACTTTATGATTTTAATGAAAATCCGGTATGGTTTTGTTGCTTCTGTTGTTGTTGCATGTAGTTTGGTGTTTTTGGTTTTGTTTTTTTGTTTTTTTTTTATGTTTATTTGTTTATTTTGAGAGAGAATGTGGGGGAGAATCCCAAGCTGACAGCACAGAGCCTGATGAGGGGCTCAATCCCATAAACTGTGAGATGATGACCTGAGCCGAAATCAAGAGTCAGATGCTTAGCTGACAAGCCACCAAGACACCCCCGTTACTTGTAGATTTGATGTCATGTCTGAAAGTCCATTGCCAAATTCAGTGTTACATTGACACCTATATTTTCTGGTTACAAATCTTATAGTTTTAGCTCTTACATCTAGGCCATTAATCCATTTGATTTAATTTTTGCATATGATAATAGCCTAAGGGTCCAACTTTATTTTTCATGTGGATAGCCAGTTGTCCCTGCACTATTTATGGAAAAGACTATTCCCCCATTATAATGGTCTTACACCCTTGTCAGAACTCAATTGGACATGGATTGGGTTTATATGGATTTATTTCTGGGCTCTCAATTTTGTAGCATTGGTCTATATGTCTGTCTCTTTGCCAGTATGACACGTTTTTGATTAATGTAGCTTTGTAGTAAGTTTTGAAATCATAAACTTTGAATCCTCTGGCGTTTTTGTTCTTACTCAATATTATTTTGGCTATTTAGAGTCCCTTGCAATTCCATATGAATTTGAAGATTGTCTTCTCCATTTGTGCCTTTGGAACTTTCATAGAGATTGCTTTCAGTCTATAGATAGCTTTGGATAGTATTGATATGTTAACAATATTATTTTTCAATCCATGAATGAGGGATTTCTTTCCATTTATTTAGGTCTTTAATAACTTTCAGCAGTGTTTTGTAGTTTTCAGTACACATGTCTTTCACTTCTTTGGCTAAGTTTATTGCTAGATATTTCATTCTTGTGAATGCTATTGTTAGTGGAATTTCCATTTTCTGATTGTTCATTGCTTGTACTAAAAATACAACTGATTTCTTTATGTTGTATCCTGCAGCTCTGCTGAATTCACTTATTAGTTCTAGTAGGTTTTTTTTTCAATTTTAATTTGATTCTTTAAGGATTTTTCTGCATATAGAATCATGGCATCTGTGAAGAGGTTATAGTTTTACCTTTTTGTTTCCATTTGGATGCCATTTATTTCTTGCCTAATTACTCTGACTAGAACTTCCAGTACCATGTTGAATAGCAGCAGTGAAAGTGGGCATCCTTGTCTTTTCTTGATCTGGGGAAGGCTTTCAAAATTTCACCATGATTATGAGGTTACCTATAGGTTTTTCATAAGTGTCCTTTGATGTTAAGGAAGTTTTCTTCTATTCCTAGTTGATACGTGTATATATGTGTATTTAATCATGAAAAGGTGTTGGATGTTGTTAGAAGCTTTTTCAGCATCAATTGAAATGATCATGGGGTTTTGGTCCTTCATTTTGTTAATGTGATTTATTACATTGATGGGTATTCATATGTTGAACCACCTTGGCATTACTGGGATAAATCCGATTTGGACATAGTTTATAATACTTTCAATGTGCTGCTGGATTTAGTTTGCTGGTATTCTGTTGAAATTTTTGCATCTGTATTCATTAGGGATATTGTTTGCAGTTTTCTTATGATGTCTTTGGCCTCGCTATCAGGGTAAAGCTGATCTCAGAGAATGAGTTAGAAAATGTTGACTCCTCTTCTATTTTTGGAAGAGTTTGAAAAGGATTGGTGTAAATTCTTTTCTAAATGTTTAGTGGAATTGACCAGTGAAGCCCTCTGGTACTGGGCTTTTCTTTGTTGAGAGGTTTTTTTAAATACTGATTCAATCTCCTTGTCTGTCATAGGTTTCTTCAGATTTCCTACATGTTCTTGACTCAGTTTTGGACATTTATGTGTTTCTAGGAATTTATCCTTTTCATCTAGGTTATTTAATTGGTTGATGTAAGGTTGTACCTAGAATTCCTTTATAATCATTTTCATTTTAGGGAAGTCAGTAGTAATGTCCCTACTTTCATTTCTGATTTTAGTAATTTTAGTCTTTGATTTTCTTTTTTTTTTTCCCGAGAGAGAGAGAGAGAGAGAGAGAGAGAGAGAGAGGGAGAGAATCTTAAGCAGGTTCCACACCCAGCATGGAGCCTAACAGAGGCTTGATCACATAAACCATGAGATCGTGAACTGAGCCAAAATCAAGAGTTGGACATTTAACCAACTAAGGAGCCAACCAGGCATCCCTGATTTTTTTTACTTAATCTAGCTAAAGCGTTACCAATTTTATTGATCCTTCCAAAGAACCAACTTTTTTTTTTTAATTTTCTCTTTTGCATTTCTGTTCTCTATTGTTTATCTTCACTCATCATTTTTTTTAAAGATTTTTTTTCAATGTTTATTTTTGAGAGAGAGACATAGTGTGTGCGGGGAAGGGGAAGAGAGCGAGGGAGACACAGAATCCAAAGCAGGCTCCAGACTCTGAGCTGTCATGACCTGAGCCAAAGTTGGACACTTAACCAACTGAGCCACCTAGGCACCCTCAATCTGATCTTTATTTGTTCCTTCTCTTGGTTTTGGGTTTAGTTTGCTCTTCTTTTTCCAGTTACTAAAAGCATAAAATTAGGTTATTGATTGAGATCTTTCTTCTTTTTTAAGTGTTCACAGCTAGAAATTTTTCTTTGAGAACTGCTTTTCTCATATTCTACATGGCTTCGTGGTGGTGTATCTTTGTTTTCATTTGTCTCAAAGTATTTTACAGTTTTCCTTGTGATTTTTTTTCTGCCTTGGTCCATTGATTGTTTACAAATGTGTTGTTTAATTTCCTTTCCTTTGATTTCCTGTTCCAGTTTTCCTTTGGGTATAAGTTTCTTATTTCATCTCATTGTGGTAGAGAAGGTATTTTATATAATTCCAGCATTGTAAAATTTATTATTAGTACTTGTTTTGTCACATAACATATGGTCTATTCTGGAGAGTGTTCCTTCCATATGCATTTGAGAAGAAATGTATTCTGTTTTGGATAGAGTGTTCTGTATGTGCTTATTATGTCTACTTGGTTATAGAGTTAAATTTCATTTCCTTGCAGATCTTCTGTGTAGTTGTTCTACCCATCACTGAGGGTGGGATAATAACGTTTACAACTATTATTTTAGAACTATTTCTACCTTCAAGTCTTTTAGTTTTTGCTTCATGTATGTTTTGTGTCTCTTTTTTGATGTGTATATGTTTGTAATTATTACATCTTTTTAATGGCTTGACACTTTTATCAGTATATAATATGCTCTTTTGGCCTCTTGTAACAATTTTTGACCTAAAATCTATTTGGCCTGAAGTTGGTAAAACCATTCCAGGTCTTTTTTGGTTACTATTTACATGGATTATCTTTTCCTATCCTTTCACTTTCAACCTATCTTTGTCTTCAGATGTAAACTGAGTCTCTCCTAGAGAGCATCTACTTTTATTTATTTTTTCGCATTTGTGAGATTGGAGAGTTTAATTTACATTTAAAATAATTACTGAGGGGGGCTTACAGTTTGAAGATGGCGGTGTAGGAGGACGCTGGGCTCACCGTCCTGCTGATCACTTAGATTCCACCCCACACCTGCCTGAATAACCCAGAAAACCGCCAGAAGACTGCAGAACGGATTCTCTGGAGCCCAGTGTAGATGAGAGGCCCACGGAAGAGGGTAGGAAGGGCAGAGAGGCGGTGTGCGCTACACGGACTGGCGGGAGGGAGCCGGAGGGAGCCGGGGCGAGGGGCGGCCCGCCGGCCAAGCAGAGCCCCCGAGTCTGGCTTGCAAAAGCAGAGGGGCCAGACGGAGAGTGTTCCGACAGCAAGCGGGACTTGACATCTGGAAGGTTATAAGCTAACAGCTCTGCTAGGAGAACGGGAGGGCTGGAGGACAATGGGAGGGAGTGTTGTTGAGCCCCGGACGACAGAGCTCAGCTTGGCAGGGAACAAAGGCGCTCGCCAGCACAATCTCCCTCACCCATCCCCCAGCCAAAATCCCAAAGGGGACCAGTTCCTGCCAGGGAACTTGCTTACACCACGCAAACACCCAATGCTGTGCTTCTGTGGATCCATCCTTCTGACAGGTCTGCTTCCCTTCTGGTGCCACAGGGCCCCTCCCGAAAAGGACCACTGAAGGCAAAGCGAGCTGAGTCTGCCCCTCCCGCCCCTGTGCACCTTGCCAATCCACCCCAGCTAATACACCATTTCCTCAGCACCACAAGCCGGGCAGTGTGCAAGTAGCTCAGACGGGCCACGCCATACCACAGTGAATCCCGCCCCTAGGAGAGGGGAAGAGAAGGTACACACCAATCTGACTGTGGCCCCATCAGTGGGCTGGGGGCAGACATCAGGTCTGACTGAGGCCCCGCCCACCAACGCAAGTTATTCAAGAAAGCAAAGGGGAAGTGCCTTGCAGTTCCGCACCACTCCAGGGACTATCCAAAATGATGAAATGGAAGAATTCCCCTCAAAAAAAACCTCCAGGAAATAACAACAGCTAACGAACTGATCAAAAACGATTTAAACAATATAACAGAAAGTGAATTTAGAATAAAAGTCATAAAATTAATCCCTGGGCTTGAAAACAGTATAAAGGACAGCAGAGAATCTCTTGCTACAGAGATCAAGGGACTAAGGAACAGCCAGGAGGAGCTAAAAAATGCTATTAATGAGCTGCCAAATAAAATGGAGACGACCACAGCTCAGACTGAAGAGGCAGAGGAGAGAATAGATGAACTAGAAGATAAAATTATGGGAAAAGAAGAAGCTGAGAAAAAGAGGTAAAAAATATCCAGGAGTATGAGGGGAAAATTAGAGAACTAAGTGATGCACTAAAGAGAAATAATCTACACATAATTGGTATTCCAGAGGAAGAGGAGAGAGGGAAAGGTGCTGCAGGTGTACTTGAAGAAATAATATCTGAGAACTTCCCTGATCTGGGGAAGGAAAAAGGCATTGAAATCCAAGAGGCACAGAGAACTCCCTTCAGATGTAACTTGAATCGATCTTATGCACGACATATCATAGTAAAACTGGCAAAATACAAGGATAAAGAGAAAATTCTGAAAGCAGCTAGGGATAAACGTGCTCTAACATATAAAGGGACACCGATAAGACTCGTGACTGATCTCTCTTTTGAAACTTGGCAGGCCAGAAAGGAATGGCAGGAAATCTTCAATGTGATGAACAGAAAAAATATGTAGCCAAGAATCCTATAGCCAGCAAATCTGTCATTTAGAATAGAAGGAGAGATAAAAGTCTTCCCAAACAAACAAAAACTGAAGGAATTTGTCACCACTAAACCAGCCCTACAAGAGATCCTAAGGGGGATCCTGTGAGACAAAGTACCAGAGACATCGCTACAAGCATGAAACCTACGGACATCACAATGACTCTAAACCCATATCTTTCTATAATAACACTGAATGTAAACGGGCTAAATGCGCCAACCAAAAGACATAGGGTATCATAATGGATAAAAAAACAAGACCCATCTATTTGCTGTCTAGAAGAGACTCATTTTAGACTTGAGGACACTTTCAGATTGAAAGTGAGGGGATGGAGAACTATTTATCATGCCACTGGAAGGCAAAAGAAAGCTGGAGTAGCCATACTTATATCAGACAAACTAGACTTTAAATTAAAGGCTGTAACAAGAGATGAAGAAGGGCATTATATCATAATTACAGGGTCTATCCATCAGGAAGAACTAACAATTATAAATGTCTATGCACCAAATATGGGAGCCCCCAAATATATAAAACAATTACTCACAAACATAAGCAACCTTATTGACAAGAATGTGGTAATTGCAGGGGACTTTAACACTCCACTTAAAACAATGGATAGATCATCCAGACACATGGTCAATAAAGAAACAAGGGCCCTGAATGATACATTGGATCAGATGGACTTGACAGATATATTTAGAACTCTGCATCCCAAAGCAACAGAATATACTTTCTTCTTGAGTGCACATGGAACATTCTCCAAGATAGATCACATACTGGGTCACAAAACAGCCCTTCATAAGTATACAAGAATTGAAATCATACCATGCATACTTTCAGACCACAATGCTATAAAACTTGAAATCAACCACAGGAAAAAGTCTGGACAACCTCCAAAGGTTAAAGACACCCTACTAAAGAATGAGTGGGTCACCCAGGCAGTTAGAGAAGAAATTAAAAAATATATGGAAACAAACGAAAATGAAAATACAACAATCCAAACGCTTTGGGATGCAGCGAAGGCAGTCCTGAGATAAAAATTCATTGCAATCTAGGCCTATCTCAAGAAACAAAGAAAAATCCCAAATACAAAATCTAACAGCACACCTGAAGGAAATAGAAGCAGAGCAGCAAAGACAGCCCAAACCCAGCAGAAGAAGAGAAATAATAAAGATCAGAGCAGAAATAATGTAGAATCTAAAAAAACTGTAGAACAGATCAACAAAACCAAGAGTTGGTTTTTTGAAAAAATAAACAAAATTGCTAAACCTCTAGCCAGGCTTCTCAAAAAGAAAAGGGAGATGACCCAAACAGATAAAATCATGAATGAAAATGAAATTATTACAACCAATCCCTCAGAAATACAAGCAATTATCAGGGAATACTATGAAAAATTATATGCCAACAACAAACTGGACAACCTGGAAGAAATGGACAAATTCCTAAACACCAAACACTTCCAAAACTCAATCAGGAGGAAATAGAAGGCTTGAAGAGACCCATAACCAGTGAAGAAATTGAATCAGTTATCAAAAATCTCCCAACAAATAAGAGTCCAGGACCAGATGGCTTCCCTAGGGAATTCTACCACACATTTAAAGCAGAGATAATACCTATCCTTCTCAAGCTATTCCAAAAATAGAAAGGGAAGGAAAACTTCCAGACTCATTCTATGAAGCCAGTATTACTTTGATTCCTAAACCAGACAGAGATCCAACAAAAAAAGAGAACTACAGGTCAATATCCCTGATGAATATGGATGCAAAAATTCTCAATAAGATACTAGCAAGTCAAATTCAACAGCTTATAAAAAGAATGATTCACCATGATCAAGTGGGATTCATTCCTGGGATGCAGGGCTGGTTCAACATTTGCAAATCAATCAATGTGATAATTCACATTAATAAAAGAAAAGATAAGAACCATGTGATCCTGTCAATTGATGCAGAAAACGCATTTGACAAAATTCAGCATCCTTTCTTAATAAAAACCCTCAAGAAAGTCGGGATAGAAGGAACATACTTAAACATCATAAAAGCCATTGATGAAAAGCCCACAGCTAACATCATCCTCAATGGGGAAAAACTGAGAGCTTTCCCCCTGAGATCAAGAACACGACAGGGATATCCACTCTCACCGCTGTTGTTTAACATAGTGTTGGAAGTGCTAGCATCAGCAATCAGACAACAAAAGGAAATCAAAGGCATCAAAATTGGCAAAGATGAATTCAAGCTTTCACTTTTTGCAGATGACATGATATTATACATGGAGAACCCGATAGACTCCACCAAAAGTCTGCTAGAACTGATACATGAATTCAGCAAAGTTGCAGGATACAAAATCAATATACAGAAATCAGTTGCAGTCTTATACACTAATAATGAAGCAACAGAAAGACAAATAAAGAAACTGATCCCATTCACAATTGCACCAAGAAGCATAAAATACCTAGGAATAAATCTAACCAAAGATGTAAAAGATCTGTATGCTGAAAACTATAGAAAGCTTATGAAGGAAATTGAAGAAGATATAAAGAAATTGAAAAACATTCCATGCTCATGGGTTGGAAGAATAAATATTGTTAAAATGTCAATACTACCCAAAGCTATCTACACATTCATTGCAGTCCCAGTCAAAATTGCACCAGCATTCTTCTCGAAGCTAGAACAAGCAATCCTAAAATTCATATGGAACCACAAAAGGCCCCGAATAGCCAAAGTAATTTTGAAGACGAAGACCAAAGCAGGAGGCATCACAATCCCAGTCTTTAGCCTCTTACTGCAAAGCTGTAATCATCAAGACAGCATGGTATTGGCACAAAATCAGACACATAGACCAATGGAATAGAATAGAAACCCCAGAACTAGACCCACAAACGTATGGCCAACTCATCTTTGACAAAACAAGAAAGAATATCCAATGGAAAAAAGACAGTCTCGTTAACAAATGGTGCTGGGAGAACTGGACAACAACATGCAGAAGAATGAAACTAGACCACTTTCTTACACCATTCACAAAAATAAACTCAAAGTGGATAAAGGACCTGATTGTGAGACAGGAAACCATCAAAACCCTAGAGGAGAAAGCAGGAAAAGACCCCTCTGACCTCAGCCACAGCAATTTCTTACTTGACACATCCCTAAAGGCAAGGGAATTAAAAGCAAAAATGAACTATTGGGACCTCATGAAGATAAAAAGCTTCTGCACAGCAAAGGAAACAATCAACAAAACTAAAAGGCAACAAAATGGGAAAAGATATTTGCAAATGACATATTGGAAAAGGGCTAGTATACAAAATTTATAAGGAACTCACCAAACTCCACACCCGAAAAACAAATAATCCAGTGAAGAAATGGGCAGAAAACATGAATAGACACTTCTCTAAAGAAGACATCTGGATGGCCAACAAGCACATCAAAAGATTCTCAACGTCGCTCCTCATCAGGGAAATACAAATCAAAACCCCACTCAGATATCACCTCACGCCAGTCAGAGTGGCCAAAATGAACAAATCAGGAGGCTATAGATGCTGGAGAGGATGTGGAGAAATGGGAACCCTCTTGCACTGTTGATGGGAATGCAAACTGGTGCAGCCACTCTGGAAAACTGTGGAGGTTCCTCAAAAAATTAAAAATAGACCTACCCTATGTCCCAGCAGTAGTACTGCTAGTAATTTACTCAAGGGATACAGGAGTACTGATACATAGGGGCGCTTGTACCCCAATGTTTATAGCAGCACTCTCAACAATAGCCAAATTATGGAAAGAGCCTAAATGTCCATCAACTGATGAATGGATAAAGAAATTGTGGTTTATATACACAATGGAGTACTACGTGGCAATGAGAAAGAATGAAATATGGCCCTTTGTAGCAACGTGGATGGAACTGGCAAGTGTGATGCTAAGTGAAATAAGTCAGACAGAGAAAGACAGATACCATATGTTTTCACTCTTATGTGGATCCTGAGAAACTTAACAGAAGACCATGGGGGAGGGGAAGGAAAAAAAAAAGAGGTTAGAGTGGGAGAGAGCCAAAGCATAGGAGACTCTTAAAAACTGAGAACAAACTGAGGGTTGATGGGGGGTGGGAGGGATGGGAGGGTAGGTGATGGGCATTGAAAAGGGCATCTTTTGGGATGAGCACTGGGTGTTGTATGGAAACCAATTTGACAATAATTTTCACATATTAAAACAAATAAAAATAATAAATAAAATGATTACTGGTAGGAAAGGATTCACTTTCATAATTTTTCTCTCTTCCCTGTATATCTCATACATTTTTCTGCCTCAGTACCTCCATTACTGCCTTCTTTTGCAATTAATATTTTTGTAGTGTACTGTTTCAATTTTCTCTTTTCTCTGTATATCTGTTTTTAGTTATTTTCTTGATGGTTCTTCTAGGTATTATAATTAACCTCTTAAACTTATAACAGTACCAATTTAACCTTTGTAATATATAAAAATTCCTTCTCTGTAGCTCTGTCCCTTTCCCTTTATGATGTTGTCAGAAATTACATCTTTTTATATTGTATCCCCACTAACATTGATTTATAATTAGTGTTTTATGCATTGGTCTTTTAAATCATATTATAAGGAAAAGAGTTATATGCCAAAAATACAATAATACTGGCTTTTTTATGCCTGTGTAGTTACCTCTACTAGTGTTCTTTATTTTAGTATTTTTTTTTTATTTCTTATTTGAGTTACAATTAGTGACCTCTCATTTCTGCCTGAAGGACTCCATCTCCTATTTCTTACAAATCTACTAGCAACACACTCCATCAGCTTTTGTTTATCTGGGATTGTGTGTGTTTTTGTTGTTGTTTTTTAGAGAGAGAGGGTGCACATGAGTAAGGAGCAGGGTGGGGGATGCACATGAGTAAGGGGGGGAGAGAGAGAGAGAGAGAGAAGTGGAACTCACCCATAATGGAGCTTGTGCTCACCAGAAGGAGGGCTCAAACTTGAAGCGGAGCTCACAAACCGTGAGATCATGACCTGAACCAAAGTGAAATGCTTAAATGCTTAATGACTGAATGACCCATCTGCATCCAATTTCTGTATATTAATTTTGTATCCTACAACTTAACTAAAATCATTTATTACCTCTAACAGCCTTGTGGTGGTTTTTAGTGTTTTCTACCTTAAGATCATGTCATCTGCGAATAATGACAGTTTTACTATTTCCTTTTAATATGGATGCCTTATACTGCCTTTTCTTGTCTGATTGCTGTGGCTAAAATTTCAGTACCATGTTGAGTAAAAGTAGCAAGAGTGGGCATCATTTTCTTGTTCTTAAAGGAAAAAGTTTTTACCTTTTTACTGTTCAGTAAAATGTTAGCTGGGCATTGTTATACATGGCCAGCATTATATTGAGGTATGTTCTTTGGTACTCAGTTTGTTAAGAGTTTTTATCATGAACAGATGTTTAATTTTATCCAGTGCTTTTTGCATCTATTGAGATGATCATACGATTTTTATCCTTCATTTTGTTAATGTGTTTTATCAAGTTAATTGATTTGCAAATGTTGAACCATCCTTGGGTCCCTGAAATAAATCACACTTGATCACACTTGATCACAGTAAATCACACTTGACCTTTTTGATGTATTGTTGAATGTAATATTTGGATTTTTGCAACATCTGTATTCATCACAGATAATTGGCTTGTAATTTTTTTTTAATGTCTTCATATACGTTTGGTTTCAGGGTGATGCTTAATTCGTAGAGTGAATTTGAGGCATTCTTTCTCTTAATTTTTTGGAACAGTTTGAAAAGGAAAGGTATTAACTCTTCTTAAAATTGTTGATAGAGGAAGATAGTGGTGTGGGAAGACTCTAATATGATCACCTTGTCCCATGGATACAATGAGATAACACCCTGAAGATTGGTAAAACAAACTCTCCCTGATAAACATAGAGAAGAGGCCACATTGAAGAGGAGAGGAAGGGCAGAGACACATTAGGGAGGGACACCTCAGGCATGGACAGCCAAGAGGATCATATCCCCAAGCCAGGTACCCCAAGCATGGGGGACCCACTTGGGAAAGAAAAATCTTTATAAAATTTGGCTTTGAAAAACCAGAGGGACCTAATTTTGCAAGTTCTTGTAATCATCAGGAATTAACACCTGGAACTTTAAAAAATCAGGCTCATCTCTGGGATACCCGAAAGGACAGAGTCCCCACCCTTAGAGACTGCACAACAAACAGCCCCATAGATATACTGCATAGAAGCAACAGTTTGAAAAATGCCAGGGGTATACAGAAGGGATATTTCTTTACTAATCTCAGAATGTGTGCTGGCGGGGCAGAGATCATTGGGAGACTTCTAAAAGAGTGGGTGCCCTTTCCTTTTCCACCCTCCAACCTAAACACAGGGACACCTGTGGGAACCAGCACAGCATCACACACACTACCTACCTTGCTAACAGCATGCTTCACCCTTGATTCTCCTGTGGACACCAATACGCCCTTGGCCAGAACCCATTCAAAGCAGTGCCACAAGCCTGGCAGTGAGCAAGCAGCCCCAAAAGGAATAGCACTCCAAACTGACTCCTACCCCAAGGCGAGGGGAAGATAACACATACAGTCCAGTTGCAGCCCCACCAGTGAGCTAGAGGAATACATCTAGTATGACTGTAGCCTCCGCCCACCAACAAAAGCCATCTCAGAGGACAACACAGAGAAACCCACCAGCTGTGGTGCTACCTCATCTCTGGCAAACGCCTTGTCTGCCTCAATTCAAGTCCAAGGCAGTCCCAGACTGGCCCACCAACAATACAGGGGCCAAACCCTGCCCACAACATGCAGAGAGCCATCGCAGATGACTGGACAGATAGTAAATGCAGCTCAGCCACACAACACCCGTGAAGTGACAAGGTCTGGTGCACAAGGAACATTTCACTCAAAAAATCTTCTTCATAAGACCACTACTTTCAAGAGCAAAAGATGTGGCTGACTTTTCTCACACACGGAAATAGGGTGTTAGACAAAATGAGGAGACAGAGGAATATGTCCCAAGTCAAAGAACAGAACAAAATCACAGCAAGTGACCAAAATCCAACAGATAAGGAATATGCCTGAGAGAGAATTTAAAGTAATGGTCATAGCAATACTCACTGGATATGAGAAAAGGGTGAAGGACCTCAGTGAGACCCTTAACAAAGAGATATAAAACATCGAAAAGAACCAATCAGAGATAAAGAGCTCAATAACTGAAATTAAAAATGCACTAGAGGGAATAAATAGTATGCTAGGGGAAGAAGAAAAGCAGATGAGCTACCTTTGGGGCAGAGTAATGGAGAGCAATCAAGCTGAGCAGGAGAGAGAGAAAATAATAAAAAATGAAAATAAACTTAAGGGAGTTCACAAAAGCAAAAATGAACTATTGGGACTTCATCAAGATGAAAAGTTTCTGCACAGTGAAGGAACAATCGACAAAATTTAAAGGCAGCCTGCAGAATGGGAAAAGATATTTACAAATGACATATCTAGGAGTTTTATTTATTGGGAATTTTTGATTCCTGATTCAATTTTATTGTCAGTAATTGTGTGCTCACATTTTCTATTTCTTTTTATTCAGTGTTTGTAAACTTGTATGTTTCTAGGAATTTATCCATTTCTTCCAGTTTGTCCCAATTTTTGGCATGTAATTTTTCATAGTAGTCTCATAATCTTTTGTAATTCTGTAGTGTTGGTTATAACTTTTCCATCATTACTGGTTTTATTTATGAGTCCTCTCTTTGTGTTGATGAATCTTGCTAAAAGTTTATTGATTTTATCTTTTAAAAGAATCTGCTCTTAGTTTCATTGATCTTTGCTATTGTTTTCTAGTCCCTATTTCCATTATCATTGCTCTTACCTTTATTATTTTCCTTCCATCTACCAATGTTAGGCATTTCCCCCCACCCTCATTCCTTAGGTGTAAAGTTAATTTGAAATTTTGTTTGTTTTCTGAGGTAGACTTTTATCATTAAAAACTTCCCTTTTGAACAGCTTTGTTTGCATCCTATTTTTTTTGGAAATTTGTGTTAGCATTTTCCCTTGTCTCCAGGTATTTTTAGATTTCCCATTTGTTTTCCTTATTGGCTCATTAGTTGTTTAGTATCATGTTGTTTAGCCTCTACTAGGTTTTTTTTTTTCCATTTTTTTTCTTGTAAATGATTTCTAGTTTCAAAGCATTAGCAATAAGGTGCTTGATATGATTTCAGTCTTTGTGATTTTACTGAGACTTGTTTTTTATGGCCTTTCATGTGATCTGTCCTGGAGAATGTTTATGTATACCTGAAAACAATATGTGTTTTGCTATTTTTTTAAAAAAACTTTCACATGTCAGGTCCCTCTGATCTCATGTGTTATAGCCATTGTTTATTGATTTTCTGTCTGGATGATTGATCCAGTGACATAAGTGGGGTGTTAAGGTTCCCTACAATTATTATGCTGCTGTCTATTTTTCTCTTTGTATCTGTTAATATTTTGCTTTATGGATTTAGGTACACCTATGTTGGGTGCATAGGTATTTAGAATTGTTATATCCTCTTGTTGGATTGATCCCTTTATCATTATGTAATTCCCTTCCTTGTCTCTTGTTACATTCCTTGTTTTAAAGTCTATTTTATCTGAGAGATATTTCTGTCTAGGTTTCTTTTTGTTTCCATTTGCATGGAATACCTTTTTCCATCCTTTCATTTTCAGACTGTATGGGTCTTTAGGTCTGAATTGAATCTGTTGTAGTTTGCAAATAGATGTGTTTGGTTTTTTTATCCATTCAGTCACCCTATGCCTTTTGGTTGAACATTTTTTCCATTTATATTTAAATTATTTATAGGTATGTACTTATTGCCATTTTCTTGATTGTTTCCTGGTATTTTTTGTAGTTCTTTTTTGTTCCTTTTCTTACTCTGTTTTTTGTGATTTGTTGAATTTCTTTACAGTTTTATTTGGACTTTTTCTTTGTTTTTCATGTATCATAATTTGTGGTTACCGTGAAGCTCATACATAATACTCTTTGTTATATAGCAGTCTGTTTTAAATTGATGGTCACTTAAGTTTGAATACATTCTAAAATCACTACATTTTTACTAACCCCCACCACATTTTTATATAGATGTGTATAAAGATATTTTACATATTTTTATTTTGTGTATTTGTTAACTATTCGTTGAAGGTATAGTTGATTTTACTACTTTGGTCTTTTATCCTTCATACTAGCTTTATATATGGCTTCAACTACTGCAGTAATGCAGGTGGTCAGGGCTAGACCCTAATTTGCTGGGCGCTGAGGTCTGGCCACAGCTATTTCAGGTATGCTGGTGGGTGGTGCTGAACACTCTCTCCCCTTTGCAGAAGCCACTTTTAGGGATGGCAGTTCTAGTTGAGGCTGCCTACTGGATGGTTTCAGTCAGCAACCACTTCAGGGGACACCCCAAGTACTTTATGATAGCACCTTATTCTGTTTTCTTCACATCAACATCATTTGGTGAATGTTCATTTTTATTTGTTTTTTGTCTGAGGCATAAACTCCCAAGAGAGCAGTATTATGTTCATCTTGTTTATCTCTCCATTACTATAACGATGACTAGTAAAATAGTACTTCAGTAAAACTTGAATGAGTGAATGTATGGGAGAAGACACTTTTCAGGTTCTAAAGCTTTACATCTCACTTAGCTTTTTGAGCTATTGTTATTAAAAATGCATCTGAATATATTTTAAAGTTAATGTCTTTTTTTTTAATGTTTATTTTTGAGAGTGAGAGAGCACAAATGGGGGAGGGGCAAAAAGAGAGGGAGATACCGAATCTGAAGTAGGCTCCAGGCTCTGAGCTATCAGCACAGAGTCAGACGTGGGGCTTGTACTCACAAACCATGAGATCATGACCTGACCTGAAGTCAGACGCTTAAACAACTGAACCACCCAGGCGCCCCTTAATGTCTTTATTCAGTGATTCACAAATTACTCAACATGCAATCTAGGAAATAGAAATGAGTTCCTCGGCACTGTACAAATTAAAGACATTTATAGCCAGAAAGGAGTGGAACAGGGAAGTTAACAGTTGGCCAAAAAAGTGGATATCTTATTGTAAGGTCACTTTCCTTTAGAGGATGGCAGGTGTCTTTCAGGGAGATTAGGTGCCAACTAGGTGATTCCTGATTAGCTAGTTTAAGATTCTATTTCTGCAAGAGCTGAAACTATAATTAAGTCAAGTTTCAATTTGGTTAGATGGGGCTTAGCAAAAGTGACTTCCTTATGGTCCTAGTGTCTTGTTTATAATTCACTCTTTTGATCAGACTCTGAGCCTGAGAGATGTGATAAAAATTGAAGGTACTACCACTACTCTCAGCTCCCACTCTGGAGTTCTGAGGGCTTTTTTGCTGAATCTCTGTGTTATTCATCAATCATGTTGTCTTTTTGCTGAATCTCTTAGTGGAACTCTTGGGTCATGATGTTGCATTTATGTTTTTTAAGTTGGTCACTCTCTTCATTCCTTTTCTGACATGCTTATCTAAAGAGGATCGTTTGCTTGCTGGTTAGCAGCTGTAAACATGCGTTTAAAGCTTTTGAGAGAACAGTGTGTACCAGGGAGAGTACTAGATTATTAAAAGCAACATAATTCCCAGTGTTTGGGGTTCATATCAGAACCATGGTCCCCAGAACCCAAAGCAATTCGAATCAAGTAAGTCAAAGAAAAACTGCATTGAAGGAGTTACTTTCTTAAGCCATCTGGCTTTTTCATTGAACTACTGTGGCAGAATCCCAACTGTCCCAGAAGTGTCAATCCAAGTAAAGTGAGGGGTGTAGGCCATAGCACAAACATCTCCTTGCTGTGCTAAAAGATAATCAAGAGCAACTTTAGCCAGAGAGTCTAGGTATTTTTGTTAGGCTTTATTGCTATATATATTGCTTTAGCAGTAGATTCTTCAATATCTTTAAGAGTAAAAAAGATGTTCCTAATTAAGATACTAATTTGATCTTAAGTATAGCCAGAGAATTCACGAAAAGGATGGTCAGAGGAAAGAAGGAATGCAAAGAAACATCCTTTTTTTTTTTTAATTTTTTAAAATGTTTGTTCATTTTTGAGAAGGAGAGTATGCACACACGCGCTGGGGAGGGACAGAGAGAGAGGGGGACAGAGGATTCAAAGCAGGCTCTGCACTAACTGCAGAGAGCCCAGTGCAGTGCTCAAACTCACTAACCATAAGATCATGACTAGAGCCAAAGTCAGACACTCAACCAACTGAGCCACCCAGGTGTCCCTACAAAGAAACATTCTTGATCTGATGTCTTAGGTGGAAGCAGTCTACCTCAATCTAGGCTACGTCTTTCCCTAGTCAATTTGATTTAGAGGGCCATTATTTTCAAAGAACAGGATGTCATGTGAGGACTTTTTTCAGCTGTGAAATATGCAGCCAAGATTCAATACCTTGTAAAAGTACCTTTGTAGGGTCCTTTTTCTGGAATCTCACTTTTGCAAAAGCATCAGAGTAAAAGAATAACTGTCTACATATGACAAAAGACTTAAAAAGCCTGTGGCTAAAGATGTGATGAGAGTTTATTTTAATGTAATTTACCAGGAAATTTGCTTATTTCTGTGATACACAACATTTTAAGAAAATGACTGGAATTATGACTGATAACATTATACCAGGACATACCAGATTTCTAGGAATTTCATACAGTTTCTAGAATACATAATGAATAACTCATATCCATACAAATATTGCCTAATAACTTTTAACATCACTTCTTATTTGATAATGCTTTCCACTTAATTGAACATATCAAATAAACCAAATTAGTTTAACATTTTACCAGGTGAGAGACAAATCCTCTGATATTTTTCAGGGGCCTTCTGGTAAATCTCAAAGCTTCTTTCATGTAAAAAAAGACTGTTTAGAATTTGATTTGGGGAAGTCATCAAACCTTCAAAAGGTTTGCACATTTGACCAAATATGATCACAGATCATTATGGAATAATACCTAATTACCAATTTAAGCAAAGTAGATGTTAAAGACATATACAGAAGGTTACATAGTTGTGCACAAAACTTAGCTCTCTTAATATTGAGAATATTGGGTTTTCTTAAGCAATCACAGAGCTAGTAAAGACAACAGGTAACACAGTAAATTGTTTTCATAAGACACAAAATCTTTGCCGACCATTCAGATTACTTAAAAGGTAAAGAAACTTTCATAGTTGCTTAAAGCAGACCAAAAGTCCAAGAAACTAATCTAACTGTGCAACAGTGTACTTTTGAATTTAAAATTCATTTTAAAAATTAAATCCATTCTAATTATAGCCAGCTGGATCACATGTAAAATTTATTTCCCCAGTTTTTTAATACAAACTTTCTATTACTTTTCTATCCTGATTTTATATATGATTTTGTCATATACTTGTAGTTACTTTACAACAACTATTTTACTTTCCTTGCCTGTTAGACATAATCATTGCTAAAAAGTTTATCTGTAAACTCTCATCCAACTTATCTCTCTTTAAATCATTTTTTATGTATTTAGATTACTCTTAAAAATTTCACAATATGTTAATCAAAATTAGACATCCTGCTAAGTTGTTTTTTTTTTCTTTGTTGCTGGCATATTTTTTGTAACATATCACATGAACTTATTTGACTAGTAAACCAAGTAGAATGAGAGTCATTTGTATACACTATTATTTGATGCTGATGACTGTAAAGACATACCTATTTTAATTAGAGTAACAAACTTAAGCTAGCTTTTGTTTACTGAAGATGACCCAGATGAATTTGAAAGTATTTGGTTTGGTTTCAGTATTTCTGAGTCTAGAAATTCTTAATTTTATAGGCACTTGTTTTTCTTTAAGCCAATTGAATAGAGCTGTTATACAAATTAATTCTGGCAGTACCATCCAGAGGTAGAAAAATGTGACATAACTACAACATTTATACATAAACACACATGAACATATAGAAAGATGCAAACAAATACTTTATTGTTCTAAAATTTTAGCCATAGGAATGTTCTCAGCAGAAGTGAGAGCTGGTGGAGGCTAGGCATGAGCTCCCCCCACACCTACTTGGTTCTAAGGCTCCCAGCCACAAAAACCCCATCTTAAATGGAACATGCCATGGAAACCATGATGTTCATGTTTCACAAAGTTTGCTGAGGATAAAGGCTGCTTAACAAAGGGGGACCTGAGAGTACTCATGGAAAAGGAGTTCCCTGGATTTTTGGAAAATCAAAAAGATCCTCTGGCTGTGGACAAAATAATGAAGGACCCAAACCAGTCCCAAGATGGCAAAGTGGGCTTCCAGAACTTCTTTTTGCTAATGGCTGGGCTCACCATTGCATAAAATGACCATTTTGTAGTACACATGAAGCACAAGGGAAAGAAGTAGGCAACATTGAGCAATACTCCCACCCAATGAGAGTTCTCCCACGGGGTCTCTTAAGGAATCTGCCCCACAGCTCCCTCCCCTGTGTAAAGGATTCCGTGAGCAAATTGAGACTCTCAGAAAATGTACAAATAAAATCTAACCCCCATTTGGGAAACAGAAAGAAAAGTCAGTGAAAACCAGATAAACTTTTGATTATTATATTGCTTGCATCCTCTTGCCCTCAATAAACAAATTCCTTTTCTATTTCCTCAAAAAAGTAATAGTAGTAAAATAAAAATAAAATTTTAGCCATGAGTCAGGTGTGATGATGCAAAACTTCCTAGTTTATAAAAAAGCAGTTGAATCCAAATCATATTTCTGACAGATGGTATAAGTTAAGGTTACCTGCTCAGATGCCTAAAGCTTTTATTCATTTGTAAAGAAGACTTTTAAGATTTTCATAGACTTTGTTTTCAAATAGTCCTCCCCCACCCTTTTTTATCTTCTGATAAAAATTCCTCCCTGAAGTTTGCATTTTGAAGAGATAGCCTACATAGGAGTTACTGAGAAGATAGTAGTAGAACATCTGCATTTCAAGGACCCAGGGAAAGAATGAATGTCCTTCTAAGCAGGGCTTTTGTTTCCTGAATTCAGAATTTTACAGTACTTAACCAGCCTTCTGAGATGACTAAGGGTTTTGGTATTGACAGAAAGGTTAAGTGGCTTTGAATTGCTTCTAGAGCTGCATTTTCTGTCCTGGTAAAGACCCAGTTCATATGAAAAGAACAGTTCTTAATTCTTCAGTGAGTCAGTAGCAACCTGAATTCAAAGGCTTTACACACTCAAGCAACTACATTATCTTCAATTTGCTTGTTTTTATCAAGGAGAATATCTTCAATGGAGATGGAAATCAGAAGAATTCTATATTCTAGATTTAGAGCTCTGTTTTTGGGATATTTGTCTTTACCTCTGGGTAGCTTAGGTGACAAGGCCTAGAAGTTCCTGTCAGGCTTTCAATATCAGCTTTCAGTTTGCCTATCTCTGTCAGTAGAGCTACTTTAAAAAATCCTTTCAAAATCTTGTCAGCTTTTAGCCAGACAGACAGGAAATACTTCTGGCAAAATCAAACAACTCTTTGGATACAAGACATGTCCCCAAAGAGGGTACAAAGGATACAACCCTCCCAAGATCCAGAGCCATTCCCAAAGATAGTCAAAAGAAAAGAAAGACTTTCACAATTCCCCTCAGGGTCTGCATGTGGTGAAGCCCAAACTGCAAATGGAGTGGTACCATCATTTCTGTCTTACCATATTTGGGGGATCCCTAACCTGACATGCCAAGCCAAGTCATCGGAACACAAAATGAGACATACAAGAAGGAAATAGTTGTCTGTGAGAGAGAAAGGATCAATAACCAGTGGGTCTGGATTTGGAAAGGAAGGGACAATGTGAAATTTTACCTTCTCTCAGCTGAGTACTACAGATAGAGATCCAGGAGAGCTGACTTTGTTAAGATTTTTCACCTTTCACTGGCTTTTGCCAGTTCTCCCAGGATCCCATCTGTAGGTTCCAGAGTTGAGTGGGTTTCAGAGTGTAGGTCCAATATTGGCATGATTTTCCCTTAATTTTCATTTATTCTTGGCTATTTAATGGAATAACTTGTAGCAATTTGCAAGAGAATTCGTAGAGTCCTATCAACTCTGAGAGGGGCCTATATGAGGACCCTCCAAGAGTAAATATGGTGGCATCTGTAAAGTCACTAACTTGGTGGACTTTCTCTTATGGTTGTATGACAGTCTTTTCAGAATGGAAAGGCAGTTCAGATAGTAGATTAGTAGTAGACTCTGAGTACTCAGGTAAAGGAGGATAGAGGGGAGTAGTAGAAGTCACATCAGCCTTAGTCTTGTAAGTGCCTCTTAAGTCTTTTCATTAGCCTTTTATAATGAATCATTCAGTGAAGCTGTTTTTGAATCTTATAGCCTTTTGGAGGCTTCTGCATACCAGTTCAAATAGGTATCCTATTTGTTTGATTTGGGAACTCTTGCTTTCAAGTGCACTTCTTGTTCCCTGTAAAGGCGTTTTAATTCTAGGTTGTCTTAATAAGATTTTGCCATTTTTATAGATATGTGCAGCTTCTAGGACCACAGTTTTTAGATATAAAATAAGCAGTTGTGCCAGATGGTAGTATACTCATTTTTTTTTTAAATATGAGGATTCCATTTCTTTCGTTTCCTTCGAAACGTTCTTTCTTTCCTTCGGTTTCTTGGAGCCAAGTTAATGCCTGAAAAGGGATATGCCGCTAGGTTGGGGATTTGGGGTGTTTTACAGTGTACCTCGTTGCATAGAATTTTTTTTGAGGTTGGCAGGTGACCTAGTGTCAATCTAACCCATTCCATGATCAGTTTATCCTAGTATGGGAGTCTTAGAGTTAGGTGGCGAGGATTCTAATACAGCTTTTAAGCGCTTGATCCATGCCTACAAATTTTGCAACTTTGGCTTCTGTGACTTCCATTAACAGCAGATCTGTTAATCATTTAACCTCATGTAAACATTAACAGAAACCAGTAGTAACCAAGGAAATGGACTGTGCATATCAGCAGTAACCAAAGAGAGAGTACTGTGGACTGGCCAAGAAAAGGCCTTAGGTATGTACCACTAGCAGTTTCCAAAGTGGAACTAGAGACTGAACCATCACACTGCAGCAAATGGGGACCATGGACTGAACCAAGGGCAAGGAACTCCGATTTTAGATGTAATTGTCTGCCAGCTCAAGCCTACCTGCTAAATAAACCCTTGACTGGGACTGTGGACTAACCATGGACTAAGGACTGGCTCTCTGTTAGAGCCTCCTGTCAGTCTAGATTGACCCATTAATCCTGGACTGGAAAGCCATTTAGATCAGGAGCATACAACACAAAGAGAGTGGAGCTCAGAACCAAGAGGAACTTACCCATGTCCCTCAGAAACAGTGAGAAAGACCTAGAACCCAAAGGTTCATGGGCCTCAACTCTCATGTTTCTTATTCCCGAAGCCATCAGAAGTTTCTGGGTTCCACTCCTGCCATCAGCCTGTTGAACAAATATCAACTAAGTACATTTTTAAAGATCTTACTGGCTTTATTCAATGATTGATGAATTGGGCAGCACCCAATCTAGTAGATAGAAGATCCAAGGAACTGTTCTATTATAGGTTTTTTGTTTGTGGTTGCCATGAGGTTCATATATAACAATCAGCAGTTTTAAGTTGATGGTTACTTATGTTCAAATGCATTTTAAAAACATTACACCCCCCTCCATGTTGTATGTTTTTTGAAGTCCTACTTTACAACTTTTTATTTTGTGTTTTCCTTAAGTAATAGTTATAGATATAGTTTATTTGCTATTTTTGGTTTTTAACTTTCATCCTAGCTTTATAAAATGGTTAATCAACTACCTTTTCTATACATTAGCTTTTACCAATGAAATTCTTTCTTTCTGTCTTTCTCTTTCTTTCTTTAAAAGGTGAAAGATTTATTCGATCTGAAGAGAAACCAGAGTATTGAGATTTTTTTTTTCTTTCATAAGTTTCTTCTAGTTACAGCCTTTTGTTTTCTGTCTAAAGGAGTCTTTTTAACATTGTAAGGCTGGTTTTGTGATGATGAACTCCTTTAACTTTTGTTTGTCTGGGAAACTCTCTCTCCTTCAATTATGAAACATAACCTTGCCAAATAGAGTATTCTTTGTTGTAGGTTTTTTCCTTTTAGTCCTTTGAATATATCATGCCACCTCCTTCTGGCTTGCTCATTTTTTGCTGAAAAATTAGTGGATAGTCATATGGGGGTTTTCCGGTATAAAACTAATTGCTTTCCTCTTGCTGCTTTCAAGATTCTCTCTTTATCTTTAATTTTTGACACTTTAACAATTATGTGTCTTGATGCAGACCTCTGGGTTCTTCGTCTTGTTTGGGGCTCTCCATGATTCCTGAACCTGGATGTCTTTCCTTCTCCAGATTAGGGAAGTTTTCAGCTATTATTTCTTCAAATAAATATTCTGCTCCTTTCTTTCTTTTCCTTTTTGTACATGAGTGAATTAGTACACTTGATGTTCCAGAGGTCCCTGAAATTATCCTCATTTTTTTTAAATGTTTTTTCTCTTTGCTTTTGAGTTTAGATAATTTCCTCTACTCTCTTTAAGGTTGCTGATCTACTCTGCATCCTGTAATCTTCTTTTGATTCCCTCTACTTTTCATTTGTTATTATATTCTTTAGCTCTGATTTTTTTTTTCTTTCTTTGTTGAAATCGTCATTTGGTTCATCCATTCTTGGGTTCAGTGAGCATCCTTACGACCATTACTTTGCACTCTATCAGGTAGATTGCTTATCTCCCCATCGTTGTCAGTGTTGTTCTTTTTTAAGGTTTTATCTTGTTTTTTTTATTTGGAACATATTCTTCTGTCTCTTCATTTTGCCTGATTCTCTGTTTTGTTACTGTGTATAATGTAGAACAGCTGAGTCTCCCATTCTTAAAGGAGTAGCCTTATGTAGAAAGTGTCTTTTGGGACCCATAAGCACAGTCCCCTCAATCAGCAGAAGCATGAACACCAGGGGTATACCCTGTGTGTTGTAGGGTGGGTCATGGCTGCTGCAGGCACACTGATGGGTAGGGCTGCCACTAGGGGCAGGAGTTGTTTCCAGGCTGACACCACCCACTGGGAGGTGTGATGGGAATGGGGGCCACTTTGGCGGTGCATCTGTTGGGGTGGGCAGGTTTGTAGGGGAATGCTGGGGCAAGGTGAGCAGTGCTATGTTGATCAGAGTACCAAAAGTGGTGCCTGTCAGCACTTCCAATCCAGATAAAATTCCTATAGATTCCTTCACCTCTGGCACATGCCTAAAATTAGCCAGTTCATGTATGGCCAAAGTGCTTGCTTTTCAGATTGCTGCCTCTGTGCGGGTTTGTGGAGCAAGCGATTTTGTGTGCATACTTTTATTTTCCTGTAACCCCCTGACTCTCCCAAAGTTAAGCCCCACTGATTTTCAAAGCCCTAAGTTATGTGGATGTGTCTTTTCAGTGCAGGTCCCCAGATCCGGAGTAGCCAAAGTGGGGCTTGAACCCCTCACTCCTCAGAGACCTTTGCATTGGTGATATCCCTCCCACGTGTGGGCCCTGACCAAACTGTGCCTCTGCCTCCCCTAACCATCTCGATGTGACTTTTTCTTACATCATTAGTTGTGGAAAGCTGTTCTGCTATTCATCAGGTTGTTTTCAGAGAGAGCTGTTCTATATGTAGTTGCAGTTTTGGTGTGTTTGTGGGATGAGGTGAGACAGTATCCTCCTGCTCCACCATCTTGATCAAGAATCTCTGTGATTGGGGCACCTGGGTGGCTCGGTCGGTTAAACGTCCAACTTCAGCCCAGGTCACAATCTCATAGCTTGTGAGTTCAAGCCCTACATTGGGCTCTGTGTTAACAGCTCAGAGGTTGGAGCCTGCTTCAGATTCTGTCTCCATCTCTCTCTGCCCCCCCCCCACTCTCACGCTATTGTCTCTGTCTCTCAAAAATAAATAAATATTTTTTAAAATTAAAAACAAGAATCTCTGTGATTGATTTTTTTAGCACTTGAAATGTGGCTGGTCCAAATCAAGATGTACCACTGAAGGCAGTGGTGTATTGGTAAACCAGCTAGTGGAGGGGTCGGGTAGGAGAGCCTTGATTTATGTCATTTGCTGATTTCTGTTAATGTAAGTACTTCTGTTGTGGCCAATTTTAAACTACCAAAGTGATGTCAAAACCCTGACTTGGAAAGTCATAATGCACAATTGATTCTCAGAAGCCAATGTGAGTCAGCTCTAGTATAACACTTAAAGGATAAAATATATACCAGGTTTCAAAAATTTAAGTGAAAAAGCATTATAAAATATCTCAGAAATATTTTATATTAATTGCATGTCAAAATGACAAACTATTAATTCAAATAAGTTAAAATTAATTTCATTTGTTTCTACCTTTATTTTTATTTTTTTAATGTTTATTTGTGAGAGAGAAAGAAAGAGAAAGAATCTGAAGTAGGATCCAGGCTCTGAGCTGTCAGTACAGAGCCTCATGTGGGGCTCGAACGCACGGACCATGAAATCATGACCTGAGCTGAAGTCAGATGCTCAACCAACTGAGCCACCCAGGCAATAGCTTATTTTTATTTTTTTAATGTTTATTTATTTGGGGGGGACAGAGAGACAGAGTGCATGCCGGGGAGGGGCAGAGAGAGAGGGAGACACAGAATCTGAAGCAGGCTCCAGGCTCTGAGCTGTCAGCACAGAGTCCAATGTGGGGCTTAAATCCATGAAGCGTGGGATCATGACCTGGGCCAAAGTGGGATGCCTAAGCAACTGAGCGGCCCAGGCACCCCTGTTGCTACCTTTTTAATTATAGTTAGAAAGTTTAAAATTATAGATGTCATTCATTATATTTCTGTTGGAGAACAATGCTCTAAATAGTTACATGGGACTACTGAGCCTTTGGGACTAAGTATTAGAGTGATTAGTTTCTATTTCCCTATCATATTTTAATATTTGCTTCTAGCATACAATTGTATTTGACCAATTAAAACTGATGTTTACTTTTACATGTTGACTCATAAATTAGTATAAATATTTTTCAAGTTTTTTAGTTGAAATGATGCATTATTTACAAATATACTTATGTATTAATATTTTTGAAACTTTTTTCTCATTTTAGTTTTTAGGTTTTTTTAAGAGAAGAAGGAAATGCGTTTTAGGAGTTTTACTGGGCATAACCATTAATAATATATTTTTAAGTTTATTTATCTGTTTTGAGAGAGAGCACACATGTGTAAGTGGAAGAGGAGCAGAGAGAGAGGGAGAGAGAGAAAATCCCAAGCAGGTTCTGTACCACCAGTACAGAGCCCAATGCGGGGCTCAAACTCACGAACTATGAAATCGATTAGTTCATATGTTTGAATAGATCGAAGTCAAATGCTCCACCCAGGTGTTCCAATAATTATTTTAAAAGCAAATCTAATTGGTGCTTTCAAGAAACTTAATAGCGATACTAAAATTATGAAATATGTAAAGATGTATGCTCTTTTTACTTTTTTTTTTTGATTGTTATTATTTGTTTTTATTTATTTATTTATTTTTTTTTTATGAAATTTATTGACAAATTGGTTTCCATACAACACCCAGTGCTCATCCCAAAAGGTGCCCTCCTCAATACCCATCACCCACCCTCCCCTCCCTCCCACCCCCCCTCAACCCTCAGTTTGTTCTCAGTTTTTAACAGTCTCTTATGCTTTGGCTCTCTCCCACTCTAACCTCTTTTTTTTTTTTTCCTTCCCCTCCCCCATGGGTTCCTGTTAAGTTTCTCAGGATCCACATAAGAGTGAAAATATATGGTATCTGTCTTTCTCTGTATGGCTTATTTCACTTAGCATTACACTCTCCAGTTCCATCCACGTTGCTACAAAGGGCCATATTTCATTTTTTCTCATTGCCACATAGTATTCCATTGTGTATATAAACCACAATTTCTTTATCCATTCATCAGTTGATGGACATTTAGGCTCTTTCCATAATTTGGCTATTGTTGAGAGTGCTGCTATGAACATTGGGGTACAAGTGCCCCTATGCATCAGTACTCCTGTATCCCTTGGATAAATTCCTAGCAGTGCTATTGCTGGGTCATAGGGTAGGTCTATTTTTAATTTTCTGAGGAACCTCCACACTGCTTTCCAGAGCGGCTGCACCAATTTGCATTCCCATCAACAGTGCAAGAGGGTTCCCGTTTCTCCACATCCTCTCCAGCATCTATAGTCTCCTGATTTGTTCATTTTGGCCACTCTGACTGGCGTGAGGTGATACCTGAGTGTGGTTTTGATTTGTATTTCCCTGATAAGGAGCGACGCTGAGCATCTTTTCATGTGCCTGTTGGCCATCTGGATGTCTTCTTTAGAGAAGTGTCTATTCATGTTTTCTGCCCATTTCTTCACTGGGTTATTTGTTTTTCGGGTGTGGAGTTTGGTGAGCTCTTTACAGATTTTAGATACTAGCCCTTTGTCCGATATGTCATTTGCAAATATCTTTTCCCATTCTGTTGGTTGCCTTTTAGTTTTGTTGGTTGTTTCCTTTGCTGTGCAGAAGCTTTTTATCTTCATAAGGTCCCAGTAATTCACTTTTGCTTTTAATTCCCTTGCCTTTGGGGATGTGTCGAGGAAGAGATTGCTACGGCTGAGGTCAGAGAGGTCTTTTCCTGCTTTCTCCTCTAAGGTTTTGATGGTTTCCTGTCTCACATTTAGGTCCTTTATCCATTTTGAGTTTATTTTTGTAAATGGTGTGAGAAAGTGGTCTAGTTTCAACCTTCTGCATGTTGCTGTCCAGTTCTCCCAGCACCATTTGTTAAAGAGGCTGTCTTTTTTCCATTGGATGTTCTTTCCTGCTTTGTCAAAGATGAGTTGGCCATACGTTTGTGGGTCTAGTTCTGGGGTTTCTATTCTATTCCATTGGTCTGTGTGTCTGTTTTTGTGCCATCTTTTTACTTTTTGAGAGGTAGGTTAACCTTTCGTTTTCCTAGTACAAGAGTTCTCAAGAAGTTAGTGACCATCTTAAATCTAAAACTGACAAATTGCCTTTTAATGAAGAAATCTTTCAAAATGGACAGCTTAAGAAACAGAAGTAACACTATGTCAAGAAGATTTTATGGCAAAGATAAACTTCAGTGACTCCTTACTCAATGTTCATATAAATCTGAACTACCTAAAACTCCTATGATTTTCTTAGGTAAGGAGTACTTGTCAATAGATAGTATTCAGTCTGTCCATTACTTTATGAACAGTAACTGCTTCGAAGAGCAGCTTTTCTGTCTATTTCATCTCTAGGAGCATGTCTTGATTTATGAGAACAGTACTTAGATTGCTGCACTTAGCTTTGCTTTTCTTATAGTTGTAGTTGAAGATGTGTACATTATTCTTGGTATATCTTAGAACTACATTAAGGAAAAGTTTGGAAGTTGAGCATTAGAATTGGGATGAGGAGGATGTGATTGCATTTTTGGCTTTATCACAAAAATCATTGAATATCTAAAATATATTTCTGTATATATCCTTCCTTTTTTTTATAGATTGAAAATAAATGGTCATTTGTGCGATTTTTTTTTTTAATGTTTATATATTTTGAGAGAGTGTGTGAGCTGGGGAGAGACAGAGACAGAGGGAGAGAGAGAGTTACAAGGGGGGATTGGAACACTGGACTTGAGCTCACAAATGGTGAGATCATGCTGAGCTGAAATCAAGAGTCAGATGCTTAACTGATTGAACCACCCAGGCACCCTGAAAATAAATGGTCATTTGAAGATTATTTAATATTGTTCAATATGTTTCAAAGGAAAAATCACTTCAAAAGTCAAATAACATTTGCCACTGTTAGCCAAACCTATTGAAGTTTACTTTTATTAAAATTGCATTAAAATAGAAGACATAGTTTTTCTTTAAAGGAAATTTAGTACCCTGTTTATAATTATTTCTATTTCTTTTTTTAAATTTTTTTTTCAACGTTTATTTATTTTTGGGACAGAGAGAGACAGAGCATGAATGGGGGAGGGGCAGAGAGAGAGGGAGACACAGAATCGGAAACAGGCTCCAGGCTCTGAGCCATCAGCCCAGAGCCCGACGCGGGGCTCGAACTCACGCACCGCGAGATCGTGACCTGGCTGAAGTCGGACGCTTAACCGACTGCGCCACCCAGGCGCCCCTAATTATTTCTATTTCTAGAATCATTTTATTTGTTCATTACATGAAAATTATATCTATAGAGGAATTTCAGTAGCATATGATGCTGTCACTTATGATACTTATAATAAAATCTAGTCTGTCTACCTGTAGACATAACTGTTCACCTAGCTTAATTCTATTTCATGATCCATTTTATAGAGTATTCTCCCAGAGCCTTCCTCCCCTTTTTTAAGAGAAGCAAACTTAAAGAATACAAAAAATTAAATAACTAACCTTACTTTATATAGCAAGTGTTAGAAAGTCTTAGTCTGCTTAGCTTTAAGCCATTTCAGACTTCTTGGTATTGTTTCCCATCAGCTTACAGTGTATTTCATGTTGTTTTCTGTTTCTGATCTTTATTTATATATATGCATATGTATTTATGTAAACCTGTATGCATATGTGTATGTAAAATATTATATATATGCAAATTTACATATATTTTTCTCTTAATCCTGTAGTCCTTGGACAGACCTTTAAGTGACAGATTTTACTTTCTGTTTCAATATCATGTCTGATATGATACATTTCTTTTTATAAGTAAGATATTTGAAAATAACTACTAAATTAGTATAAATATTTTCATCATTTCCATAAAGATCATAGGACATAGGGATTCTGGACTGACTTGCATTTATATTAGGCACAAAAATAGAATACTTAAGCACAGTTTTAATTAGTGAGTCGTGGGATTGATTTTGGCAGTACTTTTGTCCATATTGCTGAGTAGACTTTACATATATGTTCTCATTTGTCCTCCCTTCTCCCCTTTTCTCTTTCTTCTCATTCCCTTCCTCCCCTTATTCCAAGTTCACTTAGTCATTGATGTTCCCTTAAAGCTTAAATCCTTTAACCCAAATGTTAGTATTAAACTGCACTAAGGAATTCAGTATTTTGGGTGGCAGTTTAATAGCTTCTCAAGAATGCTTTTTGGGTACCTATTATTAATGATTCAAATCTTTATTCAAATATAGTAAGTTAAAAGACAATGAGAAATTTTCAATATTAGCATTTTTATATTGTACAAAAAAACATAATAGGGAGTAATATGATTACCAAATTTGAGTGTCATACACCTTCCAGAAAGCCTCACTTCTATTTAGTAGTTGGCTGATTTGTGAGAATATTTCAGGATTTATGAATTGTGGCATAGTACATTTTCCAATTGAGGAGGTTCACACTTTTAATAAGATTCTCATGGCTTCGCAAAGATCTAAGAAATAGCTATCATCATTCTTTTTCTAATGTGTTTGCATATATATGCACACATGAAGAGATTTAGAGAGCAGATAAGTACAATAACTAGAACAGTATACATAGTAGCTTATTATCATTATTATTATTATTCACATTTTTCCATCCCTCTTCCTGCAAAAACTAACAAGCAAAAAATAATTGGACTGTGTTACAGATTGGTTCACTGTGCTGATTGGTGTGCAGGAGGTTCATTGGGGAGTTCTCTCAGGATCCATATCTGTCAGGGAGTGAAGACAGGATTGAGCAGAAGGAGAAGGTGGTCTTTAGTTGATCCTTCAGGGAACTCTGATGCTGGGATGACCCTGCAGAGGTGTCCCTAGTTGGAGCAAGGGCTGTTGGCCTTTCTATCACTGCACCGACCAGTCACTGGATCTGGCTGCTCTCCGGAAGGGAACAGCACCTTGAGCAAAATGGCTTTCCTCAGCCTCAGCTGAGAGGGACTTCTGCCACAGGCTGGCAGTCATCAACACTCTCTGACCCTGGAGAAATGTGTGTCCTTGTTCTGAGGAGAGGGGATGTAGACAGCATACCACAGAGTCCACTACATAATCTCCACGGAATGTGAATAAAACACTGGATGTTCAAGCCAGAAATCAGGAAAATATTCAAGGCTCCTTTCTGTTAAGTGTTATTGAATCCGTTTGCTCTTTCGTCTCTCTGTCTTCCGTAACCTAGGATGTCATGTGACTTTAATTCCTAATTTTCAGTCTCTTTCCCCCAAAAGCCCTTCACATGATGCCAGAGTAATCTTTCTAATATACTTTAATTTCTGCCCATCCTTAAACACTTTGCTGTCCAGTTTCTCTGCCTCCTTTGCATGTTATTCCCTGTGTCTGGGTTGTCCTTACCCTTTTCTTTATCTTGGTAACTATTACTCATTTATTATAATTTCACTCAGTAGGGCCCTCCTCTGGAAGTTTCAATCACTTTTCCTCCCTTTCCTCCTCTGTAACATCCTGCTTATTGTTTGCCCTCCCCTCTAGACTCATTGTGACTTCATCCTCCCTGGGAGCAGAAATGGTGTCTGTCTTCTGAATAAAACCAGTCTCTAACTACAGTGCCTGGAATTCATTATAGGAGCTTAATGAATGTGGGCTGAATGAATGGAGTAAGCAAATGAATGACTCACTCAATCAGTTCATAGTCTGAAAGCTTATTTGAGAGGCGTTGGCAGAGGCCTGTCTGTGTTTGCATATATTAGCGTTTGCCTGCATGTGTAAAACTATATATAGCAATGGCAGATTTCTACATTTGGATTCAAGTTAATGTGATAGATTATTTTCATTCTCTTCTCCAGAGTGTCTTCAGATGTGACTAGAGAAACCTCTCAAGCTCTGTTAACACCTTGTGGAAGAACTAAATTAGTAATTTTTTTGCTGTGGTCTACACGCACCCCCCCCCCCCCCCCCCCGCCCCAAAGTTAGAAAGAAATGTAAAGCAACTAATTGAAACAGTTCTAGTAACAGTGCTCTAAGACTGATTTAAATAGAAGTTGCCGTGGTGAGGAAAGACATTTTATTACTCAATAAACATTTACTGAGCACTTGACATGTCACTGAGTTTTCAGTGTGTTCAAATCTGGAAATAGAATGATTAAGAAACTATTTTAGAGCTCTTAGTCTAATGGTGCCAAAAGGCATAATTCACTATAATAAAGTGTGATAAGTGCTTTAATAAAAATACATTTAAAGTGCCAGCTGGAGAATCAGAGGGTAGGATCTGCTGAGAGAGAGGTGTGAACTCAGGGAATGCTTCCTGTAGGAAGTGATCATTGCATTGCTTTTGAAAATTGAGTAGGAGTTTCCCCAGTGGAGGGAAGTGAGGCTTATGAGGCAAAAGGAACAGCATTCATTCAACATGAATAAATAATAACAAGGTGATGACTATATTCCAGTTACTGTTCAAGGCACAAGACCTCTGCCTTCATGGAGCTGCTGTTCTAGTAGGGGAGACAGTGAACAAATTAAGTGTGGTAAGAGGAACCTAGCCAAGACCAGGAAATAGCATAAGACTTGGGGAGGTGAGTCTGTGTAGACGAGGTTGTCAGGGTATGTTTTGAGGAGCCCTAGTCCTGGGAGAGCTATGGAACAAGTTCTGGAGACAAATTACTCTGAAGAACACTATCCTGTTAAGTCCTGCTATAAAGAAACTTAGATAATTCTCATTGGAACCAAACCAAAAAAGGCATTAGGTGAAAAAACCCTCTGAGTCATTAGGATTTTGTGAGCTAAAATTCCAAAGAATACACTGTGGGAGGACCTGGACTAGAGCGTAAGGACCCCAGTGACCAGGCAGAGCAGGAGAGGGGCCCAAAGAAGGAGACTTGGGGCCTGATGAACAAGGCCTTTTGGACCATAATGAATTTGTGACCTGTTTTCGGCTGGAAGCCAGCAATGCCAGGGTTAGATTTGATTTTAGAAAAGTTACTATGGTGGCAGTTTGGAAGCTGTCTTGAGTAAAGAAAGAATAAGTCAAGAAGCTTTTCAATAAAAAAGAGAATGATTACAGCCTGAACAATGGGGAGGAAAGGGTATGTTTTTAGAGACATTTGGAGGTGGAATCGATTCAGTTAGATAACTATGTTTATAGAAAATGAAGAGTGAGTCAGAAAAATTCTTGGCATGTAATGTTTTAAATGAGTGAAAGTACATCTTCAAGAGAGGGAAACTTGCCCCTGATCTGCCAATAAATGAAGGTCACAGTAGAGATGTAAGGTGGCGGCTGCCTAAGCTATGCTGAGTGTGTAAGAAATAGGAGCAAAGTAGTATGTTCAAAAGTGTTCCAGACTCTGCATCTGTACCACATTTTCTTTCACCTTTGAAATAAAGGATGGTTAGAGATGAAGTGGAAAAATATCAGCAGGTCTACTTTCAAAAGGTTGAGCTTTTTACAAAGAAACAAGCTTGTTATCACTTTTAAATAAGACAGAATATGACCTTGAATTAGAGACAGATTAACTGCATGTCTAATTGGTGAGCTCAGCACACCTAGCTGTGCAGCACCTGACTCACCAAAGCCAAGGACAGGCAGGTGGCTATGTTCTCTGCCAGGAAATCATCTGGACCTCACTGGCAGGCTCTGAAGTAAAGGGCATAGAGGAAGCTACAGATGGCAGGGAATAGTAGAGAGCATTAGGAAGAAAGAAGGAAGTGTGGCTCAAAGTGATAAAATGATATGTACATTTCTGTTTTAAATTTTTTTCTTTATTTCTAGTGTATGTGTGCATATGTAAATAGAAAGGTTTCCCATCAGTATTTTGTATATCATATGTTAGTCAACTAGCTGTGATATATTACCAATGAAATAAGAAAAACATCACCTAATATGCTCCTTCCTCCTCTACTGGAAGGGTATCTTGGGTAGCCACTGTATTAGAATTCAAAACAAATAAACAAAAAATTCAAAACCAAAATAGTTATTTGCCCTGAGGATGAAGAGGTAGATGAAGTGTTATTCTTCGTGGGCTTTGGTCAGCTGTTAAAAAATAATTAAAAATAAAAAGCCAAGTTAAAGAATATTAATTACCAAAATCTAGTTTGATGTCACTACTCTTATTTTTTTCTGAGCCTTTTGGTCCCTGATGAATTAGAACAATAAATGGATTGTTATGCTTGACATTTTGTACTTTATTCTGGAAATATTGGCATTAAAAACCAAAAGTAAAATTTCCATTTGATCAATAGTCTTAAATCCTCACAGAAATTTTTCTTTAAACAATTTTGTATTTTCGGGATACCTGGGTGGCTCAGTGGGTTAAATGTCTGATTCTTGATATCTGCTCAGGTTGTGATCTTGCAGTCATGAGATCGAGCCCCGTGATGGGCTCCACATTGAGCATGGAGCCTACTTGGGATTCTCTCCTCCCCTCTCCCCCTCTCCCTTCTGCCCCCTCGCCCCCTCCTGCTCACTTGCATGCACACTCACATGTGCACACACACTGTCTATCTCTCAAATAAATAACTTAAAAAAACGTTTGTATTTTCAGAGGAGCCTTATTTGATATGATTATTCAAATTTTTTGGTTACATTTTTCTAAAGCAGAGTTAGAAAAACTTCTAGCCAGGGTGCCTGGATGGCTCAGTTGGTTGAGCTTCTGACTTTGGCTCAGGTCATCTCACAGTTCATGAGTTCAAGCCCCATGTCGGGCTCTGTGCTGAGAGCTGAGACCCTGGAGCCTTCTTTGAATTCTGTGTGTGTGTCTCTCTCTCTGCCACCCTCTGCTTGCACTCTGTCTCTCAAAAATGAATAAACGTTAAAAAAAGAAAAAGAAAAACTTCTAGCTTCATCATCAGAATTGACACTTATTTTGGTATATACAAGAGGAAATCATGGTGTGCTCTTGCTCTTCCAAAATGGAATTTGAAACACCTTTTGTGAGCTATGGGTTGTACTTTGGTGTTTACAGGCCACGTAAATAGTAAGCTGTGATCTCCATTTCATTTACCCCATTCCTCTGGCTTTCTACATTTTTCTTCTACCTGGTTCTTTCATTTTCCTGTTTGTTTCTTTTTGTCTCCTCCTCACATTTCTTCATCTCATTTAGTTTCCCTCACCTGTTTTATTTCTGACCCTCTTCTCTGGCCAGTCCCTGCCTGCTGAACTGGAACCTTATGAAGCTATCCCTCTAAGAAGAGCAAAGGCCAATTTAGGAGGATGGAGGTTTGACCCTTCAGAAGTTATCTGGCTGAATGAACATTGCCAAAAAAGTACTGTTGCCCTAACTACATCTTCATTCTGGCTTCTTTACAGAATTTCATTTTCCTTTTTATTTTTTATTTTTTATTTTTTTAAGTTTTTTTTATTTTTGAGAGAGAGCAAGCCCGCGTGTACAAGTGGGGGATGGTGGGGGATGGGCAGAGAGAGAGGGAGGCACAGAATCCAAAGCAGGCCCCAGGCTCCAAGCTGTCTGCACAGAGCCCAACGCAGGTCTTGAACTCAACAAACCATGAGATCATGACCTGAGCCAAAGTCAATTGCTTAACCAAGCCAGCCTCCCACAGAATTTCATTTTCTTTAAAAAAATTTAATGTCATATTATATGATTCCAACACACAAAATATGTATAAACAAGCACAATATGAAATAACTCCCCATATGCCTCCCCTACCCCCAAAACATATTAAAAAAAAAAAAAAAGGACAAGATTAGGTAGGTAAGTTCAAAATTAACACTATAAAAATATTACCACAGCCAATATTTCTTCATTCTTGAAAGCATCAAAGAAAAATTTTTAGTTTCAAAGAAAAGCACACCACTTTTGGTTAAACCCTAGGTCTTTTTCAGGTTCACAGTAGTCTGGCTATCAATCAAGCATATATGTCCATTGGCCTGGGACATGGGCTCTTCTGTTAGAACTCAGCATTTTTTAAAAAAGTGATTACTTGAATTATACACACAAAATTTAAACTCTAAATGAGCCCAACCATTGCTGAGACCCTGAATTTTAAAGAATAAAGAAGGGTCAGTAACCACTGTCATCGTGCATGCCAACCATCACTGCTTAACCATCCCTGTCCAGCCTTTGTGACTTAGCAGTGAGCATTTTCAGCATCTGTACATTAACATATAAGTGGCCCACCTTCAGAAAAACAAAGAGTCTTTCCAAGGACATGTAAAACATATTGTGAGAACTTAGCTTCTGACCTATAATTCTTTTCTACAGTCTGTCTCAGGCATCTGTCCTTAGTTTTTGATGTTTTTTTGGTCAAGTATCTGTCTTTGCTTCTATTTCACAAACTGATTTTAGTATATTGCTGATACCTCAGTTTTCTTTTCTTTTGATTTTTAGCTTTGTATTTCCTGCCTTGGAGTCATCCAACCCATTGACAAATTATACCGGTACCATCCTCAACATACCTGTAGACTATCTTAGTATAGCATTTGCTAGTGAGGTTTGTATCAGAAAAATTAAAGAAAATTAGGTGCAGAAAAAGCCCCAAGTTGCATTCCATATAGAAATGTTAGAACACTCTTAAATATAGAGAACAAACTGAGAGTTGCTGGAGGGGGTTGGGGGGGGGGCGGGAATGGGCTAAATGGGCAAGGGGCATTAAGGAGGACACTTGTTGGGATGACCACTGAGTGTTATATGTAGGGGATGAACCACTGGATTCTACTCCTGAAATCATTATTGCACGATATGCTAACTAACTTGGATGTAAGTTAAAAAAAATAATAAATATATTATTTTTTAAAAATGGTAGAACATCATAATCACTTGTGAATATTTTGAAGTCCACAGAGTGGGTATGCATCTAAGATGTTGCCTGACATAGAGATTTCAGGTGTCCTAGTCACTGGCTATTGTATGAGAAGTATCTATTTGTTAACTCATATTGTTTAGTGACTAGTAAGTGGCATTTTTGGTATTCTACATTTATTTTACATGATATTTTGTTACTTACATATTGCATTTTACTGAGTTTTAATTTTTTAATTTTTTTAATGTTTATTTTTGAGAGAAAGAGAGAGTGTAAGCACGTGAGGGGCAGAGAAAGAGAGAGAGAGACAGACAGACAGACAGACAGAGACAGAACCCTAAACAGGTTCTAGGCTTTAAGCTGTCGGCACAGAGCGTGATGCAGGGCTCAAACCCAACGGACCACAAGATCATGACCTGAGCCAATGTCAGCCACTCAACTGACTGAGCCACCCAGGTATCCCTGCATTTTTACTGAGTTTTTAGACTACTTAGTTTTATTTAGGAAATCAGTCAGAGTGGGAAAGTGTTGAGTGATAGGTAATGAATTACTCTAAAACATCAGGGAATAGGTTCCTATTGAGTATTTTTGTGCAGAACAGCTGTTTTTCAAAAATGGTTATGGCCAGTAAGTGGGAAATGTGACCACTTGTAACCACTACTCTTACCAGCCTGGCCAAAGCCTGTACCATCTGTTCCCTGGATTCTTGTAATGAGCTCCCTATTTCTGTCCCTACTCCTTCTAGTTTGTTTCCATCATGTCATGCAGAATAATCCTGTTAACAGTGTCAGTTCATGCCACTCCTGTGCCAAGAAAATTGCAGTAGCTCCCCACTTTACTCAGAGAAAAAAACCAAACTTCATTCATTGGTCCATAACATCCTTCTCTTTCTTTTTTCTCCTCCTGTATATCTATAATCTAGATCATAATGTGAAATTAAAGTATATATGTTTATTAGTTACTGGGTTTTTTGAGTTAATGTTTCACTTATTCCCCTTAAAGAAAAGAAAATCATAAATTGCATAGGATTTTTTAATTCTTCCCACAGTAAACGGCACTCGCTAGATAGACACCCCTATTTTAAGGGGATATATTTCTTCATCTCTGAAATGAAGGTAATACCTATAAATAATATCTAATTGTCTCAAAGCAGTCTTTCTCTTGGTTTTCTTCTAGTAGTTCATATATTGTCCTCACATCTCCATTACTGTGGAGGGTTTTCTTTCTCCTTCTCTAGAACCTCTCTTTAGGTCTTTCTTTGAATAGCTTTTTTGGGCAATGAAAAGCACTCTATTGTCTTTTTTTCCCCGTATTACACCTTTACATATGTGTAGAAACCTTCATTCACCCTAAATAGGCTGTGACAATGATCAGTAAAGTTACTTAGGGATTGATGATGGTTGAATGATTTATTTCTGGATTTGCAAGAAATTTTCAAGTAACAATTCATTCTAGAAAAATAAAGCAAAAAGTGAAAGGAAAACTAAATGATTTTTGTTAAGAGCCTTCTCTCGGAGTGGAGCAGGGTGGAGGGGAAGGGTTGATCTGTGATTAATCCAAATTTAATTTTAATGGAACCTAAAATTTCAAAATACATAAGCTTTTCTCCTTCTGTAGCTTATGTGTCCATTTTCTTTAACATATATCACCCAACTATTTTTTATTTTTAATTTTTTATATTTATTTATTTTTTAAAGTAGGCTCCCTGCCCATCATGGGGCTTGAACTCACAACCCTGAACTTACAATCAAGAGTCACATGCCCTACTGACTGAGCCAGCTAGGCTTCCTAACTAGATATTTTTTAAATCTTGGGGCACCTGATTGGTTCAGTCGGTAAAGTGTCCGACTCTTGGTTTTGGCTCAGGTCATAATTTCACGGTTCATGAGTTCAAGCCCCATGTCAGGCTTTGCACTGACAGTGCAGAGCCTGCTTGAGATTGTCTCCCTCTCTCTGTGCCACTCCCTCTAAATAAACTTAATTTTTAAAAATTTTTTAATTAAAAAAAATGTTTCCCAAATATATATATTAGAATGTTTGTATATAATGTTACATATTCACTTTCCAAGGAAGATATTTAAATATACGTATATAAGCTCATATATACTTAAATATATATATCTTAAGAGTATGTATATACACAGAATATGATGTTGGATTTATTGTTGTGTTTTTACATAAAAGAGCTTTGTTATATACCACACAATTGAGCTTTTTGTTTATTTCTGTGAATTCATTTCTCTTCAGGTAATTTACGGTATCATTTAAACTTAACTAAAGTTTGAAGGCTTTGCTTCTCCAAAATTGCAGTTCACAGATATTACTTCATGGTATCATTGATGTTTGCAAATAATCAGTTATAAGTTCATCTCAATACAATTTGAATATCTGTATGTAAAAACATTGGAGAATACGAACTCAGAGTGTTAAAATTACTTTGAAAACTTTGTTGCTTGCTTCAGTTTTAAAACTTTATAGCCATTGATTTTAAATTGATTTATTTTTCATTTCTGCTCTAATGAATTGGAGAAAAATGGACAGGTCAAATAGGATCCTGGGTGCTGTGGTTGGTTGGCATTTATATAGGTCTTCCATAAAGGATTTAATAAAAGGTGACCTGAAATGCAGAAATGTAATCTATAAGACAATCAAAGAAAAACAGTTCTTTTAAGCACACTGTCAGTATTGTATGATTCCTGCTCTGTAACTGTAATAATTTTGTGTGTTTGTCGAAAGATGTAAGCTATATTCAATAATGAGGATAGCAGGAATTTGAGACTTCATGTACATTTCTGTTGTCACAGGAAGGTCAGCCTTTTGAAAAGGGATAGAAATGAACATTTCTCCAGAATTACATTTCCCTTCATTTTAGACTATCTCTTAATTCCAGCATTTTTACTGTGTTTGATAAATAGGCCAAATATATATTTTATTTATTTGGCAGGGGAGGTGGTGAAACTTTACAAATTTCAACTGGCATTGCACCTGGCTGATAAGAATGGGAGTTTGTACCGCTCTGAAGAGATTACATGAAGTAGAATTGGAAAGCAAATTGTATTTACAAAAGATAGGATGATGTTCCTAATAGGTGTTCAGAATAGACTATTCACTCTCATATTCTGCTGAGCTTTACTAGAAATAACTTCATTTCAAAAAAAGAACAAATCTGATTGAAGGTAAAAGCATTCCCTCTCCACAGACACTCTTCCAAAGGACTTACATTAAATTTTCCTGATGGGCACACAACTGTATTTTGAGCTGTATCTGTATAAACTGTAATGTGGAAAATAAAAATCTAAATAGTACACCTGATTGCTTCATGCACCAATCATTTAGATTACTAGATTTATATCTATAATTTTGGAAGAGAAGTTGCAAGGTGATGTTCTGACAATAACTGTCAAAGTCATAATACTAGGATCTGTTTTCATCTTGTTGTCAAGGTAAAGTTATTGAAATTCACAGTTGGTAGGTCACAAAGATCACTTCCTATCTCTTGTCATCTGTAGCTTAATGCTGACCTAAGCAGCTGGTGTATAATGTCAAAATTATCACAGTGCCCAGGCTGCAGAAGTACAACATGCTACATGATTTAATGCATTTCCTGTCTGGAATAAAGATTATGAAAAGGCCAACAACCATGAGCTACAGCGGTTTAGAGAGACTTAGTTTCTAATTTTGCTTTCTCCTTTTCCCATTCATTTTAGATTTTGGATTTAGTAAAAGGGACACATTACCAAGTAGCCTGTCAGAAGTACTTCGAGATGACACATAATGTAAGTACATTTTTAAACTTTATGGCCTAATCCTTTGTTTTGTTGTTATTCTGTGTTTCATTCAGGGTTTTTAGTTGCAGCTCCAGCTATTTTCACCAGAAAGGGATTTATCACATGGTATTAGGTAACTTATAAAATTGATAGAGGGGCCAGAGAATTAATCTAGGAATCTACAGACCCAGAAATACTGTAACAATGAGAAGCTACACAATGAGAAAACCTTATTCTACTACAGCTGCCACCCACCATTTCACGTCTAGGGATGAGACCGAGGGCCAGTAAACTTTTTTAGGAAAGTGCCAGATTGTAAAAATTTTAGGCCGTATTGTCCATATGGTCTCTGTCAAACTGCTCATCTCTGCTTTTGTAGTCCAGAGCAGCCATAGATCATATATAAAGGAACAAGCATGACTGTGTTCTCGTAGAACTTTATTTACCAAAACAGATACTGGGCTGGATTTGACCAACGGCCTTAGGTAGCCAAATCTTGGAGTAGCTGTAGAACAGTTGCCCTAGGTGCCCAGGAAAACCAGAGGCTTTTCATCTTTCCTGTAGAAAATCTGTTTTACTTCTGGCTGCCACCTCATGTTACTCTTATTTGCCATATCTCATATTTACCTGCATGGCTGAACTTTAGTTACATGTAAGACCCCTGACTGCAAGGGACTCAAGGAAATGTGTTTGGTGTTTTATCTTGTTAGCCTCTTTTGCCATGCTTCTATAGTACAGGCATACGTTGGAGATATTACGGGTTCGGTTCCAGACCATCATGATAAAGTGAGCTGAATGCATTTTTTGGTTTCCCAGTATAGATACCAGTTATGTTTCCATTATACTGTAGTCTATTAAGTGTGTAGTAGCATTATTACAGGTATTAATAGGTATTTTTGCATACCTTAATTAAAAAATAGTTTATGGCTAAAAAATACTAACCACGATCTGAGCTTTCAGCAAGTTATAACTTTTTACTGGTGGAGGTTCCTCCCTCCATGTTGATGGCTGCTGACTGTTCAGGGTGGTAGTTGCTGAAGGTTGGGGTGGCTGTGGTTGGTTTTAAAAAAAGGACAACAGAGAAGTTTGCCTTATCAACTTAGCTTCCTTTCATGGATGATTTCTCTATAGCATGTGATGCTGTTTGGTAGCATTTTGCCCACAGTAGAACGTCTTTCAAAATTGGAGTTTGTCCTCTCAAACCCTGCTGCTGCTGCTTCCTCAACTAAATTTATGTCAGGTTCTAACTCTTTTGTTGTCATTTCAACAATCTTCCCAACATCTTCACCATGAGTACATTCCATATCATGAAACCACTTTCTGTGCTCATCCATAAGAAGACTCTTTTGTCTACGTTGAAAATCTGTTGGTTTAGTGTAGCTCCTTCATATGTTACCTTATTTAGGTCTTCTGGATAACCTGCAGCAGGTTCTGTATTAACACTTGGCTGCTTCACCTTGCATTTTGAGGTCACAGAGACTGCTGCTGTCCTTAAACTTCATGAACCAACCGACCTCTGCTAGCTTCACACTTTTCCTCTATAGCTTCCTCACTTCTCTCAGCCTTCATGAAATTGAAGAGAGTTAGGGCCTGGCTCTGGATTAGCTTTGGCTGAAGGGAATCTTGTGGCTGGTGTGTCTTCTGTCCAAACCACGAAAACTTCCTCCATATCAGCAATAGGGCTGTTTTGCTGTCTTATTATTTGTGTGATCACTGGGGTAGTACTTTTAATTTCCTACAAGAACTTTTCCTTTGCATTCACAACTTGGCTAACTGGCACAAGAAGCCTAGCTTTTGGCCTGTCTCAGCTTTCAACATGTCTTCCTCAATAAGCTTAATCATTTCTGGCTTTTGATTTAAAGTAAGAGATTTGTGGCTCTTCCTTTCACTTGAATACTGAGAGGCCACTGTAGGTTCTTAATTGGCTTAATTTCAGTATTGCTGTGTCTCAGGGAATAGGCAGGCTGGAGGAAAGAGAGACAGGAGAATGGCCAGTCAGTGGAGGAGTCAGAACACATACAACATTTATCAGTTTAAGTTTGGCATCTTATATGGGCATGGTTTCTGATGCCACAACACGATTACAGTAGTAACATCAAAGATAACCATAACAAAAATAACGAAGTTTGAAATACTGTGAGAATTACCAAAATGTGACAGAGACATACAGTGAGCAAGTACTGCTGGAAAAATGCCAATAGACTCCCTCAACTGCAGGGTTGCCACAAACCTTCAATTTGTAGAAAACACAATATCTGGGAAATGCAATAAAACAAAATATGCCTATATAAGAAGACCAACTAGTAGGTTCTGAAACATGTAAAGCAAGGGTCACGACTCAGAGGCCTACAGAGGTTAGGCAAATAACCCAAAAAAGTGAAGGTAGAGGTATCAGGGTGACTCAGTCATTTAAGTGTCTGACTCTTGATTTCAGCTCAGGTCATGACCTCAGAGTTGTAAGATCAGGCCCTTCATCAGGCTCTGTGCTGGGTATAGAGTCTGCTTAAGATGCTCTCTCTCTCTCTCTCTCTCTCACTTAAAAAAAAAAAAAACTGTGAAGGTAGCTGAGATTAACACCAGAGAGTATGGGAGGCACCATGGTGTGCTGATGAATTCACATCCTGTTAGGGGCATTCACATTGACAAGTTTGAAGACTGTATACAAGTCAGTAGAACACATCTGCAGGTGAAATTCAGCTCACTGACCCCCTGTTTGCAACTGCTGGTCTTGATCATGGCTCCCTAACCTAGGACAGACATCCAACTTCCTGAGACATTTTTTTCTGTGAGTGTATATGTGCATTTTTTCGGAGTCTGTTGTTTATCAGGTTTCAAAGGGATTCATCCGTGACCCTCCCCCAAAAGATGTTGCATTCGTTGAATTCATCATCAGCTACCATGCTATGCTGTCTTATAATCATTTTTATTTTTCCTATTTAGTTTTTATGGAATATGTTTTATATTTTGGTTATATAATAACAGAATCTCTTATAGTATAAAATATTTCATAGGAAAAGTATATCCTATAATATTACAGTACTGTAATAATGAATACAGTACTGTAACCGACATCTGTAGAACCCTTAACACATGCCCAATACAGCACTAAGTACTTTGACCACATTAGCTCTTTTGATGCACACTACAGTACTACAGTGAGGTACTATTTTTATTCCCATTTATGAATAAAGTTTAGAGAAGGTGAGCAACCTGTGTAAGGTCCTACTGCTTATAAGGGATGGACTAAGTAAGTCATTAAAGCTTATGAGCCTGACCATGACTGTGTACTTCTATGGAATCTGATACTGTACCTGTAATAATGACTGTGGAGGTCACTAGCATTTTCTTGTCTATATTTATGATCCAACTATAATAGTTTATGTTAAAAAAAAAAAAAACCTGAAAACCAACAATTCTACATGACTTGCCCAAGGTACCATAATTTGTAAATAGGAGATCCGGAGCCAGAACCATCCCTACCACTGTCTGCTGTGGCTCTTCCCCTTCTTTCTATTACACCTAACTGTTGAAAATATTACTGTTATTTACCACCATAAAGACTTTGTTTTCACAAAATTTAAAAGACAAAATAAACCTCACTTAAATAGAAACAAGCACAAATTCTCATTAGTTTTAGCAGTCTAGGAATCTCACCCGATAAGCCACATTTGTTTGATATTTTCCGCACCAGTTTTGAATTAACCTTTTTCTTAGAGACCATATTCCTTAATTTGCCTACTCAGCTTGAGAGTTCTTAATTATTTGTGGATTCTCTTTAATAAGACACCTTAGAACTTCCACAAATTAAGGTCTGTCATTCAACTTCTTTCCTTTTTTTAAAATGTGAAAATTAGATTTAAACATTGAGTTTGTGACATAATCACAAAAAATAAGAAGAAAATTTCTAGTTCCCAGATCTGCTTTTGTAGTATCTACTGAGTATTCTTTTCTTACAGGAATATTACTGCTATGGGCAATTTAAAAACTTGCCTTAGATTAGTGAAGATATTGAAAAGATGTATGTCTAAATCCTCCCACATATAACTTAAGCCACATAAAAATCAATGGAATAAAAAGGCTGTTTGAATTCGCTAGATGTCTCATTATAGATTTTTAGTTGTGAATATCTATTATTTTTTCTCATTAAATTAAAACTAGAATCCATTTTTATTGTCAGTTTTCTGCCATCCTGCCTGCCTCCCCGCTTAACAAAAATTTTTAAAGCTACATTTATTTTCCTGAGGATTTTGCGATCAAGCTCATTTTAACGAAAGTTTTGAAAATGAACCAGTTAATTGATACCATTTACAGCCGCACTATGATAGTTCCATATGGCTTTTTTGGTAATACCAGCTGCCTCATTATAAGCTGTCATTGCAAAATCTCTTGATTAAAACCCAAACATCCCATAGGTAAAACAATATTGCTTCCATTCCTTCAAAATCTACATTTGCTGTGGCAGAAATATGAGACCTATGTTTGTGTGAAGGTCATCGTGTGCAGAACATGTTGATTCCAAGCAAATGTTTGAGAGAGATTCTGTAAGTAGATGTCAAAATCTGGGCTGCTTGAAATCTGTTTTCCTCAGTGTTTTTTAGGGAGCAATGTTTTATACTGTGGTCTGTTTTTTGCTTTTGGTATGCTCCATGTGTAAATGAAAACACTTGGCCTTGTGTGGATTAATCTCTGAATTGTAATTGAAAATCATTTCTTTAGCAAACTGAGTCATTCTTGATACTTATTTGCCAAATAGCTGAGCATTTTTTTCCCACCATATAAATCTTTGCAGAAATCTTATTAAATTCTATCACATTTGCCTGCAAGCTTGAACAGGATATACCAAATAAAATTAAGCTCTTTTATAATAATTCAGGGTCATTATTATGGATATCAATTAGAGTACTGGGCTAGAAGCCATCATCTTGTCTCTTGCTTGGGTCACTGTAGTAGCTTCCTAACTCATTTCCCACTATCTACAACACATGCACCATTCCAGGTCTTTACCCTCCACACAGCTGTTGGGATGATCTTTAAAATAGAGGAACATGATTATTTTAGTAAACTGCTTTAAAAAAAAAAAACCTTAAAGGGCTTCCAAATTGCTCTGAAGATGAAATCCAAAATTTATAATGTAGCCTATAAAGGCGTCCAACCCATTTCCTTCTTTCTGGATGCCAACTACACTGATCTTATTTCATATCCCTTACAGTACTTTGAGACTACTAAGCTAATATGGCAGAATGAAAATACATCACAGAATTTCCCTTTCTCACTAGTGAACACAATGTACAAAACATAAAAAATGACCCACCAAAAGGAAAACATCACCAATAGCAGCCAATTAAGAAAAACGGCAAGGAAAGAAACAAAAATTCTGTTTCCAAATCTAGAATGTTCCTACTTTTTTAAAAATAAGGAGTAAAGGAAATAGCTGCTGACCTTTAAGCAGAAATAAATTAAAATTGAGGGTTTCTATGGGGATAATTTGCTTTCTCTATTCTAAATTCATTTTGAAGTAAAATCTGTTTTCAATGGGGGGAGGGCATAAACCAAAGTTAATTTTTCTGGACAAGCTGAAAGGAAACTGAATGGCAGCCATTACACTTCCTTTAGCCAGAAATAAAACTGAAAGAAAGAAAACATTTAAAAGACAACCTATTTTAGAAAAAAGTACAATCCACCATACAGAAGGAACTTCATAATTTCATCATGCTATCAAGCAACTGAATTAGACCGTAAGTTCAGTAAAATGAACTTATTAGCAAAATGAGTTACAAAAATGCAATCCCCAACCTAAGAGAGACTGTTGAAAACCCAAATGTCACATAGTAACATGGTACATGCCCTTGATTCAAGACCCTTGTCACTGTTTTAGTTGGTTAATAAGAAAATTAAAGTGAATAAAAAATATGTGCATTTTTCAAACAATATATTTTAAAGTTAAAAACATTTAAAGGTCTTTTATTCATCTTTCGATGTACAGGCAAGGTCTCATTTGAGTATAGTTTTGAGATTGGAGTTCAATTTTTTTTTTTAAGTTTATTTTGAGAGAGAGAGAGAGAGAGTAAGGGAGAGGCAGAGAGAAGTGGGGAGAGAAAATCCCAGGCAGGCTCCACGCTGTCAGTGCAGAACTCCACACTGGACTTGATCTCATAAACTGTAAGATCATGATCTGAGCTGAAATCAAGACAGTCAGATGCTTAACCAACTGAGCCACCCAGGTACCCTGGAATTCAACTTTTTTTTTTTTTTTAATTAACTACACCTATAATATGCCATCAATAATTTCCAGTTCAGGTTTCTTTCAAGTGGAAGAGGGAGCTAAGGACACATTTAAAGCAATATGATCTTTTTCCCTTAACTTTTGGGAATTCAACTTTTTTTTTTAATGTTTATTTTTGAGAGAGAGAGAGGGAGATACAGAATCCGAAGTAGGCTCCATCCAGCTTTTGAGCTGTCAGCACAGAGCCTGATGCGGCACTCAAGCTTATGAACCATGAGATCATGACCTGAGCCGAAGTCTGAGTCTCCACTGACTGAGCCACCCAGGATCCCCTCAATTTGTTTCTTTTTTTAAGTGACTTGCTTTTCTTGAGTCTTTGCAAAGCCAGTAGATAGCATAGAACCAACAACTTTCTTTCTACACTCCTGTTTTCTTGGTTTTCCCCATAGCAACCATATTAATATCTTTACCTCATTGATGAGGAAACCGAGGCTTATAAAGATTTCGTTTTGTCCAAATTGAAGTTTAATTTATTTTGATCCAAAGAGTCCTCTCCGTGATGATAGATGTATTGAGAATTTTAACACGTTGAAACTTTAGGTGTAGAAAATCTCCAATGTAATTATAGCCAAAGCAGTAGATTCTTTTTTTTACATGAAATAATACCACTATGTTTTTTATAATCCTTATAATCTTGGGGCACCTGGGTGGCTCAGTTGAGCATCCAACTCTGGCTCAGGTTATGATCTCACAGTTCATGAGCTCAAGCCCCGTGTCAGGCTCTGTGCTGACAGCTTGGAGCCTGCTTCAGATTCTGTGTCTCCCTCTCTCTCTGCCCCTCTCCTGCTCACACAATCTCTCTCTCTCAAAAATAAATAAACATTTTTAAAAATTTTAAAAATATTATGTTATGATTGTAAGTTTATTTGACTTTGCATAAAAACCTCTTAAAACAGATTTCAGAGCAACTAAGTGATCTGGTCAAAGGCCTTAATTATAATTCAGACAAAACCAGTTACTTGTTCAATGATTTGCATAAACTAGGTAATCTCTTTAGGCTTCATGTTCCTCGTTTTACATGTAGAAGGTTCAATCGAAAGGATCTTCAAGGTCTTTCCAATCTCTAATGTTCTCTATAAAATGTAAAGCCTTCTGATTGATATGTTACATAAAAAACTTTTCATGAAACACTTGGTAAAATGCAAACTTTATATCTCCTACTTTTTAATGAGTTGGGTGAAAAATCGAATATAATGAAGTTCACAAATGACTCCATTGTTAATAAAAATTATAGATTTATCATAAAATATTCAGGAAACATTTTAAAATTAAGCAGCAAGGTAGCAGATAAAAATTTGTTCTAGTGACCTGAGTAATAACTCTTAAAGTGAATTAGTCTAAATGCTATCAATCTACTATACACTGACTTTACTATAAAATTATTGGCCCAACATATATCAACAGCTGACTAAAGAGAATCAGAGAATCCTGGGGTATTCAAGTATTACCAAAAAACACCTTGTTTCTGTTTATTGGTTCACCTGTTAAAAGGGTTAATTCTGAACCATGACAGCAATTCTTTTAACCCCCTGCTAATCCATTTGAATCCACCATACGATTATCCATTGCTTTAATCACATCACCTCCCCTCTCAAGGATTTTTAGTGACTCCCTGATGCCTGCAAAATTAGGTCTAGACTACTTACCCTGAGTTTCAAGGCTCTCTGAGGTCGGGCCCCAGTCTGTCTTCCCAACTTCATTTCCTATTATTCCCTTTTATATGCCTTTTACACCAGGCCATCTGATCTACTTGCTTTCCAGGGACATTGCTTCTTACCTTGCTCATGTGGCTCTGCTGTTTGTATTAACCTTGACCTCATTATCCCAGCTTTTCACTTTCTCCATCTTCCCAAATTCAACTCATATAGCACTTCTCTCACAAAGCCTTCCTTGATCTCCCCAGCCAGAATGTGTCTCTAATATGGAGATAATAAGCCTTTATCTGTGACCCTTAAAAACCTCTATCAAGAATAAAAGAGTGTTAAGTATATGACTGACTTCACTAGGCTCGAAATTTCTTTAGACTTAGTCAAATGCATTCTTGTGTGCTGAAAAACTACCAGCTCATAATGTGGCACATATGACTGGTATACACTGTTGGTTCTGGGCTCAACTCACCAAATATTTAGATACCTACTATATATATACAAGTCACTTCAGTACAAAGAGAGACATAAAAAGGTTAATATAAGACAAATGAACAAAAAAGTGTAATGGCTTCTCAGTTTGTAAAAAAAAAAAAAAAAAAATTGAAATGAAAATACCCCCTAACAAAAAACAACAACAAATAACTGCAGTAAAATGGTATCCTTTGGTTGTCAGCTTCCACTGCAGAAGGCAGGGAGGGCAGAGATTCGACATGTGATCAATTCAATCTGACCCACTGGTTGAGTGTGTAGAAAGTGACTCATGTAGAAGGTTTACACTTTAGGAGCTATCTTGCTCTTAGGTCACAGCCCAAGAGTTAGTAAAGGTTTATACAACTTAAGAAATGAATACATTATAAAATCATTGACCTTGGCACAAGGACATGACAGCAGAACATACTGGTTATGAGCATGGACTGTGCTAATTCATATCCCATCTCCAGCCCTGCCAGTGTGTGATCTTGGGTAAGTTATTTAACCTCTCTCTAAAGTGGGAAGTACTGATAATTTACCTTCACAGTGCTCTTAATGGAAGTTAACTAAATATATGCATGTTTGTGAATGAGTATATATGTGTGTTTTATGCCACTTAGAATAATGTCTGGTACACAGTAGTCATTAAATAAGTGCTTGCTAATATTAAGGAATATATTTTTCTTTATTAATAAATTTTAGAATCAAAGTTTCTAGAATCAAAGTTAAAAAAAGCAGTATTTGCTAAATGTTCAAATATCATCTGAACACCTTGTAAAAGCATCATTGAATAGTAAAGGCACAGGGTAATGGGTAATTGGAAATGATATTCAAGATTTAATTTAAAGTTTAGTGATAGTATTTGTGAAAAGAAATAATGCAAACATGAGCAGGTTCATAGTTTTATGTTAAGTCCCACTGAAAATTACCAAAAGAAAAAAATTTTATATAAAAAGTAAGAGCAGGGGCGCCTGGGTGGCTCAGTCGGTTAAGCGTCCGACTTGAGCTCAGGTCACGATCTCGCGGTCCATGAGTTCGAGCCCCGTGTCGGGCTCTGGGCTGATGGCTCAGAGCCTGGAGCCTGCTTCCGATTCTGTGTCTCCCTCTCTCTCTGCCCCTCCCCTGTTCATGCTCTGGCTCTCTCTGTCTCAAAAAAAATAAACGTTAAAAAAAAAAAAGTAAAAAAAAAAAAAAGTAAGAGCGGGGAAAACTCAAGATTGGAATGAAGAAATTACATTAGGTTGCTTTTTCAGTAATTATGATACTAAGTGGGATTACATAGGCCAGATTTATAAATATACTCTAAAACATGAGTGGTATCAGGGACCAATATCAAAACAGTGTCTGTTTATGTCCACTCCCTATGGTCCTGGAATGTTTATTTTTTAATATTTTGTTTATTTTTGAGAAACAGAGTGCAAGCAGGGGAGGGGCAGAGAGAGAGGGAGACACAGAATCAGAAGCAGAATCCAGGCTCTGAGCTGTCAGCACAGAGCCTGATGTGGGGCTCAAACTCACAAACCACGAGATCATGACCTGAGCCAAAGGCAGATGCTTAACCAACTGAGCCATCCAGGTGCCCCAATTCTGGAATGTTTAAAGATTATACCCTTCTTCTTTTTTTTTTTTAAACAACAAAATATTTATTGACAGACAATATGGCAGCCACTTTGTTTAGCCATCTGAGATGTTAAGAGGTAGATCTGGAAGTAGAGTTGGATAGGGAACGGGAACTAAGAGCAGAGGTTTGGGTTGGAAATACAAATGCAAGAAGCCATTAATGTTTAGGTAGTAGTTGAAGCACCCTCTGAATGAAATCATGTAAGTACTGGATTGAGTGTTATGACCGAGAACTACTAAGATCCATGTTCTGGGCATTAAATAGTTTTTGAACAAGGTCTAGACTGGTTTATGAAGTCCCTCTATACCTTTGCTTTGTGTTAATATATACATTTGCTTTCTTACACAGGTGGATGATTGTGGCTTTTCTTTGAGCCATCCTAACCAGTTCTTTTTTGAGAGCCAACGGATTCTAACTGGTAGTAAAGACATCAGAAAGGAGTCCATCCAACCAGAAGCTCCTCAACCCAAACCAAGTGTCCAGAAAAACAAGGATGCATCATCTGCTCTGGCCTCTCTGAATTCCTCTCTGGAAGTGGATATGGAAGGACTAGAGGATTACTTCAATGAATGATTCTTAAGCGCTTAAGAACCATTTTTCCTCTCTAGCTTTCATTTCTTTCAAGATTTTGCCTGTTTCTTTTTTAACCTCTTTGTCTACTCCCTCCACCCCACCCCACCCCAGTTCATCCTCTGGAAAGCAGGCTTACGGGTAAAAACAAAGACCTCCATTCTATTTTGCTTTGACAAAAGGGAAAAAAGGAAGAATTTCTCTTGAAATCTAACACTTGAGTGGTGTGATCTAAGTCCTGTTTTAGGAGACATAACAGCTTTCTAGACTGCTTACAGTTTCCTAGAGACAGTAGAACTAAAAACAACTATTAACCCTTACCACTGTAATTTTTACTTAATCCTTTTCTGGACCATTTTTGTCAATAAATACAAAAATGTGTATTAATGTGTGTAGTTGAAGGAGTCATATTATGAGGAGGGATCCAAGATGGTGCCATGGGAAAATCCTGAACTCTACGCGGGACACACCCAACCTACACCTACACCTACAGAAGTTCTTTCTGAAGAACTAAAGGCTGACGAATAGCTTCTGCACAACAAAGGATAGAGAGGGGCCACACAAAGAAGGGTAGGAGAGCTGGATACACAGTAATGGGAATCCTACTCCCAGTGCTACAAGCTACAGTAGGGAGGGATAGTACTGAAGGGCTTGGATGCAGATTCGCCTAACCTAGGGCACAGCAGTAAAACAGTAACATAAAGAGCAACTAGACTGTATATAAGTGAAGGCAATGCACTATTAAACCTAGAGCATCTGCCAAGCAGTAGAGAGCTGCTGGAAATTTTCTCCAGGATTGAAGGCACTGGTGACCAGCATTATTTATGTTCCCCCTCCACCTTGGCAGTATAGACAGGAGCAGCATCCTGACACTCTAGTCAATCTGCTGCCTCAGTGAGCCTTGGGCCTTTAGCACACACCAGCTCCAGCTGTCTTACCAAACTGCCCCAGTGTGGTATACACCAGGACATCCCTGGGCTGTACCCATTATATGTCAACCATCTTGCCAAGGTGGCCCAGGTGCTAAGCATGGCAGGACACCCCTAGCCAGCGCTGGCTTCCACTCCAGCCATCTCACCATGGCCGCCCCGGTGTGGAGAAAGCCCCAGCCCATGCCTGCCCTATTCTAGCTGTTCTGCTAGTGTGGCATCAAGGCAGGCACCCCAGGATCCATTCCAGCTCCAGCTGTCCAGGCCAGTGCAGCCCTGGCACCAAGTGTGTCAGGACCTCCGGCCCGCAAGCCCTCCAGCTCTAGCCAGCCAACCAGAGCCACCAAAACGCAGTCCATGCCACCACCCAGGGCCACTCCTTCAACACTCAGGTAGTTCTTTCACCTAATTCATAGCAACAGAGAAAGTCAAACAGAGGGATACTGTCCAAAAGAAAGAACATGACAAAATCAGGGAAAGAACTAAACAAAATGGAGATAAGCAATTTACCTTTTGGTAAAAGAGTACCAAAGTGAGTTCTGGCCTAAGATAGTGAGGTAGGAAGACCCTGAAGTCATATCCTCTGTGGACACACCAAATCAACACCTATTTATAGAGCAATTCCTCCTGAAGAACTAAGGGCCAATTGGACAGCTTATGTACAACAAAAGATAGACCACATAGAGAATGACAAGAGAGAGACACGGTAACAAGGGAACCCCATCACTGATGCAAAGTGCAGTAGGGAGAGAGAGTACTGAAGGAATAGAACACAAGAAAAAAAAGCCAGTTTAAAAGAGCAACTAGTATATAAAAGATCCAGCCCTAGAACTCCACCAAACAGGGAGTTGGTGGGACTCTATCCAGGCCAGATGGGATGTTAAGCAGCATGGTTTATGCTCCCTACCCCTTGATACTGAGGACGGTAGCAGAGTTCTGGATGCCACAGCCAGCTTGCTGTCTCAGTGAACCCCTAGACTCTTAGCCTATGCCAACCCAGCCCATTCTACCCAGGAGGCCACAGCATGGTGCACACGGATGCCCCTGGTTGGCACTCACTACAGCTCCAGTCATTGCACCCAAGTGACACAGGTGCAAAGCATACCAGAATACTCCAGGGCCACAGCACTTTGGTTACAGACAGCTTGCTAGAGCACCCCTAGAGCAGAGCACTGTGGGACCTCCTGGCTCATGCCTGCTCATCTCCAACCACCCAGCCAGATAACCCCCTGCATAGAGCATCCTGGAAACCCCTAGTCCATAGCCTGCCTCTCAGCTCAAGCCTCCACACCAGAGCATCCCCTGTGTAGACTGCCCTGGAACCCCCAGTCCCCCACCTGCCTCTCTACTGGTCACCCTACCAGGGCATCTACTGTGTGAAGTGTCTCAGAACACCCCAGGGCACACCGGCCTTGGCTTTAGTTACCCCAACAGGGCACCCCCTGTGCTGAGTACACCCAATACACTGGCTTGCACTCACTTCAGCTCCCAGAGTGCTCCCAGCACAGAGTGGCCCAGGACCCATCTTGCTGTTCACCCACTTCGGCTTCAGCCGCCATACCAGGGTGCCCTATGAGCAGAGTCCAGAACTGCCCATGCCCATCTCAGTTTCAGCCATCCCACCAAGATAGGCCAGCACAAAGTGCTTCAGACCCCCAGCCCATGCCAGCCGCAGCTCCAGCCAGCCAGCCAATGTCACCAGGCACACAGCAAAGACATGGGATAACCACACACAAGATCACTCCTTCAAGTTTTGGAGAAGTAGCTGTTCCAACTAATTCACAGAAACACAAAAAGCCAAACTCCCCCCTAAAAAGAATAAGACAAACCCTTAAAAAAAAAAAAAAAGACCTAATGAAACAGAGGTAAACAATATGCCTGATAAAGAGTTTAAAGTAATCACAAATATGCTCACTAGACTGGAGAGAAGAGTGGAAAAACTGAGGGGGCACCTGGGTGGCTCGGCAAGTTAAGCACCCTACTCGGCTTGGGTTATGATCTCACAGTTCATGGGTTCGAACCCTGCATTGGGCTTTCTGCTGTCAGTGCAGAATCTGCTTTGGATCCTCTGTCTCCCTCTCTGCCCCTTCCCCATTCGTGCTCTCTCTCTTAAAAAATAAATGAACATATTAAAAAAAAAAAAAAACAGAACAAAGATATGGAAAATATAAAAAAGAACCAATTGGAGTTGAAGAATACAATAAATGAAATGAAAAATACACTAGAAGGAATCAACAGAATAGCAGATGCAGAAGGGCTTCATGATCTGGAAGATAGTGTACTGGTAAGTGCTTAACTGACAGTAAAAAGAAAAAAGAATTTATTAAAAAATGAGGATAGGTTAAGGAATCTCTTCAATACCAAGTGAATAGATATTCACAGTATCGTGGTCCCATAAGGAGAAGAGATGAAGAAGAGTGAAAACTTACTTGAAAAAAAAAATTGCTGAAAACTTTACTAACCTGAGTAAGGAAACAAACATCCAGGAAGGAACAAAAAGTTCCAAATAAGATGAATCCCAGGAGGTCTTCACCACAACACATAATAATTAAAATGTCAAAGTTTAAACATAAAGAGAACATTTTAAAAGCAACAAGAGAGAAGAAACTAGTTACATACAAGGGAAACCCCATAAGTATATCAGCTGATGTTTCAGCAGAATCTTTGTAGGTCAGAGAGGAATGGCAAGATATATTAAATCAGCTAAGAGGAAAAAAAATTACCTACAAGAAAGAATACTGTACTTGACAAGGTTATTATTCAGACTTAAAGGAGAGATAAAGTGTTTCCCAAACAAAAATTAAGGAGTTTCATCTCCACTAAACTGACCTTATAAGAAACGTTAATGGGTAGCAGGCTAGAGGAAGCAGAGGAACAAATTAATGACCTGGGAGACAGAGTAATGGAAAGTGATCAAACTGAGCAAATGAAAGAAAAAAGAATTATGCAAGATGAGAATAGACTTAGGGAACTCAGTAACTTCATTAAGCGTATTAATATTTTCATTAAAGGGATCCCATGAGAAGGAGAGATATAAGGGCAGAAAATTTATTTGAAGAAATAATAGCTGAAAACTTCCCAAATCTGTTGAATGAAACAGATATCAACATCCAGGAGAGACAGAGATTCTCCCTGCCAAAATCAACCCAAAGGGTCCATGCCAAGACATTTAATATTCAAAATGGCAAAAGAAGTGATAAAAAAATTTTAAATCAGCAAGAGAAAAGAAGACAGTTACATACAAGGGAAATCCCATAAGGCTATCAGATTTTCAGCAGAAACTGCAGGCTGGAAGCGAGTGATATGATATATGCAAAGTGTTGAAAAGGAAAAGCCTGCAGCCAAGAATACTCTATCCAACAAAGCTATCAATCTGAACAGAAGGAGAGATAGCCTCTACTACAAAGCTGTAATCATGAAGACAGCATGGTATTGGCACAAAAACAGACACAGAGACCAATGGAATAGAATAGAGACTCCAGGATTGGATCCACAAAAGTATGGCCAACTAATCTTTGACAAAGCAAGAAAGAATATCCAATGGAAAAAAAGACAGTCTCTTTAACAAATGGTGCTGGGAGAACTGGACAGCAACATGCAGAAGAATGAAACTAGACCACTTTCTTACACCATTCACAAAAATAAATTCAACATGGATGAAGGACCTGAATGTGAGACAGGCAACCATCAAAACCCTAGAGGAGAAAGCAGGAAAACACCTCTCTGACCTCAGCCGCAGCAATTTCTTAGTTAACACATCCCCAAAGGCAAGGGAATTAAAAGCAAAAATGAACTATTGGGACCTCATGAAGATAAAAAGCTTCTGCGCTGCAAAGGAAACAATCAACAAAACTAAAAGGCAACCAATGGAATGGGAAAAGATATTTGCAAATGACATATCAGACAAAGGGCTAGTATCCAAAATCTATAAAGAACTCACCCAACTCCACACCCAAAAAACAAATAATCCAGTGAAGAAATGGGCAGAAAACATGAATAGACACGTCTCTAAAGAAGACATCCAGATGGCCAACAAGCACATGAAAAGATGCTCAACGTCGCTCCTCATCAGGGAAATACAAATCAAAACCACGCTCAGATATCACCTCACACCAGTCAGAGTAGCTAAAATGAACAAATCAGGAGACTATAGATCTATAGACTATAGATGTGGAGAAATGGGAACCCTCTTGCACTGTTGATGGGAATGCAAACTGGTGCAGCCACTCTGGAAAAAAGTGTGGAGGTTCCTCAAAAAATTAAAAATAGATCTACCCCTATGACCCAGCAATAGCACTGCTAAGAATCTACCCAAGGGATACAGGAGTACTGATGCATAGGGGCACTTGTACTCCAATGTTTATAGCAGCACTTTCAACAATAGACAAATTATGGAAAGAGCCTAAATGTCCATCAACTGATGAATGGATAAAGAAATTGTGGTTTATATATACAATGGAATACTACTTGTTAATGAGAAAAAAGGAAATATGGCCTTTTGTAGCAACGTGGATGGAACTGGAGAGTGTTATGCTAAGTGAAATAAGTCAGGCAGAGAAAGACAGATACCATATGTTTTCACTCTTGTGTGGATCCTGAGAAACTTAACAGAAGACCATGGGGTCTTCATGGGGAAAAAAGTTACAGAGAGGGGAGGAGGCAAACCATAAGAGACTCTTAAAAACTGAGAATAAACTGAGGGTTGATGGGGGGGGGTGGGAGGGAGGGGAAAGTGGGTGATGGGCACTGAGGAGGGCACCTGTTGGGATGAGCACTGGGTGTTGTATGGAAACCAATTTGACAGTAAATTTCATATTAAAAAAAAGAATAGGTTCAACTTAAGCAATCATTAACTTAATATAGACCGCTATAAGCAGAAGATGCAAATTAAAAAAACAGCAATAGATCTGGAAAGAATAAAGTAAAAGGAATTCAAGTGTATCACTAAAGAAAGCCAACAAACCATGAAAGAGAGGAAAAGGATTTTAAAAAACCTACAAAACAACCACTAAACAAGTAACAAAATGACCATACACACCTATCAATAATTACTTTGAATGTAAATGGACTAAATGCTCCTATCAAAACACATAGGGTGATAGAGTGGATTAAAAAAACAAGACCCATGTAAATGCTGCCTATAAGACTTATTTCATTCTGAAAGACACTTGCAGATTGAAAGTGAAAGGGTTGAGAAACACTCATTATGCAAATAGATGTCAAAAGAAACCCAGAGTAGCAATGCTTATATCAGAAAAAAATTGACTTTAAAACAAAGAATGTAACAAAAGAAAATGAAGGACATTATATAATCATTCAGGGGACAATCCAACAAGAAGGTATAGCAACTGTAAATATTTATGCACCTAACATGGGAATACCCATATATAAGTTAATAACAAACATAAAGGAACTAATAGATAGTAATACAATAAAAGCAGAGGACTTTAACACCCCACACATCAATGAACATATCATCCAAAATGAATGAACTATTTCCATCCAAAAAAGGAAACAGTGGCTCTGAATGACACACTGGACAAGATGAACTTAACAGATACAGTGGGAACATTCCTTCCTAACACAGCAAATACACATTCTTTTCAAGTGCAGATGAAACATTATCCAGAATAGACCAACTATTAGCCCATAAAACAAGTGTCAACAAATTCAAAAACATCAAAGCCATACCATCCATCTTTTCTGACCACAATGCTGTGAAACTGGAAATCAGCCACAAGAAAAAATCTGAAAAGTCCACAAATACATGGAAGGTAAATAACATGTTACTAAATAATGAATGTGTCAACCAAGAAATCAAAGAAATAAAACATTAATTAGAAACAAATGACAATGGAAACATAATGATCCAAAATTTGGGGGACGCAGAAAGAGTGATTCTAAGAGGGAAGTTTATAGCAATACAGGCCTACCTGAAGAAGTAAAAATAATCTCAAATAAGCAATGTAACTTTACACTGAAAATAGCTAGAAAAACAAGAACTGACAAAATCCAAAACCAGCAGAAGGAAGGAAATAATAAAGATCAGAGGTGAAAAAAATAATAAAAACTAAAATTTAAAAAAAAAACCAAAAAACCAAAACAAACAAACAAACAATAGAATACATCAATGAAACAAGGAGCTGGTTCTTTGAAAAGATCAAAAAAATTGATAAGCCTCTAACCAGACCCATAAAAGAGAGAAAGAGAGATAGGACTCAAATAAATGAAATTGTAAAGAAAGAGAAGAAATAACAACCAACACCACAGATTTACACACAATTTTACAGAATATTGTAAAATCCTATATGCCAACAAATTGGACAACCTAGAAAAAATAGATAGATTCCTAGAAACATATAACCTACCAAAATGAAAGCAGGAAGAAATAGAAAATATGAACAGGCTTATTACCAGCAATGAAATTGAATCAGTAAAAAACAAAAACAAACAAACAAACAAACTCTGGAGGTGGCTGTGAGGCACTATGGGCAGCTCTTCCCCAGAACCGGGGCACATAGAGCAGGACTCCTTAAGACATCGGGGTTTAAATCCCAGCCAAGTGCCAGGGAGGCACAGGAGTCGGTGGAGTGGGACAAACCACCTTGTTTGCGCCCACGGCACAGTGAGGACGGCTTGAACAGAGTGGTTTGGAACACCCGGTCTGTGGAGGAGAGACTGGTGTCACCACTTTTCTCCCCATCGCCTTCAGGGAACCGACAGTGGGCCCACAATGGGACCTGCCTACACCAAACTATGCCCCTCTGTGCCTGGCAACTGTGTATCTACAGGAATGGGATTGACGCTGACCAACCAGATAGCCCTCCTCTGGCGTCCCAGAATGAATGAATGAATGAATGAATGAATAAATAAATAAATTCTTCCTTCCTTTTCTCCTTCTTATCTCTTCCTTCCTCTAGTTTGGTTACTCTGGCTGTTGGTTTGTTTAAGCAAACATATTTAATCTATTCTCTTTATACATGTTCTATACCTCCTTCTTTACTTTCCTTTCTCTCTTCCTGGATTAAGTGGTATAGTTTCTATATCTGGTCAATTTTATTTTACTTTATTTTTCCCCGCTTCCTTCTTTATTTTCCTTTCTTTCTCTCTGGATTAAGCCATATAGTTTCTCTGTCTGGTCAATTTTATTTTACTTTATTTTTCCTCACCCCTGTCATTTCACTCTTTGTAAGGGATAAGACCTATTCCATCAGCACTGCTTCTACCCTGTTGTTTACTTGTAGCTGGTGTCTGGTTTTTTGTTTTGATTTTGTGTGTGTGTGTTGGTTTTTGTTTTTTGTTTTTTGTTTGTTTGTTTTCCTTTCCAGGGCTATTTCAATCAACCACACCCGGTGGAGGGTCTAAAACATCACTATAAGTAGGGAGATATAGTAACCAAAGTCACAACAACAGAGAGCAAGTAACACACTCCAAAAAACACCTCCTGAAGGGCCAGGCCCTTGACAGTGTATGACCCCTCGTTAATAGTAGTACTCACAGGTGCAGGGCACATAACAAGCTTTTAAAACACATAAGAGACAGAAAACTAGCCAAAATGATGAAACAGAAGAATCCTCCTCGAAAGAAATTCCAGGAAGAAGTGACAGCTAAAGAATTGATCAAAACACATATAAACAGTATAACTGAACAAGAATTTAGAATAATAGTCATAATATTTATCGCTGGGCTTGAAAAAAGCATAGAGAACAGCAGAGAATATATTGCTACAGAGATCAAGGAACTGAAAAATAGTCATGATGAATTAAAAAATGTAAAGGAGGTGCAAAATAAACTAGAGGTGGTGACAGCGAGGATTGAAAGGGCAGAGGGGAGAATAAGTGAAATAGGAGATAAAATTATGGAAAAAGATGAAACTGAAAAAAAAAGGTTAAAAAAAATTCTGGACCACAAGGAGAGAGAACTAATGATTCAATGAAATGGAATACTAGAGGACTACGTGATTCAATGAAATGGAATAATATTATCATAGGAGTTCCTGAAGAAGAAGAGAGAGAAAGGGGTGGAAGGTGTACTTGAATAAATCATTGCTGAGAACTTCCCCAATCTGGGGAAGGAAACAGACATTGAAATCCAGGTGGCACAGAGAACTCTCTTCAGATGTAACTTGAGTCCATCTTCTGCATGACATATCATAGTGAAACTGATAAAATACAAAGATAAAGAGAGAATTCTGAAAGCAACTAGGGGTAAACGGGCCTTAACCTACAACAGTAGACACATAAGGGCAGTAGCAGACCTATCTACTGAAACTAGGCAGGCCAGAAAGGAGTGGCAGGCAATTTTTAATGTGCTGAATAGGAAAAATATGTAGCCAAAAATCCTTTATCCAGCACACCTGTCTGTCATTCAGAATGGGAAAGATAAAGGTTTTCCCAGATGAACAAAAACTGAAGGAATTCTTCATCACTAAATCAGCCCTACAAGAAATCCTAAGGGGGACCATGTGAGTGGAATGTTGCAAAGACCACAAAGGACCAGATACATCACTACAAGCATGAAACCTACAGATAACACGATGAACCTAAATCCATATCTTTCAATAATAACACTGAATGTAAATGGACTAAATGTTCCAATCAAAAGACATAGGGTATCAGAATAGATACAAAAACAAGACCCAATTATTTTCTGTCTACAAAAGATCCATTTTAGACCTGAGGACACCTTCAGATTGAAAGTGAGGGGATGGAGAACTATCTATCATGCTACTGGAAATCAAAAGAAATCTGGAGTAGCCATACTTTATCAGAAAAACTTGATTTTAAACTAAAGGCTGTAACAAGAGATGAAGAAGGACATTGTATCATAGTTATGAGTCTATCCATCAAGAAGAGCTAACAATTATAAATGTTTATGTACCAAATTCTAAAGCACCCAAATATATAAAACACTCAATCACAAACATAAGCAATCTTATTGGTAAGAATGTGGTAATTTCAGGGGACCTTAATACTCCACTTAAAGCAATGAACAGATCATCTAGACAGCAAATCAATAAAGAAACAATGGGCCTGAATGATATACTGGACCAAATGAACTTGACAGATATATTCAGAACTATTTATCCTAAAGCAGCAGAATACACATTCTTCTCAAGTGCACATGGAATATTCTCCAAAATAAATCACATACTGGGTCACAAAACAGCCCTCAATAAATAAAAAAGAATTGAGATCATGCCATGCACACTTTGAGATCACAATGCTATGAAACTTGAAATCAACCACAGGAAAAAGTTTGGAAAACCTCCAAATGTATGGAGGTTAAAGAACATCCTACTAAAGAATGAATGGGTCAAGCATGCAACTAAAGAAGAAATTTAAAAATATATGCAAACAAGTGAAAATGAAAACACAACAGTCCAAACCCTTTGGGATGCAGCAAAGGCAGTCCTAAGAGGAAAATACATTGCAATCCAGGCCTATCTCAAGAAACAAGAAAATCCCAAGTACAAAATCTAACAGCACACCTAAAGGAAATAGAAGCAGAACAACAAAGAAACCCCAAGGCTGGCAGAAGAAGAGAAATAATAAATATCTGAGCAGAAATAAACAATATAGACTCAAAAAAACCCAGAACAGATCAATGAAACTAAGAGTTGGTTGTTTGAAAAAATAAACAAAATTGATAAGCCCCTAGCCAGACTTCTCAAAAAGAAAAGAGAATCCAAATAGATAAAATTACGAATGAAAATGGATATATCACAACCAATCCCTCAGAAATACAAGCAATTATCAGAGAATACTATGAAAAATTATATACTAACAAACTAGACAACGTAGAAGAAATGGACAAATTCCTAGACATCCACGCACTACCAAAACTCAAATGGTAAGAAACAGAAAATTTGAGTGGACCCGTAACTAGTGAAGAAATTGACTCAGTTAACAAAAATCTCCCAACAAATAAGAGTCTTGGGCCAGATCACTTCCCAGGGGAATTATACCAGACATTTAAAGAATAGTTAGTACCCATCCTTCTCAAGCTATTCCAAAAAATAGAAATGGAAGGAAAACTTCTGGACTTATTCTATGAAGCCAGCATTACCTTGATTCCCAAACCAGACAGAGACCCCACAAAAAGGAGAATTACAGGCCAATATTCCTAATGAACATGGATACAGACATTCTCAACAAGATACTAACAAATTGAATTCAATAGCATATAAAAAGAATTATTCACCATGATCAAGTGGGCTGCAGGTGTGGTTCAATATCCAAAAATCAATCAATGTGATACATCACATTAATAAAAGAAAGGATGAGAACCATATGATCCTGTCAATAAATTCAGAAAAAGCATTTGGCAAAATACAGCATCCTTTCTTAGTAAAGACCCTCAAGAAAGTCAGGATAGAAGGAACATACTTAAACATCATAAAAGCCATATATGAAAAGCCCATAGCTAATATCATCCTCAGTGGGGAAAACCAAGAGCTTTCCCCCTGAGATCAGGAACATGACAGGGATGTCCACTCTAACCACTGTTGTTTAACATATGTTGCAAGTCTTAGCATCAGCAATCAGACAACAAAATGAAATAAAATGCATCAATATTGGCAAAGAAGTAGTCAAACTTTCACTTTTCTCAGACGACATGATGGAAAACCCAAAAGACTCCACCATAAGACTGCTAGAACTGATACATGAATTCAGCAAAGTCACAGGGTACAAAATCAATGTACAGAAATCGGTTGCATTTTTATATACCAATAATGAAGCAGCAGAAAGAGAAATCAAGAAACGAATCCCATTTACAATTGCACCAAGAACTATAAAATACCTAGGAATAAACGAAACCAAAGATGTAAAAGGTCTGTATGCTATATAAATTTATGAAGGAAATTAAAGAAGACACAAAGACATGGAAAAACATTCCGTGCTCATGGATTAGAAGAATAAATATTGTTAAAATGTCAATACTACCCAAAGCAATCTACACATTCAATGCAATCCCTTTCAAAACTGCATCAGCATTCTTCCCAAAGCTAGAACAAACAATCCTAAAATTTGTATGGAACTACAAAAGACCCTGAATAGCCAAAGTAATGTTGACAAAGAAAATCAAAGCAGGAGGTATCACAATCCCAGACTTTAACCTCTACTACAAAGCTGTAATCATCAAGAGAGTATGGTATTGGCACAAAATAGACACATAGACCAATGGAATAGAATAGAGAACTCAGAACTGGACCCACAAATGTATGGCCAATTAATCTTTGACAAAGCAGGAAAGAGTATCCAATGGAAAAAAGACAGTTTCTTTAGTAAATGGTGCTGGGAAAACCGGACAGAAACATGCAGAAGAATAAAACTATACCACTTTCTTACAATAAACTCAAAATGGATGAAAGAACTAAATGTGAGACAGGAAACCATAAAAACCCTAGAGGAGAAAGCAGGCAACAACCTCTTTGACCTCAGCTTCAGGAATTTCTTGCTTGACAGGTCTCCAAAGACAAGGGAATTAAGAGCAAAAATAAACTATTGGGACCTCATCAAGATAAAAAAAACTTCTGCACTGCAATGGAAACAATCAACAAAACTAAAAGGCAACCTTTGGAATGGGAGAAGATATTTGCAAATGACATATCAGGTAAAGGGTAAGTATCCAAAATCTGTAAAGAACTTACCAAAGTCACATCCAAAAAACAAATAATCCAATGAAGAAATGGGCAGAAGACATGAATAGACACTTCTCTAAAGAAAACATCTATATGGCCAACAGACACATGAAAAGATGCTCAACGTCACTCCTCATCAGGGAAATACAAATCAAAACCACAATGAGATACCACCTCACACTGGTCAGTTTGGCTAAAATGAACAACTTGGGAAACAACAGATGCTGGCGAAGATGTGGAGAAATGGGAACCCTCTCGCACTGTTGGTGGGAATGCCAGCTGGTGCAGCCACTCTGGAAAACAGTGTGGAGGTTCCTCAAAAAATTAAAAATAGAACTACCCTATGACCCAGCAATAGCCCTACTAGGAATTTATTCAAAGGATACAGGAGTGCTAATTCATAGGGGCATGTGTACCCCAATGTCTATAGCAGTGGTTTCAACAATAGCCAAATTATGGAAAGAGCCTAAATGTCCATCAACTGATGAATGGATGAAGAAGATGTGGTTTACATACACAATGGAATTCTACTTGGCAATAAGAAAGAATGAAATCATGCCATTTGCAGCAACGTGGATGGAACTGGAAGGTATTATGCTGAGTGAAATAAGTCAGGCAGAGAAAGACAGATGTCATATGTTTTCACTCATATGTGGAACTTGAGAAACTTAACAGAAGACCATGGGGGAAGGAACGGGGAACAAAATAGTTACAAACAGAGAGGGAGGGAGGCAAACCACAAGAGACTCTTAAATACAGAGAACAAACTGAGGGTGTATGGGGGCTGGGGGAGAGAGGAAAATGGGAGGCACTGAGGAGGGCACTTGCTTGAATGAGCACTGGGTGTTGTATGTAAGCGATGAACCATGGGAATCTATCCCGAAAATCAAGAGCACACTTTACATACTGTATGTTAGCCAACTTGACAATAAATTATGTTAAAAAAAACAAACAAACATCTCAACAAACAAAATCTAGGACCAGATGGCTTAACTGGCAAATTCTACCAAACATTTAAAGAAGACTTAATACCTAGTCTGTTCAAGTATTCTAAAAAAAAAAGGAAAACTTCCAAACTCATTCTATGAGCTTAGTATTATGCTGATACCAAATCCAGATAAAGACACGACAAAATCAAAACAAACAAACAAACAAAACCCCCAGAACTATCGGCCAGTATCTCTGATGAACATAGATGCAAAAATCCTTAACAAAATATTATCACGCCAAATTCAATGATACATTAAAAAATCTTTCACTCGGATCAAGTGGGATGTATTCATGAGTTGCAACGTGGTTCAATACTTGCAAATCAATCAGTGTTTCATCACATTAATAAAAGAAAGGATGAAAACCATACGATCATTTCAATAATGCAGAAAATGCATTTGACAAAGTAAAACTTTCATTCCTGATTTTAAAAAAACCCTTAGCAATGTAGTTCTAGAGGAACGTAACTCAAACAAAGCCTTTATATGAAAATCCCACAGAGAACATCATACTCAATAGTGAAAAATGAGAGCTTTTCCCTATGGTAGGTGCAAGACAAGGATATCCACTCTCAACACTTTTATTCACCATAGTAATGGAAGTCCTAGCCACAGCAATCAGACAACAACAACGACTACAATAGTAACAACAACAAAAAGGCATCCAAATTGGTAAGGAAAAAGCAAAACTCCCTATTTGTATATGACATGATATTTTATGTAGAAAACCCTAAAGACCCTATATTTTATATAAAAACCCTAAGCACCAAAAAACATTAGAACTAATAAACAGGTTCAGTAAAGTCACAGGATACAAAATCAATGTATAGAAATCTATTGCATTTCTATACACTAATGAAGAAACAGAAGGAGAAATTAAGAAAGCAATCCCTTTTATAATTGCTCAAAAAATAGTAAGATTTATAGGAATAACCAAAGAGGTGAAAAACCTGCACTCTGAAAACTATAAAATACTAATGAAAGAAGTTGAAGATGACACAAATAAATGGAAAGACATTCCATGCTCATGGATTGGAAGAACAAATACTGGGAAAATATCCATACTACCCAAAGCAATCCACAGACAAAATGTAATCCCTATCAAAATACCAAGAGCATTATTCACAGAACTAGAACAAACATCCCTAAAATTTGTATGGAACCATAAAGCCCCTGGTAGCCAAAGCAATCTTGAAAAAGGAAAACAAAACTGGAGATATCACAATTTCAGACTCCAAGGTATATACAAAGCTATAGTAATCAAAATAGTATGGTACTGACAAAAAAATAGACACATAGATCAATGGAACAGAATAGAAAGCCCAGAAATGAAGCCACACTTCGACAAAGGAGGATCGAATATACAATGGGAAAAAGACTGACTCCTCAATAAATGGTATTGGAATATTGGACAGTTACATGCAAAGGCATGAAACTAGACCATTTTTTAAACATACACAAAAATAAACCCAAAATGGCTTAAAAACCTAAATGTGGAGACCTGGGGAAGATGGCAGCGTACGAGGATGCTGGCCTCACCGTGTCCTGCTGATCACTTAGATTCCACCTACACCTGCCTAAATAACCCAGAAAACTGCCAGAAGACTAGCAGAATGGAGTCTCCAGAGCCAAGTGCAGACGAGAGGCCCACAGAAGAGGGTAGGAAGGGCGGAGAGGTGGTGCGTGGTACACAGACTGGCAGGAGGGAGCCAGGGCAGAGGGGCGGCCTACCAGCCAAGCAGAGCCCCGGAGTCTGCTTGCAAAAGCGGAGGGGCCGCACAGAGTATGTTCTGACAGCAAGCGGGACTTACCATCTGGAACGTTATAAGCTAACAGCTCAGCTCGGAGAACGGGAGGGCTGGAAGACAACGGGAGGGACAGTTGTTGAGACCCAGACGACAGGGCTCAGCTTGATGGGGGACAAAGGCGCTCGCCAGCGCCATCTCCCTCGCCCATCCCCCAGCCAAAATCCCAAAGGGAACCAGTTCCTGCCAGGGAACTTGCTTGCACCAAGCAAACACCCAACGCTGTGCTTCTGCGGGTCCATCCCTCCAGCGGGTCTGACTCCCTCCCAGTGCCACAGGGTCCCTCCTGAAGTGGATCTCTGAAGGAAAAGCAAGCTGAGCCTGCCCCTCCCACCCTGTGCACCTTACCGATCCACCCCAGCTAATATGTCAGATCCCCAGCACCAGTGTGGTCTGGCAGTGTGGAAGTAGCCCAGATGGGCCACACCACCCCACAGTGAATCCCGCCCCTAGGAGAGGAAAAGAGAAGGCACACACCAGTCTGACTGTGACCCCAGCAGTGGGCTGGGGGCAGACATCAGGTCTGACTGCGGCCCCGCGCACCAGCGCAAGTTATTCAAGACAGCACAGGGGAAGTGCCCCGCAGTTCCGCAACACTCCAGGGACTATCCAAAATGACAAAACTGAAGAATTCCCATCAAAATAAGTCCAGGAAATAATGACAGCTAACGAACTGATCAAAAACGATTTAAACAATATAACAGAAAGTGAATTTAGAATAATAGTCATAAAATTAATCGCTGGGATTGAAAACAGTATAAAGGACAGCAGAGAATCTACTGCTAGAGATCAAGGGACTAAGGAATAGAGGGAGGAGCTAAAAAATGCTATCAATGGGAGGGGGAGAGGGGAAGATGGCGGCGTAGGAGGACGCTGGGCTCACCGCGCGTCCTGCTGATCACTTAGATTCCACCTACACCTGCCTAAATAACCCAGAAAACCGCCAGAGGATTAGCAGAACGGAGTCACCGGACCCAAGTGCAGACGAGAGGCCCACGGAAGAGGGTAGGAAGGGCGGCGAGGCGGTGCGCGCTCCACGGACTGGCGGGAGGGAGCCGGGGCGGAGGGGCAGCTCGCCAGCCAAGCAGAGCCCCCGAGTGTGGCTGGCAAAAGCGGAGGGGCCTGACGGACTGTGTTCCGACAGCAAGCGCGACTTAGCTTCTGGGAGGTCATAAGTTAACAGCTCTGCTCAGAAAGCGGGAAGGCTGGAGGACAAAGGGAGGGTGAGCTGCGGAGCCCCCGTACGACAGAGCTCAGTTTGGTGGGGAACAAAGGCGCTCGCCAGCGCCATCTCCCCCGCCCATCCCCCAGCCAAAATCCCAAAGGGAACCGGTTCCTGCCAGGGAAATTGCTCGCTCCGCGCAAACACCCAACTCTGTGCTTCTGCGGAGCCAAACCTCCGGCAGCGGATCTGACTCCCTCCGGCTGCCACAGGGCCCCTCCTGAAGTGGATCACCTAAGGAGAAGCGAGCTAAGCCTGCCCCCCCCTGCCGCCGTGCACCTTCCCTTCCCACCCCAGCTAATACGCCAGATCCCCAGCATCACAAGCCTGGCAGTGTGCAAGTAGCCCAGACGGGCCACGCCACCCCACAGTGAATCCCGCCCCTAGGAGAGGGGAAGAGAAGGCACACACCAGTCTGACTGTGGCCCCAGCGGTGGGCTGGGGGCAGACATCAGGACTGACTGCGGCCCCGCCCACCAACTCCAGTTATACACCACAGCACAGGGGAAGTGACCTGCAGGTCCTCACCACACCAGGGACTATCCAAAATGACCAAGCGGAAGAATTCCCCTCAGAAGAATCTCCAGGAAATAACAACAGCTAATGAACTGATCAAAAAGGATTTAAATAATATAACAGAAAGTGAATTTAGAATAATAGTCATAAAATTAATCACTGGGCTTGAAAACAGTATACAGGACAGCAGAGAATCTCTTGCTACAGAGATCAAGGGACTAAGGAACAGTCACGAGGAGCTGAAAAACGCTTTAAATGAAATGCAAAACAAAATGCAAACCACCACGGCTCGGATGGAAGAGGCAGAGGAGAGAATAGGTGAACTAGAAGATAAAGTTATGGAAAAAGAGGAAGCTGAGAAAAAGAGAGATAAAAAAATCCAGGAGTATGAGGGGAAAATTAGAGAACTAAGTGATACACTAAAAAGAAATAATATACGCATAATTGGTATCCCAGAGGAGGAAGAGAGAGGGAAAGGTGCTGAAGGGGTACTTGAAGGAATTATAGCTGAGAACTTCCCTGAACTGGGGAAGGAAAAAGGCATTGAAATCCAAGAGGCACAGAGAACTCCCTTCAGACGTAACTTGAATCGATCTTCTGCACGACATATCATAGTGAAACTGACAAAATTCAAGGATAAAGAGAAAATTCTGAAAGCAGCAAGGGGTAAACGTGCCCTCACATATAAAGGGAGACAGGGGCGCCTGGGTGGCGCAGTCGGTTAAGCGTCCGACTTCAGCCAGGTCACGATCTCGCGGTCCGTGAGTTCGAGCCCCGCGTCAGGCTCTGGGCTGATGGCTCAGAGCCTGGAGCCTGTTTCCGATTCTGTGTCTCCCTCTCTCTCTGCCCCTCCCCCGTTCATGCTCTGTTTCTCTCTGTCCCAAAAAAAATAAATAAACGTTGAAAAAAAAATTAAAAAAAAAATTTAAAAAAAAAAAAAAATAAAGGGAGACCTATAAGACTCGTGACTGATCTCTCTTTTGAAACTTGGCAGGCCAGAAAGAATTGGCACGAGATTTTCAGGGTGCTAGACAGAAAAAATATGCAGCCGAGAATCCTTTATCTAGCAAGTCTGTCATTTAGAATAGAAGGAGAGATAAAGGTCTTCCCAAACAAACAAAAACTGAAGGAATTTGTCACCACTAAACCAGCCCTACAAGAGATCCTAAGGGGGATCCTGTGAGACAAAGTACCAGAGACATCGCTACAAGCATGAAACCTACGGACATCACAATGACTCTAAACCCGTATCTTTCTATAATAACACCGAATGTAAACGGGCTAAATGCGCCAACCAAAAGACATAGGGTATCAGAATGGATAAAAAAACAAGACCCATCTATTTGCTGTCTACAAGAGACTCATTTTAGACCTGAGGACACCTTTAGATTCAGAGTGAGGGGATGGAGAACTATTTATCATGCTACTGGAAGCCAAAAGAAAGCTGGAGTAGCCATACTTATATCAGACAAACTAGACTTTAAATTAAAGGCTGTAACAAGAGATGAAGAAGGACATTATATAATAGTTACAGGGTCTATCCATCAGGAAGAGCTAACAATTATAAATGTCTATGCACCGAATACCGGAGCCCCCAAATATATAAAACAATTACTCATAAACATAAGCAACCTTATTGATAAGAATGTGGTAATTGCTGGGGACTTTAACACTCCACTTACAGAAATGGATAGATCATCTAGACACACGGTCAATAAAGAAACAAGGGCCCTGAATGAGACATTGGATCAGATGGACTTGACAGATATATTTAGAACTCTGCATCCCAAAGCAACAGAATATACTTTCTTCTCGAGTGCACATGGAACATTCTCCAAGATAGATCATATACTGGGTCACAAAACAGCCCTTCATAAGTTTACAAGAATTGAAATCATACCATGCATACTTTCAGACCACAATGCTATGAAGCTTGAAATCAACCACAGGAAAAAGTCTGGAAAACCTCCAAAAGCATGGAGGTTAAAGAACACCTTACTAAAGAATGAATGGGTCAACCAGGCAATTAGAGAAGAAATTAAAAAATATATGGAAACAAACGAAAATGAAAATACAACAATCCAAACGCTTTGGGACGCAGCGAAGGCAGTCCTGAGAGGAAAATACATTGCAATCCAGGCCTATCTCAAGAAACAAGAAAAATCCCAAATACAAAATCTAACAGCACACCTAAAGGAAATAGAAGCAGAACAGCAAAGGCAGCCTAAACCCAGCAGAAGAAGAGAAATAATAAAGATCAGAGCAGAAATAAATAATATAGAATCTAAAAAAACTGTAGAGCAGATCAACGAAACCAAGAGTTGGTTTTTTGAAAAAATAAACAAAATTGACAAACCTCTAGCCAGGCTTCTCAAAAAGAAAAGGGAGATGACCCAAATAGATAAAATCATGAATGTAATGGAATTATTACAACCAATCCCTCAGAGATACAAACAATTATCAGGGAATACTATGAAAAATTATATGCCAACAAATTGGACAACCTGGAAGAAATGGACAAATTCCTGAACACCCACACTCTTCCAAAACTCAATCAGGAGGAAAGAGAAAGCTTGAACAGACCCATAACCAGCGAAGAAATTGAATTGGTTATCAAAAATCTCCCAACAAATAAGAGTCCAGGACCAGATGGCCTCCCAGGGGAGTTCTACCAGACGTTTAAAGCAGAGATAATACCTATCCTTCTCAAGCTATTCCAAGAAATAGAAAGGGAAGGAAAACTTCCAGACTCATTCTATGAAGCCAGTATTACTTTGATTCCTAAACCAGACAGAGCCCGAGTAAAAAAGAGAACTACAGGCCAATATCCCTGATGAATATGGATGCAAAAATTCTCAATAAGATACTAGCAAATCGAATTCAACAGCATATAAAAGAATGATTCACCATGATCAAGTGGGATTCATTCCTGGGATGCAGGCCTGGTTCAACATTCGCAAATCAATCAACGTGATACATCACATTAACAAAAAAAAAAAGAGAAGAACCATATGATCCTGTCAATCGATGCAGAAAAGGCCTTTGACAAAATCCAGCACCCTTTCTTAATAAAAACCCTTGAGAAAGTCGGGATAGAAGGAACATACTTAAAGATCATAAAAGCCATTTATGAAAAGCCCACAGCTAACATCATCCTCAACGGGGAAAAACTGAGAGCTTTTTCCCTGAGATCAGGAACACGACAGGGATGCCCACTCTCACCGCTGTTGTTTAACATAGTGCTGGAAGTTCTAGCATCAGCAATCAGACAACAAAAGGAAATCAAAGGCATCAAAATTGGCAAAGATGAAGTCAAGCTTTAGCTTTTTGCAGATGACATGATATTATACATGGAAAATCTGATAGACTCCACCAAAAGTCTGCTAGAACTGATACATGAATTCAGCAAAGTTGCAGGATACAAAATCAATGTACAGAAATCAGTTGCATTCTTATACACTAACAATGAAGCAACAGAAAGACAAATAAAGAAACTGATCCCATTCACAATTGCACCAAGAAGCATAAAATACCTAGGAATAAATCTAACCAAAGATGTAAAAGATCTGTATGCTGAAAACTACAGAAAGCTTATGAAGGTAATTGAAGAAGATTTAAAGAAATGGAAAGACATTCCCTGCTCATGGATTGGAAAAATAAATATTGTCAAAATGTCAATACTACCCAAAGCTATCTACACATTCAATGCAATCCCAATCAAAATTGCACCAACATTCTTCTCGAAACTAGAACAAGCAATCCTAAAATTCATATGGAACCACAAAAGGCCCCGAATAGCCAACGGAATTTTGAAGAAGACCAAAACAGGAGGCATCACAATCCCAGACTTTAGCCTCTACTACAAAGCTGTAATCATCAAGACAGCATGGTATTGGCACAAAAACAGACACACAGACCAATGGAATAGAATAGAAACCCCAGAACTAGACCCACAAACATATGGCCAACTCATCTTTGACAAAGCAGGAAAGAACATCCAATGGAAAAAAGACAGCCTCTTTAACAAATGGTGCTGGGAGAACTGGACAGCGACATGCAGAAGGTTGAAACTAGACCACTTTCTCACACCATTTACAAAAATAAACTCAAAATGGATAAAGGACCTAAATGTGAGACAGGAAACCATCAAAACCTTAGAGGAGAAAGCAGGAAAAGACCTCTCTGACCTCAGCCGTAGCAATCTCCTACTCGACACATCCCCAAAGGCAAGGGAATTAAAAGCAAAAGTGAATTACTGGGACCTTATGAAGATAAAAAGCTTCTGCACAGCAAAAGAAACAACCAACAAAACTAAAAGGCAACCAACGGAATGGGAAAAGATATTTGCAAATGACATATCGGACAAAGGGCTAGTATCTAAAATCTATAAAGAGCTCACCAAACTCCACACCCAAAAAACAAATAACCCAGTGAAGAAATGGGCAGAAAACATGAATAGACACTTCTCTAAAGAAGACATCCAGATGGCCAACAGGCACATGAAAAGATGTTCAGCATCGCTCTTTATCAGGGAAATACAAATCAAAACCACACTCAGGTATCACCTCACGCCAGTCAGAGTGGCCAAAATGAACAAATCAGGAGACTATAGATGCTGGAGAGGATGTGGAGAAACGGGAACCCTCCTGCACTGTTGGTGGGAATGCAAATTGGTGCAGCCGCTCTGGAAAGCAGTGTGGAGGTTCCTCAGAAAATTAAAAATAGACCTACCCTATGACCCAGCAATAGCACTGCTAGGAATTTATCCAAGGGATACAGGAGTACTGATGCATAGGGGCACTTGTACCCCAATGTTCATAGCAGCACTCTCAACAATAGCCAAATTATGGAAAGAGCCGAAATGTCCATCAACTGATGAATGGATAAAGAAATTGTGGTATATATACACAATGGAATACTACGTGGCAATGAGAAAAAATGAAATATGGCCTTTTGTAGCAACGTGGATGGAACTGGAGAGTGTAATGCTAAGTGAAATAAGCCATACAGAGAAAGACAGATACCATATGGTTTCACTCTTATGTGGATCCTGAGAAACTTAACAGGAACCCACGGGGAGGGGAAGGAAAAAAAAAAAAAAGAAAAGAGGTTAGAGTGGGAGAGAGCCAAAACATAAGAGACTGTTAAAAACTGAGAACAAACTGAGGGTTGATGGGGGGTGGGAGGGAGGGGAGGGTGGGTGATGGGTATTGAGGAGGGCACCTTTTGGGATGAGCACTGGGTGTTGTATGGAAACCAATTTGTCAATAATTTTCATATATATATAAATAAATAAATAAATAAATAAATAAATAAATATGCTATCAATGAGCTGCAAAATAAAATGGAGACGACCACGGATCAGATAGACCATGGCTAGAAGATAAAATTATGGAAAAAGAAGAAGCTGAGAAAAGATAAAAAAAATCCAGGAGTATTAGGGGAAAATTAGAGAACTAAGTGATGCACTAAAGAGAAATAATCTACACATAATTGCTATTCCAGAGGAGGAAGAGAGAGGGAAAGGTGCTGAAGGTATACTTGAAGACATAATAGCTGAGAACTTCCCTGATCTGGGGAAGAAAAAGGCATTGAAATCCAAGAGGCACAGAGAACTCCCTTCAGACGTAACTTGAATCGATCTTCTGCACGACATATCATAGTGAAACTGGCAAAATACAAGGATAAAGAGAAAATTCTGAAAGCAGCTAGGGATAAACGTGGTCTAACATATAAAGGGACACCGATAAGACTCGTGACCTATCTCTCTACTGAAACTTGGCAGGGCAGAAAGGAATGGCACGAGATCTTCAATGTGATGAACAGAAAAAATATGCAGCCAAGAATCCTTTATCCAGCAAGTCTGTCATTTAGAAGAGAAGGACAGATAAAGGTCTTCCCAAACAAAAACTGAAGGAATTCATCACCACTCAGCCAGCCCTACAAGAGATCCTAAGGGGGATCCTGTGAGACAAAGTACCAGAGACATCACTACAAGCATGAAACCTACGGACATCACAATGACTCTAAACCCATATCTTTCTATAATAACACTGAATGTAAATGGACTAAATGTGCCAACCAAAAGACATAGGGTATCAGAATGGAAAAAAAACAAGACCCATCTATTTGCTGTCTACAAGAGACTCATTTTAGACCTGAGGACACCTTTAGATTCAGAGTGAGGGGATGGAGAACTATTTATCATGCCACTGGAAGTAAAAAGAATGCTGGAGTAGCCATACTTATATTAGACAAACTAGACTTTAAATTAAAGGCTGTAACAAGAGATGAAGAAGGGCATTATATAATAATCACAGGGTCTATCCGTCAGGAAGAGCTAACAATCATAAATGTCTATGCGCCGAATACAGGAGCCCCCAAATATATAAAACAATTACTCACACACATAAGCAACCTTATTGATAACAATGTGGTAATTGCAGGGGACTTTAACACTCCACTTACAGAAATAGATCATCTAGACACATGGTCAATAAAGAAACAAGGGCGCTGAATGATACATTGGATCAGATACACTCGACAGATATATTCAGAACTCTGCATCCCAAAGCAACAGAATATACTCTCTTCTTGAGTGCACATGGAACATTCTCCAAGATAGATCACATACTGGGTCACAAAACAGCCCTTCATAAGTATACAAAAATTGAAATTATACCATGCATACTTTCAGACCACAATGCTATGAAGCTTGAAATCAACCACAGGAAAAAGTCTGGAAAACCTCCAAAAGCATGGAGGTTAAAGAACACCCTACTAAAGCATGAATGGGTCAACCAGGCAATTAGAGAAGAAATTAAAAAATATATGGAAACAAACGAAAATGAAAATACAACAATCCAAACACTTTGGGATGCAGCGAAGGCAGTCCTGAGAGGAAAATACATTGCAATCCAGGCCTATCTCAAGAAACAAGAAAAATCCCAAATACAAAAGCTAACAGCACACCTGAAGGAAATAGAAGCAGAGCAGCAAAGACAGCCCAAACCCAGCAGAAGAAGAGAAATAATAAAGATCAGAGTAGAAATTAACAATATAGAATCTAAAAAAACTGTAGAGCAGATCAACGAAACCAGAGTTTGGTTTTTGAAACCAAAAAAGAGTTGGTTTTTTGAAAAATAAACAAAATTGCTAAACCTCTAGCCAGGCTTCTCAAAAAGAAAAGGGAGATGACCCAAACAGATAAAATCATGAATGAAAATGGAATTATTACAACCAATCCCTCAGAGATACAAGCAATTATCAGGGAATACTATGAAAAATTATACGCCAACAAACTGGACAACCTGGAAGAAATGGACAAAATCCTAAACACCCACACCCTTCCAAAACTCAATCAGGAGGAAATAGAAAGCTTGAACAGACCCATAACCAGCGAAGAAATTGAATCAGTCATCAAAAATCTCCCAACAAATAAGAGTCCGGGACCAGATGGCTTCCCAGGGGAGTTCTACCAGACGTTTAAAGCAGAGATAATACCTATTCTCAAGCTATTCCAAGAAATAGAAAGGGAAGGAAAACTTCCAGACTCATTCTATGAAGCCAGTATTACTTTGATTCCTAAACCAGACAGAGACCCAGTAAAAAAAGAGAACTACAGGCCAATATCCCTGATGAATATGGATGCAAAAATTCTCAATAAGATACCAGCAAATCGAATTCAACAGCATATAAAAGAATGATTCACCATGATCAAGTGGGATTCATTCCTGGGATGCAGGCCTGGTTCAACATTCGCAAATCAATCAATGTGATAATTCACATCAATGAAAGAAAAGATAAGAACCATATGATCCTGTCAATTGATGCAGAAAAAGCATTTGACAAAATTCAGCATCCTTTCTTAAAAAAGACCCTCGAGAAAGTCGGGATAGAAGGAACATACTTAAACATCATAAAAGCCATTTAAGAAAAGCCCACAGCTAATGATCCTCAACGGGGAAAAACTGAGAGCCTTCCCCGAGATCAGGAACACGACAGGGATGTCCACTCAAACCGCTGTTGTTTAACATAGTGTTGGAAGTGCTAACATCAGCAATCAGACAACAAAAGGAAATCAAAGGCATCAAAATTGGCAAAGATGAAGTCAAGCTTTTGCTTTTTGCAGATGACATGGTATTATACATGGAAAACCCGAAAGACTCCACCAAAAGTCTGCTAGAACTGATACATGAATTTAACAAAGTTGCCGGATACAAAATCAATATACAGAAATCAGTTGCATTCTTATACACTAATAATGAAGCAACAGAAAGACAAATAAAGAAACTGATCCCATTCACAATTGCACCAAGAAGCATAAAATACCTAGGGATAAATCTAACCAAAGATATAAAAGATCTGTATGCTGAAAACTATAGAAAGCTTATGAAGGAAATTGAAGAAGATATAAAGAAATGGAAAAACATTCTGTGCTCATGGGTTGGAAGAATAAATATTGTCAAAATGTCAATACTACCCAAAACTATCTACACATTCAATGCAATCCCAAACAAAATTGCACCAGCATTCTTCTCGAAGTTAGAACAAGCAATCCTGAAATCCATATGGAACCACAAAAGGCCCTGAATAGCCAAAGTAATTTTGAAGAAGACCAAAGAAGGAGCATCACAATCTCAGACTTTAGCCTCTACTGCAAAGCTGAAATCATTAAGACAGCATGGTATTGGCACAAAAACAGACACAGAGACCAATGGAATAGAATAGAAACCGCAGAACCAGACCCACAAACGTATGACCAACTAAATTTGACAAAGCAGGAAAGAACATCCAATGGAAAAAAGACAGTCTCTTTAACAAATGGTGCTGGGAGAACTGGACAGCAACCTGCAGAAGATTGAAACTAGACCACTTTCTCACACAATTCACAAAAATAAACTCAAAATGGATAAAGGACCTGAATGTGAGACAGGAAACCATCAAAACCCTAGAGGAGAAAAGCAGGAAAAGACCTCTCTGACCTCAGCTTCAGCAATTTCTTCCTTGACACATTCCCAAAGGCAAGGGAATCAAAAGCAAAAATGAACCACTGGGACCTTATGAAGACAAAAAGCTTCCGCACTGCAAAGGAAACAATCAACAAAACTAAAAGGCAACCAACGGAATGGGAAAAGATATTTGCAAATGACATATTGGACAAAGGGCTAGTATCCAAAATCTATAAAGAGCTCACCAAACTCCACACCCGAAAAACAAATAACCCAGTGAAGAAATGGGCAGAAAACATGAATAGACACTTCTCTAAAGAAGACATCCGGATGGCCAACAGGCACATGAAAAGATGCTCAACGTCGCTCCTTATCAGGGAAATACAAATCAAAACCCCACTCAGATATCACCTCACGCCAGTCAGAGTGGCCAAAATGAACAAATCAGGAGACTATAGATGCTGGAGAGGATGTGGAGAAACGGGAACCCTCTTGCACTGTTGGTGGGAATGCAAATTGGTGCAGCCACTCTGGAAAGCAGTGTGGAGGTTCCTCAGAAAATTAAAAATAGACCTACCCTATGACCCAGCAATAGCACTGCTAGGAATTTATCCAAGGGATACAGGAGTACTGATGCATAGGGGCACTTGTACCCCAATGTTTATAGCAGCACTCTCAACAATAGCCAAATTATGGAAAGAGCCGAAATGTCCATCAACTGATGAATGGATAAAGAAATTGTGGTTTATATACACAATGGCGTACTACATGGCAATGAGAAAGAACGAAATATGGCCCTTTGTAGCAACGTGGATGGAACTGGAGAGTGTGATGCTAAGTGAAATAAGCCATACAGAGAAAGACAGATACCATATGGTTTCACTCTTATGTGGATCCTGAGAAACTTAACAGAAACCCATGGAGGAGGGGTAGGAAAAAAAAAAAGAGGTTAGAGTGGGAGAGAGCCAAAGCATAAGAGACTGTTAAAAACTGAGAACAAACTGAGGGTTGATGGGGGGTGGGAGGGGGGGAGGGTGGGTGATAGGTGTTGAGGAGGGCACCTTTTGGGATGAGCACTGCGTGTTGTATGGAAACCAATTTGACAATAAATTTCATATATTGAAAAAAAAATTAAAAAAAAAACAGAAGACATCCAGATGGCCAACAAGCACATGAAAAGATGCTCAATGTCACTCCTCATCAGGGAAATACAAATCAAAACCACACTCAGATATCACCTCACGCCAGTCAGAGTGGCCAAAATGAACAAATCAGGAGACTATAGATGCTGGAGAGGATGTGGAGAAACGGGTACCCTCTTGCACTGTTGGTGGGAATGCAAATTGGTGCAGCCACTCTGGAAAACAGTGTGGAGGTCCTCAAAAAATTAAAAATAGACCTACCCTATGACCCAGCAATAGCACTGCTAGGAATTTACCAAGGGTTACAGGAGTACTGATGTATAGGGGCACTTGTACCCCAATGTTTATAGCAGCACTCTCAACAATAGCCAAATTATGGAAAGAGCCTAAATGTCCATCAACTGATGAGTGGATAAAGAAATTGTGGTTTATATACACAATGGAGTACTACGTGGCAATGAGAAAAAATGAAATATGGCCTTTTGTAGCAACGTGGATGGAACTGGAAAGTGTGATGCTAAGTGAAATAAGCCATACAGAGAAAGACAGATACCATATGGTTTCACTCTTATGTGGATCCTGAGAAACTTAACAGAAACCTATGGGGGAGGGGAAGAAAAAAAAAAAAGAGGTTAGAGTGGGAGAGAGCCATAGCTTAAGAGACTGTTAAAAACTGAGAACAGGGGCGCCTGGGTGGCGCAGTCGGTTAAGCGTCCGACTTCAGCCAGGTCACGATCTTGCGGTCCGTGAGTTTGAGCCCCGCGTCAGGCTCTGGGCTGATGGCTCAGAGCCTGGAGCCTGTTTCCGATTCTGTGTCTCCCTCTCTCTCTGCCCCTCCCCCGTTCATGCTCTGTCTCTCTCTGTCCCAAAAATAAATAAAAACGTTGAAAAAAAAATTTAAAAAAAAAACAAAAAAAAAACTGAGAACAAACTGAGGGTTGATGGGGGGTGGGAGGGTGGGGAGGGTGGGTGATGGGTATTGAGGAGGGCACCTTTTGGGATGAGCACTGGGTGTTGTATGGAAACCAATTTGACAATAAATTTCATATATTGAAATAAACAAAAAAACAAACAAAAAAAACCCCTAAATGTGAGACCTGAAAGCATAAAACTCCTAAAAGAGAGTATAGGCCATAATTTCTCTGATATCATTCATAGCAACATTTTTTTAGATAATTCTCCTGGGGGAAGGGAAGTAAAAGGAAAAGTGAACTAATGGAACTTCATCAAAATGAAAAGCTTCTGCACAGCAAAGGAAATAATCAATAGAACTAAAAGGCAATGTACTGAATGCGAGGTGATATTTGCAAATAATATATACAATAAAGGGTTAGTGTCTCAAATATATAAAAAACTGATACATCTCAACACCCCCAAATAAGTAATCTTATTAAAAATGGGCAGAAGACATGAATAGACATTTCTCCAAAGAAGACATACAGGTGACCAACAGACACATGATAAGACGCTCAACATCACTTATCATCAGGAAATGCAAATAAAAAACTACATGAGATATCACCTCACACCTGCCAGAATGGCTAAAATCAAAAACACAAGAAATAACATGTGTTGGTGAAGATGTGGAAAAAAATGAACCCTTGTGCACTGTTGGTGGGAATGCAAACTGGTGCAGCCAGTGTGGAAAACAGTATGGAAGTTCCTCAAAAATTAAAAATAAGGCTATTTTATTATCCACAAATCACAGGTGTGATACACAAAACACAAAAGCACTAATTCAAAGGGATACATACACCCCTATGTTTATTGCAGTATTGTTTATAATAGTCAAATTATGGAAGCAGCCCAAGTGTCCATCAATAGATGAATGGATAAAGATGTGGTAGATATATACAATGGAATATTATTCAGCAATTAAAAGGAATGAAATCTTGCCATTTGCAATGACATGGATAGAACTAGGGAGTATAATCTAAGTCAGAGAAAGACCAATGCAATATAATGTCACTCGTATGTGGTATTTAAGAAACAAAACAAATGAACAAAGAAAAAAAAGAGAAGGAGAGAGAGACAAACCAAGAAAAAGACTCCTAACTCTAGGGAACAAACTGATGGTTGTCAGAGGAGAGGTGGGTGGGCAGATGGGTGAAATAGGTGATGTTGGTAATGAAGTTTAAAGAGTACAGTTACTATGATGAGCACTGAATAATGTATAGAATTGTAGAATCACTGTATGGTACACCTGAATCTAATATAACACTGAATATTAACTATACTGGAATTAAAATTTAAAACTTAATTTAAAACATTCATGAAACAGAAATATAAATAAATATGCATGAGTTAAACTTTTAAAATAAATCTAAAGGTAATTTTAAAAAATACCTGTCTGTACAAAACTTATGGGTGAAGAAGGTCAAAGGTACAAACTTCCAGTTATAGAATGAATAAGTCACAAGGCAGTAATGTATGGTATGGTGACTACAGTTAATATAATAACAGTGTACTGCATATTTAAAAGTTGATAAGAGAGTAGAACTTGAAAGTTCTCACCACAAGAAAAAAACATAACAATATATGGTGAAGGATGTTAGTGGGACATATTGTGGTGATTGTTTTGCAATATATACAAATATCAACCTACAGGATTGAAAACCAAAAACTAAATGATTGTAATTGGCTTGGTCATCCTGCTCAGGGTAACTCACAAGTCTGAAATTAAGGTATCAGCTGGGGAAGTGGGTCACCAGGTCCAGAATACACTCAAGGGGAGGGGATTATCCAATAGCCAGAATCGCAGGAGGGGAGTCCCTGGAGGCCATGCTAGAGGCTTTGTTCTACAGCAAAATGTTTAGAAATATGGCCCATCATAATATGACATAAAATTAGGAGCAATGTTTAGTTGAACATATCCTGCATGGCAGAGTAAGAAAGTAAATTAGCAAAATTTTCAGAATGTCAATCTTAATATAAATGTATGAAATGTTTTATTTGAAAAAAAAATTTTTTTTTAACATTTATTTATTTTGAGACAGAGAGAGACAGAGCATGAACGGGGGAGAGTCAGAGAGAGGGAGACACAGAATCTGAAACAGGCTCCAGGCTCTGAGCTGTCAGCACAGAGCCTGACGCGGGGCTCGAACCCATGGACCGTGAGATCATGACCTGAGCCGAAGTCGGCCGCTTAACCGACTGAGCCACCCAGGCGCCCCTGAAACGTTTTATTTTAATCTGACCTAACACTTCTGCTATCTAAAAGAAAAACAGAATGCATTTGTACAAATATGTAATTATAATAATGACCATTACCTTGGTGAAATTCATAGCACAATATACTAGGTGAATTCGATTTTGTGAATTTGTTATGTGTACGCTTCAATAAAGGCAGTGACTTGGATGTATTCACTACCATACTCTCATTTTCTATTACTGACACAGCAAAAAAAAAAAAAAAGTTTAAAGGAATTCCTTTAAGTGAAAAAGAAAAGACCATATAGAAGAAAATTATGAATAAAAAGATGAAAAATATGACAACATGTACATAAAGCATAAGACTGGGGAGTAAAAAGTTTCTTTTAGAATGTATTTAAATTTAAGTGAACATCAATCAATACAGATTGCTATATACTTAGGATATTACATATGAACCTCATGTTAACCACAAACTGAAAATCTAAAACAGAGACACAAAAATTTAAAATAAAAAAAAAAACCTCAAGCATAACATTACAGAAATTCATCAATTATAAGGAAAGGGAGCAAATGATGAAAGGGACAGAAAACTACAAAAACAACCAGAAAACAATGAACAAAATGAAAATATCTATCAGTAACACCTATCATACCTATCAATAATACTTTAAATGTAAAATATCTAAATGCTCCTTTTGAAATACATAGGGTGACAGAATGGATTAAAAAAAAATCTAAAGATTGTAAGTAAAATGACAGAAAAAGATATTCCATGAAAATGGAAGCAAAAAAACAAACAACTTGGGGTAGTAATACTTATATTAGACAAAATAGACTTTAAAACAAAGACTGTAACTAGAGACAAAGAAGGGCATTACATAATGACACAGGGATCAATCCAACAAGAGGACATAACAATTATATGTATATATATATATATATATATATATATATATATATATATATATATAAAACAATTATATATAAATAAATAAAATATATATAACATACATATACAAATATATATAACATATATACAAATAAAATATATATAATAATTATAAATATCCATGCACCCAGCATTAGAGCACCTAAAGTAAATATTAACAGACATAAAAGGAGAAATTAACAGTAATGCAATAAAAGTAGAGGACTTTACAACCCACGTACATCAATGGATAGATCATCTAGGCAGAATATCAATCATCAAAGTCTTTACATGGCACATTAAACCAGAGGGATTTAACAGATCTATACAGACTACCCATCCAAAACCAGCAGAACACGTATTCTTTTCAAGTACACGTGAAACATTCTCCAGGATAGATCACATGTTAGACCACAAAACAAGTCTCAAGAAGTCTAAGAAGACTGAAATCACATCATGTATCTTTTCTCAAATGGTATGAAGCTAGAAATCAATCACAAGAAAAATTTGGGGTGGGGAGAGGGAAGAACCCAAACACGTGGAGGCTAAACAACATGCTACTATACAACCTCTGGGTCAGGGAAGAAATCAAAGAGGAAGTAAAAAAAATACATTGAGACATATGAAAATGAAAACACAATAGTCCAAAATAATTGGGACACAGCAAAAGCAGTTCTATGAGGGAAATTTATAGTGATATAGGTCTACCTCAAGAAACAAGAAAAATCTCAAATAAATAATCTAAACTTACCCTTAAAGAAACTAGCAAAAGAAGGATAAGCAAAGCCCAAGTTTATCTTGGGGTTATGGGTTTGAGCCCCACATTGGGTAAAGAGATTACTTAAAAATAATATCTTTAGTGGTGCCTGGCTAGCTTAGTCAGAGAAACATGAGACTCTTGATCTCAGGGTTGTGGATTCAAGGCCCACAATGGGTACAGAAATTACTTAAATAAACTTTTTAAAAAAGCCCCTGTTTATTAGAAGGAAGGAAATAATAAAGATCAGAACATAAATAAATGACATAAGAACTAAAAATTTCCAGATTCATTCTATGAGGCCAGCAGTAAATGACACCAAAACCAGACATGGAAAAGATCAATAAAACCAAGAGCTAGATTTTTGAAAAGAAAAACTAAATTGAAATACATTTAGCCAGACACATCAAGAAAAAAAGAGAAAGGATTCAAATGAAAGAGAAGAAGTAAAATTAAGCAACAGACACCATGGAAATACAAAGGATAATAAGAGAATACTTCAAACATATTACAAAAAAAAAAAGAAAAAGAAAAAAACTATATGCCAACAAATTGGACAACCTAGAAGAAATGGATAAATTCCTAGAAACCATACAAGCTTCTAAAGCTGAATCAGGAAGAAGTAGAAAATACGAACAAACCAGTAATGAAACTGAATCAGTATCATAAAACTCCCAATAAATAAAAATCCACGACCAGATAGTTTCACAAGTGAATTTTATCAAACATTTAAAGAGGAGTTAAAAGCTATTATTCTTAAGCTATGCCAAAAAATCAGAAGACGAAGGAAAACTCCTATGTTGATTCTACTAGGCCAGTATTACTGTCACTAAAAACAGAATAAGACACTCCCCCCAAAAACCAAAACAAAACAAAGCAAAAAACAAAACAAAACAAAAACCAAACCAAACCAAATCAAACAAACAAAAAACCAAAACACTGTAAGCCAATATCCTTGATGAACACAGATGCAAAACTTTTCAAAAAAATATTAGCAAACTGCATTCAACAATATATTAAAAGGATTATTCACCACAATTAAGTGAAATTTATTCAAGGGATAAAAGAATGCTTCAATATTTACAAATCAATTAATGTGGTACATCACATTGACAAAAGAAGGATAAAAATCATATGATCATCTAAATAGATGCAGAAAAATCATTTGACTAAATTCAACATCTATTTATAATAAAAATTCTTAGCAAAGTGGGTTTAGAAGGAGTATACCTTGAAATAATAAAGGCCATATGAAAAACCCACAGCTAACATCATATTCAATGGGGAAAAGCTGAGAGCTTTTCCTCTAAGATCACAAACAAGACAAGGAAGTCTGTTTTCACCACTTTTATTCAATATGGTACTTGAAGTTCTACCCAAGGCAATCAGAAAAGAAAAAGAAAAAAAAGCATCCAAATTGGTAAGGAAAAAGTTAAACGGTCACAATTTGCAGATGACATGATTGTATACATAGAAAACGCTAAAACTCCACCAAAAAACTATCAGAAGTAATAAATAAATTCAGTAAGTTTGCAGGATACAAATTAATACACCTAAATTAGTTACATTACTATACACTAATAACAAAAAGTAGAAGAAAAAGTAAGACAATCCCATTTATAATTGAATCAAAAAGAATAAAATGCTTGAAAATAAATTTAATCAAGAAGGTGAAAGGCCTGTACTCTTAAAATTTTAAGACACTGATGAAAAACACTGAAGACCACACAAATGGAAAAAATATTCCATGCTTACATTTTGGAAGAATTAATATTCTTAAAATGACCATACTACTCAAAGCAATCTGTGGATTCAATGTAATCCCTACCAAAATACCAACATCATTTTTCACAGAACTAGAACAAATAATGCTAAAATTTGTATGGAACTACAAAAGACTCCAAATAGCCAAAGCAATCTTGAGGGAACAAAACAAAACAAAAACAAAGCTGGAAATATCACAATTTCAGTTTTTAAGATATACTACAAAGCTATGATTATCAAAACTGTATGGTAGTGGCACAAAAATAGACACACAGACCAATGGAACAGAATAGAGAGCTCAGAAATAAACACATAAAAATATAAAATGAATTATAAAATTAATAAATCTATGACAAAGGCAAGAATATACAATGAAGCAAAGACACTTTAATAAATGGTGCTGGGACAACTGTACAGCTACGTACAAAATAATGAAACAGGACTGCTTTCTTACACCATACTCAAAAAAATCTTAAGATGGATTAAAGACCTAAATATGAGACATGAAACCATATGAGCCCTAGAAAAACACAGATAGTAATTTTTAAGACATTGACCTTAGCAACATTTTTTTAGTTATGTCTCCTTAGGCAAAGGAATCAAAAGCAAAAATAAACTATTGGGACTACATCAAAATAAAAGGCTTTGCATGGCAAAGAAAACATCAATAAAACAAAAGGTCAATCTACTGAATAAGGGATTCATATCCAAAATATATAAAGCACTTAATATAACTCAACACCCAAAGCCCCCGCCCCAAATAATCCAATTTAAAAATCAGCAGAGGACCTGAATAAACATTGTCCCAAAGAAGGTATACTGAGAGGCAATAGACACATTAAAAGATGTTCAACACCAGTAATCATCAAGGAAATGCAAATCAAAACCACAATGAGATATCACTTTACACCTGTCAGAATGGCTGGAATCAAAAACACAAGAAATAAATATGGGCAAGGATGTGGAGAAAAAGGAACCCATGTATATACTCTTGGTGAGAATGTAAATTGGTGCATCTACTGTGGAAAACAGAATGAAGTTTCCTCAAAAAAAAAAGGCGGGGGGGGAGAAAAGAAAAGAAACAGAAATACCATATGATCCAGTAATTCCACTGGTGGGTATTTACCAAAAGAATACAAAACACTAATTTGAAAAGTGATATGCAACCCTATGTTTATTATAGCATCATTTATAATAGCCACAGTATGGAAGAAACCCAAGTATCCACTGATGGATGAATGGATAAAGAAGAGGTGGTGTACACACACACACACACACACACACACACACACACCACACACAACACACACACAATGGTATCTCACTCAGTCATAAAAAAGAATAAGATCTTGCCATTTGAAACAACATGGATGGGCCTAGAGAGTATTATGCTAAGTAGAATAAGTCAGACAGAGAAAGACAACAAATGAATTCATTCATATATGGAATCTAAAAAACAAAACAAATAAACAAACAAACAAAAGAAACAGGTCCATAAAGACAGAAAACAAACCAATGGTTGCCAGAGAAGAAGGTGCTGGTGAGAAGGGAAAATGAATGAAAGGGAGTGGGAGATAATAGGCTTCCAGGTATGGAATGAATAAATCAGGGGGATAAAATGTACATCATAGAGAATAGTCAATGATATTGTAATAGCATTGTCTAGAGACAGAGGGTGGTTATGTGTGTGGTGAACATAGCATAACATTTAGAGATATTGAATCACTATGTTACACAACTGCAACTAATGTTGTTACATTAGTAACATTGCATGTCAAGTATACTTCAATTAAAAAAAGATTTTGAAAGAATGGTCATATAGATACCCCCCAGACTTGACAGAAGGTGAACTCAGTGAGAACATCAACAAAGAGATAGAAAATATAAGAGAACCAATCAGAGTGGAAGAATACAATAACTGAAATGAAAAGTACTAGAAGAAATCAACAACAGATTAGAGGATTCAGAATGTGTTAGTGATCTGAATTACAGGGTATTGGAAAGCACTCAAGCTCAACAGGAAATAGAGAAAAGAAAAAAGTTTGAGGTTAGAGCAAAGTACCTCTGGGACAACATCAAGTATACTAAAAATTGCATGTTGTAGAGTTACCAGGAAAAGAGAGAGAGAGAGAGAAAGGGCCAGAAAACTTGAAGAAATAATAGCTGAAGAAGAACTCATAGTTGAAAACTTCCTTAATCTAGGGAAGGACACAGTAACCAGGTCCAGGAATCACAAAAGCCCCTAACAACATGAACCTAAGGAGGTCCACACTAAGTTTCATAATAATTAAATGTTGAAATTAAAGAGAGAATTTTAAAAGAAGCAAGACAGAAGCAACTAGTTATGTTCAAAGGAAACCATAAGGCTATTAGCTGATTTTTTTTAGCAGAAACTTTGCAGGCTGGAAGGGAGTGGAATGATATATTCAAAGTGCTAAGAGGAAAAAAAAACCCTGCAACCAAGAATACTCTACCCAGCAAGTATATCATTTATACTTGAAGGAAAAATAAAGAATCTCCCAGACAGAAGTTAAAGGAATTCATCATCACTAAATCAGCCTTACAAATAATGTTAAAGGGACTTCTTTAAAAAAAATTTTTTTTAATGTTTATTTTTGAGAGAGAGACAGAGTGTGAATGGAGGAGAGGCAGAGAGAGAGAGAGAGGGAGTCACAGAATCTGAATCAGGCTCCAGCCTGTGTGTCAGCACAGAGCCCGACGCAGGGCTCAAACCCACAAACTGCGAGATCATGACCTGAGCTGAAGGTGGATGCCTAACTGACTGAGCCATCCAGGCATCCCTCTTTTTTTTTTTTTATGTTTATTTTTGAGAGATAGAGTGCGAGGTGGGGAGAGGCAGAGAGAAAGGGAGACACAGAGTCTGATGCAGGCTCCAGGTTCTGAACTATCAACACAGAGCCTGACGTGGGGCTCAAACTCACCAACCGCAAGATCATGACCTGAGCCAAAGTCAGATGCTTAAGCGACTGAGCCACCCAGATGCCCCAAAAGGACTTCTTTAAGCAAAAAGAAAAGAGCATAACTAGAAGAAAATTATGAAAGCATTAAATTTTACTGATAAAATCAAACATGCAGTAAAGGTAGTAGATCAATCACTTATAAAGCTAATAAGAAGGTTAAAAGACAAAATAATAAAATCAATCATATCAAAAAATAGTTGAGGTATTAACAAAATGGAAGATGTAAATATGATATCATATACTTAAAGCATGAAGGTGGGGAGTAAAAATGTTGTGCTTTTTAAATGTGTTCAAACTTAAGTGACCATCAACTTAATGTAGACTGCTATCCACTTAAAATGCTATATATGAACCTCATGGTAACCACAAATCAAACCCTATAATAGATACACAATAAAGAGAAAAGAATCCAAGCATAACCCCAATAAAGTCATTAATCACAAGGGGGAAGCTAAGAAAAGTAGAAAGGAATAGAGAAGACTATAAAAACAAGCAGAAAGTACTTAACAAAATGGCAATAAGTACATATCTATTAATATTTACTTTAGTGTAAATTATCTAAATGTTTCAATCCAAAGATTAAGGGCAACTGTATGGACAAAAAACAAAACAAAACAAAACAAAACAAAAACAAGACCCATTTATGTACTGCCTACAAAAGACTTACTTCAGACTTAAAGACAAATAAAGACTGCAAGTAAAGCGATAGAAAAAGATATTTCATGCAAATGAAAAAAGAAAAATAGCTGGAGTAACTATATATATATATATATGTAGCAATACTTATATATATAATATTTATGGCTTATACACTTATATCAGACAAAATAGACTTTAAAACAAAGACTATAACCAGAGACAGAGAGAAATATTACATAATGATACAGGTATCAATCCAACAAGAGGATGTAACAATTTTAAATATCTATGCACCCAACACTGGAACACCTGAACACATAAAGCACATATTAACAGACATAAAGGGAGGAACTGGACAGTAATACAATAATAGTAAGAGACTTTAACATGTACTTCCATCAATGGATGGATCCTCCAGATGGAAAATCAAGATGGAAATAGTGTCTCTGAATAACCAGATAGAATAACATTAGACCAGATAACAGATATGTACAGAACATTCTATCCCTAAACAGTAAACCACACATTTTTGTTCACATACACACAGAATGTTCTTTAGGATAGATCACATATTAGGCCATGAAACCAGTCTCAATAAATTTAAGAAGATCAAAATCATATCATTTTTGACCACAATAGTTTGAAAGTAGAAATAAATTATAAAGAAAAATAAAATTGCAAGCAAAAATCAATTACAAGGGAAAAAAACTGGAAAAATGACAACACCGGAAGGGTAAGCAACATGCTTATGCTACTGAACACCCAATGGGTCAACAAAGAAATCAAAGAGGAAATTTAAAAATACCTGGAGACAAATGAAAATGAAAACACAATGGTACAAAATCTTTGGGACACAAGAAAAGCAGCTCTAAGAGGGAAGTTTATAACAATATAGGCCTCTTCAAGAAACAAGAAAAATCTCAAACAATCTAATCTTACACCTAAAAAAACTGGAAAAAGAACAAAGCCCAAAGTTAGTAGAAGGAAGGTAATAATAAAGGTCAATGTGGAAATAAATGAAATAGAGACTAAAAACCAATAGAAAAGATCAATGAAACTAAGACAGAGTTCTTTAAGAGAAAAACAAAATTGATAAATCTTGATCCAGACTCAGCAAGAAAAAAAAAGAAGACTCAAAAGAATAAAATCTGAAATGAATGAGAAGATACAACAGACACCATAGAAATACAAAGAAAGGATTATAAAACACTACTACAAAAAGTTATATGCCAAGAAGTTGAACAACCTAGAAGAAATGGATAAATTCCTGGAAACATACAATCTTCCAATACTGAATTAGAAAAATAAAAAATATGAACAGACCAAATATTAGTAAAGAAATTAAATTAGTAATTTAAGAAGTCCCAACAGAGTCCAGGGCCAGATAGCTTCACATGTAAACCCCACCAAACATTTAAAGAAGAGTTAATATCTATTCTTCTCAAACTATTCCAAATAACAGAAGAGGAAAAGGAAGGAAGGCTTCCAAATTCATTCTATGAGGCCAGCATTACTCTGATCCCCAAACCAGATGAAGACACAACAAAATAAGAAAACTACAGGTCAGGGGTGCCTGGGTGGCTCAGTTGGTTGAGCATCCAACTTCAGCTCAGGTCATGATGTCGCAGTTTGTGAGTTCGAGCCCTGCGTCAGGTCCTGTGCTGACAGCTCAAAGCCTGGAGCCTGCCTCAGATTCTGTGTCTCCCTCTCTCTCTGCCCTCCCCTGCTTGTGTGCGCATGCTGTCTCTCAAAAATAAATACACGTTAAAAAAAAAGAAAAAGAGAAAACAAGAAAACTATAGGTCAATACCTTTGATGAATGTAAATACAAAAATCTTCAACAAAATATTAGCATGCTAAATTCAACAATACATTAAGGATCATTTACCACAATCAAGTGGGATTTTCTCCAAGAATACAAGGATGGTTTAGTATTTGGAACTCAACCAATGTGATACATCACATTAACAAAATGAAGAATAATTATCATATGATCATCTCAATAGAAGCAGAAAAGCACCTGACAAAATTCAACATCCATTCACAATAAAGACTCTCAACTAAGTGGGTTTAGAGGGAACACACTTCAACATAATAAAAGCCATGTATGAAAAAGCCACAAGTAACATTATACTCAATGTTGCAAGTCTTAAAGTCTTACCTCTAAGAGTAGGAAAAAGACATGGATGTCCACTCTCACCACTTTCATTCAACATAATACTGGGAAGTTCTACCCACAGCCACCAGACAAGGAAAAGAAATAAAAGCATCCAAATTAGTAAGGAAGAATTAAAGCTGTCACTATTTGTAGATGACATGATACCAATATAGAAAGCCCTAAAGATTCAACGAAAACGATTAGAAGTAATAAATAAATTCAGTAAAGATGGACACAAAATCAATACACAGAAATTGGTTCCATTTTTATACACTAATAATGAAGTAGCAGAAAAGAAAATCTTTTTTTAAAGTTGATTTTTATTTATTTTGAGTAAAAGAAAGAGAGCAAGCAGGGAAGTGGCAGAGAGAGAGAGGGAGACAGAATCCCAAGCAGGGTCTGCACTGTCAGCACAGAGCCCAATGAGGGGTTCAAACTCACCAACTGTGAGATCATGACCTGAGCCAAAGTCAAGAGTCGTACACTTAACCAACCCTGGCACCCCCAGAAAGAAAACTTTAGAAAATAATTCCATTTGCAATTGTATCAAGCTGTACAAAATACCTACATATCAATTTAACCAAGAAGGTGGAAAACCTATACTCTGAAAACTATAAGACAATGGTGAATTAAATAGAAAATGGCACAGATAAATGGACAGATATCCCTTGTTCATGGATGGGAAGAATTCATATTGTTAAAATGTCCATAGTACCCAAAGCAATCTACGAATCTGATGCAGATACCAATTGTATTTTCCTACAGAACTAGAATAATACCAAAATTTGTATGGAAGCACAAAAGACCCCGAATAGCCAAAGTAATCTTAAGAAAGAAAAACAAAGCTGCATGTGTATCATATCCCAGATTTCAAACTATACAATAAAGCTATAGTAATCAAAACTGCATGGTACTGGCACAAAAACAGACCCTATAACTGGGCCCTATAGATCAATAGAACAGAGAGCCCAGAAATAAACCCACATTTATATCATTAATTAATTGATGACAAAGGAGGCAAGAATATACAATGGTGAAGATAGTGTCTTCACTAAATGGTGTTGGGAAAACTGGACAGCTACATGAAAAAGAATGAAACTGGACCACTTCTTTTATACCTTACACAAAAATAAACTCAAAATAGTTTAAAGAACTAAATGTGAGATATGATACCATAAAAATATGCTGTAATCTCTTGGACGTTGGCCTCAGCAATATTTTTCTGGACCTGTCTCCTCAGGCAGGGTAAACAAAAGCAAAAATAAATAATTGGGACTACACCAAACTAAAAAGGTTTTGCATGATAAAGGAAACCATTAACAAAATAAAAAAGTAACCTACTAAATGGGGGAAGATATTTGCTGATGACATATCCAATAAGAGGTTAATATACAAACTATAAAGAAGCCAGACAAACACCAACAAAAATAATGTTAATACTAGTATCTGATTTAAAAATTGGCAGAGGACCACAATAGGTATTTTTCCAAAGAAGACATAGAGAAGGCCAAGAGACATATGACAGGATGCTCAACATCAGTACTCACTGGAAAAATGCAGATCAAAACCACAATGAGATATGACCTCACACCAGTCAGAATGGCTAGTATTTTAAAAAGACAAGAAATAACACGTGTTGTTGAGGATGTGGAGAAAAAAGAACCCTCATGTACTGTTGGTGGAAATGCAAATTGGTGTAGCCATTATGGCAAGCAGTATGGAGTTTCCTCAAAAAATTAAAAATAGAAATATCCTATGACCCAGTAATTTCATTCTGGGTATTTGCCCAAAGAATACAAAAACATGAATTCAAAAGGATATATACACACTTATGTTCATTGCAGAATTATTTACAATAGCCAAGATATGGAGGCAGCCTAAGTGTCTGATAGTTAAATAAAGAGGATGTAGTGTTTAGCCATAAAAAAGAATGAAATCTTGCCATTTGCAACAACAAGGGTGGTCCTAGAGGGTATTATGCTAAGTGAAATAACTGAGACAGAAACAAATACCATATATCACTTATACGTGGAGTCTAAAAACAAAACAAATAAACAAACAACAAACAGAAATAGACTCATAAACACAAAAAACAAACGGGTTGTTCCTGGAGGGGAGGAGGGTGGTGGGTGGTGGGTGGTGGGTGGAGGGATGCGTGAAGTAGATGAAGGGGTTTATGAGGTATAAACTTCCAGTTATAGGAATAAAAGTCATAGGAATAAAAAGTACAGCATAGGAAATATAGTCAATAATATTGTAATAAATTGTATGGTGACAGGTGGCAATCACACTTCTTGTGGTGAGCTTTGAGTAATATACAGAATTTTTGAATTGCTATGTTGTACACCTGAAAATAATATTTTATATCAACTATACTTCAATTAAAAGGTAAATATATAAAAAGTGTCCTCCTATCACAAGAAATTAGACATTACTGCAGGGTTTTTAAAAATTATTTATTTCTGTTTATTTTTGAGAGACAGAGAGAAACAGAGCATGAGCAGGAGAGGGGCAGAGAGGGAGACACAGAATCCGAAGCAGGCTCCAGGCTCTGAGCTGTCAGCACAGAGTCTGACATGGGACTCGGACTCACGGACTGCGAGATCATGACCTGAGCCAAAGTTAGCGCTCAACCGACTGAGCCACCCAGGAGCCCCAGATACTACCTAAATTAAAAAGAGGATACTGTATTCAGAAGACGGGACTGTTAGAAGCACCACGTTTTAAATTCTGTAAAAAGCTATGGCAATATGAAAAGGTTTTAAACAGCATCAGATCACCAGAACCTAAAAATGTTGGCTGAGTTTTTATTTTAAGCCGCTGAGAGATTTCTTGGAATATTAGTAACATATCATTAGATGAGATACTATCTGAATCTTTACTTGTCTTTGTGAATTATGATTACCTAGTTCAGAAAATAGTATTATTCCACTGCAAATTACCGCTATAAATCTTTCCCTTCTGAAACCATCTGCTATTCCTTTTACCATTTATAGTTCTCAACAGGAATCTGATGACTGACTACCACTTTATCCATGAACTGCAAAACCGCGTCTTTTTTTTTTTTTTTTTTTTTTTTTTTTTTAGTGTTAAGAACAAATGCTACATGGGGCTGTTTTAACCACAGAATTAGGTTACTTTTAGAAAGCCAAGCGTAGAATGTAGGCCTCTGTTGTATTTTTTTTTAATGAAAATATTAGAAGCAGTCTCACTGCTGTAGTTCAATGAGAAATATTATGACAAGATATTTCATATCTGGCAACATTTTGCAAGAATCTTTTTCTACAGCTGCAAGTTCTCTTTCTTTTATGAAGCCTGTGCTCCCACCAGCTAAAAGGATAGAGCCATTAACAGCACAGTAGATGTATCTTAGTTTACTATTTATTTTATACTGGCAGCCTCAAGAATTCATCATCCTACTTGAATGTTTTATATATGTCTAGTCAAACCCCAAAATAACACTAGTTTAAATATTAGTTGTATTACAAGTTCAATTTCTTTGTAATAAGGTTTGATCTCCTGTCATGTATTATACAGAAGAATATATAAATATTTTGTGAAGTCTATAGATTAGAGGATAGAGGTTAGAGGTTTATATAAGAAGATAGAAATTAATGTCTTTCTGGTGCTTTTTGGAGTTGGAAAAAGCAATTTATTTTTCATGCTTCACAGGTCTTGACAATTTTGATTTGTTTTCTTTGAAAGTAGACCTGTTTGAATTGGATGATGCAGGAAGAACCCAAAAGAAAAATCAAAGCCAGCAGGCTCTTTTCAAAACAGTAGCCAATGAAAAAGAATATGAGTCTTCCAGATCTTTTAACTTCTAGTCTTTTTTTTTTATTACCTCTTCAAGGAGGAAAGAGAAGAGGCTGTATGATTATCAGAGAGGAAAAAAGAAACAGAAGAATGACACAGGCTGGAAATTTGTAGCTGGTTGAAACAATGACATTGTTAGTGGAGATTCTATCATATTTCTTTCATGTTGTTTCTCCATAATGTTTCTCACTGTGCCCATACAGTATAAAACTCTTAATTGCAATGTGCATAAAAGAACACTAGGAAGATTTTAAATAAACTTTTTAGGACTGCTTTATAATATTATAGAGTCATAAAAGTGAATAGTTATAGATTTTGAATGAGAGGGAGCAAAATGAAGCAATGGGAAAAATCTTTAATTCATATAGAATTTTAATAAGCCAAGGGATTTTTTTCTCTCTCTAAAAGCAATTTCTCTCTCGGAATTGTTTTGTTTGTTACACTTTGCTGTCTTACTGATACTCAATGTCTTTGCAAGCAAACTTCTGTAATTCTTTGCAAAGAAAAGAAAACTTCTGGGATTTAAGCTTGAAAGGCAAAATGAGACAGCTCTAAAGTTCTGGCTTGGTTAGAGTCTACTGTTTGCAAATTTAATCAAGGTCTTCCACAGGCATCAGCTTGACATTAAATTTAAGTGCCCATTAAAGTGAGAGTTTGACAGCAGTTCTGAATGTGAAGTTCAGTCTGAGGACATCTTTACAGCTGGAAGGGAAAAAAAGTTGAGAAGCCTCAAACCACTGTGGTAATTAGATCCATTTGTTAACTTCGTTTCCACTGTTGGCAAAGGGAGGGAGAGAGAAGGTTGATGGAGAGGCAGGAGGGGCTGAAATTGGAAAGGCAGTGCTCCCTCTAGAAATCGGGCAATCAGGGTCCTGTGTTCCAAAGAAAAATAGCAAATATCTCCTCTAACAAGCGAGTAAGATGGGGAAGTGATTTCAAGAACTTCATTTGGTTTGTCTCCCTTTCAACACACAGAACTGCAGTGTGTCCAAGTTTCATTTTGACCAGGTGTGCCAGTTTGGTCATCAGGCCCTCAGGAAGACGCACATTACTTGGGAGCGGGTCTCCCTAACACACCGTTGGCTCAAAGAGTTAGTGTTTTTCACAAGGGTATCTAAACTCACATTCAGGTAACCACTTGTTTACCCAAAGCATCTGGCCTTTTTTCAACATTGAGTTCCTGACAAGTAGCTATTGCCCCAGACTAAGGCTTTTCACCATAATTGGCATTGTAGACAATTAGCTTTGTGACTCTATGGAAATCTTGTCACCTGCAGGAAATTATCTTCCCACTTCATCTGACCTTCCTGCCAAAAGTGATGCTATTTCCTGTTATTGGATTTGCTTTCTATCCCATAAGCTCTTTTTGTCCATAGCTCCATGACATTTTATTTTCTCCGAGAATTATCACTGTAGAACCTTATCAAAAGCTAAAGAATATGTCTGGGTATAAAGCTTCTGTATTTCCCCTGAGCCTTCAGTTGCAGTGGTGTTTTTGAACACTGATGACAAGGTAGTGAAACAACCCCGCTAATAAATGCATGATGGATTTTTCAATTCAGTGCCGCATTTCTAAGTATTCATTCACTGTAATAGAACTATGAGGCTCTTTAAGGGTCTTTGGGTTTTGTCTTAGTTTTGCACTGCAAGCACAGAGACAAAATAAATTCAGCAAATGATGCATTTAAGACTGTGTAGCAGGAAAACTAACCATCTCATGCAAATCATGAAAATTTTCCTGATTCCCCCTCCATTTTTTTTTTTAAATTTTAACTTCCACTTTGGTCATAGAGCATACCAAGATCTTCGTTACTGATTAAAAAGGACACAATGCTATATGCTTCTCTTTTATCTTCCCTTTCACTGAAGAGAATTGGAATGGCAATTTAATAATCCTCTACCGCTGTTAACTCTTCTTGGTTCTCTCCAAAGTTCCTGCCTCATGCCTTTCTCACTCCATAAGTCTCCGTAGGTGATCTCATCTGCTCCTATCTCCATGCAAATAATTCTCAAATCTGCATCTTAGACCAAGATCTCTCCTCTGAGCACAGACCCACCCATCCAATTACCTCTTGGGCCTCTCTATTAGGAGTCCCACAAGTATCTCGATGTGTCCAAACCAAACCTATCCTTTTCCTAAGTTTGTCATTGTGGGTACCCTGAAGTTAACCTTGACTATCCTTTCCCTCACTTTGTCCATACATCCAAGTCCAGTTGATTTTGTTTTAATACCAGCATATCTAAACCAGTGGATCTCAACTGGGGGATAGTTTTGACCACAGGAGACATCTGGTAATGTCTGGAGACATTTTTGATTGTCACAGCTAGAGAGGATGCTGCTACCTGGCATTTAGCGGGTAGAGGCCAAGATGCTGCTACACAGCCTATAATGCACAGGACAGCCCCTCAAAACAAACAAATATCTGACTCAACATGTTGGTAGTGTCAAGGTTGAGAAATCCAAAACAATTTCTTCTCCTCCCATTCAGTCTCCTCCCAGTGCACTTGTATTGCACTGGATTTCTCTCTCATCACTTCTAACTTGTATTGCCACAGTGATCTTTGAACTTACTATCTAGTCTCCATTTGCCTACCCTGCATCTATTCCCACAACCCTCCTTAAACATGGCACTTCCTTACCTACATGATGATGTCCAGCTGCCCATGATTCCATGTATGAGGCCCTCCACGACCTAACCTCTGCCTACCTCTCTAGTTCATTGACTGCCATTCACCCTCTATTCTCTGATCCAACCCTGCGATTTGCCATTCCAAATACTCTTGCCCTGCACACTCACTATGCTCTCTCATCTCTTGCTTCCTGTTACTCTTCTTGCTGGGAACACCCATCCATTCCTTGCCCTGCCAATTACTCTTTCTCCTCTAAGGCTCAGATTAGGTACACATTCTTTCAGCCTTCTCTGATGACCCAATATATGTTCATTGTCCCTTTTAAGCCATCTGGTATTTCTACCACAGTACTTACAGTATTTATAATCATCCATTTACTTATGTTCCCCTTCAATGGACTGTAAAGTCCTTGAGGGAAGGAACTATATTACTTTCATATTTGAACCCTTAATATTTAGCATTATCTCTAGTTCTTAGAATGCTGCATGACAATGTTGGGTACTCAGTAAATGTGTGTGGAGGGAATGAATGGTTATTTATTTATCCCATGCAATATCAACCTCAGTGTTTCTAAAACCGACAAATAAAGGGGTAGAATGGACACAGGGCCTCAGACTAACTTTGGGCAACTTCTTTATTTTTTTAAAAAAAAAAATTTTTTTTCAACGTTTATTTATTTTTGGGACAGAGAGAGACAGAGCATGAACGGGGGAGGGGCAGAGAGAGGGAGACACAGAATCAGAAACAGGTTCCAGGCTCTGAGCCATCAGCCCAGAGCCTGACGCGGGGCTCGAACTCACGGACTGCGAGATCGTGACCTGGCTGAAGTCAGACGCTTAACCGACTGCGCCACCCAGGCGCCCCTGGGCAACTTCTTTAATTCTCACATGCTTAATTTGCTTTACGTATGAAATGGGGATAATAATTACATCCACTTGAAGGGTTGTTCTATCAGAATAGAAAATTCTGTTAGAATAGTGTTATTTTATCTACAGCACTTAGAATACTGCTTGGCTCATGGTAACACTTAGTAAATGTTAGAAGTTGCTATTTAATAATCAACCCTTCCAACAAATGTTATATATGGGTCCTCCCTCTTTGAGGGGCATCCACTCTGGAAAACCATGCTTACCTAGAGTGATCCTGTTAAATGCACTATACTGTGGTAGGTAGGGGAAAAAATCACGAGTCAAACAAGGTTTTAGTAAAAGGAATTAATGTCAGTGGATTCGCCCTTTGCCTCACCTTTGACACTGTTGTGTCCAGGCAGGGTAAATGGAGATTTAAAAACCCTGAAACTGTGGGATCTCTATATATGGCATATACTGTAGTGTAAAGAGTTGCTGAAATGATGCACAGAGTACTGCTTGTGCTTTTAAAGGGAAGAACTGAGGTAACCTGAACTTTACCATATAGAAGGCATCATATAATGTCCTTGCTTAGGGTTGTAGTATTTTGATGGCCCACATATGATTCCCAATGACAACAATGCCTGTATGCTATAGTCTCCATGCATTTCAAAAGTACTTTCTGGAGTATCAGATCAGGTGCTACCATGGCACCTCCAGAAGTAGATAAGAATAGAAATCATCTGCATTTTCCCTAAAAAGGAAAATGGCACATGGAGAGGTTAAATCCCCTGAGCTGGGTCACAAACCCCTTGATGAAATCAGGCACTGTGATTCTCTGAATGGACTTTCTTCTTCATCATTGGTTTTCACCCAAAGGCCTTAGGACCACCCTCCATAGCTGAGCAGCCCAAATTGCAGGCCCCAGGTAGACCAGAACTTTTCTATTGTCTTTGGCAAGTTAATTAGCCTTCGTGCTTCAATTTCCTCATCTATAAAATTGGGACAATAATATTAACCACATCCTAGGATTGGTGTGAGATTAAATGAGATCCTTGTTGTCAAATGCTTTGTACATTTGGTGTAAATAATTGCTAGCTATTATACAGTGGTTCTATTAAAATTTTTTGGAAACTACAATAGAATATTTATTTTATTAAAGAATAAGAGTTATATTTTAATTGTACTCTACAAAAGGAAAATTCCAGAATCCTTAGCTCTTCAGATAAAAGCAAACTACAGACTCAAAATCATGAGGAGTTTCAACTACTAGAATTTCTCCTAACTGTGGTTTCTTTGGTATCATGGGACAATATAGAAAAAGTAGAGCCAGAACTGCCATAAAAAATCATGTGAAAATTTATATGCCTTGTGTTGTCCATCAGCTTCTCAAGAATAGTTAACATATCATGTCAGGTCTTGGTCGGAGGACTACAATTTTACTCCCTTTTCTACACCATGGCATTTTCCCTGTCATCTTAATTCAATTCCCCTCCCTAATCCACAACAATGTATCTTCCATAGGAAGTAATCTGAGTTGTTAGTCACAGAAATCAAAGGGAGAAGCTCTGGATTTTTCTCTTAATGACCCATCCAGGCCACTGTGTTATATGGCAGATGTCCCCTGTCAGTAGGTTCCAAGAGAAGCTAGAAGCCTTGGGGCACACCCAACTTCTTAAAGCGTAACACTTAAATCCATATGCAACTGGATCTCTACATTAAACTAAGACAAGCACCAGAGTTACGTACAACTTCTATCCATACTCAAATTGAAGGCTATAAAAAGCACCAAGGCAGAATGGGATACTGCCTCTGGGTGACTTTATCCTCACATTAGGAAAAACAGCCTATTTGTGATGGTGTTATTCATTGTATAGGACAAAATTAATGAGAAAGGATATCTGTAATTCCTGCCATTTAAACTGGGAAAATACAATCCACCACTAATCCACTTGTGTATTTCTTCCTTTGGAGCCTATCTAACAGCAGGACACTTTAGAAGTGCCCTAGTTAAATCTCGAACCCAGTATAATACATATTTTCTGCTTTTGGCCCTATAATCTCTATTGTAATTATGCAACCCTGTTATTACAAAAACAAACATAGATAACACATGAATAAATGGGTATGGCTAGATTGGCCCTAAATGGGCCAGATTTGATACATGAACCATAGTTTAGCAAAATTTCATGTAGATGAAAGAGGCAAAATTTTGCCCCTTTGAAGAATAAAAATTATGAAAACTGACTCAAAAATAAATAGATCACCTGAATAACCCTTTATAAATAAAAAATAGGGGCACATAGGTGGCTTAGTTGGTTGAGTGTCTGACTGTTGATTTCAGCTCAGGTCATAATCTCAAGGTTCATGAGATCAAGCCTAGCATTGGGCTCTGTGCTGACAGTGTGGAGCTTGCTTGGGATCCTCTCTCTCTCTCTCTCTCTCTCTGTCTCTCTCTGTACCTCCCCTGTTCTCTCTATCTCTCTCTTTCTCTCTCAAAATAAATAAATGAACATTTAAAAAATAAATAGCGGTGGCTGTGTGGCTCAGTTGGTTAAGTGTCTGACTTTTGCTCAGGTTATAATCTTGAGGTTCATGGGTTTGAGCCCCACATCAGGCTCTATGCTGATAGCTCAGAGCCTGGAGCCTGCTTCAGATTCTCCCTCTCTCTCTCTGTCCCTCCCCTGCTTGTGCTCTGTCTCTGGCTCTCAACAATAAATAAATGTCAAAAAAATTTTAAATAAATAAATAAATAAACAAACAAATAATAGAATTTATAACTTGAAAATTTCCCACAAAAACTAGACTTGATGGCTTCACTGATACATTCTATTCAATACTGAAAAAAATTACAATCCTATGGAAAAATTTTCAAAAACAAATGGAGGACAGAGCATTTCCCAATGCATGTTATAAGATTAGCACTACCCTAATTCCAAAACCAATCACATTACAAGAAAATAAAATCACAGGCCAATGTCCCTCATATATAGAAGAAGCAAAAATATGTAACAAAATGCTTGCAACTAAAATCAAGCAATATATCAAAAGGACAATATATCATGACCAAATGGGGTTTATCCCCAAATTACAAAGTTAGGTTTTCAATAATTAATTAATGTAATTCAACATGTTAGCAAAATACAAGAGAACCCTCCCCCATAATCATTTCAATAGATCTAGACAAAATTCAACATCTATCTGTTCATGATAAAAACAAAACAAAACCTCTCAGTAAACAAGCACCAGAAGGGAACTTCCTTAACCTGATAAAAGACAACTAAGAAAATCTTAGAGGTAACATCATAGTTAATTGAAAAAGACTGAATGCTTTCCTTTTAACATCTGGAACAAGACAAGGACATCCCTTTTCATCATTTCTCTTTCAGCATTATACTGGGGGGCCTAGCTAATGCAATAAGGCAAGAAAAAGAAATGGAAGCCACGTAATTTGGAAAAGTAGAAAGAAAACTGTCTTTATTCACTGGGATGGTTGTGTATAAAGAAAATTCTATGGAAGCTTCAGAAATGTTACTGGAATGGATAAATGACTTTAGTAAGGCCAGGGGATACAAAGTCAATATACTAAAATTACTTATAGTTCTACATACTAGCAGCAAACAATTAGAAAAGGAAAATTTAGGGGCTCTGGTTCAATATGACAATGTAGGAAGATACTGAACCTACCTCTTCCCATGGACACACAAAATCTATAGCTACATATGGAACAATTTTCTCTGAAACCACCTCCCCCCCACCAAACTAGCTGAGCAACTCTTACACATCAGACAAATGAGAAAAAAAAGAAAACCTATTGAAGCAGGTGGAAGAGGCTGAGACACAATCTTGCCATAAACCATTATCCCCAATATAGCAACCCACAAAAGGGGGAAACTCAAAACCCCAAACTTCATCCTGAAGAGCAAAAATATTTGAAGCCCATATCACACACCCTTACACTTAACACCTGTACCCTTAAAATAAGGATCCCTAAAGATAATATAATTAAATTAAATTAAACCAGTTAAAATACTAGTTTATAACTAATATTAAAAGGTCAAAAAGAATCAACCCGTCTTATCAATTAAATGTATATTTGCTTAATTTAAAATGAAATCATGGTGCTAAAAATATAATTGACACTTTTAATCTGTCTGGATTCCATTCAAAAGAGATTGGGAAAGTTCACTCAAAACTTTTTATAGGAACAGGGCTTCCCAACAGAGCTTTTTACATCTTGAATTATTTTATTTCTGTAAAGGAGCAGCTCCAGTAAGAATGAGTGAGATAAACAGATTTACATGCAGGTGACTATCTGGGAACCAATGACCCAACATTATGAGATGAAAGGCTTTAATCATGAGGGAAGATATTTGGGAGAAATGAGGCTCCAAAACATCTATCTTTGAAAGCCAAGAGAACTACATTGAACTGAGAAACAGTTTTTTAGAAGTTCACACATGAAGATTCACCTATTCCAGGGCTTAGTGCACAGGCAGCTATCTAGAAAGCACCCAGACTTTCTGTTAAGGAGTCTTATTTGCTTATCTTAAAGGATCAACCTGAATGGCAGGCATCTAATTTAACACATATCTAGGGACCTGCTGAAATACTCTCTGGAGTCAAATGCTGGCAGATACCATCTTTGCACTCTCCTTAAGCCTCCTTAAGCCATGCTTAAACTTACCAGTATCTCCTAGAAGGAAGCTTGTACACACATCTGGTACCTGATGTTTGTGGCTCCACTCAGAGGACCCTCTAGATTGCCTGGGTCTAGTGCCCAGCAGGGCTTATGCTCAATGACCCACAGGATTGTAACAAATGAAGAAAAAGTTCTTAACTAGCTACCCCTCCCCCCCCCAACCAAGGGCACGCCTAGAAGCAACTGACTGAGTCACCCAGTCATTCTGTGAAAAAATCTCAAAGTTCGTCTTCATGCTGTGGTCTGAGGGGTAGAACTTTAGAAGGCATTGAAAGGTAAGTTCTTATCAACTTAAAATAGACTTATAAAATAAGTTGTTTTATATAAGCCTCATTGTAACCACAGAGCAAAAAAACAAGCAAAAAACCCCCCAAAAACAAAAAAACTCCAAAAACCTATATACAAAAGAGAAAGAGAAAGGAATCTAAGCATATAACTACATAAAATTATCAAATCACTAAGGAATCAGTAGCAAGAGAAGAAGAAAGGAATAGAGAAAAAAATTAACAAAATGGCAAGAAATAGGGGCACCTGGGTGGCTCAGTTGGTTAACCATCTGACTCTTGATTTTGGCTCAAGTCATGATCTCATAGTTCATGAGACTGAGCCCCATATTGGGCTCTGCACTGACAGTGTGGAGCTTGCTTGGGATTCTCTCTCTCCCTCTCTTTCTGCCCCTCCTCATTCATGTGTGCACCCCCCCCCCCCTCAAAAGAAATAAATAAACTTAAAAAATGGCAATAAATACATACCTACCAATAATTATTTAAATATAAATGGGCTAAATTCTATAATCAAAAGATGTAGGGCAGCTGAATGGATTAAAAAATCAAGATACATCTATATGCTGCCTTTAAGAGACTCACCTCAGACGTAAAGACAAACACAGACAAAAAAATAAAGAGATGGAAAAAGATATTCCATGCATTTTAAACCAAACGAAAGCTGGAGTAGTTATATTTATATCAGAAAAATTAGATTTTAAGCCAAAGACTGTAATAAGAAACAAAGGTCTGTTTGTTAATATTTGCATACCTAAGAGGAGAAACAGATAACAATACAGACCTAAGAGGAGAAACAGACCTAAGAGGAGAAACAGATAACAATACAATAATAATAGGGGACTTTAATACTCACATCCACAGACAGAAAACGAATAAGGAAACATTGGACTTAAATGACACATTAAGAAGCACTTAACAGATGTTTACAGAACATTTGAACCACAACAGTAAAAATTAGAATTCAAGTATAAGAACAAAAATGAAAATTCACAAATAGGTGGAGATTAAACAACATGCTACTGAACAACGAATGGGTCAAAGAAGAAACCAAAAGAGAAATCAATTAATACTTTGAGACAAGTGAAAATGGAAATAAAATGTACAAAAGCTTACAGGATGCAACAAGAGCAGTTCTAAGAAGAAATTGCATAGCAGTAAAAAGCCTACATTACAGGGGCGCCTGATTGGCTCAGTTGGTTAGGTGCTCAACTTCGGCTCAGGTCATGATCTCATGGCTCATGAATTCAAGCCACACATCAGGCTCTGTGCTGACAGCTCAGAGCTTGGAGTCTGCTTCAGATTCTCTGTCCCTTCCCCACTCATGCTCTCTCTGTCTCTGTCTCTTTTTCTCTCTCAAAAATAAATAAATATTACAAAAAGTTTAAAGCCTATATTATAAAACAAGAAAAATGTCCAACAACCTAACTTTGCACCTCAAGGAGCTAGAAAAAGAACAAAGCACATAGTTGGTAGAAAGAAGGAAATTATAAAAGAGCAGAAATAAATAAAATAAAGACTAGAAAGACAATAGAAAAGATTAATGAAACTAAGAGGTGGTTCTTTGAAAAGATAAATATTCTCAAAACTTCAGCTAGACTCACAAAGAAAAAAGAGAAAAGACTCAAATGAATAAAGCCAGAAATGAAAGAAATAAAGCCAGAAATTCCAAGTGAAATCACATAAATGGAAAGAAGTATAAACAACTATACACCTACAAATTTCACAACATAAAAAAATAAATAAATTTCTAGAAATTTACAACCTCACAAGAATGAATCAGGAACAAGTAGAAAATCTGAATAGACTGATTATTTGTAAGGAGATTGAATTGGTATCAAAAACCTCCCCAACAAACAAAAGTCCGGGACCAGATGGTTTCGCTGGTACATTTTACCAAACATTTAAAGAAGAATTAATACTACCTCCTCTCAAACTGGTCCAAAAAGTAGAAGAGATGAATACACTTCCAAATTCATTTTATAAAGCCAGCATTATCCTGATACCAAGACCAGACAAGGACACTATAAGAAAATAAAATTATAGACCAATATTCCTGATGAACACAGATGCAATTATCCTCAATAAATTATTAGCTGACAAACTTTCACAATATATTAAAAGGATCATGTACCATGACCAAATGGGATTTATTTCAGGGAACAAGTGCCATGCCACTCCCATGCAGGATACATCTGCAAGTCAATAAATGTGATGCACCATATTAACAAAATGAAGACAAGAAAAATCGTATGGGCATTTCAATAAGTGCAGAAAAATCATCATCTGACAAAATTCAACATTCATTTATGATAAAGATTTTCAACAATAGTGCATCTAGAGGGAACATACTTCAACATAATAAAGGCCATGATGGCAGGCCCATAGTTAACATCATGCTCGATGGTGAAAAGCTAAAAGCTTTTCCTCTAGCATCAGGAACAAGACAAGGATGCTGACGCTCACCACTTTTATTCCCCACAGTTTTAGAAGTCCTAGCCAGAGCAATTAGTCAAGAAAAAGATATAAAAGATATCCAAATCAGAAAGGAAGATATAAAACTGCCATTATTTGCACATGATATGATATTTTATATACAACTCCTTAAAGATCTCACCAAAAAACTATTAGAACTAATAAACAAATTCAGAAAAGTTGCAGGATACAAAATCAATATACAAAAACATGTTGTGCCTCTATACAGTAATAATGAAGCGGTCCAAAGAAATTAAGATAACAATTCCATTTATAATTGCATCAAAAAGGATAAAATATGTAGGAATCAATTTAACCAAGGAAGTGAATGACCCATACTTGAAAAATTATGACACTGGTGAAATAAATTAAGCAGACACAAATAAATGCAAAGATATTCAATACTCATGGATTGGAAGAATCCATATTTTTAAATTGTCCATGACTACTCAAATGGATTTATAGATTCAATGGAATCTCTATCAAAATTCCAATGACATTTTTAAAGAAATAAACAACCATAAAATTTTTATGGAATGGCAAAAGACTCCAATTAGCTAAAGTAATCTTGAGAAAGAACAAAGCTGGATGCATCATGCTTTTTTATTTTAAACTATATCACAAAACTATGGTAATCAAAACAGTCTGGTTCTGACATAAAAACAGGCACACAGATCAAAAGAAGATAATAGGGAGCCCAGAAGTAAACCCATGCTTATATGGTCAATTAACTTATGACCAAAAGAAGCCAAGTATATAAATGGGTAATAACAGTCTTTTCAATAGATGGAGTTGGGAAAACTGGACAGTTACACACAAAGGAATGAAACTGGACCACTATATAACACCATACATAAAACTCAAAATGGATTAAAGACTTGAACATAAGACTGGAAACCATAAAACTCATAGAAGAAAACATAGGTGATAAGGACATTGGTCCTGGTGATAATTTTTGGATTTGACACTAAAAACCAAGACAACAAAAGCAAAAGTAAACAAATGGAATTCTATCAAACTAAAAAGCTTTTGCAAAAAAAAAAAAAAAATCAACAAAATGAAAAGGCAACCTACCAAATGGGAGAAAATATTTGCAAATCATTTAACTGATATATGGTTATATATACATTCTATCAGTATTCAAGACATTATGGTATTGGTATAAGGATAGACATTATACACACACACACACACACACATATATATATATTAATTTTATAAAGCCAGCATTATCACCATAGCTTTGTGATATATATATATACACACACACACACACATATATATATGATGAGCTCATAAAATTAAGTAACAATCCAATTAAAAAATGGGCAGAAGATCTGAATGGACATTTTTCAAAGACACACAGATGACCAACAGGTATATGAAAAGGTGTTCAACATCACTAATCATGGAAGTGCAAATTACAAACACAATGAGATATCACTTTATGCCTGTTGTAATACTAATATCAAAAAGATAAGAAATAAGTGTTGGCAAGGATGTGGGGAAAAGGGAAAATTTGTGTATTATTGTTGGGAATGTAAATTATTGCAGCTGCAATGGAAAACATCATGTTGGTTCCTTAAAAAATTTAAAATGGGGGTGCCTGGGTGGCTCAGGTAGTTAAATGTTCAACTTTGGCTCAGGTCATGATCTCGCAGTTAGTTGGGTCAAGCCCTATGTTGGGCTCTGTGCTGACAGCTCAGAGCCTGGAGCCTGCTTCATATTCTTTCTCCCTCTCTGTCTGCCCCTCCCTCACTCAAGCTCTGTTTCTCTCTCTCTCAAAAATAAATAGTAAAAAAATTTAAAGAAATTAAAAATAGAACTACAATTATGATTCAGCAATTTCACTTGTATTTATCTAAAGAAAATAACACAACTCAAAAAGATATATGTTCCATCATATTCCTTGCAACATTATTATAATAGCCAAGATATGGAAACAATTTAAGTGTCCATTGACAGATGAATGGGAAAAAATGGGATATTTTTCATCCCTAAAAAAGAATAAAACCTTGCCATTTGTAACATTGATGAATATTGAGGGAATTATGCTAAGTGAAATAAGTCAGACACAGAGAGACAAATACTGTATGATCTTACTCATATGTAGAATGTAAACAAAAACAAAAACAACTAACCAAAGAATCAATCATAGATACAGAGAACAGATGGGTGATAGACAGAAGTGGGGGGAAAAGGAGTGGACAAAAAGGATGAAAGAGATCAAAAGGCACAAACTTGACATAAAATAAATGTCATGAGGATATAATGTACATGGTGACTGTAGTTAATCATACTGTATTATATATTTGAAAATTGTTGAAAAGGTAGATCTTAAAAGGTCTTATCACAAGAAAAAATTTATAACTATATATGGTGATGGATTATAACTATACTTGTGGTGATTATTTCACATTATATATAAATATTGAATCATTATGTTGTGTTCCTGAAACTAATATAATGTTACATGTCAGTTATATCTCAATAAAAAAAGAAAAATTGAAAATCTAAAAAATATCATTTACCCTAAGTGCTCAAAATATGAAATACCTAGAAATAAATTTAATATGTGTGAGACTTATCCACTGATACAAAACATAGCTGAAAGCAATCTTAAAAAACCTAAATAAATGGAGAGATATACTATTTTCATGAATTAGACGTCTTAATGTTGTTTAGATTTCAATTCTCCCCAAATCAATCTATGGTTTCCATGTAATCCCAATCTAAATACTTGCAAGTGTTTTGTTTTGTTTTTGTATAAATTAACAAGGTGATACTAAATCTATATGAAAAAACAAAAGACCCAGAAAAGCCAAAATAATTTTGAATGAATTTGGAAGGCTTCCTTAACTGATTTCAAGACTCACTATAAAAACTACAGTAATCAAGACACTGTGGTGTTGGTGTAAGGACAAACATATAGATAAAAGAAACAGAGAGTTTAGAAATAGACCTGCATATTTATAATCAAATAATTCTGGACAAAGAAGACAATGTTATTTAACGGTGAAAGGAAATAATAGTTTTCTAATCTATTGCTGCTGGAACAACTGGATTATTTCATAACGAAAACAGCAGAAAGTGTATTCATATATATGAATTTAAATATGTTATTTTAATATAAGAATTATTTAAATGAACAAAACATAAGAACAAATATTTTGCAATGACTCTTATCTTTTCTTTTTCAGAAGGAGGTATTTCTATTCTTTAAGTTTTGAAGGAAGTTTACTAGTTCTTCCCATGTGTTCTCTAATGTCTCCACCAGCTCTCTCTTAAACAAGTTTGTTAGAAATAAATAAGAGTACTTGGACAAGACCTCATGGTATGGTTGTTCACTTTCAAAGTCTTTCATTTAGAGAAGAAAGATGTAATGGAGAAAATATCCCAAAATAAAACACATAAGAGAACAGACATCATTTTACAGATCATACTTAAATCTACAATGTAGCTGGAATCGATTTTTGAATATGATATGAAGTAGAGGTCAACATTTATATTTTTCCATTTGGATATACATTTGGCCCAATTCCTTTCCTTCAAATCTTCAGTGTCACTTTTGTCCTAAGTGTTCATTTACATGTAGGTATGATTACAGACACTCTATTCTAACCCATTGGTCTATTTATTTGTTTAGCTATTTGTCAGTATCAAGCTCTCTTAATTTCTATAATTTTATAGTAAGTCATGGCAACCAGTTAATTTCCAGCAGCATAATTTCTAATCACTTGTTTTTTTCTTTTAAAAATTTTTTTTTTCAACGTTTTTATTTATTTTTGGGACAGAGAGAGACAGAGCATGAACGGGGGAGGGGTAGAGAGAGAGGGAGACACAGAATCGGAAACAGGCTCCAGGCTCCGAGCCATCAGCCCAGAGCCCGACGTGGGGCTCGAACTCACGGACCGCGAGATCGTGACCTGGCTGAAGTCGGAGGCCCAACCGACTGTGCCACCCAGAAGCCCCTGTTTTTTTCAAGACTATCTTAGCTATTTTTGTCTCTTTGAATTTTTATTTCAATTTAAAAGTTAATTAGTTAATTTTGTACACACACACACACACACACACAAACATGCAAAACCTAGGAAATATATTGAATTTGTATTGAATCTATAGATCAGTTTTAGAAGAATTGATATCTTTATACTATTGAGTCTTCATTTATCTATGTCATTTTAAATTTCTCTTAATATTTTGTGGCTTTAGCGTAGAAGTCTTGTTCATCTTTAGATTTCTATCTGGGAATTTAATATTTTCCTTGATGTTATTATAAATGCTATAATTTTTAAAATTAATTTTATTTTTTTAATTTTTCATTTATTATTTTTTTAGTGTCCCACTCTTAAACTTAATTTTCTAAATATTGCTAGTATATGGAAATATAAGGTATTTTTTGATATATTAGTTTTGTATCCAACACTGATTTATTTCATGTTAAATTAACCTTTTATTAGGTTCATGATGTTATTAGGTTCATGTTGTTTTATTTATATACTGCTGGTTCAGTTACCTAATATTTGCCTTATGGGGTTTCCCTTGTATGTAATTATATATTTTTTTCTCTTGTGCCTTTTAAAATTCTCTTTATCACTATTTTTTGCCTTTTTAATTACTATGTGTCTTGCTGTAGATTCCATGAGTTGATTTTGTTAGGGGTTCATTGTGCCTCCTGGGTCTGGATTTCTCAAGTTTAGGGAAGTTTTCAGCTATTATTTCTTCTAATAAATTTTCTGCCTCCTTTATTCTCTCTTCTCCTTCTTGGATCCCTATAATGTGAATATTATTATGCTTGATGATGTCTCTGATTTTCCTTAACCTATTCTTATTTTTTATTCTTTTGTTTTTGGTCTTTTGGCTGTTAAGCTTGGTTGATTTCTATTTCTCTGTCTTCCAGCTCACTCATCTGTTTTTCTGCTTTCTCTTTTCTACTATTTATTCCTTATAATGTATTTTTAATTGCAGTTATTGAGGTTAGCTGAAATGAACCATCCATGATTGGTTCTTTTTTACATTTTTCTCTTTGCTGAAGTTCTCACTGAGATCCTCCACTGTTTTCTCAAATCCAGCAAGTATCTTTGTGACCATTACTTTGAATCCTCTATCAGGCATTTGTTTATCTCCATTCCATTTAGCCTTTTTGCTGTGATTTCATCATGTTCTTTCATTTGGGAAATATTCCTCTGCCTCTTAATTCTGTCTCTGTTTGTTTCTATGTATTAGGAAAGCCACTTATATACTTCTGATCTTGAAAGTAGTGGTCTTATGAAGAAGTCCTGTAAAGACCTGTCATGTAATGTTCCCTGTTCAACAGGACCATGCACTTCAGAGGTGTACCTGTTTGTGTGCACTGTACTACTGTGGTTGTGTGCATTTGCCTTCAGTTCATTTGGCTGCAATGGCCCCCTTTGCCTTTTGTGGGTAAGTTTGGTCCCCATGCTGTTACATGTCCAGTCTGGGGTTGCCAGTTGGGTCAGACCAGATGTCTGCCCTCAGCTCATTTGCCAGGGATGAAGTTACACCAAACTCCAGGGTACTGTCCTTGCCTTGTCCCCTGAGAGCTTTTAGTTGGTGGACAGAGCCTGAAGTCAGAGCAGGTATTATTTTCCTAGTTTGTCTGTCGGGATTGCAGTGATCCTGAAATGCAGGGCTGTCTCCTTGTGCTGCCCCTGTGAGTTTTTGTTGGTGGGCAACGCCAGCAGTCAGATCAGATTTCAGTTCCCAGACCACTGTTGGGGCTGCAGTTGAACTGGTATGTGTGGTTATGTTTCCCTTTCCCTAGGACAAGACTCACTTTGGAGTGGTGCTGGTCACTTTCAGGGCTGCTTGTAAAATGAGATGCACCATGCACCAATATGAAGGGACTCTTGCCAGGTGGAGCCGGTTGGATGAGGCAAGTCCACAGGAGAACATGGGGGCAGGGCATATGATGTTAGCAAGCTATGTGGTAAGTGTTTGCACTGGTTCCTGCAGTTGTCCAGATATTTAGGCTGTATTGGGGTGGGGGTGGGAGATAAATGGTACCCAGCAGTTCCTTTTCCTTGGAGAATTCTCCTAAACATTCCTGCCCCTCCAGCACCATTCTGAGATTAGTAAATAAATCTTCATATATATACTGCAGGGCTTTTCAGACTGCTGCTTCTATGCTGTATGTAGGCAGGTTGTTTGTTAGGCTATCACTTTAAGAGTGGGAACTCTTAAAGTTTTCTATCACTCTCTGGCTCTCCCAGAGCTGAGTCCTCTGATTTTTGAGTTAAGCACTGCTGGTTGTAAAAACTTGTGAACTAAAGCCCTGCTGAATTCAAAGCCAAGTGCCGTGGAGAATCATCTTCTGAGTGCAGGTCCCCTGTGTCTGGGATGCCTGGAGTGGGGTCTGTTCCCCTCTTCTCTGTGTGCTGGTGGTGTTCCTCCTATTTGTGGTTAGTCTCATTGGGAGTTTGGTCCCAACTGGGTCTCCAACCTTCCTACCATTTTTTTATGTTTATTTTTCAGAGAAAGAGTGCAAATGGGGGAGGGGGAAGAGAGAGAAGGAGACACAGAATCCCAAGCAGGCCCCAGGCTCTGAGCTGTCAGCACAGAGCCCTATGTGGGGCTCAAACCCACAAACCATGAGATCATCACCTGAGCTGAAGTCAGATGCTTAACTGACTGAGCCACCCAGGTGCCCCCCATTTTTGATGTGGCTTCCTCTGTGTGATTGAAGAGTCTGGTCTGCCAGGCTTCAGGTCATTTTCTGGGTTTGTTGCAGTGATGTGATTATTATCTAGGTTCATGGATTGAAGTGAGCGTGAGATACTCTTACTTCGCCATCTTCTGAGGGAGGTATCTTTTGTTTCCTCCTGCATTTAAGCTTTTATCTTTTTCTTTAATTTCCAACAGTTTGATCATTTTATACATAGAGTAGTTTTCTTTTGTAATTCTGTTGCAGGTGTGTGGAGCTTCTGGAATATGAAACACTGTCTTCAGTTATAGAAATATTTTCAGCCATTGTCTTTCAAATATTGCTTCATCATCTTTTCTCTCTTCTACTTCTGAGATTATCTTTTTTACTCTCCGTTTTTTAGTGTGGATATTTTTGTCAGGGAACGATTCTCAATGACATTTCTACAAATTTATAAGATCTATATTTTTAAGGATGTTTGTATGGGAAATAGTCTTGGAAGACATAAACATGAATTCAAGTTCTCTATTAAGATTTTCCATCTAATTACCAATTTAAAAACTTAACTTTCAAAAAAAAACCCTTTCGTAGTTATTTTAAAGCCTCTGTTTAATTCCAATATCTGTCATTGCCTGTGGTCTATAGCTATTGTTTGATTTTTCCTTGGTTTTTGATGGTCTTCAAGTTTGTGTCATACTTTTTATTCAATGTCAGAATAGTACAGGAAAAATTGCAGAGATAATTGATCTTCCTTCAGAAATGATTTACATTTGGTTCTGTCAGGTAACTCAGTAGGGGTATATCCAGTATATCCCAATCCAGGAATTGAGGTGATTGAAGGCATGATTTTGGTCTTTGTAACAGCTTTTCTATTTTTTACTTTACACATCCTCCTATAGCCTTTCAGGATTCCCAGCTGAAATCCTTGGGTATTTACAGCTATTAAGACTTCCACTTGAGGGACAGGCCCTCCAAACACCCAGTCCTAAAAGTCAATGGGACTAGGTCCACAATGATATGAAATGTTAGGGTTCAGTAGCAAACGGTCAAGATAGAATTCTTGAGACGATTTGGGTGCAAAAGGGTGGTTTTATTAAAGCACAAGGACAGGACCCATGGGCAGAAAGAGCTTCACTGGGATTGTGAGAAGCAGCTGATTATGTACTTTCAAGGAGGGGGTTAGGGACAGCGAAAGTCTCTAAGGAATTTGGAAGCAAGGTTTCCAGGACCTTGAGGCACTAGCTGTTGTTAGGAAAATGTCATTTAACACTGTCTTAGTAAAACCTTAGTCATGAGACCCTTCAGATGTGTATCAGTGGGCCATATGTTTGGAGGATGATTGCAAACATACATCTTGGAGGCTGGTAGAGATAAAGAAGTTTCCAAAGGGATTTTCATACATTCAAGGAGACTTACAGGATTCTGGAGGTTGGACTAATGTCAAGCTAGGGTTGCCTTTTGCCTTTAGCAAAGTATTAACATTGAGGCAGTTGAGTTCCTGGAGGAAGGTCACTCTGCCTGTCACAAGTGCTTGTCATTGGGCTGTAAGTTATAAGGAAGTTTATTTATTTCTTTTGCCTTTATTCATCATATCTTTCCCCCCAAACAATTTTGACCCTTAAATCTTTAAGGCTGCTGATGGTGGAAGGTCCTGACTTCTGTAACTTCTTCCTGCTGAATCAGAGCATAGAGATATCCCAAACTATGGATCAATATTGTTCAGTTGAGGACTTATGTATATAGGGGTTATGAAAGGCAGAGACAGCTGAATCCAAGGAAAACCACATGTATGGATCTCCCTGAGTAGAAAGGATTATCTGTTGGCTTGATGTTATGGTAGTGAAGGAGTCTCAGCACCAGGTGAAGAGATATGGGAGAAAATAGTAAAACAAAATCAAAATAACAACAAAAAAAGAAGCCCGAATAAGGGTCCTTTGATAGTTGACAAAAATCCTCCTCTAGTCCAGAAGTTTAACCAATCATTAAAGGAAATAGAGGGATCAGTTAAAGCACCAATTTGAGTGTTTATGTCCATTAGAAATCCAGAAATATGGTAATCTGGAAAGTATACACAACATTCTGCTTTTTTAAAAAAAATGTTTTTGTTTATTTTTGAGAGAGAGAGAGAGAGAACGAGCACAAGTGGGGACAGGGCAGAGACAGGGGACAGAGGATCCAAAGCAGGCTATGTGCTGAAAGCAGAAAGCCTGGCGTGGGGCTTGAACTCAAGAACTGCAAGATCATGACCTGAGCCGAAGTCAGATACACAACCAATTGAGCCACCCAGGTGCCCTCACAGCATTCTGCATTTATGAAAGCACAAGGGCTACCTTGTGCAGCAGCTAAAACATCTAATGCTATTCTATTTTGTAAAACTGAAGTAAAACACATTTGTGTTACTTCAGTATTTGATAGTGAAATGCTATTTTCAGTGTCACTTAGGGCTTTGACTGTGTACTTATTAAGAGTTTCATGTGCCAAACCAAATCCTCCAGTCCTAAAGAGGGAATAAAGATAGATGCGAGGTGGTCATACCAATGAAAAACAGAATGTGTCCACTATTGTTTTAAATTTGGAAGGTTGGCTGTGTTAGTAATGGTTTTAATGATGTGTCCATGCATCCAGGCAGAATCCAGAGTACAGAGGAGTATACAGCCTGGAGAAAGTCATGGCCACAAGTTAGAGCCACATAGCCATTGGGTCCCATTAGGAACCAGCCATCTAAGTGTAGGCCTTCTTGTTCAGTCAGTAGCAAATCAATCAGTGGCCTGGAGAGCAATGATTTGTAAGCATACTTCTAATGATAGCTATCCTAACTGCCATGTGCGGTTTGTCCATGTATTGTAAGTATGGTTTTTTTGTTTCTAGCATAGAATTGCTTTCTGACTTAACTGTCCAGTTGTGGGGGTAAGCCATAAATATCTATCCCAGATTTGATATATTCCATCCAGTATATACTGAGAAGTTGGGTTTACTTAAAAAGGCTGCTGTATGCTTGGCTAAAGCTTCTATTTGCAATTTGATAGCAATCGAAGCAGCTCCTAGGACAAATATGGCTAAGTGATAAAACTATCAAGAAGCCCTCTTTTTTTTTGATGGTTAGCCTTACCAACATCTTAATTATGAGGAATCACTGGCAAATGGGAGAAGACTTGTCTGGGAATATGGGCATCCCTAAGTTCATTATCTGGTCCAATCACAAGGAAATTGGGGTTATCCATCATTCTACAAGTTCATAGTTAATCCCATGGAGTGGGGTGCACTCTAGCTTTTAAGGAGTGATTTTGTCATTCCAGCCACACAGAATTGGTCAAGGTGATAGTTGAAGTACACAACTGTTGGGGAATCAATCTCATTTTTCCAGCTGTTCAAATAAAAAATATATATCTATGGGATCCTGTTATCCTCCCAGAATAACAAACATGAAGATTGTCTATACATGAGCTATTGTGGCAATTTCTCTGAAGTTTGGCTCAAGTTGCCTAGCTTAGGCAAATAACATTCAGAGACAATCAGAACTAGAAATTAATATTCACAAAGGTGTGTTATTGAAACATAAGTTTCTCTCTATAATTAGTCTCATTTCTGGAGATAACCAAATCAAAGCTAATTCATTTGCAAAACAAGTCCAATTTTAAAAAACTTGGCCTAGTTATTTACATAAACTCAGCAAGAATAGTGATTGACCATATAGATTTTTTAATGTCTGCTTTGCTGCAACTTTTCAATAGGAATCTGGATTGAACTTTTAGTAGCCTTTCTAGGCCAGAAGCCAGCCCAAGTACTTGCCATCAGACATGCCTGCAACACCTGTAGATTTGGGCAAATTCCTCTTCTTGAGGTACCCAAAATATCCTGACGTACCTGCACCTGCCAGGTAGTGACGTTCTTTACTGGTAAGAACTCTGTTTTATGGGAACAGAGTTCTGTTTATGGGAACTCTGTAAGCAAGGTATCAGGTTAACATTTCCAAGGGGCTTTATTGACTCTCTGTTTCTAAAGTCAATCTCAGTTTCGTAAAGCTGCCTAATCACATGTGACTCTATCCGTGTCTCTCAAGTATGATATTCCAGTCAAAGTCTTGGTAAAATAACCAATATTTCCAATGGTGTCCTGTTACAAGGAGAACAGATTCTTATTGAACCTATGTAAATAACTATGATTACCATGAATGAAAGAATACTCACTGAGACTTTTCTGAATTTTAGAGGGTCAGGTAGAGAGAAAAGTTAAATGCTTCAATTTGTTCACAAATGAATACTTGATCATATTTTTATAAATCATGGGATGTCTTTTTTATTGTTTTAATTAAAAAAATTGTTTACATATATAGAGAGAGCATGCACACAGGGGAGGGGCAGAAAGAGAGAGGAAGAAAGAGAATTTTAAGCAGGCTCCACTCAGCATGGATCCCAACACGGGGCTCAATTTCACTACCCTGAGATCATGACCTGAGCTGAAATCAAGATTTGGATGCTCAGCTGACTGAGCCACCCAGGGGCCCCAGTCATAGATATCTTAAGAGAAAGTTTTCTTAATATGGAAGAGCAAACATTAGAGAACCAGCAATGTTTTAAACAAGAGTCCCAAAAACTATAATCATCTTTTTCAGTTCATTTAGTCCCGTGTTACTAATTCTTACTTAGTTTGAATGTAGATTTTTCAGTTCTGGAAATTCTTTCCCATTTCAGTTCTATGATCTTAAAGATATTGAATACCTATATTTGTCAAAAGCCCTTTTTGAATCTCCTTGAAAAAAGGGGCGCCTGGGTGGCGCAGTCGGTTAAGTGTCCGACTTCAGCCAGGTCACGATCTCGCGGTCCGTGAGTTCGAGCCCCGCGTCGGGCTCTGGGCTGATGGCTCGGAGCCTGGAGCCTGTTTCTGATTCTGTGTCTCCCTCTCTCTCTGCCCCTCCCCCGTTCATGCTCTGTCTCTCTCTGTCCCAAAAATAAATAAACGTTGAAAAAAAAAAAAAGAAAATGAAACATGTTTCATGAAAGAGTAAGAACAATTACAAATGACAAAAAACTCAGAAATGGACACTGTTAATGACCTGAGAATCTGACAAGGAGATCCAATTATTTCTGTGACACAGAAAATGTCAATAATCAGAATATTGAGTGATGACCTTGTACCAGAACATAACATACCAAATTAACAAGTCTAATTAGTTGGAGACTTCAGTCATAATTTTAAATCTTAGAGAAGTTTGTTGAAACCTTAGAAAGTTTTAAAGCACATGCCTAGATAGTATTACAGCTCATCAAAGACCTGATAAAGACAAAACATAGAAACTGGTTTTTCTGCAGAGGCAAAGGAAAGAGAAAACAACTTTGTTACATTTTCTTATCAAGAGCAGACCAACAAGCCAAGAAAACTTTGTCTTTTTAACAGAGAGAAAGCAGAATTTCAATTTTATACCAGTGTACTTTTAAAATCCACTTATTTCAACCTAAGTTTATCCTGACCATGCATAACATTCTTTTTCAAAGATTCCTCTTCACAAACTTTCTACAACGTTCCTTTGCATTTACATTTTGTCCTAAGCATTTTCTTTTGAAATAACCAGTCTAATTCTAGGACAAATTACTTTCTTTTTCCTTCAACAAAAATGTATTCCCATTCCTTACGTCTTTCTTACACATCTCCTACTTTCCTACATACAGAGTTGCTTCCCTAATTTCCATTAATCTTAATTACATTTAACAGAATTTTAACTCTCAGAAATCTTAGCCTCCAGTGAAAACTAAGTAGTAACTAATTGTAATCTGTTGCACCAGAATTCTTTAGATGGCAAATTTATGAATACATTTAAGCACAAAACACATTTTCCAACAAACTCAAATATTCTTAGTTTCTCTGCAATGAGAAGTCAAAAGAACAAACCTATGTTCAGTAATCAGTGCTTCAGCACTGATTTAAAATTTCAGGTTACCGAAGAAAGACTATCTTAACAATTATCCATGAAAACTCTGAGACAGACAAAATTAACTATCATTTTAAGTTATCTTTTTGCTAACAAATTGCAACACAAATAACACGAGCTTATTTGACCTGCAGTACACTTCGCTAGAATAAAATTTCATATTTAATGTGGATAACTCTAGATATGTCAATATTAATTAAACCAAAAAACTTGAATTAGTTTAAATACTGAATTTTGTTCCATCTGGGTCTGCTTAAAAGTCAGTCAATTTGGGGGCGCCTGGGTGGCCCCCCGTTCATGCTCTGTCTCTCTCTGTCTCAAAAATAAATAAACGTTAAAAAAAAAATTAAAAAAAAAAAGTCAGTCAATTTGTTTCCCATTGTCAGTTTCTACCTGTGGGCACTGGTGGGGAAATCTGAAGTGCGTGATATAAGTCCAAGAGGGTGCTCTTTGTTTCTTGACAGCAAGGGTAGAAGGAGGAACCAATGGTGCTGGAGGTACTGAGGGTGGAATAGGAGCCAGTTATGCAGGCCACAGCCAAGGTGGTACAGAAATAGAAGTGGGGGGGGGGGGAAGGAAAAATAAGGGAAAGTGCTGTTAGAGGGCAGAGAAAGAGGACTCCTGGTTCTAAAATTCATCAGTTTGGACAGATGAACAGATGCCATGTTTTTCTCCTGCCAACAAGTGAAAATATAGGCAGTCCATGTCAGATACAGAAGTCAGGGAATATCCCTGAAACAAAGGAAGTTTTGGCAATTGCTTGGGAATTTTCCTTAAAGTCCTCATCCCAACATAAACTAACCAGAGACAGTTGGCTCCAATTATCAGAGCCATTAACCTGGGAAATGAATGGGGGAGAAGCCCCTATATCTGTTAGGAGGAATAACAGTGAGAGATGGTCAATGCTCCCTTCATTACGGATGGCTTGTGTTTCCTCCAGCAACCTGGATTTAGGAAGCCTATTTAGACAATTATCATCCAAAATATCAGGAGGGAGTTTATCAGTCTAGTTACTGACCAAACTCATTCTGTAAGAGGACTTTAGGTTTGGGTCCTGATTTAGAGCCATGAAGGTCTGGACCTAGGTACCTCTGTCAATTTGCCATGTTTCCTACAAAAGAGATCAAACTGATAGATCAAATTGAGGTCATGCACTGTTACAGAAGAGATCAGTCTTTTCTTAAACGTTGTAATCCGTATTGTTTCCAGTGGGTTAAAAGGAATCCCAAGGGAGAGTCCTTGGAAACTGAAGAAGATGGCTAGAGAAGGTCCTTTACCAAGAAAATCCACCCTCCCCACCTCTGAGTGGCTTCCCACATTCAGGATATATCAGAGGTTCCTGGTGTCAAAGTGACCCAAGGTGTCCCTTCAAAGAAATCGCTATTGATCATCACTCTGCTTGCTGTCAAGGTCCTGTAGGAGGGAGTGCCAGCATCCGCCAACTTCTGCAATGCATCCTAGGCTACAAATGGGTGTCAGTGAATGGACCAAAATACTATGCTATGCCATGAAGAATCTGCCATTTTTAATCCATAGAAAATACTAGAAAAGTTTTACAAGGGAAAATTACCTGATTTTGTAATTTAAGTAGTTAGCAGGGGAAATTGATGGAAAACAGTAAAGATAAAAATCCGTCACAATCTAAGTAACATTCCAAGACATGTAGTCTTTAAAGCAAACTTCCCTAGGAAATGGTGCCTGGTTGGGTTTTAATTCAATCAGGTGCTGGTTTTGGCTGACTCTGAGTGGAGATCTCATGACCAGAAATGGCTGGACCAGAGATGTGGAGGGGGTCACATTAGACCAATGAGGAGGAAACCTCACAAGAGAGTCTTAAGATTGATAGCCATCCCGGGGTACCTGGGTGGCTCAGTCAGTTGAGTGTCTGACTTCGGCTCAGGTCATGATCTCACAGCTTGTGAGTCTGAGCCCTGTGTCGGGCTCTGTGCTGACAGCTCAGAGCCTGGAGCCTGCTTTGGATTTTGTGTCTCCCTCTCTCTCTGCTCCTGATCCACTCGAATTCTGTCTCTGTCTCTCTCAAAAATAAATAGACATTAAAAAAATGAAAAAAAAAAAAGATTAGTAGCCATCCTAGTGACTTAGGTGACTGTCCCATGCTCAAGACAAACATCTTTGTATAAGGCCAGGAATAAAGAGAAGACATCACGTTTCTAGATCTTATTACCATTCCAGCCATGGTACTAACTTTCGGCCAAAAAGCAGGCATTTTCCATCCTGTAGAGTAGCCATGGGCAGAGTGTGGCCTGAACAATTGACATGAAAGTGTTCCAATAAGACCATAGTCCTTAAAAAGCCCCTGAAATAATAGTAGAGAAGACAAAGTACTCACAAGTTTGAATGAGTCTCAGTGTCCAGATGAAAAGACTCAGGTCCCACATTGGGCATCAAAATGATGTGAAATGTTGGGGTTCAGAAGCAAACAGTCAAGAAAGAATTCTTGAGATGTCTTAGGTGCAAAAAGGGTGATTTTATTTAAACACAGGACAGGATCCATGGGCAGAAAGAGCTGCATGGGGATTGTGAGGAGTGGCTGATTACATATTTTCAAGTTGGGGGAGGGGGTCAGGGATATCAAAAGTCTCTAAGGAATTTGGAAGGAAGGTTTCCAGGACCTTGAGGCGCTAGTTGTTGTTAGGAAAATGTCATTTAACACTGTCTTAGTAAAACCTTAGTCATGAGACCCTTCAGATGTTTATCAGTGGGCCATATGCTTGAAGGATGATTGAAAACATATATCTTGGGGTGGGTAGAGATCAAGGAAGTTTCCAAAGGGATTTTCATATGTTCAAGGGAGACTTACAGGATTCTGGAGGTTGGACTAATGTCAAGCTAATATTGCCTTTTGCCTTTAGCAAAATATATGGAAGCAAATGAAAATTTGTCAAGGAATATACAATATAAAAAGATGTGGATCTAGAGGGAACATACTTCAATATAATAAAGGCTGTGATGGCAGGCCTATAGTTACCATCGTACTCAATGGTGAAAAGTTAAAAGCTTTTCCTCTAGGATCAGGGACAAGACAAGGATGCTGACTTTCACCATTTTTATTCCCCACATGAGAAGTTTGTGACACGAGAAACAAAACTTAGGGGAGGAGTAAGATGTAAAGCTTTAGAATACATTCAAACTTAAGTTGTTATCAACTTAAAACAGACTGGGATAAATATAAATTGCTTGATTGAAGGCTCATGACAGACACAAAATGAAACCCTATCAAGATACACGAAAGGTATCCAAAATCTATAAAGAACTTACCAAACTCAACACCCAAAAAAACAAATAATCCAGTGAAGAAATGGGTAGAAGACACGAATAGATACTTTTCCAAAGAAGACATCCAGATGGCCAACAGGCACATGAAAAGATGCTCAACATCACTCATCATCAGGGAAATACAAATCAAAATCACAATGAGATACCACCTCACACCAGTCAGAGTTGCTAAAATTAACAATTCAGGAACAACAGATGTTGGCAAGGATGTGGAAAAACAGGAACCCTCCTGCACTGTTAGTGGGAATGCAAACTCGTGCAGCTGCTCTGGAAAACAGTGTGGAGGTTCCTCAAAAAATTAAAAATAGAACTACCCTACAACCCAGCAATAGCACTACTAGGAATTTACCCAAAGGATACAGAAGTGCTGATTCATAGGGGCACATGTACCCCAATGTTTATAGCCATGCTTTCAACAATAGCCAAATTATGGAAAGAGCCCAAATGTCCATCAACTGATGAATGGATAAAGAAGATGTGGTTCATATCTACAATGGAATACTACTTGGCGATGAGAAAGAATGAAATCTGGCCATTTGTAGCAACGTGGATAGAACTGGAGAGTATTACGCTAAGTGAAATAAGTCAGTCAGAGAAAGACAGATATATGTTTTCACTCATATGTGGAACTTGAGAAACTTAACAGAAGACCATGGGGAAAGGGAAGGGGAAAAAATAGTTTCAAATAGAGGGGGAGGTAAACCATAAGAGACTCTTAAATACAGAGAACAAACCGAGGGTTGATGGGGGTGGGGGTCGGCAAGGGGAGAAATGGGTGATGGGCACTGAGAAGGGCACTTGTTGGGATGAGCATTGGGTGTTGTATGTAAGTGATGAATCATGGGAATCAACCTCCCAAACCAAGAGCACACTATAGACACTGTATGTTATGTAACTTGACAATAAATTATATACAAAAAAATAAAAATAAAAAAGATACACAAAAGGTAAAAGAAAGGATCTAGGCATACCACTATAGAAAATCATCAAATCACAAAGGAAGAAATCAAGAGAATAAAGGAACAGAAGAACTACAAAACAGCCAGAAAAAAATTAACAAAATGGTGATAATTCCATATTTCTCAATAGTGTCTTAAAATTTTTTTAAAATGTTTATTTATTTTTGAGAGAGAGCAAGTGCATGAGTGGGGGAGACACAGGATCTGAAGCAGGCTCCACACTGACAGCAGAGAGCCCAATGTGGGGCTTGAACTCACGAACCAGGAGATCATGACCTGAGCTGAATTCTGGCACTTCACAAACAGAGTAACCCAGGCTCCCCTGTCAAAAATTTCTGTAAATGAAAATGCAAATGTAAACAGACAAAGACTGTAGAAAGAGACAAAGAAAATAAATATATGAAGGGGTCAATCCAAAAAGAGTTTCACAGTTTTAAATATTTTTGCAGCCAAAATAGAATCTAAATGTATAAAGCAAATATTAACAGACCTAAAAGGAGCAATAGAGAGCAACACAATAACAATAGATGACTTTAATACCCACTTTCATCAATGGATAGTCTAGATAGAAAATAAATAAGAAAACATTGGCCTTACATGATATTAGAGCAGATGGACTTAACAGATATTTATAGAACATTCTATTGTAAACAACAGAATACAGTTCTTATCAAGCACGCATGAAACATTTTCCAGGATAGATCATATGTTAGGCCACAAAACAAGTCTAAATACATTTAGAAAACTCAAATCATATTAACCATCTTTTCTGATCACAATGGCATGGAACTAGAGATCAATTACAATACGTTAACTGGAAAATTCACAAATATATGGAGATTAAATGTGTTATTGAACAACCAGTGAGTCAAAGAAGAAATCATGAGAGAAATTAAAAAAAATCTTGAGACTAATGGAACAGAAATACAACATACCAACACTTATGAGATGTAATGAAAGCAGTTCTAAGAGGGAAGATCACAGAGATACATGCCACACTAAGAAACAGGAAAAACTCAAAAAAATACCTACATTTATACCTCAATGATCTAGAAGAAACCAAAGTAAGTAGAAGGAAGGAAATAACAAATATCAGAGCAAAAATAAATGAAATAGAGACTAAAATGGCAATATAAATGATGTAATAAACTAAGAGCTAGCTTCTGAAAAAACAAAACAAAATTGACAAACCTTAAAGTAGACTTACAAAAAAAAAAAAAAACAAGAGAAGTCTCAAATAAATAAAATCAGGAAAAAAGGGAGATGTTACAAATGGTATCAGAGAAATAACAAGGATCATAAGAGACTACTGTGAACAGTTATTCACCAAAAAGTTGAACAACTTAAAAGAAATAGATAAATCCATTGAAATTTACAACCTATCTAGACTGGATCAGGAAGAAATAGAAAATCTGAACAGACCAATTAATAGTAAGGAAATCGAATCAGTAACCAAAACCTCCCAATGAACAGAAGTCCAGCATCAGATGGCTTCACTGGGAATTTCACCAAATATTTAAAGATGAATTGCTACCTTTTTTTTTCAAATATTCTAAAAATAAGACAGAACACTTCCAAACTCATTTTATAAAGTGAGCATTACCCTGATACCAAGCCAGACAAGGATGCCACAAGAAAAGAAAATTATAGGCCAATATCTATGATGAACATAGATGCAAAAATCCTCAAGAAAAGATTAGCAAACCGAATTCAACATTATATTAAAAGGATCATGCATGATGATCAAGGGATTTATTCCAGGGATGGAAGGATGGTTCAACATCTGCTAATCAATCATTTGATATACCACCACAACAAAATCATGGATAAAAAATCTTATGATCACCTCAATAGATTCAGAAAAAGCAGATGACAAAATTCAACACTCATTTGTGATAAAGACTCCCAACAAAGTGGGCAAAGAAGGAACATATTTCAACACAATAAAGGCCATATATTACAAGCCCATATCTAATATCACATTTAATGGTGAAAAGCTGAAAGCTTTTTTCCTAAAAATCAGGAAGTAGACAAAGATGCTCACTCTCACCACTTTTATTCAACATAGTTCTAGAAGTTCTAGCCAAAAAAATTAGGCAAGAAAAACATATAAGACATTCAAACCAGAAAAAAGTAATAAAACTGCCACTGTTTTCAGACAATATGATGTTATATATAGAAAACCCTAAAGACTCCATCAAAAACTGATAGAACTAAAACATTCAGTAAAGTTGCAGAACACAAAATCAATACACAGAACCTTCTGTGCTTCCATACACTAATAATGAACTATCAGAAAGAAATATTAAAAAACAATCCCAGTTACAATTGCATCAAAAAGAATAAAATACATGGGAATCAATTTAACTGAGGAGGTACAAGTCCTATATACTGAAAGCTGTAAGACATTGATGAGAGAAACTGAAGATGACTTAAATAAATGGAAAGATAATCTGTGCTCATGGATTAGAAAAATCAATATTGTTAAAGTGTCAAAGTGATCTACATATTCGGCGCAATCTCTATTAAAATTGCAAAGACATTTTCATAGAACTAGAACAAATAATCTCCAAACTTATATGGAACCACAAAGGACCCCAAAGAACAAAGATGATGGTATGACTTTCCTGGATTGGCTTTTATGGGTCTTTGGAACTGGCTCTAATGTTGCCCACAGTGGCTGAGATATGCCAGTTGACCAATTTGGCCTAAGACTCAAAATTTATAGTTTGTTAAAAACTCCAAGATACTGATGGCCCATTTTATTAGGTTCCTGAGAGGAGCCCCTGAACTTATTGCTACAGTGAGGGTGCTCCTGAATGCATGGAGCCACCAGAACAGGAGATACAGACAAAATAAAAAAGGAAATGGACTCTGAGAAAGAGATCCCTACAAACCTCCAAAGCCAACAGTAATAAGGAGGAAGAAGGTCTGGCTTTCCTGACCTGAGCTTTTTTTTTTTTTTTTTAAATTTTTAATGTTTATTTGTTTTTGAGAGAGAGAGAGAGAGAGAGAGACAGAACACAAGCAGGAGAGGGGCAGAGAAAGAAGGAAACACAGAATCTGAAGCAGTCTCCAGGCTCCAAGGTGCCAGCACAGAGCCTGATGCGGGGCTTGAACCCACGAACTGCAAGATCATGACCTGAGCTGAAGTCAGCTGTTTAACTGACTGAGCCATCCAGGCGCCCCTGACCTGGGCTTTTATGGCTTGCAACCAAACCCATCCATCCATTATGTTGATTAGAGCTAAGGCTCATGGTGAGTTCAAAATCCTAGATGAAGCATATCTACTCTTATATTAAAAAGAGATGGTTCAGTGGCTATATATTTTTGTTGAGCATCATGCTCTCACAGACCCCCTGACCTTTTTAACTCAGAGTAGGTGCCCTTGGGGCCAGAATCTAAGGAGTTCCTTTTAATGGGCATTCTCCATAATTATAAGGCCATTACAATTCATTGGAATGTCAGATATATACAAGAGGCATTAGATTACATCAATGCTGTAGTTAGACACGAAAAAGAGAATTTTCCTACAGCCCAATCTTGTTTGCTGATGAAGGCAAATGAGCCATGCTGTCCCTCAGCCAAGAATCAATGGAGGGACTCTAGGACATATGAGAGCTCATCAATGGAGGGACTCTAAGACATATGAGAGCTCATCAATGGAAGGACTCTAGGACATATGGGAGCTCATCAATGGAGGGACTCTAGGACATATGGGAGCTCATCAATGGAGGGACTCTAGGACATATAGGAGCTCTCAGGCCCCTTATTGGTCCTCACCAAGGGATGGCACCTTGAACAAGCCCTTTCTCTCATGAGATGATCAATAGGCTTCCCTGTACTGGCAGCTCTGGAGAACAGGGGTTTCTAGTGACTTAATTTCTGAAAGCCCAAACATAAGTTAGAAACCTTTGCTTGGGCACCTCAGGCTCTTTAAAAGACCTCCTGTCCCACTCTGCAGGCATATGCCATCACCTTTCAAATGACCCAGTCCCAAGCCCCTGCAGTGGGATCCAGGATTCAATACCCTGATCTTTCAGAGTAGCAGCCACCAAGGCCCCTGCTTTTGGGACCAGCAGTTCCCCAGAGCATGTCCCTCCTGTAGGGGGTAACTGCTCATATGCTTCTTTAATTATCTATTCAGACACACATAACAAAGATTTTACAGCTCTCATTGACATGGAAGCCCAAATTACAGTGCTTCCCAGGACCTCCTCCAAACATAAGTGAGTGGTGCCCTTTAAATTACAAGGCATAACAGGTAAGGTAATAAAAGGCACTCAACTTTCATTGGATGTCACTATTTGGACAATCTTTTCTTTTTTCTTTAATTTTTATTAGAGATAGAGAGAGAGAGAGAGAGAGAGAGGGAGGGAGGGAGAGAGAACCTCAAGCAGGCTCCATGCTCAATGCAGAGCCTAACTCGAGGCTTGATCTCACAACCCTGGGATCATGATCTGAGCCAAAATCAAGAGTCGGCTACTCAATCAACTAAGCCACCCATGTATGTGCCCCTGAACGATTTTTTATTTAAAATCTTTTAGTGGCGGTAGCCTTTTTGACCCTACCCTTTCCATTTTTTTAATGTATTGATACTTTGACTCAAAGCCATGCCATTTAGAACAAATCCAAATTCCTGAACCTTCTGGTGGGAGCTGCACATTAGGAGCCCATTAGACTGTTGCCTTCAATTAAGATGGTAAATACCATCCCATCGCACTTACATTGGGGACTGAGAGATTGCCACTCAAAATTCAAGATTTATTAAATGGAGTCATTAAACACATCATTTCTTTCATCATCCCCATATGTCTAGTATTAAAGTCCACTACTCATGAGTGGTGCCTTAGAGTTCACTATGGAAATGTAAATGCTCTGGTGCCCCCTATTAAGAATCCCATTCCCAATACTGTCCAGTTAATTGAGGACATCCAAAGGGCTCCATGGGACTATTTTGCTGTGATTACTCTAGCTAAAACATTCTATTCAGTTTCAGTCACCTGACAGGTCCCAGCCACAGTTTGCTTTCACTTTTGAAGGCATCCCATATACCCTTACCTGGCTGGTTCTGGGTTAACTCAATGGCTGGACTCTTGCACACAATCTTTTCTGGCAAGGCCTGGATGCCCTTACAGTGTCCCCTTGTGCTCTTTGACACTATATTGATGACATTCTAATCCAGGGCCCCTTGGAGGATATGGTGTGTGAGGCCCTAATACAGCTGGTGACCCATCTGCAATATAGAGGTTGGGCTACTGCCCCCATAAAATTTAAGGGTCATCCACAACTGTTAAATTTTTGGGTATTAATTAGTCCTCTAAAGGCTGAGAAATTCTGCTTGCTTTTACATCAATTGTTAACCATTCAGTCTCCTACCATGCTATTGCAAGTTCAACATGTCTTAAAGCCTCTTCACATTTTGGCAGGGACACATACCATACTGATCCATCATTCCTAAACCTATTTATGTAGTCATGCACAAACTCTCCACATTTTGTGTGTGTGTGTGTATGTGTTGGGGGGGTGCAGAATTTCAACAACAAGCTTTGCAGTTGACACAAAGATCAATTCGTCAAGTCCTCCTCCTGGTTTTCCTGGCTCCTTCTTCTGGAATGAGGCACTGACCACCATGGACAATTTGGGAGCCTATGGACTAAACATGGCTTCTTTTGGTTGTTTATGGGCATCTGGGCAGATGGCTTCTCTCTGTAACCCCTGTTACACCCCCTTAGAATGTCAAATTCTAGCCATTTATTGGGCTTGGTTAGAAACAGAAATCCCCGTGGGAATGGAGCTTGTTCTCCTGTGTACGCATATTCCTATTATGTCATGGATAAGGAATGCCTCTTAACAGTGACTTGGCACAGCCATGACCTTGTTAAAATGGAAATGGTATCTTCAGGAATGGGCTAAACCTGATGTGGTAGGTTTTTCCAAATTACAGGAAGATGTGGTTTCCATACTCCTCCAGTCTCTGCCCAGAGGCCTCAAGGAATTGCCTAAGTGTCTAGCAACCTGGGGTAGCCCTTGGGATGAGTTGATGGAGTGAGGAAAGGAGTCTGTGTACTTTACGGATAGTAGTGCCACCATCTGGTGGAGGGGCAGTGTACCATCCTGCCAGCAGCAGTGCCAGGCTTATCAAAGACAGCAAGTCAGGGTAAGCGCAGTTTGCTGAGCTTATGGTGGTACAAATGATTGTGCATACCATTGTCCATGGCAAGCCTCTTGTCCATATTTTTACGATTCAGGAGTGGTTGCTAATAGGTTAGAAGTTTGGTTGGGACAACGGCAGCAGGACAACTTTCACATTCAAGGCCATCTCATTTGGGGTGCCTCAATTTGGACACACATTGCCCAGGCACCAGTCACAATTAAGGTTATCCCTGTTTCACCACATAAAAACACTGCCTACACCAGAGTCTGTCTTTAACTGCAAGGTGGATGCCCTTATCCAAATCCATGTCATCACCCATTTGGCACTTTCAATCACCAATTACATCAGCTCCATCCAGTACCACAAAATCACAGCCTCTCCCTTCTCAATCAATCCTTGATTCCACCATTCTGGCCTTTCTTACTCATCACTTCCATACTCCTTATTCCCAGGCCAAATACTCCCATTTCTCTTCGGGTTATGGAAAAGTTGCTACCACACTGGCCTGGGCCTACCACAGGGACAGTCTGCTTACACACCCTTGCAAAATGCATGGTTTTAAAATGCAACTTATACTCCCAAACCAAACATTGGAAACTGTCCCATCATGCCTCAGTTCTGTGAGGGGACCACCCTTGTCCTTTTAGCTGTTGGTAGGCTAACTTCATATGGCCACTTCCTCCTTCCATGGGCACTGTCTGCTTTGCCATTACATATATGGATTCTTTTACTGACCTACTACACCCAAAAGAACACCTCTGTGGAACAGGTAATCTTTTCTTTTCTAAAAATATCCTGCCCCCATTTGGCCCTCTTGGCAATGACTCAGATCAAGATCTCATTTTATTACCAATATAGCACAGCACTAGCCTCTCCTCCAGGAATTCAAAGGTACTTTTATCTCCCATACCAGAAACAGGCCTCTGGCATTATTGAAAGCCATGGTAGTTTAAAATTCTTCTTGTTTTTTTTTTTTTCCGAAGTTTATTTTGAGAGACAGAGTGAGAGGGGGTGCTTCTGAGCTGGGGAGGGGCAAAGAGGGAGTGAAAGAATCCCAAGCAGGTTCTGTGCTGTCAGCACAGAGCCCGATGTGGGACTCAATCCCATGAACTGTGAGATCATGACCTGAGCCAAAATCGAGAGTCAGTGCTTAACTGACTGAGCCACCCAGGTGCCCCTAAGATTCTTGCTCCTTAAGTTACAGAGTGGTAAATGGAATCCTAAATGGACTTCCTTGCTGCCATAGGCACTTACCACTTTAAACTCTAGACCATATTGCTACAACTACAACTCACCAATCATACTGCTTATAATTGTTATCATGGGGGAATTTGATGTCTTCATCTTGTGGGACAATATTATTTATATTTTTCCCAACAATTTTGAGTCCCCTTACAGATTGAAAATGTCACTCATCTTGCCTTCCAATATTCCTTGGCAACTTGATTAGGGACTTGTGGTTAAACATGACCTCCTGATCATAGATAGTCCTGGCCCGCTAGAGAAATACAGACCCACTATGCTGTTGGTGGACCACACTTGCCCACTTGATATGAAAATTCCAGTTGAATTCTAATGTATAGTGGCTTTAGTGGATGGCTCATTTATCCTAATTATACTTCTCCACAAGAAGTGGAAAAGAGGCACTTGGGTGGCTCAGTCAGTTAAGCATTTGACTTCAGCTCAGGTCATGATCTGTGCTGGTATCCAGTTCTGTGCTGACAGCTCAGAATCTGGAGCCTGCTTTGGATTCTGTGTCTCCCTCTTTCTCTGCCCCTCCTCTGCTCACACACACACACACACTCTCTCTCTCTCTCTCTCAAAATAATAAATAAACATTAAAAAATAAAAGAAGTGGAAATAATTGCACCCAGACCCATCAAAGGAACAGGGTGGATCTCTAAAAGGTGTGGGGACACAACCAGGTTGGTTGACACCTGAAACATTAGAAGATGACATCATGGAAATACGATTACAATACTTGGCCCTGCCCAACTTTGGAGGAGGCCACCAGTGAGCTGCTGAGTCATGGTGGCCCTATAATAAATATTCACATGGGGCAGTCCACAGGTAGATGCAAAACTACAAAATGCAAATGCTTTCTACTGTTGGTTTTACTCTGTAACTTCTGTGCTATGTGGGTCATGGGCCTTCTCCTTGACCCTTGAAAGGTAATACAAGAAACTTGCTGGAACCACATAGCACTCATCCACAATTGTATCCCAGAATCGGGGGGTGTTATGTGTTGGAAGTCAGCCTTAGGAGGGCTGAGCCTGAAATGCCATCAGGTATGGATACTAGCTGGGTAATTCAAACCTTCTATCTTAAATAAGATCATTGGCACAAATGCTTACAGGCCATCCTCCCTGCCCAAACACCAACATTCTGACCTCTGGGCATTGGCCATCACTGCCCTAATTTTGACCCTAATGACTGACAGGCTTGTGCAGTTCAGACCCATCTCTGGTAATATAAGGCTAAACATAAGATTTTCAGGAGCATATAACCAAATTTCTTTAAACCAAGGTCATCCATATGCCTCCAACCTTTTCTATTTATGGATGGAGACCACCTATGCCCTGGAGGAGAGCACTGCCCAATCATTTATGAGCTGTACCCCTGAACACCTCCCAAATTTACTGAGAATTTGTGACATCAGTACATTCTTCCAGTGGTGCAAACAAATCTTAATCAGGGCATCCCAAATCTATGTGACTCTGGCAGACATCTTGGGCCCTCAATTCCCCTCTTGGGTGGCTCCCTGGGAAGCCAACAAGCTCATCTGGGATACCTCCTTTACAGGCAACAGCACTGGAGATGATTGTACCCCAACTCACGATGGTGCAGGACATGACAATTCAAGAAATGACAATGCCAGCACTGTGGGACATAATTCGAGTTGATTATGCCTCACTTCATGACAACATGGGATAAAACTTTATTTTGAATTTTTTAAAATTTTTTTTTTTCAACGTTTATTTATTTTTGGGACAGAGAGAGACAGAGCATGAACGGGCGAGGGGCAGAGAGAGAGGGAGACACAGAATCAGAAACAGGCTCCAGGCTCTGAGCCATCAGCCCAGAGCCCGACGCGGGGCTCGAACTCACAGACCGCGAGATCGTGACCTGGCTGAAGTCGGACGCTTAACTGACTGCGCCACCCAGGCGCCCCTAAAACTTTATTTTGAATACTGCCTCCATATCCTTCCACTATATCAAGTGATAATGCTGAGGAAGACATGGTGGCTGATGATGGTAAGCACTCCCTGGTACTTGGTTGCTGAATTGAACACTTGTTTACTGAAATGCCCTACTGATGACCCCCTTGAATGGTGTTTTGCAGATTTGCAGAGTTAACTATGCATCTACCCCAAGGCACCCTTGCTAACTACAATGCTTGCTGCTTGAGAGTAAGATAATAGTACAATGATTGCCAGTTGCTCTTTGCAGGGCCTTTAAGCTTTGGAAGGCCAAGGTATGTGTTGAGTTTCATAATCATACAGAGGCATCCTCAAACACTTTATTCAATTGCTTGCCTTGATCACACCCATTAGATTGGTCCATATTATGTGCCCTACTGCGGGTGAGTGAATTTAATTTGTTAGGAGAACCCTTCTCTGGTGGCAGATACTGCTACCACCACAACAGTGTCACTACCCTATACCATCCTGAGGAGACCCTTTCCCACCATCACCATACAGCGCTCTAAAATCCTCCCATTTGAACCCTCTAATCTCTAATAGTCTTAATATTTTTATACAAAGGTCAGAAACTGGAAATCCAAAGTAAGTTGGAATTCTGGGTGCCTGGGCCTCAAGGCCCAAGACCATGTGGACTGTGCTCCTTGGGATGAGGTGTAGGTCATGTTCATCCATGTGGTGTTGGTACTGGTAAAGATATGGATGATTACAAAGAACATGGGAGGGGGAAGGAGGCTCCTCCTGCCAGGCACCACTTACTATATTGCAAAGTATCCTATGTGAGAGCAGTTGAGTACCATAGAGAGCAGTCAGGCAAGCTGCTGGGCTCTAAAATCCTCCCATTTGAACCCTCTAGCAGTCTTAATATTTTTATACAATGAGCAGGAACTGAAGCTCATTTTTTTGGTCATTGTAATGGCCAGACATGTTACTGGGCTCAACAAAGACTTTTCCCCCAGTTAGTGGCCTATCTGGATGATTTATTTACCCTGCCCCTGTTTTCCCAACAGAAGGCACTCACATGTCCTGCACCTTGCCTGACTGCTCTCTATGGTACTCAACTGCTCTCACATAGGATACTTTGCAATATAGTAAGTGGTGCCTGGCAGGAGCCTCCTTCCCCCTCCCATGCTCTTTATAATTATCCATATCTGTACAGGTACCAACATCACATGGATGAATATGACCTACACCTCATCCCAAGGAGCACAATCCACATGGTCTTGGACCTTGAGGCCCAGGCACCTAGAATTCCAACTTACTTTGGATTTCCTAATCAAACAGTTGGTGTCCACTATGAGTCTAGTGTCCTGGGGCCTTCACACCTACGTAGTTCTCTATATGTGTACTTCTTCCTTTAATCTCCGATGCATTTGCCTCCTTGATGGCCCCTGGAAATTCCTGTCTGTTCATACCACATTTTATTCTCCCTGGGACTACCTTTACAAATCACCAACTCCCAATCCATCTGTTTTTCTGCTCCCTCCTGTCAAAAGTATGCAATATTCATCTCCATTATGTTGGGAGTAGGTCTGCAACTATTTCTCATGGGAACTGTGTGAGGTGCCCCCACCATACACATGTAACAACAGTATAAGGTCTATACTTACTGTGGTAAGCACTGAGTAATGTATAGAATTGTCAAATCGCTATGTTGTACACCTGAAACTAATATAATATTGTATTTGTATACTTTAATTAAAAATAAAAACACTAGGGCCACCTGGTTGTTTCAGTTGGTAGAACATATGACTCTTGATCTTGGGGTCATGAGTTCAAGCCCCACATTGGGCATACAGCCTACTTTAAAAAAAAAAGATAAAACCAAATTAAGGCAAATGCCAACTTGTCAGCCATCCTGACTGAACACATTGGGCTGTTATACCCAATGTGTTACATTATCTATAGTTACAGACAATATTTCAGACTACCATTAGTCTATTGCTATTATTGATTGGCATTTTTATTTTGCTCAAATGTTTCATGTGCTGGGTGCCTAAAGCCCTGCCAGTGGCTTTTAATATCTCTACCATCCAGACAGTACTTGTGATTTTCCCTAAAGACTAATGCCTATGTATTATGAGGTCAATTGTGATGAGGAAACAGAGTTATTTTGAGTGGCTATTTAGGCATTTACAGTGTGAAAGCCCTATTCATACCCAGTGTCTAGACATTTAGATAAGAACTCAAGCTTAGGATTCCCACCACAAATCCCTACTTTGCTTTTCCTAGGGCACATTTCAAAACAACCACTTAAAGCTGAACCTGCAAAAATTTAGTGACTACCACCCCACCATGTTATAAGTAGTAGCTACTTGCTATTCTGCCCCCTAGCTCTTGCTTGCTTGTGGCCTGGGATGGAGGCCTTCTCCCAGCTCATCATACCCCTATTCCACTTCTGGGATTTGTAAATAATAAGTATCGTGAATTTACTTCCTTTGTGAGAGTGTATTGAAACTATGCCTTCAATCAAAACAGTCCTGGGGTTTTCAGTTCTTTAAAGTGGGAGCTAAGAGAATTTTTAGAATATGGTGGCAGAGTAGGAGGACCCTAGGTTTGTCTCCTCCCATGAACAAAACTAGATAACTATCAAGTCATCCTAATTACCCCAGAAATTGGCTTGAGGACTGACAGAACAAACTCCACAACTAGAGGGAGAGAAAAGGCTGTAGGTAGGAAGCATGAAGATATGGTTTAGGGGAGAAACGAATTGTGGGTGCTGCAGAGGGGAAGGAGTCATAGTTGAGGAGAAGGTCAAGGAAGTGAGAGGAGCACACAGGGAAATACAAAGGAGAATGTTTTCCCAAAGCCATTGGCTTGGAAAATGAGAGGGGCTGAATACTGTGAGTTCTTGCAACCAGTGGAGCTTAAAGCCTTGAGGTTTAAAGGTCAGTAGACTTGGCTGGGATAAAGCCCGGAGGGCACTTCCCTGCTCCCGGAGAGAAGGCAGGCAAAAAATCCAGGGGCAGACAATGTGGAAACAGCAATCTGAAAAATGCCTGGGGCACACAGAAAGGAGATTATTCACTATTATAGGAGTGCTTTCCTGAGAGGCAGCATTCACAGAGATATCTCTCTGGGAATAAAGAAGCTGGCTGGTGCCATTTCCCTCTTCCACCCCTTAGCATGAACAGCATAAACCTGTGGGAAGCGGTGCAGTGCCTACAATGGCTGCCCAACTTGCTTACACCAAGTCCCACACCCCACCCAGTGCTCTGGTGGCACTGCCCTTCTCAGTCAAGCTTGCCTCAGTACCAGCACGGTCAGCCCCTCCACCAGAATATCAGCACAACCCCCTGCTCACACCATATCTCATCATCAGAGAGTTCTGCAGGATCTCAGTCCTGGTGGAGTTGGTGTCAAGTCTCATTTCACAATCAGACCAAAGCATACCTAGTTAAAACACCACATTCAGGCCAGGGACCAACATGGCCCACAACAGGGAAGGAGAGCCTCTTCAGACAACTGGCCTGAAGGATAGAGCAGCCAAAACACAATAGTAGAGAGCAGGCAGCACACAACAGAGACACTCACTGAAGCACCAGGCTTTGGGCAATACAAGACTTCTTTATAAGGCTATTGCTTTCAGGAGCAGGGAACATGACTGGCTTTTAGAACACAGAGAAGTAGGCATAGACTTAGACAAAATGCCAAGATGGAGGAACTTATCTCCAATGAAAGAACAAGATAAGGCCATGGCCAGAGATCTAGTTAAACAGATATAAGTAACATGGCTGGTGGAGAATTTAAAGCAGCAATAATAAGGAAACTCACTGGGCTTGAGAAAAGAAGACATCAGTGAGACCCTTACCAGAGCAATAGTTTTTTTTTAAAAAGAATCAATCAGAGATGAAGAATGTAATAAATAAGATTGGAAACAGGCTTGATGCAATGAACAACAGGCTGGAAAAAGCAGAAGAAGGAATTAGTAACCTAGAAGACAAAATAATGGAAAATAATGAAGCTGAACAAAAGAGAAAAAGAATTATGCAACATGACAATAGACTTAGGGAACTCAGTGACTCCAACAATTGTAATAACATTTGTAATTATAGGAGTCCCAGAAGAAGAAGAAGACAGTAAAGGGGGCAGAAAATTTATTTCAAAAAATCGTAGCAGAAAACTTCCCTAATCTGGGGAAGGAAACATATCCAGATCCAGGAGGCACAGAGAACTCCCATAAAAATAAACAAAAACAAGACAACACCAAGACATATTGTCATTAATTTTGCAAAATATAGTAATAAAGAAACAGCCTTAAAAGCATCAAGACGAAAGAAGTTCTTAAATTATAAGGAAACACCCATAAGCCTAGATGGAAATTTCTCAACAGAAACTTGGCAAGCCAGAAGGGAGTAGCATGATATATTAAAAATGCTGAATGGGAAAAATCTGCAGCCAAGAACACTCTATCCAGCAAGGTTATCATTCAGAATAGGAGAGGTAAAGAGTTTCCCAGACAAACAAAAACTAAATGAGTTTGTGACCATTAAACCATCCCTGTAAGAAACATTGAAGATTTTTTGAATGCAAAGGAAAGAGTGAAAGTGACAAAGACAAGAAAGGAGTAGAGAAAATCTCCAGAAACAATGACAAAACAAGTAATAAAATGGCAATAAATACATATCTATCAATAATTACAATGAATATAAATGGACTAAACATTCCAATCAAAATACATAGCATATCAGAATGGATAAAAAAAATAAGATTCATCTATATGCTGCCTGCATAAGACTCGTTTTGACCTAAAGATACCTGTATATCGAAAGTGAAGGGGTGGAGAAACATCTATTATTTAAATTGATGTCAAAACAAAGTCGGTATAGCAATACTTATATCAGACTAACTAGACTTTAAAAGAAAGACTGTAAAGAGACAAAGAAGGGCATTATATAATCATTCAGGGGACAATCCAACAAGGAGATATAACAATTGTAAATATTTATTCATTCAACATAGGAGCATCCAAATATATAAAACAATGAATAGCAATCATAAAGGAACTAATCAATAATAATACAATAACAGTAGGGGACTTTAATGTCCCACTTATATAAGTGGGCAGATCATTTAAATAGAAAATCAACAGAGATGATGGCTTTGAATGACACACTGGACCAGATGGACTCAAAAGATACATTCAGAACATTCCATCCTAAAACAGCAGAACACACATTTTAAAAAAATGTTTATTTACTTTTGAGAGAGCGGGAGAGAGTGAGGGAGGAGCAGACAGAAAGGGGGACAGAGGATATGAAGCAGGCTCGGGGCTGACATCAGAGAGCCTGATATGGGGCTCAAACTCAGGAACCGTGATCATGACCTGAACCCAAGTTGGGTACTTAATTGACTGAGCCACCCAGGTACCCCAAGAATACATATTCTTTTCAAGTGCATATGGGCCATTCTTTAAAATAGATCACATAGTAGGTCACAAAACAGCCCTCAACAAATACAAAATGATTGAAATCATACCATGCAACTTTTCTGGTCACAATGCCATGAAAGTGGAAATCAACCAGAAGAAAAATTTGGAAAGACCACAAATACGTGGAAGTTAAACAACACGCTACTAAACAATGAATGGTTCTACCAGGAAATCAAAGAAGAAATTAAAAAAATACACGGAATCAAAGGAAAATGAAAATACAATGGTCTAAACTTTTGGGATACAGCAAAAGCAGTCCTAAGAGGGAAGTATATAGCAATATAGACCTACATCAAGAAGCAAGAAAAATCTCAACTAAACAACAACGTAACCTTACATCTAATAGAAAAAGAAAAACAAAGCCTAAAGCCAGCAGAAGGAAGGAAATAATAAAGACTAGAGCAGAAATAAATGATACAGAAACTAAAACAAAACAAAACAAAAACCAAAAACCAAAAACAATAGAACAGATCAATGAAACCAGGAGCTGGTTCTTTGAAAGAATTTGAAAAATTAATAAAATTAATAAGCCTCCAGCCAGTCTTATCAAAAATAAAAGAGAAAGGACCCAAATAAATGAAACCAAGAATGAGAGGAGAAATAAAAACAACACCACAGAAACACAAACAATTATGAGAATTATGAGAAACTATATGCCAATAAGTTGGACAACCTGGAAGAAATGGATAAATGCCTAGAAGCATATAAACTGCCAAAACTGATCAACACCCACAAAGAAACTGAGTCAATAATCAAAAAACTGAACAAACAAAAGTCCAAGACCAGATGGCTTCAGAGGTGATTTCTACCAAATGTTTAAAGAAGAGTTAATACCTATTCTTCTCAAACTATTCCAAAAAATAGAAAAAGAAGGAAAACTTTCAAACTCATTCTTTGAGGAGAATTACCCTGATCCCAAAACCAGATAAAGTCTCCACTAAAAACGGGAACTATAGCCTGATATCTCTGATTAACATGGATGCACAAATTTTCAATAAAATACTAGCAAACTGAATTCATTAATACATTAAAAAATCATTCACTGCAATCAAGTGGGATTTATTCTTGGGTTGCAAGTGTTGTTCAATATTCACAAATCAATCAGTGAATTATTATCAATTATACCACATTAATAAAAGAAATAATAAGAACCATATGATCATTTCAACATATGCAGAAAAAGCATTTGAGAAAGTACAACACTCATGATATAAAACAACAAAGTAGGGTTAGGGTGAACATACCTCAACATAACAAAGGCCATATATGAAAAACCCACAGCTAATATTATACCCAATGGGGAAAAACTGAGAACTTTTCCTCCACAGTCAAGAACAAGACAAGGATGTTCACTCTCACCCCTGTTATTTAACAAAGTACTTAGAGTCCTAGCCACGGCAATCAGACAACAAAAAGAAAGAAAAAGCATCCAAATTAGCAAGGAAGAAGTCAAACTTTCACTATTTGCAGATGACATGATACTCTATATAGAAAACCCAAAAGACTCCACCAAAAACCTGCTGAAACTGATAAACAAATTCGGTACAGTTGTAAGATACAAAACCAATGTACACAAATCTGTTGCATTTCTATATACCAATAATGAAGCAGCAGAAAGAGAAATCATGGCAACAATCACATTTACAATTGCATCAAAAACCATAAGATATCTAGGAATAAACCTAACCAAAGAGGTGAAAGATCTTTACTATGAAAACTATAAAACCCCGAGGAAAGAAATTGAAGATGACACAAAGAAATGGAAAGACATTCCATGCTCAAGGATGGAAGAACAAATATTGTTAAAATGTCTATACTACCCAAAGCAATCTACACGTTTAATGCAATCCCTATCAAAATACTGCCAGCATTTTTCATAGAGCTAGAAGAATCCTAAAATTTGCACAGAACAACAAAATATCCCAAATAGGCAAAGCAATCTTGAAAAAGAAAAGCAAAGCTGGAGGCATCACAATTCCAGACTTCAAGTTATGTTAGAAGCTGTAGTGATTGAACCAATATGGTACTGGCACAAAAATAGTCAATGGAACAGACTAGAAAACCCAGAAATGAACCCACAACTATATGGTTGCTTAATCTTCAACAGAGCAGGAAAGAATATGCAATGAGAAAAAGACAGTCTTTTCAATAAATGGTGTTGCAAAAACTGGACAGCAACATGCAAAAGAATGAAACTGGACCACTTTTTTACACCAAACACAAAAATAAATTCAGAATGGATTAAAGACCTAAATGTGAGACAGGAAACCATAAAAATCCTAGAAAAGAACACAGGCAGTAACTTCTTTGATATCAACTGTAGCAATTTCTTTCTAGATAGCCTCCTTAGGCAAGGAAACAAAAGCAAAAATGAACTATTGGTACTACATCAAAAGAAAAAGCTTCTGCGTAGCAAAGGAAACAATGAATAAAACTAAAAGGTAACCTATGGAATGGGGGTAGATGTTTGCAAATGATATATCTGGTAAAGGGTTAGTATCCAAAATACATAAAGAATTTATAAAACCCAACATCCCAAAAATGAATAATTCAATTAAAAAATGGGCAAAAGACATTAATAGACATTTTCTAAAAGAAGACAGATGACCAACAGATGCATGAAAACATGCTCAACATCACTGATCATTAAGGAAATACAAATCAAAACTACAGTGAGATACCACTTCATACCTGACAAAATGGCTAAAATCAACAACACACGAAACAACAAGTATTGACAAGGATGTGGAGAAAGGGGAACTCTCTTGCACTGTGGGTGGGAATACAAACTGGTGTGGAAAACAGTATGGAGGTTCCTCAAAAAGTTAAAAATAGAACTACCCTATTATCTAGCAATGGCACTACTAGGTGTTTACCCAAAGAATAAAAAGTACTAATTCAAAGGGATATATGCACCCCCAATGTTTATAGCAGCATTATCAACAATAGCCAAATTAGGGAAACAGTCCAAATGTCCAATGACTGATGAATGGATAAAGAAAAGGTGGTATATGTATACAGTGGAATACTACTCAGCCATAAAAAAGAATGGAATCTTGCCATTTGCAACAATATGGATGGAACAAGAGAGTATAATGCTAAGGGAAATAAGTCAGTCAGAGAAAGACAAATACCATATGATTTCACTCATTTGTGGAATTTAAGAAATAAAACAAATGAGCAAACAGAAAAAAAAAGAGGAAAACCAAGAAACAAACTTTTAACTATAGAGAGCAAACTGATAGTTACCAGAGAGGAGGTAGGTGGGAAGATGGGTTAAATAGGTGTTGGGGATTAACACCAACACATTGTAAGGATCATACATCATGATCAAGTGGAATTTATCCTTGGTTTGCAAAGATGGTTCAATATACACAAATCAGTAAATGAGATACACCACATTAATAGAGTGAACCAAAAATCATATAATCATCTAAATAGATGCAGCAGAAAAGACACTTGACAAAATTCAGTATCCTTTCATGATTAAAAACCCTCAACAAATTGTGTGTAGAAAGAACATACCTCAACCAATAAAGGCCATATATGACAAGCCACAACCATTATCATACTCAGTAGTGAAAAATTATAAACGTTTCCTCTAATATCAGGTAGAGACAGGGATGCCCTCTGCCATCACTTTTATTAAACATAGTACTGAAAGTGCTGGCTAGAGCAATCAGGGAAAATAAATAAATGAAAGGCATCCAAATCAGAAAGAAGTTAAATTGTCACTATGTACAGATGATATGATCTTATAGAATATTCTATTTACTCAACCAAAACACTGTTCAACGAATTCAGTAAAGTTGCAGGATATAAAATCAACATAATAAATCAGTGGTGTTTTTATACACAAACAAAACATCAGAAAATTAAATAGAAAACTATCCCATTCACAATAGCATAAAAAATAATAAAATACTTAGGAATAAATTTGTCCAAGTGAAATATCTGCACAATGAAACCACAAGACTTTGATAAACTCCTGCATGGTATGTTTGGAAAATGATTATCAAAAAAATCCAGTTGCAAACTACAATGGGTATCTTTATTATTATGTATTGTTGTTTTATTTTTTTCTTTTATGGAGCTTTGATGTTATATTTCCTTAATTATTATGATTTTATGTTATTATTATTTTAAAGCTTATTTATTTATTTTGAGAGGGGAGACAAAGAGAGAGAGAGAGAGAGAGAGAGAGAGAGAGAGAGAGAATCCCAAGCAGGCTCCTCACCACCAGTTCAGAGACCTATGCCGGGCTCGAACCAATGAACCACAAGATCGTAACCTGAACTGAGGTCAGAGCCACTTAGGAGCCCCTGATTTTATTTTTAACTGAAGTATACTTGACATACACTATTATATTAGTTTTAGATGTACAACATGGTGATTCAAAATTTATATAATTTATGAAATGATCACCATGAAAAATTTAGTTGCCATTTGTTACCAAAGTTATTACATTATTGACTATATTCCCTATGCTGTACTTTACATGCCAGGACTTATTTTATACTAGAAGATTGTACCTTTTAATTCCCTTCACTTATTTTGTCCATTCCCCTCAGTCCCTCTCCTCTGGCAACCAGTAGTTTGCTCTCTATTGTTGTGAATCTGTTTCTGTTTTATATTGTTTGTATATATATGTTTTTAGATTATACATATAATCATATGTATGTATCATGCAAAATCATGTGGTATTTGTCTTTCTCTGATTTATTTCACTTAGCATAATACCCTCTAGGTCCATCCATGTTGTCATGATGGCAAAATTTCATTCTTTTTTATGGTTGAGTAATATTCCATTGTACATATACACCACATCTTTATCCAACTATCAATGCAAAGCAAACTAAGCAAAATTAGTTTGCTTCTATATCTTGGCTATTATAAATAATACTACAATGAACACAGGGATGCATATAGCTTCATATTTATGTTTTTGTATTCTTTGGGTAATTACCCAGAAGTGAGATTGCTGGACCATATGGTAGCTTTATTTTTGCTTAAAAACATTTTTTTTAAAGTTTATTTATTTTTGAGAGAGAGACAGAGAGAGTGAGTGGGGGAGGGGCAGAGAGGGAGGAAGAGAGAGAATCCTAAGCAGGCTTTGCACTGTTGGCATAGAGCTTAATATGGGGCTTGAGATCATTACCTGAGATCACGAAACCAAGTGTCAGACCCTTAACCAACTGAGCCACCCAGGCGCCCCTATTTTTAATTTTTTGAAGAAACTCCATACTCTTTTTCCATGGTGGTTACACCAATTTACATTCCCACCAGTAGAGCACAATGGTTCCTTTTTCTTCACATCTTTGCCAATACTTGTTATTTCTTGTCTTTTTGACAATAGCCATTTGACTTGTGTGAAGTGATATCTAACTGTGTTTTTTAAAATTTGCATTTCCCTGATAATTAGTGATATTGCCCATCTGCTCTCTTTGGAAAAAATATTCATTCAGGTCTCCTGCTCATTTTTAACTGGATTACTTGTTTTTTGGTGTTGACTTGTATGAATGCTTTATATATTTTGGATATTAACACCTTACAGATATATCATTTGTAAATTTCTTTTCTCATTCAGTAGGTTGACTTTTTGTTTTGTTGATGGTTTCCTTTACTGTACAAAAACTTCTTAGTTTGATGTAATCCCATTTGTTATTTTTACTTTTGTTTCCCTTCCGTGAGGAGAGAGAGCCAAACAAATGCTGCTAAGACTAATGTCTAAGAGTTTAATGTCTATGTTTTCTCTCAGGTGTTTTATGGTTTCAGGTCTTACATTTAGGTCTTCAATGCATTTTGAGTTTATTTTTGTATATGGTGTAAGAAACTGGTTCAGTTTTATTCTTTTTCCTCTAGCTGTCCAGTTTCCCCAGCACCATTTTTTGAAGACTGTCCTTTTTCCATTGTATATCTTGCCTCCTTTGTCTTAGATTAATTGACCACATAAATGTGGGTTTATTTCTGAACTCTCTGCTTTGTTCCATTGGTCTATGTATCTGTTTTTGTTCTCTACCCTACTGTTTTGATTACTATAGCTTTATAGTATAGCTTGAGGTCATGGAGAATGATATGTTCAGCTTTATTTGTTATAATTCTGTAAAAAATGCCTTTGGTATTTTGATAGGGATTGTATTGAATTTATAGATTGCTTTGGGTACTAATTACATTTTAGCAATATGAATTTTTTCAACTTATGAGCGCAAAATATCTTTCCATTTATTTGTGTCATCTTCAATTTCTTTCATCAATGTCTTACAGTTTTCAGAGTACTGGTCTTTCACCTCCTTGGTTAAATTGATTCCTAGGTATTTTATTCTTTATGATGCAATTTTAAGTAGGAATGTTTTCTTAATTTCTTTTTCTGGTAGTTTGTTATTACTGCATAGAAATTTATCTGATTTCTGTATATTAATTTTTATCCTGCAACTTTCTTAAATTCATTTATTACTTCTAGTCTTGTGGTGGTTTTTAGGTTTTTTTTTAATCTACAGTATCATGTCATCTGCATACAGTGACAGTTTTACTTGTTGCCAATGGATGCCTTTATTTCTATTTCTTGTCTCATTGTTGTGGCTACAATTTCAATATTATGTTGAATAAATGCGATGAGAGCCAACATTCTTGTTTTGTTTTAGATCTTAGATGAAAAGCCAAAAGCTTTTGAGAAAAGCTTTTCATTGAGTATTCTGTTAGCTGTTGCTTTACCACACTGTTTAATATGTTGAGGTATGTTGTCTCCAAACCCACTTTGTTGAGAGTTTTTAATGTTTGTCACTTTTTAGAGAAAGAGAGCGTGAACAGGGAGGGGCAGAGTGGGAGGGGGATGGGGATCCGAAGTGGGCTCTGTGCTGAAAACAGAGAGCCCAATGCAGGGCTCAAACTCACAAACTGTGAGATCATGACCTGAGCTGAAGTCAGACCCTTAACCGACTGAACCACCCAGGTGCCCCGAGAATTTTTATCATAAATGTATGTTGAATTTTATCAAATGTTTTTACTATGTCTATTGAGATTATTATATAATTTTTATCCCTCATTTTGTTAATGTGGTGTATCACTTTGATTTGTGTAAAGCAAACCATTATTCCATCCCTGGGATAAATTACATTTGATCAGAGTGTATGATCATTTTAATGTATTGTTGAATTTAGTTTGCTACAATATTTTAAGGATCTTTGCATTTATGTTCATCACGGATATTGGCCTATAGTTCTGTTTTTTGGTAGTAACTTTGGTTTTGTTACCAGGGTAATGTTGGCCTCAGAATGAATTTGGAAATGTTCTTTTCTCATCAATTTTTGGGAACAGTTTGAAAAGGACAGGTATTAACTACTCATTAAATGGTGGAATTTACATGTGAAGCTGTGTGAACTGGACTTTTGTTTATTGGCAGTTTTTTGATTACCAATACAATTTCATTACTAGATATCAGTCTATTCAGATTTTGCTTTCTAATTCAAGACTTGAAAGATTATGTTTCTAGGAATTTACCCATTGCTTCTAGGTCATTCAAATTGTTGGCCTATAAATGTTTGTAGCAATCTCTTCTAATCTCTGTATTTCTGTGGTTTTGGTGTAACTTCTGTTTCATTTTTTTATTTTATATATTTGGGCCTAGTATCCTTTTTTCTTGATGAGTCTGGCTGAAGGCTTATTAATTTTATTTATCGTTTCAAGGAACCAGCACTTAGTATCATTGAACTGTTCTATTATTTTGTTTTTTCTTATTTATTTCTACTGTGATTTTTATTACTTCCTTCCTTCTACTAATGTTTGGATTTGTTTGTTCTTTTTTTCCAGTTCATTTAGCTGTAAGTTTAGATTGTTTATTTGAGATATTGTTTCTTGAAGTAAAGTTTTATCACTATAAACTTCCTTCTTAGAACTGCTTTTGCTGCATCCCATAGATTTTTGAATGTTGTGTTTCTATTTTCAATTTTCTCCAGGTATTTTTTGATTGCCTCTTTGATTTTCGTGTTGACCCATTAGCTGCTGAGTAGCATTCTATTTAGCCTCTATGTTTGTTTTTCCCAGTTTTTTCTTGAAATTGATTTCTAGTTTCATACTTTGTGGTTGGAAAAGATACTTGATATGATTCAACCTTTTTAAATTTATTGAGACTTTCTTTGTGATGTAACATGTGATCTATCCTGGAGTTGATCCATGTGCAATTGACAAAAAAAAGTGTATTCTGTTGCTTTTGGCTGCAAAGTTTTGTACCATCTATGAAGTCAATCTGGTATAATGTATCATTTAAGGCCACTGTTTCTTTACTGATTTTCTGCCTGAGAAATATATTCATTGATGTAAGTGGAGGGCTAACGATCCCTACTATTATTGCCTTACTGTCAATTTTTTCTCTACATATCTGTTACTATTTGCTTTATATATTTAAGCATACCTATTTCGGAAGCATATTTATTTATTTATTTATTTATTTATTTATTTATTTATTTAAAAACAAGCTCTAGCCAATTTTATTAACGAAAAATTTTACGTGATTTACTTTTCACCAGTCTGTTCTGGCTTGCTTCGAATGATATCAGAATCACCTGGATCAATAATAGCCAGTGTGCACACTCTGTAGTATTTCCCACATGCTGTGCCCAATTCAATATTATTGCCGCTGTAGTGATGGACACCAGTTTTGGCCAACATGGCATAGTATTCTATTTCAGATTTCTTCAAGGCTGGGCAGTTGTTGGCAAGGATGACCCGTTTCGCTTTGCCATGTCTGATCATTTTCAGAGTCTGCTTGTACCCCAACACGTACTTCCCACTTTTCATAACGAGTTGGAGCCTAGAGTTGATGGGCTCCAGCGACTTTTTCATCTTCTTTGAGGCCACCATCTTCCTGCCTTAGGTACTGGGCGGACCCAACCAGAAGCAACCGCCAAAATGGCCCGGAGAGAGAAAGGGAAGCATAGATATTTATAGGTGGTACCACTATTTAATGCCCTTCTCTGTCTCTTGATAAAATCTCTGAAGTGTAACCCTGCTTTCTTTTTGTTTTCATTTTCTGGAATATCTTTTTTCATGTCTTCTTTCCATTTGTATGTATCTTTAAGTCAGAAGTGAGTCTCTTTAGGTAGCATATAGTTAAGTCCCTGCAATATTTCCTGTAAGCCCACTTCAGTGGCAATAAAGCCTTTTAACTTTTGTTAAAACTTTTTGTCTAGAAAATTCTTAATCTCTTTTTGAATTCTTAATATTAACCTTGCCAGATATAATATTCTTGGTTGTAGGGTTTTTCCTTTTAGCATCTTAAGTATATCATACCACTTCATTGTGGCCTGCAAAAATTCATCTAAATAGTCATTCATCAGCTATTCATCAGCTAATAGTCTTATGGGTATTACCTTGTACATAGCTATTTTCATTTATCTTGCTGCTTTTTAAAATTTTTTTAAAAAAAAAATTAAAAAATTTTAATGTTTATTTATTTTTGAGAGAGATAGAGCACCAGCAGGGGATGGACAGAGAGAGGGAGAGGGAGGGAGACAGGATCTGAAGCAGGCTCCAGGCTCTGAACTGTCAGCACAGAGCCCAACATGAGTGGGCTCTGTTAGATCATAGAGTTAGATCTCTCTAACTCACAGACTGAGAGATCATGACCTGGAACAAAGTCAGACACTCAACTGACTGAGCCACACCATATCTTGATGCTTTTAAGAGTCTCTATCTTTAATTTTGGGCATTTAAATTATTATGTGTCTTGGCATAGATCTGTTTGGATTCATCCCACTTGGGGCTCTCTGTGCTTTCTAGACCTAGGTATCTGTTTCCTTCTTCAGGTTAGGGAAGTTTTCAGCTGTTATTCAGAGAAGTTTTCTGTCTGTCTTGCTTTTCCTGGGCCCCCTAAAATGCAAATGTTAATATGCTCAATATTGTTCCTGAAGTCCCCTAAAATTTTTAAAAATTCTGTTTGCTGTTGTTGTTTGTTGTTGTTTAACTTGGTTGATTTCCACTATCTTGTCTTCCAGATCACTGATCTATGTGTCTGCATCATCTAATCAGCCACAGCTTCCTTCTGCTACCTTCTTCATTTCAGTTATTGTATTCTTTAGCTCTGATTATTTATTTTTTATGTCTTCTATCTCTTTGTTCAAGTTCTGTTTTTCTTCATTCTTCCCTTGATTTGGGTGAACATCTTTATGAGCATTACTTTGAACTCCTTTTTTTTTTAATGCTTACTTATTTTTGAGAGAGAGAGAGAGAGAGAGAGAGAGAGAGAGAGAGAAAGCAGGGGAGGGGCAGAAAGAGACAGAATCTGAAGAAGGCTCCAGACTCTGAGCTGTCATCACAGAGCCTGAGGTGGGGCTCAAACTCATGAACTGTGAGATCATGATCTGAGCTGAAATAGGTCGCTTAACTGACTGAGCCACCCAGGCACCCTCATTACTTTGAATTCCTTACAGGTAGATTACTTATCTCCATTTTTAAAAAGAACTTTTTTATGATTTTTTAAACATATTTCTCTGTTTTCTCATTTTGCCTGACTCTCTGTTTTCATATATTAAACTGATAGCTTTGTCTCCCAGGCTTGAAAGAGTGGCCATATGTAGAAAGTGTCCTGTGTGTTCCACAAGTGTACTCCTACCTAGTCACCAGAGCCAGGGACTCCAGGGATGTCCTTTGTATGTATTGTGTGAACCATTCTATTATGACTGTGATTTAAGTGTTGCTCATGGGTGGGGCTGGAACCGGCTAAGCTGGTGGCAACTGCTGGCCACAACTGGCCACTGGTGGTCAGGTCTGGTCCCACTAGGGCAAAAGATTCCAGGGAGACACTGGTGACATTCAAGGCCACCTGTTGGGTATTGTGGAACAGGAGTTGCTTTGGTGGGGCATTGATCCCAGCTGAGTCTATCTGCTGAGTGTGACAGTATGGAAGTCACTTTGGGGAAGAGCTGGTTCTAGCCAAGCGATTCACTATAAGAGCCACTTTGGAGAGGCTCCTGCTGGGGCAGGTCCATAGGGGAAAACCAAGTCTAGGTAAGCAGTACTAGAAAGATGGATGGAGAGTTTCAGAAATGGCACTTGCTGGCACTGGGCCAGCAAGGTAGAGGAGGGTAAGAATAATGATGCCTGCAAGTGCTCCATTCCTGGAGAAAGTTTCTCCAGATCCATGCCCCTATGTTTTATACTCTAAAATTCGTCAATAAATCTTTACATAAGGCCCAAGAACTTCTAAACTGCTTTCCCTCTGCTGGGTCTTGGAGCAAGTGAGTTTGTACATGGGCCCTTTAAGAGTGGAGTCCTTGGTTTCCTTGGTTTCCTGCTGATTTTCAAAGGCAGATAGTATATAGGCTTGTTTCCCCAGTACTAGTTCCCTGGGTGTGTATGCCCAGTGTGGGGCTTGAACTCTCTCACTCCTCAGGAAGGACCTCTGTGTTTGTGATATTGCTCCCACTGTTGGTCTCTGTGCTGGGACTGTGTATCCTGAGGTCATATCTTTACCCCTTCTGCATACTTGAGGTGGCTTTTTCTTATATTTTTAGTTAATGGAAGAGGTGTTCTGCTGGTCTTTAGGTCATTCTCAGAGTTGCTCTATATGCAGTTGTAGTTTTGGTGTGTTGTGGGAGGAGGTGAGCTCAGGGCTTTCCTACTCTGTCATCTTGGTCCTGAGTTATGGTTGATTTTTATTCCTTCAGTCTGTATCAGCAATAGATATCAATTGGCATTCAAGCTAAACTATAGTTTTAACTAGCTCTAGATTAGTTGATTGCATCAGTGTAGTCCCCTCCCCGCCGCCCCCCCCCCCCACTGGCTTTTCCTCTAAATCTAATTACTGATTTTATGGTTTTCAACATTGCTGCTGATGAAAGCTTTTTTTTAATTTTCTTTTTTCCCACATATTGTGCCTCGCTTTACCAAAACCATCATAATATGTTGGTGACTTTTGCAAACCAATAATGTTATTTTTTTTAACAAAACCTTTGGGAACTTCATTTAAAATTTTTTATTTATTTCTGAGAGAGAAAGACAGAGTCAAATAGGTGAGAGACAGGGAGAGATAGGGAGACACAGAATCCGAAACAGGGTTCAGGTTCTGAGCTGTCAGCACAGAGCCTGATGTGGGGCTCAAACCCCACAAACTGTGAGATCATGACCTGAACTGAAGTTGGATGCCCAACCAACTGAGACACCCAAGTGCCCCACCAATAATGCTATTTTTAGTGTTTACCAACAATTTTCCTGAGACAACTTATTCAGATCTCAGTACCAGAGTTCTCATTTGAAACAGATATTGAATTCTTTAAATAAAAAGGCTCCCAATATTTAAAAATAACCAGTATTGGAAAAAGTAAAAGAAAATGGACTGAGGAACTAAATAAACATTTTTCCAAGGAAGACATTCATATGGCCAAAAGGTACATGAGAAGGTGCTCAACATCACTAATAACCAGAAAAATATTAATAAAACCACAATGAGATATCACTTCCCACATATTAGAATGGCTACCATCAAAAATAAAGATGATCCAAGGGTGTGGAGAATAGGGAATCCTTGTGCAATGTTGGTGGAAATGTAAATTGGTGCAGTGACTATGAAAAACGTATGGAGGTTCCTCAGAAATATAAATGGAACTACCATATGATCCAGCAATACTGCTTGTGTGTATATATAGAAGGAAATAAGAACAAGATATTGAAGAGATCTGTACTCCCATGCTCATTCCAACATTACTCACAATAGCCAAAATATAGAAGCAACCCAAGTGTCCACCAACAGATGAATGGATAAAGAAGATATATACATATACAATGACATATTAGGACATTAGAATTATAAAGAAAACAAAGTCATTGAAACAGAGTAGAAAAGTGGTTGCCTGGGGCTGGGGGAAATGAGAAGAGGTTGGTAAAAGCCTATACTTTCAGTTATAAGATGAATAAGGTTTGGGGATGTAATGTAAAACATGGTGACTGTAGTTGATAACACTGTATTATATAAATGAAATCTACTAAGAGAGTGGAACTTAAAAGTTTTCACATTACACAGACGTGTGTGTTGTATAGTAATGGATATTAATTAACTAGATGGGGGGGATATAAACATATATCAAATTACCACAATGTACATTTAAATATATCACACTTTTGTCAATTATGCCTCAATCAATTTGCAAAAATATGTAGTAGCACATAAGAGAAACTAGGGTGAAAAAAAAGGCTAGGTTTTAGGCTTTGTGAGGAATGGCCTTATCCTGGCTTATTTTACTCAATGGTATAGCTTTTAAGGAGTCTTTCAAAATGAAAGTATGGGGTGTTTAATAGGGCCCTTTTATCTTGCTGGGCCTTGAAAGGTTGACTAACTTCTAGTCTGGGACAATTGTCTGGGACTTTCCCAGTTTTATTATTAGATGTCTTGCTTGCATCCTGGGAAACCCCTCAGTCCCAGGAAAACTGGGCAAGTAGTCACTTTAGCTTTGAGCTCAAATTTCTGTATCATGAGATAGCCAAAAAATATACCCAACCTCTCTTTTGACTGGTTCTTTTGAATCACCAAATGCCTGAGGGTTAAAAGGATGCTTAATGTCCTCACATATGTGAAGATCAATTCCACAGTCAGAATTTTGAATTTGCTCTTCTTTTGCCTGCCATACTCTTCCACTCAATCTTCCTGCAACTAGCATCATTTAGGACTCATCTCAAGTATCATTTCCCAAAAAATGACTTATGTACAATGCCCTTGTTCTTAGGGCATTCTCTCTCCCACTGCTCTATGTTATGCTCTTCATAGCACTTATCTATATCTCAAATTATTTGATTACATGCTTATTGTCTGGTTACCCTCACCTAAGATATTCATGGATATGAGTTTTTTAATGGCAGGAATTTAGTCCACCTTGTTTATTTCCATGTGCACAGCATTTAGAATATTTCCTGCAATTGGTAGGTCCTAAAGGAATACTTGCTGAATGAATAAGTAAATGAATGAATGACTCCTATTCAGTTGCATTTTCAAAGTTTCCCAAGACCTTAAGGATGCCTTACTGCAAGTTACACCACAGTAAATAACTCCCTATCTGACTCTTTGGGCCCCCTTCTCCAGTAGACTGAAATGGAGCTCTTTAAAGGGGCTCACTTGTCCAGTTGTTTTTCATAGTTAAACCAAGAAGCACAAGACCCCAAAGTTTAACTTTTAATAATTTAAATTCTTTATGAAATTTACAGCTCAACTATCCATGAACATCTTCATATGTCCTTAGGAAAGTCATGCAAGAGTAGGCTTATGTTAATGATCAGTATGTCAAAGCAAAATGCAAATGATTATGAGTCACTTTGCCGAGTGAATGTACTAGTGCTGTGGACTGTTGATGAACTCACAGGAAATGGTTGTACACAAGGGAACTCATACTGTGGCAAAGATTCTCATCAGAGCTGTATCTCTGACAGCCAGTGAGCCTCTATAGGATAAATAAAGAAAATCTGAACTGGAAGCTGGCTTTGGGATAATGATTATGTGGCTATTGCATGATCCTTATGAAGTATATCCTTGATAAATAATATAATAAGATTCCTAAAATACAATTTTCTTGGAATATTCTTTTTTCAGTAAGATGGCAAGTATCTCATATACATAGAACACATTTTTAATTTTGTGCTTACAGAAGCCAGGTTAAGGAAGTAAGATATAGACTATAATTATATAAACATAATAATAATAGCTGCCATATTGGGTGAACCAAAATCCATGAAGCCATATTCAACTCCTTTCTTCCTCTCACATTCTACATCCAATCATTCTGCACATCCTGTTGCTTCTATCATCAAATATATTCAGAATGTGACCATTTTCTGTCACCTCTACTGTTCCTACCCAGTTCCAAGGTCTTATGAAGTATTGTCTGAATTGTTGCAAAAATATTTAACTGGTATAACTTATTTCTAAATTTGTTAAACATTTAATGACAGCTTGAGAAAAGACAATATATTTTTATTTGTTTATGAGCGGGAAGCTGAGCAAAATTTATATAGCTGTTTTTCTAAGCTTTTGCAGGGTGTGGGGATGGGAAGAAGCAGACTATGGCCACCTGGCCAAATTCTTACTGCATATTTTTATAAATAAAGTTTTATTGGAACACAACCATGCTCCTTCATTTGCATATTGTGTATGGCTGCTTACATTAGAACTGCAGGGTTGAGTAGTGTAAACAGAGACCATTTGATCTGCAAGGCTTAAAATATTTACTCTTTGAAAAACACTCCCCCAAACTCATAGAAAAAGAGATCGTATTTGTGGTTACCAGAGGCAGGGAGTGTAGGGAGGGGGAACTGGAGGAAAGTAGTCAAAATGTACAAACTTCCAGTTACAAGTACAGTATTAGGAATGTAATATATAACATTAGGTATAGGTAATACTGCTGTGTGATATAGAGGATGGTTGTTAAGAAAGTAGATCCAGGGGCGCCTGGGTGGCGCAGTCGGTTAAGCGTCCGACTTCAGCCAGGTCACGATCTCGCGGTCCGTGAGTTCGAGCCCCGCGTCAGGCTCTGGGCTGATGGCTCAGAGCCTGGAGCCTGTTTCTGATTCTGTGTCTCCCTCTCTCTCTGCCCCTCCCCCGTTCATGCTCTGTCTCTCTCTGTCCCAAAAATAAATAAATGTTGGGGAAAAAAATTAAAAAAAAAAAAAAAAAAGAAAGTAGATCCTAAGAGTTCTCATCACAAAGACCCGATTTTAAAAAACAAGAAAAAAAGTATCTACATGATGGATGTTAATTAAACCTATTGTAGTAACCGCTTCACAATATATGTAAATTAAAGTATCATCTTGTACACCTTAAACATATACAGTGATGTATGTCTATTACTTGTCAATAAAACTGGAAAAAAAATTTACTATTTGGCCTTTAATGAAAAAGCTTGCTTGTCTCTGAGCTATAAGATAATATTTCAAGTTCTTGTAAAATCATTGTAAAACAGCATGTTATGTTTGCTTTCCTTAAGTCTAGCCAGTAAATTTCTAGAGGCATTATTATTAAACTTTCAGAATACTTATGTAAAGAAATTTTGTCAAAAGTCTAACCCAGAAAAGTTGCCTTCCCTAACACAACCCTGGTGTTTTTAAGATACATAAACTCAGTTCCAGTGATCTGGAAACCAATACCCTATCAATTGAAGTAATTAAAGTCCTCAGGCCACCACAATTTAAAATTAATGCTCTGGCCAAATTTCAACAAATGTTTTATGTGGCTCCATTTTCTGTTGCATTTACAAGTTGAATTAGATTCTTTCTTTCACAAAAGGGACCAAGAACATCATTCTACTCTGGAAACTTCCTGTAAGGCATATGTTTATTTATTGCATGACACTGGGTGCTCTTATTAATGGACTATCTGTATCATTAAAGTGGTTGTATCATCTAGTTCCAAAGCTCTATCATATATAAACTATATATTCTTGTGGGACTCAACTTATACTACTCACTTCAGCTCTCTTAACACCTCTCACATCTTATGTTTGCCTAAAACTGAGCTCTCAATTGTAACCACTACCCTCCAAATCTGCTTTACTTCAACAGTCCCCAGCTAGTTATGGCAACTGCCTCCTTCTAGTCACTCAGGCTAAATGACTTAGACTCATTCTTATGCTTCTTTTTCTCATATTCTGTATCCGAACTAACAATCTCAACGGCTTCAAAATATATCCAGAATCTTGTCACTTCTCACCATCTCCATGGCTACTGCCCAAGTACCATCATTTCTTATGTAGATCATTGCAATAGCCTTTCAGCTGGTATCCCAGTTTCTGCTCTTCCCTTCTTCAGTCTATTCTGAACAGAACAGCCACAGCAATGCTGTCTGATCATGTCTGTCTGCTCAGAACCCATAGATGGCTGCTTGACTTGCACAGAGTCAAATTGGAAGTCCCTACAGTAGTCTATCAGGTCTAGGTCTCTGTCACCTCTCAGGTCTCATCTCTGTACTCCCCTCTTTGCTCAGTTTGCTGTGGTTGCAAGGTTTCTTCAGTATTTCTGGACTATAATAAGCACGTCCCCTCTTTGCATTTGCTCTTCTCTCTGCCTCAAATAGGCTTTCCTCAGATATCCCATAGTTTATTCCTTCAGATCAGTTATCTGCCCAAATTTATCAAAATGGCCTGACCACCCTGTAAAATATCTCTGCTCTACCATCATTCCCTATCTAGAATATCTTCATCGTTTATTCTAACACCTACTACTACCTGATATATATAATTTTTTCATTTTTAGGATCTAAGAATAGGGAATGTTCACTGCTGTAAACCCAGCATCTAGTTTGGTACTTAGTACATGAAAGTTTAAAAAAATTTTAATTCCAGTACAGTTCACATACAGTGTTAGTTTCACATTAGTAAAATATAGTGATTCAACAATTTTATGTATTACTCAGTATTCATCAAGATAAGTGTACTCTTAACCTCTTCACCTATTTCATCCATTCATCCACCCAGCCATCTCCATTCTGGTAACAATCTTTTCTCTATAGTTTAGAGTCTGTTTCTTGGTTTGTCTCTCTTTCCCCCACCCTTTGTTTGTCTTGTTTATTAAGTTGCACATATGAGTGAAATCATATGATATTCGTCTTATTTCATTTAGCACTACATTCTCTAGATCCATCCATGTTATTGCAAATGGCAAGATTTCATTCTTTTTTATGGCTGAGTAATATTCCATTGTATATATTTACCACCTCTTCTTTATCCATTCATCTATCGATGGACACTTGGGCTGCTTCCATAATTTGGCTATTGTAAATAATGCTGCAATAAACATAAGGGTGCATATATCTTTTTCATTTAGTGTTTTCACTTTCTTTGGGTAAATGCCCAGTAATGGAATTACTGGATTATATGGTAGTTCTATTTTTAACTTTGGAGGAAATTCCATACTCTTTTGGCCACTTTGATGGGTGTGAGGTGATATCTCATGTGGTTTTGATTTGCATTTCCCTGATGAGTGATGTTGAACATCTTTTCATGTGTTTGTTAACAATCTATATGTCTTCTTTGGAGAAATGTCTGTTTATGTTTTCTGACCATTTATAAATTGGATTATTTGTGTTTTTGGTGTATTGAGCTGTATAAGTACATGGAAGATTTTTAATATGTATTTTTTGAATGACTGAATAGGCACTTAACCATGTTCCAGATTATGTGTGAATTCCTTTACATACATCATCGTACTGAATTCTCACAGCAAAAAATGAATCCACGTTTTTTGGGAGAACATCATCAAAAAGTTGACCTGTGAGCTGGACCCAGGCACTCAGAAGCTCCCCATGTTCTCCCCTGCTCTTGGAAGCTGAGTCCCACTTGCCTTTTCCCCTCCCAGAGGCTGTTTCAAGGACATAGCCTCGAGATAATAATGTGGCGTTGAGAACACCTGCATGTTATACATGACTAAACCCAGTTAAGGGCTCTTTATAAACTTTTAAGTTTTGGTGGGTAGGTGCAAAGATCCATTTGTCTTGCTGCTGCCTAAGACACGCCTTATATATAAATTCTCTTTGTTTTTATTAAAATTGCCAACTATTGGGGCACCTGGGTGGCTTAGTCAGTTGGGGGACCAACTTTGGCTCAGATCACGATCTCACAGCTCGTGAGTTTGAGCCCCGCCTCGGGCTCTGTGTTGACAGCTCGGAGCCTGGAGCCTGCTTCAGATTCTGTGTCTCCCTCTCTCTGTCCCTCCCCTGCTCACATACTGTCTCTGTTGCCCTCAAAAATAAACATTAAAGGGGCGCCTGGGTGGCGCAGTCGGTTAAGCGTCCGACTTCAGCCAGGTCACGATCTCGCGGTCCGGGAGTTCGAGCCCCGCGTCGGGCTCTGGGCTGATGGCTCAGAGCCTGGAGCCTGTTTCCGATTCTGTGTCTCCCTCTCTCTCTGCCCCTCGCCCGTTCATGCTCTGTCTCTCTCTGTCCCAAAAATAAATAAACGTTGAAAAAAAAATAAAAAAAAATAAACATTAAAAACTAAAAAAAAAAAAAAATTGCCACCTACCAACCTAATAAATACAATATTTATTAGTTTCAGGTTTACAACATTATTATAAAATGATCACAACCATATGACTAGTTATCATATAAAGTTATTACAATATTACTATATTCCCTATACTGTCCACCTCTTGCCAACCATCAGTTTCTTCTCTGTATTTATGAGACTGTTTGTTTTGTTTGATTACACATGTGAATAAAATCATGTATTTGTTTTTCTTTGATTTATTTAACTTAGCATTATATTCTCTGAGTCCATTCATGTTGTTACAAATGGCAAGATCTCATTCCTTTTTTGGGGCTGAGTAATATTCCATTGTGTACATATAGCACATCCTCTTTCTCCATTCACTGTCAATGGACAATTAGGTTGTTTCCATATCTTGGCTATTGCAAACAATGCTGCACTAAACATAAGGGTGTATGTGTCTTCTCAAATTAGCATTTCATTTACCACTGATAAATATTCAGAAGTGCAATTGCTAAATTGTATGGCAGTTCCAATTTTTAACTCCAGTATAGTAACATTTAGTGTTATATTAGTTTCAGATGTATAATATAGTGATTCAGCAATTCCATTTATCATCTGGTGCTCATCAAGACAAGTGTACTTTTTAATCGCTATCATCTATTTAACCCATCCGCCCATCCACCTCCCCTCTGGTAACCATTAGCTTGTCCTCTCTAGTTAAGAGTCTGTTCCTTGGTTTGCCTTTTTTCCTTTGCTCATTTGTTTCATTTCTAAGTATCATATGACTTAATTTGCTTAGCATTATACTCTCTAGTTCCAACCATGTTGTTGCATATGGCAAGATTTTATTTTTAAAGGCTAAATAATATTATTGTATATATATTTCATATCTTTATCCATTCATCTATTGATGGGAACTTGAGCTGCTTCCATATCTTGGCTATTGTAAATAATGCTGCTATAAACATTGGGGTATATATGTTCCTTTGGATTAGTGTTTTTGTATTTGTAGTGTCATTCCTAGATTGTAGGGTAGTTCTATTGTAACTTTTTGAGGAACCTCCATACTGTTTTCCACAGTGGGTGCACCAGTTTGCATTCCCACCAGTGCAAGAGGGTTTCTTTGTCTCTACATCCTCACCAACAAGTGTTGTTTCTTGTGTTGTTGATTTTAGCCATTCTGACAGATGTGAGGTGATATCTCATTGTGGTTTTGATTTGTGATGAGTGATGATAAACATCTTTTCATGTGTCTGTTGGCCATCTGGATGTCTTCTTTGGAGAAATGTCTATTCATGTCTTCTGTCCACTTTTTAATTGGAATATTTGGTTTTTGGGTATTGAGTTTTTATATGTTCTTTATATATTTTGGATACCCAATATAGGAACACCTAAATATATAAAGTAAATATTAATAGACATAAAGGGAATGGAAGATATCCATCACAGAAAAGGATGGACCTGGGTTTTGTAAATAACCGGATAGATTCAAATTGCAATGCTGTGTAAGACCTTGTGTTAGATAGTCTTGCAACAAGCACCTGTGACTCTCTCAAGGCACTTCTCTGGCCTCGGAGGAAGCTTGGACACGTATAAAGCAGGCTGAATGTGCCAGCAGAATGAACATCCCAAGAATCATCTCAGCCAATGATGGACATGAGTTGGAAGATAGCTTTCCTAACTTCCTTCCTGAGTAGGGGACAACTCTGTAGCCTGTGTAGCCTATTCTTAGCCATATTTTAGAGGTCTTTAGCAGGACTAAGTCCTAATCGCCTCCAGTAGTAACTAGCTTATCAACACATCTTCTAGTGGCATGTTTCCCTTTCCTGTCTCACTCTCCTACTGGTATTTCTCGCGATCATCTCCAATATAAACTGCCTACCTTCAAATCCTTTTGGGATCTACTTCTGGGAAACCTTGACTAAAATATATGATCTATGATACACTAGAGTTTAGGAATACTTAACATTTGTGTCCAAACAGATTTGCACAGTTAAGTCACTGACATAATTATGAAAGCTATGATGACAGGGGAAATTTTCCTGCTGACCTGCTCATCTGCCTTCTATACTGTGAGAAAGAATCTGCAAAGAGCAATGTGGTACGAAATGAATTGCAAACTGAAGGCTGTGTGTCCCTATATTCTTTGAGTAGCTTTGTGGAGTAGGTGGGTAGAAAAGGAATGATTACTAAACCCAGGTTTACCAAGTGCCAGTATCAGCTGGGCAGCTTACTTACAGATGGTTGGGCCTCACTGTTGTCTGAGAGGAGTTAACAGACAGTATCCTCCCAGGCCCCTGTGTTCTCATTTATTGGGCTGAGAGTGGGACATGAGAAGTAAAAAGTTCCAACTATGTTTAGGAAGAGTTTATCCCTTCAATGAACACTGATTGACCATGATGAAATGCCAGGTACAGTGTTAATTAAGATGCATGTTGCACTCAGGACACCTGGGTGGCTCAGTCAGTTAAGAGTCTGACTCTTGATCTCAGATCAGGTCATGATCTCACTGTTTGGGAGATTGAGCCCTGTGTTGGGCTCTGTGCTGATAGCTCAGAGCCTGCTTGGGATGCTCTCCCTTCTCTCCCCCGCCCCCCCCCCCATCAAAATCAATCAATATTTTTTTATTTTTTTAAATATATAATTTATTGTCAAATTGGTTTCCACACAACACCCAGTGCTCATCCCAACAGGTGCCTTCCTCAATGCCCATCACCCACTTTCCCCTCTTTCCCACCTCCCATCAACCCTCAGTTTGTTCTCAGTATTTAAGGGTCTCTTATGGTTTTCCTCCTCTCCTCTCTGTAACTTTTTTTACCCCCTTCCCCTACCTCTGGTCTTCTGTTGAGTTTCTCAGGATCCACATATGAGTGAAAACATATGGTATCTGTCTTTCTCTGCCTGACTCATTTCACTTAGCATAATACTCTCCAGTTCCATCCACATTGCTACACATGGCCAGATTTCATTCTTTCTCATTGCCAAGTAGTATTCCATTGTATATATAAACCACATCTTCTTTATCCATTCATCAGTTGATGGCCATTTAGGCTCTTTCCATAATTTGGCTATTGTTGAAAGTGCTGCTATAAACATTAGGGTACAGGTGCCCCTATGCATCAGCACTCCTTTATCCCTTGGGTAGATTTCTAGCAGTGTTATTTCTGGGCCATAGGGTAGATCTATTTTTAATTTTTTGAGGAACCTCCACACTGTTTTCCAGAGTGGCTGCACCAGTTTGCATTCCCACCAACAGTGCAAGAGGGTTTCTGTTTCTCCACATCCTCTCCAGCATCTATAGCCACTCTGACATTCATGAGGTGGTGTCTCAGTGTGGTTTTGATTTGTATTTCCCTGATGAGGAGTGATGTTGAGCATCTTTTCATGTGCCTGTTGGCCATCTGGATGTCTTCTTTACAAAAGTGTCTATTCATGTTTGCTGCCCATTTCTTCACTGAGTTATTTGTTTTTTGGATGTGACTTAGGTAAGTTCTTTACAGATTTTGGATACTTACCCTTCATCCGATATGTCATTTGCAAATATCTTCTCCCATTCCAAAGGTTGCCTTTTAGTTTTGTTGATTGTCTCCTTTGCAGTGCAGAAGCTATTTATCTTCATGAGGTCCCAATAGTTCATTTTTGCTTTTAATTTCCCTTGCCTTTGGAGATGTGTCAAGTAAGAAATTGCTGTGGCTGAGGTCAGAGAGGTTTTTTCCTGCTTTCTCCTTTAGGGTTTTGATGGTTTTCTGTCTCACATTCAGGTCCTTTATCCATTTTGAGTTTATTTTTGTGAATGGTGTAAGAAAGTGGTCTAGTTTCATTCTTCTGCATGTTGCTGTCCAGTTCTCCCAGCAACATTTGTTAAAGAAACTGTCTTTTTTCCATTGGATATTCTTTCTTGCTTCGTCAAAGATTAGTTGGCCATATATTTGTGGGTCAAATTCGGAAGTCTCTATTATATTCCATTGGTCTATGTGCCTGTTTTTGTGCCAATACCATGCTATCTTGATTACAGCTTTGTAGTAGAAGCCAAAGTCTGGGATTGTGATGCCTCCTGCTTTGGTTTTTTTTTTTTTTTTTTTTTTTTTTTATATATATGAAATTTATTGACATATTGGTTTCCATACAACACCCAGTGCTCATCCCAAAAGGTGCCCTCCTCAATACCCATCACCCACCCTCCCCTCCCTCCCACCCCCCATCAACCCTCAGTTTGTTCTCAGTTTTTTTTTTTTTTTTTTAAATTTTTTTTCAACGTTTATTTATTTTTGGGACAGAGAGAGACAGAGCATGAGCGGGGGAGGGGCAGAGAGAGAGGGAGACACAGAATCAGAAACAGGCTCCAGGCTCCGAGCCATCAGCCCAGAGCCTGACGCGGGGCTCGAACTCACGGACCGCGAGATCGTGACCTGGCTGAAGTCGGACGCTTAACCGACTGCGCCACCCAGGCGCCCCTGTTCTCAGTTTTTAACAGTCTCCTATGCTTTGGCTCTCTCCCACTCTAACCTCTTTTTTTTTTTTTTTCCTTCCTGCTTTGGTTTTTTTTTTAATGTTACTCTGGCTATTCGGGGTCTTTTGTGGTTCCACACAAATTTTAGGATTGCTTGTTCTAGCTTCGAGAAGAATACGGGTGCAATTTTGATTGGGATTGCATTGAATGTGTAGATAGCTTTGGGTAGTATTGACATTTTAACAATCTTCTTTCTTCCAATCCATGAGCACGGAATGTTTTTCCATTTCTTTGTATCTTCAATTTCCTTCATAAGCTTTCTATAGTTTTCAACATATAGATCTTTTATATCTTTGGTTAGGTTTATTCCTAGGTATTTTATGATTCTTGGTGCAACTGTGAATGGGACCTATTTCATTATTTGTCTTTCTGTTGCTTCATTATTGGTGTATAAAAATGCACCTGATTTCTGTATATAAATTTTGTATCCTGCGACTTGCTAAATTCACGTATAAATTCTAGCAGACTTTTGGTGGAGACTGTCGGGTTTTCCATGTATACTATCATGTCATCTGTAAAAACTGAAAGCTTGACTTCATCTTTGCTAATTTTGATGCCTTTGATTTCCTTTTGTTGTCTGATGGCTGATGCTAGAACTTCCAACACTATGTTAAACAACAGCGGTAAGAGTGGACATCCCTGTCGTGTTCCTGATCTCAGGGGGAAAGCTCTCAGTTTTCCCTCATTGAGGATGATATTAGCTGTGGGCTTTTCATAAATGGTTTTTTATGAAGTTTAAGTATGTTCCTTTTATCCCAACTTTCTCGAGGGTTTTATCAAGAAAGGATGTTGAATTTTGTCAAATGCTTTTTCTGCATTGATGCAGACTGGGTGACTCAGTAGATTAAACATCTGACTTCAGCTCAGGTCATGATCTCATGGTTTGTGAGTTTGAGCCCTGCATCAGGCTCCCTGCTGTCAGCACTGAGCTGGCTTTGAATCCTCTGTCTCCTTCTCTCTCTGCACCCCCAGCTCCTGTTGTGCTTTCTCTCTCTCAGAAATAAATATTAAAAAAAAAAAGATGCATGTTGCACTAACACCACTTTAGAAAATAAACTCATGAGAAGAATTAAGTTAAAATATGACAAGACTAGAAAATTTCCAAACTCAACCACTTATTTTCTAGCATCCTTTTGTAGGACATTATTCAGAAGAACTTTAGATGGCTAAGGTCATTCTACACATAGTAATGAAGACAATTTTATTGTTACTAATAAATGGTATAAATGTATATATTCAAGAAGTTAGATATACTTTTTATTCAAAACCTATCAGTCCATGAAACTATTTTGTAAAGACCATATATATATATATATATATATATATATATATGTAGATCTATATATGACAATTTTACTTAAACTTTATTTGTCAAATCTCTATTGGTCCCTATAATAATTTGTCATTATTTATCTTCCTACTTAATTCTCTAGTATAAAAAACTTGTGGCTAAGTAACTAAAATTCTAAACCATGTTTTTTTTCAACTATGGCATATATGGTTTAGTAATATTGTATCTATCATAGTACATCAATTTTATGTACAGACTATTGCTTCTTAAGCGTATTTTATCATCTTAGATTTCCTAAAAATTTTTTTTTAATGTTTACTTTTGAGAGAGAGAGAGAAAGAGAAAGAGAGAGAGAGAGAGAAGGAGATAGAGTGTGAACAGCAGAGGAGCAGAGAGAGAGAGAGGGAGACACAGAATATGAAGCAGTCTCCAAGCTCTGAGCTGTCAGCACAGAGTCTGAAACGGGGCTCGAACTCATGAACCATGAGATCATGACCTGAGGTGAAGTCGGTCACTTAACCGACTGAGCCACCCAGGCTCCCCTTAGATTTCTTATTGTAAGAAGATGTTTGGGGCGCCTGGGTGGCGCAGTCGGTTAAGCGTCCGACTTCAGCCAGGTCACGATCTCGCGATCCGTGAGTTCGAGCCCCGCGTCAGGCTCTGGGCTGATGGCTCAGAGCCTGGAGCCTGGTTCCGATTCTGTGTCTCCCTCTCTCTCTGCCCCTCCCCCGTTCATGCTCTGTCTCTCTCTGTCCCAAAAATAAACGTTGAAAAAAAAATTAAAAAAAAAAAAGATGTTTGCTTAATTTGAAGAAATTAGCTTTTCTCTCCAAAATGTACTTCTTTATTACCTGAAAATGTATGTTTTTAACATGACATTTCTTTTATTATAGAAATATAAATTAAAGCACAGATTTCATAAGTACATAATTAAAATCATCTTTAAAAATATATATAGTTTTTCTAATAGAAAGTCAGTCCACTACCAAGGCATTAAATCTTTTCCATATTAAATATCATTGGGGCTCCTGGGTGGCGCAGTCGGTTAAGCGTCCGACTTCAGCCAGGTCACGATCTTGCGGTCCGTGAGTTCGAGCCCCGCGTCAGGCTCTGGGCTGATGGCTCAGAGCCTGGAGCCTGTTTCCGATTCTGTGTCTCCCTCTCTCTCTGCCCCTCCCCCGTTCATGCTCTGTCTCTCTCTGTCCCAAAAAAAATAAATAAACGTTGAAAAAAAAAAATTAAAAAAAAATGTCATGAGGTGCATTATTGAATTCCATGTTAGATTTTCAATGGGCTGATACACAGCCATCATATTTTGTGTCTTGTATCTCATATATATATATATATATATATACACACACACACACACACACACATATACATATATACATATATATGTATGTATATGTATACATATATATGTATGTATATATATATACATACATACATATATACATACAAACATAAAATATTTATTTATATAAATATAACATGGACATATTATATATAACAGTATATAATATATAAAACATGTAAATATATAATATATATGTTATATACAATATGTATATAAAATACATGTCACACATTTCACATTTATTGTATAATATGTATCATGTTTATATATCATGTCATACATTTATATGTTCTATTCACATACATATATTTATAACTTTATTTTAGTTCTTTTACTTTCTCTTTCTAGTGTTCATTCTTTAAAAGTCCTCTCCTTCCTCATCTCACCTGTGTCTCCAGGGTAGGCATGGTTTATTTATGGGTTTGACTCTTTTAGTCACCATTTGTAGGGCTGATGTGATCTGGAATGTGTTATATCAGTCTATTTAGGTAGTAATCAGATTGCATCCTTCTGGGGAAGGTCAGTTGGTGCTCAGTGGAGAAGATACAGGTAATGTGTAAGAGCTAGCAGTAGCCCACGTTCTTATTTCTATTCTGAAATGCAATTTACTCTAGTTATAGGTAAGTTACTTCAGCTTTACTTGAAAGTGCACAGCTGCTTGATAATAGTTGATGGCCGATAACTGAGTTGTTTCTAGTTTTGCCACTAGATTTGACTTTGGGCAGGAAACTGAAAGACATCTCTCTATTTTGTCTTGTCAGTGTGAGAAATGAGAATAATAATGCTGCCCACTTTACAAGGGAAGCCTTAATGAATTTTACTTTTGTAAAGCATTGTGAGATCCTGAGGCAAGGGGTGCTGGGAGAGTTTGGGCAGCTGTAGAAACAGAAAAGTACCCTTTATTTTTGGTATTTCAAATGTATTCTCTCAGCATGACAGCAATAACACTATCAGCTTTTAAATTATTGTTAATAATAAGAAGTAGACGGGGCACCTGGGTGGCTCAGTAGGTTGAGCATCTGGCTCTTGATTTTGACTCAGGTCATGATCTCAGGGTTGTGGGATCAAGCCCCACCTTGGGTTCCATACTGAGTGTGGAACCTGCTTAAGATTTTCTCTCCCTCTCCCACTGCCACTGCCTCTCCCCAGTTTGTTCACTCTATCTAAAAAAAATAAATAAATAAGAAGTGGAATTTAGTAGGAAGAAACTGGAAATCTGGAAATCTTGAAATATTTTTCATATTTACCCAAGACCTGAGTTTTCTGTATACCTATGTGATTCTATAAAATTAGTTATCTTGGTTATTCCTTACAAAATAAAAACAAAATAAAGCTTGGAAATATCTGTTTTATTTCTAACAAGGCAAGTATCAATACACAAAATTCTACAGTTCAGACAAGGCCAGCATTAGAGGAAAGAGAATGATGATGGTGAAATGGACATTCATTCTGGAAGACCTCCTTAAGGATGTGGATTATAACACAGATAGTAGCATACTATTAATTTCTGTAATAAATTATGTATTAAGAATTATGGAATGAATTTGTGTAACAAATTATATAATAAGAGATATGATGGTTTTATTCATGTAGTAAGACTGTCAGCTAAACTCACCTTGTGCCATGGAAACACATAGAGAACAACCATCTTAGTGTAAATAACTCAGAAAATGACCCAAAGGTTCAAGGGCACCTGGGTAGCTCAGTTGGTTAAGTGTCTGGCTCTTAATTTTGGCTCAGGACATGATCTCATGGTTTTTGAGTTTGAGGCCTGCATTGGGCTCTGTGCTGACAGCACTGAGCCTGCTTGGGATTCTCTCTCTGTCTCTCCCATGCTCATTCTCTCTCTCTCTGTCTTTCAAGTAAATAAACCTAAAAAATTTTTAAAAAAGAAAGAAAATGGCTTAAAGACTGGCAGAACAGACTAAGATTAACATAGAGAAGAGGTCATATTGAAGATAGGAAGAGGGGCAGAGATGCAGTCAGGAACCAAGCTGACTTATGAGATTGTCCACAGGAGGGAGGGTTACTGCAAACTGGGAGAAAGGAGAGGAGCAGACCTCACGCTGGGAACCCCAGGCATGGGGGCCTGCACTGGGAAGACAAATCCCCAAAATATTTGGCTTTGAAAACCAGAGGGGCTTAATTTTGCAAGTTTTTGCAGTCAGTGGGGCTTAACACTTGGAACTTTAAAAAACAGCAGCTTGGCTGTGGGAGAGCCAGAGGGTGATATAGGAAACTGAGTTCCTCCCTTAAAGAGACAGTATAACAGCCCCACTGAGATGTAGCATAGAAGCAGCAGTTTGAAAAATGCCTGAGGAAAATAGGAAGATTTATTTTACTAATCTCAGAATGTGTGCTGAAGGGGTAGGGATCTTTAGTAGATTTCTACAAGAACAAAAGATCTGGTGGGTGCCATTTCTCTTCCCTGCCCCCCCCCCCCAGATACACTGACATCTGTGGGAACCAGTGTAGTGTGAAGACTCTCCTTTTAGCTTGCTAACAGCATGCCCCACACCTATGCTTTTCTGTGATCCACCCCTCTCCAACCTGTCCTAAATTGAAGTCCATCCAAAGCAGTGCCAGAAGCATGACATTGTGTAAGCAGCACCAACAAAGTCTAGCCCCACTCTAAAGTGACTCCTGTCCCTTTACAGAGGAGATGAGAGGAGAATATAAGCACACACAGCAGGGCTGGGTGCAGACAGCTGGTCTGACTACAAGCCCCACCCACCGATGAAAGCCTCTTAGGGACAACACAGGAAAGGGCCTTGCATTTTGGTGTGACAGCAGCTCTAGAAAACATCTAGTCTGACCCAACTTAAGACTAAGGTGGCCCTAGACTGGCCCATTAACAACACGTGGACCAAACCCTACCCACAAGAGGCAAACTGTAGACAGCTGAACTGAAGGCAAACATAGCTCAGTGACAGCAGTGGGGTTGTAACACCTGGAGGACAGAGTAATGGAAAGCAATCAAGCTGAACAGCAGAAAGAAAAAAATCACAATAAAAAATGAGGGGCACCTGGGTGGCTCAGTTGGTTAACATCCAACTCAGATCTCAGCTCAGGTATTGATCTCAGGGTTGTGAGTTTGAGTCCTACTCTGGGCTCCATGTTGTGCATGGAGCCTACTTAAAAAATCTTAAAAAAAAGAAAAAGAAAAAGAAAATAGACATAGGGAACCAGTGACACTACCAGGTATAGTAACATTCACATTATAGGGATCCCAGAAGGCAAAGAGAGACCAAAGGGGGCAGAAAATTTATTTGAAGAAATAATAGCTGAAAACTTCTTGACTCTGGGGAAGGAAACATATCCAGATCTAGGAGGCACAGAGTTGTCCCAACAAAATCAACCCAAGGAGGTCTACCCCAAGGCACATAGTAATTAAATTAGCAAAAAGTAGTGACAAAGAGAGAATTTTAAAAGCAGCAACAGAAAGGAATAACAATTCTGTACAAGGGAACCCCCTAAGGTTACCAGCTGATTTTTTGGCAGAAATATTACAGGCTGGAAAGGAGTGGCATGATTCATTCAGAGTGCTGAAAGAAAAAAAACAACAACCCTGCAACCAAGGGTACTCTATACAGCAAGGCTATGTCTTCAGAAAGAGAGATAGAGTTACCCAGACAAAAGTTAAAGGAACTCATCACCACTGAACCAGCCCTATAGGAAATGTTACAGGGGATTCTTTGCATAGAAAGAAAACACCATGAGCAGGAGTAAGAAAAGTAGGAAGTGCAAAAGCAATGAAATTAAGTATATCTATAAAAATCAAAAGATTTACAAAATAAAAAGATGTACACTATGCTGTTATATACTGAAAACCTTAGGAGGGTGGGATAGGAGTACAATTTTAGTGCTTTTAGAACAGGCTCAAACTTAAGCAACTGTCAACTTAATATAGACTGTTATATGTATAAGATGTTATATATAAAAATAATGGTAACCACAAATAAAAACCCAGTAATAAATTTTATTCTTTCTCATTTTCAAGTAGTATTCCATTGTATATATAAACCACATCTTCTTTATCCATTCATCAGTTGATGGACATTTAGGCTCTTTCCATAATTTGGCTATTGTTGATAACACTGCTATAAAGATTGGGGTGCATGTGCCCCTTCAAATCTGCATTTTTGTATCCTTTGGATAAATGCCTAGTATTGAGTTGCTGGGTCATAGGGCAATTTTTTGAGAAACCTCCATAACTATTCTTTTTTCCCCCCATTCTCACCATTTTTATTCAACATAGTACTGGAAGTCCTAGTGACAGACATCAGACAACAAAAAGAATTAATAGGCATCCAAATTGGTCAGGCAGAAGTAAAACTCTCACTATTTGCAGATGACATGATACTATATATAGAAAACTCTAAAGACTCCACCAAAAAACTACTAGGAGTAGTAAATTCAGTAAAATCTCAGAATACCCAATGAATATAAAGAAATCCATTGCATTTCTATACACTAATAAAGTGGCAGAAAGAGAAATTAAGGAAACAATCTCATTTACAATTGTACCCAAAATATTAAAATACCTAGGAATAAACTTATCTAAGGAGGTGAAATACCTGTACTCTGAAAAGTATTGATGAAAGGAATCAAAGGTGACATAAACAAATGGGAAGATATTCCATGCTGATGGACTGGGAGAACAAATATTGTTACAATGTCCATACTACACAAAGCAATCTACAGATATAGTGCAATCCCTATCAAAATACCAACTTTCTTTTTAATTTTTTTTAACAGAACTAGAAAAAATAATCCTACAATTTGTATGGAGCCACAAAAGATCCCAAATAGGCAAAGCAATCTTAAAAAAGAAGAACAAAACAGGAAGTATCACAATCCCAGATTTCAAGATGTACTAGAAAGCTGTAGTAATCAAAACAGTATGGAACTGGCATACTGGCACAAAAATAGACACACAGATCAATGGAACAGAATACAGAGACTTAAACCAGAATGAAACCCACACCTATATAGTCAATTAATCTATAACAAAGCAAGAACATGCAATGGGAAAAAAAGTCTCTTCAACGAACCATATTTTACACCTAAAACTAATAGAACACTATACAATGAAACTGGACAGCTACATGCAAAAGAATGAAACTGAACCACTTTCTTACACCATTTACAAAAATAAACTCAAAATGGATTAAAGTCATAAATGTGAGACCTGAAACTGTAACAATGCTACAAGAGAGCACAGGCAGCAATTTCTTTGACATTGGCTGAAGGAATATTTTTCTAGATATGTTTCCTAAGGCAAGGGAAACAAAAGTCAAAATAAACTTTTAGGACTACATCAAAATAAAAAGCTTCTGCACAGCAAAGGAAAAAAAAAATCAACAAAACAAAAAGACAACTACTGAATGGGACAAGATATTTGTAAATGATACATTCAATAAGGGGTTAGTATCCAAAATATATGACGAACTTCTACAACTCAAACCAAACGCCACCCCCAAAATAATCCAATTAACAAATGGTCAGAAAATATGAACAGACATTTCTCCAAAGTAGACATATAGATTGTTAACAGATACATGAAAAGATACTTAACGTCACTTATCACCAGAGAAAAGCAAATCAAAATCGCAATGAGGTATCACCTTACACCTGTCAGAATGACTAAAGTTAAAAACTCAAGAAATAGGGGCGCCTGGGTGGCGCAGTCGGTTAAGCGTCCGACTTCAGCCAGGTCACGATCTCACAGTCCGTGAGTTCGAGCCCCGCGTCAGGCTCTGGGCTGATGGCTCAGAGCCTGGAGCCTGTTTCCGATTCTGTGTCTCCCTCTCTCTCTGCCCCTCCCCCGTTCATGCTCTGTCTCTCTCTGTCCCAAAAATAAATAAACGTTGAAAAAAAAAAAAAAAACTTAAAAAAAAAAACTCAAGAAATAACAAGTGTTGGAAAAGATGTAGACAAAACGGAACCTTCATGCACTATTGGTGGATATGCAAACTGGTGCAGCCCCTGTGAAAAACAGTATGGAGGTTTCTCAAGAAATTAAAAATAGAACTACCATATGATCCAGTAATTTCACTACTGAGTATTCACCCAAAGAAAATAAAAACACTACATGAAAAAGATATATGCACCCCTATGATTATTGCATAATTACTTACGATAGTGAAAATATTGAAGCATTGTCCATAAATAGATTAATGGATACAGAAGATGTGGTGTATATATAAACAATGGAATGTTACTTAGCCATAAAAAGGAATGAAATCTTGGTATTTGCAACAACATGGATAAACCTAGAGTCTATAATGTTGAGTGAAATCGGTCACAGAAAGACAAATACCATATGATTTCATCCACATGTAGAATTTAAGAAATAAGACAAAGAAATAAATAAAAGAGAGACAAAAAACCAGATCTGGGGCACCTGGGTGGTCCAGTCAGTTGGGTGTCCAACTCTTGATTTCGGTTCAAGCCATGATCCTAGGGTCGTGGAATTCTCTCTCTCTCTCCCTCTGCCCTACTCTCTCTCTCTCTCTCCAAATAAAAAAAAAAAAAAAAACCCAAACCACAGACTCTTATAGAGAACAAACTGATGATTACCAGAAGAGAGATGGGTGGCTGGAAGGGTGAAATTGGTAAAGATTAAGAGTGCACTTACCATGATAAGCACTGAATTTTGTATAGAATTGTTAAATCGCCATATTTTACACCTGAAACTAATAGAACACTATACATTAATTACACTGGAATTAAAAAAAATTTATAAAAGACTGCCACTATTTGTCTAGCGACATGTGTTATTCTCATTATGATTCCTGGTAAGTCTTTCTATATCTCTGTTTATACTCCTGATCAGACCAGAATGGATATGCTAATATAATTCAGACTCCGTCCTACAAATGGCAAGTGGTGCGAGCCAGGATGAGCTAGATATCTTCTCTGCAGTAGCCCCCTCTCTGGTTTCCCTTCCACAAGTCTTTTCTTAGTCTCTTTGATCCTCCTTGCTGCTATCAGCACATTTTCCTACTAGACACAAATCTGTGTCTAGCTCATGCTTGCAAACATCTCAACCCCCAGCTGTTGCCCACGCGAGTAATTCCAAATTCCTTTGTCAGGCATATCAGAACATTTGCAATTTGGTCTCAGCCTTGTTCACACCTTTTCTTCCTGGCCACTATTATCCTATGCCCCTACATTTTAGCTTCAGTTCATTTTTAAGCATTTCTTGAAACAGCAATGGCCTTCACTCTGGCTTTATCCAAATTGTTCCTTCAGCCTGAAAATGTTTTTCTAACATTTCGTGCTTCTCTAACCCTTGCAAAGGCTGTGGAGCCTTCTGATATCCCTCACAAATGCTTACAATGCTCATGTAGGCTTCTCTGGATCATCTCTCCGTCCTTGCAAATGGTTCATGATTCCATCTGGCATTCTTAGCCCTCTGTGCACATTGTCTCTCCAGTACTCACAGAATAAAAGTTATATGTGGTTTCCTGAGGGTAATCTTGGCATTTGTACTTAATGAGTGAATGAATTGTATTTCAGGTTTGCAGTTTATAGGCATGCCACTAAGCCTTGTGGGAGATGAAACTTCTAAAACTGAGTTTGTGTGAACTTTGTTTTAGGTGATGGCTTTATAAAAGATACAGGGTTCTCATAAGGTCCTTCTACCACACTCAGAGGCTCATTGGGATTAAGTTTCACAGATCCCATGCAAGGCAGTTTATGTTAAGGCAAGTCTCTGGTCAAGAGATGATCAACACCTGTGATCATGGGATGTTAGAGCTGGAAGGGATTTTATAGAAATCACCAGTTGAATGTCAACTAATCAAATGGGGAAATTGAGATTAGAAAAGTTTGAGCAAAGCTCCAGGTAACACAAGCTAGTATCAGAACTAAAATTGGAACCTGAAATACCTTCCCACTTCCCAATACCAGGTTATTCACTGCTCTTTATATCCAGCCCTATACTTTCTTTGCTGCTCAATAAGCATAGGGGTGGCAAGAAAAGGGGATGGACACATTACATTTCTCTTACTTCAAATGCAAATAATTGGACATGGAAGGAAAATTGACTAAGATATATTTTTCCAAACTGAGGGTCTTAATTACTGTAGCCTGACTCATTTCCTACCTCTACTTGGTGAGCCACTCTGATCACCTACTTAGTTCAAGTGAGTGCTTGGGGAGAACCAGAGTCTTTGTCCTACACCTCCTTTGGCCCTCAGATTCTCACATATGTCTGCTATGGTTTTGCGTTTTCTGCATTCTAAACTACTCCTTGTTCCCCTAACATTTAGACATCACAAATTCAAGTATTTAATGTGCTTTTTCTAATGTTTACTCAGGAAAGGTCATTGCATTATAGCTTTAAGGAGGAAAGATGCAAAGGAAATCACATAATCTATAATAAGCACAACCTGTGTAACTTTCACACTGGGTATTCACGCACAAATATTTATATGTACAGATATTTTTAAAAAGAAGCATTGTCCATGCCAGCAAATGGGTAAATGGAGTATGAAATAAAACCCAGGAGGAGGTGTTGTTGATCTAGATGCGCTCTAAAGCCATTTCCAGGGAAAAATTCTGTGATTATTTCAAGTGATGGAATCTAGTGAGAAAAATCCTAAGTTTTCACTACAGCTGTTTGATTGTTTCACCTTGTAGGTAAATAGGAAATAAAAACTAAGCAAACCTCATTTAACTGTTATTTTGAGTGCATGGGATTTTGGTGCCCATCAATTTGTGCATGACAGCACCAGTCATGCTCTCTCACATTTCTTGTAAATATACCCAGTGGTTATTTGTTAGCATTTTATAAAAGCCTTCAGTGAGAAGCTTGCCCTTTGGTCTCTGCCATAGGGAAATCCCCACAGCACACCTCATGCGGTGAAAACATGTATAACACCTGCTGTGATCCTAGCTTCTCTGCCTTGGGAATGTATATTCTGGTGTCCAAAGAGTTTCATAACTTAATTTATTTTAATGATAAGATAAATGGTGTAAAAAATATAATAATTATGATTAAACATAGCTACTATGTACAAACTGGCTAATAGATATTTAAAGGGTTCAAAAGAAAAATAGAAAAAAAGTCAACTATAAAGATATAAAATAGTCCCATAATTTACACAAAATTACAAATTTGATAAATATTTATAGAAATTAGAAATGTCATATTGAAATGCTCTTTAAAGGTTTAATAATAGCCCTATAAAAGAACACACATGGGAATGGTAAAAAAAAAAAATTTAAATTCCAGAGACCAGGAGAGATTGGTTCAAGATGGTGACATCCTAAACTTACTTCCTTATAGAAACATACCAAATCTATAGAAACATATGGAATAATTTCCTATGAAATAAATCCAGAAACTAGCTGAGTAATTCCTACACATCAGGCAGATAGGTAAAAAAAAAAATCCACATTGAAATAGGTAAGAGGGGCTGAGACACAATCTCACTATAAACCCATCCCATGGTGTGACAACATACAATTGGTAGGGAATGCATGGCTCTCAGCTTGTCCCGGAGAAGGGAAGTGTTTGGACCTACATCTGGGGCCCAAACTTTTAAGACTTCTACCTGAGAGGTGGGCCCCTGAAGCATTTAGCTCTGAAAGTCAGTAGCGCTTATATATTCACAAGACCCACAAGATTATCACAAACCAAAATACAGTTCTTAACAGCCTTGTGAGGAGTTGCTGTGGCTATTGACTCAGGCTTAGTGAAGAGGCAACAGACTGAAATGCAGTCTGAAAGACAGCAGACTGAAAATCTTTCCACAAAAGAGGCCTATTTGCTTATCTTACAAGTTCTGGTCTGAGTGGCAGCCTCCTAATTTAACATAGATCTAGAAGTTGATTGCACTACTCTCCAGAGACTGCAGGGCCAGTGGGTACCATCTTTGTACTCTCCTTTTGCCTTGCCCCATATTTCTGGTATCTCTTGGAAAGGCACTTGTGTACATGTCTGACTCCCCAGCTTTTGTGGCTGCCACCCAGAGAACACATTTCTTGATCACCTGGCTCTGGTGGCCAAGGGCTTACATTCATGAGTTCCATAGGACTGTAACAGAGAAACAGTTCTTAAACAGTTATCCCACCAGGGCACAACACAAAGACAACAGACAAACTCTCAGTCTTTCCATAAAAGAGGCATATTGGTAGATCTTAAAACTTGTGGCCTGAGGGATACACTTCTTTTTAAAAAAAATTTTTTAACGTTTATTTATTTTTGCGAGACAGAGAGAGATAGATCGTGAGCAGGAGAGGGGCAGAGAGAGAGGGAGACACAGAACCGAAGCAGGCTTCAGGCTCCAAGCTGTCAGCACAGAGCCCCACGTGGGGCTCAAACTTACAAACCGCAAGTTCATGACCTGAGCTGAAGTTGGACGCTTAACCGACTGAGTCACCCAGGTGCCCCCTGAGGGATATACTTCTAATTTAACACACATTTAGGGCCTGACTGAAATCCTCCCCAGAGATCAGGCAGGTCAGTGGGCATTATGTTTATAATCTCTTTCTGCCTAGTCCCCCATCCCCCCACCAGGTCACCAATGTCTCTGCGAAAGGAGTTTTGTACATATCTGATATCCAGGCTTTTATGGCTGCTGCCCAGAGGATACATCCCTTGATAGCTTGACTCTCGTGGCCAGAGGGCTGGGGATCTTAGGTTCAATGAGATAATAGCAAACAAGTAAGTCATTCTTAACTTCTTTCAAGCCAGGGATAAATGAAGAAGGAACAGGCACAAACACCCATCTTCAAGTCATCCCTGAAAGAAGCATACCAACCTTGAAAAGCTCCTGCCTGAGAATCCAGACTCCAATCAGCCTGGATCTAGGTGCTAAATGAGAGCCTCCCTTTTGGGACACTGACAGGTTTTAACACTTCCTCAAATACTGGGAACCATTAACAATAAAGAAGCAGCTTGTATAATCACAAAGTTTTGAGACATGACCAGGAACTAGGGCAGAGTTGAACGTTAAGATTCATTCTTAAAATTTTTTTTTCAACGTTTATTTATTTTTGGGACAGAGAGAGACAGAGCATGAACGGGGGAGGGGCAGAGAGAGAGGGAGACACAGAATCGGAAACAGGCTCCAGGCTCTGAGCCATCAGCCCAGAGCCTGACGCGGGGCTCGAACTCACAGACCATGAGATCGTGACCTGGCTGAAGTCAGACGCTTAACCGACTGCGCCACCCAGGCGCCCTGTTGATTCATTCTTTACGTAACGTTACTCTGTCAAGACTGGGAGAGGTGGATGTTTTATGTAATGCATAGAAACAAACATAGAGAATCAAAGAAAATGAAGAAGCAGAGGAATATGTTTCAAAATAAAAACAAGTTAAACCTCAGAAAAAGACCTTCATAAAAAGGAGATGTGTTTTATCTGATAAAGAGTTTAAAATAATGGTCACCAAGATATTTACTGAGGTCTGGAGAACAGTGAATGAATAAAGTGAGAATTTTAACATAGATAAAAAATATAAGTACCGAACAGAAATCACAGAGTTTAAGAATGCAATAACTGAACTGAAAAGTTTAATAGTTTCAACAACAGACTAGATAAAGCAAAAGAAAAAAATTAGCAAACACAAAGACACAGCAGAGGAGTTCATTCAATAAAAGGAGCAAAAGAAAAAGAAATGAAAAGAGTGAAGACATATTAAGGGTCTTATGGGAAAACATTAGGTATTTCAATATTTATTTTATAGGTGTCCCAGAAGAAGAGGAGAGAGAGAAAGGGGAAGAAAAGTTAATTGAATAAATACTGGCTGAAAACTTCCCTAACCTGGGAAAAGAACAGACATCTAGATCTGGGAAGTCCAAAGTGTTCTAAACAAAATGAATTCAAAAAGCCCCACACAGAGTACATAATTTAATTGTCAAATGTTAAAGGAGAGAATCTGAAAAAGCAACAAGAGAAACACAGATTTTTATATACAAGACAACCCCCATAAAACTATAAGCATATTTTTATCAGAAATTTTGCAGGCCAGGAGGGAGTGGTATGATATTTTCAAAGTGCTGAAAGAAAAAACTGCAAACCAGGAATTTTATACCCAGAAAAACTGTCCTTTAGAATAAGGACAATAGTTTTCCAGACAGGCAAAAGCTAAAGGAGTTCATCACCACTACATCAGCCTTCCAAATGATGTAAAAGGAACTTTTAAAAACTGACACGAAAGTGTGCTAATTAGTAATAGAAAAATGTATGAAAGTATAAATCTCACAGGCAAATGTAAATATCTAGTAAAATTCAGAATAATCTTGTAAAGGTGGTGAGTTAATCACTTATAAAGCTGGTATGAATTGTAAAAAACAAAAGTAGTAAAGATAACTAATAATTTGTTAAGAGATATACAAGAAAGATGTTTAATTGTTATGTCAAAAACATGAAATTTGGGGGTAATAAAATGCAGAGCTTTAGAATGTGTTCAAATTTAGGTCATTAGCAACTTAAATAGAGTGTAAACCTCATGGTAAACAAAAACTTATTGAGATATATAAAAGATAAAAAGAGGGCTCTAAGCATTTGACTACAGAAAATCATCAAATCATAAAGGAACAGAACAAGAGAAAAGGAACTACTAAGTAGCTAGAAAACAATGAACAACATGGCAATAAGCCCATCCCTATCAATAAATACTTTAAATGCAAATGGAATAAATTATTCAATCAAAAGACTGAGTTTATGGGAAAAAAAATCCCTATCTATAAGCTGTCTGCAAGAGACTGACTTCAGATATTAGAAAACACACAGGTTTAAAGTGAAGAGAGGGAAAAGATATTTCATGTATATAGAAACCAAATGAAAGCTGGAGTACCTATATTTATATCAGACAAATTAGACTTTAAGCTAAAGACCAAAACAAAACAGGGGCAACTCGGTGGCTCAGTTGGTTAAGGGTTTGACTTTGGCTCAGGACATGATCTCATGGTTTGTGGGTTTGAACCCTGTGTCAGGCTCTGTGCTGACAACTCAGAGCCTGGAGCCTGCTTCAGATACTGTCTCCCTCTCTCTCTCTCTTTCTGCCCCTCCCCATTTGCACCCTGTCTCTCTTTCAAAAATAAAATAAAATATTAAAAACTTAAAAGAAGACTAATACAAAGAAGGACACTACATAATAACAAGGTCAATTCAGCAAGACAAATAATTGTAAATATTTATGCACCCCAAAATAGAAGCACCTAAATATATAAATACTAACAGACCAGATTAATATTAATAGACAGCAATACAATAATAGTAGGGGGCTTACAGACCCCACTTTCAAAAATGGATGGATCTTTTTGTCTACATATAGACAGAAAATCTATAAGAAAACATTGGCCTTAAATGATACATTAGACAAGATGGACTTAACAGACATAAGCAGAACATTTTATCCAACAGCAGAATGCACATTCTTCTCAAGCACACATGAAACATAATCCAGGATAGGGCATATGCTAGATCACACAATTAGACTTAATAAATTTAAAAAATATTGAAATCAGATCAAACATCTTTTCCAACCACAATGATATAAAACTAGAAGTCAATTACAAAAAGAAACCTGGAAAAATATGGAGATTAAACAACTTGCTACTGAAAAACAAATGGGTCAGAGAAGAGACCAAAAGAGAAATAAACTTGAAGACAAATGAAAATAAAAACACATGCTAGGACATATGACAAAAGCAGTTCTAAGAGGGAAGTTCATGGAAATAAATGCCTACATCAAAAATAAGATGAATCTCAAATAAAGAATTCAACTTTAAACCTCAAACAACTCCAAAAATATAACAAGTCCCAATTTGGTAGATGCAATAACGTAAAGAAAAAAGTAGAAATAAATGAAATAGAGACTAAAAAGACAAAATAAAAGATCGATAAAAATAAGAACTTGTTTCTCAAAAAGATAAAACTGACAAACCTTTAGCTAGACTCACCTTATAAAAAAGAGAGAGGACTCAAAATTAGAAATGAAAGAGATATTAAGATTACTACAACAGAAATACAATGGACCAAGAGAAACCTCTATGAACAATGATAGGCCAACAAATTGGATAATTTAGAAGAAATGGATAAATTCTAAGATACAACCTACTAAGACTGAATCATTAAGAAATAGAAATTTTGAGCAGAACAGTAAACAGTAAGGGTCAAAAATCTCCCAACAAACTAAGTCCAGGACAAGACAACTTCATTGATAAATTCTACCAAACATTCAAATAAGAATTAATAAAAATTCTTCTCAAACTCTTCCAAAAAATATGAGGAGGAAACACTTCCAAATTCATTTTACAAGGCTGGAATTATCTGGATACCCAAAGTAAGGATGCCACGGAAAAGAAAATTATAGTCCAATATCCCTGATGAACGTAGATGTAAATAAAAATCCTCAATTAAAATGTTAACAAACTGAGTTCAGCAATACATTAAAAAGATATTCAACCTGATCAAGAGGAATTTATTCCAGGGACATGAGGATGGATCAACATCCGCACAACAATATGATATACTGATATAACACATTAAAAAAATGAAGGATAAAAATCATATGAACATCTCAATAGATGGAGAAAAAGCATTTGACAAAATTCAACATCCATTTATGATAAAAACTCTCAATGAAATGGGTATAGAGGGAATGTAACTCAACATAATAAAAGCCATTTTATGACGAGTCCATTTTTAACATAATACTCAATGGTGAAAATCTTAAATTGTTTCCTCTTAAAATAAGGAATAAGACACAAGGATTCACATCTCAGAAGTTCTGGATTAGATATGGGAGTTAGGGGATCCTAAGCTAACCTTCCAATGGATATACCTAGATAACACCCATGTCAGTGTAAAAAACCCAGAAAACAATAAAACAAACCCTGGCATACCAGACTCTTCACAGCAAATGGTAGAGAAGAGACCATATAAAAAATTGTAGGAAGGATAGAGACACAGTTGAGAACCATTGACCTGTAGGAGGGAGGGACATTGCAAGAATGGAAAAGGGAGATAAGTAGTCCCTACACCAGGCACCCCAAACACATGGGACTCACACTGAGAAGATGAATCCCTATAATGTTTGGCTTTGAAAACCAGAGGGCTTAACTTCATGAGTTTTAAAAATCAAAGACTCAGCTCTGAGAGAGCTGGAGGGTGAGAGGACACTGATTCACTACCCTTAAAGAGACAGCAAAACAAGCAAACCTGCTGAGATACACTATAGAAGCAGTCGTTTGAAAAAGGTATACAGGGAAGAGATTTATTTACTACTCTCAGCCATATTAGCCAAATTATGGATAGAGCCTAAATGTCCATCAACTGATGAATGGATAAAGAAGATGTGGTTTATATACACAATGGAATACTACTTGGCAATGAGAAAGGATGAAATCTGGCCATGTATAGCAACATGGATGGAACTGGAGAGTATTATGCTAAGTGATATAAGTCAGGCAAAGAAAGACAGATGCCATATGTTTTCACTCATATGTGGATCCTGAGAAACTCAACAGAAGACCATGGGGGAGGGGAAGGAGGAAAAAAAGTTACAGAGAGGGAAGGAGGCAAACCATAAGAGACTCTTAAATACTGAGAACAAACTGAGGGTTGATGTGAGGTGGGAGAGAGGGGAAAGTGGGTGATGGGCATTGAGGAGGGCACCTGTTGGGATGAGCACTGGGTGTTGTATGGAAACCAATTTGACAATAAATTACATGTAAAAAAAAAAAAGAGCAAAACAAGAAAAAAATAAAAACATTGATTTGAAAATAAATAAATAAATAAGCAAGCTTAAAAGAAAAACAAAAAAGAGAGAGGACTCAAATAAATTGGAACCGAAAGAGGAGAAATAACAACCAATACTACAGAAATAGAAAGGATTATAAGAGAATATTATGGAAAAATTATATGCCAACAAATTGCCCAACCTAGAAGAAATGGATAAAATCCTAGAAACATATAGCCTCACAAAATTGAATAATAGAGAATTTGAACAGATCAATTACCAGCAATGAAATTGAACTAATAATAATAGTAATAATAATAATATTGATAATAATAATAGTAAAAACCTCCCAATAAAAATGAATCTAAGACCAGATAGATTCACAGGCAAATTCTACCAAGGATTTAAAGAGTTAATACTTACTGTTTTCAAAATTTTCCAGAAAACAGAAGAGGAATGAAGGCTTCCAAGTTCATTCTCTGAGACCCTCACTACTCTGATACCAACAGCAGATAATGAGAATACAAATAAGAGGACTACAGTCCAATATCTCTGATGAGCATAAGTGCAAAAATAATCAACAAAATATTAGCAAACCAAATCCAACAATACATTAAAAAATCATTCACCATGATCAAGTAGGATTTATTCCTGGAATGCAAGGGTGGTTCAATATTTGCAAATGAATCAACGTGATACATCACATAAATAAAAGATAGACTAGAAAACATATAATCATTTCAATAGGTGTAGTAAAAGCATTTGACAAAGTACACCATCCATTCATGGTAAAAACCCTCAACAAAGTAGGTTTAGAGGGAACATATCTCAACATAGCAAAGGCCTTATCTGAAAAACTCACAGCCTACATCAGACTCAATGGTGAAAATATGAGAGTTTTTCCTTTAAGATCAGGAATAAGACAAGGATGTCCACTCTCACCACTTTTATTTAACATAGTACTTAGAAACCTAGTAACAGCAATCAGACAAGAAAAGAAATAAAAGGCATCCAAACTGGTAATTAAGAAGTAAAACTTTTACTATTGCAGATGATATAATACCATATGTAGAAAATCTATAGAATCTACCAAAAAACTACCGGAACTGATAAATGAATTCAGTAAGGTTGCAGGATACAAAATTTATATACAGAAGTCCTTTGTAATTCTATACACTAATAATGAAGTAATATAAATAGAAATTAAGAAAATAATTCTATTTACAACTGTACTAAATATAATAAAATACCTATAAAGAAACTTCATTAGGTGGAATACCCGACACAAACAAGTGGCAAGATATGCCACCATGTTGATGGAATGGGAAACAAATATTGTTCAAGTGTCCATACTATCCAAAACAATCTACTGATTTAATGCAATCCTTCTCAAAATACCAACAGCATTTTTCACAGAACTAGAATACATAATTCCACTGTTTGTATCGAACCCCCAAATACTCTGACTAACCTAAGCAATCTTGAAAAGGAAGAACAAAACTGGAAATATCACAATTTCAAGATCTACTCCAATGTAATCAAACAGTATGTAATCTAACAATACTATAGTAATCAAAACAGTATGGTACTGGCACAAAAATGAACACATAGATCAATGGACCAGAATACAGATCCCAGAAATAAAACCATGTGTATATGGTCAATTAATCTATGATAAATGAGACAAGAATATATAATTGAGAAAAGGCAGTTTCTGAAATAAATGGTGCTCAAAAAACTGAACAGCCATATGCAAAAAGAATGAAACTAGATCACTATCATACATCATACACAAAAATAAATTCAAACCTAAAACCTAAAACCATAAAAATCCTATAAGAGAGCACAGGCATGAATTTCTCTGACATTGGTCATAGAAAAATTTTCTAGTTTTGTCTCCTAAGGCAAGGGAGACACAAGCAAAAATAAACTATTAAGACTACACCAAAATAAAAACTTTTGCACAGCTAAGGGAACAATCAACACAACAAAAGACAGCCTAATGAATGGGAGAAGATATTTGCAAATATGTTCAATTAATTCAATAAAGTTAGTATCCAAAATATATAAAGAACTCATACAATACCAATAAACAAGTAATCCAATTAAGCATGGGCAGAAGATATGAAGAGATATTTCTCCAAAGAAGACATACAGATAGCCAATAGACATATGAAAAGATGCTCAAGATCACTCACTCATCAGGGAAATGCAAATAAAAACCACAATGAAATATCACCTCACACCTGTGTTAAAAACCCAAAAAACAGTAAAATAAAAAACACAAAAAATAGTGGTGAGGATATGAAGAAAAAGGAATTCTTGTGCACAATTAGTGGGAATGCAAACTGGTGCAGCCTTTGTGGATAATAGTATAGTGGTACTTCAAAAATTTAAAAATATAATTACCAAATGATTCAGTGTTTTCACTACTGGGCATTTACCCAAGGAATACAGAAACAGTAATTGGAAAAGATATATACACCCCATGTTTATTTCAGCATTACTTACAGTGGCCAAAATATAGAAGAACCCACTGATAGATGTGTCCATTGATAGACAAATGGATAAAGAAGATGTGGTTTATATACACAATGGAATATTATTAAGCCATGAAAAGAATGAAATCTTGCCATTTGCAACAACATGAATGGATCTATTCATGGATAATGCTGAGTTAAGTGTAGAGAAAGACAAATACCATATGATTTCACCATATGTGGAATTTAAGAAACAAAACATACAGAAAAAAAAAAAAAGAAAAAACATAAAAAAAAGAGATGGACAAAAGTAGACTGTTAAATACAGAAAAAAAACTGGTGATTGCCAGGGGCGAGATGGTAGGTGGATGGGTAAAATAGGTGAAGTGGATTAAGAGTGCAATTATAATAAGCACTGAATTTTGTATAGAATTGTTGAATCACTATATTGTACACTGAAACTAATACAACAAATGTTAATTACGCTGTAATTAAAGAATAATTAAAAAAATAATTTAAAAAAGTATACCCATTTTACCACTTTTACTCAACATATTACAAAATGTTCTAGCTGGATCAATTTGGCAAGAAAACTAAAAGACATTCAAACTGGAACAGAAAAAGTAAAACTATTTCAGATGCATTGATATTACATATAGAAAACCTTAAAGACCATCAAAAAATTGTTAGAACTAAGAGACAAATGCATTATAGTTGCAGGATATGAAATTAGTATACAAAAATCATTTGTGTTTCTTTAATTTTTTTTAGTATTTATTGTTGAGGGAGAGAGATAGAGCACGAGTGGTAAAGAGCCAGAGAGAGAAGGAGACACAGAATCTGAAGCAGGCTCCAGGCTGTGAGCTGTCAGCATACAGTCCGATGTGGAGCTTGGACTCACGAACTGCGAGATCATGACCTGAGCCAAAGTCAAACACTTAACCAACTGAGACGCCCCAATGAGTTGTGTTTCTATATGCTAAAAATGGGATAGCAGAAAGAAAAATTAAGAAAACAATTCCTTTTATAACTGAATCAAAAAGAACAAAATACCTAGGAACAAATTTAATGAAGGAGGTCAAAGACCTGTACACTGAAAACTATTGGACATTGATGAAAAACTTAAAGAACACACACATAAATGGAAAGATATACCTTGCTCATGGATTGGAAGAATTCATATTGTTAAATGTCCATAGCACAAAAAGCAATGTACAGGTTCAATGCATTCCCTATCAAAATTTCAATGGCATTATCAAAATTTCAATGGCATTTTTCACAGAAAAAAATCCAAAAATTTGTATGGAACCACACCATAGCCAAAGTAATCTTGAGAAAGAAAAAATATGGAGGTGCCATACTTCCTGATTTCCAATTATGTTATAAAGCTATAAAAATCAAAACGGTATGGTTGTTTATGGAAAAAATATCCAGTCTTTCTCTCCTATGTGTCTCTTTACTTCTCACACTACTACCATACTCAGAACACTTCTGGTTACCAAATGTGTGTGGGGGTTTCCTATATGAAGTGTTTCTGTGACACCAGCTGGGTGCCCTACGATTGAACTCAATTCTGACAGTATTCACTTTGTGATAGCATCAAATCCCATAGGTTATAGGCTCAGTTCCACAAGACAACCCCCCTGCCCCCTGACTTCAGATGCCAATTTTAAGTCCAGATTATCACTTACGCTTGACTAATTGGGTATGAATTGGATTTGACACCAAAAACAAGGGCAACAACTGTAAAAATAAACAAGCGGGACTACATCAAACTAAAAAGCTTCTGATATCTGATAAGGGGTTAATATCCAAAATGTATCAAGAATGCATACAAGTCAATAGAATAAAACAAATAAGGGTTTGAGGCAGATGGCAGAGTAGGACGATCCTGAGCTCACCTTGTCCCATGGATACGCATCTATGTAGTGAACTCTGACAATGATCCAGGGACTGGCAGAATCCATTTTTGATCATGTAGAGGAAGTCACACCAACAAGGGTAGGAGGAGTGGATACCTGGTTGGGAACCAAATCCCAGGCTATCACAAACACAGGGAAGCCAGATCAGCCCCCACACCAGTTGCTACAGGCACTGGGGAACTGCACTGGGAAACTGAGTCCCCAAAATATCTGGCTTTGAAAACCAGATGGACTTAATGCCAGGAGCTTTAAAAATCAGTGGGGTTTAACTCTGGGAGATTTAAAAAATCAATGGGATTAACTCTGGGAAAGCTGGAAGGCAGTAAGAAACTAAGTCCCCACCCTAAAGAGCCAGCAAACTAAATAACTTGGCCCAAGACACAGCATTGAAATAACAGCCTAAAAAGTGCCTGGGGTATACATGAAGGAGATATATTTAAAACACTTTTTAATGTTTATTTTCATTTTTGACAGAGAGAGACAGAGCACACGTGGGGGAGGGGCAGAGAGAGAGGGAGACACAGAATCCAAAGCAGGCTCCAGTCTTTGAGCTGTCAGCACAGAGCCCGATGTGGGGCTCAAACCCACCAAGGTGAGATCACGACCTGAGCCAAAGTCAGATACTCAACTGACTGAGCCACCAAGGTGCCCCTACATGAAGGAGGTATATTGACTAATCTTATAGCATGTGCTGGAGTGGCGGGGAATTGCAGATTTCCCTGGGAATAAGAGTGCTGGTGGATGCCATTTGTCTTCCCCTCTCCCACCCTAGCTGGGTGCTTGTGAGAGTGAGCACTAACATTCTCCATCTTTCTTGCTAGCACCATGTGCCCTGTCCTGGCATTCCCCTGTGAACCTCCCACATCCAACCTGACTGCCTCAGTAGATGCCACTCCAAAATAGCTCCTGCCCCACCAAACCTGGGTGGCAACCCCTGCTGGAGATGATGCCATTCCTAAGTAGCTCCTGCCCTGTGGGAGGGGGAGGAGGGAAAACCACACACATCAGCATGCCTAAAGTTCCTGTAGGCATGTGTCTTAGCTGGCTACACAGGGAGAAAACTCTGTACTTTGGTATGACTGTGGCAGAGAGGCTGATTGCAGACAGCAAGGCTGACTGCTGGCCTCAACCACTAATGAGTCCATGACTGCCACAGACTAGCCTCTCAACAGTGACAGGAGCAAACCCTCACTAGATGCCCACAGGAGGCCAAGCAGGTCACTGCAGCTGGCTGGACTAAAGGCAGTCTAGCTCACCCATAGCAGGAGGATGCTTGCAGCCCATACAGGGGACACCCCCTAAAGTGCTTGTTTCTGGTGACCAGGGGGGACTGCACCATAGAGCACCACAGTACTTCTATACAATGCCACTACTTTCAAGACCAGGAGATATAGCTGACCTATGAATACATAGCAACACAGAGAGTTAGGCAGAATGAGGAGACAGAAGAGTATGTCCCAAATTAAAGAACAGGACAAATCATAGTAAAAGAGCTAAATGAAACAAAGATAATGCTGATTTGAGAATTCAAAGTAATGGTCATAAAGATACTCAGTGAACTTGAGGAAAGAGTGGATGAACTCAGTGAGAACTTCAATAGAAAGATAAAAGATATAAAAAAGAACCAGTCAAAGCTGAAGAATTCAATAATAGAAATAAAAAATATAGTAGAGAATATAAACAGCAGGTTAGAGGACGCAGAAGACTGAATCAGCAATCTGGAAGAAAGGGTAATGGAAAGCATCCAAGCTAAACAGTGAAAAGAAAAAAGAATGAAAAAGGAAAATAGGCTAAGGGAACTCTGATATCATTAAGCACAATAACATTCACATTATAGGGATCCCAATAAAAGAAGAGACAGGGGGCACAAAATTTATTTAAGAAATGATAACTGAAATCCTTCCTAATCCAAGGGAAGAAAACAGACATCCAGGCCCAGGAATCAGAGAGAGCCTCTAATAAGATAAAACCAAGGAGACTCACACCAAGACACATGTTAATTAAAATGTCCAAAAGTAATGATAAGAAAATAATTTTAACAGAGGTAAGAAAAAACAGTTACAGACAAGGGGAACTACATAAGTTGATCAGGTGATTTTTCAGCTGAAACTTTCCATGCCAAAAGGCAGTGGCATGACAAATTCAAAGCAATCGAAGGAAAAGAAACCTACGACCAAGAATACTTTACCCAGAAATGTTATGATTCAGAAAAAAAGAGATAAAGAGTTTCCCAACAAAGTTTAAAAGAGTTTATTACCACTAAACCACTCTTACAAGATGTTAAAGGGAATTCTTTCAGTGGAAAAAGAAAAAGGCCATACCCTAGAAGAAAATTATGAAAAAAATTTCACAGGTAAAAGCAAACATATAATAAAGGCAGTAGTAGATTAATTACTTATAAAGCCAGTATGGAGGTTAAAACACAAAAGTAGTAAAATAACTACCTATAAAAATTAGCCAAAGGATACACAGTATAAAAGTGTAAAATATGACCTTATACACATAAAAATTGGAGAGGGAAGTAAAAATTTAGTGCTTCTAGAGTGCGTTTGAACTGAAATCATCATCAACTCAATATAGACTGCTATACATATAAGAAGTTATATATGAACCCAAGCATAATGACAAATCAAAAACCTATAATAGATATATAAAAAACAAAGAGGAAGGAATTCAAGCATACCCTTGAATAAAGCCATCCCCAAAAGGAAGAGAGGAAAAGAAGGAACAGAGAAGAATTACAAAACGAACCAGAAAACAATGAACAAAATAGCAGTAAGTACATACCTATTACTTACTTTAAATGTAAATGGACTAAATGCTCCAATCAGAATATATAGAGTGACTAAATGGATTAAAAAAACTAGACCCATCATCTATATGCTGTCTAAAGAGACTCATTTCAGATTTAAAGACACATAGAGACAAAGTGAAGGGATGGATGAACATATTCAAAGGTCACTACATAATGATGCAGTAATCAATTTGACAAGAGGATATAACAATTGTAAATATCTATGCACCCAACATAGGAGCACCTAGATATACAAAGCAAATATTAATGGATATAAATGAAAAAATGTACAGCAAAACAATAATAGTAGGGGACTTTTATACCCCACTTACTGCAATGGATAGATCATTGGGACAGAAAATCAATAAAGAAACAGTGGTTTTGAACAACACATTAGACCAGATGGACCTAAGAGATATACAGAGAATCTTCCATTCAAAACAATATACATTTTTCCAAGAGCACATGGAATGTTCTCCAGGATAGACCATATGTCAGGCCATAGAAAAAGTCTCAAATTTAAGAAGACTGGAATCAGGGGCACCTGACTGGCTCAGTTGGTAGTGTGCGTGACTCTTGATCTCTGGGTTGTAAGTTGAAGCCCCACATTGGGCATGGAGCCTACTTAAAGTAAAACAACAACAACAATAATAACGAAAAAAAGGTATCCACATTGGTAATGAAGAAGTAAAATGGTCACTATTTGAAGATGGGGTGATACTATATATAGAAAACCCTAAAACCAAAACACCAAAAAACAACTAGAAATGAAAAATTAGTTCAGTAAAGTCACAGGATAGAAGAGTAATATGGAGAAACCTGCTGCATTTCTATATACTAATAAAATAAAAAGCATTGGAGAGAGAAATTAATAAAAATCCTATTTACAATTTTACCTAAAAGGATAAAATACATAGGAATAAATTTCCCCAAGAAGGTAATAGACCTATCCTCTAAAAACAGTAAGATATTGATTGATGACACAAAGGAAAGATATACCATACTCATGGATTAGAGCAATTAATATTCTTAAATTTCCATACTACAGATTCAATCTACAGATTCAATGAAAGCCCTATCACAATGCCAACAGCATTCTCCCCACCCCATAGAACTAGAATAGTCCTACAACTTGTATGGAACCGCAAAAGACCTCAAATAACCAAAGCAGTCTTAAGAAAGAAGAAAAATACTCGAGGTATCACAAACTGAGATTTCAAGATATACTACAAAGCTATAGTAATCAAACTATATATATGGTTTGGTGCATAAAGTACCAGTATGGTACTGGCACCAAAACAGATACATAGATCAGAAGAACAGAATACAGAGCCCAGAAATAAACCCACACCCATGTGGTCAATTACTCTACAACAAAAGAGGCAAGAATATACAATGGGGAAAGACAGTATTTTGAACAGATGGTTCTGGGAATACTGGACAGCCAGATACAAAAGAATGAAACTGGATCATTTTTTTATACCATGCATAAAAATAAATTAAAAATGGATTACAGACCTAAATATAAGACCTAAAGCTGTAAAGATCCTAAAAGAAAGCAGACCATAATCTCTTGGACATCATTTTAGCAACAAATTTATGGATAAGTCTCCTGAGGCAAGGTAAACAAACGTAAAAATAAAATAATGAGATAGTTTTTAGATAATAAAAACCTTTTGCACAGCAAAGGAAACCATCAACAAAATGAAAAGGTAACCTAGTTAATGGGAGAAGATACTTGTAAATGATGTATCTGATAAGGGTTTAATGTCCAAAATATATGAAAAACTTACATAACTCAACACCAGAAAGACAGATAATCCAATTAAAAATGGGCACAGGACCTGAACACACATTTCTGCAAAGAATACATATAGGTGGCCAAGAGACATATGAAAAGATGCTCAGCATCATCAGGGAAATGCAAATCAAAACTACAATGGGATATCACCTCACATCTGTCAGAATAGCTAATATTGAAAAGACAAGAAATAACAAGTGTTGGAATGATGTGGAAAAAAAGAACCCTTGTGCACTGTTGATGGGAATGTAAATTGGTGCAATCACTGTGAAAATAGTATGGAGATTCCTCAAAAAAGTAAAAATGGAAATGCCATATGACCCAGAAACTCTATTACTGGATATTTACTCCCCCAAAACAAAATACTGACTGGAAAAGATATATTTACCCCTATGTTTATTACAGCATTATTTACAATAGCCAAACTATGGAAGCAACTCAACTGTCCGTTGATAGATGAATGGAAAAAGAAGATGTGATTATCTATCCATCTATCCATCTATCATGGAATATTATTCAGCCACATAAAAAAATGATATCTTGCCATTTGGAACCACATGGATGGAATAGGGGTTATTATGCTAATTCAAACAAGTCAGAAAGAAAGATAACTAACCTATGATTTTACTTATATGTGGAAAATAAAAAGTAAAACAAGCAAACAAAAAAACAGAAGTCAAATACAGAGAACAAATTGGTGATTGCCAGAGGGCGGTGGGTGGGAGGATAGGCAAAATAGATAAAGAGAATAAAGAGGTACAAACTTCCAGTTGTAAAATAAATAAGTTGGAGATGAAAAGTACAGCATAGGGAATATGCTCAGTAATATTGTAATAATGTATGGTGACAGAAAATGGCTACATTTATCATGGTGAGCATTGAATAATGTATAGAATTGTTGAATAAATATGTTGTAAACCTGAAACTAATATAACCTTGTGTGTCAAGCGTATTTCAATACAAAAACAAACAAACAATGGGCAGAGGATCTGAGTTGACTTTCTTCCAGAGAAGACATAAAAATGGACAACAGGTACATTAAAAAGGTGATCAACAATATCAGGGAAATGCAAATCAAAACTGTAATAAAATGCTAAGTGAAATAAGTCAGACAGAGAAAGACAAATACCACATGATCTCACTTATATGTGGAATCTAACCCCCAACCTCCTCCCAAACTCACAGATATGGAGAACAGATTGGTTATTGCCAGATGGGGGTGGGGAATGGGCAAAATGGTGAAGATGGTCAAAGTTACAAACTTCTAGTTATGAAATAAATAAGTCATGGGAATGCAACGTATAGCATGGTGACTATAGTTAATAATCCTGCAATGTATATTTAAAAGTTGCTGAGAGAGAACATCTCAAAAGTTCTTATCACAAGAAGCAAAAATTTGTAATTGTGTGTGGTAATAGATGTTAACTAGACTTGTTGTGGTGATCATTTTGCAAATTATACAAATATTGAATCATTATGTTGTATGTCTGAAAATATAATGTCATATGTAATTATATCTCAATTAAAAAAACACAATGAATTTTGCCTCAGATCTATTAGAACGTAGCTATTATAAAAAAGATAAGAAATAATAATTGTTGGGACACGTGGGTGGCTCAGCTGGTTGAAGGTCGAACTCTTGATTTCAGCTCACGTCATGATCCCAGAGTCATGGAGTTGAGCCTCGCGTCAAGCTCTGCATGGAGCCTGCTTAAGATTCTGTCTCTCTCCCTCTGCCCCACTTGCACCCCGCCACACTCTCTCTCTCTCTCAAATAAAAAAAAAAATAATAATTGTTGGTGAGGATATGGAGAAAAAGGAAACCCCCTGCACTGATGGTGGGAATGTAAATTGGTATGGCCACTGTGGAAGACAGTATGGAGGTTTCTCAAACTGAAGTAAAAATTAAAAATAGAAATACCATACCAGCAATTCCACTTCTGGGTATTTATCTGAAGGAAAGAAATCACTATCTTGAAAACATATCTGCACCCCCATATTCATTGCAGCATTATTCAGAATAGCCAAGACATGAAAACAATCTACATGTCTATCAACAGATGAATGGAGAAAGATGTGGGGTATATCTACAATGGAATATTATTTGGACATAAAGAAAGAAAATTTGACATTTGCAACAACACTGATGGAATTCGAGGGTGTTACAGTAAATAAAATAAGTCATACAGAGAAAGATACTGTATAACCTTACTTATATTTGGAATCAAAAAATACTGAACTAAAAGATATGGAGAACAGATGGGTTTTTGCCAGAGGGAGGGTGTAGGAAGTGAGCAAAATGGGTGAAGGTTGTGAGAAGGGACAAGCTTCCAGTTACAAGACAAATAAGCCCTAGGGATATGAAGTAAAGCATGGTGACTATAGTGAACAATACTGGAGCAAATCTTAAAAGTTGTCAGTCCCCACCAGAAAAAGATTTTAACTATGTGAGGTACTGGATGGTAACTAAATTTACTGTGGTAATTTTTGCACAGTATATACATATATTAAAACATGTTTTGATTATAGTGATCAAATTATTATTTTCAGCAAAAATGAAAACAGAACATGTGAAGAATTGTAAAGATATTAAAAAGAGGTCTGAATTGTCAACAATCTGGTTATTTGATTTGAACATCAGGTAGATGGGCTTTAGAAGGACAGGCTTGATTTAGCATTGCTGGAAAAATCCATTCAAGCAAACAGACTGAAAGCTACAGATGGATCATTACTGGGTTCCGTTTGACAATCCTTTTACTTGTCTTTGGCTCATCCTCTTTCCTATTTCCCATAAAGGATGACATCAGGAAAACTTCACCTGCCTCTGTATTCTCTACCTACTTTTACTTATTGCACTCCAAGGAAATGCCTTTACCACTTCACTAAGAAGTGCATCAGGTATGCATTCCAATTCCTTACTTCCAAACTACAAGATAATTTATTCTCCTACCCATCCATTCCTTTCCCTCTCCAATTTCAGAAAGTGAAATGCATTCCTGATCAAGATTAAGTAAGAGTTAAACAGGGAGGCAAGGAGTGTGGGAAGCTCATGTCTGGCAGGGGTAACAGCATGTAAGATGGTCTGGATAAGAGAAGCAAGATGACAAGTTCAAGGAAGTGAAAAAAGTTTAGCATATTTGGAGTAAGAGATCAGGCTAGGGTCTTGATCCTAATGGCAGTAGGGAGCCATTGAAGTGATTTAATTGGGAAATGATATGATGCCATTTGTCTTCTAGAAAAATCATTTTGGCTACTGTGGGCGTCCAGTATGGAGAAAACAAAGGGGGTGTCAAAGTTGGAAGCAGGAAGACCAGTAATCCAAGCAAGAAATAATGGTGAAATCTGAGCAAGAAATAAACTTGAGAAGTGACTGTATGGAGGATTCAATATATATTTAGGAGGTAGAACTGACAGAACTTGATGATGATTCATGAGAGTGGAGATTATGACACTTAGGGTTCTGTCTTGTTCAACCAGGGAATTGGTGTGGCATTTATTGAGATAGAGAATATGAGTTAAAGTAGGTTGACATGTAGTAGCAAATGACAAATTCAGATTTCAGTACATTAAAACTGAGGTACCCGTTGAACATCATATGGAGACATTTAATAAACAGTAGAATATGTATTTCTGAAGCTCAGGAGACAGGTCTGACTGGAGATAAGAATTTGGGAGCAATTTACCTGTAGTTGGCTTATCAAGCTATGTGACTGCCTAGAGAGTGTGCAGAATTATGATACGGGTTAGGACAGGACCCTAATGAACAGCAAAATGTATGGACTAGGCATGAGGAGAGGATTCCACAAAGGAGACTGGCAGTACCTAACACAGACATAGGAAGAAAGCCAGGACTGTGGGGCCAAAACACCAAGCGAATCAGGAGTTTCAGGATGGAGAAACTGATCAAAATTGTGTCACATGACCTTTGGATGTCATGACATACTCCATTGTTTGCCACTGGGGGAGGATCGTTTTCATAGATGAAAGCCAGGTTGTGATTTGAGGGTCACAAGTAGAGAAACTGAATGAGAAAGCAATAGCTATTTCAAGATATTTGGCTGTGAAGGGGAGAGAGAAAAAGGGTGGCATCTGGGGCATTCGACGTGGGGAGTTTAAACTGGAGAGAAGTCTTTGTTAAATTATTTTTATTAATTCATTTATGTGCAACCACTGGGGCACAAGGTGAATAACCAGAATGAAGAAAGAGATGGTTGTGGTAGGCAGAATAATGGCCCCACAAGGATGTCCATGTCCTAATCTTTGACCTGAAGAACATGTTAGGTTATGTTATGACAGGAGCAAATGTGGGTTGCAGTTGAGATTAGAGTTTGCGAATCTACTGACCTTGAGATGGAAAGGCTATGTTTGATTAGGTGGGCCCAATGTAATCACAAGCATCCTTGTACATGGAAGAGGGAGGCAGAAGAGACAGACGGCGGTGTGAGAAGGACTCGGTCTAACATTGCAGGCTTTTCAGATGGAGAAACAGGGTCAGGAGTTAAGGAATTGGGGCTAGAAAAACTAGGAAATGGGTTTTCTCCTAGATTCCCCACTGAAGGAATACAGCTCTGCCAACATCTTGCTTTAAACCCAGACAGACTCATATCAGACTTCTGATCTACAGAACTGTGTAGAATAAATGTGTATTGTTTTAAGTCACCAAGTTTGTGATTGTCACAGAAGCAAAAGGAAACTAATACAGTGGTTTTCAAATATTTTTGCCCACATAACTTCTAAATAAATTTTTAAAAACTATGTACCCCCTTACATATTTTCATGCAAATATCTAAAATTCTTCATCCTAAGTTTAAATAGTTGAAAAGGATGTAATTTCTGCTGCATGTAAATGTCTCATTTAAAAGACAAAACTGTGACATCACTCTCTCAAATGTAAACAAGGAAATCTAAATTTCACAATGATTTGATATTCACCATCATCTATTTTTTAAAAATATGTATATGAACTCTTCTTTAACCAATGAAAAATTTCCATCATTACCTTTTCTCCTTGAAGTATTTTCATTCCTTTTACCCCACAGAATTGTATCCTAATGTAATATAATTTTATGCTTAATAATCTTATGTATCATTCTATCAAAATTCTGTGTAAGAAAACATGTATATAAATGGAAATTTTCATGTTTTTCTCAAAGATAAGGCAGTATGTCTTAATGTAAGTTATACTTATTTTTAATACATGATTATAAAATGAATTTGTTATATATAATGATAATTATTAAATCTAGAAAGTAAATTTTTTTGGGAACTGCATTGCTTTTTGTGAAAGTTTTTTTCTAATTAGGTCATGTATCCATAGGTAAATATGACATTGCTAGAATGAGACGGGATTCAGCATCAACTATATCCCCATTTTTATGTATGTTAAATGAGAATTATTTACACAGTAAATGGAAGGAAATTGAATAATTTTTATATCACTCAATTCTTAGCAATTCTTCCAAGTTATATACTCAAATTCACAATAATATGTCAAGACTTATATTTAAAAGTTTAGCTACAGACTGCTGTTATAATTTTGTTGAAGGCAAACATAGAAAAGTGCTGACTTCCCAAGTATTTTTTTTACCTAGGTCTTAGAAGTATTAACTTTTTAATTTTCTGGGAAATACAATTAGAAGGCTTTATCAAGCCTTATCAAATACCTCTTAATTATACCTGCCATCCTTTCATTTAGAGACTCATTGTGAAGATTACATGACAGTTGAGCAAAAACCAATCCCAAAAAATTGGAAACTGTGCATTTTAGAATTTTTCCTGTTGGATATTAATGGAGATAATTTATATTTATCTAAGTTTTAATTTTCCATGTTATCTTCAACTGTCTTAAAAAATATGTGAAGGTCAGGGGTGCCTGGGTGGCTAGGTCAGTTAAGTGTCTGACTCTTGATTTCAGATCAGGTCATGATCTCAAGGTTTGTGAGATCGAGATCCATGTGGGGCTCTGTGATAGTGTAGAGCCTGCTTGGGATTCTTTCCCTCTTTCTCTGCCCCTCCTCTGCTCACACTCTCTCTTTCAAAATAAATGAACATTTAAAAAAAATGTGGAGGTCAGACAGAGTCACACACTTGAGTATTATATATAGATTAGCAATTTCATTTTATCATTGAAGATATTTATCGTTGTACATTTGAGGCAATTAAACAGCATTTCTACCTCTGAGAGAGATAAATTAATATTAATTTCCTAGATCAATTCGTGAAAATTGTGTTCTATTTCTAGACACAAGAAAATGTTCTGCTTTAAAGGTGCAGATTAACCTGCTTTATGGAAATTCATAACAGAAAAAAAGGAACATATCAGCCCTTTTGTAAATGTGGGACTTACAAGCAGTAAATTAACAATTTTTAACATTATTTACAGTAAGATCAAGAAATGTTTCTATTATGTTAATCTAACATTAATACACACATAATAGGAATTAAAAATTGAACAGAGAAGTGATTAACCAGGGGCAGCAAACAGGAGACTTGCATCTAAAAAGAAAGTGGGTTCAATAACATTTTATTTTATTTTATTTATTTTTGGAGGGGGCATAGAGAGAGGGGGATAAAGCAAGTGCGCATGTGTGCATGTTGGAGGAGCAGAAAGAGATGGTGAGAAAGAATCCGGGGCTTGAACTCACTAACCGTGAGATCATGACCTGAGCCGAAATCAAGAGTCTGGCATTTAACTGACTGAGCCATTCAGGTGGCCATCAATAACATTTTAGTACAAGTTAACAAAATTGTTTCTCCTACACATCTGAATAAATGTTCAAGATATAAAATGCTAACTTACCTTCACGTATGTTCTTTTTATATGAAGCTGCAACACTGACTTGTGGAGGCACTTTTCATGATCCTCCTTGAGATCATGAAAACTTGTATATGAGCCCTAGGTCAAGACAAAGCTGAAATGAGTTCTCATCAAATGCTTTTTATTTAAAAAAATGCAGAGAAGGTGTGCCTCATGGTCAGCTGGATTTCCTGGCATACCTCCCACATATCTCAAGTATTCTAATTCTAGGACAGATAGATAATCCACAGAGCCTTGCCTTGAGTTTGTCACCTGGGTAAAATAAGACACTGCTGCCTTTGGTATTTTTCCTGTTCTGTCTTCTCTCTTAGCATTCTCCTAAGGTGATGTATCTTTTGGTAGTAGTCCAAGGAATGGAAGAAGGGAAGTTGTTAAATGCAATTGTCATCGCTCCTTCTGTCCCATCTTACAAAATATCTGAATTCAGGGCATCCCAACTCCCTTAGCATGGAATTCCCCAAAAAGCGGAGCCTGAGACTTACCATACAGGGAGCAGTGAGACAGGCAAGTAAAGGAAGAAGAGGAGAGCCAATAAAGGAAGCTTTATCTGATTGGCCATTGGTATAGAAGATTGGCTTCTGGATACCACAGGATCACCTGAGGAGCCTAATAAATGAGGCTCCTCTCTCTGAATAAAAGGGGAAACCTTTACCTACCTGCATCATAACTCCAGGATTACCCCGCAGAGAGTTAACTTCCTCAAGATGTGGGATTGCACCTGTGTGAGATTCCACCCTCCCACAGCACCAGAGAAGTTGAGGCCAGGAACTTGTAGGTTATATCTGCAAGAAGCTGGTCAAAGTCAGTTTGGAAGTGGACATGAGAATAAGAGGGAAGATGGAGAGGGTGGAAGAAGTCACAAAAGGTGGTTAAAAAAGGATTCTATAGCCATGCTGAACTCCTAACAGAAATATATAAGATAGGGAAAGACACAAGGCCCACAATGTGTTTCAGGTGCTTAATTGATTCAAGAAGGCTTTCCTGAGACTAAAATTTGGTATCATTTCTTTGCCCCTTTGGAAGTTTTTATACCTCAGTGAAATGTATCCAAGTATAATTAAGACTGGGTGAAGAGACAGAATACAGCATCCTTTCTTGATAAAAACACTCAAGGAAGTAGGGGTAGAAGGAACATATCTCAGTATCTTAAAGGCCATATATGAAAGACCCACAGCTAGTATCATCCTCAATGGGAAGAAACTGAAAGCTTTCCATGTAAGGTGAAAAACATGACAGGATGTCCATTCTTACCACTGTTATTCAATATAGTGTTGGAAGTCCTAGCCTCAGCAATCAGACAACAAAAAGAAATAAAGGGCATCCAAATCAGCAAGGAGGAAGTCAAATTTTCACTCTTCGCAGATGACATGATACTCTATGTGGAAACCCCCAAGACTCCACCAAAAAAATGCTAAAAATGATACATAAATTGAGCAAAGTTGCAGGATATAAAATCAATGTACAGAAATCAGTTGCATTTCTATACATCAATGATGAAGCAGCAGAAACAGAAATCAAGGAATTGATCCAACTTACAATTGCACTGAAGACCATAAAATACCTAGGAATAAATCTAATCAAATAGGTAAAAGATCTATACACTGAAAACTATAAAAAGCTTATGAAAGAAAATGAAGAAGACACACAAAAAAATGGAAAAACATGCAATGCTCATGAATTGGAAGAACAAATACTGTTAAAATGTCTATACTACACAAAGCGATCTACACATTCAACGCAATCCCTATCAAAACAACACCAGCATTCTTCACAGAGCTAGAACAAACAATTTTAAAATTCGTATGGAACCAGAAAAGACCAAATAGCCAAAGTAAAGTTGAAAAAGAAAACCAGAGGTGGAGACATCACAAGTCCGGACTCCAACCTGTATTACAATGCTGTAATCATCAAGACAGTATGGTACTGGCACAAAAAAAAATGATGCATAGATCAATGGAACAGATTAGAGAACCCAGAAATGGACTCACAAATGTATGGCCACCTAATCTTTACAAAGCAGGAAGGAATATCCAATGAAAAAAAGACAGTCATTTCAGCAAATGGTGTTGGGAAAACTGGACTGTGAAATGCAGAAGAATAAACCTGGGGTACTTTCTTACACTACACACACACACACACACACACACCCCACTTTCTTACACCATACACACCATAAACCCAAAATGGATGAAAGACCTAAATGTAATACAGGAAACCACCAAAATCCTAGAGAAAACAGGCAACTACCTCTTTGATCTCAGCTGCAGCAACTTCTTACTTGACATGTCTCAGGACGCAAGGGAAACAAAAGCAAAAATGAATTACTGGGACCTCATCAAGATAAAAAGCTTCTGCATGGGGAAGGAAACAATCAGCCAAACTAAAAGGCAACTGACATATTGGGAGGAGATATTTGCAAATGACATATCAGATAAAGGGTTAGTATCCAAAATCTATAAAGAACTTATCAAAGTCAACACCCAAAAAACAAATAATCCAGTGAAGAAATGGGCAGAAGACATGAATAGATACTATTCCAAAGGAGATATCCAGATGTCTAACAGACATAGGAAAAGATGCCCAACATCACTAATCATTAGGGAAATACATGAAAACCACAATGAGATACCACCTCAAACCTGTCAGAATGGCTAAAATTAATAACTCAGGCAAAAATAGACGCTGGCAAGATGCAGAGAAAGAGGAACCCTCTTGCACTGCTGGTGGGAGTGCAAACTAGTGCAGCCACTCTGGAAAACAGTATGGAGGTCTCTCAAAGAATTAAGAATAGATCTACCCTATGACCCAGCAATTGTACTACTAGGTATTTTTCCAAAGGATACAAAAATGCTGATTCAATAGGACACATGCACCCCAATGTTTATAGCAGCACTATCAACAATAGCCAAGTTATGGAAAGAGCCCAAATCTCCATCAACTGACAAATGGATAAAGAAGATGTGGTATATATACAACAGAATACTACTCAGCAATCAAAATAATGAAATTTTGCCATTTGCAACAATGTGGATTGAACTAGAGGGTATTATGCTAAGTGAAATAAGTCAGAGAAAGATATCATATGATTTCACACATAGGTGGAATTTAAGAAAAAAAACAGATGAACATAGGGGAAAGGAAGGAAAAATAAGATAAAAACAGAGATGGAGGCAAACCATAAGAGACTCTTAAATACAGAGAACAAACTGAGGGTTGTTGGGGGGGGGTGTTGCATTATGGGATGGGCTAAATGGGTGATAGGCATTAAGAAGGACACTTGTTGGGATGAGCTCTGGGTGTTATATGTAAGTGATGAATCACTAAATTCTACTCCAGAAAACATTATTACACTATATGTTAACTATCTTGGATTTAAATTTAAAAAAAATATGGAGAAAAAAAAGAATGGATGAGGAGAATGCCTTTCTTTTGTGAAGGGAAAAGAAAGCGATTGTTAAATGGAAGGCGATTGTTGAAGGGAAGGTGAGAGAGCATTTTTCTAATGCTTGGACCCAATATTCTATGGTAGGTCAGTTTTAGGAGGGGTCATATGAAATTTGAGGATCTGACATTGGTCTCTTAAGATTTTTCCAAACAACATACCTAATGTCCTTCAAGGGTTTACATATCCATTTTTGAAGTCATCCGAAGCCCAGGGGGAGAAATTAATCTTTAGGAGGAGGAAGAGGCAGTTCTTAATCATTTCAATGCAGGGGAGAGTGGAGGGCTTGTTCTGACCAACCTCAGTCTTAATGGTCTGAAGTTGCCTTACATGATCTCTGGATTCTTCCTCAGTATCCCCACCTACTTCTGTTCAGCCTTTTTCAGGGGCACCTCTCTTGTGTCTCCCCCATTCAATGTGGTGATCCTAGAGTTCTAACCCTTGGTTCTCTTCTCTCTTAATCTCCTGTCTCCATACTCTTCAGGCAGATCTCACTCACTTCCATGATTTTAATTGCCAACTATATGTGGATAAACACCAAATATTTATCTTTAGCTCCAAATTTTTTCTCAAGCTACAGACCTATTAATTCATCTGCTTCCTGGATATCCTCTCACAGATGGCTGGAATCAACATATGTCAGCTCTTTGTCTCCCCTGTCACTCCCAAATCTGCACTTCCCCCTAATTTCCTATCCTAGTGGTTGCAATCATTATGCACTCATTCCAACAAGCTAGAAAATTGAAAGGCACCCTGGATTTCCTTTTGCACTTCGCACATAAGAGTCCTGTTGATTTTATGTCCCAAATACTTTTACTTTCCTCTGCTTTTCTCCATCCCCATGTCACTAACTTAGTCCAGGACATCATTATCTTTTGCCTGGATCATTATAAAAGCCTCCAAACTGGTCTTACTACTTCCATTCACTTTAGTCTTCCATTGTACTTCCCAAATTGCTCCCCAAGAGTGATCTCTCTAAAATATAAATCATATCAAGTTACTCCCTTGCTTAAAATGCAATGACCTTCCATTGCCAACAGGATGAAATTCCAACAGCTCACCTTGACTTTTAAAGTCCTTCATGATTTAACTGACTACTAGTGTTACCAAAATAAGCAATTATGCAAATACAGTTTTCTCCACCTGGCATGCCCTTATAAATATAATCAAGCTTCATTAATATTGCACTGTGTTAAGAGCACTATTTTTCTGGTTTTCCCCACACTGGGGAACAGAATATTTTCTTTTATGACATATTTCAAACACATAGGAAAGCAGAGAGAAATACCAAAAACATCAACAGTTTTTGCCAAATCTTAAAACCCTAACACATTTCCTTCAGCTATATATTTTTTGTTAAAAAAAATAAGTCATGGCTGATACAGTTAAGACCCTTTTCATCCCCATCTCTTGATCCCTCACAAAGGCAGTCATCCTGCTGAATTTGGCATTTATTATTTTATGTCTCCATAAATTCTCTATAGTATTGTGCTGTACACTTGTAAGCTTTATGTAAGTGGTATTATTTGGTATATATCATGCAACTTGTTTATTTGCTCGACAATGCTTTTGAAATTTATCCAAGTTATTAGGTGAGGCTCTAATTCTGAAGGGCTACTTTGTATTCTGCTCTATGAACATACCACAGTTTATTTATCCATTCTTTGGTGGATATTTAGGTTGTTTCTAATTTCCCCCTATTACAACTAATACTGCAATAAACATTTTGCATGCATATCTCCTTGTTTACATACAGAGGGTTTCCCTAGGTGCAGAATTCCCAGTAGAAGGATATGTACATCTAAACTTTAGTAACAATTTTTCTTTAAAAATTCTTCAAAAAAGTTAGTATAAAATTTTTGCCAAAGGCAATGCACCCTTGGCCCTACTAGTCAGGTAAAGTCCAAGTATGAATCTGGTTCAAGTACATAATATAATATACTTAAGATGATGTTTTTAAGTGTTTATTTTTGAGAAAGAGAGGGAGAGAGTGTGAGCACGTGCATGTGGGGTAGGGGCAGAGTGGGAGAAAGAGAATCCCAAACAGGCTTGGCTCTGTCAGCACAAAGCCCAACCTGGGACTCAATCCCACAAACCTTGAGATCATGACCTGAGCCAAAATCAAGAGCCAGATGCTTAACCAACTAAGCCACCCAGGAGCCCCAAGATGATGTTTTTAAACTAGCAACTTTATAAAGTTTATAAGAGGTATAAGAGGACACTATAAATGATTACATCTGTATTTAATTCTGAGAATTTCAGTATCTACTGTTTGTATGTGTGTGTGTGTGTGTTTTGTTTAAGCAAGATGGGAATTTAGGAATTATGTGGTTCTGATGTCAGTCTCTAGTTCCTTCTTTCTGGAGGAACTGACACTGATGGTATTCTAAAGAAGAAGCTCTCATATGAGTTCTCAGGTATTAGGAACCATTTCTGTTCATTCACACAGTATGCCAATAAGTTTATCTTTTGTGTATATATATATATATTTATTATTTTTTAAAGTTTATATATTTTGAGAGAGAGCAGAGAGAGAGAGAGAGAGAGCACGTGCATGCGTGTGCCCTCGTGCATGTGTGCATGCACAGGAAGGAGCAGAGAGAGGGAGAGAGAGAATTCCAAGCAGGTTCCATACTGCAGCACAGAGCCCAATGAGGGGCTTGATCCCATGAACCATGAGCCTGAGCCAAGATCAAGAACCAGATGCTTAACCGCCTGAGCCACCCAGGTGCCCCTAAGTCAATAAGTTTTTATTAGGTGCCTACTACACAGCTGGCACCATTCTGGGAGCTGGAGGATACACGAGTAAACATAAGAGACAAAGCCTTGGCCCTCACAGAACTTATATTTTGGTGGGGATTAGATAGAGAAAGAAATAAACACATTTAAAAACATAGACTACATCAAGTGGTAATAAATACAACCTAGAAAAAGCAGGGGGAGGGAAATAGAGAATGCTGGAGTAACGGAGAAGAGTTACTCTTTTATAGAAAGTGGTCATGGTAGACCTTGCTGCAAAGGGGATATTTAAACAGATACTAAAGAAAGTGAGAAAGTGAACCATGTGATAACATGAGGGTAAAGCTTTAGAAGCAGAGGGAAGAGTAAGTACAAAGCTCTGGAGTGGGACACTGCTCTGCATGTTTGAGGACTAGAAAGCAGGCCAGTGTGACTGAGACTAAACAAGCAGAGAGTGGGCAAAAATATGGTCAGGTAGCAGTGTTGGGAGGGAACTGTTGGTTTTACTCTGACTTTGGTAGGAGTTATTGGATGAATTTGAGCCAAGAAATGCCATGATCTGATTTAAGTTTTTGAACAATCATTCTTATTATGAGAACAGAAACAGGGAGACCCACTGTGGAGGCTATTACAATATTCCTAGTGAAGGGTGATTGGCCTGGACCAGGATTTTGGCAGTAGAAGTGCCAAGAAGGGATGAGATTCTGGATATATTCTGAAATTGATTTGGTGTTGGATTGAATGTGGGATGTAAGAGAAAGAGAAAAGTCATGGGCAACACCAAGATTTCTGCCACAAACAATGGAAAAATGGAGATACTATTAAGTGAGATGGAGAAGATTATAGCAGGAATAACTTGGGGGAAGGAGTAAGAAGTTTCTTCTGAGATGTTGTAATGCTGAGATTCCTATGAGAACTTCAATGTAAATATTTAGTAGGCAGTGAGATCTATATACTTGGAGTTCACAGTTGTGAACTGTCTAGGACAGAGGTATAAATGTGGAAGCCACCAGCGTATAGATGCTTTTTAAAAGTGTGGGACCGGGTGGAAGATATCTTAGGAAGTTAGTATGAATAGAGAAAGAAGAGGTCTGAGGGCTGAACCCTAAGGCTGTTCAATATTTAGAATGCAAGGGAATGAGGGGGACTCTGCAAAGGAAATAAAGCTGGGGGTGGTGGGAGTCAAGAGACTGGTGTCCAAGAAGCCAGAGGAAGATAGTATGTCCAGAAGGAGGATGTGGTACAGTCTGTTAAATGTTGGTCTACCAAATTTCTAAGGATTGAAAACTGACTTTGGATTCAGCAGCATAAAGATTATTGGTGACCTTGGCAAAAGCTATTTTAGCAAAGTGATGGAGTCAAATGCTTGTTTGGAGTAGTTCAAGGGAAAACGTGAAGAGAGGAATTGGAGAAAAAGAAAACCGACAACTCTTTCACGGGAAGATTTTACTGGCAAGTCTCTGTTAATGCTAAGGGTCTACACTTAGAAGGGCACCCACAGGCGGACAGCAACTTGGCTCTTGTTGTGTCATGCCTTTCTGTGTTTCTTGGCAATAGCAGTTCTGGATGCTCCCTCCAGGTACTTCATTCTTCAATGCCCTATCTGGATGGAGAACTCATTTTCACCTTTAGCATCACACTTAGGCATCTCCCTATGTGTGAATTCCTCAGATGGAGCAAATCAGTCTGGACTATATATGTTTTTCACATAATCACATTGTACTATTATAATTCATTCCCCACTAGGCGGTGACTCATGTAAACAAGTGTTGTGGCTTGCAGGGTCCCCCATGTAAGTACTGAGTCTATTTAGTACTTAGTGATGTTCAGTTAATATTGGTTGAATGAGACGGAAATACTTTAAAGAAATGCAGGATTCAGACTTTGCCTTCCGTATCCAAGGGGATATCAGTGTGCTTTACATTTCTGTAGGGAAAGGAGCAACACTATTTATCCTTGGGAGAGCCTAAAACAGAATTCTTGTGGAGAGTTTGGCAAAACTCTGCTTTGTATTTACTTTTTTGTTCTTATCATAAATACTTCTATTTGGGGTTAGAGGGTTCTCACTGACATACACGATCAAGATGTTTGCCTAGTGTCTTCAGTGGGTTCCAACATATTGATTTGTGGTGGCACTGAAGGGAGTGACCTTGGGAGGTAACTTTTCCCATGCACCATTAGGCCAAACTGAGGGCTCCGTTAGTTTTTCACTCAAGCAACTATATTTTCGTAATGTGCCTTCAGTGAGCGCTGATGTCATTTCATTCCCAGAATCATTTCAATTAGATTCCAAACAGTCTTTTATTGCACTTTGGAAGTCTTTTGAGATGACAAATTATTTCTATATTCAATCTGCTGTTCTTTTCTTTTCTCTGCCTCTTCATGGCTGACAGCCCCTGTGTGCTTTGTTTTGTGTGTTATTTGGCCAAGGGGGAGCTGTCCGAAATACAGTTTGACAGCATTCCTAAAGAATATTATCCTTTTGCATTTACTCTTTCTGTTTGTTCTTTGGTTTCTGCTATTAATTAGGAAATTCATTTCCTGATAGCCACAATGAGGTTAGAATAGATGTACCCAGCTAGGTATCCAGCAAAGCCCAATGTATTCAGAGTGGTAACAAGAGACCAATTCTATTCTGATCAACACCATTAAAAGGAAAAGATAAATCAAATATTATGGCCTTAGTCAGCAAGTTTCATTAAAAAAAAAAATCCAAGCTGAACCACAGCTGTAATTTGGAGTCTTAGCTCAAAGTGACTGCTTTGTATTTTTCTCAGGGGTCGGAGAATCAAATCTGTATTCTGCTGGTCAGGCACCCTGTAAAGAGTGCCACCTTCACCTGGGTTGTTTGGAAAGCCCATAAGTCTTGGTAACTTGGTGGATTTCGATGCACAGCCATGAGTTCCACAGGGCATTAATTCTGCTCCATTGCTTGTCCATTCGAAATAAAAGTGTCGATGAATACATTATACTTAGGGACCTCTAAATCCCACTTTAGTTCGTTGTCATTCTCGAGGTCACTGATCTCCTTTGCTATCATTATTTCAGTATCCAGAGCACATTTGAAGTTTGCTGCTTTTGTGTCCTTTTTGCTTTATCTTTGACAACTGCATCAGCTTTTACTCTCGAGGAAATTAACATTTCCTTTTGTTCACAAAGCAAGATTATTTGGAAAGGTCAGTGGATGTATCACACCACTCTGGTATATTTCCACAAAGAAACATGCCTGCTATATTTCAGTGAGGCCATGAGATAAAGGTCTAGCTTGTTTATGGTGAATGGACATGTAGAAATAATCATTGTAAATTCATTGGTTATTTGAAAGAAATGAATTTCATTTAGGAGATTTTATTGGTAGATCTATTAGAAGAAATATGACCAAACCATTGCCACAAAGTTGGCTCTGCAGGGACTGTGGGAGCTATGCCTGTTTGTATTTAGTTTCCTCCAAGAAGTCCTTTTTGAGTGAGAAAGTCACTATTACCTATTCTCAGCACACATAGGGAGTTAGCTAAATACACTTTTCACTTTTTTTATTAATAATTTTAAAGTTTATTTATTTTGAGAAAGAGAGAGAGAAGGGGGGAGGGGCAGGGAGAAAGGGAGAGAGGGAATCCCAAGATTCTGACACTGGGCTCAATCTCATGAACTGTGAGATCATCACCTGAGCGAAAATCAAGAGTCCCACACTTAACCTACTGAGCCACCCAGGTGCCCCTCTTTTTCACTTTTATTAGGTGTTTCCATTTCAGTGATTTGGGCTAAACCATTGTAAATCTATTGTGTTTTCTCCCACTTTTTCTTTCTTTCTTTCTTTCTTTCTTTCTTTCTTTCTTTCTTTCTTTCTTTCTTTCTTTTTTTAATGTTTATTTATTTTTGAGAGAGAGAGAGAGAGAGCAGGGGAGGGACCAAGAGAGAGGCAGAATCAGAAGCAGGCTCCAGGCTCCAAGCTGTAGCACAGATCCTCACTCAGGGCTCATCCAACAAATGAGATAGTGACCTGAGCTAAAGTCAGAGGCTTAACAAACTGAGCCACCCAGGGACCTGTCTCCTACTTTTTCTAACAGTGGGTGTTATCTTATGCTATTGATACTCTCAGTGTTTAGCCCAGAATGCAAATTGTGAAGGATGGGGTTTTTAACCAGGAAAAGTGAAAAACATATGTCAGTAACTCCTGAGGGTAGGCAGAGGTAGATAGAAGTGAAGCTGGAGGTTGTAAGAAATCATATTTTCAGCAAGAAGCATCCGGATTGCATCGGTGGGAGACTACCTGATCAGAAATTCGTACGTGTAAGAGGTCCATGAGTGCTTATTGAGAAAAATGGTAGGTCAGGAGGAGCCCAGGCTTAGGATATGAATAACAAGTACAAAGGAAGTTTACTGGCATGGTTAATACCTACTCTTATTTTCATTTTGTCAGCAAGCCTTCCTAATACTCCTGTTGTATGATATAATTTTAAGAGAGTCAAACATAACAGCTCAAACTTAGAGAATTAATTGCATTTAGCCTTAGTTCTAATTACTAGAACTGGAACAGTTCATGGTACAACAGCACAGGGGAGATGGTTAGGTCCATATGAATCTGCTAGTTGATGAATGCCAGCTAATGTGGATGAAATTCCTTCTGTGACACTCTGATGAAAACTGGTTGTCATTTGGTCTACAGACAAGGTAAACATAATTTATCATTCAAAGTAGGAGAATTTTGAAAGCAAGCAAGGGTGCTATTAATGATGAAATTAGAATATAGACAACACCATATTGTTTGAGATTTTATTAGAAATGAAATGACTGAAATATTCCTGTTCTTAGGACAACTCTTTCTTCTTATATAGTTTGTAATAGAGAATTGAATTTAACTAACATAGGCTTGATCAAAAAGAAGTACTTTTATTGTAGAAAAGACTGGGAAAGTTTTATCTAGAACCAATAAATATTGGGCCATGGAAAGAAATTTGCTTTGGTTTTATCTTAATAGGCTGAAGTCTAAGCCTATTAGGCAAGATTGAATTTTTAAAAACTCTTTATATATGAGAGGTCAGATCTGCTATGATATAAATTGAGATTTTTTTTCCTGGTTTATCATTGTCATTTATCTTTTGATTTTCCACATACTGTTACTGTTTTTGCCTTACAAATTCTGTTTATTTTTAATTTTTAAAATTTTCCATTTTATTTTATTGCTTCTGGACATTGAATCATGGTTAGGAACTTCTTCCCCTATCCCAGGTAATAGAGGAATTGGCTCACATCTTTCGTCTGTCATTTTCTTCTCCCTCCCTTCCTCTCTCCCTTCCTTACTTCCTTCTTTCCTTTCTTCCTTCATTCCCTCCCTCCCTTCTCTCCATCTTTTCTTTCTTTCTTTCTTTCTTTCTTTCTTTCTTTCTTTCTTTCTTTCTTTTTTCTTTTCTTTTCTTTTCTTTCTTTCTTCTATGTATCTATGTATGTATCTATCTATATCATCCAACTGTCTACATTTAAATATCTAATTCATTTGGGGTTTATACTGGTGTATGTTGTGAAGTATAAATCTAATGACATATTCTTCTAAATGACTATTCAGTTTTCTCAATACCACTTATTAATATTTTTGTATCTGCCGCCATTTTGCTTTGAGATAACCATCTTTATCACACAATAAACTTACAAATGCACTTGGGTCTATTTCTGGACAGTCTGTTTTGTTTCTTTTTTTTTTTTTTCCTGATACTATATGTTGTTTTTCTGGATGCCACACAATTTTAAATATAGGTCTTATAACAATATTGTAGTATCTATTTGAATTAGCCTCCCTCATTTTTTCTTCTTTTTTACACTTAGTGATTTTTCCTTGTTCATATTTTTTGGAAATGCACATAGATTTATTGATAACTCAATATATTTACAGAGAAAGTTGTAGTTTACTTATGATCTATATTTGTTGATCACTCACTACATGCCTGGCATTAGACTAAGCACAGGAGTATCACACTTGAGGGAATATACTGAAGCTCAGTGGAATCAGTATTTCTGGTTCCCCAGGTAGATATTCTTTAAGAATAGAGGGATTATCTATAATGTTATATAAGAATGCTTGAGAGGTGATCAGTATGGAGAAGTTGTTTTATATTCCTGTTTTTTTTTTAACTGTGATAAAAGATGTATAAAATGTACGGTCTTAATCATTTTTAAGTGTACACTATAGTAGTGGTAAGTATATTCACATTGTAGAGCAACGGATCTCCAGAACTTTGCCATCCTGCTGGTTTATTTTTCGGTCTCAATTTTATAACAAATTTATCTGTATCCGGGGAAAAACTTCTTGGCATTTTGGGGGATTGAAACATTTATAAATTAATTTAGGGGGAATTGATATCTTTAGGATGTTCAGTCTTCCTATCCTAAAATGTCTGTCTTTTCATTTGTTCCAAGTATACTGTTTTATATTTCGCAAATAATAGGAAATTTTCCTCCTATAAGTTTACATATCTCCTGTTAACCTTATAACCAAGTATTTTCTTTACTGTTGTCTCTGTAAATTGAGTCTTCTCTCTCATTGTATCTTCTAACTGGTTATTGTTTGTATATAGAAAGCTATTAATTTCTGCATATTAATATTTGAGTTTCATTGCTAAAATCTCTTATTGTTTGTAACGGTTTTTCTATTGATTCTCTTGGGTTTTTCAGATATACAATTATGTCATCTACAAATAGAAATAGTTTTATCTCTTTCTTTGAGTTTTATGCTTTTAATTACTTCCTCTTGCCTATTGCATCTTGTTTTTAATTTCTGTCCAATATTGTAGGTCTATCTTATTTTAAAACTCTACAAATTAGATATTATTATTATTATTATTTTATATCATACCCTTAGTACAATGCAGCGTATGATGTATTATTTTATTTAAAAAAACTATTTAGGAATGAATTCTTATTTCAGTGTGTTTTAAACATTCTTTTTAAAATATAAGCACTTAAGTTTAGAAATTCCCCTCTAAGAACTATTTGAGCAGCACTTTTCAAGTTTGGATATGTAACATTTTCCATATGATTTAGTTCTACTATTATTTAATTTCCATTATACCTTGTTTAACTATCAAATTACATAAAAGTGGGTTTTAAAATTACTAAATATATGGTTTAAAAATATTTTTGTTCTTTACTTCCAATTTAATTTTATTTTGATGAGGATATCTATATGGTAGCAAGTTTTTATCTGTTTTGTTGAGACTTGATTAAAGCCTATTACATAATAAAATGTTGTAAATATTCCACGTATACTTTCTTTGTGTAGTTGCTAATTATTGAGTATCAGCATCTAGGTATATTGTGCTTCAAATTTGCTAAGAATGTTACTTATCCCTACTTTTTTCTTTGCTTTACTTGACTTCTCTTTTATTAAGAAAAGTATCAAAAAATTACACTATGAATATTCTTCCAAATCTGTCAGTTTTTGCTTTACTGATATGTTGAAGTTATATCATTATATGCATACTGATTTAGGATTTTTATTTCTTCCTGGTTAAAGATGTTTATTAACATGGTGTATTTCTTCATTCCTAAACATGGTTTTGCTTTAAAATAGAAGTTATTAATCTGATTTTGCATCATAATCACCTAGGAAAAAATTAAAACATACATGCGCAAGACCAACCTCTAGAAATTCTGAGTTAATTGGTGTAGGTGAGGCATTGATAATTTGAAAAAATTCCCCAAATTATTTTAATGTGAACTGGGTTTAAAAGAGCTACCAATTTAAAGTTTTTTTTCTTATATTAATAGAGTTACACTGGTTTTCATTTGTTTAGTGTTACCTGGATAATTTTATGTGGTTTAACTCTCTAACTTTCTCTGTCATCTGCATTTTAACATTGTCTTTTGTAAGTTGCATAGAACTGAATTTTTTTTGTAAAACATCAATTTGAAAATGACTATGTTATTTTTACTGTTTTAAGTTTAGTCCATTTATTTTATTGTCATTTCAAATATTTTGGATTTATTTCTACTATCTTATTTAGTTATTTCATGGGGCACTGCTTTTTCTGTGTCATCTTTTCTTCCATTCAGATTTTCTATCTTATAAATTTATTACAATTTTAAAATTAAAATTAATTAATTAATTAATATATTTTTCCAGATTTTAAGGTATAATTGATAAATGAAATTGCATATGTTTATGTTGTACAATGTGATGTTTTTATCTATTTATCAAATATAATCACAGTATGGTTATGAAATGATCATTACAATTAAGCTAATTGTCACATCCATCACCTCACATATTTATTTTGTAGTGAGGATATTTAAGATCTATCCCACTTCTCTCAAATTTCAATTATACAATAGTGTATAATTACTATAGTCATCATGCTGTACAGTAAGCCTCCAGAACTTATTCATCCTGCATAGCTGAAATTTGTAAATTTGACAAATATCTCTCTATTTCCTTCTCCCTTTAGCCCCTGGAAAACACCATTGCATTCTCTGCTTCTATGAGTCCCTTTTTTAGATTCCACATATTAGTGAGATCATACAATTTTTGTCTTTCTCTGTCTGACTTATTTCACTTAACATAATGCTGTCCAGGTTCATCCATACTGTTGTAAATGGCAAGATGTCCTTTTTTTGAGGCTAAATAATATTCCATTGTGTGTGTGTGTGTGTGTGTGTGTGTGTATGTGTGTGTATATATACACATATATGTGAATATACATTTTCTTTGTCTATTTTTCTGTCAATGGACACAGGTTGGTTCCATATCTTAACTATTATGAATAATGCTACAATGAACATGGGAGTGCTGATATCTCTTTGATATCTTGATTTTATTTCCTTTGTTTATATACCCAGAAGGGGTATTACTGGATCCTACAGTAGTTTTTTTTTTAATTTTTGAGGAAGCTCCATACTATTTTCCATAGTGGCTGTACCAATTTACATTCCCACCAAGTGTATGAGGGTTCCCTTTTTTCCATATTCTTGCCAACATTTGTTATCTTTCGTCTTTTAGATAATAGTCATTCTAGCAGATACGAAGTGATATCACGTTGTGGTTTTGATTTACATTTCCCTGATTAGCTGTGTTGAGCATTTTACATATACCTGTTGGCTATTGTATGTCTTCCTTTGGGAAATAACTAATCCTTGTTCACTTTTTGATCATGTTATTTGTTTTCTTGCTATTGAGTTGTATGAATTTCCTGTATACTTTGGATATTAACCCCTTATCAGATAATGGTTGGAAATACTTTTGGTAGGCTGTCTTTTTACTTTGTTGATTGTTTCCTTTACTGTGCATAAGTTTTTAGTTTGATATCACAGTTTTAAAAAAAAATTCCATTTTTCTCCTTCCATTGGCTTTGGAAGTCACACATAATTTCCATTCTCTAGTAATTATGTTTGAAATTACTACATATATACTTAAGTTAATTGATATCTTCACCTCTCCCTGAATGATAGAAGGGCCTTAGAGCGCTTTAATTCCAATCATAGTCTTGCATCTTACATCTAATTTTTGCCTGATATTTTAGGCCAGTCTTGTTTAGAGATTGTTAAACACTAAAAATTAGGTATTGTTACTATTTTATACAGATATATTTTAGATTTATTATTATATCACCAATATCTTTGCTCATTTTTGTTCAAAAAATGTTTTTGCATCTCAAGCTTTTTTTCCCCTTTTATTTTATGAATTACTTCCTACAGAAGTTTGTTAAGAAAGTCTTTTGGTGGTCACTTTTTTCAGTTTTTATATGAAAAAAATTTTGCTTCATATTTTTTAAAGGAATTGTTGTTCTGTATAGAATTCTAGATGATACTTATTTTTCCCCAGTATTTTGGAAATATTTTCATGTCTAATGGCTTCCACATTGCTTATTTAAAAGTCTATTGTCAGCTTAGTTATTAATCCTTTAAAGGCCAACTGTCTTTTCTTTATGGAGCTTTAAGATTTCTTTATGCTTTTTGTTTACTATTGTTATTTTCTAATTTTTATAGATAGCATTATAGATGTTTCTCTGTATGTTTGGTTAAAAATTCTGAAAAATTTTTAACTATTATTTCTACATATATTGCCTCTCCTCCTTTATTTTCTCCTTTTGGAAGAACTGTTAAATGTAATTTAAATTTCTCATTTTATACACCACTTTTCTTTTTGCTGGACTCTTCAGACCTATCTTCTAGTTCATTAATTCTTGCTTCAGTTGTATCCAATTTTCTTTTTATGTTATCTCCTTAGTTTACTATTTTAATAATTATAGTTATAATTTCTTCATTAGCTAAAATTGTAGTGTCTAATTCACTATTTGTCACTTCCTTTGACTCTTTTTGTTTCTATAATATTTCCTTTTATAATATAAGCCCATTTTACCAAAACTTCATCTGTAGAAATCCTGGATGGCCTAGATTTAGGATTTGCTTGTTCTTCCAGACAATCCCCAAATATTGTAGGCCTAAGGAAACTTCACTTACTTTATCTTGGCTTTTCCTAGACCATGAAGCATTATTTTAACTCCCAAACCAATGTAGGGGCTGGCTATGGATATGAATTCTTAGTTTCTAATTCTCTTTGAGTTGGTGCCTGAGAATTTTCTTTTTTTTTCTTTCTTATAATACCAGATAGGTAATTATAAGAATATTTGTTATATGTTATGCAGCATTTATGTGTGCTTTCTATCAAGAATTTTTTAAATATTTAATCTACCATGTTGCCAGAAACAGAAATCTTACAGATAAGTTCTTTCACATTTTTAAAGTTATGTTTTTTTGAGTGAATGCCGAGAATTAATGAGTAAGACAAAGGCTTTAGCATGTTTTTACTTTCTTCATTTTCATCTTTAGCTTCTGTAAAAATCTTAGGATTCTTATGCGTTCTGAAGTTTGAGAATCAACGATCTAAATGATGAAGAGGAAAACATAGGTTGTGAAACATCTAAGAGTGATATTATCTCCCAAGACTTAATTCTGTGACACCAAGAAGATAGGGAGAGACAGGAATAAAGATTTATGCATCAGTATGAATAAGCAGAGAAGTGCAAATTAATGTGAATACCAAAAACAGAATTATAAAATAGTTATATACCTTCTCTGTGTATTAAAAAAGGTTGTGGTTATTACTCAAATGCAAAGAATTGTTATAGAATGTTTCCTGATGCCATCAGATCAATGTATGGCTAAATATTAAAGTACTTAAAATAATTTTTATAAAGGAAATTAGACACTAAACAGAAAATATTCTATTACCCTCTCATATTATTTTTAGCTGGAATCTTAAAGACCATGGTCAATTCTTATGTATGTCAAGAAAGATTGTAGATTAAGATGCAATGGTCAAAGATAATATTTTTTGCTCTTGGTGATAATAACTGCCATATAAAGAATGATTAGGAACTTAAATTGAGGAATTTAAAACTGAAATAAGACATGACTAAAATTTATAAATTAAACAGTGGATAAGATAACACATAATCTTCATTATTGTGAAGGAACACCATGGCATTCTTTAAAACTTGAATGAGGAAATTTAGGCAAATAAAAGTACCATTCGTGAAATAAGTGTGGAACTCGCAGTGGCAGTTGTGAATGAATTCAAGAATTATTTGAATCAATTTATGAATGGCAGGGATACAGACTAGAAAAAGGAGCTGGAATATGATTACAAATATATGAATTCTCCCCCCATTCTTACAACATGTAGCTTAGAGCCATGCTTTGTAGCAGAATACTAGACTTGAATGTCTAGTTTGATGATTTCCGTATTTTAATGTTGAAGTGAAAGAATGAAAAATATTTTGAAATAAATAACAAGAAAAGCCACTCTTTAATGGTGGGACTTGAGTTAATTCTTAAAGAATAATTGAGAGGAGGCTAGAGAGTGAAGGGGATAAGATATCCCAAGACAAATGGCTTATAGTAGGGGGGAAATGACAGGGACACTCAAACAGCAAATCGGAGGGGGAGAGACAGGGACAGCAGCCAATTTGATTATTGGGTCTTTGTTACCACATAAGCATGGAATTAAAACCTTCCTGAGAGGGGCCCCACCTGCATGGCTCAGTAAGTTGAGTGTTAGACTTCGGCTCAGATCTGATCTTGTGTTTTGTGAGTTTGAGACCCCACACTGGGCTGGCTGCTGTCAAGCACTGTCAGTGCAGGGCCACTTTGGACCTTCAGTTCCCTTCTCTCTGCCCCTCCCCTGCTTGCACTTTCCCCCAAATAAATAGATATTTAAAACAAACAAACAAACAAACAAACAAACAAACACCTTCCTGACAGCTGAGATAGTGTAGTGGTTAGGAGAATAGGCTATAGACCAGTGCTGTGCAATAGAAATATAATGCGAGCCAATTAAAAAATCTGTAATAGTCACATTGAAAAAGTGAATAGAAACAGGTAAAATTAATCATAATAATATTTTTTTGGTGAACCCAATGCTGTAGACCTCCCTTATCCATGATTTCACTTTCTCTGGTTTCAGTTCCCTGCAGTCAACCATAGTTTGGAAGCAGATGATCTTCCTTTTTTTGAATCCTCAGAAAGTCAATAGCAGCCTAATGCTATCACAATGCCTATGTTGTTCACCTTACTTCATCTCATCACATAAGAGTTTTATCATCTCACATCAACAGAGAAGAAGGTGAGTACAGTACAATATGATAGACCACATTCATATAACTTTTATTATAGTATATTGTTACAATTGTTCTACTATTATTTATTATTGTTAATATATTACTGTGCCTAATTTGTAAATTAAACTTTATCATAATTAAGTATATACTGGAAAAAACAATATATGTAAGACTTGGGACTATTTGTGGTTTTTGGGATCCATTAGGAGTCTTGGAAAATAGCCCCCATGGACAAGGGGGGAACTGCTGTATATCCAACATATCATTGCAACATGTAGTCAATATAAAACAGTATCAATGAAATATTTTACATTTTTTTCATACTAGGTCTTCAGAATCTGATGTATATTTTATACTGATATACTCCAAATTAGTAAATTTGGAAGCTAAATTTTAATTAGAAATACTTGACCTATAGGGGTGCCTGGCTGGCTCAGTTGGTGGAGCATGAGACTCTTGATCTCAGGGTTGTAAGTTTAAGCCCGACATTGGATGTAGAGATTACTTAAAATCTTAAAAAAAAAAAAAGAGAAATACTTGATCTATATTTAAATTTCATGAAATTTACATTTGAAAAATTATGTTCACATATCCAATAACTGAATTAAGTATTGGCCCTTAAATTTAATTAACTTATAAAATAAAATAAATAAAAATTATATAAAAACTTTAATTTCTTCATTGCATTAGCCAAATTTCAAATGCTCAATGGCCACATGTAACTTTTGGACAGTGTAGCATTGATTTTCAAAACCAGCCTACACCTACTACTTTCTAGTTATTTGGGCATGTTACTTAGTATTCCAATTCTTGGCTTCCTTAATTATAAAATAGACTAAGAATATGACCTAATTCATAGGAATAATTTGAAGGTTAAGTCAGATAATCAGTGTACCACACTGATGCAGTGCTTTATACATAGTACGTGCTCATTGTTGGTTACTATTTTGACAATTAGGGATTTGGGGATTGGAACCAAGCTGGAGTTGGGCACAAGGGCAAAATCTGTCTTGAATGACCTGATTTTGAGGTGAAGATGGGAGATCTGTGGATTAGAAAGAATGATTAGGATTCAGGGGAGAGACTTTGGCCCAGAGAAAGCACAGGGAATAAAAGAATATAACTTTGTGAATGTTCTGATTTATTTATTTATTGTTCTCTTTTCTCTCTTTTCTACTAGAGTATGAACTATTGGATGTCTCCCAGATATGACTGGTACAATTTAGAAACTGATTTCTTAATTGTATTTGATTTTAAGTGCCTGGAATTGTGCCTGCACATACTAGAGGTTTAAGGAATGTCTATTGAATGAAAAATTGCATTTACTAAAAGACTAAATGTCACAAGAGAATAGAGAATAGAAAACTTAAATATATTAGAAGGCTTTGCCCAATTAATACCTGATTATGTGCTTTTTAAGTAATGACATAGTTCAAATTAACACTTTGGCACACTTTCGGATATACCTTTTGAAATAGTTAAAGAGCATCAATTTTGTGTTAAAATTTGGCATATTAGAGGCACTCTGAGATGTTAAAAATGAAATCATTTAAAAAAGGCACTGTTTTTTTTAATTCAAATTAATATAATCTTTGTTAGTTTGTTTCTTCTCATTATTTGCATTTTTAAGGTAATCTTTATGCTTTTGATAGTTGGAAGATTGTGAAAGTCATATGAAAGGTACAAAAAAATTACCCAGCACTCCTCCCTCCTAGCAAAATCTTTCTCTCTCAAGAGGTACACGTCAGAGAATTCTATTAGTGGACAAGGAGCCAGTCTAGTTAGTGTGACGTCGCTTCCCAATTTGGTGACATTTTTCTATAGCATTCTTCAGGCTATCTCATTTGACACTTTGGAACAGCTGCCAAGTCCTTTACTGCTCTCTGTAAACAAGGCTGTCACTCACAGAGCATTCCCTTCACCTCAGGTAGGGAATGGAGGTTAATGACTTTGGAAATGGAAAACAGAACAATCATCAAAAGGACTTTTAATACCAGGAGCATTATTGGAGAATAATTGAATCAAATAAAATAAGAATATAAATACACCATATTACAAGCCACATTTGTTAAAAGGTTTCATATCAGTTGAAGTTTTCTGTTACCTGGGAAGAGTAATAAAAAGAAATAAAATAGATTGAAAATGGTTACCCTTGAGAAGTTATTTCTGACTTTTTGGCAGTGTTCCCCTGTGGCTGCTGATGCCCATATAGTGTGTCTCATTCTTACTTTCTTTTCAACTTCAATTCTGCTTTACAAGTAAGACTTTTGATAGTTTCCCCCCCCCCCTTAGAATATCTTTGATTTATCATTTAGTTTAGTGGTTAAAGGAATGAGACAAGCCTCTGCATCTGGGGAAATGCTGACATTTTTAGGCTTCTGATAGGAGGCCTTTTAAGGTCAAATACTCTAATAAGAATCAAGAGCATTTTTGGGGGACAGATCTTGTTCAATCTGAGTCAGAAGGTGCTAAAAATAGTAATTAAAAGAGTAGAAAAGGATATTTAAGAAATAAACACAACCTCATACAAACATACACAAATATGTGGCTGGCAGAAATGGGAATGCAGTAATTTTGCATTATTGTATGCAATGAACTTCTTAAATGCAAATGCAAGGCATACTGATGGCCTTTTGCAAAAGAATGCCCAGTTTACTTATAAAGGTCTTTTGATTTGTTGTTCTTAAACTGAATATTCTTTGATTTTATGAATCTCCTATAGCACGGTCATTATTATTGAACAAATATTAATGAGAGCTTATTAGTTTCAGAGTACTGACCTAGACAGTAGGTTTTGGATGAAGAATAAAAAAGCATTGTTTGCTTATAGAGTTTAGAGTCTAGAAGGGGTAGAGATACAATTGACAAGTAAATACATTTATAATTATAAATTATAAAGAACTTATAAAAAGAGAATAAGAGGGAATATGGTCAGGAAATTAGATGATATTTAATCTAAAATATATAAAATCATAAGAAATTAATCAGGTAAAGAACCCGGTAGATGGGACAAAGGTGAGGGCTCAGTTTAGAAAAAATGAAATTGGGGAAATTTTTTATGTAGCAATAGATAATTAATATACCGTTATGCTCTTTCCACTCTACAAGTTTCCTCTTAAAAGACCAAAAAGGGGAGCCCTGGCAGTATTATAGGTGTACGATGTATTATATAGTATGATGCTGGTGGTATACAACATAAAGTACATAGATTTAAGACACATTTTGGAGATGGTCTCCAGAAAATTTGCTGTTGGATTGAATATAGGTAAAGGTAAAAGGAGAAGGAAAAATTATATATAACACTCCACTTAGTTTCAGGCTTGAGTATGTAGGTGGATGGGGATGCTTGGGAGAATAATTTATTTGAGAATGAAAAATTCTGTTTTAGACATATTAAGTTTAATATGTGTGAATAGCAACTAGAGATCTCAAGTAGAAGTTGGATATATGAATCTGAAAGCATAAATGTGGGATTTTTTGGCGTTTATGTGGACTTTCATGTGTTGGAAGTAGATGAGCAACTTTCAGGAGAGAGAGGAGATGTCTTTGGACTGAGCCCTGTGAAGTGGCAACATTTGGAAGGCAGGCAAAAGAGGAGGAATCAGGAAAGAAGCCTGAGTGGAAGTAGCCAGAGAGGTAGGAGGAAGAGTGTGATATTGCAGAATTCTAGGAACCAAAAGAAGAGAGTATGTTAATAAGGAGAGACTGATTACTGGATTAAATGTAAGATTGAGTAAGATGAGGATAGAAAAATGTCCACTGGAAGTGGCAAAACATGTGGTATTTAGTACCAATTGATAAAAGTAGTATCGGTGGAATGATGGTATCAAATCTCAACTAGAATGGGTTAAGTAAAAAATGAAAGATGGTAAGACAGAGAAACCAAGAATCCAATCTGCTTTGAGACATTTTGCCCAGGAAGGAGATCAGAGAAATGGGATAGCAGCCAACTGGGTATATGGGATTAAGAGAGAATATTTTTAGAGAAGTGGTATTAAGGAATATTGATAAATTTCTGGGGTGCATACAAAGAGAGGCAGAAATTGGTAATCCAGGAAAGAGAGGTTGGAAAATACTGGATGTAAAATTTTTGAGTATTTAAGAAGAGAAGAAGTACAAAGCACATGTGGAGATATTAACTATTTTTTTATGTTTATGTTTATTTATTTTTTGAGAGAGAGAGAGAGAGAGAGAAAGAGAGCAAGCTGGGAAGGGGCAAAAATGGAGAGAGAGAATCCCAAGCAGCTCTGCACTGTCAGTGCAGAGCCTGATGTGGGGCTCAAACTCGTGAACTGTGAGATCATGACCTGAGCTGAAACCAAGAGTCTGATGCTTAACTGACTGAGCCACCCAGGTGCCGAAATACTGACTATTGAGAGGAACGTGGATGAGAATTCCATTGTGGATATAGATGCAGATTGGTTGGTAGTTTTGGTTGAAGGAGAGTTAACTAAATCTTGTCTGATTGCTGCTATTTTCTAGTGAGGTCACTGAGACATGATTAGAGAGGAGAAGGAGACTGAGAATCAGGTGCTTGAGTCTTCATTAGATGAAGAAAAGAGGTCAGGGGAACAGTGGATGTCAGTCATAATAAATTTTACTATGAATTTTGCTTCCACAATGTAGAGGATAAGATATGCTGATTTCTTTTCTATATTTTCCCATGTGGCTCCTTTGTTACATTGGGAAACTCTTGGGAAATTGATCAGAGTGGATTTAGGAACATGGGTGAAATTGTTTACAGATAACACAGATAGAGATCAATGAACCTTTGGAACATGATGTGATTGGATTTAATTACCCTGGTAGCAAAAGCAGGAGCAACATACCTAAGAAGTTATCCTACTTTGAAATACTATACCTTGCTCTTATTGGAGTAGCAAAATCTCCTAATGAGATTGAAAAAAATTATGCAAATACTGTAATATTTAATTTTCCTCTCCTTAAATGGAGAAATGTAAATCAAAGTCCTACCCAAATAGAGAGATGAAGGTTTGAATTTTAACCTGTGCAACCTGGAAAATCACTGTAAGTATTTAATGGTTCTCAGATAAGAAGTAGTAGTTAGAGTGGCAACAGCATAAAGGATGTATTAGTGGGTATTACTGTATAACAAACTTCCCCCAAACCTGGTAGCTTAAAACAACTTATTATCACACTATTTCTATGAGGCAGGGATTCAAGAGAAGCATAGCTGGATGATTCTGGCTCATGGTCTCTCATAAGGTTGCATCGAGCTGTCAACTAGGGCTGCAGTCTCATCTGAAAACTCAGGTAAGGGAGGACAAGCTTTTAAGCTCAGTCATGTGATTGTTAGCAGACCTTAGTTCCTTTTACATAGACCTCTCCATAGTTGCTTAAATGTCATCATGACATTCATCTAGTTTCTCTGAGAATGAACAATGGGATAGAGAAGAGAGGACTGCATAAGAATGTAAATAACAGGAGGTGAGAATCATTGGGAGCCATCATGGAGGCTGGCTAGCCAGTCTCCTAGCATGGATGGTGTATTAGGTTTCCACATACACAAAATCTTTATCATTTGGCTTTGTGACCTTGGAAAAGTTAGCTAACATTTTTGAGAAGCAATTTTCTCACCTGGTGTGTCTCTATTAACCTTTCTTTCTCTAAAAACTTAGGCTATTCCCTAACCCTTTTTTTTATATATATATATATATATGAAATTTATTGACAAATTGGTTTCCATACAACACCTAGTGCTCATCCCAAAAGGTGCCCTCCTCAATACCCATCACCCACCCTCCCCTCCCTCCCACCCCCCCATCAACCCTCAGTTTGTTCTCAGTTTTTAACAGTCTCTTATGCTTTGGCTCTCTCCCACACTAACCTCTTTTTTTTTTTTTTTTCCTTCCCCTCCCCCATGGGTTCCTGTTGAGTTTCTCAGGATCCACATAAGAGTGAAACCATATGGTATCTGTCTTTCTCTGTATGGCTTATTTCACTTAGCATCACACTCTCCAGTTCCATCCACGTTGCTACAAAAGGCCATATTTCATTTTTTCTCATTGCTACGTAGTATTCCATTGTGTATATATACCACAATTTCTTTATCCATTCATCAGTTGATGGACATTTAGGCTCTTTCCATAATTTGGCTATTGTTGAGAGTGCTGCTATGAACATTGGGGTACAAGTGCCCCTATGCATCAGTACTCCTGTATCCCTTGGGCAAATTCCTAGCAGTGCTATTGCTGGGTCATAGGGTAGGTCTATTTTTAATTTTCTGAGGAACCTCCACACTGCTTTCCAGAGCGGCTGCACCAATTTGCATTCCCACCAACAGTGCAAGAGGGTTCCCGTTTCTCCACATCCTCTCCAGCATCTATAGTCTCCTGATTTGTTCATTTTGGCCACTCTGACTGGCGTGAGGTGATACCTGAGTGTGGTTTTGATTTGTATTTCCCTGATAAGGAGCGATGCTGAACATCTTTTCATGTGCCTGTTGGCCATCTGGATGTCTTCTTTAGAGAAGTGTCTATTCATGTTTTCTGCCCATTTCTTCACTGGGTTATTTGTTTTTCGGGTGTGGAGTTTGGTGAGCTCTTTATAGATTTTAGATACTAGCCCTTTGTCCGATATGTCATTTGCAAATATCTTTTCCCATTCCATTGGTTGCCTTTTAGTTTTGTTGGTTGTTTCCTTTGCTGTGCAGAAGCTTTTTATCCTCATAAGGTCCCAGTAATTCACTTTTGCTTTTAATTCCCTTGCCTTTGGGGATGTGTCGAGTAAGAGATTGCTACGGCTAAGGTCAGAGAGGTCTTTTCCTGCTTTCTCCTCTAAGGTTTTGATGGTTTATGTCTCACATTTAGGTCCTTTATCCATTTTGAGTTTATTTTTGTGAATGGTGTGAGAAAGTGGTCTAGTTTCAACCTTCTGCATGTCGCTGTCCAGTTCTCCCAGCACCATTTGTTAAAGAGGCTGTCTTTTTTCCATTGGATGTTCTTTCCTGCTTTGTCAAAGATGAGTTGGCCATACGTTTGTGGGTCTAGTTCTGGGGTTTCTATTCTATTTCATTGGTCTGTGTGTCTGTTTTTGTGCCAATACCATGCTGTGTTGATGATTACAGCTTTGTAGTAGAGGCTAAAGTCTGGGATTGTGATGCCTCCTGCTTTGGTCTAATTCTTCAAAATTCCTTTGGCTATTCGGGGCCTTTTGTGATTCCATATGAATTTTAGGATTGCTTGTTCTAGTTTTGAGAAGAATGCTGGTGCAATTTTGATTGGGATTGCATTGAATGTGTAGATAGCTTTGGGTAGTATTGACATTTTGACAATATTTATTTTTCCAATCCATGAACAGGGAATGTCTTTCCATTTCTTTAAGTCTTCTTCAATTACCCTCATAAGCTTTCTATAGTTTTCAGCATACAGATCCTTTACATCTTTGGTTAGATTTATTCCTAGGTATTTTATGCTTCTTGGTGCAATTGTGAATGGGATCAGTTTCTTTATTTGTCTTTCTGTTGCTTCATTGTTAGTGTATAAGAATGCAACTGATTTCTGGACATTGATTTTGTATCCTGCAACTTTGCTGAATTCATGTATCAGTTCTAGCAGACTTTTGGTGGAGCCTATCGGATTTTCCATGTATAATATCATGTCATCTGCAAAAAGCGAAAGCTTGACTTCATCTTTGCCAATTTTGATGCCTTTGATTTCCTTTTGTTGTCTGATTGCTGATGCTAGAACTTCCAGCACTATGTTAAACAACAGCGGTGAGAGTGGGCGTCCCTGTCGTGTTCCTGATCTCAGGGAAAAAGCTCTCAGTTTTTCCCCGTTGAGGATGATGTTAGCTGTGGGCTTTTCATAAATGGCTTTTATGATCTTTAAGTATGTTCCTTCTATCCCGACTTTCTCAAGGGTTTTTATTAAGAAAGGGTGCTGGATTTTGTCAAAGGCCTTTTCTGCATCGATTGACAGGATCATATGGTTCTTCTCTTTTTTTTTGTTAATGTGATGTATCACGTTGATTGATTTGCGAATGTTGAACCAGCCCTGCATCCCAGGAATGAATCCCACTTGATCATGGTGAATCATTCTTTTTATATGCTGTTGAATTCGATTTGCTAGTATCTTATTGAGAATTTTTGCATCCATATTCATCAGGGATATTGGCCTGTAGTTCTCTTTTTTTACTGGGTCTCTGTCTGGTTTAGGAATCAAAGTAATACTGGCTTCATAGAATGAGTCTGGAAGTTTTCCTTCCCTTTCTATTTCTTGGAATAGCTTGAAAAGGATAGGTATTATCTCTGCTTTAAACGTCTGGTAGAACTCCCCTGGGAGGCCATCTGGTCCTGGACTCTTATTTGTTGGGAGATTTTTGATAACCGATTCAATTTCTTCGCTGGTTATGGGTCTGTTCAAGCTTTCTATTTCCTCCTGATTGAGTTTTGGAAGAGTGTGGGTGTTCAGGAATTTGTCCATTTCTTCCAGGTTGTCCAATTTGTTGGCATATAATTTTTCATAGTATTCCCTGATAATTGTTTGTATCTCTGAGGGATTGGTTGTAATAATTCCATTACATTCATGATTTTATCTATTTGGGTCATCTCCCTTTTCTTTTTGAGAAGCCTGGCTAGAGGTTTGTCAATTTTGTTTATTTTTTCAAAAAACCAACTCTTGGTTTCGTTGATCTGCTCTACAGTTTTTTTAGATTCTATATTATTTATTTCTGCTCTGATCTTTATTATTTCTCTTCTTCTGCTGGGTTTAGGCTGCCTTTGCTGTTCTGCTTCTATTTCCTTTAGGTGTGCTGTTAGATTTTGTATTTGGGATTTTTCTTGTTTCTTGAGATAGGCCTGGATTGCAATGTATTTTCCTCTCAGGACTGCCTTCGCTGCGTCCCAAAGCGTTTGGATTGTTGTATTTTCATTTTCGTTTGTTTCCATATATTTTTTAATTTCTTCTCTAATTGCCTGGTTGACCCACTCATTCGTTAGTAGGGTGTTCTTTAACCTCCATGCTTTTGGAGGTTTTCCAGACTTTTTCCTGTGGTTGATTTCAAGCTTCATAGCATTGTGGTCTGAAAGTATGCATGGTATGATTTCAATTCTTGTAAACTTATGAAGGGCTGTTTTGTGACCCAGTATATGATCTATCTTGGAGAATGTTCCATGTGCACTCGAGAAGAAAGTATATTCTGTTGCTTTGGGATGCAGAGTTCTAAATATATCTGTCAAGTCCATCTGATCCAATGTCTCATTCAGGGCCCTTGTTTCTTTATTGACCGTGTGTCTAGATGATCTATCCATTTCTGTAAGTGGGGTGTTAAAGTCCCCAGCAATTACCACATTCTTATCAATAAGGTTGCTTCTGTTTATGAGTAATTGTTTTATATATTTGGGGGCTCCGGTATTCGGCGCATAGACATTTATAATTGTTAGCTCTTCCTGATGGATAGACCCTGTAACTATTATATAATGTCCTTCTTCATCTCTTGTTACAGCCTTTAATTTAAAGTCTAGTTTGTCTGATATAAGTATGGCTACTCCAGCTTTCTTTTGGCTTCCAGTAGCATGATAAATAGTTCTCCATCCCCTCACTCTGAATCTAAAGGTGTCCTCAGGTCTAAAATGAGTCTCTTGTAGACAGCAAATAGATGGGTCTTGTTTTTTTATCCATTCTGATATCCTATGTCTTTTGGTTGGCGCATTTAATCCATTTACATTCAGTGTTATTATAGAAAGATATGGGTTTAGAGTCATTGTGATGTCTGTATGTTTTATGCTTGTAGTGATGTCTCTGGTACTTTGTCTCACAGGGTCCCCCTTAGGATCTCTTGTAGGGCTGGTTTAGTGGTGACAAATTCCTTCAGTTTTTGTTTGTTTGGGAAGACCTTTATCTCTCCTTCTATTCTAAATGACAGACTTGCTGGATAAAGGATTCTCGGCTACATATTTTTTCTGTCTAGCACCCTGAAAATCTCGTGCCAATTCTTTCTGGCCTGCCAAGTTTCAAAAGAGAGATCAGTCACGAGTCTTATAGGTCTCCCTTTATATGTGAGGGCACGTTTACCCCTTGCTGCTTTCAGAATTTTCTCTTTATCCTTGTATTTTGTCAGTTTCACTATGATATGTCGTGCAGAAGATCGATTCAAGTTACGTCTGAAGGGAGTTCTCTGTGCCTCTTGGATTTCAATGCCTTTTTCCTTCCCCAGTTCAGGGAAGTTCTCAGCTATTATTTCTTCAAGTACCCCTTCAGCACCTTTCCCTCTCTCTTCCTCCTCTGGGATACCAATTATGCGTATATTATTTCTTTTTAGTGTATCACTTAGTTCTCTAATTTTCCCCTCATACTCCTGGATTTTTTTATCTCTCTTTTTCTCAGCTTCCTCTTTTTCCATAACTTTATCTTCCAGTTCACCTATTCTCTCCTCTGCCTCTTCCATCTGAGCTGTGGTGGTTTCCATTTTGTTTTGCATTTCATTTAAAGCGTTTTTCAGCTCCTCGTGACTGTTCCTTAGTCCCTTGATCTCTGTAGCAAGAGATTCTCTGCTGTCCTGTATACTGTTTTCCAGCCCAGCGATTAATTTTATGACTATTATTCTAAATTCACTTTCTGTTATATTATTTAAATCCTTTTTGATCAGCTCATTAGCTGTTGTTATTTCCTGGAGATTCTTCTGAGGGGAATTCTTCCGCTTGGTCATTTTGGATAGTCCCTGGTGTGGTGAGGACCTGCAGGGCACTTCCCCTGTGCTGTGGTGTATCACTGGAGTTGGTGGGCGGGGCCGCAGTCAGTCCTGATGTCTGCCCCCAGCCCACCGCTGGGGCCACAGTCAGACTGGTGTGTGCCTTCTCTTCCCCTCTCCTAGGGGCGGGATTCACTGTGGGGTGGCGTGGCCCGTCTGGGCTACTTGCACACTGCCAGGCTTGTGATGCTGGGGATCTGGCTTATTAGCTGGGGTGGGTAGGCAAGGTGCACGGTGGCAGGGGGGCAGGCTTAGCTCGCTTCTCCTTAGGTGATCCACTTCAGGAGGGGCCCTGTGGCAGCCGGAGGGAGTCAGATCCGCTGCCGGAGGTTTGGCTCCGCAGAAGCACAGAGTTGGGTGTTTGCGCGGAGCGAGCAATTTCCCTGGCAGGAACCGGTTCCCTTTGGGATTTTGGCTGGGGGATGGGCGGGGGAGATGGCGCTGGTGAGCGCCTTTGTTCCCCACCAAACTGAGCTCTGTCGTCCGGGGGCTCAGCAGCTCTCCCTCCCTTTGTCCTCCAGCCTTCCCGCTTTCTGAGCAGAGCTGTTAACTTATCACCTCCCAGACGCTAAGTCGCGCTTGCTGTCGGAACACAGTCCGTCAGGCCCCTCCGCTTTTGCAAGCCAGACTCAGGGACTCTGCTTGGCTGGCGAGCCGCCCCTCCGCCCCGGCTCCCTCCTGCCAGTCCCTGGAGCGCGCACCGCCTCGCCGCCCTTCCTACCCTCTTCCGTGGGCCTCTTGTCTGCGCTTGGGTCTGGCAACTCCGTTCTGCTAATCCTCTGGCTGTTTTCTGGGTTATTTAGGCAGGTGTAGGTGGAATCTAAGTGATCAGCAGGACGCGCGGTGAGCCCAGCGTCCTCCTACGCCGCCATCTTCCCTCCAATCCTCCCTAACCCTTATTTACACAGATGGTTAAAATGGAATTACAGGAGCGCCTGGGTGGTTCAGTCGGTTAAGTGACCAGCTCTTCATTTCAGTTCAGGTCATGATCTCGCAGTTCATGAGTTCAAGTTCTGTGCTGTTAGTGCAGAGCCTGTTTGGATTCTCTCTCTCCCTCTCCTTCTGCTCCTTCTCAGCTCACACGCATGTGCTCTCTCTCAAAACAAATAAATAAATATTTTAAAAAATAAAATTGCAGTTGTCACTTATCTACTTAACTACTGTGTTTCTCATTGTTGCCATCAACAGGTTTGGCAAGATTACAGGAGATTTATAAGGAAATATATATTAGTCAATCAGCCATAAAGGGTTTCCAAATTTTGTGAAGATATTTTAAGTAAAAGATTCAAGTAGATATTTGACTATAGTTAAACTTCTGGAATCGTCATATTTAAGGCACTCATACCTTAAAAAAATAATAACTTTATATCTCAATAATTCACACACTATAACTTGCCCATTTAAAGGGTACAATTTCATGGCTTTTAACACTTTCATAGAATTGTACAACCATCATCACTACCTATTTTAGAACACTTTTCATCCTCCAAAAAGAAACCCATAATCATCAGCAGTCACTTCTTAGGCACAACCCCTCAGCCATAGACAAATAGTAATGTACTGTCTGTCTCTATAGATTTGCCTATTCTGGACATTTCTTATAAATTGAATAATACAATAGGTGTTCTTTTATGACTATCTTCTTTCAGTTAGTATGCTTTTAAGGTTTATCTATGTTGTAGTATGTATTGATGCTTCATTTTTTTATTGCTGAATAATATTCCATTGCGTAAACACACCACATTTTATTTATTCATTCAACAGTTTTGATGGACATGTGAGTTGTTTCTACTTTTTGGCTATTATGAATAATTCTGTGAACATTCATATACAACTTTTTGTGTGGACATATGTTTTCATTTCTCCTGGGTATATATTTAGGAGTGAAATTGCTGATTCATATGGTACCTCTATGTTTAACATTCTGAGGAACTGCCAAAACTGCTTTTCAAAGCTGCTGCATCACTTTGCATCCCTCACAGCAATGTAGGAGGGCTCCAATTTCTCTATATCCTTGCCAACTGTTTTTGTCCATTTTCTTTTATTATCATAGTCATCTTAGGTATAAAGTGGTATCACATTACATTTTCCTAATGGCTAATAATGTTGAACATCTTTTCAAGTGTTTGTCGGTCATTTTTATTTCTTCTCTGAAGAAATGTCTATTGAAGTCATTTATGCATTTTTAAATTGGGTTATTTGTATTTTTACTCTTTAGTTGTAGGAGTTCTTTGTATATCCTGGATATGAGTCCCTTAGAAGACTTGTCTTATGGTGGTTTAAAACATAAAATTAAGGTTCAATATCATATGCTGCCTTAACATCTGGAAAAATTGGAAAGGATTTGGATGATCTAACTTCCAGGTCCTCTTCCCATTCTTCTCCCATATATAACGTCCCTGAAACAACTCACCATATCAAACAGAACAGATGTGATTCTTGCTGATCCTTGAATAGCAAGTTTCAGCCAACCCATGGGTTTATTCAAATAAACCAATCACATCCTTTCTTGGGAACCAAGGGTCATCCTACCTTCTTGCTACTATGAAATTGTCCTCCACAGCTCCTAGTTGTACACTCTGTTCCTGAGTACAACTCCCATGTGGCTGGCTCCACATGATGTGGTATCCTTGTCCCATTGGCTGTGAGTATAGTGACTAATGAACTGCTGCCAGTCTCATCTGCTTTGTGTCGGGTGTTGTAGGTTCAGCCATCCCCATAACTCTAGTGTAGGAATCCTTCCCTTACAAATGAGTCAGAGAGGAAGAAATTAAAACATTTGTAGTTTACATTATTTTTTCCTTTTCTGTGTTATGTTTCACTTTCTTTTCTTTCTTTCTTTCATTATTTATTTACTTGTTTTATTTTTTAAATTTACATCCAAATTAGCATATAGTGCAACATGATTTCAGGAGTAGATTCCTTAGTGCCCCTTACCCATTTAACCCACCCCCCCACAACCCCTCCAGTAACCCTCAGTTTGTTCTCCATATTTATGAGTCTCTTCTGTTTTGTCCCCCTCCCTGTTTTTATATTATTTTTGTTTCCCTTCCCTTATGTTCATCTGTTTTGTCTCTTAAAGTCCTCATATGAGTGAAGTCATATGATTTTTGTCTTTCTCTGACGAATTTCACTTAGCATAATACTCTCTAGTCCCATCCACATAGTTGCAAATGGCAAGATTTCATTCTTTTTGATTGCCAAGTAATACTCCATTGTTTATATATACCACATCTTTTTTATCCATTCATCTATTGATGGATTTTGGGCTCTTTCCATACTTTGGCTATTGTTGATAGTGCTGCTATAAACATGGCGGTGCATGTGTCCCTTCGAAACAGCACACCTGTATCCCTTGGATAAATGCCTAGTAGTGCAATTGCTGGGTTGTAGGGTAGTTCTATTTTTAGTTTTTTGAGGAACCTCCATACTATTTTCCAGAGTGGCTGCACCAGCTTGCATTCCCACCAACAATGAAAATGAGATCCTCTTTCTCTGCATCCTCGCCAACATCTGTCATTGCCTGAGTTGTTAATGTTAGCCATTCTGACAGGTGTCAGGTGGTATCTCACTGTGGTTTTGATTTGTATTTCCTGATTATGAGTGTTGTTGAGCATTTTTTCATGTCGGTTGACCATCTGGATGTCTTCTTTGGAGAAGTGCCTCTTCATGTCTTTTGCCCATTTCTTCACTGGATTATTTGTTTTTTGGGTATTGAGTTTGGTCAGTTCTTTATAGATTTTGGATACTAACCCTTTATCTCATATGTCGTTTGCAAATATCTTCTCCCATCCTATCGGTTGCCTTTTAGTTTTGCTGATTGTTTCCTTCGCTGTGCAGAAGCTTTTTATTTTGGTGAGGTCCCAGTAGTTCATTTTTGCTTTTGTTTCCCTTGCCTCCAGAGACGTGTTAAGTAAGAAGTTGCTGCGGCCAAGATCAAAGAGGTTTTTGCCTGTTTTCTCCTCGAGGATTTTGATGGCTTGCTGTCTTGCATTTATGTCTTTCATCCATTTTGAGTTTATTTGTGTGCATGGTGTAAGAAAGTGGTCCAGGTTCATTCTTCTGCATGTCGCTGTCCAGTTTTCCCAGCACCACTGAAGAGACTGTCTTTATTCCATTGGATAGTCTTTTCCTGCTTTGTCAAAGATTAGTTGGTCATATGTTTGTGGGTCCATTTCTGGGTTCTCTATTCTGTTCCATTGATCTGAGTGTCTGTACCTGTGCCAGTACCATACTGTCTTGATGATTACAGCTTTGTAGTATAGCTTGAAGTCTGGGATTGTGATGCCTCCTGCTTTGGTTTTCTTTTTCAAGATTGCTTTGGCTATTTGGGGTCTTTTCTGGTTCCATACATTTCACTTTCTTTATGATATCATTTGAAAGGCAAGTTTTTTTTTTTTTTAATTTTTTTTTTTCCCAACGTTTATTTATTTTTTTTGGGACAGAGAGAGACAGAGCATGAACGGGGGAGGGGCAGAGAGAGAGGGAGACACAGAATCGGAAACAGGCTCCAGGCTCCGAGCCATCAGCCCAGAGCCTGACGCGGGGCTCGAACTCACGGACCGCAAGATCGTGACCTGGCTGAAGTCGGACGCTTAACCGACTGCGCCACCCAGGCGCCCCTCTTCTAAACATTTTAAAGCTTTAGCTCTTATATATAAGCCTATGCTCCATTTGGAGTAAATTTTTGTATGTGGTGTCAGAAATGGTTCCAGTTTCATTCTTTTGCATGTGAATATCTAGTTGTTCAGCACTATTTGCTGAAAACAGTATTTTCTCCTGTCGAATTATCTTGGTAGCCCTGTCAAAAATTTCCCATTACCTTTTGAATAGCTTTTCTATTCTTGGAGTAGTTTTCATTTTTGAATCCCACATCTTTAGTAAAGAGTCAAACCATAAGTTTATAACCTCTCATGCAGCTAAAATGTAGCTTGTAGCCTAGGAGTCAGCCATCAGCAATACCCATGACAGACTGATACAGAAGGGAGCAATATGAACAAACAGGTCTCAGTGTAGTTCCTGCTTGCTGGTGCAGTGGTGGCAGTGACCACAGTGGTTTTCTCTACTCTCTGGTGAGACCATAGCAGTGGTGGTTGTTCTTTAACAGGCTAGCTGCAACATGGTTTTTGACATTGTACCCAAGCTCATCCTTGGCCCTTGCCTTTAGGTCTCCCAGCCAATACTTCCATGAATTATTATACTTTTTTTTTTTTTTTGCTTTATCAGCCAGTGTCAAATTCTGTTGCTTATAACCAGGAGTGTAACCAATAAACATGCCAAGGAGAGATATAATAGATTATAGGTAATAAATTGCACTTCAATTTTGCATAGAACATGGATATGACAATTCCCTACTGGCTTTTGAGGTGGAGATGTAGAGGAAATTTTTACAAAAAAGCAGTCTTTGTTTTAAGCCAGTCAGATGCAGCCCTGGGTATTTTGTCTACTGCTAAATTAAAGAAAAGTGGTAGATTCTCCAATCTAAAATTGCATAGGTGCTTTATACTTTCATCTCTGACCAGCTGTGCTCCATTCTTTTCATGCTTCCAATACTTAGCTCTATCCCATAGTTAGGCCTCTATGATGTTCTTGGACCTGGTTACATATACTCCCTGATTTGACTTCATCTCCTTTTTGAGTAATGGGACCCAGATGGAACTCTCTGACCCATCATATCTGAATTGCTTGTTGATTAGTCCCTGAGGACCAAATCCCTGGCTCCAGGTAGTTTGGCAGATTAAAGGTTGGACCTGCCTAGCCCAGCTCAATCCATTTGACTCCAGTCCTCTGGATTTAAGAGCATGCCATTTGCTTCATGGAGTAGAGATAAGTTGTATCTCATGAAAACATGCCCTGGAAGAGGTATAACACCTATATTTATGGGGAGACAGTAGCTCTAATGAAAGGGGGTGAGGGAGAAGCGGTGAGTCACCTGGCACCTACATACTCCCTTTCCTATATCCCTCTTGAGGGGGATCCAAAGGTCTACTCCAGTCCCTTTCTCCTGGGAAAGGTATTAGGCAAACTAGACAAATGGTTTTAATTCTTCATGGAGAAGCAAATCCTTAAGAAGTAGAGCCCATTATTTGTTAATGAATTAGCAAGTTTGGTCTTTTTTATATCCTGTCTATGAGGGGATTAGACTAAATAGATGTCACTAGAATCCTCTACTGTTTAGAAATTCCATATTCTATATTTCACATTTCTCTTTACCATTAAACCCACACCATAGGGCTCTGGAGCCAGTTATATTGGCAACCATAATAGCTACAAAGAATGGTCTGGGGATGAATTGGGATGGGGCTGGGGCAAAGGAGGAGGGAGATTTCTCCAAGGATCTCATGAAGCTGCCAAGATTGTCCCCTTTTGCTGCTGTAGTGGGTGCTGGGTAATGCAATACTGATGGTTCCTAAAACGGAGATGTATTGCATATTCTCTATCTATCCTGGAGAATTGAATTCTACTGTCATTTTCTTTTTGCCTCATAGAAGTCAGCTTAAATCTTTGCCTATGTTGTTAAAAAACTAGAATCAGTGTGAACAGTGTCATTGGGAAAAGTCAGACATTTTTGAGAGCATGAACCAAGAAAAATAGATTGGTAAAAGTAATGTGAAATGGTCTCTATCAAAGTCATTATGTTTGATAGGTTTTTCTAAGGCATTAACCTCAGAGGTGTCTCTGAGAGATGCTTTCAAGATACAGTGCTCTTATAAAAGAAGACAGGAGAGTCAGTGGGCTAAAAAATAGACTAGGACCTGGAGGGACCCCATTTGATATTCCGTTTCCCCACTGACTCTCTGAGATACAGCTGGCAAAGTCACTTCAGCCATCACTGCTTTAGTTTTGTTATCTGTAAATGGGAACAATAGCCACTTATGTACTTTAATAGGTAATAATTTTATATTAAAAGAGCATTGTATACTTATTTGGGAAAAAATGCAGATGTGTAAGAATGCAAAATGCATCCTCAATCCTCTTTTCTTAGCCCAGAGGAAATAGTTCCCTATCTTTCATATCCTTTGAGATCTCCAGATTATCTCCTTTGCATTTCAAGTTTTGAGAACCATCTTTTAGCAATGACTGTTGAACATTGAAAATTCAACCAAATTTCACCCACATTTTAATCTACTACCCTTTTCTTTTTTCCTGAAGTAAGGTAAGTTCTAGTTAAAATAAAAGTCAGTAAAACTGGTGTAAGAAATAGACTTCATGTTACGTCACAAAATTGTTAATTTGTACCACATGAAGTGGGTAAAAATTTCAAACATGAGTATATCCCTAGGACAACCATAAGGCAAACATCGATCTTGTGGAACCTTGTAGAATATTCATAAATGGTTCACAATCAGCAGTGTGTGGGAGAATAACACTTACAGAACAACACTAGGAGGAGTAAGAGCAAGCTCCCTTGCTAATGAAGAAAGCCTCCTAAAGTGGGTTCAAGAATTGGAAGAGACCCTTTTCTTTGTGTGATGCTGCATAAGCAAGCCAGTGATGACCATGGTGACCCAGTGAACACACAGAGGCTGATCAGCTCACTTAAGCCTTGGTTGCCTTTGTGGGATGGTGTATCTCCTAACCTACTCAGGGTCTTAGAGGACTTCTCTGGATTGGTTTGTTTGTAAGGATCTTTGTGCAGTGGCAAGTGGGATCCTTCTAGTATTATTACCTCAGAGTGGGAAGGGAGAGACTGAGGTCTGCATTTCTGAGACGGCTCCTCTTAGTTACACTGACTGCTCATGGATTGGGAACTGGGTGCCTGGAAGAGAGGCATGGTGGGGGAGGGGGAAAGATTTTACACAAAGTACCTTATTTGAGTTTTAATCCATGTGTAAGTATCTATTCAAAAAAAAACAAATACAATTTAACTTTGAAACAAATTAAAAATACAAATGGCAGTAAAAAATCTGGCATTTCAGATGAAGGTTAAATTGCTATGTAGAATTTTAAAGTCTTGTATGTACTTTAGTTCTCTTGGAAGCATCAACGGATTATGACAAAATATTTACATGTAAAAAATGCTACCTCCAATAATAGCCTGGGTTAATGAAAAAAAAAACCCTATAGATGTTTCTTTTATAGCAGATTATATTCCAATGTAGGTGTTATGGCCACAGGATTCAAATCACCCTGCCTAAAAAAACCAAGGAATACAGAAGGATACCCTCTAACTCAGCTGTAAAGTAAGACTTCCTCCACTGAATGAAATGTGTACTATGTCATCTTCTCCACAACAGAGATGCTTTTCTAATCCTAACTCTGTGTGTGTATGTATGTATGTATGTATTTATTTATTTATTTTAGTGTTTATTTATCTTTGAGAGAGAGAGACAACACGAGCTGGGGAGAGACAGAGAGCGAGAGAGACACAGAATCTGAAGCAGTCTCCAGGCTCTGAGCTGTCAAGCACAGAGACTGAGGCAGGGCTCGAACTCAGGAACCATGAGATCATGAACCACGAGATCATGACCTGAGCTGAAGTTGGATGTTTAACTGACTGAGCCACCCAGGTGCCCCTTATTTTTAAACTTTATAGTGAATTTTTAAGCTAATGGGAAATTTTTGAGACTTTCTGAGACACAGTGTTTCTTGGTTCATTAATTAGGCTGGGCACAATAGTGTTTAGAATGTTATCTACTTTACAAAGAGGTAATTTATATAATCTGTAATATTTGAATACATTCAACTAGTGGTACTGGATTGGAATCTATAGTTTTTCCATACAGTAGATTGCATTGATACTTAACAAGGCATCAATGTGACTGCATTGATAATCTGCATTTATCCAATGACCTATATCTATTTTCCAAATACTTCCAAACTTGCCTGCTAGAAAACATACTTAATATAGACAGTAGGGGTGCCTGGGTGGCTCAGTTGGTTGAGTATCTGACTCTTGATTTTTAGTTCAGGTCATTATTCCAGGGTCGTGGGATCAAACCCCACGTCAGGCTTTGTGTTGAGCATGGAGCCTGCTTGAGATTCTCCCCCCACCTCTCTCCAGCTTGCTCTCTTTGTCTCTGTCTCTGTCTCTCTCTCTATATATATATAGACACGAGCTATATATATATCTATATCTATCTATCTATCTATATATATATATATATATATAATTCCTTATCAAAGAAAAGTTAACAGAATACAGTCTCTCTCTCTATATATGTATATATATATAGACATGAGCTATATATATATATATCTATATATATAAAATTTCTTATCAAATAAAAGTTAACAGAATATAGTCTCTCTCTCTCTTTCTCTCTCTCTCTATATATGTATATATAGACACGAGCTCGTGTCTCTCTATATATATATATAGAGAGAGAGAGAGAGTATATATATATATTATATATATATTCTGTTAACTTTTATTTGATAAGAAATTTTTTTTATAGTTCTGAGCAAGTAAATATTTTGAATTTTCTACTTACCTGTTAATTATTGAGGTATTGTGAGCATTATCCAGAAGTTAATAACCAAATGAGCATAACAAATGAAATTGTTCCCATGTTAATCAACCAAGCCCAGAGGTAAACATGCATTTCCTATATACTCTTTTTGTATCCACATATCTTTGTGATATTAAAATTAACTCGCTTTTGTTTCTTTCTGGAAGTCTTTTTTTGATATCTTCCTTTTCATTATCATTGTGCCCCTCTTGTTCAAGTATTCTGAATCTCTCTAAGTTCTTGCCTTTTGTTCTGTTTTCCTCTGGGTCCACTGAATCAACTGGAGGCTTACAAACCCGTATTCCTGGTTAAATCTCAGTACAGTTAGAGGAAACAGTTTTCAACATTCTTGATTTCTGCTTTGCTTTCCACACTGTGTGAGGTTGATTAAATTATATGCTTGATGTCTATATTCTTAAAACAGTAGCACATTTAATGCTAGAGGGCAAAAGAGATTGCACAATTTTGTTGTCTTTTATACAGTATAGGACAGGGGAAAAATGGGCAAATCTGAGATGAATAGAAAGTTGATCAGCTTATGGGTGACTTATTTTGATAATTTCTCTCTATTTAAATATACACAATCATATCTTTCACAAATGATGACATTTCTATGATTTCTTTTTCAATTCTTATAACTTTTAGGTATTTCCTTGCTTTGTTGCACTGCTAGATGTGGGTGGATCATAGGCTCCAGAAGCTAACAAAGCATTCTGAATTGCCCTGAAGTATTCCTGCATCTATCAGCAGGCTCTTAGACAGCTCACGCCTGTCTGATAAATCTCATTCTGCCTCTCTCATTTTTAGAATTATAGATTTGCAGAGTTGAAGGGATAAAGAGGTTGTATAGTCCAGGGGTTGGCAAACTATAGCCCTTGGGCCAAATCCAGCCTGCTACTTGTTCTTGTAAATAAATTTTTATTGGAACATAGTCATGCTTCTTTGATTATGTAATATCTGTGGCTGCTTTTATGATGCAATAGCACCGTTGAGTAATTAGACAAAACCCGTGTGGCCCTCAAGGCCCCAAATATTTATTATTTGGCTCTTTGCACAAAAGTTTGCCACCCCCTGATCTAGTCCAGCATCTTCATTCGACAGATGGGGAAACTGATCCTTACATGGTCCCCCATGGTCACACAGCTGTTAGTGGCAGACTCTTAGACTAGTGTTATTTTTTTTTTCACTGCACTATATAATTAAAATCCTTTCTCTGATCCAACATGAAAGTCTGTGTCATAGCTGGTGCTTATCCTGGGCAGGATAAAGTCTTAAAGTGGGGATGGCCAGGGCCCATTTATCAGATGGAAGGCCAGCAGAGACTTGGCGGAATAATCCTCCTGACTGTCATGACATTTCTCTCTTTCATTGATAAGACCCTAATGATAATAGCTTTCTTTTTCCCTTGAGCGATGAAGAAAGGAGAGATATGTAAAGAATAAGGATCGTTTCTCCTTGTTCACAGCCCTCTCCCCCATATGCAGTACTAATAAAATGTTAGCTTATGTTTACTGAAAGTACTAGACAATTTAAATTTGTTTTTTTCAACTTGGAAGTATTGTGAGTATTACTGTTTATTTTAAAGTTAAGAACTCCAAAGGACCTTGAATTATTATTTACCATCCTTGTTGCCATTATTCACAGCTCCCTAGGCATAGAAAACATTCAATTAAATTTTCACATTGCGCTGTTTGGTGATGGATGAAGGGAGGAATTTCTATTGAAAAAATAATGACCTCAAATTTACTTTTTTTCAATATGGAGTCCTCAGTTTTCTTCTCTTTGAAAAAGCATGAGTAATTATTAAAGAACATGTTACGTTATTTTACATTTTTTGTTTCTCACACTCCTTATTCTCCCACATTCTCACTGTTTCTAATGAACCACAAGAGTCTTCAGATGGAAAGACTGATTCTAGGTTTAAACTTTGTCCTTGTCTTCTTGTTGTTGACCACTGCATTGTTTTGGGGTGTTAAGTGCCAGTTATCCTACAAGAGGATTTACTTAATTAGATATGCCCATAATTGATGACTTATTAGGAAGAGATACAAAGGACTTAATTCAGTTTCTATTAACCTAAATCTGTCTTTCTTTTACTACTACTAATTATCTGTAGGATAATTCTCTTTTAAAAAATTCTTCCTGCTTTGATATCTTTGTAAAGTAGGGAAATTTTAAAACTAAAACATTGGATTTATTTTTTTAATTGTATTTAGTTACAGAAATAAGGGAACCATTTTGCTCAGTTATATCTCTCAAGAAAGATGTGAGAAGAGACAATCTGGTTTGTTGCTGTGTTACTGTTTCCTAAACTGTGGAACTAGAAGTTCCACATCACATAAGACTTTTCTTTATGCCATCATTCCAAAACCCGGCTGGATGCTTTGCCTCAAAAGTAGAGAGGGGGGAATAGATAATATTAAGTTGAGAACAAAATCTGGTGCCCATTTCCCCCTGTTGTCACATGGGTCTCCCAGAGCCACCAATCTATGTTTTATTCTCTATTGACTGTGTAATGGGAAAGTCAGAGAACCTACCTATTACTAAAATAAGGCCACAGTTATGGTAATAGCCACGTGTTAATCACTTAAGATTCCGACTCCTTGACCAAAGGCAGTTTAGTTGGTTTTTCCTCTCCATAGTTCCTTCTTGTTGATTTTTGAGAATCTTCAGTGCCTTATATAGCTCCACAACTCTTAGTTTTGGTCACTGCCCACAACAGCTATTGGCAGAGGTAGAATGTCACATTCTCTCTCTTGCAGAGCTTAAAGGTATCCTTAGCCCTACAGCCCTGCCTTATTCAATTTTCTTCTCCTCTCAGCACTGGTTCTTCTGGTGCCTCTATCACTGCTGAAGCCAGGCAAGAGCCCAATGCCACTTTGCCACTCAACTGGAGGACCAAAGATCTGTAAATGGACAAATGCAAATAGGAAAGGATGAAGTCATGGCACATGGGTGGCTCACTCAGTTAAGCGTACAACTCTGGATCTTGGCTCAGGTCATGATCAAATGGTTCATGAGATGGAGCCCTGGGTCAGGCAGTGAGCTGATAGCACAGGCCCTAATCTGGATTCTTCCTCTGTGTCTGCTCCTCCTGCTCTCTCTCTCTCTCTCTCTCTCTCTCTCTCTCTCTCTCTCAAAATAAATAAATAAATGAACTAAAAAAGAGTTGGGATCTGGTGGGATTTATTTCTTTTCCCTCATTAAATGTTTTTTCCCTTAGCAAAGCTACTAATTGTGCACTAATCTTATTATGGAAAAAATATAATATTTATTTTAAAACATTTACCAATCTTTTCAGGTATCATTCAAATCCAACTGTCTTCTCAAAGTTTCTCCTGATATTTTCAGTTCAAAAGAGACTCCCATTCTGAATTCTCATAGCCTCCTCTGTGCTATAGTGTAGACGTACTTATTGAATAAATTGCTTATCCTGTGTTTTTCTCCAGGTTGTAAATCCTTTGAAGAGAATGCTTATGTGTTTATTTATTGCCACATTCTCCCTAGCAATCAGCTGAATATCTTGCACATATCTTATGTTATCATATTCCAATTAACTAACTTTTAAAATGCCACGTAGTAAGCACATAAGGACAAAAAAAAAAAACACTTGTGGCAATATTTTGACTGTAAGTGATGATTAATAACATTTTGATAAAATCACTATCAATTTGTCTTGGAAAAAGCCATTATTTACTCTAATAAGAGCTATTCTGCATCAGACTGGCCTCAGCCCAGACCTCCTGGCTGTATACAACCAAGAAAGGGTTTTTTTGCTAATCAAATTGGTCAGATCATTTGTTGGGCTATATGTTAGGAAGGAAGGTCTTTCCTCCCTGCATCCATGTAGGGCTATAATTCATCCCTGCTCTGGGGACACCATCATCTCAGGTCATGGCAGGAACATGTGAAGGGTAGGTGGAGAGAAACAGGAGCCTAAACTGTTTTCCAGTGTAGCTTTTCCCAAAGACTCATGGTACTGGGAGATATTGAATGTCTCCCCAGCTCTTATTTAAGTTTTACTTTGATTCTCAGTCTTTTGTATGTTTTACACGTAACTACTCCCTCAGTCCAGTTTTTCTCAGGGAGAGTGCATGAACAAGGCAGGAGCTGGTCATGTCTGGATCTCTGCCCATAATGTCGTCGGAATTTTACTGAAATCTCACCTCTAACTTCAAAGTTACAGAGGAGAACTACAATGGGAAGTGGACCTCACTTTATTACATAGTCAGCTGTGTTTTCTGTATTTATTTTGGATTTTAGAACATCATGAAAAGCCACCCAGTTTTTTAAGTTACCCAATTTTGTAATATTGATGATAGGAAGTAATGTTTGCTGGCTCCAGACCAGGGCGGATTTGGGCCAGATTTTGAGATTTGTGCAATAAAAGGAGATCTGAATGACATGAACTCTTTGTGATAGCATTTCTCTTCCATGTCCAGTAATGGAGGAGGGCAGATTGGGCTCACCAGGGTGGGTTTGCTCTACCCTGATGAGGTGATAAGAATCTTTGAACAGAGCTGCAAGCTCTGTGGCTGGCAGTGGCCGTTTCATGGTGGCATTTCCAGGTGACTATGCTTTTGTGTATACCTCGCTCAAATGCAATAAACTCAATAGTATTTCTCAGTTTATATTCCTTTTGCTGGAGCTGTGAGTTAGTTTTACAATTTATCCCACTGTGATACAAATGACATGAATAAAAAAATCTGTGAATGTAATAGAAAACCGCAAGCAGAGTATCCATGGCACAGTTTTGTAACACCTCAAATGAGTAGAACTTAAACTTTTATACAGTAAACCCTATTTTGGGTTCCCCTGTCTTTGGAACATTGTGTTTTCAGCAGTAGGTAATAGCATTGAAGTTGGGGATAGGTTAACCAGCTGGTAATACCTAGGGATTAACTCAGCAGTTTTTTTGAGTGAAAGTTGTTTAGAATGTCTTAAATAATTTATAAGCTTTTTTTTTTTTTTTTTTTTTTTTGGTCCAACAATGTATTGTAGGAAGCAGGTGAAACAGAAGGGAGATTGTGGTCAGTTGAGAATGGGTCACTGATCTCCAAGGACATAATTTTCTTCACCTGCAATAATTTGTTTTAAACTCAAAGTGTTTTATATAAGTTCATGGTTCTTAACTACTCCTAAGAAAAAAAAATATTTTGTTGAATTTCTGTTCTTGTCTTTTTCTAAAATGAAACTTTAAGTGGTTTTCAGAATACTGGTAAAACTAGAGAATCAAATGTCATGCTAGATATAAATAGACTTGCCCTATAAGCTATTGAATGGTAAGAAAATCTATTATTGTCCATATTGGAAATGGTTAAGTGGGAAAATAATGGGCTTTTTTTTCCATGGGACTCTACAAAAAGTTAGCCAGAAACCTCCAGACTTATGTATCCAATTGCCTTCTTCATGTCTCCTGTTGGTTATCTCAGAGGTACCATAACTCATCACGCCAGAAGCCAGTCTGTGGTCTCTTGCCTCAAACCTAATCATTTTACTATGTTCCTCACCCAGGGTATCACCCCACCCAGGGAAATGTGGCAGAATAATGTATGGAAATGTTGATTGTGATTTTTTTCCCTCATGTTTTCTTTTACCATTCATTTAAAAATGGGGTGACACTCGCACACACAGTGAGAGTCTCTCAATGTGACCTGGAAACTTAGGGATCTTGGCTGGGCCTGCAATGGTGTGGCCTGGAGCCTAAGGCTGGTCTTTGGGAATGGCTTGAGCCAATTTCAGAGAGGAACTGGGAAGGGAAAGGCTCTTGAGGACCAGAACAGAAGAAGGAAAGTACCCCAGCTAGGAAGAGAGGATAAAATTCTGTGAGGATCTCTGCGGGGGACCGTTGTGGTGCTTCCAAGGCTGTATACCTAGGAGGTGGCTAGCCCTTGGGAGAATGACTGTATGTCTCTCACAGCCTCATCAAAGGTGCCTGTGACCTGGAGGTAGTAATGCACAAGAGCCAAAGGGATGAAGATGACCAGAATGACAGACAGCTCAATGGGAACCAGTGTAGACAGACAACCACTAAACCAGAAGGAGAAGAATGAGCGTGATTGGAGAGGAGAGAGCAAAGTGTAGAGTGGTACAAAATAAACTGGAGAGGGAAGCTCCTTTGCTAGGTAGGCCTGTCCTGATAATCTGCTCAGCATACAGGCTTCTTGAGATAAGAGTGCTAGGTTGCTTTCATCCATTATTCCCCTCAGGGAAATGGTTTTTTTCCTAAAGGTCAATGCCATGGGCCCTTGTCATCTACCTGTGTCCTCTTTTCCTTCTTCACTCTTCCTTTCCCTTCCTTTATTCCTTCCATTTAATCAAGGGTGCCCACAACCAATATTTACTGAAGTGTTCTAGGAAACAGAATTATCAGAATTATCACACTTCAAAATTGTGTGATCTTGGGTTAAGTCACCTAATCAAGCCTCATGTTGCTCATTAATAAAGAGTATAATAATAGTCCTTCCCAAGAGGATAATAATAGGGAAGAATACTGTCTGTGAAACACTTATCACAGAATCTGGCTGAATATATGGTAGTCAGTACAATATATGGTAGTTATTATCATGGTTCACTGTGCCCTCTGACAGGCACTGGACGTTGGGACTGAATGTACAAGCCAAGATTCCTGATCTCATGAAATGTTCACACTTTTTGCTATCATTTTGAGTCAGACTCCTAGGTCTGATGTGCCTCCTGGCTGGGCTATAATACATTTCTGAATGAGTATATTCTAAACTCTTAAAATAAAGTAGCCAAAGAATGTAAATGATTTTTAAAGGTTTAAATTAAGATGAATCTATCACAAGAAATGTTATTAAGGCAGGAAGAAATTTTCAATTGAAAAAAATATTAGTTGAAAAAAATATTAGCTATGTTCTTTTTGTTGTTCTTGAAGTTAACCATAAGACATGGATGTGAACTTTAAATAGTTTATAGTTTGAATATACATACAACTTTTTAGGCTATAAATTAAAATAAAATCCCTGGCAACATATAGTCCTCTCACAAATAGCACTTCATTATTCATAGTTGTTACTCTCTGTCTTCTCCATTTGGAAATACTTGCATTATTGCATCCAAAATTTATGTAATATTTGATTATGTTACACATAGAAGTTTGTCATAAAGCTAATGAAATTTAAGCTGTAAGACTTCTCACTTGCACTGGCCCTTCTAAGATCCTATTCCTAGTTTCATTACTGTAATTTTACATTATTTTTCTTAAAAGAGAATTAAGATCAGACTCTATAAGAGCTGGGACTGTTCCTGGTTCCCCACAAAGAACTTAAAAAAAATATTTTAATCTTTATTTTTAAGAGAGAGAGAGAGCGCGCGCGCGTGCGCCCGCACACAAGAGGGGGAAGGGCAGGGAGAGAGGGAGACACAGAATATAAAGTAGGCTCCAGGTTCTGAGCTGTCAGCACAGAGCTGGATGCGGGGCTCGAATTCATGAACTGTGAGATCAAGACCTGAGCTGAAGTCAGACACTTAACTGGTTGACTGAGCCACCCAGGTGCCCCCAAAGAGTTATTTTTCACCTTGGTGGGAGATGGAGCCATTGCTCTTGCTATGTTTTCTCTAAAATGAACTGTGCGGCTCACATGAACAATCTTATCCCCTTCCTTCTCATGCAGCCTGCAGCTTTCATTTTGACTTTAATGATGATTATATTTCACTACTTCTTCACTTGGGGTATTCCTGTGACGAGAAACTAGTCTTTTAAAAAATATGCAAGCAATTCTTGAAAATATTTTTGTTGTTTAAATTATATAGTATAAAACCTGTATCACTTTTCAGCCTTCCCCTCATCCAGTTTTAGGTTTTAAAGAGAACCACTGTTAACCCTCTGTGTCTCTTTCCGGACCTCTTTCCCTACGTTTGCATATATGTAATCTTAAAACACTTTAAATTAAAATTGTATATTCTGTTAATAAACAATCATGTCATGTATATTGCTCTGCAAAATCTTTTATTTGACAATATGTCTGGGATATCTTTCCACTCAGTACATATAGATCTACATCATTCTTTTTAGCTCAAATAATTTTCATGGACCTTAAATAATTAACCATCTACCAATTGATAATATCCAGGTTATTTCTCATTTTTACCATTACAAATATTACTATATCAAACATCTTTATAGACAGATTGGCTTTGGTACTTGTATAAAAATTTCTGTGATGTAGATATGCTGGATTTTACTTGATCCTGCCAAATTGTTCTCTTTAAGCCTGTACCAGTTATATTCTCACTAATAATATATTTCTATTGACTTTATCACCAGGTGTGGAACTGTGGGGTCCTACATAATACATATATATGTTCGAATTTAGATATTTCCAAAGAATATTCTAAAATTATTGTGCCAATTTATATTCCCATCAGCAATACGTGGGAGTTCCAGTTCTACAACTTTGCCAGTATTTGGTATTGTCACCTACTAAAAACTATATCATTATGGTAGGTGTATTATGGTATCTCACTTTTATTTTCTTCAGCATTTTCCTGTTGACTAAAGAAGTTAACCACTTTTCCAGATGTCATTGGCCTTTGAGATACCCTTCTTTGTGAAGTTTCTGTTTGTCTTTTGCCCGTTTTTGGAAGCAAATTAACCATCTTATTCTTTTTTTTTTAGTGTTTATTTATTTCCTGAGAGACAGAGTGTGAGTGGGGGAGGGGCAGAGAGAGAGGGAGACAACAGAATCCAAAGCAGGCTCCAGGCTCCGAGCTGTCAGCACAGAGCCCGACTTGGGGCCTGAACTCACAAACCACGAGATGGTGACCTGAGCCAGAGTCAGACACTTAACCGACTGAGCTACCCAGGTGCGCCAACCGTCTTATTCTTATTGATTTATAGGATATAAGTGATGTTAATGTTATATACATATTGTATATTCTTTTGGTTGCCTCTTCATTGTTTTAATAGCATATGTTCATGAGCAGAAGTTTTAATTTTATTGTAGTTCAGTTTATCTGTCTCTTCCTTTGTGGTTAGTGCTTTTTGTGCCTTGTTTAAAAAATTTGGGGTGCTTGGGTGGTGCAGTGGTTGAAGCAACCGACTTCAGCTGGCATCATGATCTCACAGTTCTGAGTTTGAGCCCCTCACTGGGCTCACTGCTGTAGGCAGGAGCTTGCTTCAGATCCTCTGTCCCCCTCTCTTTGTGCTCGTCCCTCATTTGTGCAGGCACACGCATGCTCTCAAAAATAAACAAACATTAAAAAATGCTTTTGCCTGCCCTCAAGGTGATAAGGATATCTTCTATGTTACTTTCTAGATGTTTTGTCTTTCTCATTGATATCTACAAGCCACGTGGAGTTGTTTTTAGCGTGTGGTACAAGCTAGAAGTGAAGATTTATTCTTTTCTCTATGAATATCCAATTGATGTAGTACTATTTATTGAAAAGACTGTTTTTCACCAACGGCATGTAGTGTTACTTTTTTCATAAATCAAATAACTATGTAGGTCAACTCCTTAATCTATTCCATTAGTCTGCGTTTCTATCCCTGTGACATGATCATACTTTCTTAATTGATGAACTATATAATAAGTCTTGATATATGATAATATATGTCCTCCAATTTTGTTCTTCAAAATGATCTGATCTGTACTTGACACTTTGCCCTTTTTATGTAAGGTTTGGAAACAACTTTTGATTTTCTACAAAAAAAAAATTGGAATTTTGTAACTGCTTTATTGAGGTATAATTAACATATAATAAACTGCACATATTTAAAGTGTAGTTTTATAAGTTCTAAATGTGAAAACACCTATGAAACCATTACCACAATCAAGATAATGAACATATTCATTACCCCCAGACTTTCCTTGTACCCTGTGGGAATCCCTCCATCCCATCCCTCTCAGAAACCCAACCCATAGACAGCCATTGATATTATATAGATTTGTTTGCATTTCTATAATTTTATATAAAAAAATGGAATCACCCAGTATATACTGGTTATTGGTCTAACTTCTTTTACTCAGCATATTTATTTTAAGAGTCATCCATTCCATCATTGTTTATCAACAGTACATCCCTTTTTATTTCTGAATACAATTCCATTGTGTAGATTTGTTTATCTATTCACCTGTTGATGGACATTTGGGTTGTTTCCAGTTTTTGGCTATTGTAAATAAATTTTCTAAGAATGTTCATGGGCTAGTCTTTATGTGGACATAAGCTTTTATTTCTTGAGTAAATATCTGGTAGTAGAAAGGTTAGGTGATTAGTAGGTGTTTGTTGAACTTTTTAGGAAACTGCCAAACTGTTTTCCAAAGTAGTCAACCATTTTACATCTCCACTAACAATGTAGGAGAATTTTAACTGCTGACATCCTTACTAGAACTTGGTCAGTATTTGTTTTTATTTTTTTTAATGTTTTTTTTTAATTTTTGAGACAGAGAAGAGACAGAACATGAGCAGGGGAGGGGGCAGAGAGAGAGGGAGACACAGAATCTGAAGCAGGCTCCAGGCTCTGAGCTGTCAGCACAGAGCCCAACGCAGGGCTTGAACTCACAGACTGTGAGATCATGACCTAAGCCAAAGTCGGACGCCCAAATGACTGAGCCACTCAGGTACCCCGGTCAGTATTTGTAATTTAGCCGTTCTTATACTGTGAAGTGATTTTAATTTGCATTTTCCTAATGACTAATGATATTGATATTGTGTCGATATGATATGATATTGATATCATATGCTTATCTGCCATCTATATATCTTAATTTGTAGTGTCTATTCAAATATTCAAATATTGTGTCTAGTGTTTATTGGTTTATTTTCTTATTGAATTTTGAGTGTTCTTTATATATTATGGTTCAAGGTCTTACTAGATAAATGCTTTGTAATTATTTTTCCTTGTTTGTGGCCTATTATTCTCTTAAGAATTTCTTTTCACGAACAGAACTTCTTAATTTTTGTAAAGTAAAGTTTATCATTTTTTTATTATCAATCATACTTTTGGTTATGTATAAGAAATATCTGTTCAATGCAAAGCCACAAAGATTTTCTTCTGCATTTTCTTTTATAACTTACACAGTTTTCAGTTTTACATTTAGGTCTACTATCCATTTGAAGTAATATTTGTATATGGTGTGGAGTATAGATTAAAGCTGATATTTTATACAAGTGATTACCCAATTTGTCTATCTTGACACCAGTGTCAGGATTTCTTGATTACCGTAGCTTTTTACTAAGTCCTGGAGTCACCTAATGTTAGTCATTCAACTTGGTTCTTTTTCAAAATTTTCTAGACTATTACAGGTCATTTTCCACATATATTTTTGAATAAGCTTGCTAATTTCCAGAAAAAGATGTTCTGGAATCACAATTCAATGTAATTACATTGAATCTATAGATTAATTTAGGGAGAATTGACATCTGAAAAAAATGAATCTTGTAATCCATAAATATGGTATATGTATCCATTTGTTTATATATTCTTAAGTGTATTTTAGCAATACTTTGTCATTTTCAGTGTACAAGTCTTGCACACCCCTTCACAGGTTTACCCCTGTGAAATTATTTTTTATTTTTGATGTTACTATAAATGGTACATTTTATTTTTTTTATTTATTTATTTAAAAAAAATTTTTTTTCTTTCCACGTTTTTATTTATTTTTGGGACAGAGAGAGACAGAGCATGAACGGGAGAGGGTCAGAGAGAGAGGGAGACACAGAATCGGAAACAGGCTCCAGGCTCTGAGCCATCAGCCCAGAGCCTGACGCGGGGCTCGAACTCACGGACCGCGAGATCGTGACCTGGCTGAAGTCGGACGCTTAACCGACTGCGCCACCCAGGCGCCCCTATAAATGGTACATTTTAATTACAGTTTCAACTTGTTCGTTGATAGTATATTAGAAATATAATTCATTTTATATATTGCTCCTTTTTCCCCTATAATGTTCCTAAACATTTATTAGTTCTGATAGCTTTTCTGTAGGTTTCCTGAGATTTTCCATACAGACAATCATGTAATCTGCATATACAGTTTTACTTCTTCCTTTATTTCAGGATGCCTTATATTTCTTTTTCTTGCCTCATTGCACTGGCTAGATTCTCTACTACAGTTTGTGTTTCATAACATAATTTATTGTCAAATTGGCTTACATACAACAGTGCTCTTCCCAACAAGTGCCCTCCTCAATGCCCATCACACTCCACTATAGTTTTTAACAAAAGAGGTAAGAATGGACATCCTTTCTTTGTTCTTAATGTTAGGAGGAAAACATTAAGTCTTTCACCATTAAGTATGATATTAGCTTTAAGTATTTTGTAACCTTTTATCAGGTTGTGGAGATTCTCTTCTATTCCTAATTTTCTGAGAGTTTTTTTTTTTTAATCAGGAATAAATGTTAGATTTTATCAAAAGCTTTGCTGATTATTGAGATAATCATGTGGTTTTTTACTTATAGTCTGTTAATAGGATCAATTACATTGATTTATTTTTGCCTGCTGGGATTTTGATTGGGATTTTATTAAATCTTTAAAAATAAGGAGGATTAGTATCTTTATAATAATGAGTTCTTCAATTTATGAATCTTGATAATATTTTATAATTTTCTGTGTAGAAGTCTTGCACATCTTTTTTATCTTCTTTCTCTTCTCTCTCTCTCTCTTTCAAATCTTTTAAGAGTAGTTTTACCCCAATGTGTTTTAAACATGTCCATATTTTGGGTCCTTCTTTGATCATATAGTGGGGTATATGTCCTCTCCCTTTGAATCTCGTCTGGCCTTAGTGCCTTGGTTGTAACCAATAGTATGTGGCAGAAGTGATGCTATGTGACTTTGAATGCTAAGTCAGAAAAGGCCAGATCTTATCATGCACATTTGGTTTTAAAATTTTGACATTAAATGATCTTTGAGGAGATCCAACATGGCGCAACAGCATGGAAGTTTTTTTGTGTGTCTTGCGTCTATGAAATACAGCCAGACCAAAACTGAAACAACCTACACACATAGTAAACTGATTGGAGGATCAACACAACAATCTGCACAACCTGAAGCACAGAATTCAGCATGTATGCATCACGGACAGGTGAACTTGGGGAGAGAGAAGCCGGCGGCACACAGGGAGCTGCTTGTGTAGGCTGAGAGACCACTAAGACTGGGAGGCAGGGAGGGAAAATACGGGAAAAGCACCCCTTGCCAAAAGCAGCTGGAGAGAAAGTGGAAAATTGGAAACAGCTGCAGGGACTAAACTAAAAAGGGAGAAAGGACAAAGGAGAGGGTTTAAATTCCATTAAGACTGTAAACAAGGGGAGCACAAGGCCACAACTCCACAGCTCGATACCTGGTGGTGCTCTGGTGGGAAGGGCAAATCCCCAGGAGCACTGTGGGGTCCAGGAGGTTCTCGGACCACACAGGGAAAAGCAATTCCACTGCTGGAAGGACATTTGGTAGAGACTGTTGAGGCCACCCGATCCCAGCAGACCCTGGAAGGTGGCCACATTTGCTGGTGCTGGAACAAGGTTGTTAAGGGTGAAGTCTGGTGCCAGATATGTGTTGTGATTTTCCATAATCCCAGAAACGCTGCTGCTATGCTATCTCGCGAACTTTTTCTGGGGCAGGCTGACACCTGGCCGCAGTCTCGGGGCTCCGGCAGCATCAGGGTCCAGTAAGCATTCCCGGGTGTAGCTGACATTCGGCCATTGTTTGGCCATTGCTTGGTGAGACCCTCCCGCAGAGGAGCAAATGGGTCAAAGCCACAGTCCTTCAGAAGTAAGAGGCCGGGGGGAAACAGCTGCATCTGAGACAAAACTCGGGAGAGTGGTACTGCCTGGGGCCTGGTCACAGACAATGAAGAGGTAGGGAGTGGACGAAAGCTGAAGACAGAGGACGGGTGCACAATTGCTGATCTGGGAGAACAGAGTTCGTTCCGTACTAGAGACTGGCTAACTGAGTGACACCATTTTCCTCACTCTTGCGCATGTGCATATGCACCTATGAGCACAACAACAATCCACCCCAGTAGGCTAGCAGCGCCATCTAGTGGAGACTGGAGCCGTTACACTGAGCCCCGCATAACTGGGCCAACCTCTCTCTTCAATAACACAAGTCTCACCAGGCAGTGAGACTTAGTTTATGGACTATAAAACGCTTCATAGTCTCTGACTTCTACAGGAAAACGAAGTAATTTCAGTCCTATTTCATTCTGTTGGCAGGTCCATATATTCCATTTTCTTTTTTTTTCTCTTTTTCACCTCTTTTCTTTTTCTTGAATACAGAAAGAGAAAAACTTTATTTTTAATTTCAATTTCTATTAAAAATATTTTTCTTTAATTTTTTACCATATTTTTTGGTTTTATGTAAATGTTTTCAAATTCTATCTTGCTTCCATCATTTTATTTTAGTCTACGACAGTGTATTCACTTTTTAAAATTTTCAAACGATTTCTTTTTTCTTTTTTCTTTTTCATTTCTTTTTCTTGAATACAGAAAGAGAAAAAACTCATTTTTATTTTTAATTTTTATTAAAAATATGTTTTCTTTAATTTTTTCTACTATCTTCTTTACTTTCATGTAAATTTTTTGAAATTCTATTTTACTCCCATCATCTCATTTTAGTCTACTTCAGTGTATCATTTTTTCAAATTCTCAAGCGATTTCCTCCCCCCCTTTTTTTTCTCTAATTGTCAAATCACTTTTTTTTTTCTAATCTGTCAAATCAACATCGAGACCAAAGCACACCTAGGATCTAGCATCATTTATTTGATTTTGTGTGTGTGTATGTGTGTGTAGTTTTTTAATTTTAATTTTTTAATGTTAACTTTTCCACCTCATTAATTCCTTTTCTCCCTTCAAAATGACAAAAAGAAGGAATTCACCCCAAAAGAAAGAGCATGAAAAAAATGACAGCCAGGGATTTAACGAACACAGATACAAGCAAGATGTCTGAACCACAATTTAGAATCACGATAATAAGAATACTAGCTGGAGTTGAAAATAGACCAGAATCCCTTTCTGTGGAGATAGAAGAAGTAAAAACTAGTCAGGATGAAATAAAAAATGCTATAGCTGAGCTGCAGTCATGGATGGATGCAGCAGCAGCAAGGACGGATGAGGCAGAACAGAGAATCAGCGATATAGAGGACAGACTTATAGAGAATAATGAAGCAGAAAAAAGGAGGGAGATGAAGGCAAAAGAGCATGATTTAAGAATTAGAGAAATCAGTGACTCATTAAAAAGGAACAACATCAGAATCATAGAGGTCCCAGAAGAGGAAGAGAGAGAAATAGGGGTAGAAGGGTTATGTGAGCAAATCATAGCAGAAAACTTTCCTAACCTGGGGAAAGACACAGACATCAAAATCCAGGAAGCACAGAGGACCCCATTAGATTCAACAAAAACCGACCATCAACAAGGCATATCATAGTCAAATTCACAAAATACTCAGGCAAGGAGAGAATCATGAACACGGCAAGGGAAAAAAAAAAAAGTCCCTAACCTTCAAGGGAAGACAGATCAGGTTTGCAGCAGACCTATCCACAGAAAGTTGGCAGGCCAGAAAGGAGTGGCAGGATATATCCAGTGTGCTGAATCAGAAAAATATGCAGCCAAGAATTCTTTATCCAGCAAGGCTGGCATTCAAAATAGAAGGAGAGATTAAAAGTTTCCCAGACAAACAAAAACTAAAGGAGTTTGTGACCACTAAACCAGCCCTGCAAGAAATTTTAAGGGGGACTCTCTGAGGTGAGAAAAGATGAAAAAAACTATATACATATATATACATATACATATATATATATATATATATATATATATATTTGGAAAGCAACAAATTAGAAAGGACCAGAGAACATCACCAAACTCCAACTCTACAAGCATCATAATGGCAATAAATTCATATCTTTCAATACTCACTCTAAACATCAATGGACTCAATGCTCCAATCAAAAGACATAGGGTAACAGAATGGAGAAGAAAACAAGATCCATCTATATGCTGTTGACAAGAGACCCACTTTAGACCGAAAGACACCTTCAGATTGAAAGTAAGGGGATGGGGAACCATGTATCATGCTAATGGTCAACAAAAGAAAGCCAGAGTAGCCACACTTATGTCAGACAATCTAGACTGTCCAGCAATGGACAGATCATCTAAGCAAAAAATCAACAAGGAAACAATGGCTTTGAATGACACACTGGACCAGATGGACTTAACAGATATATTCAGAACATTTCATCCTAAAGCAGCAGAATATACATTCTTCTCCAGCGCACATGGAACGTTCTCCAGAATAGACCATATGCTGGGACACAAATCGGCCCTTAGCAAGTACAAAAAGATCGAGATCATACCGTGCGTATTTTCAGACCACAACACTATGAAACTCGAAATCAACCACAAGAAAAAATTTGGAAAGCTAACAAATACTTGGAGACTGAAGAACATCCTACTAAGGAATGAATGGGCTAACCGAGAAGTTAAAGAGGAAATTAAGAAGTATATGGAAGCCAGTGAAAATGATAACACCACAACCCAAAACGTCTGGGACGCAGCAAAGGTGGTCATAAGAGGAAAGTATATAGCAATCCAGGCCTTCCTACAGAAGGAAGAAAGATCTCAGATACACAGACGAACCTTACACCTTAAGGAGCTGGAAAAAGAACTGCAAATAAAACCCCAAGCCAGCAGAAGACAGGAAATAATAAAGACTAGAGCAGAAATCAATGCTATCGAAACCAAAACAAAAAACAAAACAAAACAAAAACAACAAAAAACAAAAAAACAACAGAACAGATCAATGAAACCAGAAGCTGGTTCTTTGAAAGAATGAACAAAATTGATAAACCACTAGCCAGTTTGATCAAAAAGAAAAAGGAAAGGACCCAAATAAATAAAATCCAGAATGAAAGAGGAGAGATCACAAGCAACACAACAGAAATAAAAACAATAATAAGAGAATATTATGAGCAATTATATGCCAACAAAATGGGCAATCTGGAAGAAATGGACAAATTCCTAGAAACATAGACACTACCCAAACTGAAACAGGAAGAAATGGAAAATTTGAACAGACCCATAAGCAGTAAGGAAATCGACTTAGTAATCAAAACTCTCCCAAAAAACAAGAGTCCAGGGCCAGATGGCTTTCCAGGGGAATTCTACCAAACGTTGAAGGAAGACTTAACACCTATTCTCTTGAAGCTGTTCCAAAAAATAGAAATGGAAGGAAAACTTCCAAACTCTTTCTATGAAGCCAGCATTACCTTGATACCTAAACCAGACAGAGACCCCACTAAAAAGGAGAACTATAGACCAATTTCCCTGATGAACATGGATGCAAAAATCCTCAGTAAGATATTAGCCAACCGGATCCAACAATACATTTAAAACATTATTCACCACGACCAAGTGTGATTTATACCTGGGATGCAGGGCTGGTTCAATATCCGCAAAACAATTAACACGATTCATCACATCAATAAAAGAAAGGACAAGAGCCATATGATCCTCTCAATAGATGCAGAGAAAGCATTTGACAAGATGATGCACCATCCTTTCTTGATAAAAACCCTCAAGAAGGTAGAAGAGAAGGAGCATACCTCGAGATCATAAAAGCCATATATGAACGACCCAACGCTAATATCATCGTCAATGGGGAGGAACTGAGAGCTTTCCCCGCCTAAGGTCAGGAACAAGACAAGGATGTCCACTCTCGCCACTGTTATTCAACATAGTATTGGAAGTTTTAGCCTCTGCAATCGGACAACACAAAGAAATAAAAGGCATCCAAATCGGCCAGGAGGAGGTCACTTTCACTCTTTACAGATGACATGATACTCTATATGGAAAACCCAAGATATTCCACCAAAAAACTACTAGAGCTGATTCATGAATTCAGCAAAGTTGCAGGATATAAAATCAATGCACAGAAATTGATTGCATTCCTATACACCAACAATGAAGCGACAGAAAGAGAAATCAAGGAATCGATCCCATGTACAGTTGCCCCAGAACCCATAAAATACCTAGGCATAAATCTAACCAAAGAGGTGAAAAATCTATACACTGAAAACTATAGAAAGCTTATGAAAGAAATTGAAGAGGTCACACAAAAAAATGGAAAAAGATTCCATGGTCCTGGGTGGGAAGAACAAATACTGTTAAAATGTCAATACTACCCAAAGCAATCTACATATTCAATGCAATCCCTATCAAAATAACACTAGCATTCTTCACAGAGCTAGAACAAATAATCCTAAAATTCGTATAGAACCAGAAAAGACCCCAAATAGCCAAAGCGATCTTGAAGAAGAAAACCAAAGCAGGAGGCATCACAAGCCCAGACTTCAAGCTATACTACAAAGCTGTAATCATCAAGACAGTATGGCACTGGCACAGGAACAGACACTCAGATCAATGGAACAGAATAGAGAACCCAGAAATGGACCCACAAATATGGCCAACTAATCTTTGACAAAGCGGGAAAGAATATCCAATGGAATAGAGACAGTCTCTTCAGCAAGTGGTGCTGGGAAAACTGGACAGCGACATGCAGAGGAAGGAACCTGGACCACTTTCTTGCACCATACACAAAAATAAACTCAAAATGGATGAAAGACCTAAATGCAAGACAGCAAGCCATCAAAATCCTCGAGGAGAAAGCAGGCAAAAACCTCCTTGATCTTGGCCGCAGCAACTTCTACTCAACACGTCTCTGGAGGCAAGGGAAACAAAAGCAAAAATGAACTACTGGGACCTCATCAAAATAAAAAGCTTCTGCACAGCGAAGGACACAATCAGCAAAACTAAAAGGCAACCTACAGAATGGTAGAAGATATTTGCAAACGACATATGAGATAAAGGGTTAGTATCCAAAATCTATAAAGAACTGACCGAACTCAACACCCAAAAAACAAATAATCCAGTGAAGAAATGGGCAAAAGACATGAAGAGGCACTTCTCCAAAGAAGACATCCAGATGGCCAACCGACACATGAAAAAATGCTCAACATCACTCGTCATCAGGGAAATACAAATCAAAACCACAATGAGATACCACCTGACACCTGTCAGAATGGCTAACATTAACAACTCAGGCAACAACAGATGTTGGTGAGGATGCAGAGAAAGAGGATCTCTTTTGCATTGTTGGTGGGAATGCAAGCTGGTGCAGCCACCTGGAAAACAGTATGGAGGTTCCTCAAAAAACTAAAAATAGAACTACCCTGCGAGCCAGCAACTGCAGTACTAGGTATTTATCCAAGGGATACAAGTGTGCTGGTTCGAAGGGACCCGTGCACCCTCATGTTTATGGCAGCACTGTCAACAATAGCCAAAGTATGGAAAGAGCCCAAGTGTCCATTGATGGATGAATGGATAAAGAAGATGTGGTGTATATATACACATATGTATATGTATATGTATGTATATTTACATATATATGTGTGTGTATACACACACACACACACACACACATACACACACAATGGAGTGTTACTCGGCAATCAAAAGAATGAAATCTTGCCATTTGCAACTATGTGGATGGAACTGGAGGGTATTATCCTAAGTGAAATTAGTCTGTCAGGGAAAGACAAAAATCATGACTTCCCTCATCTGAGGACTTTAAGAGACAAAACAGATGAACATAAGGGAAGGGAAACAAAAATAATATAAAAATAGGAGGGGGACAAAACAGAAGAGACTCATGAATATGGAGAACAAACTGAGGGTTACTGGAGGGTTTGTGGGAAGGGGATCAGTTAAATGGCTAAGGGGCACTAAGAAATCCACTCCTGAAATCATTGTTGCATATAAGCTAACTAATTTGGATGTAAAGTATAAAAAAAAATTAAAAGAAAAGAAAAAGGAAAAAAATGACATAGCAGTCTTTGCATGAGCAAGTTGGATATGTCATTCCTCTGTGTAAAAGTTTGTAATAACTCCACATCATCCAGAATGAAGTCCAAGCTTCTGAGTATATGCACCCTTTACTGCAGACATTTCAGTCAATTCATACCTTCCCCAACAAGTGAGGCTTCTTTTGCTCCCGTGCCTTACCCAGTCTGCCTCTTAAATGATATCTCTCACTTCATCTTTCCTCTTCATCTAGCTAATCCTCACCATCAACTCTAATCTCATGACACCTCTTCATATAAACCTTTTCTATGCCTCTTCACACTCACTGTAAGTGTCCTCTAAACCAGACTTTCTACTTGAAACCTCCTCCTGGTATCCCAGCCCATCTCTCCTCTGGAATCTCAAATGTCTTACAAATTCACAACCAAATATTTACTATATCAGTGGTTCATAGTGTGATGAGTATCAGAATCTCACCTGGAAATCAAACCAAGACCATAGGATTGTTGGAGTAGAGTAAAGCCTGGGTTTTCTATTTCTGCGAAGGTTCTGATGCCAAAGTTTGAGGGCCACTATGTTATAGTATCCTGAATTACTCACTAATAGTTCCATATGAGTGAGTGTTCTCTCTAACCTGATTTGAAACTCCTAAAGAGAAAGATATTTATTCTTCAGTATCTCTCTTTCTATCCCACTCAGCCCTCCATCATCAAAATTATTCATTAATTATGAGAGCTGGATTCTCTTGTATCAGCTCTTTGCAGACCCATAATTCTTGATAAATTAGGGTAGGGAAGGATAAAGATACCCACTTTAGAATAGTTAGAGAGGTAGCTTATGGTGAGCTGCTACACATTGCTCAATTATGAATTCTACAGTATACTTATATAGGTTATGCCATTTTCTGTTTGATACTTTCAAGAGTCTCCTCTTTGGACATTTTGTTTCTGTGTCAATTACAGTACTAACAAATAGATATGCCTCAATATTTTCACATGTCATTGTGTCCTTTACACTTAAAACATATTTTACTCAACAATGTAATTTAAAAAAAATTTTTAATACCACAGGACTTTTACTTTCCATCTATCCAGTTAATATTATAAGAGAACCTATAGCCAAAAAAAAAAAGTGTTGGAATACCAGATAGCTACTGATCTAAAATTTATTCAACAACCTGGTGGAATGTCATGTGTCATATGGGCACATGGATGTTTATGGAATTGAATATCATACCACACAATAGTCTGTGCACATGAAACTGCAGAGAGGGTGGTAACTGTCAAAAGTCATATAGTCCATCTAGCCTCCAGAGGAAACTGCATCTAAGAAATTCCTGTCTCCTTGTTTCATATTCAGGGCATGATTTCTCCAAGAAAAGGAGAATCAACAATTTCCCTGGTAACTGGTCCCAGTCCCTGACAACACTGCTGTTGGTATATTTCTCCTGTCAGAACCTAAGCTGTTCAAAGCAATCAGCAGCATGGGCATCACCTGGGGGCTTGTCAGAAATGCAGAATCTTGGGCCCACCCCAGTCCTACTGGATCAGAACCTGCATTCTAACAAGACACTCAGGTGGTTCATGTGCACTTTAAAGTTTGAGATGCTTTGCCCTTAGTTCATAAGGCTAAGAATCTAAACAGGAAACTAGGGTTTACAAGTCATGAGCTAGGCTTCAGAAGCATTGGATCAAAATGTAGAACATAAGTGATGTGTTCTCCCAACTACATTAGAGGTTTTAGGACTAATCAGTCAAGAAACAAGGATTCATTGGTATTCATTCTGTACTACTCAACCGGAGGCACTGGGTTCAAGTCCAAAGGAAGAGGGAATCATGGTGGGGTGTTTCCTGAAATGGTTTGCAAGGGAAGAAGGAGCAGCTTCTGCAATGTTTGGCCATAAATTAAACAAAAGGGATGTTGGAACACATGAAATTATTTACTACAGGCCCTCCTTACTGAACCAAATAAAGTGTTTCTCAGGAAATGTTATTTGCTATGAACTTAATATATTTTCTCAAGTTTCTAAAAAATCACTTCAAATATTAATACTTTATTTTTTTTAATTTTCTTAATGCTTATTTATTTTTGAGAGAGAGCACACACATGCAAGAGCAGGGGAGGAATAGAGAGGGAGACAGAGGATCTGAAAAGGCTCCACGCTGACAGTAGAGAGTCCAATGTGGGTCACAAACTCGCGAACCATGAGATCATGACCTAAGCCAAAGTGAGACATTTAACCAACTGAGCTACCCAGGCGCCCCACAAAAATGAGTACTTTAGATTCTTACTGCTTTTCAGTGATCAATGTTTTCCTATACTATAGCTTTACATTTCTTTTCCAAAGTATTTTCCTCTTAGTTATTAAAAAGCCTATAAACAACAATTTAACCAACAGACTAAAACATATCTTCCATAAATACCTGATCTTAACAACTACCATTACATGGAATGCTTACTATGTGCCAAGCACTATATAGATTAAATAATTTTATTTTCACAACAAAGGTTAGAGGTACATGCTATGATTGCCCCACTGTACAGATGAGACAACTGAGGCATAGTCATCATTATTAACTAACTTGTCCAAAGTCACATAGCCAGTAAGCAGCAGAGCCAGTTATGAGCCTATGCTCTTATCCACTATATTTCAGTATACTAAAAGGTGTGTGATAAATAACACCTGATTTGATTTTCTATAGTTCACCTTAATTTCAACTGTAATCCTAAACCATCCTCAACCAGGCTCATTCTCGGGGCTTCCCATGTGCACACTCTCTAATACTGTGCCAGTGCTAAAGTCATAGAGGGTGCCCAACACTGATGAGGCCTATTGTCATTGGTCATCTCTCCACAGGGTCCACTTCTGTCACCTATTTATGTGGTCTGTTAAGTTCCCTGATCTACTGCTTCTGAGCCACTCAAGGATAGGGTGAACCCAGCCTCCTAGGGGCTCTATGGCACCATGTTCTCTGGTACTCCACAAGGCACCCTCCCTGAGTCATGCTATATCTTGGGTATAATCAAAGTACAGAGAATAATCATACAATCTTCCTCACTTGGGCAATTGTATCCTACTCAATAGTTTATGCCTTTGAAAAACAGAATGGGAATCCTTGTTCTCTGAGGCAAAGAAAAACAAGGTGCACTAGCTGCTTGAATTAGAAAAGGAAACAGAAAGAAATATTTGAGACTGTTATACAGCCACACTTGAGTCATTGCCACTAGATAAATAACAACTGAAAACATCAAGAGGAGATAAAGTTTGATTCCTTTAAAATGAAAAAGGACACCAGGTGACTTAGATTAACCCTGGGTACCAAGATACTGAGATAAGCATGGTCTCTTTTGGGCTGATATGGAATGGAAGTGTTTAAGCAAGAAGAAGCAGAGGTCTTCTGTTGTGGACATTCTGCCCAAAGTCATTAAGAGCAGACCAGGACTTGAACACAGAGGAGGGAAAACCATGTTGCCTGTATGTCCTTGGTGAGCCACCTGGGAGTTGTGGCCTGTCATTTTGGCTATAATCACATGGTTTCTCCATCCCGATACTCCAGAGTGACTGGTATACGTTCTGGCAAGGACAGAGGAAGAAATGCCTGTCCAGATGGGATGATGAAAGGATCTATGACCTATGACCTAAGCTTCCTCTCAAGCTATGATGACCAAATTTCTGACCATCAAATATCATAAGAATGCCATTTTTCATTAGTCTTCACAAACATTGGGAGCTAAAGAAAATGCCCATGTTAACTGTAAGTCTCCCAACAAAATATAGAATTCCTTCTAAAACCAAAAGTTATTAAGGTTGAAATAGCAACTAAAAACATGATTGTCTCTCCTACTGAGAATAGGGATGTCCTCAGAAATAGGAGAAATCAGTTCAGGTGCTTAGCTTATTGGTGTACCTAAAGAACCTAAAACAGTGCCTGTTCCATAGTGTAAATGGACAAATATTTGGTGTTTGAATGAATGGTTGAACAAGCCAAATAGCATACTGGGACTCTGACTTGGACATGGCTATGGAAATGCATAGAAAGATTCCTTGGGCCTTCATACAGCTGGACCCTGACCACTGCATTGTGCTCATGGGCCACTGAAGAAAACAGATGTCAGAATCAATACCTCACAGGGCTTGGGCCAAAGACAAGAAGATTCTTGTTTCTTTTATGTCTTATATAGTACAGACCTATGTTGATGAAGATTTAGCTTAGGCTGTGAATAAAACTTCTTATGACTGTGATTTGAACAAGACAAAGCTTGTTTCTCTCTGATGTCAAAGTTGGCCAAGAGATACTTCAGAGTTGTGCGGTGACTGTGCTCCATAGTGCAAGTTTTTTACCTAAAAGGGCTTTGGGAATCTAGGTTCTACCTTGCAGTTCTGCCTTGCATGGCCTCCATTCCCATGGTTACCTTATAGTCCAAGATGGAAGCTCCAAGTTCAGCCATCACCCCAGCATTCCAACCAAACTGTAGAAGGAAAGAAAAAATAAGAAAAAGGGCAGGGGCATATGCAAGCTGTCTTTTGGAGGACATTCCCACAACCACCACAAACATTATCCCATTAGCCAGAACTTAGTCAAATGGACACACCCAGGTACAAGGAAGGTGGTTAAATGTAGGATTTCTTCTGGGCAGTGTGTATCCTTACACATTCTATTATTACAATAGGAGAGAACAAATACTGGGAGACAATAGCAGTCTCTTTCCCAACAGCTAATCCTCCTGAATGGAAATGGAGTCCAAAATACTAAGAGAAATGACACTGGATTTCTGAAGCCTTTCTACCCAAGGAGCACTTGCTTTACATATAGCTCACTGACAATAGAAAAGGCCAAGTACTATTACTTTATGGGTACAAGACAGAGGCTGTGTTAAGCAACAGTGATTTACTGTTATTATTTTAACTATCACTTATTGAGTACTTGCCACAGACAAGTCACTTATGCCAAGAGGTTTTTGTCATTGTTCCATTTAATCCTTACAACAACCCTCTGATATTGATGCCAAAACTGAGGTCTTAAGAGAATGAATAATTCTAATAAAGGGAGGAGACAGGATTACTTCTTGTATATATTTAGTGCAAGAGCCTGTGTTCTCAAACAGCATCAGTATTTGTGGCCAACCCAAGACTGAATTAGCAAGTGAAGGTCTATTCCATAAGACCCAGCTTGTCCATTTGTGTAAACTGATTTATTTTAAAAATATCATTTTGAGCACTTAATACCCATGGTACGCTGGTCCCTGGGGATACAACTGGTGAGCAAAAAACTCATGGAGCTTAAAGACTTGTGGGGGTGAAGTCATTAATCAATTACTCTGAGGCATAACCTTGATGACAGCCACAAAAGAAATTTTCATGGTACCATGAAAGCATAGAATTCAAGGATGTGGGCTAGTCTGGCAGATATGAAAAGGACTCCCTAAAGGAGGAACAATTCGAGCTGAGAGATGAGGGATGGCTGATGCGTAGTGGAGGCTGAAAGTATTCTGAGCACAAGGTACCATGTGCAAAGGCTGTGAAGTGGCCAGGCAGATGGCATGTTTAGAAACAAAGCTCATGTTTAGAGTGAAGTGAATGTTGACAATAAGTGAGGCTAGAGGAATGGGAACCTAGTTATGAAAGTCATTGGAAATATTTTGGTTTTTAATCTAAGAACAACTAGAAATCTATTGATGTGTTTTAACACAAAGTGGTGGGGAGTGGGGGAGGTGGAGTTGGGATCCTGACACATATTGTGTTGCATTTTTGTGAGGAAAGAATATTATCTTATTCCCCACTGCATCCCACACACATAGCAGGCAGTAAAAACATATTGATGAGATGAATTAATACATGAATAGATAACTTTGAGACTGGCACTCTGGTTACAGTGTAGAGAATACTGATGACACGGGGAAGCAAGAATGTGCCAGGGGGGCCACGTAAGGGGCTATTTCAGAACTAAATAGAAGGACCTCGTGATAGATTGAATACAGCATGGGGTGGAGAGGTATCAGGATAGCTCCCGGGTTTCTGGCATGAGTCACTGGGTAGATGACAGCCCCATTCATTGACACTGGGAAAAGGGCCAGGTTTGAGATGGAAGGTCACATCATGTCACCAGAGTAGTTTCCATTTATATAACCACAAGCTGTGAATTCTTTCTACAAAGGTAGCAGAAAATAATGAAAATACATCCAAATGAGCTCAAACTGCAAATCTGGAACAAGAAGTGGCCTTGGGTCTCCTGACCCTGTCTAGTTCCTCCAAGTTTGAGAGTCAATCACTATAAGTTAAAATAAAATCTCCCTTTGGACACTTACCCCCCAACATTTGTGATATAGAGCTCAAATAATCTGAAAAGTCAGTCTGTGTTGACTGGATACATATGGAACATAAAGTTACTCAAAGTGCATTGGCTTGGTAATGGTAGAGGCAGTATGGGGATGGTATGTGCAATAGTTTCAGCTCTTTTGAAAAAAATAAATCACCAGCTATACACTTACCACCTTACTAAACTGGTGGCCGTTGGGGAAACAACTGAATTATTAGCAATGTTATAGCTCATTATACCCCTTTTCATCAGCTCCTGTTCTGTACCACAATCAGAACTACCAAAAACAGAGATCTCACAGAGCTGGTTTGGACAATTTATTATAGCCCAGTGACACTTCAGTTTCATTTGGTCTGAGAAACTTCACTGTTAGACTTGGTAACACAGACTGTCCTAGGAAGGAAAACTTATGACCTAGTGATCCAGTAGGCATAAAATGAACTGATTTTAAAGGCTGGGAGATTATTTGTGTACCTTAAAATCCTAAGACTACAATCCATATATCCAGTAATCTATCTAAAGTAAGACATGTTGTTAAAATATCTTTACCACTGGCATCCTGCTTTATCCTTCCATAGGATGGTAATTTTCCAAAACTAAAATCTCATGGTTTCCCTGAGGTAAGAATGATTGACAACATTTTACACTACAGATGGCTGAACAGATGTGCACATAGGTATGATACCTCACTGCAAACAAGTTGGCCAATCAGAAAGGAGCTGAGAATTGCACTCTGAAGCAATTGTGAATTCTATCCAGAGAGATCAGAGATCCAACTTATATAAGATGGCCCCATTTTTAACCACGTTGGAATACAGAATTAGGCTATCCTTGAGCCTAATCAAGTATCACCCCATCTATAGCTAGTATTCCTACCCTGATGAATTATACAGCAAGTTTCAGTTCAAGAAAACCATTGCTTATACAATACTATGGTTAAGAGAACAGTCCTTGGAAGCAAACAGACCTGATGCTGAATCCACACTTTGCCTGTGAAAATGGGGAAAATTACATAGTTTCTCTGAGACTCAGGTGCTTCTCCTACAATATCGTAATAAAATTGCCTACTTTGTAGGAATGGTGTAAGTATAAATGAGAATAAGCATAGTGTTTGACACATTCCAAGAGCTAAAAGAGTATTAGTAATTCTTAGAATTGCATAATCAGTGCCTGAAAATCATGGCACAAAAACACTTTATTTCTCTGTATTGAAAGCAATAAAGCACAGAATAGTGGATCCTGATACTTCCTACCAAAATAGATATAACTTGAGTTATAGTCCAACCAAGTAGCTGCAAGTTACAGTCCAAATCAAGTAGCTGCAAGAATGATATTTCTTTGAATTCTTCTGTTTTACCTTTTTCAAAGATGGCAAATTATTTGCTATGCTCCATAATATACAATGGGTATTTGTAGATTTAAATTAATAAATTTGAATAAAATGTCCTCTGGGAACATATGGCATATTAATCATATACTCTTTGGTGAGGAATTCTGCCTGGCTCTGAGAATCATAGTGAGGAAGGAACAAGACTGTTGGAGCCAAATATTGCTAGGGCCTTGAAATTTGGTCCTACCTCTTACACAAGCAAGTAACTTACCTCTCCAGGTATTGGTTTTCCCATATGTAAAATTGTAATAAAAATATTTCCTTTACAATGTTTGCTTCCATTCCCTCTCTTTCACCCATTCCATCTCCATCCTGCCACACCCAGCTTTCTCAAGTTCCCAGAGGTATAACAAGATACTACTTTAAAAATTATTTTAAACATATTTATAGAGTTTAATGCTAAGCACCACGATAAAGGTTGAACACTAAAAGATAATTTTAACTTGTTTTAGTTTTAATTTGTTTAAATGTACATCCAAATTAGTTAGCTTATAGTACAACAATGATTTCAAGAGTGGATTCCTTAGTGCCCCTTACCCATTAGCCCATCCCCCTCCGGCAACCCCTCCAGTAACCCTCAGTTTGTTCTCCATATTTATAAGTCTCTTCTGTTTTCTCCCCCTCCCTGTTTTTATATTATTTTTGTTTCTCTTCCCTTATGTTCATCTGTTTTGTCTCTTAAAGTCCTCAGATGAGGGAAGTCATATGATTTTTGTCTTTCTCTGACAGACTAATTTCACTTAGGATAATACCCTCCAGTTCCATCCACATAGTTGCAAATGCCAAGATTTCATTCTTTTACATTGCCGAGTAATACTCCATTGTGTGTATATATATGCATACATATATATATGTACATATACATACATATACATATACGTGTGTGTATGTGTGTGTGTGTGTGTGTGTGTGTATATGTGTGTATATATATATATATATATATATATATATATATATACCACATCTTCTTTATCCATTCATCCATCAATGGACACTTGTGCTCTTTCCATACTTTGGCTATTGTTGACAGTGCTGCCATAAACATGGGGGTGCACATGTTCCTTCGAACCAGCACACTTGTATCCCTTGGATAAATACCTAGTACTGCAGTTGCTGGCTCGCAGGGTAGTTCTATTTTTAGTTTTTTGAGGAACCTCCATACTGTTTTCCAGGTGGCTGCACCAGCTTGCATTCCCACCAACAATGCAAAAGAGATCCTCTTTCTCTGCATCCTCACCAACATCTGTTGTTGCCTGAGTTGTTAATGTTAGCCATTCTGACAGGTGTCAGGTGGTATCTCATTGTGGTTTTGATTTGTATTTCCCTGATGACGAGTGATGTTGAGCATTTTTTCATGTGTCGGTTGGCCATCTGGATGTCTTCTTTGGAGAAGTGCCTCTTCATGTCTTTTGCCCATTTCTTCACTGGATTATTTGTTTTTTGGGTGTTGAGTTCGGTCAGTTCTTTATAGATTTTGGATACTAACCCTTTATCTCATATGTCGTTTGCAAATATCTTCTA